>NC_142019.1:12264488-13724488 GCF_049901735.1 Notechis scutatus
TTTTGAGTGGAAATGTTGGGGTCGTCTTATACGCCGGTCGTCTTATACGCTGGCATATACGGTAATCTAATCCAACCCCCCAACCAAGCAGGAGACCCTACACCATTTTGACCGATGGCAGTCCAGTCTCTTCTGGAAAGCCTCCAGTGATGAAGCTCCCACAACTTCTGAAGACAACTTCTGTTCCATTGGTTGATTGCTCTCACTGTCATAAACGTCCTCCTTATTTCTAGGTTGAATCTCTCCTGGATCAGCTTCCATCCATTAGTCCTTGTCTGGCCTTCAGGTGCTTTGGAAAACAGGTTGACCCCTTTCCCCACACTGTGGCAGCCCCGTAAAGTATCAGAACGCTACTATCAAGTCTCCCCTTGACAATTGGCATGCATTTATGGCAGTTGCACTATCCTTTGTGGGTTTATGTGATCCCCATTTGTGACCTTCCCAGCTGGCTTCCAACAAGGACAGTCAATGTGAGATGCCCAATTTGCTTTGTTAACCATCGTTATTGTTATTAACAACTGCAAGCGATCCACTTAGCAACCACGGATGGTTAAAAAAGGATTGCAAAATTGGGAATGGCTCATCTAACAACTGCCTTTCTTAACAATCAAAATTCTGGTCTCAGTTGTGGTTATAAGTCAAGGGATATCTGCAGCAGTTCTTGGTAGTCACTATGCTATTGCATACATTCCAGCAGTTATGCGTTCTTCAGGTGGTGTGTGCCAACTTCTGCCCCTGAATTTTGAACAGACTGAGAGTTAGCTTGCTGTCCTGCCAGCAACGCAATCTATCTCTCTTTTTTTTACTTACATCCTGGATTTGTGTGAGCTCATTTCCTGCAGTGGTTTTGCAGATGGGCTTCTTGATGATTGCCATGTCATGCAACTTGGTGGCTGCCAGCCCCACTTGAAGTGTCAGCTTGATGGCTTGCTTATTGAGTCTGGAGAGAGTCGTGCCAGCGTTACTTGCTGTTTTTGTGTGTTGCTCTTCTTTTAATGAGTGCAATTAATTGAGTGGTGCTGTATTGTTCCCAAGCAGCTTATTTTTAGGCAGCCTGGGCTGATAGTCATTGCGTGAATAAAATGAATATGTAACAGTCGTCCTTAAGAATCTATTTTTAATGCTGGGACAGTTCTCCAGTTTGGGCCTGACATATCTAGGGCAGTGTTTCTCCACCTTGGCAGCTTGAAGATATATAACTTTCAGAATTTCCCAGCCTGCAGGATCTAGATCAAGAATTCCCCACTACTCAAATTCAGTGGGATTGGCTGAGCTGGCACGGAATTAGGAAATCAAGCACATTTGCAATTTGTTAGATGAGAAAAGTCTGCCTTAACTTACATCTCTGGAGATTCTCAGTCTTCCACGTCATGGTTGTCCCAAAGGTGCTTTTTCAAGAGGCAACTGGATCCAAGAAGCTTCTTTAGCTCTGACTGAATGGTGGAGGGTGGAAGGATTTATATTCTTTGCAGTCATCTGGTCATTAGCATTCTTCCTGACTGAACTTAGTTATCCCATCCACTGATTAATTATCAATAGTTTTTTTTTCTTCTTCCATGAGTTTGCCTTGTGCAACATAGGTTTCAGCTAGGGGCCGAAAAGGTTTTTTTTATCTGTAGCATTTATACAGCTGCCCATTTCCCACAGCTGACTCTGGGTGTCTTACAGAATTAAAAACCCTAACCCTAACCCAAACATAACCCTCCAAGGATAAACGATTAACCATGAACCACCTATAGTAGCAGAGCTTCAATCTACCCTGACACAGAAACAACCTGGTTTTCAATACCTCACAAAAGGCTAACAAGACTGGGGTCAACTTAATCTCCAGAGGGATGTTTTGTGCATGAAACATTCTGTCTGTGACATATCTGGTTTTGGAAGGTACCTGCCCGAATCAAGGAATGAGGTTTGCATTGGGGGTGGGTGGAAAGTCCAGGTTATCCATGGTTGGACATACAAGAAAAGGAAAAGAAGGGACTTGAGTTGGAAAATGGGAGGTAAGTAGACCAGGTAGATGGTTCCACAGGAAGCTGCTGAAGAAAAGAGGAGACAGACATTCCCCCAACTGTGCCTTCCTCTCCCCATGCAGATTTTGTTATGTCCAAAACCTGGAAGCATGGAAGTGTTCCAGATTTTAAGTTCTGCGGAACTCTGGCTGAGGCAAAATACTTTGGCAAAGCCTCTGCGATGCAGTGATTTGTTCCATCTATGAAACAAAACATTTCTCTCTCCCTCTCCCTTTCTCTCTCTCTCCTTCCCTCCCTCCCTTTCTCTCTCTCTTTTGCATTCCAAATCTTGGAGGGCAAGAATGGACCCCAGAGATGTTGCAAATATGACCAGGGTTACAGAAATGTGGATACTCGGGAACTTCTGCTGGCCAAAAATTACAGGGACAAGGGAGCTTCAAGCTACCCCAGATTTGAGAAACATTTCTGAAAGTTTTCTTTCCCTGTGGGATTTTGTCCCATTGTTTGGGGCGGCCTCTCAGCAGCTTCCCTGCGAGGGCATGGAGGACATGGACCAGTGAAAAGAGGATCTTCTCTCTCACCTTTTTCCCCCTCCTTGTCTTTCCCTCCCAGCCAAAAGCTTGCCTTGTGACCCTTCTTGTTTAATCATGTCTTGCTGTAAGGATCTTGTGGAAGTTCGAAATTATAACAAGGTTTTCCACTTAGCCACTTCCCTGCTTTGAAATTGACCGCCATTCTGGGTGCTTTTGTTGATCTATCGTCTTTATTCAAGTTCCTGAGCTGAATTGGGTGACTCTTCTGTCTCTAGGAGTTTGTGGAATTCTTGAATGTTCCCATTGGCAAAATTAGGGTTATTGTATGTACTAAAAAAAGACTAATGCAAGACAAGAGCCTGTGAGGTATAGAGATTAGGGTGCTGCGCTAGGAACAAAGTGGCTGAGACTCTGGTCTTGCTTAAGGCACAGGAGCCAGCTGGGTGATTTGGGGCCAGTCACTGTCTCAGCCTTAGAATGGGTGGTTAAAAAAGCACTGATGATGTTACCTAGTGGGGTCATGAAATGTCTGCTTAGAAAACAACCAAACTCGGAAGCCACAAGGATCCCACAATAGTCGTCGTCCTCCTCCTCCTCCTCCTCCTCCTCCTCCTCCTCCTCCTCCTCCTCCTCCTCCTCCTCCTCCTCCTCCTCCTCCTCCTCCTCCTCTCCCTTCTAGTGCTCATGATGTTACCTAGTTGGGTCATGAAATGTCTGCAAGAAAACAACCAAGCTGAGAGAGCACCACAATCTTCATTTCAAATCTGAGTTACAAATATTGGTTGATTAAAAACAAAATCTTATCTACTCATCCACACAGAACCAGCAGTCCATAACCTTCAAATGCTTTCATCCTGTCCTAGATGAGTTCAGGTAGTTGCTTTTGCTAACAGTAACAATAGTAATTAATGTGGATTCATACTTTAGTCATGGTTGCATCACAAATCGCAACCACCCTTCCTCCCTTCAGCCTTGCTTCCAAAGAGCTTTTCTGGGTTCAAATTTATTCCTTCTTCTCCAAACGATTCTCTGCATAATAACTGCCAGCAGTATATATATTTTAAAAAGCTTGGATTGACTTCTCCACTGAGTAGACCTTTGTTCCTTAGTTTGCTCTGAGGCTTCTGATTACAACGATGGGGCCAAAAAATCAAGTCCTGTCTCCAAAGAGGCTGGAAAAATCTGATTTCGTTTCCTTTGAGGCTTTGTTTAGAATGGCCATCATTTTTTTGGTCTTCTGGCTTTTTCTGTTCCGAAATTGCATGTGGGATTGTCTGAAAGGAGAAGAAGAAATAAAAGTAAGCTTGAAGGCCCCCCTGCTTTAAGGAGTACTTCATTTTCCTGTCCTGTTTGTCCTTTTCTAGACCAAGGAAGTCTTACCAACTTTGGGTTGTCAGGCATGTTTAGAATTCTGAGAATATACTGTGAGTTCTTTCATAAAGTAGCTGGTGGTGGGCCTTCCCCATTCAAAAAATAATTGAAGTAGAGGGGAGGAAGAGGAAGTGTGACTGTTTATAAAGTCTGATTTATTGGAATGTTACTTGCTCTTTAAGGAGATACTCAGCATCCCTTCTGCTTATTTTTGATCTTTTTATGGACAGGTTGGGCACCCTCCCAAATAACACTCTGGGCTGCAGCCATTCATCACGTTTACATTTTGTGTAAGCTTGTGGCACCCCTCTGGGCTCCATCGGCGTTCTTGAAAACCAAGAAGAGGCTGTTGCCGTGCTTTTCAGCAAGGCAGCTTCCTATCTTCTTTCTAATTAAAAGATTGTGTTAAATTTATCTTTACCAACATAAAGGGAGATTTGTATAAATCAGAGGTCCCCAAACTTGGCAATCTTAAGACTTGTGGACTTCAATTCCCAGCTGGCTGGTGAATTCTGGGAATTGAAATCCACAAGTCTTTAAAAGTTGCCAAATTTGGGGACTCCTGGTATAGATCTATTTCAAGCTATTTAGCTCTCATCAGCTAGCCATGCCCTTCTGGGATTCGAACCCAGCCTACTTACATAGTAGGTATTAAGTTAGGGACATGGTGGCTCAGTGGCTAAGACGCTGAGCTTGTCGATCAGAAAGGTTGGCCATTCGGCAGTTCGAAATCCCTAGCGCCGCGTAACGAAGTGAGCTCCTGTTACTTGTCCCAGCTTCTGCCAACCTAGCAGTTCAAAAGCATGTAAAAAATGCAAGTAGAAAAATAGGGACCACCTTTGGTGGGAAGGTAACAGCGTTCCGTGCGCCTTCAGCATTTAGTCATGCCAGCCACATGACCATGGAGACGTCTTCGGACAACGCTGGCTCTTTGGCTTTGTAATGGAGATGAGCACCACCCCCTAGAGCCGGAAACAACCAGCACGGATGTGCAAGGGGAATCTTTACCTTTACCTGTAGATGTATTAACCTGTAAGCCACAGGCTCTCCTCGCTTTGTCAGCTATACCAGGGGAGAGATTAAGTGTTTTTTTAATCAGGGCAACCTGGTCTACTCAAATATGGGACTGCAAAGGCTCCTGGATTGGGGCTGAAAAGCGAAAGCAGCAGCATGCTTCATCCCATATTTGGGTAGACTAGATTGCCTTATTATAAAAACCACTTAATTAAAAGAATGTTTTGTTAAAAAGTTAGGTAGGGAAGGAAGGAAGCCGGTTTACATCCAGAATAAATGCCTCAAGAAACACTTGTGCCCTTGTTTATAGAAGTTGGTGATTTTTAAGATCAAAATCCATCCGCGTTTGAGCTCTGGTCTGTAACTTTACTGTGTTCCCAATTCTGACATTGTAGAGGTTGGAATTGCCCTCAACTAGTTTTAGATGTTTTCTTAAGAGTGGGCAAATTTTATCTACAGGCTTGTGAGGTGATGCTGCTGTTCCCCATTGTTCTTTCTTTTCCCTTTCAGAAAACCCCTCTCTGCATAAGTAGTAAAATCTGAGATATTATGAAAGAGAATCTTGGCTTTCTTCCAATTATTTTAGACTACAACTCCCACAATCCTTGACTATGCTTACAAGACGGATAGGATTTCAAGCTGAAATGTGAACAACGCTGCTGGTTGCCACCTGTACCCTGTTGAAAATCTTGGTCAAATAAGCTTATACCCCAGAAATGATCAGGAAGACAGTAGCAGTTTTGCATATGAAACTGTGCAAAACTGAATTTTCTGGCCTCCTGTTCCGGTATAGAGAACCACACAAACTAGATGTCCTTTAAGAAACAGTTGAGAGTGAACTAAAACTTGCCTCTGATGCCAATATCTAGCAAGCTTAGCCCATTAAAGCATGTTCTGAAGTGTATGCTTTGATTTCCTGCCACAAAAGCAAATGCAGATTCCCCTTTTGCATGGCAAAGAACCAAATTCTGAGGCGAGCATGAGAAACAAGAAAGAGTATCTGGCTGGTATTTCCTCTAAAACATCTGTTTCTTTTTGATTAGTGTATGTAGAAAGGGAGATTTGTTATTTGTTTGTTGGAGCTTCTCTGATCTCAGATATAAAAAAAACAACAACCCAGAACCTTGTTGCTTATAAGCTGCCATGTTTATTGTAAATTAAGCATTAAGGTGTCTCTTGTGTATATGTAATTATTTCCTATGGGTAAAAACTTAGCTTGTCTCCTACTTTCCTTGCAACTGAGGAGTTCTTTGTAAATGGTTGCTGCTCTGATAAAACCATTGCCTCAATATCTAGCTGGCTAAAAGAGAAGAAATTATCTTAATGCTCTGTCTGGGATAAAAGTGATTTTTCATTCCTATTTCAAAAGCCAGTATATCTCTAAAGTTCTTTGAGCAGCTCGTTCATTTTTTTAAAAAAATCATGAATTACTCCTTCAGTTTTAAACTCTTATTCTGGCATCTGGTGTCTCCTGGAATTGTATTCAGTATCAAAGACCTTGTGTGTGGTTCTCTATCTATGCATGAAAAGTTTATCTTTTCCTTCATACTGGAACCACAGGCTAATATCCCATTTCGTGGCAACCAGAGCTCGGCTTATTCAGTGTCAAAAGAGCGTAAGACAAAACCATTTTGCCAAGTGGTAAATTTTTGAAGTGTCAAGCGCCAGGAAAATCAGGAGATCCACACAGTTGAAATGGACATAAAGGTTTATTGCAAGCTCAAGCTCTCTGCAAGAATCTGAACTACTAATGGGCAAAGGAAATTGACAGGAGATAAGAGTAGAAGGAATTCAAGGTGGGCTGGACTTAGATCTCTTGAAGGCACAAAGGGACTCGTGACTAATGACACATTTGACCCCTCCCTCAGGCTCAACCTGGTCATCTGCCACATGAAGGGTTTAAATTAGTAGGCTATGCAAATAGTTTTCCTAATAGATCAGGAGACTTTGCTAAGTTTCTAATGGACAGAGGATCCTTATGGCCATCCATAGTGAGGGTAGTGATCGAAGAACCATTTTTTGTGAATCTTTTCAGACAGCAGACAAAAGAGGGAAATCTTCAAATACTTCCCCGCCTAGACATATACAGTAGCTTGCAGGTATAAACTAGAATGACAGGTAATACAATCTAGTTGTCTTTGTGATGCTCCAGTATTTCTTCAGGCAAGATACATGTTTGTGAAGGGAAAACGTGCAGGGATTTTCTCGTCTTCCATCATCGAGAGACAGTGAGTTCAAATCCCACCTTAGCCATGAAAGCCAGCTGGGTGACCTTGGGCCAGTCATTCACTGATTCACTTTCTTTCTCAGCCCGATTCACCTCACAGGGTTGTTGTTGGAGAAGATAGGAAGAGGAAGAAATATAAGGGATGTCATTGCCTTGAGTTATTGTAAAAATAATAAAGTCAGGATATCAATAAAATAAATAATGATAATAATAACAACGACGACAACAACAACAAATGTTTTAGGTATATGATTTCATCCTTAGGGTTAGGCCAGGTGTCAGCAACCTCCGGCTCTTTGGATCCTCTTCTGTGGCTCCCTGTTGGGTGATCCCACCACTGGCTGGCCCAGCCCTTCGCCCTTCCCTCCCCTGGCCTGAGAAGGTAAAACACAAAAAACAGAAATGAGGGGGCGGGGGAGAGAGAGACCCATTTCCCACAGGAAACACCGGGAGCCACAAAACCTGTGTAGGCGTGGCTGGGGTGTGTGTCATGTGACTGGATGGGAGTGACATTGAGTTGACCGTGCCCACCCAGGTTTTGTGGCTCCCGGTGTTTTCTGTGGGAAACGGGTTCAAATGGTTCTTTGAGAGTTTAAGGTTGCAGACCCCTGGGTTAGGGACTGAATGCTCTTGAAGGAGGACGGAAGGCACCAGGCTAGAAACCAGGAGGCTGTGAATTCTAGTCCTACCTTAGGCATGAAAGCCACTGGTGGCCTTGAACCAGTCACACTTTCTGCCTAACTCACAGGATTATATGTACACATATACAGGGTTGTATGTATGTATGTGTGTATATGTATGTGTGTGTATGTCCATGGCTCCTTATTTTACCTGAAAGGAAACATTTCTAAAAACACATTTCTCTCTTTAAGAAAAATAGCACTCGTTCTTCTGCCTTATCTATGCCTTGTCCTTCTTTCCACAGTTACTGAAGTATTTTCTACTTCCAGCAGAAGCATTCACTTCCATTTCCTTCCTTCCACTGGGGTGAGGATCAAGCGGTCATGGAGTTAACCATACTCTTTGGCATGTTTGCAGTGTCTAATTCCATAAAGCAGATTGCACTGAGCTGAAATGCAGTGTGTTTGACTGGTTTTTTTTTTTTTTTAGTGTGTTGTTTGAACCCAGGTCTTGGGTTTATAAACCACATGGATTATGACTTAGTGCAGTGTGTGAACCTGGCTTACGTGGCTTACGCACCAAGCCACTTTTATGTTAACTGCTGCTTAACGTGTGTGAACCCTGAGGCCATTGACCTCAAGCCTTGGAAGAAAAAAAATGCAATACCCCCCCCCCAATCCTTGGATATATAAAATGTGAATATTTGTGTTTATCCTGAATTTGTACTACCTTAAAATAGCTAGATTGTTATTAATGGCATTCCATAGTAAAGCTGTAATAAACCCTTGTGGCCAGTCATAGTTTATTGTTACCGTAAAAAAATTGTTTGACTTTCATATATTCAATTCAGAATAGAGCCAGAAGGGACCTTGGAGGTCACCTATTCCAGGAGATCCTATGCCATTCCAGACAACTGGCTGCCCAGACTCTTCTTAAAAACCTCCAGTGATGGAGCTCCCACAACTTCTGGAGGCAAGCCATTCCGCTAGTTAATTGTTCTCACTGTTAGGAAGTTTCTCCTTAATTCCAGGTTGCTTTTCTCCTTGATCGGTTTCCATTGTTTCTTGTGTTGCCTTCTAGTGCTTTGAAAAATAAATTGATCCCCTCCTCTTTGTGGCAGCCTCTCAAATACTGGAATAATGCTATCATGTGTGTTCCCCCCCAGTTCTTCTTTTCTCTGACTAAAGGTAAAGGTTCCCTTCACACATACTTGTTAGTCGTTTCCGGCTCTAGGGGGCGCTGCTCATCTCCATTACAAAGCTGAAGGGGCAGCGCTGTCCGAAGACGTCTCCATGGTCATGTGGCCGGCATGACTAAACGCCGAAGGCACACGGAACGCTGTTACCTTCCCACCAAAGGTGGTCCCTATTTTTCTACTTGCATTTTTTACGTGCTTTCGAAATGCTAGGTTGGCAGAAGCTGGGCCAAGTAACAGGAGCTCACTCCGTTACGCGGCGCTAGGGATTCGAACCGCCAAATTGCCAACCTTTTTGATCGACAAGCTCCCAAATCCTGCAACCATTCTTCTTATGTTTTAGTCTCCAGGCCTTTAATCACTTTAATATCACTAAGCCTTGAATGTAGCTAGAATTAGGTCAATCTTGCAGAAGACCTTGCTGTCTCCTAGAAATGTCCAAAGATGGGGTAAGGGACAAATTCCTTGTGTGTCTAATCACACTTGGCCAATAAAGAATTCTAAGTCTAAGAGCTCGGTAACGTTATTGCAAGTGCAGTTATTGCTTAACATCTAATTAACAGCTCTTAAGCAAGGGAAGCAGCCTGCGGTGTATCTCCTAATAAGGTTGCAATACTTTTGACCCTTAGATAAGAGCGGACCTACTGGCATTGGGATTTTTATTTTTAAAACGTTATCATGCCCCGTTCTGAATCTCAGGGCAGCTTCTATAATAAACCCACTGGAAACAGTTGGCAAACAGATCTGTCTGTTTATCTTTTTCCCAAAAAACAATTTCTCACTAAAATCTTGAAGGCTGCAGGTACATTGCCTATATAAAAAGCCTCTCTCTCTCTCTAGCTTTTTCCTTTGGCTATTGTTTAGCTAAGAAGATATTGCTGTTTTTGTTTTTCCTTTTGGCAAGCATTAAACTGCAAATATGAATGCAGGAAATGGTTGCTTAAAATGATTATATTATTTTTAATGCTTTTGACCATCTGTATTCTTCAATTTAGCCCTGAAAAGAATCATAGGAGTATCCCGTAAGAGCTTTTTCCTTCTAGCTATGATGACATATTCAAAATGAGCATATTGAATTGCCTGAATAGACCCCCTTCTTTCTTGCTGGCAATACATCAACTTAAGTGGGCAACAAGAAGTGAGAATCAACACAGGTGTTCCTCACCTTACAACTACAATTGAGCCCAAAATTTCTATTGGTAAGCAAGAAACTTAGAAAAAGGTGCTAGAGAGCAACTTTTATCTATCATCTATTATCCATATCTCTCTCTCTCTCTCTCTCTCTCTCTCTCTCTCTCTCTCTCTCTCTCTCCCGTCACTCCCGTCTTATCTATCTATCTATCTATCTATCTATCTATCTATCTATCTATCTATCTATCTATCTATCTATCTATCTATCTATCATGGATAGGATAGGATGGAACAGGGACAGAATTCTTTATTGACCAAGTGTGATAGATACACAAGGAGTTTGTCTCTGGTGCATAAGCTCTCAGTGTACATACAAGCAACAAAGTAATAGGTCATAGATCATAAATCATACAATCATTGATCATAAGAGACAAACAAAAAGTGATCAGTTAGAGAAGGCAGTAGGAAAGATGAGAAGAGGAGAAATGGGAAGAGGAGAAGGGTAATAGCAACATAGCCCACTACATGGATAAATGTCTTACGTATATATGAAAATGAGCTTGCACCCATGATGACATCATCATGCAAATGGCCCAAATTACACACACATGATTTGCATGATGAAGGCACAGACCCTCATGTCTTGCCAGTCTTTACAACATTTCTGCAAGCATTGTAATTCCTATATTGCAGGTAGTTCAAGGATAAATGGACTCAAATGATGCAGCTTCTTTTTTTTTTCAAATTAAAAAAAGTTTATTTAAGAATCATACATTTAAAACATTAAAAAAACAAACGAGCGTAGAAACAGATATATATATATATATATACATATGCACACTGCTCAAAAATAAAGGGAACACAAAAATAAGACATCCTAGATCTGAATGAATGAAATATTCTTATTAAATACTTTGTTCATTACATAGTTGAATGTGCTGACAACAAAATCACACAAAAATTATCAATGGAAATCAAATTTTGCAACCTATGGAGGTCTGGATTTGGAGTTACACTCAAAATTAACACTCATGGAGTCTGTTTCTGACCGTTTGGGCAGCCACATGCACATTTGTGGCCCGCTGGAGGTCATTTTGCAGGGCTCTGGCAGTGCTCCTCCTGTCCCTCCTTGCACAAAGGCGGAGGTAGCGGTCCTGTTACTGGGTTGTTGCCCTCCTACGGCCTCCTCCACGTCTCCTGATGTACTGGTCTGTCTCCTGGTAGCGCCTCCATGCTCTGGACACTACGTTGACAGACACAGCAAACCTTTTTGCCACAGTTCGCATTGATGTGCCATCCTGGATGAGCTGCACTACCTGAGCCACTTGTGTGGGTTGTAGACTCCATCTCAGGCTACCACTAGAGTGAAAGCACCGCCAGAATTCAAAAGTGACCAAACCATCAGCCAGAAAGCATAGGAACTGAGAAGTGGTCTGTGGTCACCACCTGCAGAACCACTCCTTTATTGGGGATGTCTTGCTAACTGCCTATGCTTTCCACCTGTTGTCTATTCCATTTGCACAACAGCATGTGAAATTGATTGTCAATCAGTGTTTCTACCTAAGTGGACAGATTGATTTCACAGAAGTGTGATTGACTTGGAGTTACATTGTGTTGTTTAAGTGTTCCCTTTATTTTTTTGAGCAGTGTACATTTTGCAGAGAAAGTTGAGCAATGGTTACACATTTTTAAACATTTTTTTACATTTTTTACCACTGACGTGATCTGCCTTGTCCTTCTTCGTTCTTTCAATGTTTTAGTTTCACAAAATGCTTTATGATTAAACGCACGTCTTCAATAACTTTATAACTTATCCAGTTGTCAGATATTGCCTTTTCTTTAACCATTCATACCAGCAATTCCATGTTTTATAGTAATCACTATCTTGGTTATTTTTTAGTAGTTTAGTTAGGCTATCCATCTCTGCGCACTCGTGATTTTTTTTGACCATCTCCTCTGAAGGGATGGTAGACAGTTTCCAATTTTGTGCATAGCTTATTCTAGCTGTCGTTATAATGTGTAAAATTAAATATTGGTGTTTTTTTCCCATTTTTGAATCTATCATACCCAGCAAGAAAGTTTCGGGTTCAAGTTTTACTTCTTGATTAGTTATATTTAGAATGCAATTTTTGATATTTTTCCAAAACTTTTGAGCAAATGGACAGGTCCACCACATATGGAAATATGTTCCCTGGACACAATTACATTTCCAGCAGTTTGGGGGGAGGTTTGGGAACATCTTAGCCAGTCTCGCAGGTGGCAAGTGCCAACGATACACCATTTTATAGAGGTTCTCTTATATGAGGCTGACATAGTTAATTTGTAGCTTGTTTTCCAAATATGTTCCCACTTGTCTAATTCAATACTGTGGCCCACATTTTTTGCCCAAATTATCATACACTCCTTGACTGTTTCTTCTTTTAGTTTATAATCCAATAGATATTTATATATTTTACTAATCATCTTCCTTTCCTCTTCTTGCCAAATTTTATCTAATTCTTGGTATGTCATGTTAAAGCCAAATTGTTCTTTATCTTTTTTGTAATGCGATTGTATCTGTGCATAGGGCCACTATGGTATCTCTTTTCCTAAAATTTGTATTTGATTCCTAGCCTTTAACTCTCCATTTTGATGTAATAAATCTTACAATATTATCAAAATCTAAAACATTTGGATGTGTAACTACCTCTATTGTGGATAACCACAGTGGGACCTTGCAGTAATGTACTTTTTTTTATCTTTTCCTAAATATTTAGTAGCACATTCCTTATATAATGCCTTTGCAAGTGGTGTTTACTCTTTCCATCCCACATAAATGTGTGCCATCCAAGTTGGAGATCAAAGCCCTCTAATGTTAAGATCCTTTTATTTATCAAATTAACCCAGTCTTTAAGCCAAGTTGCTATTGCAGCATAGTAATGTATTTCGAAGTCTGGAAGACCAAAGCCTCCTTTCTTTCTATCATCTTGTAATAATTTATATTTTATTCTGGGTTTTTTCCCTTGCCATATAAATTTGGATATATGTTTATTTAGTTCTTCAAAAAAGCTTTTTTCCAACTTGATTGGCACCGTCTGAAATAGGAACGACAATTTTGGCAGAACGTTCTTTTTTACTATTGCAATACGGCCTAATAGAGATATTTGTAGTTTAGCCCAATTATCTAAGTCTTTAAATATTTGGATTGTTAATTTATCGTAATTATCTTTTTTAATTGATGAGCACCTAGCTGTCAGCCATATCCCCAAATATTTTACTTTATTTACCACCTGTATCCCTAATTTTTTGTTAGTTCTTCCTTTTGTTCATTTGTACAGTCTTTTGTTATCACTTTTGTTTTTTCTTTATTAATTTTTAACCCTGCCACCTTTCCATATTGTTCTATTTCTTTCATCAAAATAGGTGTCATTTCCAAGGGATCTTCCACTATAAAGGCCATATCGTCAGCGAATGCTTGAAGTTTGCACTCCTCTTTTTTAACTTTTAATCCCCTGATCTCTTGGTTTTGTCGGATTTGTAACAATAGTGTCTCTTCTGCTAATATATAAAGTAGGGGAGCCAAGGGACATCCTTGTCTTACACCTTTGTTTATCCTTATATTATTTGTATTTTCCCCATTTATTAATATTTTTGCGGTTTGGGTATTATATATTGTTTTAATGAATCCTAAAAAATTTTCACCAAATTTTATGCCTGTCAATTGTTTAATAAGAAAATTCCAATTTAAATTATCAAATGCCTTCTGAGCGTCTAAAAACATCAGTGCCATTGTTTTAGTTGAGTGTATTTCATAGAATTCTAAAACATCCATAATTATTCTTGTATTTGTCTTCATTTGTCTATATGGCAGAAACCCATTCTGGTCAGTATGGATAATCCTACTTAATATTTCTTTAATCTTTCCGCCAATATTGTGGCCAAAATCTTGTAATCTATATTTATAGTTTAAATTATAGGCCAATATCACTTTTAATTTATAGTTTAAAAGTGATATTGGCCTATAATTTTGGATGTTTTGTTGGTCTGACTGCTCTTTGTGAATAAGGGTTATATATGCTTCTGTCCATGATTTTGGTATATTAGCATTATCCAAGGCTTCATTATATAGATCTGTCATTAACTCCTCCAATAACTTTTGGAACTCCTTATAGAATTCAGACGGAATTCTATCCGGGCCCGGGGTTTTATTTAGTTTTTGGGCTCCAATTGTCTTTCTAATTTCTTCTGTGGATATTTTATTATTTAAAATACATTTCTCTTCATCCATAATTTCCGGTAATTTTTTCCCCTTCAAATATTGGTTAATAAGTTGTTCTGGTACTTCTTCTTGATTGTATAGATTTGTAAAAAAGTCTTTGGCAATATCTTTCTTTTCCTTAGCCTGGGTACATACTTTCCCTTCTTGGTCTTGGAGAGCTACAATAGTTCTTTTTCCTTGTTCTTTTTCTTATTTTATTTTATTTTATTTTATATTAACCATTTCCCTGGCTTGTTTGCATTTTCAAAATAGTTTTGTTTTGCTAATTTAACTTTTCTGGCCAGGTCTTCCTGCATACTTAAATTTATCTTATGTTTTACCAAATCTATTTCTTTACTAGTATTTTGATTATTCAGATCAACTTGTCTACTTACTTCTAAATCTTTAAGCTTCTCTCTCCACACATTTTGTTGTTGTCTTTTTTCTTTATTTTTTTTTAATACTATAGCCAATAGTTAAACCTCTCACATAGGCTTTGTTGCATCCCAAAGATTTTGAAGAGACGTATGCTCTCTCTTGTTTATTTAAAAAAATATTTTCAATTCTTTTCTCACCATTTCAATATATTTGTTATCTTTTAATATACTATTATTAAATGTCCATCTTCCAATCGTTCGCTTTCCTTTCCACTTAATTTGAATAGGGTTATGATTAGCCCATACATTTGGCAAAATCTCTATATTTTCAATGTTTTCCATTAAGCCTGGGTCGATTCAAATCTGATCTATTCTAGACCAAGAATGATGGGGATTGGAAAAGAAAGTATATTGCTTTTTGGTTGGATATAGTTCTCTCCACACATCCTTCAAGTTTAACTCCCTTACCATGTTATTAAAAGACAATGGGAATAGACTCCTTTTATTTTATTTTATTTATTTATTTTTTGGAACTTTTATAGTCTTTGTCCTTGTCTGAAACAGCATTTAAATTTCCTACAATACATACATTTGTATATTCATATTCTATTATCTTATGGTGGAGTTTATTATAAAATTCTTTTTGGTTTACATTCGGGGCATATACTGTAACTAACAAGGTCTTTTTCTGGTTTAATATTATTTCTATAACATTCTTCCATCATCATTCTTATATACTTGTTTGTGTTGCAGCCAATCTTTTATATATACTACAATACCCCTTTTTCTTTGATTTGAAAGGGCCCAATACATTTTTCCCAAATTAGTATCCTTTAGGAGGTCTGCCTGTTTATCTATCATGTGTACCTCTTGTATACAAGTTATATCTGCATTTTGCTTTTAAGTTTTTCAAATGACTGTTTTCTTTTTAATGTTGAGTTTAAACCATTGATATTAACTGAGAATAAGGTAATTTCTCTGCTCATATTACTGTCTGTGTAGAGCATTTTTTGTTTCTTTCCTTGTTCTGGGTTCTCTTGTACTTGGTCTGTTGTCCTCATCTTCTCTAGGTTTCTGAGATTCTGACTAAGGTACAGGTTCTTTCTCTTCAGATAGTTGTTCTTCCTGACTTCTTGTATTTAAATCTTCTCCACTTTCATGTTCTTCTTCGGGTCCCAGATATTGTTCGCAAAAATGATGTGCTTTCTCTATTGTATCGATTTTATATTTTTTATCCTGCCATGCTACTAGGAGGCTTTCTGGGGTGAACCATCTGAACGATATACCATTTTTAATTAACTGAGATGACAAAAACTGGTAGCCCCTTCTTTACTCCCTAACTCTCCTGGGTATTTGCTTCAATGTGACCACTTCATGATCATTATATATCAGTGGCTCATCTCTGGTCTTGCCATATAGCATGTCTTGTATCGTCTTTCTCACGAATCAGATGTGGACTTCTCGGGGTAATCTGTGTCTTTGGGTGTAATGCGTGTATACTCTGTAGACCTCATCGATGTCATTCTCAATTTCCTGTTTGTCTTTCTGTAGGACTGTTGCTATCAAATTCACCATTATTTCACGTAAATCTTCCTTGTTATCTTCAACAAGATTCTGGAATCTCAAATAAAATGATGCTTTTTCTAATTCTATATGCACCACAGAATCCCAAAGTTCACAATATAAAATTTTCCAATTTTGTTCCGATTCCTCTAATCTCTTTTCCACCACCTCAGTTCTTGCCTCTACTATGTTTAATTTTTGTTCATTTTTTGTCATTGTCTCCTGGATCTTTCCGATTTTACTATCAAAATTTTGTATCTCATTCTTCACTCCTCCTATTTCCGTTCTCATTTCTAATTTCATGTCTTCGTGATTCCTCGCTATCAGTTCATGGGTTTTTACCATCATTTCCTGCATCATGGCAAGCGTTGACTGTACTGCCTGCAAACTTTGGGCGGAACTTGTCTTTTCCGCCAATAACATTGCATCAATCCATCTCTGTCCCAGAGGTGAAGATGTCGCTGTTGTAGGTTTCTTCCCTGATTTTTACATTTGTAGTTATTGTTGCTATTTTAACTATTTGTACAAGCTCTCTCCAATCTACCATCAACTATCCTAGTAGAGTTATATTGTCTTCTCCTTTAAATACCGTACATGTATTTATACATATATTGTTAAATCAGAATTTTCTATTATAGGCAGTCCCAGACAGATCTTATTTCAATTTCTTAAGTGGTCAAATATTCTAAGATTTAGAGAGTTAAATATTAATCCAATATATATTTAATTAATCCACTATAAATACAAGTAAGTAAATACTAATATGTTTAACCAGAAAAGCACCAAATTTAGGTAATCATGAAAATATTGTAAATAATAAAAGCACCCAGCTCATTAATATATTTAAATATATGAATTTATCTTTTTCTTTAAGGATATATATTTAATCAAAGTAGGCAATTCTAATTTCTTTTCTTTTTTCCCCTTAGATTTCTTATATAGTTTTTTTAAACAAAAATTGATTGGTATAGTTTATCAGTAGAAAAATAAAATGAGAATAATAATACTATAATAATACTATATAATTATTCTCTGACCATCTATTTCATATGTTTATAGAATCACTTTCCAACAATTATACAATTAATCCAAACAATTCAATCATTAAACAATATTCTATATAGAAATTTCAAGTATATTTACCTCTATCAAGTTAATTTTCTACCAACATCACTTAAATAGACTTGTATCTTACCAATATCTATTAAATCAGATCCAGCGATTTTTTTTGTTAATTGTCTTACATCAGGTCTTAATTCAAAATGTCCTCGTTCCAAATTGCACTGTCACTTTCTCCGTTTGTGTATTTTCTTGTTGCTCTTTTATTCTTTTATTCTCGCACAGTCACAGTTTCACTTATAAACCTTAAATAAGTTTTTGTTATTTTGTTGTCAGGATTGTCTATTAATATTTATCAGATTAAGGTTTCTTTTCCCCAGTCCTTTCTTCCGATCTTTCAATGAAGTAAAAGTTTGTTCCCAAGTTTTACACTCTTAATTGTCCTTTCATTTTCCTATAGCACTTAATCACTTTCACTTCTTTTTCTTTCTTTCCCCAGTTCTCAAATAAACGGACAATAAAGTTCTATAGTTCACTCCTCCACTCGCAAAGCAAATGTTGTTATCTCACCCTTCGTCTCCTCAGGTTTCACGATTCCATTAGTCAGCATAAATCTCTGCTGTTGTTTCAGCCAACGCTCCTGTCAAAGACTCCGCCGCTTCACCACACCACTCAGTTCGTTGCTTTCTTTACAGTATACACCAATATTCTGCAGATCTTCTTTAAATACGCCTTTCCAGTGCTCAGCCTGCTGCTTCTCTCTTTTCATTTCTTTTAATCGGCTGGGTTGCTGCATCTCTGGTTCCGATCGTCACAGTTGTCACGATTTCCCTCTTCTGCCGTTGGTTTTCAGGGGGTTCTTCTTCCAGTCGCCGGGATCGCAGCACCTCCCCAAGACCTCTGTATCTTCCCCTTTCTTTTGCCTATCCCTCCGGGGTCCGGCACACTCCAAAAAGCCACCAACTCGCGAAAATCGGAATCTTTCAGAGCAGCAATCCACTCCTCAGATCCGGACTGACACAGCACCCAACCGGAAGTCCCAAATGATTCAGCTTCTATTAATTGAGTTTGCCTAAAGTGGTTTATCTTGACAATAGCAACAATAAATGGGTTCTGATTATTTCTTCCATCTCTGATATTCAAAGCCTCATTAGCTCAAGCTCAGGATGATTAATTCCATTTGTACTTTGTCTCTGGGCCTTGGGTTTCTAGTCACGATGCTTTGCCCATAGAGCATTGTATTGGATTTTATCCCTAGCTGAAGCTGGTTCTTCACCCAAACCTTAATGAGGGTTACAGTTAACCATTAAAGGCATTACAAGGTTGATGCTGAGTATATAAATATGGTCTCTTGCTTGTGAATGGTGCCCAAAATGTGAAGAGAAGATTATCAAAGGGGCACCAGGATGAGTTGCGACCGGTGATGGGATTCAAATTTTTTTACTACCGGTTCTGTGGGCGTGGCTTGGTGGGCGTGGCGTGGCGTGGCTTGGTGGGTGTGGCATGGCTTGGTGGGTGTGGCTTGGTGGGCTTGGCAGCAGAAGGATACTACAAAATCCCCATTCCCTCCCCACTCCTCTAACCTGCTTTCCAGATCCATTCTCCTGTGCAGGGCAACAAAAGAAGACCCAGCCAATCAGCTGGGACTCAATGGGAGGCAGAGAAGAGATGGGGGCGGGGCCAGTCAGAGGTGGTATTTGCTGGTTCTCAGAACTACTCAAAATTTCTGCTACCGGTTCTCCAGAACTGGTCAGAACCTGCTGAACACCACCTCTGGCCTTGGCTCTGTAAGGTTTTTAGGACCCTGAAGCCTTGGCTGGGTCCTCCAAAGATTTTGGCCATGAGATTAGTTGAGCTCTGATGCTGATAGGGCTTTTATTTTGGGATATGGTTGTTTTAATCAGGTGTCATAGGGTTTTGTGGTGATCTAATCTACGTGTGTTCCCTAGAGCAGGGGTCTCCAACCTTGGCAACTTTAAGGCTTGTGGACTACAACTCCCAGTGTTCCTCAGCCAGCAAAGCTGGCTGAGGAACACTGGGAGTTGTAGTCCACAAGCCTTAAAGGTTGCCAAGGTTGGAGACCCCTGCCCTAGAGTCTCTGCTGTGAAATGGGCAGCTCTCTAAATTATATACATATTAAATACACAAATCAATAGAAGATGATTCTCCAAGATTGGTCAGAACCTGGTGAATACCATCTCTGGTTGGGACCCGCATGCAGGATATGTAGGAGAAAAAGGAATTTCAGAAGCAGCATTAAAAATAATCAGAGGCTTCCCCAGGCAACTGTGTTTGGGCCACTGAGAGACCTCCCTCCCTTGCAAAAATACCCTTGTTCCTTTGGGATTGACACAAAGGGGCTTCTGTACCACTCTCTGTATTGCACCTCTGTTGTGCTATCACTGACTGATTGCTGGACACTGGGGCTTCTTAAGAGAGAACTTTTATTTTTCCAAGGAAATGCACTTGAATCGTTTTATTTTTCCAGTGAACCTATGATCTAATCTTTTTTTTTAAAAGAAAGATAATAAATCTCAGGATATATTCCAAAGGAAATATTCCTTTATCTCTCTGATATACCCAATGCAATTTACAGATCATTTCCTATTGAATTCATCTTGCATTTATAAATTGCAGAGTGCAGATATTGCCTTGCTGTGTGTTTCTTCAATAATAAGTATAATTTAGTTAGTGCTTGGTGTTGCTCTGAGCTCAAAAAACCCTCATTTCAACCCTGAGATACAACTATTCTCCTTTAAAAAGGTAAAGGTTTCCCTCGCACATACGTGCTAGTCATTTCTGGCTCTAGGGGGCTGTGCTCATCTCCATTACAAAGCCGAAGAAGCAGCACTGTCCGAAGATGTCTCCGTGGTCATGTAGCTGGCATGACTAAACGCTGAAGGTGCACGGAACACTGTTACCTTCCCACCGAAGGTGGTCCCTATTTTTCTACTTGCATTTTTATGTGCTTTCGAACTGCTAGGTTGGCAGAAGCTGGGACAAGTAACGGGAGCTCACTCCATTACGCGGTGCTAGGGATTGGAACCGTCGAACTGCCGGCCTTTCTGATCGACAAGCTCAGCATCTTAGCCACTGAGCCACCACGTCCCTTTATTAATATTTAATTTGGCATAGGTAATCCTCAGCTTATGAGCAGAGTTGAGCCCAACATTTCTGTTGTTAATGAGACATTTGTTGAGTTTTGGCCCATTTTACGATCTTTCTTGCCACGGTTCTTAAGTGAAGCATGGCAGTTGTTAAATTAGTAACACTGCTGTGCATTGAGCGTGGCTTCTACATTGACTTTGCTTGTCAGTTCGTCACAAAAGGGGGATCACATGGCCCTGAGACACTGCAAATGTCATAAGTGTGAGTCAGTTGCCAAGCATCTGAATTTTGATCATGTGACCATGGGGATGCCACAGCGGTCATAAGTGTGAAAAATGGTCATAAGTCACTTTTTTCCATTTCTGTTGTAACTTCAAGCTGTCACTAAATGAACTGTTGTAAGTCAAAATCTACCTGTAATATCTTAATTGAGCTAGCTGACCTGTATTGGATAGCATTCACACGTAACATGAGGATGCCCTTAAGAGTTAGTGGCATTTTTATGCACCAAATCTAGTTATATGTGTGTCAACTTCTTTTTGTGTTGTACAGGTCACCTTCAAGAAGTGAGGGGAGCCGAATGTCAACTCATAAAATATTTCAATGGTGTTTTTAGAGTTGCCAACAGAAAGGGAGGGGGGAAAGGGGTTTGAAAGAGCAGTGCGGCAGCTTGGAGACCGAAAGTGCATTCCATAAATAGTTTTCAAAGATAGTAACTAGGTGACTGAAATTTCTGTCGCGCAAAATTCTAACTGGAGAACATGATTGATGATTCTTGGCTATGGATATGCCTCATTGGAGAATATGAATTATGATACACCCAGGGGGTGGGGGGAAACCAGGGTCAAAGGTGACAATTATGTGTCTCACAGTTAAAATGTCCAGGTAGTGCTGGACATGTTTACTCCCAATAAATCCTTTTGAAGTTTTGGAAGTTTGATTCGAGACTCATGATTTAATTGGGTAACTTCCGGAATCCTGAAAGTGTGTATATGTGTATCTCTGCATTTCATTTTGGGGGATTTATTTTAGCGGTTGGGGAACCTATTTGCCACTTTTTCTCCTTTGTGTAGTGTGCCAGGACCCCCTCAGAAAAATAGAAGGTCCCAGGAAAAATAAAAGCAATCTGATTCCATTTGCTTGCCTTCTCATCTAATTAAAATCACTTAACCTCAATTAAAATGATCTCTTTCCATGCATGTCCTAGTGTTCTATAATTAAATTTTCCAAATTAATCATTATTTGGAAGGTAGAGGGCATGCCTAAAGTCTTGCTTGTGCACGGCTCTCTTCTGTTGTGGAAATGCTCTGGTCTAGAGCTTTTGGAGACAACTCAAAGACTGCAACTAATTGAAAGTGTGGTTATAGATAGTCCTCAATTTACTACCCCAATTGACCCCCAAATTCCCGTTGATAAGCAAGGTAGTGGTTAAGTGAGCTTTGTCCCACTCTACAATCATCATCTTTTAATGACTCCATAATCCCTGGCGGGGTGGAGTCTGGACAACCGAATGAAACTAGCCTAGAGTGTTTACTGGCCAGATGCCCTTCTTGTCACCAATGCGGAGTATTGTTCAACAGATATATTCTCATGCCCAGAGAAAGAAATACCTGCTTCTATACCTAGGATTGAACTTACAGCCTCCTGATTGAGAGACCAGAGCTCCACCTCTAGGCCACCGTACCACTCCTTTGTCCCATTCTACAATCTTTTAAGCAAGTCAATGCAGTTGTTAACTGAATCATAAGGCCATTAAGTGAATCTAGTTTCCCCACCCCATTGATATTGCTTGCCAGAATCCAGCTGGGAAGACTTAATTCTGCATGATGTAGCTTCTTTCTCCTGATCCTGCCCAGCTATTTGGAAGAAAGTAGGGTTGCCAGGATGAGATTGTCAGATCTGTGTATCTGCCGTTCTTCAGTGGAAGAAGAAAGGTGGGGGAGTTGGTACAAGTAATCCTTTTTGATGTAACTTGAATATATTAAATCCTATATTGATTCTGTATTACTTGCACATGATATACAACTGAAGGAGTGGAGCCAGATGTCTAGAAACTTGTCACCTCTTGAAGATATAACAAGATGAAAAGGGACCATAAAAATTCCAGCTCTGGAAGACACTCCTGGGAACTCTGCTAAGATACATTCCCAGAGAAGGGGAGGGGGGAATTAACATGTTGATTCTTTGTTTGACTGAATCCATATCTAAATAAAGGGAGGGGTTCTAACTTCCTTTATCTATGAGTGTATGCCTGGAAATATCTTAGACTCTGCTTTGCCTAGTGTTGGGTTTAAATCCCTTTCAATAAAGGATTCCTTTTGAAACACCTGGTTTTCAGAAGTTCATTTTTTTCGGTTGAAGGGAAAAAGTCCAATGCTTACAGAGATGAGCATCCAAAGACCAAGTTGAATGAATGAGCAAATGGACGGAGACTCAGGAAGGGGTGGTGGAAGTAACGTGCAGAGAGACAGGGATGTCGCTGGTCCTTTGCCGAAAACCTGAGCCTGGAACCGGGAATGAATATAGCTCCCCATGGGATTTCTAGTGAAACTGATTTCTAGGAAAGGGAATACAAGAGGATCTTTGTCTCCGGCGGCTGCAGAGTCACGCCAGACCGTTGCAAACAGCAAAGGATGAATAAGATCAGCTCTGTTACTATGCAAATCCCTCTCCGGCACTTTCTCAGAGCAAAAGCACTGAATTCCAGTGTCCATCAGACCAGCCTTTCTTGAGCAGCAGACGCGAGACTTCGGCGGCCTCTTGCACGTGATTTGAGTCCTTTCTTTGCTCATCTCTACTGGCAAAAGGAGTAAATTTTGTGGCTGCAAGAGCTGCTCAAGTATCAACTTTAAAATGAAAACATTCTATTGCATTGCAGTTGTGAAGTGACTGATCCAGGATAGAATTTGTAGACATTGGGTTCAACAAATTGGGTGCTATCCCAGACATTTTAGTTTAGTAACCCAAGAAGTAAAAAAAAATAACAGTAAATACACATTGAACCCAGCTCGCCCTTTTTAAACCAATAGTCCTAATGCAGTTTCTTTAGATATAGTACCACCAAATAAGTTGAAGTTCAACTCAGACAAGAATAGAATAGAATAACAGAGTTGAAAGGGACTTCAGAGGTCTTTTAGTCCATCTCCTGCTTAGGCAGGAAACTTTATACCATTTCAGACAAATGGTTGTCCAATCTTTTCTTAAAAACTTCCAGTGTTGGAGCATTTACAACTTTTGGAGGCAAGTAGTTCCACTAGTTAATTGTCCTCATTGTCAGGAAGTTTCTCCTTAGTTCTAAGTTGCTTCTCTCCTTGATTCGTTTCCACCCATTCACCCATCCACCACCTCATCAGGAACATGCCCCGGTGTTGTAGGGAGGTCACTTGGAGGCCACACATACTACTGACCCTCATTTTGACTTGTTTTAAGGACATTATATCAAAGTTGGATCAGCCTGTAGTGTTTTTCTCCACTTTAATTTTGAGTGTAACTCCAAATCCAGACCTCCATGGGTTGCTAAATTTGATTTCCATTGATAAATTTTGTGTGATTTTGTTGTCAGCATATTCAACTATGTAATGAACAAAGTATTTAATAAGAATATTTCATTCATTCAGATCTAAGATGTCTTATTTTTGTGTTCCCTTTATTTTTTTGAGCAGTGTATATATATTTGCTGCATTTTATCAGCTTATTCTAATGTCTTCTTTTAAAGGATTGCCAATCCTGAGCCATTATCCATGTGCCTGTATATTTAATTGAAACTTCCCTGAGGACAGCAAATAAAAATAGCAGTATTGTAGGATTACATGGAGCTTAATAAGGATTGTGCTTTTTTGTCTTTTATTGAGCCCTGTTGATTGATGGGCCCTGAATGTAATTAAATAAAGAAATGTGTACTTTTGGGTCATTAAATGTGTACTTTTGGGTCATCATAAAAAATAGTCTGCCTTGTGTAATTGTAAGGGTCTGTGTCTCTTGCATTTTGGTTATGAGATTAAATCATCATTTTGCTATATACCTTTTTTTGTTAAACCTTTGACCGCTGTTGCGTTTGAAACACTTTTGGTGTAGGGGAAGAGGAAAATTCCCTTTTAGAAACTTAAAAGGTAAACAAAGGTAAGGGATTCCCATGCCAGTTGTGGTGCTCATCTCCATTACTTAGTCAATGGAGCCAGCATTGTGTCTGGCATGACTATACGCTGAGGTGCACAGAACATTGCTACCTTCCCACTGAAGTGGTACCTATTTATCTACTTGTGTTTGCATGTTTTCAAACTGCTAGGTGGGCAGTTAGCTGAGACGAGGACGGGAGATCACCCCATCCTGCGATAGTTGGGTCTCGAACTGCTGACTTGGTTTCTGGTTGATTAGCCCAGCATCTTAACCAGTCGGCCACCATGCCCCTCTCATACTTTAAAAACTTACATACACACCCCCCCTTAAAAAGGAAGCCATACAGTCCAGTTTTCACAACAGGGATTGAGTTAATCTCCTAAACTTGTGGTTCCACATTGGACAGAACAATCTTCTAATGATCTCTAGAAGGAAGAGATGCCTTCCTTTCCCTGCTTTATCTTCTGCTTCCTTCTTTCTGGGCTCATCCATAAATTCATTTTTCTTTTCTTTTTCACACTCTGTACTTCTATCCCGTGAACAGTGAGCATGGCTTAGCGTTTAGACTTGAATGGCAGAGACCTGAAGACTGACATGATATTCCTGGCTGCCATGAGATCAGCCACCTGAGCTCATCATTTAGCGTTGAACCTTGTTTGCATGTCTCGGGGTGAACTGAAGAAGTATTTTGATCTTCTTAATCTAATCTATGCTTATTGCTAAGCGACAAGATTCTAGACGGTAATGCGAGAATTAAACCGGGGAAGCAGCCCTGGCATACAACTTTGGCAGTTTAATCAACGATTAGTAATTAATAACGGTATGAGTTGAACTTTAATTGCCCAGCGATCTGAACTGCAGGGATCAAGTTTGAAGCTACCAACCACCTGAGCTTTCATGGCAAACCTAAAGAGGAAGAACTAAGTGTGGTCTACCACTTCAGACTAACTGGGGAGAATAGCTCAATTCAACCTGCTGGATAGATGAGTTTAAAGAAAAATCTTGGATGTTCTGATTAACTATCAATTCAAAACAAGCTGCATTTTTATTCCCTCCGGTCTTTTTGTTTTCTAGGAATTGGTATCATTTATTTTTACATTCCCAGTATCTCTCAGGAACCCATGATTATAGCTAGTGGGGTTTAGAATTGTCTTCTTTTGCATCCGTTTTTAGCCGTGTGGTGTTTAACGCCTGGCCACAGAAGACAAGTTGTGAAAGGCTTTCTTTAAAAAAAAAATCAAACCCACAAGAGCAAAAACAAAAAATGCTCTGTGCGCATTCACACATCTCTGCTTGCTGTCTCTCAAGCTGCTTAATTCTGTCTAGACTTCAGAACCAAAAAAACCAAAACCTTACGTTGCCATGTCAGTGACAGATAACTCTTCTAAAACATTGATTCTTCCTTGTGTTTCTTCTTTTTTAATCTGTGATCAATTCCAGTGATACGATCAGTAAGTCATTCATGCCATCAATAAAGGAGAATGATCTCACATGTCTTCTCCAGTCTGGTCTCTTCAGGTATGTTAAAGCCACAAATCCAGGGATGTACTCTTGCTGTCTTGTCTTAGTGTAAATCCATGCTCTCAGCAAGTCTCCATGTAATTTTGCATTGGCTAATTTCTATCTTGTATTCAAGACTGGACAAAAAAAGCACCACAATTTCTTTTTTCTTTTAACAGAATAACAAAAGTGTATTAAACTAGACATATCCAATTCCTGCAACGATTTTTCATATATTTTAACCTCCAGTCCCCTAATCATCTTTGTTCTTCTCTGCACTTTTTCTAAAGTCTTAACATATTTTTTACATTGTGGTGGCCAAAATTGAATGTGATATTCCAACTGTGGTCTTACCAAGGCATAATAAAGTGATATTAAGACTTTATGTGATTTTGAGTCTATCTTGATTCTACGTTAAAGCTACTATCCTGTCAGAGCTGAAGAAGCTTCTTGGATGAGAAGCGAAACATCTTCAAAGAAAAAACAAGAAAGTCCAGTTGCCTCCTGAAAAAGCACTTTTGGGACAACCATGACCTGGAAGACTGAGAATTCTCTATTAATGCAGCTTAGGATTGTGTTTGGCTTTATTGGTGGATGCAGTGCACTGCTGGTACTGCTGGCTCATATTTAAGTGGTTGTCCAGTAGGACTCCAAGATCATATTCGCAGTTACTATTTTTGAGTCAGTATCATCTATTCTATCCCATGTACATTCATTTTTTCTTGGCTGAATGTAAAACCTTACTTTTCTCACCACTGAATTTCATTTTGTTAGATAGGGTTGAATGTTCAGGTCCATTGAGATCCTTCTGTATCTTGAGCCTATCTACTGGAGTGTTGGCTATTCCTGCCAACTTGGTGTAGTCTTCATATTTGGAGCTGTGGGGAGTTTAGTAGATATCTGGAGGGACAACATTTCTCCCTTTGTCTCTAAGGAGCTTCTCTGTATATAAGTGGAACAATGGATCATTGATAGCTTACACCTGGCAACAAGTCCAAGAACCAGTGAAGAATGTTCAATCTTCTCTAACTTAAAATATTTTCATGGAGGTGAAGACTAGGAAAGGGACATTATTCAATCATCACATTTCTATTGGAATAGCATGAAAACAACTTTTTATAACCATGGGGATCCAGAAATCACAAAGAGACATCATCGTGTCAAGTTTGAAGTCCATGAGATGCTCACCAAAATAGATGCAAACATGTATTCTAGCACTACATAGCATAAGGGCAGGAAGTGCTCCTTGTCCTGAAATACCCATTCCTATTTTGAGATAGTCAGGGCACAGGGGAGGAAAGGATTCATGAAGATCTATTCTAGCTGAGCAACCTGGAATATGTGGTTGACATCAAACAGAGTCTGAATGGATGGATGACCTTTGTGTAGTGTGAAGAAAACAAATTCTTAGCTGAGTGGGAGCACTGTTAGCAAAATACAAACAGAAGGCATGTGTGCTAATTAACCCCCCAAAGGCAACCTTGAAGTGTCTGGTTCTCTTAAGTCTTATCAACATTTCATAACTGATATGTTGTTGTTTTGTTAAGATTTTCATTCCATCTTGAAGGTAGTAGCAGGTGAAGGGTGGAGAAGTAACTTGAGTTTTGTTGATGATGAATATTTATCTTTATGATGGCTATTATTTATGCATATGCATGACTATCATTTTCTCCTCCTTTCTGGCATGTGTGAGTGCATCTTCCTACTATTCTCTGCAGGGAATTCCTTCAGTGTCTACTGTTAACAAGTAAATACTTTGGTGAGTCTTGATTATTTGCTTTGGGTCCTGTGTTTTGACAGTAAATATTCTACTTCTAAAACTGAGCTTCTGGTACCAAAGGATTGGAGAGCTCTGATTTTTGACATAGTGACCTGGATTGTGTAACACTAACCTAAAATGTGCACCCCAAAAGTGCTTTTCAAAAGGCAACTGAACATAGAACATAGAATAATTGGAAGGGACCTTGAAGGTCTTCTAGTCAACCCCCTGCTCCAGCAGGAGACCTTATACAGTTTCAGACAAATGTCCAGTCTCTTTTTGAAAGCCTCCAGTGATGGAGTACTCACAACTTCTCAAAACAAGTTATTCCATTGGTTGATTGCTCTCACTGTTAGGAAATTTCTCCTTAGTTCTAGATTGCTTCTCTCCTTGGTTAGCCTCCATCCATTGTTTCTCGTCTTGCCTTGGACTTTCCCTGTTTTTTTCCCCCTTGAAGACATTTTGCTTCTCATCCAGGAAGTGTCTTCAGTTCATGGCCTACAAT
The DNA here is from genome assembly GCF_049901735.1 of Notechis scutatus. Classification (NCBI taxonomy): domain Eukaryota; kingdom Metazoa; phylum Chordata; class Lepidosauria; order Squamata; family Elapidae; genus Notechis; species Notechis scutatus. Next base: position 12,292,775 of record NC_142019.1, read on the forward strand.
GGCTTTAGGAGTTGTATGAACCAATCCATCATCTTAAGTCATAATAAATCAAATTTGTGGTGTATCAAACTTTGGATTACTGTATTTTAGGAGGAACGCTGCCATTCACAGTTTACTGACTACTTAAAGCCTTGTTCACATTGTCTTTCTTCTCTTTCTGCTAATGTCTTCCAGAACTTATAAAATCTTCATTTATTTAAATGTTTTAAATTCAGGATCTGTTAATTTTTTTTTTGTGGGGCAGCTGGGATGAGTTATTTGTCTACTGCTGCTTTTTCAGATATGTGTGATGCCTCTTCTCTAAACAGTAAACATTTTTTTATAAACAGTCAGCATTGTCCAAGCTTTTCAAAAATGTGGAAGAGTGTGATTTTGAGACAGTGGAAGAAACGGGTGGGGAAGAAGAGAAGAGAACTTCTGTGGCGAAACGATGAAGGTTCTGAATTTTCCAGATTCTGGAACTTGGTTGCCTTCCCACTTGAAGTTTTGGCAGATGTTGCAACCAGTAAGTAACTTAGGGAAGAGAAGCTGATACCCCTACAAGCTTTACTATACACCTGCTTGGCAGTCTTTCTCTAAATATTATGACTCACTTTCTGGCTCTCCCTTCATCTTTTCTTGAGTGTGACTTCTTGCTGCACTTATATTCGCAGTGGCGATGATCACACGTCCTGCATTTCTGTGAATTTCAAAGCTCATGTAGTGTTACATTTCTGTTATTTTTAATTTTTGCTGCAAACCCGGTATGTAAAATTTAGGGTATGAATCAACCTAGAGTGTGGAAACATGGAAAATAGAAAATGTTTGCTACGGAGCCCAAATAAAATGGTGGAAACAACAGATAAGCAGAAATAAGTGCTCTTTTTTTATCTTGCCTGTGCAATATCTGCACAGCATGGGTAATGTAGTCCACTTTTATTGCCTCACAACAAGAGACAAAGCATCAGGTAGTTTGCTTCAAGTTCCAGTTGTTCTCTGCAGTTTAATATCATTTTCATTCTGTCCAAACGGAGCAAATAAAGCTTTACAAAGCAATATTACTGTATGAAGGCAGCTGTTTTCTTACTAGGCTAGAAGCATTTGTTTTATAATCTGTCTATCTATCTATCTATCTATCTATCTATCTATCTATCTATCTATCTATCTATTTTCCATCTATTATCCATATATCATGGATAATGTATGAAATATCATCTATGAAATATCTGTCATCAATTATCAATTTTCTATCTATCATCACCTATCATCACCTATCATATATTGTCTGTCTGTCTGTCTGTCTGTCTGTCTGTCTGTCTATCTGTCTGTCTATATCTATCTATCTATCTATCTATCTATCTATCTATCTATCTATCTACCCTGTTTCTCCAACAATACGGCCTCCCCAATAGGAAGTCCCAGCATGTTTTATAGGCATGAAATGAAATTAAGCCCCTCCCCCAAATTAAGGCCTATATTAAAACATGCAAAATGGGGGAATGGTGGGGGCTTGCCATTAGGAAGTACTTTTGTTGCACACCCTGCCCCACCAACACTGAGGTCAACATCCAAGCCGTCACTGCCCGCCCGCCAAAGATGCAAGGGGGAATAGTCACCCAAAAGACAGCCTAGCCATTTTTCAGGGCTCAAAAAAATAAGACCCGGCCTTATTATATGAGAAACACGGTATCTATCTATCTATCTATCTATCTATCTCCATCCTACCTACCTACCTACCACCACTCATCTCTATCATCTCTTATCTATCTATCTAATCTCTCGCTTATATCTCTCTCTACTCGATCTAATTTCTCTCTAATCTCTTCTGTCTGTCTGTCTATCTATCTATTTATCTAATCTCTCGCTTATCTATTCTGTCTAATTTCTGTCTAATCTCTCCTATCTATCTATCTATCTATCTATCTATCTATCTATCTATCATCTATCTATCTATCTATCTAATCTCTCGCTTATCTCTATCTCTACTCTATCTAATTTCTCTCTAATCTCTCTCATCTATCTATCTATCTATCTATCTATCTATCTATCTATCTATCTATCTATCTATCTATCTATCTATCAGTATCTATCTATCTTATCTATCTCCATCCTACCTACCTACCTACCTACCTATCTATCTCCATCCCATGCATCCATGCATCCATCATATTTCTCTAGCCACCCATTTCACATCCTTGAAATCATATATAGACTTTGAATCAAGCTGCTGTGGGTGTTTTCCAACTTGCTGGAACAACATTCCAGGATTAGCTTTATTTTTGAGAGGGGTTAGAAAAAGCAACCAAATCTGAACTTGCTAGTCTTGCCGGCTGACAAATTCATACTACATAATCTTTAATTTCTCAACTTTCTTGACTTTCTTGACTTAATGAATGCCTCTTTATATATATTTTGATTTTGTTCATAAAAAAAACTTTCATTGCTCTCTTTATTTCTTTATTACCCTTTTCACTTCTGTCTTGTTAGCTTCCTAAAGCTCAGAGGTCTATCTCTGGAGTATTTTGAAATGTAGCCTAGCATTTATTATTTTAAATACCTGGATCCTCCATTGCAAGGACAAATACCATAAATAAATAGATATAAGTTTGAAGGGCAAAAGTTTATTAGCATGTGAATCTCCTTCTCCCCTCCATCCCTAGCGTTGCCTGTCTCTCTCCCTGCTTCCTCTCTCTCTTTATCTCTTGCCTTTTTACCTTCTGCCTTTAATACTTTTAGAGTTCAGGACCGAACATGTTTTTGCTTGAATGTCATTATACCATGGAAGATTAATGATCTGAGCTGATTCAATCCACTGTGATGGAGGTTGACTTCCTGTGAGTTCTGGGTGTGCATCTGCCCTACAGCTACTAAGATATTTTGCAAGTCTTCCCCACAAGATCTATTCCAGTCCTTCAAATGGGGAATTGTTGGGGACAAGCCCTAACAGCTGATGGAAGCCTGACTTGTCTGAGTTTGCAAAAGAGGTAGCAACAGGAATCTTTGTACAGCTATCCCCTTTTTTAAGGGAGACCTCATTGTCCAGCAAAGTGTGCTCAATTTATAAATCCAGAGACCTCAGAAGGGGGAGTCATTGTTTTTCCATAGCAATCAATGGGAAACATACATTTTAATTTACATTCTTGTGAGAGTCAAATTGGACAGCATTTGCTTTGGTGCAGTTCAGAACAAATTAATCTCTGAAAGGCCAGATCTATATCTGAACTATACTGTGTGGCTGTTGCTTCTTGTTGTTAGTTGTGAAGTTGTGTCCAACCCATTGCAACCCCATGGATAATGTTCTTCCAGGCCTTCCTGTCCTCTACCATCTTCTGGAGTACATTTAAGTTCGCACCTACTGCTTCAGTGACTCCATCCAGCCACCTCATTCTCTGCCATCCCGTTCTTCTTCTTTTGCCTTCAATCTTTCCCAGCATTAGGCTCTTCTCCAGGGAGTCCTTCCTTCTCATTAGGTGGCCAAAGTCTTTGAGTTTCATGGCTGTTGCTTAGTTCTAATCTAACGTTCATTTAGGAAACCTCAGGTTATTCTAAAACTGTTCTAGTTGCTTGACCCAGATTCAGGTCAAAGGAGCACATCCTTTTTAGAAGACTCTTAAACAACCAGCAGATGCTAACATACTTCTTTCCTCCATCCTGATGTCTTATGGAACTTTAATATCAGTAATATCAGCCAACATGAAATTTCCTGTCCAGATTGAGGGTTGTTTTCTTTGTTTTGTTTCTTTTGCCAGCATAAAATTTCCTGTCCAGACTGAGAGGGTTTCATTTTTTGCATCAACTAATCTACAAGCAGACTTTTGTACAGAGCATCCTAATCCATTCTGATCATGGGACTGAGTGGCTTGGTCACTTCAGATGCCAGGCCAACTAGATTGCTTGGACCTGTGGGAAGATGGCTCTGTGGAAGAAAATATTTGTTAATATTATAAATATTAATAAATATTTATTTGTTTTTTTTATTTGTCAAACATGTACAAGCTAACAAGTATAGGTATGAACATAAACATGAACAAAGGAAGTAAATTCAGATAAATAGGGACAGTAAGACAGGGGCGGTAGGCAAGCTGGGGCGCTTATGCATGCCCCCTTTAAGGACCTCTTAGGAATGGGGTGAGTTCCACGGTAGACAGTTTGAGGTTATGGGTGCTAGGTTTTACAGGAGGTTTGGAGAAGGGAAGGTCAGTTGTTGTAGTGACAAGGGCCAACTCATGCAGGCATCAGCCCCAACCTGCGTCTTCTCATAAAGTTCTCTGCTGAGAACTAAGAGCTGGTCCTGAGACATCTTCCCAAAATAGTAGCCATTAAAGGTAAAGGTTCCCCTTGCACATATGTGCTAATTGTTTCTGGCTCTAGGGGGTGGTGTGCTCATCTCCATTACAAAGCCAAAGAGCAACACTGTCTGAAGATGTCTCCATGGTCATGTGGCCGGCATGACTAAATGCCAAAGGCACACAAAATGCTGTTACCTTCCCACCAAAGGGGTTCCTATTTTTCTACTTGCATTTTTACATGCTTTTGAACTGCTAGGTTGGCAGGAGCTGGGACACGTAACGGGTTCACTCTGTTATGCAGCGCTAGGGATTCGAACCGCCAAACTGCCGACCTTTCTTAGCCACTGAGCCAGGGGGTCCCTGGTAGCCATTACTTTTGTTAAAACTAAATGGAAAAGCTTTCTGCTCATTTCCTGAAATTATATCAACTGGTCTTTCCTTTGCCACCAATTCTGCAACTAATTCTCTGATTGAGGAATCCCCTGGAGCAGGGCTGTCAAACTTGTGGCCCGGATGGATCACATGCTGGCCACATCCGCGCTCGATATGTCATGTGACGACGCTGTGACCACACATGTTTGACACTCCTGCCCTGGGGCATTAAATTATTGTGTTATTTAACATGCTGTCAGCATTCCAATGAAACTCCCCATTTCATTCAGTACTCAGAAACATAGTTCACCCAAGTAAGAGTTTATTAAGGAAGTCATACTGGAACATCTAGGAAAGTTCCAGGTTTTCTCTTCCCAACTGAAATTCAAAACCCATCCCACCAGTCCATCACATGGCCCAATCACCCATCATCCCAACTAGAGCCATTCCTCCAGAGACTCCTTTCCAGGTGCAGGGTAACTTGTCCTTGACTTTATGAGAAGAATGTTGTTATGTCTAATCTTCCACCTCTCTATGAAATTCCCCCTCCCAAATTCCCAGGCACTAAGATGTGGCAGCTTGGAAGCTTCTAAGTAAAATATGGCTTCCAAAGCTGACACATGCATTTTCTTAAAGCCAACAAGCAAGTCATTACTAAGGTTAAAGGACTGTCACAACTGGGATTAGATCCTTGCCTTCTCAGTAAGCACTTAAGTTTTTTACCCACAAATTTCTTCTGCCATAGTCCCAGTTACTGCTGTTTCTGTGATCAAGGAATTGAAATGAGCAGGAAAACGGAGTTCATGTCCTCCTTATTCTGCTCTAGATGTGTGTGACTGATTCCTAGTTGAAGTTACATGTTGATTAGTCTGAACTTTTGTCTACCACTACCCATTCAATATTCCAAGCCAGATCTACACATGTTGACTGGATTTCCTTCTCATGCCCTCCCATTGAGGTGTGTGTGTGTAGCCTTTGTATCACTGCCTGCAGCACTTTTCTTATCTCACATTTAAAAACATTTACATAAATAGAGGACATGGGAGTCATCCAAATCAAGTAAGCAACTTATTTACATGGCTTTGCAATTTTTGTAAACACATGGATTTATAACTTTGGGAAATGGCAATCTCTAGTCCATTCTTGACGGATTGCTCGGGAAGTGCTATATCCATCTAATAAATCTGCCAGCAACTTTAATCCTCCTTCCAGAGGAGTAAGTACAGGAAATGGGCCATTCTGGGATGTCCTGCAAAACTTTAAAAACTGCTTTGAGCCAACAAGAAAATGTCATGTTTTTGTTGACTTTAGAGGCTGAGGAAGCCATAACACTGCTGGTTACTTGAACATAGTTGAGCAAGCAGGAAAAGGCTACAGAATGATGTATTCCTTCCCTAGGTTCATGGTCCTTTTGGGACATCCTCCCTCAGGCTACTGAAGCACCAATATCAGAAGTTCAATAGCAATTCAGGACTTAACCATAAACTCTTTTTTTTTTTTAATGTAGGGCTAAATAAATGTGGGTCATAGCTCAGTAGCAGAACTTCTATTTTTTGAATTAAAGATGCCAGCTTCTATTTCTCTGATCTTCAGATAGAGTGGAGAGACACTCTTGTCTGAAAGTGATTATAGGCAACACTCTGAAGAAGATGATCCTGGAAGAGTTCCAAGCCATATTGTGTTTTGTTCTGCTATTTCTGGGGATGGGAGACCAAGAGAAGGGACAATGATGCACTGCAAGTGAGAAGACATGAGTTGGTGGTAAATTTCTGCATCTTTTGAGTTTGTGGCTAATCAACTGAGGTGTTTGGCTTTGTGATTAAAGCACATTAACTAGGTTTTATACCCTTTGAGAATTGGCTTCCATGCCCAAAGTTGAGAGGAAATCATATCTTAGACATGAAATCATATCTGGGATATGAGTTTATTGGCATCATCCAGGAAGCAGTGGACAGTCCAACATGAAGCCTGTCAGTTTCCCATCCTGGAGGAAGGCCAGAAATTCATGCCATTTGCCGAAGTTTAGAATCTATTGTAAGCTATTTTGGAGATTCTGGCTTGAGGAGAATCACAGAGTTGGAAGGAACCTTGGAGGTCTTCTAGTCCAACCTTGCCTGCTCAAACAGGAGACCCTCTACGATTTCAGACACGTGGCCTTCTAGTCTTTTCTTTAAAATCTCCAGTGTTGCAGCATCCATAGCTTCTGAAGGCAAAGCTGTTCCACTGGTTGTTTGCCCTCGGAAGCTGTGGGAGCATCATCACTTGAGACTTTCAAGAAGAGATAGGACTGCCATTTGTCAGAAATGGTGTAGGGTCTCTCGCTTGGGCGAGGAGTTGGATTAGATGACCTACAAGGTCCCTTCCAACTCTGATTATCTGTTATTATTATTATCTGTTATTGTTAGGTCAGGGGAAGAAAAGTGTGTTCAGCTCATATATGAAAGTGATTTTTATTTGGGAGGGGAATAGGAGAACAAAGGGCAAATTGTTCTCACATCTGCTTAATTTAGCTAAGTTGCAGAAGTTTTAAAGATCAGGTGGGACAGAAGAAGGAACCAAATGATTTTCTTTTCCTCTGCAGACATTGGCCCAGCTTCCTTTCTTTGAGGGGAATAAAAGAGAATATTTATAGCTTAGGGTTGACATGAGATGTCCTTGGTGCTCTCGGAGTTTGCTTGTTTTCTTGCAGACGTTTTATTATCCAAACTAGGTAACATCAGGGCTAGACAGTAGCACAGTAGTCACAAATAGCAATAGTACTTAGATTTATATACTGCTTCACAGTATTTTTACAGCCCTCTCTAAGCGTTTTACAGAGTCAGCCTCTTGCCCCCAACAATCTGGGTCCACATTTTTATCAACCTCAGAAGGATGGAAGGCCGAGTCAACCTTGCGCCTGGTGAGAGTTGATCTGCCAAATTGCAGACAGCCGACAGTCAGCAGAAAGAGCCTGCAGTACTGCACTCTAACCACTACGCCACCAAGGCTCTTGACAGCACTGAGGTTTTTACCTAGTTTGGGTAATGAAACGCCTGCAAGAAAACAAGCCAAGCTCAGAGAGAGCACCAAGGTTCCCTCCTGTCAACCCTGAGCTACAAATATTCTCCTTTATTAGTTCCTTTCCCTTCCACTACATTATGACCCACTTACACAGCTGATTATATTGATCAATTGATAGATATTGCCATGCTGATTATGGTGGAATCACCAACTAATGGAGAAGAACAAGTAAAAAGACGTTCCAGGGTGGAGCCTCTATGTGGGAGGAAAAAGCAGGCTATTGAAGCCTTTACTTGCTTGTTCCCAAGGGAATGTAGTCAGTCTGGCAAAATTCTTGTAAAAGAGGTGATCAACAATAAAGAAATTGCTTTAGCCTATTATAAGAATTGTTCTGGTGTCTTTGATACAGGGAAATGTCTCAGAGTTTGTAAGACATTGTGAGACAACCTAGGAGCAAAATGTCCTTTCAAAACTTGGAAATTGATTCAACTTTATTTTATTTTATTTTTTAAAAAAGAATATTGCTGTAGTCTGGGAATATTGAATCACTGTGTTACACTATGTTAACTTTTACAGAGATATGCATAGTGTGTTCTTAACACTTCTCATGAAATCATTTCCCAGATGACCAGATGGATTCTATATAAATCTTTCTTCCAGATTAAAAACTCTAAAATAACCCAGGGCATTTGCTAAGTTTGCATTTGCAGTCTGTAAAGCTTGGGAGTTTATTGAAGACAAATTCATTTGGGATTGATTTTGGTTGATCTTGTAGTCTCTTGCCTTGAATTCTGGCATGTTATATCTTTCTCACCTTATTTCCTCGTAATTTAATTTTGTGTTCCTGTTCACGTTCTTATCTTATTTTCTTTGCTTTTACTTTTGTATGTTTGGTGGATCTGCAACTTGTAATAAAGTATGCTGATTCTGCCACAAATAGAAAATCATGAAAGAGCAAGTCGATGGAGATTCTCAATCATCCAGGTCATGGCTGCCCCAAAGGTGTTTTTCAAAAGGCAATTGGATTTGGGTTTTTTTTTTTTCTTTTGAAAATGTTTTGCTTCTCATCCAAGAAGCTTCTTCAGAACTGGAGAAGCTTCTTGGATGAGAAGGAAAATGTTTTTAAAAAAACAACCAAAAACCAAGGAAGTCCAGTTGCCTTTTGAAAAGCCTATTTTGTGAAGCTCTTCACCAAAGATGCTTTTTGCACCTTCACCAATCACTAAAGAGATCCTCACCAACTTGGTGCCCTTCAGACATGGACTGATTATGCTACCTACCATCTTCAGGAGAGCAAATAGCCCAACGGATCTGCAGGTTGCAGAGCAACTGTATCCTTGAGGTTTAACGGACATTTTCCGAAAGCACCATTTAGAAACACTATGAAGCAATTAATGGTTTCATCAGGAGCTCCCTGGCAGAGTTGCTGCATTTTGTAGCTTTGCCGTCTAGCCTTTCCTACAACTGCTGTCAATGATTTAAGAATTGACATCAGCTAATTCAAATTATACCATAGCTTTAGAACCCTTCTTGGAAGGATCCATTCTGTTCCCTTTTCTTGTCTCTTTATTTGGGGATTGGCCTGCCTGTCAAATCTGTCCAACTGACTGCATATTCATCCAGCCTGTCTCTATGAAGAAAAGTCTTGGAAAAGCCTCTGCGTCTTGCCTTATTTTGCTATTGCTGCAAACACTCTTGGGATGAGATAATGGAGATGTCTCAAAGGTGTTTTTTCAAAAGACAACTGGACTATTTTTCCTTTGAGGAAGAAGAAGAAGTTTTGCTTCTCATCTTCTTGGATAAGAAGCAAAATTATTTCTTCTCCTTCTCCTTTTTCTTCATCTTCTTCTCCTTCTCCTCCTCCTTTCCCTTTCCTTTTCCCCTTCTTCCCTTCTTCCTCTTCTTCCTCCTCCTCTTCCATCTTTCTTAGAAAAACAGACCAGTTGCCTTTTGAAAAAGCACCATTGAGACAACGACGACCTGGATGACGGAGAATCTTCATAGACATGACGGAGAAGAGTAACCAGACACGATATTTCACAGCTCTTCAAATTATGGATGATCTTAGACTCCAAGAGATTAAAAGTGACTATTTCCCACCATAGTTTGCACTGTAGTATAATTTACTGCAACCCTCCATTTTTGCTGACTTAAGTCTTTCTCTGATGTCAGCCTTGGAGATGATGAAAGAGAAGAATTAGGGCTATTACTGCCTGCAAGAAAGCAACCAAGCTCAGAAGGCATCAAGGACCCCACAGTTCAACCCTGAGCTACAAAATATTCTCTTCTGTTTTATCTCTGATATATTCACTTTTGTTGTTGCCCTGACAGTCACACAAGGGATGAATCAGGGACACAAATCAAGGGGAGACACAGCCACTGGTTTTGTTGTTGTTGTGTTGAAAAACAAAACAGGAAATGATGGTCAGCAAGCCACTACAAAGGTGGACGGAATAAGATCTGGTAAGCATGGCTAATACTAAGTCATGCTTAGCATGATGTATAAACAAGATCAGTACTTGGGTTTCATTATTTTGCTATTTATGTAAACTGATGTTCCAGGGCTTTTTTCTATTAGAGTAAAAAGTATACTTCTTAGACACAACCACCCTAAAGGAAGCTAAGTCAGGAGTTGGGTGTTGTTGACCTCAGCTTTCACACACTTGGTATTTTCCAGATGTGGATGGAAGAAGCATCATCCTAGAATTCTCAACCGTTAGCTTTGTGCTGGTTCAGAATTCTTGGGGATGCGGTCCCATGATTTGAAGGGAGTCAAATGTGAGAAATCTGGTTTATTCAGTGGTGCAAATACGTGTATAGAGGCATGCTTGGCATCCCATGAGTTTACACAGTGTGGAGTAAAGCCCTCAGATGTGGTCTCAGTCTTCGTTATATGAGCTTCTTAATCTCTTTTGTCTGCATGTTGTGTTTTCATGCCACCGAGTTATAGTCCTTCTCCCACATTTTTAGTGTGTGTCTGTTAAAGCATTTCCCAGTTCTTTGATTTTCTGCCTTCTAAGCTTAAACTCTGAATTTATTCCAGCTACTGTCAAAAAAGTTTGTTCCAATTTTCTGTGATGGGTTCTTTAGAGTTACAGACAAAATAGGAGCATCAATGGAAGTCTTCTATTAAAATCAGCCCTGTTTCAATTCATCTTCACACAGTCATTTTATATGTTTTCACACTGAAAAATTATGGGGAAAAATTACAGTTGTGGATCTAATGGTTCCAAGGTTTCTCCCCCTCTCCTCTTTTTCGGATCTGTGCATTTGAAATGAGATGTTTCCTCACTGGAATTATCATCTGGGCCACATCAAATTACAAGCAAAAACTTATTCTTGAAATGGCAGAAGAGTAGAAAATGGAAAACTCCAAAGATTAAGCAGGCATTTCTTTATTTTTATTTCTCGTATTTGATCTCACTGCCCAAAGACCACAAGAATAATTAGGATGCACCACATGTTTGCAAGTGGGTGGATCTTCTTTTTAAATATATTTCTTTTCCAATGATTGAGGGCTAGAGGGCTCACAGTAGTAGTGCCATTGGGGTAGAGAGGGGACAGAGTTAAAATTTATGTTACTGTTTTGGGGCAAACTATGTTTTAACAGTATTTGTTAAACATTGTCAGGTGAATATTGGGGGATCCACCTCTGTCATTTAGTGCTGAAATTCAATGACACAGCAAAACTATTTCTGCATCTCCAGTCAGTGTATTGCCAAGGAAGACTGGGAAGAATTCTTTTTAGAACTCCTGGGAACCTGTTGGCTATACCCACAAGGCTTTTCCTTCTAAGTACATGGAGGTGTCATTTCCAGTGTACCCCACAGAGCATGGCTTTACTCTACCCATGGGGTTTTACAACTGCAACGTGAAATTGTGATTCTTGGTCTGCCATCTGGAACCCTGTTTTCAAACTTCTTTAGATTCTCTTGATCAATTCTCTAGAGTTTACTTCAGACTCAAAACTGGTTGCATAATCATTTGTGGGGTTTTAAGGGTGCCTTTTGAAATTGGTTGTCCTCTCTTTAATCCTCCTCTGCAAACGAAAACAGTTCCGCCCCCCCCCTCTTTCTCTTCTTTAGCTCTATCTTCTAATCTCTCACATGACAGCCTTTGAGCCACCTTTGCAATAAAAAAAGGTACAGTAAAAAGAGGGAAACGGTTTAACATCCCTTTTACAATATGTTGATAATGTAAAAAGTTAACCAAGAGAGTGTTGCATGATACGTGGTCAAATTGCTGTTCTTGACATAGGAAAGCTTCTAAGCAATAAACAAATGGACTTAATGCAAAGTACAGGTTCTACATTTAAATACACTTTTTTTAAAAAATCATCCTCTATTCGGGGAGGAGCAAAGTTGTGCGCCAGTCCTTCAAAATTCCATCTGCAGTCATATCTTATTCTCCTGTTCCCATCTGGCTTTTGAGATTTCAGCAGATGCTGCCCATCTGCGATCCAACCTACCAAGATTGCAAAGGATCTTCACTTTATTTTATGTTTTAAAGAAAATTGTCAACCCACCGAATGCCACCTCTTGTATTGCATTTGTGGGGGGGGTTTCACGCTTTGCTCTATGTCCGGGGTGTCAAATTCAATTTTATTGAGGGCCACATCAGGATTGTTTTTGACCTCAGGGGCCAGGGTGGGCATGGCCAGCTTGATGTCACTCATGTCGGGGGCACCTACGCTCTGCCAGCGAAAACAGGCTCCCGAGCTCTGTTTTCAGCTGTGACAGCCTCCTGCCATCCTCTGCCAGCGAAACAAAGCTCAGGGGTGCCCACCAGAGGTGGTTTTCAGCAAGTTCTGACCAGTTCTGGAGAACCAGTAGTGGAAATTTTGAGTAGTTTGGAGGACCGGGAAATCTCACCTCTGACTGGCCCTGCCAAGCCCATCTATTCTCTGCCTCCCGAGTCCCAGCTGATCGGCTGGGTCTTCTTTGTTTGCCCTGCACAGGAGAACGGAGCTGGAAAGCAGATTAGTGGGGCAGGGAGGGAAGGGGGATTTTGCAGTATTCTTCCCCTGCCACGCCCACCAAGCCACACCCACAGAACCAGGAGTAAAAAAATTTGAATCTCACCACTGAGGGTCAGGTGTGGCTCCCTTTCTGTGCTCCGTTTTCGCTTGGAGGGGGCAGCAGGTGTCAATCATGGCTGAAAACGGAGCCTGGCAGGGTCTCACATGGCCCTCCCGATGTTCTGACCCAACCAGGTTCCCAAAGAGCAAACACAGACAAAGGCAACAGCCCCCACCTTTTAAGGTTTAATAACAAATTCTGTTCTGAAGGCTGCTTTCCACTAATTAGCTCCGACAAGAAACTAAGATGTCCACCAGTTGAGTTTAAGAGCTTCTTTGCTTTCTGCAAAGAACACTTTTTCAGACTTGGCTTTTATCCTCTTGAGGGAGGGGCCATTACCTTGCAGCTTTACTGCTGAGTCACCTGTGCTGCTGTAATTGTTCTTTCCTCCGAGTAATTCTTCGTGCACATGCACTTGGCACAGGCTCCTCAGGAACCTCCTCATCACTGCTACCAGCCCCCACAGTCTCTGAAGACAGCAATCCACTCCCTGATGGTCCTGGCCCCTCATCAGAGTCATCGCTCTCCTCAGCCATCTGCACCTGCTGCCGACTAACCACAACTCCCGAGCTCCATTTTCGCTGGAAGAGGCACTTCAGGCTGGTCCTTTGCTGTTTCTAGGGCAGCCCCGTGGATCAGATCTAAGCACCCGGCGGACTGAATCCAGTGCCTGGCCTTGAATTTGACACCCCTGCTCTATGTGAAATTGCATCTGGAGGCAGCTTTGCAAAGATGGTAGAAGTGACATAAGAACATTTGGATAATTGTCTCTGAAAAAGTCAAGACTGACTCGCTGCTAAAATACTTCAAAGTCAACGATTAAGACCACAGAAATGAGCCATAGATTGGATCCTTAGTGGGTAACATCATCTCTCAAAACGTTCTAAACCAGAAATTAATTTCTCTTTTTTCCTTTCGGTTTGTTATTTTTGGCTGTTTGGGCTTTGCTTCTCCTGGTTGCCTTACGTAAAATTGCAAACTTTGCCTTTGTCTTCAGTGATTATACCCTTTCAGTGTACTCCTCCTTGCTCCGTTCTTGCCCTTACTTAGAAGAACGGTGCCTTTGCATCTCCTTATTTTAAAAAACTTACTCTCGGGTCTCATATAGGCATGCCGACAGATTTTTAAACCTGGAAAGAATTCCCATAAACCATTTAAAAAAAATATTTAGCCTAAAGATTACTGTTTATGAGCCACAGTGGTGCAGTGGTTAGAGTGCAGTGCTGCAGGCTACTTCTGCTGACTGCCGGCTGCCTGCAATGTGGCAGTTCAAATCTCACCAGGCTCAAAGTTGACTCTGCTTCCATCCTTCCGAGGAGGGTAAAATGAGGACCCAGATTGTTGGGGGCAAGAGGCTGACTCTGTAAAACATTTAGAGAGGGCTGGAAAGCACTGTTAAAGCAATATATAAGTCTAAGTGCTATTGTTATTGCTATTCCTTCCTCCCTCCCTCCCTCCCTCCCTTTCCTCCTTCCCCAAGTTTTCCTGAACTCTTTTCTTTAAACAACTGCTCTGAGAGATTATGAGGCAGTTTCTAATTTGGGATGGGCTTTGTAGTTCTTGGCATTCTTTCCGAGGCAGCTTTGCACAGTGGATCCACCCGCCTCTCATACACCCCTGTTTCGCTGTGTCCTTTCATGGAAGGAAGGCTGAGGCATATCAGATTGCTTCATTTTGTTCCAATCCCAGTCAAGATCTGAAACTTGTGGCCCAACTTTTCCCCATGGACTCTGTGCCCACAAATGAATATGCCATCTTTTGTAAACAGAAAATTCCCAAAATGAACTAGACATTATGTTACATTTTAGTCCCAGTGAATTATAATAAGCAGCTTAAAGCAATCACTCTACCTCGTTTCTCACTCATAATACTGGCCTTTTGTTAATTACATGGTTGACGTAGGGCTAAGGTAAGACTTATTGTAACTTCTCGCTCTGGCGTATCGTTGGTCCCCAATCTGGTTTCTCCAGATGGATTGCAGTTTAATTGTCAATGCGGCTATGCTGGTTGGGAACTATGGGAATTGAAATAGACATATCTGGAGGGCATCAGGTTGAAGGAAGCTGAATTATATGGAAGTTGGCCAATCTTGTCATACTAGTAAGTACTGCTGCTAATTTCTGCTTTTGACTTTGACTAGTAAAACATTCTATTACTGTATAGCTATAATATAGGTATATATTATATACTATAATACAATATAGCTATAATAACAGACGCAGTGGCTCAGTGGTTAAGACACTTTAGCTTGTCGATCAGAAAGGTCGGCAGTTTGGTGGTTCGAATCCCTAGCGCCGCGTAGCGGAGTGAGCTCCCATTACTTGTCCCAGCTTCTGCCAACCGAGCAGTTCGAAAGCATGTAAAATAAATGCAAGTCAAAAATAGGGACACCTTTGGTGGGAAGGTTAACAGCGTTCCGTTCGCCTTCGGCGTTTAGTCATGCCATCCACATGACCACGGAGACGTCTTCGGACAGTGCTGGCTCTTCGGCTTTGTAACGGAGATGAGCACCACCCCCTAGAGCCGGAAACGACTAGCATGTATGTGCGAGGGGAACCTTTACCGTTACCTTATAATATGGGAGCTTGTTGTCAGACAAATAATAGCCTTGGGTATGTTTTTCATAAGCTATTAAGTGATAACCTGACTTGATTTAACATGCTACGCTAGTTACTTAGAATAATGATGAGCGCAGAATCATTGAATGTGAGTGTGGATTCCTGTTAGGGTATCTTAAATAGGCATTTGTGCTGTGGGATTGAAGTGGTGTAGGATCCAATAGTGAACTGCAGCCAGTGCAATGTCACATGCCTGCAAAAGGCAAGCTATATGTAGCTGAGCAATACAGGTAGACCTTGACTTAAAACAGTTCATTTAGTGACCATTCAAAGTTACAACGGCACTGGAAAAAAGTGACTTATAACTGTTTTTCATACATAAGCGTCCACATGGTCACATGATCAAAATTCGGATGCTTGGCCCCCGGTTCCTATTTATGATGGCTGCAGCATCACTGGGGCAATGCGGTCTCCTTTTGCGACCTTCTGACAAGCAAAGCCAATGGGGAAGCCAGGTTCACTTAACAAAGGGGTTACTAACTTAACGGCTACAGTGATTTGCTTAACAGCTATGGCAAGAGAAGTCATCCAATGGGGAAAACTCACTTAACGAATGTCTCAATGAACAGCATCAATTTTGGGCTCCATTGTGGTAGTAAGTCTGCGTAGCTTTTTCTCTGGTAATATTGTACTACTAACTAGAGCATACAAAACATTTGTTAGATGAATTCTCAAATACAGCTCATCTGTCTGGAACCTGCATTGCTTATTGGACATTAATACAGTTGAGAAAGTCCAGAGATATTTCACGAGAAAAGTCCTCCATTCCTCTACCCGCAACAGAATACCTTATGCCACTAGACTTGAAATTTTAAGCTTAAACAACTTAGAAGTACGCCGACTTCAGTCCAACCTAAGCATAGCACATAAAATTATCTATTGCAATGTTCTATCTGTTCAATGACTTCTTCAGCTTCAACCACAACAATACAAGAGCACACGATAGATACAAACTCAAGGTAAACTGCACCAAACTTGATTGCAGGAAATACGACTTCAGCAACAGAGTGGTCAATCCCTGGAACTCACTACCTGACTCTGTGGTTTCTTCCCCAAACTTTAACCTTAAGACTGTCTACTGTTGACCTCACCCCATTCCTAGGAGGTCTGTAAGGGGCGTGCATAAGAGCATCAATGTGCCTACCGTCCCTGTCTTAATGTTCCTTTTTATTCATATCCATTTCATTTCATATTCATAAAAAAAAGTGGAGGAGTACCTGTCCCAGATAACATCATCAAAATTCAATTGCATCTTTTAAAAATTCAAGTGGGTTTGTGGAATCAAATAATTCATCCACTGGCTGTATTATACTGATAGATTCTCTGCATAGAAATATGGGAAGATCAGGTTTCATTCATTTAAACAAATTTAATCTGAATTCTGTTGAGTGTCAGCTAAAAAGATACTCCTTTGATCTTTTTAGCTGCCAGAAAAAGGGAGTGTGGGAAAACAAGGCATTCTTGAAATGTCTAGATATCAACTCAGCAGCCTAAAGTTGTTGGAGCATAAGAAGGTTATTGGAGGGCATGATGGATGACTCTTGGAGACTGATGTGTCCTATTGGAGAAGTCACATCCAGGGGGTGGGGGAAAGACCAGGGTCAAGGGGGAAATGTGTGATGTAATTTAGTACCGGCTGCACCCAGCCATGCACCAACATGGCAATTTCTATTAAACCAATTTACTTTTTCTGAGATCGTCTGGAGAATTTTGCTTTGAATGAGGGGGATTTGTTGGAGCTCTGACATTGTGTCTAAAGCAGTAGCAGCATGCACTGGTTTTTGAACAGCCTTTTTTCACTTTGCTCCATTTGTTTTGTCAAATGAGATGCCCTGCAGGCAGTGAAAATTTAGAATTATGTTAGAGTTAGGTGTGGTTTGGCTTTCTGCTTAGAGAAAGTAATTCTTCACTTCTTTTTAAGGCGGAGAAATCAACCTGGGCAAGGCTGTTTTCTTGGCTTCAAGTCAGCCAGGATAGTGTTGTGTCTAAATGTTGATATTAATTAAAGTGGTTCACCAAAATATCTCATTTTTGTCAACCTGGTTTGCCTACAGGAACCAAATTGTATCCATTGGCTAAGCTATTTTAAAAAATGGGGGAAACTTTTAGGGTTTCCAACAGGAAATTTTGAACATTGGACAACGCCTGTAATTAAAGGGAATAATTCCATTTGAGGTCTACTAATTAAAGCATTATTAAATTGCCCTTAAGACAGACTTTTTTTTTTTTTTTTGGTAATGTTGCTGCGAGCAGAAATCTGGAATCAAAAGCATGCTTCTGTTTAGGCTTAAATAGGATGGGAGTGGAGAGAAAGATTCATTTAAACGTGGGTGTAATGGGAAATTAGAATGGTTAAACTGTTCTGGGTAACTTGACATGCCTCGCACTAAACAAACCATACTGTTATTTTATTGGAAGTGGGCCTGATGCTTTTATGAGGCTACCCATAGATAAACAAACCATGGCTTAGTGTGGTGGTGGTGAAGTCCAAATTCTTGAGTATCCCTTGGTTTTTTTAAGTTACTTGGTCATTATGATCCATAATACTCCCAAATTACTTGTTAGGGCTTGATACTCACTGGTGCATGCTTTGTGTGGAGAATGTCTTAGATTCAAGGCTCAACCCTTCTTCAAGGCAAGAAGCAATAGAGGGAACCATTCCATTCTATTCTATTCTATTTTACTCTGCCCTACCCTACCCTACCCTACCCTACCCTACCCTACCCTACTCTACTCTACATAAATGGCCAGTTTTTGTTAGCTGAAGGACTGCATCCAGCTTTGCATGGCATATCAAGGGTCTAACTCTCCAAGGCAGGGGTGTCAAACTCACATCATCACGGCAGTGTCACATGATGTATTGGGACTCCCCCCCCCTTTGCTAAACTGGGCATGGGTGTGGCCAGTGCATGATGCATCTGGCCCATGGGCTGGAAGTTTGCCAGCCCTGCTGTAAGGGGTCAAAGTTAGGATTAAATTTTCAAGGTTTTAGGGATGACAGAGGGTTTCTCGGCAATGCCTAATGTACCATTTCCCCTCAAGTCAAGTGTTTTGCTCCCATAGAGCCTGTGGGTGTCATAGAAGCAGATATGGAGGCTGGTTGGCCGGTTGGCCACATCACCTTAAGGAACATTTCAGGTGCCCCAAACAGATTATGTTGGGTTGGATGCATTTGACGTTCATCCCTGCTTTGCTGTTGATCTAGGGTGAAGTACAAAATGGGGACAGTTGAAAACGATTACTTTCTTGTTTTCTTGATTGCAATTGTGGCTTAGGGCAATATGTGAACATGACATATGATTTGCTTATGATTTCCTGTTTGTGTGTTTGTGCCCGCTCCCAGTCCAAGGCATCAATCAATGGTCAGAGGTCAATGCCCATGATGAGAATGTTGGAAGGAAACCAAACAAATTGGGCTTTTTGGCCAACCAACATGCCAAGATATTTAAGTGGTCAGCAGAATCATCATCATCATCATCAGATCACACTGTAAATCTTTGTTTGAGGGATTAACAATAAAGAAAGCTTTTCTTTTTAATACATGAAGCTGCAAGCATTCCTGTGGGGGGAAAAAAACTGCATTATTTCAGATTAACAGAGTTGGAAAGGACTTTGTAGATCATCTAGTCCAACCCTCCACTCAAGCAGGAGACCTTACACCATTTTTGACAGATGGCTGTCCAGTCCCTTCTTGAAAGTTTCCACGTTGAAGCTCCCACAACTTCCAAAGGCCGATTGTTCTCACCGTCAGAAAATTCCTCCTTATTTCAAGATTGAATTTCTCCTTGATCAGTTTCCATCCAGTGTTCCTTGTTTGGCCTTTGAGTGCTTTGAAAGACAGGTTGATCCCCTCCTCTCTGTGACAGCCCCTCAATTAATATTAATATTAATCCCATTAATATTGTAGGACATTAGCATTCCCCCCCCCCCCAGAGAAAATACTGAATGTAATTCTTCTAGATGGCATATTCACATGGGTATAACCTATAAAAGAACTTTACTAGAAATCAGAGCTCTTACTTGCAGGTGATAAAAAAAAAAATATCCCAGTCTTGGTGGGAATAGAGATGTTATGATTAAAACTGTAAGTTTCTTTTAGCTTTAAAGTCGAGAAATGGTTAGAAATCCCTTCTGTGTCAATTCATCTTGTTCCACATTGTAAGTGAAATTTGCTGTCCTCTTTGTTATCACATATTCTCAGTGAAAGACAGTGAGTTTTTTTCCTCCCATTCCTTACATGTCTTTTTATTTCCAGAATAATAACCCCAGGGCTTAACCATGGAAACCAACTGCTCATGCATCTTTGCAGAAAGTAGTCTTGTGAGTTAACAAATGACTTACATAAGAATGGGTTATCTTTGGCGTCTTTTATGTAGCAAAGGGGAATTGGGAAAGCTTTACATGTGGTAGGAGATCCTAGGTTCAAAGTCAAGTATCTTTATATGAGGCTGGAAAACCTGCCTGAAACACTAGAGCAGGGGTCTTCCAACTTGACTGCTTAAAGACTTGTGGACTCCAACTTCCAGAATTCCTCCTCCAGTCATGTTAGTTCAGGAATTCTGGAAGTTGAAGTCCACAAATCTTAAACTTGCCAAGTTTGAAGACCCTTGCACTTTGTTGTGGTGAGCCAAAAGTGCATGTGTGCCCAATTTCAATCTACAGAGGGCCTCTGGAGCCTGGGGGAGGCTGTTTTTTGCCCTCCCCCAGAATCTTCAGCCTCGGGAGGCTGAAAAACGGTACTTCTGGTTTTTTAGGAAGGCCCATTTTTTCGGCCTCCCAAGGCTGCAGAGGCTTCCCTCGAGCCTCAGGGAGACAAAAAATGGCCTCAAACGGGCCAAAAATCAGCTTTGAGCCACACACATGTGCAGTGCAGGTAAATTTGGCTGGGGCTTGCGTGCCTGCACAAATGGCTCTGCGTGCACGCATGCCATAGGTTCACCATCACGGCACTAGAGAATTATTGCTGACCATCATGGACAACAATTACAATTTTTATTTTAGCATATGAAAATTCCATTTTCAATTGAACAGTGTGTTGTTTGGGTACAAACAGTTTTAGGAAATAATCAAAACGTTTACAACAATATTCATTACATTGATATTAATTATAGTGGTGTTAGTAATAATAACAATATTATTTGCTTAGCCAATTCTACATACCTTCCTTATATCACTGATCCTCTCCATATATTTCCTGTTTCTAGCTCCTATTTTTGTCAGCTAGGCATTGCTAAAATAGGTCCCGAGTCAAAAAGTATTCAGTTTCTTTCTTTTCCTTGATTAATAGTGTTAGCCTATCCATTTCTGCACATTCTAATATTTTTTTTAAATCATGTTTTCATCCGTTGGGAATCTCTTCACCTTGCCACATTTCTTAAGTGAACCACTGCAGTTGTTAAAATTAGGAACACCGTTACTTTACTTGTTAGAAGGTCACAAAAAGGGATCATGTGATCCAGGAAACTGCAATTGTCATAAATATGAACCAGCTGTCAACCATCTGAATGTAAATCACATGACTCGGGGGATGCTGCAATTGTCATAAGGGTAAAAAGGGGTCATAAATTACTTTTTTTCAGTGCCATTGTAACTTTGAACGATCACTAAATGAGACGTTGTAAGTCAAGGACTGCCTGTGTTAGAATAGGCACTACTTTTCAGTGTCCTTATGGTTAAAGAAACTTGGATTTGATTTCAACATATCGTTCCTGGTCGCTGCAATTGCTCTCCTTCCCATTTCTCATTTCATGTTGGCAGTGGTGGGATTCAATTTTTTTTGACTACCGGTTTGGTGGGCGTGGCCTGGTGGGTGTGGCTTGGTGGGTGTGGCAGGGGAAGGATACTGCAAAATCCCATTCCCTCCCCCCCCCCACTAACCAGCTTTCCAGCTCTGTTCTCCTGTGCAGGGCAACCAAGGAATATCCAGCCAATCAGCTGGGACTCAGGAGGCAGAGAATAGATGGGGGCGGGGGCGGTCAGAGGTGGTGTTTTCTGGTTCTCCAAGCTACTCAAAATTTCCACTACTGGTTCTCCAAAACTGGTCAGAACCGGCTGAATACCACCTGGGGAGGTTTAAAATTAGCAAGACAGGTTTTCAATTTTTCTGAATGTCTTCAGGGAACCTCTATAACAGGGGTGTCCAACCTTGGCAACTTTAAGACTTGTGGACTTCAAAGTTGCCAAGGTTGGACACCCCTGCTCTATAAGGATGGCTCTTTTTATCAATATTTCTGTAATATCAGAGACCTTGAGAACAGAATCAAATTAATTTTGTTTCCAGGTTCTTTAAAATTCACAGTCGGCTTACTGAGGGTTCTCAGCTTTGTGCTTTCCACTGTAAAGACGAAGGAGCCTCAGTTCAATAATGTGAATACATGATAGATAATGAATAATTGAGGCAGGATATAAATGAATACATAAGTAAAACAAAACAATATTTGAGATCTAAGAATACGACGAGATCTCGTTTGATCTCATCGACATCCAAATGCTGCTTTTCTATAAAAGAATAAGCATTTGACTGGCTAAAATGCTTTCATATTCACAGTCCATATATACTAATTCATTGTCTTACAGCACTAGAAGTTCAAGTTTGCTGCTCCTGCATTCAAGAACATTTGAAATCTAAATTTTCTGAGAATTTTTATTGCCTTTGAAGGAAGGAAAAATTAATCTGCCAGCTGTTTCCTTCTGCAAGCTGACTATTCTGGTCCTTGAGTTGTATGGTCTGTGAATCACCCACTGGGAAAGTGGTAATTTTGGAAAACCAACCAGACATAGCAAACTGCTAGTTTGATTTTGGTGACTTGCCCACCACCCTGCTGTAAGTGAAAAGGGCAAATTAAAGACAAAAATAGTAGTGAAGTGCTTCCCCCAAAGTAGGAAAACCTATAATCTTCTCCAGTGCCAACTTTGACTGCCTTGGATAAATGGGGTGGGGGGGTATATGAGGAGCCCTTAAATACATAATTTCTAATTTTTGAAAAATACTTTCAGGCTCTAATCATTTGCCCTGCAATGGAAAGATCTGATGAGCCTGAAAGCCACAAATTGCTTAGAGCAGAAGGTATGCATGCATTTTTGACTGCGAAAGGAGAAAGGAAAATCTTACATCAAATTGCAAGGTCTTCTTGTGCATATGTGGAGTTATGATGTCCATCCATTATGGTAGGCTGCAAGGAAGCCAGCGGTCTCACAATGTGTTCCAAGTGGGAAGAGGTTCTTCAAGGTATCTCAGTGGAATTTAGAAAAATAAAATAAGCCAGTGTTTTAAAAAAATAAGCCAATATTACAAACCAGATTTTGAGATCTGTAAAGCAATGGTAATTTTTTTCCCCAATACTTTAATTTTGCTACGTGCAGTATGGTAATAATACAAGTCGGTCTGGGGATGAGTAGAATTTAATCATATAACTTCTTAATTTCAATCCTCCAATTCAAACCAGGTCGTAGACAGAGCTGAGTCTGAAATCATGCACAGAATGCTTTAGCAGTAAGTAGCCAGGCACCCTCCAGATATGTGGGACCCAGCCAACGTGGCCATTGACCAGAGAAAACATCTGGATAATACTAAATTGCCTCTCTGTTGTATGCGGCATTGAGCTAGATGGATAAATGTCCTTATCTGGAGACAGGTAATTTTTTTGTTTAAACATTTACTCTTTTAGTTCATCATCCAGGCTATACTATCCCAACATGGTGAAAATTCCTAGAGTTGTTGGTCAGCACGTAGTTGAAATTATGGTAGATGTTTTGTAGGAAAAAAGCAGACAAAGCTGTGGGGGAGGAAGTTAAGCATGTCATCAGCTTAGAGTCATTACGTTGGTACAAATGGTCCAAATCCAATCCCTCCTGAATTCCAGGGACCCTCATCTGATGCCAATTTAATATTGAACTTTAGTTGACCAGATTCTTGGGTATATAAAAGCAATCAATCCTTTTTAAAACTGCAATTTTTTGGTCCTGATTCTTTGTGATTGACATTAATTTAGTCAACAAGTGCAGAACTAAACTGGTGCCAGAAAAGAGTCAGTGGAACTCAAGAGGGGTTGGACTTGGACCGTTTGTGGGAACGTAATGACTCTAAACTGATGACATGCTTAACTCCATCTTCCCAGCTCTGCCTGCTCTTCCTCCTACATGTATAGATCTTCAGATGTATAGATCTGAAGTACACAATGTTAGGGGAGGTTGAAACAACTATCATCATTTGTGTAGAAGTTGAGACCCTTTAAATGGTACCATATTATAATTCCTAGTTTCTATCAACATTGGTCATGTTGGATGGACCTTCTGAGGGTTGGAATAAGAAGGAAAACCAGTTCCCAGCTCTGAATTATGGAAAGGAAAGAACTTAAAAGACAAAAAACTAGCTAGGGAGTGTATGTTGGGTGATGGGTTCCATCCTCAAGAATATTTTTGAATTCTGACAGCTTCCCCACATTCTGCCCCATGCATATAAATATTTTGGGCTTGGCCTTTAGTGTTCTACATATTATCAAATTATCCATTCACATTAAAAAAGTAAGTTCAAGTTGAGCTCGATTCTTGTTGACCTTGTAGGCACACTGATTTAGTATCTTTGGCAACAATACAGACATTTCTTGTTGTCCACATCTAGGGTGTTATTTTAACTTCTCAGTCTAGCCCACATCCATAGAGTTTCCTGTAGGTTTTTGATCTAAGGATTTAACCCAGTCTGATTCTGCTTAGCTTTTTCAAGGTCAGCTACATGCTGCCATCTAGCTGGGCATCTGCTTTTATTCATTCATTTAAATAATTGTTCAGCCTTTTTTTTTCCTGGAGTGATTCTTAGCTTAGCTTTTTATTCCTGGAGTGATTTGTATCTTCCATCCCGCCCTCCGTCCCCCAAAATTACCTATTGGAACTCATAGAAGCAAATGAGTTGGTGCTAAAATCACATAAGGTCACGATAATCCTGCAAAAACATCCAAACACTCCAGGAACTATGCCTGCCTTTTGTGTCCAGGAGGTTATCCATTTAGGAAGGGTGGCAAAGCAAAGATGGCTCGCCAATTTTAAGGGAGTGGCTTTTTCCTGCTTGCCAGTCCAGAGAAAATACTTCTTTGGTTGAATCCAAGTATGCCCGAGGAAAAGTCATTTTTAAATATGTCACACAATCTTCAAAGGATACTCTAGTTGTTCATTTTGAGTGCCAGGTTGAGGATTTGTTCTTCTCTCTCCTTTCATTCTTTTCCTCTTTCTGTATTTTTCCAGGCACATTGCCTCTTTTTTTCCCCTTTCCTTTCCTTCCCTTTTCCCTTTTTCTTCTTTCTTCTTCTGTCTTCTGTCTATTTTCTTCTTTTTTCTTTTGTCTCTTCTTTCTTCTCCTTTTTCTTTTTCCTTTTCTTTCTTCCCTTCCCCTTTTCTACTTTCTTCCTCTGTCTTCTGTCTTTTTTCTTCTTTTTTCTTTTGTCACTTCTTTTTCTTTTTTCTCTTTTTTCTTTTTCCTTCCCTTCCCTTCCCCCTTTTTTCCTTCTTCTGTCTGCTGTCTTTTTTCTTCTTTTTACTTTCATCTCTACTTTCTTTTTCTCTCTTTTCTTTTTCCTTTCCTTTCTTCTCTTTTCCCTTTTCCCTCTGTCTTCTGTCATCTTTTGTCTCTTCTCTTCTTTCTTTTTCTCTTTTTTTCTTTTTCTTTTCTCTTCCCTCCCCAGTATCTTTCCTTTCCTGCTGGAAAAATAGCTTTCCTCTCCTTGCTAAGTCAGACCAGAAGACTTCTGGCAAAGAATCTTATTTCTCCACAGTGACCAATATAAATCAGGTGGAACTGGGAGCCTGGTGATATCACCGATTACTTCATGCTTTCCATTATTTATACATGCTTTCCATTATGTATACGTGCAGACAACATTGTTAAAAGTTTAGATGCAGCCACAGGTCAAGATCCTTGTCTGATGCTTCAGGGCATAAATGGTCCTCCTTTCGATGGGATTTAGGAGTGCTTCTTTCAGCCTTCCTGTTCCAAATGAATCAACACCATTTTTATTTTATTTCTTTCAATTAAAAAAACAACCCATCTCTTTTGCATTTCCAAGAGCGAGCAACAGGGGGGAGGAACCTTTTAGATGATAAAAATAGTTTCCTAATCTTTCTACAGCTTTCTTTCCTGTGGTACATGCTGGCCTGTACATTTTGCACCCTCCAGTAAGCCAATACAAATCAGTTAAGTACAAGCAGTCTTGCTGGTTGATTAATGTTAACGTAAGACCTGGCAAAGATTTCCGTCTAAAGCTTTGTAGAACGATTGCTTGTTAGGACTGATAATTCAGAGCCAACAGATAAATGACCAATAGGGTAAAGCAGAAGCATATATACATGCACACTGTATATACTGTTTATATATAGAGATGTGTGCGTGACCTTGAATTTCAAAGTGTGCACAAGCGTGGCAATTTTTTCCATTGCAAATTTTTAAATATTTGCAGTCTGATCTTAGGGGTGCAATGGCTCAGCGGTTAAAGATGCTGTGCTTGTCAGCTGGGCAGCCTGAGTTTGAGATCCTGAGCACAGCGCAATGGGGCAAGCTCCCATTCCTGCCTACCTAGCAGTTCAAAAGCATGCAAATGCAAATAGATAAATAGGTATCATTTCAGTGGGAAGGTAACAATGCTCCATGAACCCTTGGCAGATAGCCATGCTGGCCACCTGACCACAGAAAGTGGCTTTGGACAATACTGGTTCCCTCGGCCAAGACACAAGATAGAATATGGAATAACAGAGTTGGAAGGGACCCGGTAGGTCATCTAATCCAATCCTTGCAGGAGACCCTATATCAAAGAATAGAGTAGAGTAGAGTAGAGTAGAATAGAGTAGAACAGAGCTAGAAGGGACCTTGGAGGTCTTCTAGTCCAGCCCCCTGCTCAAGCTTATTTTGGGACTCGTGTAGCTGAAATCCAAACCATCCACTCCATCTGGTAACAACAACAACAATAATAATAGTAGTAACAAATAATAACTAAAAAATGGCTACTATTATGAATCCCATATTCTGACCTATAGCATCAATTCTTATTCCAGAAAAAAAGGAAGGTGAGTACCAGAATGGAATGATGGGAAATGAGAGCAAATCCCACTCCTTTCAAGCACTGATTATGTTGCCTAGTTTGGTAATGAAACGTCTGCAAGAGACCAACCAAGCTCAGAGAGCCCCAAGGACCCTATGGTTAGTTCTCTTAGTGTGTTCTTGTAACAGTTACTTCCCAGCCCCTGATCATCCTTATTGCTCTTGAATCTGTTCTATTTTCTCCGAGTTACTTTTGAAGTATTCAGAACTGAACACAGTCATTGGGATGAAATCTCAACAGAGTAGATCTGTTGCTTCCCATAATACCTTTATTGACTAGGATGGCAGATTTCTGAGAAAAGCTACTGCCAAGTTTAATGCTGAGTTTATTCTAAAAATAGCATAACAATCCTACCAAGGTTGAAACCCAGTTCGTTCTTATTTGAGAATCGGCTCTAGTAAACTCAGGCAGATTTAATGTTTATGTAGCTGGTATAGAACTGCACAAGGCATGTCATTTATTGATTTTAATGTCCTTATAAAATATTTCCGTTTGGTTACTCTAGGGCTGCTGGAAACACTTATGGAGAAATTTATACAATCCCATAAAGTTAATACAGCATGCAGTGTGATTTTTGTTTTAAAAAAGCTTCACTTATAATCGAAACCTACAGTACTAAATTCTTTGTTGATGTAGAAGAGCATTCAAAGTCTGCCTCCATCGTCCAATGTAGACATTTTGGCAGGAACCTTTCTGAAGTTGATGGGACTTTAGTCGCTAGCTTAAATCCCACTGATTTCAACAGGTAGAATTGCTTCCGAACGAGAAATCCCCGAGAACGAGATGAAAACTTGTTCCATTCAACTGAAATACCATTTGACTGCGTTTGCTGACGCTATGATGTTTCAGAGGGACTTTTGGATTCAGAGGGATGATTTCAAATGGATTCTAAAAAGGAAAGGGCCAGTCCGCACCAGCATGCTTGGTGTCATTCACATTTACAGATAGTCCTTGACTTATGGCCACAATTGAGCCCAAGTTTTATGTTTGCCTCATGTTCTTTGGCCCTCTCTTTTTGCATAAGCCTTGTATGGTATAAATGGATGGATGGAGAAAAGGGGGGGAAAGGAAAGGAAAGGAGAAACAAGGAAAGTAAGAGAGAAACAAGGAAAGGAACGGGAAGGGAAGGAAGAGGGAAATAAGGAAAGGGAGAGAGAAAGAACAAAAGAGAAAGAAGAAGAGAAATAAAAAGAAAGAGAGGAAGAAAGGAAGGAAGGAAGGAAGGAAGGAAGGAAGGAAGAAAGAAAGAAAGAAAGAAAGAAAGAAAGAAAGAAAGAAAGAAAGAAAGAAAGAAAGAAAGAAAGAAAGAAAGAAAGAAAGAAAGAAAGAAAGAAAGAAAGAAAGAAAGAAAGAAAGACCGGTTTTCTAGTTTAGTACCAGGAAATAAATCAGAAAAGAATAGGTAGATTCCTATGGGAGAAATGACCGGGTAGTAGCTTGAAATGATACCAACAGCTCCATCTTAAGTCCCCTCCCCTCTGGTCATGTGACCCAGAGGTGCGTGCATGCACCCGCCCAGTACTTTCCTGTGCATACACTTAAACACAAACTTGCTCAATTGAGATACACGAGAAAACATCCACACATGGAACCCATTACTTCATTACATAATACATCTATAGATATAGATATGGTCACTTTTGGGAAGGGTCCTGGAGAGAATTCCTGAATCCAGTTCTCCATGCTTCCTTCATATCTTGCTTTAGATGTAGTTACCCCCAAGCTTCATTTGAGTCATGCAAGGAGAAAACCAGGTTGTGACCATCTGTGTTTGGTCTGGCTAGATTTCTTTCATATTGGCCTCTAGCAAGATTTATAGCCATTGCTGCAGCTTATGTATTCGACTACCGAATAGGGAAAAATTAGTATAGGTTGCCTGACACAGAAGTGTTTTTAACCTCTTTCTTGGCCCAAGTATTCCTGAAGGCAAAACTAAAATTAAGAAGCTCTTTCCCAAGCAATCATAATTAAAAAATTACAGTACGGTCAGCACTAATAAAGCCAAAATTAAGATAATGGTAAAACTTTGCCCTGTCCAGTCATGTTTGACTCCCTCTGTTTCTTAGCCGAAGGAGCATTGTCTGAAGACATTTCCATGGACATGTGGCCAGCATGACTATACGCCAAGGCGCACGGAATGCTGTTACTTTCCCACCAAAGTGGTACCTATTTATCTACTTGCAATTGCATGCTTTCGAACTGCTAGGTGAACAAGAGCTGGGACAAATAACGGGAACTCACCCTGTTGTGCAGTGCTCTGGTCTCATACCTGAGACACACATACTCAGCTTTGCAGCTTTGCAGCTGAGTACTTTTAACGGCTGAGCCATCGTGCCCCTCAACAGAAATAGTAAGTTCCCATCAAAAGCAAAAAAGAAAGTAAAAGAGAAAGTAAGAGAGATTTATTAAAAGGGGAGAGATGATTGCATTCTACAAGGAGTGCTGCAAAAAAAAAAAAAAAAAAAGGATCCAAGATTCCAGATTTCCAGATTGTCAATGTCCTTTTGGACTTGAGTAAAAAAAGAAGGAAAGCTTCTGTTAAATATATTTTCTGTTTTCCTTTTGTTTGGAAACCTCAATCCTAGCAGAAAGTAAATATCCATATTAACGGGGAACAAGAATGCAAGAACTGGTGCTGTCTTCTCCTCTCAGCGGTGGTAGAGGAAGGCCAGCAGATAATTATACTGTATTTATACTGTGTTCAGCATTAAGAGGTTAATCACAGTGTGGGTCTATCTGAATTCCCTAGGGAGAAGATTAATGTTACCTAGCAACAAAAAGCAGTTGCTATTAGAGGTAAGATATTTTGCTGGAGGGATCCTTTTCGTTTCTTTGTCCTTTCCTTTTTCCCTTCCCTCCCTAAATTAAAGCATTGTGGCCTGTTTGTCCTTATCTTAATTTCCTATTGCTAGTAAAAGCTAAATAAAAGTATTAATATACAAGGGCATACATATATATACCCATCTATATATATAAAGATGAAGTACCACTCACGCATCATCACAATATCTCCAGAACTGTAAAGCCTACAAACTTGACATTTGGCACATATGTTCCTCTTGGCTTCTAGGTGTTCCCTAAGAAAGGATTTTTCGAAATGACCATCAGAGCATTAGTATTTCCTATATTATTATTAACATGCTCTGATACTAAGGAGTTCTACTCCCCCTCCCCACCTGAAAGGAAGTCCGTTCCAAATACAAAACACAAGCAGAGAAGTTTCAGTTTTAGTTTCACAGCAGCAACCAGCTTTATTACAGAACACTTGAGCTAACCCACACCCAGGCTACTTGCTGTCTTCTTGCTCACACAGCAAATACTGTTTCAGTTTCCAAACAGCCCTCAACTCTCTCACTTACTGACAGGTCGCTAGACAGATGAATACCGATGGATGCTGGTAGGCAGAGGCAGAATTCCCCCCCCCCCTTATTTTCCTCCTGAAAAACTAAGCCCAACCACATTGTTTCGTAGCAAAGCACGGGTATCGAGCTAGTATGTGTATATACGCATACAAGCGCCTGAATTTTTGATCACATGACCGAGGAGACGATGTGATGATGGTCGCTTAAGGACTAGGCTTACGTCTCTTTTCACTACTGCTGTACCTTTGAAAGGTTGAAAGGTGAGAACTACCTGTGCTGCATAGGTTCATATACATGCGTATGCATTTTGAAATGGGCCATTGTCCCCAGATGGAATTTTGAGCGTTAAAAGAGAATAATCAGGTTGGATCATGAGAAAAAGTGGATAAATGAGGAGTGTGGGAAGTTACCCCTCTCCTAGAAGAATGAAATATTTTGAGAAATATTTAAAAAGACATCGGAGAACCGGTTATTAGAAGAAATTACTGGCCTAATCCTGTAAGGAAGGCAGGAAGGAAACATTCTGGTGTTGCTTACAGAAACTGCCTCTCCGTTAACCCTTATTACATTCTTGGCAGGACTAGACTTCCTGTCTCAGGAACTTCTCTGGAGTTTTTCCCCCCTCCTTTAATAGTACTTTGCTTGTGTGGAGTGACCATTTAAAGTTACAATGGCACTGAAAAAAGTGACATGACCATTTTTCACACTTACGACTGTTGCAGCATCCCCACAGTCATGAGAAGCCAGACAAGGAGATGCGTGCCTCAATGCGAGTGATATTAAGTTGGCCACACCCAGCCAATAACATGACCACCAAGCCATGTCCACCCAGTCACATGACCACCAAGCCACACCCACCACCTAAGCCATGCCCATAGAACCGGTTGTTAAAAAATTTGAATCCCACCCCTGACTCTGAGCCTTTGTTCAGGTTCAAGAAATCCTTTATTGAATACATCACTCAATAATAGCTTTACAGCTATTAAAATAGCTTGGTCCACACAGGTGATTCATTCTCCCTCTCTCCCCCACTCCCTCTCCTCCCTCCCTCCCTCTCTCTCTCCCTCCCTCTTCATGGTTGGAAGCATATATTACCCTTATTTATAAAGAACAATCAGACCCACAAAAAATTCAAAACTATAGACCAATATCACTTTTAAATGTAGATTACAAAATAATGGCTACAATATTGGTGGAAAGATTAAGAGTATTAAGTAGAATTATCCACACTGATCAGAATGGCTTCCTCCCCCATAGGCAAATAAAAACAAATACAAGAACCATTATGGATATATTAGAATATTATGAAGTACACTCAACCAAGACAATGGCATTGATATTTTTAGACGCCCAGAAGGCATTTGACAACCTGAATTGGAACTTCCTTATTAAACAACTGATAGGCATGAAATTTGGTGAAAATTTTATAGGATTTATTAAGACAATTTGTAACATGCAAACCGCAAAAATATTAATAAATGGGGAAAATACAGATACCATAAAGATAAATAAGGGAATAAGATAAGGCTGCCCCCTAGCTCCTCTACTCTATATATTGGCAGAAGAGACTCTCTTAGTACAAATTAGGCAAAAACAAGAGATTAGAGGACTAAAAATTAAAAAAGAGGAATATAAACTCCAGGCATTCGCCGATGATATGGCATTTATATTAGAAGAACCCTTGGAAGCGAGCCCTATACTACTAAGAGAAATAGAAGAATACGGAAAGGTGGCAGGGTTAAAAATTAACAAAGAAAAAACAAAAGTGTTAACAAAAAACTGTACAAAGGAGCAGAAGGAAGAACTAGCAAATAAATTAGGTATGCAGGTGGTAAATAAAGTAAAATACCTAGGGATCTGGTTGACTGCTAGATGTTCGGCAATTAAAAAAGATAACTATGATAAGTTAATAATGCAAATAGTTAAAGATTTAGATAATTGGGCCAAATTGCAGTTATCGCTATTGGGACGTATTTTGATAGTAAAAATGAATATTTTGCCAAAATTGTTCTTGTTTCAGACAGTGCCAGTCAAGTTGGAAAAGATTTTTTTTTGTAGAATTAAACAAATGTATATCTAAATTTATATTTATTTATTTATTTTATTTATTTATTTATTTGATTTGCCAATTGTTTACAAGATAATAAGTATAAGTGTATACATAGTTGTGAATACATGAAATGGGTACATATAAGAAAAATAAAAGAAGAATAAGAGAAACAATAGGACAGGGACGGTAGGCACGTTGGTGCGCTTATGCACGCCCCCTACAGACCTCTTAGGAAAGGGGTGAGGTCAATAGTAGACAGTCTAAGGTTAAAGTTTTTGGGGTTTGGGGAAGAGACTACAGAGTCGGGTAGAGTATTCCAGACATTGACCACTCTATTGCTGAAGTCGTATTTCCTGCAATCAAGTTTGGTGCGGTTAACTTTGAGTTTGTATCTATTGTGTGCTCTTGTGTTGTTATGGTTGAAGCTGAAGTATTCATTGACAGGTAGGACATTGCAATGTATGATTTTATATACCATGCTTAAATCAGACCGAAGGCGGCGTAATTCAAGGTTTTCTAGTTCTAGAATTTCAAGTCTGGTGGCATAAGGTATTCTACAACGAGTAGAGGAGTGGAGAACTCTTCTTGTGAAATATTTCTGGACTTTCTTCTAATTGTGCTAATATCAGATACGTAATGTGGGTTCCAGACTGATGAACTGTATTCGAGTATTGGTCTAGCAAATGTTTTGTATGCTCTGGTTAGTAGTGTGATATTACCAGAGAAAAAGCTACGTAGGATTAGGTTAACAACTCTTAATGCCTTTTTGGCTATGTAGTTGCAGTGGGCTCTAGCACTTAGATCATTAGAGGTGAGTATTCCAAGGTCCTTTACAGAGCTTGGGTCATCAACAAGATCTTGACTATTCAGCTTGTATTTTATTTTCTGATTTTTTTTGCCAATATGTAAGACAGAGCATTTATTTGTTGAGATTTGAAGTTGCCATTTGTTTGAATATGTTTTGTTTGTTTGAATATGGCAGAGGAAAAAACCCAGAGTGAAATATAAATTATTACAGGATGCCAAGAAAAAAGGAGGATTTGGCCTTCCAGATTTTGAATTATATTATGATGCTGCTATAGTAAACTGGCTTAAGGATTGGGTTAAATTAGAAAATAGAAGGTTATTAGTATTAGAAGGTTTTGATCTCCAACTTGGCTGGCACGCCTTCATGTGGGATGGAAAACAACATTCATATTTCCAAAGGCACCATGTAAGAAATGTGTTGTTCAATATCTGAGGAAAGATTAAAAAAAACCACTACCCAAAGGTTCCATTGTGGCTATCTACATTGGAAGCAGTCACACATCCAAATTTATTGGATTATGAAAATATTGTCAGGTATAAAGGTTTATTATGTGATACTGGGGAGCTTAAAAATAGGAACCAAATACAAATTCAAGGAAAGGAGATAGCATGGTGGCCCTTTGCACAAGTACAAACCCATTATAAAAAAGATAGAGAACAATTTGGCTTAAATATGACCCCAGAAGAATTAGATAAAATATGGCTAGGAGAGGAAAAGAAAACAATTAGTAAAACATATAAATATCTTTTGGACTACAAATTAAAAGAAGAAACAGTCACAGAATCTATGATAATTTGGGCTAAAAACTTGGGTCATAGTATTGAATTAGATAAGTGGGAACACATCTGACAAACAAATTACAAATTAACCATGTCAGTCTCATTTCAAGAAAACTTATATAAAATGGTTCATCGCTGGCACCTGCAGCATCCCCACAGTCTTGAGAGGCCAGGCGAGGAGATGCATGCCTCGATGTGAGTGATATTAAGTTGGCCACACCCAACCAATAATGTGTCCACCCAGTCACATGACCACCAAGCCACGGCCACCACTTAAGCCACGCCCACAGAACTGGTTGTTAAAATTTTGGAATCCCACCCCTGATTGCATCACCCTCCAAACTTCAACCAAACTTAGCTCAGACAACCTACAGAGCCACCTATGACCCCCACAACAGCCAATAGAATACATGTTCTTGCACAGGAGCAGGAAGTTCAAGTGCAAAGCCCAAGAGCAGGTATAAAAGTCACCCACTCTCAACTCCATGTGGTCAACTACTCAGAACCCATGAGGTTTTGCTTCATCATTGAACTATATTTCCAATCAGACTCCATGTTTCCAGTGTCTTTCTTGGAATGGAACCAGGTGGATATTTCTTCCAACAGGAGGGAACAATGATTTTCAAAGTCCTCTGGTAAAGTTCATAGAGCATCTTTCAAAACATGAGATCTCCTCTTCTGCTTTGCCCAAATCGT
Source organism: Notechis scutatus (assembly GCF_049901735.1). Classification (NCBI taxonomy): domain Eukaryota; kingdom Metazoa; phylum Chordata; class Lepidosauria; order Squamata; family Elapidae; genus Notechis; species Notechis scutatus. Next base: position 12,326,890 of record NC_142019.1, read on the forward strand.
TTCATGCAATTCTCCGCTCCGCTGGTTGAGGAACAGTTATGGGAGAATTCATGCTTTTAGGTCATAGGAAGAAATAACACAAGAACGATGGCTCAAAATTAAAGGAAGAAATTAAAGGCTCCAGTTGTTACCCATAAGTAAATACCATGTCTTCTTTCATGTAGAAACTGCTTGTTCTTCTCTTTTTCCCCCCGATATAAATTTTATGAAAAGCTTGAAGGACAATAATAAGAACTGCAACAAACTAAATGTGTAGTAGTAGAAAAAGTAAAAAAAAAAAAAGTGGAAAAAGAATAACGAAACTTCCCAGCACCTTTTGCACTTTAAAAAAACCCACACATTTTCAAGAAATCTGGAGGTACAAGAATTTTCCAGCATCTTCATAAAAACTGTTCATATCGATCCAGGCTCTTTTTTTTTCAGCTGCTAATTACGATTCTGCTTTAATATCTGCCATGTTCTTGAAACAACTATTGCGTTATTGAGCGGATGGCGGTGTGTGTTTGGTTTGAGTGCAAGTGTGTTTCCCGACACGATGTAGGAAGTAGTGTGTTGGGGTTCTCTCAGCAACAGTCAAGCAATAGTTTTGGCAAGGGTCCTTTTTCAAAGACACGCTCCAGTTGGTAGCCAAACTTCACAAAATAGTTCATATGGTTTCTCTCTTGGGCGCTGCAGGGAGTCAACTTTGGAGCATAGGCCTAAATGTAGAACCGAGTTTCTCCTTAGCTCTCCTCTCCCTTCCCATCTGCCCTCCCGCCACTCTTGAGTTGCATTGCTATATCTGTTGGTAAATAATCTGGGTTCTTCAGATGTACACATTTTAAGAAATTTTTACAGGCTTTTGCAGAACAGCTAAAGAATCAGGGAAGTTCTGATGAAGAATGTCTGTGGAGATTCTCGGTCATCCAGGTCGTGGTTACGTAACAGATTAAGACAGGGGTGGGATTCAAATTTCTTAACAACCGGTTCTGTGGCCATGGCCTAATTTGTAGGTGTGGCTTGGTGGTCATGTGACTGGCTGGGCATGGCTTGTAGGTAAATATTGTAAATACATATGTAAAGATTGAATTTTTTATTTTTAAAAAAGAGCAACTTCTACCCAAAATCAAGCAAAGCAGGCAGGCAGATTGAGCTGCTTGCAGAATCACAGCTTCACTCCCAGATCTACCTTTCTGCAATCTGCTGCCTGAGTCTGCACTGAAAAATAGAAGCTTCAACCCTAAGAAAGGTTCAGCTCTGCTCTCAGGCCACTTCTCCCTCCCCCAACCCCCTGAATACCACCACTGATTGGGCCTCAGGAAAGCCTCCTGGGTGGGGCGGGTGGGGAGGGGAGGAGCCAGCCAGTGGTGCGATTTGCTTGTTCTCCGAACTGCGCAGAATTGTAACAACCAGTTCTATAGAGCTGGTCCGAACTGGTAGAATCCCACCCCTGGATTAAGAGAATTGGAAGGGACCTTGTAGGTCATCTAATCCAACTCCCCACCCAAGCAGGAGACCCTACACCATTTCTGACCGATGGCAGTCCAGTCTCTTCTTTAAAGCTTCCAGTGATGAAGCTCCCACAACTTCTGAAGGCAACTTCTGTTCCATTGGTTGATTGTTCTCACTGTCAGAAAATTTCTCCTTATTTCTAGGCTGAATCTCTCCTTGTTCAGTTTCCATCCATTGTTCCTTGTCTGGCTTTCGGGAGTCTTGGAAAATAGGTTGTCCCCCTACTCTCTGGGGTAGCCCCTCAAATATTGGAAGATGCTATCCTGTCTCCCCTGGTCCTTCTCTTCCCTAGACTAGCCATGCCCAGTTCCTGCAACCGTTCAGTGTCTGTTTTAGCCCCCAGTCTCCTAATCAACTTGGTTGCTCTTCTCTGCACTCTTTCTACACTTGGTTGTTCCAAAGGTGCCTTTTCAAGAGGCAACAGGACTTTGTTTTTCTTTGAAGAGGTTTTGCTTCTCATCCAAGCTTCTTCAGTTCCCAGAATTTCTTGGATGAAAAGAAATTCAAGGAAAAACAGAGTCCTGTTGCCTCTTTTAAAAGCACCTTTGGGACTTTTGATGAAGAAGCAATGCTCTGAGGAAAGAAAAATAGATAGCATCTTAACACATTATTGCAGAATTTTAGGATTCTATAAAATTCACTTTAAAAACACTGTTCTGATTAATTAGATATAGATGTTCACCATGGCAATTTATATTGTCTCCTGTTTTGGTTTGTGCTAGTCGTATGCCAGGGAGCCCCAAATAGGTGTAGCTAGGAGAAAGAAATGGATAAGGCAAGAGTGAAAATTGAATTTGATTCAAATTAATTTGAAAATGAATATGGCTAATAGAATTACTCCCTTGCATATTAATAATGTTCCTTTTCAGTCTTATTAAACACAGCAGCATGCTGGCAAATTCTTGGACACTGTCCATCCGCGATGCAAACTCTGCAAGTTAACAAAGTCTCTTAAAGCTTAAATTAAAACAACTTAAAGTCAGACTTTGTTCAGGTCCTGTAATGAATTTCAGTTTGTCATTGCTACAATATAAGAATTGTAGATAATGACAGCATTATGTTGATGCATTTTTAATTGGCATGGATAACATGCTAACATTGCATTAATAATTACCAGTGAATTTCTACTTTTTAAAAAAACAAAACGGTTTCTATATATAAAGCTAAGGAGAACTTTCTACTGCTTTCTAAATCTTCCTCCCCCCACCCACCTCAATCTTTTTAAGGATTAGTTCCTTCACATATGTTTCTCTGTAAAAACCAGTCACATACCCTGGAGCTGAGGACAAAGGCTTTTGAAATTAACACACAACTCTTTGGTGTTGCTATTGTTTCCCTATTTTATTTTAAATCTGCAAGTATAGAAATGCAAATTCTGTTTTAGGGCGGCAGAGGCTAATTAGATTTCAAGTGAATGCAAATGCAGACACTCGGCTCCTTATTTATTGGAAGAGATGGATGCTTACTTAATGAGTTCATTGCATAATAGTGTAAATGCAAGACTTAAAGCTGAAGTCTGTTCGGTTTCTCCATTTCACAGCTGGTTTGGAATTGCCTTGGGAATCAAGTGACCTTGGGCTTGCCTTGCTGCAGAATTTGCCTTCAAAAGCTGGTTTTCTTTGCTGAGTTTTGAAACCCATATTTTTCCAGCATAAGGCACCATGAGGAAAGTATTTGGGGACCCTTTGTCCCTATCCCCAAAGTAACTTGCTATAATCCCTTACAGCATAGCACTTAAAAGCCTCATATCACTCATTAATTTATTTGCATCTTGTAACTGCTTGTGAACCAGCTCATGGCCTGTAACGCTTTTTTTTACATCATGTACAATGAATTTTTCCAAAACCTGCTAACAGTTAACGTCTGAGATACTTTTAAAACAGCATGAAAATGGTAGCTAGCATTGCTGTACAATAAGCATATAAAAGCATCATCTTTCTTCTGTAGGCTGGTACATGTATAGCCTTTTTTCCCCATGTCAGCATTTTAATTGTTTGATTGTATTATTCATCTTCTTGGGCAAGATGCTTGAAGCCTTGTAGCCATGTTATTTATGTGTATAGTGTGGGTCTGAAGAATCAGAACCACACTTTTAGCTCCAATTAAAGCTGATGTATTGCTCATGCCTGTGCACAAGAATGTAGACAACTAACAGCACTAAATTGGTGCTAAATACGACTTAATGGAACTTAAAAGAGTTGGGCTTAGACCAGCGATGCCGAATCTTTTTGGCACTGAGTGCCCAAACTGGAAAATGCGTGCATGTGTGCATGCCGGAGCACCAGAAACCTGAAGACCAGCTGGCCAGTGCACTCGTGCCTGTTTTGGGTGCATTTTTGGGGTTGTATTGGGCTGTTTTTCGGGCCTTTTTCAGGCAATTTTTTGGGCTGTTTTTGGCCTGAAAATGGCCCAGAAAAACGGTCTGTTTTTTGGGTGTTCTTCGGGCCATTTTCCAGCGTCCCAGTGCCTGTGAAGACCAGTTGGCTGGCACACATGTGCCAGAAACCAGAAAAGCAGCTGTCAATGGTGCACATGCCCACAGAGAGGGCTCTGTGTGCCACCTCTGGCACGCATGCCATAGGTTCACCATCACGGGCTTAGACCATTTGCGGGAATGTAAGGACTCTAGGCTGATTCCTCTCTTGACTCTACCTCTAGGCTCTGCCTCTCCTTCTACAATGGCTATTTTTAAAAGAGAGTTGGTGGCTTCCTACCTCCTTGCCCTCTTGGTTTTATGTCTTTCTGTAAAGAAAGTTTAGAGAAGGAATTACCCCCAAAATAAACCCCATAAACGTCAGGAGAATTGTTCCTGAAATTCTTCCCCCTTATAGTTAAATTAAAATAAAGTGGGGGGGGGGGGATACACCAAAGGTCATACAAGAGCCAATCTTTGAGAACATCAGCATCTTACATCATTTTTCTCAGGAATCCCACGGGATCTCGGCCAGGATCACAAGATTTTCAAACTTTGAGATGAGATTGTGAAATCTTGCAGTCTTGCAGATGGAGCAGTCTGAATAGCTAAGCAGGGTCAAGCGATGGTATCTGGGGCCTGAGAAAGTTTCCGGTTCCTAGATTACAACAGGCTGAACCGGTAGAAAAAGAGTGATGCAAGTAATATACAAAATTATTTATGACCCTGCTTGTCCTTGCTTCTATTTTTCATTGGCAATGGGATATGTAAATATTGGAAACAATAGAGAAACTCTTTTTAACAGTTGGGTTTTGTATTATCAAAGATGACTATGACCATGGTTTGCTTGTTTCTTCTCCTCAGCAAGCTTTACAACCTAGAAATATTTTTACTTTGAGTGGGAGAAGATTGCATCTTTATAGAAGCATACGCCTAAAACAGTAACTGTTCAGACATGAGCAACTCCATCATATTTTTCCTCTCCTATCTTTGCTCCACTACCTCCCACCAATTTTAATTTGCCTTGCCAAATAGAGCAGTGGTTGCCAACCGGTGGGCCGCGGCCCACTGGTGGGCTGTGAGAAAATTTTGGTGGGCCGCAGAGAAATCTCACCCCCAGAGCACCCCCACTTGGGAGAGTTTTTTCTCCAGTTGATGATAATTGGACATTGGAGGCCAAGTTGGACGAATTAAAGGAATTAAATTTACCTATTTTTGTGACTTTGTTGCTTTTGTGCCATGCCCCGGGTCATCACAGTTACTAACTTAACAATCGCAGTGATTCATTTAACAACTGTGGCAAGAAAGGTGGAAAAATGGGGCAAAAGTCACTTAACAAATGTCTCATTCAGCAACAGAAATTTTGGACTCAGTTGTGGTCGTAAATCAAGGATGACCTGTATTGGCTACCTGTATTTCCTGCTTAAGGGAACAAATAATGTAGTGTGAGGGGGAAAAATAGCCTTATTACTTGTCTTCCTAATGTCAGATGGTGCTCCGTTCAAAATCCAAGAAAGAAATACTTAGATTCCATTAATTAGAGAAAATATATCTTTTACTGGAAATCAAGTGGTAGCAACAAAAGAATTCTGAATCTGAGAAAATGAGCGCATAAATCACATATACAAAGTGATGGCAACGTTCCCACCCCCAATAGTTCAATTGGCTCATCCAATTAAAAGTTGTGTATAGCATCATGTGGGCATCTCCAGGTGGTGATGAGGCCTCTGTCCATTGACCTTGACATATTTTGATGAAAAGTTGCGGCTGCGCATAGCATAGGATAGAAGCCTAAGCAAGAACCTTCCCCCCTCAACTTATACAGTTTTGTTTTGTAACACCTCCAGCTTGCTTCCCATAATCATGTCCCCCCCCTCCTCCCCCCGTTACTTATGACAGCCAAAAGATGCAAAGCAAAGGAAGAAAATCTTGAAGGCTGACACTTCTCCTTGAAGCAGGAAATTCCATCATGGATGGGAGGGAAGAACTATCAACAGTTTCTCCAAAGTTGTTGGGCCTTTTGAGGGTAAACATGTAAATACAAGGAGAGCCTAATTCTACATGTTGTAAGTTAAAACATCTGTGCTTATTAGAAGCCTTCTTGAAGCTGGATCTAAATCTAACACTATTGTTTTTTCTTGTAAGACTGTATAACCAAAGTATCCTTTAAAAAAACATAACACTGTAAAATCGAAAGTTTCTCTCTACTTGGTTTTTTTTTTTTTTTCATCTCCCTCACTCTCTTTTTTAAAAAGGAGCAAAAACCAGTTGTGTGTTGGTGATTTAGATGTCCTTTCAGCTTCAATTTGTTGCTCACACAGTTTGGTCTTGGCAAAAGCCAGTTGCTTGTCACGAGTGAAATCTGACAAGAATGTCTTTCAAATTCCCAAATATTAAATTATTCAAGCAGGCAAATAGAGCAAGGACATGGACCTGATATGCACTGTGTAATAATATCACCCATGACATTCCCTGTTACCTTCCCGCTGATGTGGTACCTATTAATCTACTCGCGTTTGCATGCTTTTGAACTGCTAGGCAAGCACAAGCTGGGGCAGGTAATTGGAGTTCACTCCGTCGTGTGGCGCTCAGGTCTTGAATCCAGGCTGCCAGCTTTCCAGTTGACAAGCTCAGTGTCTTTAACCACTCAGCCATCACACACCCCTCTCCATCTTCTGTCAGGGTTCCAGATAACACACTCAACTGAACCCGGGCTTCAGGGTCGACATCTTCTTAATTTGACAGTTTAATCTTTTCCACCATAGGTGTAACTTTCCACAGGCTAAGTTTCCTGGGTTTATTGAATGGGCTTATCAAGTGGAATAGAAAAATTAGTTAGATGGCGTAAGGACACCTCCCTTCCTTTTTTCTGCCCCCCACCCCCCCAAAGCCATGAATAAGTAAAGGTAAAGGTTACCCTCGCACATACGTGCTACTCGTTCCCGGCTCTAGGGGGCAGTGCTCATCTCCGTTACAAAGCTGAAGAGCCAGCGCTGTCTGAAGACGTCTCTGTGGTCATGTGGCCAGCATGAGTAAACACCGAAGATGCACGGAACATGGTTCCCTTCCCACCAAAGTGGTCCCTATTTTTCTACTTGCATTTTTACATGCTTTTGAACTGCTAGGTTGGCAGAAACTGGCACAAGGAACAGGAGCTCACTCCGTTACATGGTACAAAGGGATTTGAACCGCCGAACTGCCGACCTTTGTGAACGACAAGCTCAGCGTCTTAGCCATTGAGCCACCACGTCCCTTAAGCCCTGAATATATCAATGCAAAAAGGAAGGTCTACATTTGCAAGTCTGGAGATGCAACTGCAAAGCCCTATGACCGGTTTGGATTGCATTTTTTTTTTTCTGTCACAGAAATGTTGTTCTGGGTCATGAATTCAGATCGGGGGGGAACCGTGGAGCCTAACCAGGCCTCCCCAGTTCATTACAACCAATTGAGTTCTGCACACCCGAAAGTTGCCAGCACTCTTTGCCTCATGCTGGGGTAATCTGGCAGATGAATTCATCTTGGAAAATTTCCTAGAATGGAGCGTGTTTTAAAACCACAGAACTTGAGCGCTGAAGGAAGTAGTATTCTTTCCTATTTTTCATGCTTCTTAAGACCTTGGTGTTGAACAATCCATTCAATTTCCTAATGATTGTTTAAGTTTTTAAATACAACCTTTGAGCGGGGGAGTGTGATCTTGGATAGGTGGAAAACATATCAGGCGTGAAGGGATATCAATCAGACATGCAAAGCACATGAGTAAAGAATGGTACATTCCATCTTGATCCCCCCCCCCCCTCTTTTCTTGCTTGAATGGAGGTGTCCAAAAATGGTATATGTGTATGTGAGAAAGAGAGTTGATAACAGAAACAAACAGCATCGTTTTTGGGTTGGGGGGGGGGGAGGCTTATACTATTATTTTATTTAACCTTCAATTGAACAAAGCGGCATGTCATAGGTCAAGGGTCTTCAAACTTGGCAAGTTTAAGACTTGTGGACTTCAACTCCCAGAATTGGAGTGCCTACCGTCCCTGTCCTATTGTTTCTTTTATTTTACTTATATGTATCCATGTATTCATAACTATGTTTTTATTTATACCTATTATCTTGTAAGCAATTGACAAACCAAATAAAATAAATAAAAAATAAATCAATCAAAATTCCTGGGGTAACATGTCTGGAGGAGGAATTCTGGGAGTTGAAGTACACAAGTCTTAAAGCTGTCAAGTTTGAAGACCCCTGACGTCATTGGGCAACAATTTTTGCATCAAATGGGCTAACTTAAAGACAGGGTCCAAAATCCAGGACTCATTTCTCCCATTGGATTGAAATTTGGCAACCTCGTGACCATTTCAACACCACCATGCTGCTGCACTGCCATACTGCTATGTCATCATGTGATCATCATTTCCAGGGCTCCCTGCCAGCTTTCCACAAAGAAAATCATTGGGGAAGCCAGCAGGAAGTCGGAAGTTCCTCCTGTTGTCACTGGGCTTTTTTTGTCCTGTTATTCTATTTAAGTGAGGAAATCAATCAATTCAAATCTCTGAATTGATGAGCCCAGAGGTCATAGGTTGTCTAGTGAAGTTCTAAAGAGTCTGGGATGATTGTTCTTTCAGGGTTTTTTAAAGTCCCTTCGATTTCTCTTCAGATATGTGTTTAATTCTTCTTGTGTACTTTAGAGATTTACAAATCATGAGTCTCTAAGAGGAGCATGCTGTTGCAATCACATCCTGCCTGTAGTTTTCAATAGGCATCTGTTTGGCTAGAAGGCAAACAGAATATTGACTAGAACAATGATTAAAACAAGCTTTTGGACTGACTGAGCACAGTTCTTCTGTTTTTAATCTCTGATTTATTTGGAATAATAAAATAAAAGGAGCTCCTAATTCTTACAGTTTTAAATGTACCAGATTACTATTTTAGAATATGGCTGACTAGGATATCTGTCTATCTATCTGTCTGTCCATTCATCCATTAAATATCATTATCATATATCATCTACCATCTAATCATCTATTTATTATCTATATGTATTATATCTGTCTTTTTATCTACCATATCATTATCTGTCTTTGTCCCTCTGTATCTATCTATCATTTATTTAGCTATCCAGCTGTCTATCTTCCATCTATCACCTATCCATCTATCAAATATAATTATCATGTATCATTTAATGATCTACTTATTCATTGTATCTATTTATCCATCCATTCATCTATCATCTAGCAAATGTATTTGTCAAGGTGACTTTAGTGGCTGGCAAATTGCTTTATGCATAGCTCCTTTGCCCATTCCTTGAGTTCTATTAATAACATAAACGCCTATGCCCATTTTAAAGTCAAAAAGAAAAAATACATTTTACTCCATTTTAATCATTTACTGTGTGTCACCATCCAGCTGGTATATAGAATCTCAGACTATAACTCTGGATTTTTTATTTCAAAGCATCTGAATGTAGTGAGATTAACACATTTGTGTAATTGGGTTCCCTTTTTTTTTACATGCAGGAATACTTCTAGTATGTTAGGATTTTAGGACGATAGAACATCTCACTGAATATAGCAAATGCAGCATTTACTCCCCCCTTTTTTCTTAGTTTTCCTGACTTGTGAAAACTGTTCTATTGACAGGGGGCTTTGCTTAGTATGAGCATACCGACACAAAGTAGCATTAAATTCAAACTTCAACTTCCATCAGCCTTAGCAGGAGTTATAGCCCAAAACATCTGGATGGCACCTGTTTGTTTATTCGTCTTGGAGGTTTTTCTTCTCAGACTTGATCTATCAAGCAACGAATGCGTTTGCCAGGATCTTTTTTTAAAAAAAAAAATCAGGCCCCCAAATCTTCCAAACTGCACATGTGCAAGGCCAGATGATAACCAGAAGGCAGCTTTTCAAAGATCACCAGTTGACATCTCCTGGATGATCTTGTTCAGCAGTTGACAGCTGCCGTTCGTTAAAAGAGGACTTCTTTCCAAGGGGACTGTAACCTTAATCCTGTAAGTCTTCATGTGGAGTCCTATCCATCAATGACTTCTTAGAATTCAGTTGTGTAATCAACAAGAGTGTCATCTTCTCTTAATTTCCTGATAGAACCTCTGGCCAATTCTGTAGGCAACAATTACCAGGACTTCATTTTGGACTCGTGCTCGTTCACTCGCCTTTCTGCAGATCATGCTTTCCATTTCAAAATCCAGCTTGTGCTCGGATAAAAAAGGATTCTAATTATGTCATCTCCCACTATTGAAAGCAATGGGAAACTTTACCTAGTGGGTGCGCCAATACTGGAGGTTTAGGAAGAGACTGGATTTTTCTGGAGTGGTCTGGGGTCTCCTGCCTGACCAGAAGATTGGACTAGAAGTCCCAAAGGTGCTTTTTCAAGAGGCAAATGGACTTTCTTGTTTTTCTTTGAAGACTTCTCATCCAAGAAGCTTCTTCAGTTCTGACTTGGTGCTCTCAACAAGTGTAAAATAAAAGAATGCAAATGACCAACTATCTGCAAAGAGTATAAATCCTTCCATTCCCCACCATCCAATCAGAGCTGAAGAAGCTTCTTGGATGGGAAGCGAAACGTCTGGTTGCCTCTTGAAAAAGCACCTTTGAGACAGCCATGATTTGGGTGAATGAGAATCTTTATACACATTGGACTAGAAGACATCCAAGGTCCCTTCCAACTCTGTTATTCTTTATAACTATCTTTATTTTTCAGCATATCAAAGTCTCCGTCCTCTCTTCAACCCAGCTAGTTTTGTGGATTACTCATTTGGTCACATTTCAATTTACTGTAACCAAGACTAAATAAATTGAGTGCAGAAGATTTTATGGAATATATTAAAATACAACTGTTTCCTGCTTTGGGATATTCTGAATTCCAAAACCAAGACAAGGAAGATAATGGAAGGCAAGCAGAAGACAACACTGTGACGTTTTGCCTGAGCATTTTTAGGCATAGATATTCGAACCTTAATTATGGGTTTCATGAAGTTCAGAAATTGCTTTTGTCCCCTCTATCCCTCCCCATAAAATTTCCAACCTTCCTGAAAAGTATAGGTTTATTTATTAAAGAAGGCAGGCATGGTACTGTTTTCTCTAACATAATTATAGCACTTGAGATTTCCAGGATGCATATATGTAGCACTTTCATTAGCATTCATACTTTGTGGTTAAATGTACATTTTGGATAGTGACCAATGCCATCCAAAGGCTTCATAGAGTGGTATTTATGAATATCTTCCCCACATATTTCTTGGGCTACCTCCCAACTGATCTCTTCCAGGCAAAACGAAGTAGTGACAACTGTGTGTAATCTGATTCTTCCTCCTATCTTCTGTTTATAGTTTGTGGCTATAGGTATATCATTATTTTCATTTAGCTATAAATCTTCTAAGACAATGTGTGATCGGGGGGGGGGACGACACACACAATGTCATCACAGGAATTCTGTGAAGGCTTGAAGAAATGTTATGATTTAAATCTTGAGTTTTGGGGGTCCATGGTCAGGATTCATGGCCACTAAAGAGTCCATGGTGAAGAAAAGGTTGGGAACCATCACTCGGGAGAACAAGGACCAGTCCAGGAGTCTGGGGAGGACGAGAGTCCTGTGTCTGATGCAGAGATGGGACCAGGACCATCGGAGAGTGGGGCGCTGACTCTGAAGCCTACAGAGTCTGGCAGCAGCGAGGCAGAGGAACCAGGGGAGCCTGTTCCCAGTGCACATGTGCGTAGAGCTGCTAGAAGGCAAGAGCAGCTGAAACGAAAGGGACGACTCAGGAGTAAGGCTGGAAGGCGATTGCCCCTCCCATAAAGTATAAAGGTCAGGCAAAGATAACGAAAGTTTTGCAGGAAGCAAAGTCGTTCACTCTGTTCGGATTAAACCTTGAAGCTCTGGGTAGACTTTGTACTTTGGTTGGTTTTTTACAGTTAATTTGGCACTTTTGTTGTTGGCAGCAATTCAAAGGAGAGAAAGGTGGGTGCTTATCTTGAGGGACTGGGACTCATTACAGCCTGGGAATGAACATAATTCCCTGCGGAAGCCTTGGTCAGAACAATAAGTGTGAAAAACAGTCCTAAGTCACTTTTTTCAGTTCCATTGTAACTTCAGTCACTTAAAGGAATAGTTTTAAGTCAAGGGCTTCTTGTAGTTAAAAATGAAGGCAGAGCAAAACCAGCAAGTACAGCAACAGGTACAATAATTTAATTGAATTGTTAAAATATATGTTATCCGGGCTATCGGAACAGTGTGCAATATAATGATCAGAACTGTCATAAAATACGTCATAAAGAAATGAAAAGACACTAACATTGGATAACTGCATGATAGTATAAAATACAATTCAAGATAAAACAGATTTGCAGTTTTTAAGAGTCTGTTGTCAAAAGGATATAGAATTTGAGTGTCAGCTCGGTGGATTGAATTTAAAACATAATGAAACCAAGATTTATTCACTGGTTAAGAAAATTGTATAATCCTTTGAAGTACAGGTTCAGTGCTGTTCTTCGATAGCAGGAGTGTATAATGTATTCTTCTCTCTTTTGCAAAACATAAATATAATTTTTAGAAAGTACATTATCATAGAGGGCAATAGTTGGTCATTTTAAGCCACCTTGTTGGTTTATTTACTTATTATTTACAAGTAAATATAATATTTATTATAAGGAAGAGGTCAGTTACCAGATCCATTAGTTTCTATTTCATGTTCATATTAGCAAGGAAAATAAAATATAATTCGCTTCTATTTCATGTTTATATTAGCAAAGAGAATAAAATATAAACCACATTCATTTTTAACAAAACATGTTTAACTTTAAGGTTTTCTTCAATTTTACAAAGTTTTATCTCTCTTGGGCGATAGATAATGTAAAAAGTATCCAGGATGCTTGGCTGAAATGAGCTTTCCCTTGCCAATCTTTTCTCCCAAAAAACTTTTTAAAAAAACCTATGATATTCCATTACTGTTCTTTGATTCCATTACTGAAAATTATCTATTCATGTAGGAGTCAGGCAGTCTAGAGGCTGAAGTCCATTCATAAGTTAGACTTCTATACATTTCCCAAGCTATTCCAAATGGAACATAGTCTATTACTTTAATAGTCAACCTGAATAAGAATAAAGCTTGTGAAATCCATAGAATCGAGACAACTCCTTGAAGAGACACACACACTCACACACACACACACACAAACTTTGGGCTATGAAACTGGGTATGTCTAGTCTAATGAAAAGAAGGACATGATAGCAGTCTTCCAATATCTCAGGGGCTGCCACAAAGAAGAGGGAGCCAAGCTATTCTCCAAAGCACCTGAGGGCAAGACAAGAATCAAAGGGTGGTGGAAACAAATCAAGGAGAGAAGCAATCTGGAAATAAGGAGGAATTTCCTGACAGTGAGAACAATAATCAGTAGAACAACTTGCCTCCAGAAGCTGTGAATGCTCCAACACTGGAAGTTTTTAAAAAGATATTGGATAACCATTTGTCTGAAGTGGTGTAGGGTTTCCTGCCTAGGCAGGGGGTAGGAGTAGAAGACCTCCAAGGTCCCTTCCAACTCTGTTATTCTATTCTATTTTGGAACCAATTAGTAAATGGGAATACAGCAGTAGTATCTCGGTACTCAATGTTAATTGGTTCTAGGAGGAGACAAGAATACCCAAAATGCTGAGTACCAAACAATTTTTTTCCTATAAGGAGTAATGTAGTGAGTCAAATGGCACCCAACACCAATAAATTCTAGTTTATACGTCCAAGTACCAAACAAATGATGAGTACCGGGAAAACTTTTTAATGTAAAAATGCATTGAGTCCCAAATTACAGGTAGCCCTCGACTTACAACAGTTCATTTAATGTCAGTTCAAAGTTACTAGGGCACTAAAAAAATGTCTTACAACTTTAAACCATTGCAGCATCCCACAGTCACATGATCAAAATTCAGATGCTCAGCTAAAAGAACAAGGAGTGGAATTGGAATGGTGGGCCTACTTACAAATTCAAATAAGATATGGGAAATACATGAAAGAATGGGGAATTAGTAGACAAGCCACAACACTAAATGCAATTTTATTGGGGAGAGACAATAAATTGATAAAGAAAATTTATAAATTTCTATTGGACTATAAGATGGAGGAGGAACAGGTAAAGGAAACAATGGTGGTATGGGCTAAAAATTTTGGACCTAATATAGAATTGGATAATTGGCAAACATTATGGGAGCGAAATAAAAAGATAACATTGGCCACATCGTATAAGGAAAACTTACATGTTTTATAGGTGGCACCTCCCTCCAGCAAGACTGGCTAAAATGTGTAAAAATCTGTCAACAACTAGTTGGAAATGTGCCCAACAACAAGGAACATATTACCATACATGGTGGTCCTGTAAGAAAACTCAGGATTTTTTATATAAGATCCAGATGTGGTTAGAGGAGATGACTGGACAGAAAATAGATTATAAACCGTAATTATTTTTACTTGGCATTATGACAGAAAGATACAACAAAGAGGAGATTTACCTAATAGTACACATTATCACTGCAGTAAGAATAACTTTTACCCAAAAATGGAAACATAGAGAAATTCCCAACAAAAGTGAGATATTGAGATGTGCTGAAATGGATAGATTGACTCTGGAATTAAAAAGTAAGGAAGGGACAGAATACTACAAAATATGGAACAAATTTTATCAATGATAGGAAAAGAAAGCAAGAACTCAGAATAAAAAGTAGGATCTGTAGAATGGGTAATTATGGATAAAAATGAATTGTACAAATGTATAAATGTATATAAAATATGTATTATATATTATAACACTTATGACAAAAAGGAACGTGTCTAATGTTTTAATAATTTAATCAGATGCTCAGCAACTGACTGGTATTTATGACAGTTGCAGTTTCTTGAGGTCATGGGGTCTCCTTTTGTCATGCCCTTGTTAGAGTCAGACTCTGAGGGAGAGGAGGAACAGCCGACAGGGAGTGGAGGTGTGGCTCTGGAGGTTGTGGAGGAGGCTGGGGAAGGGCAGAGGCCGGCTGGGCGTCAAAGGAAGAACCAGGCCCATCCCCTCTCCATCCTGGGACACGCAGGGAGGAACGGAGAAGGAAACAACTTGGCTTATGAGAGAGGAAGCGGCCATGAGCCACCTCATTGGCTCATGGTTGCAGCTGGGGAGAATAGTATATAAGAAAGACGGTTAAAATACAGCATTGCCAGAAGCAAAGCGTGTGTTATTTTAGGCTGAAATTATCTTGGTTGGGGTCCTTCCAACAGACTGTGCCTTGTTATTTCCTTGAAGTTGGTAATTACTTATCCTGGTCCGTTGTGGAAATTCCTTCATTGTAGTTTTGTTTGGTTTTTTATTTCACCTCTTATCTGCTCAGTAAGTTCGGACTGTATTGCTTTCTTTTGAAGACTATTTTTGAGTACGTTTTATCTCCAACTGAGAATTATTGAACAGTGGGGCCAAGTTGGAGGCATTAAAGGACATTTACTTACATTTTAGATTTTGTTATGTTTGTGTTACACTCCGGGTCATCACACCTTTTGAGAACTTCTGACCAGCAAAATCAATAGGGAAAGCAGATTTGCTTTAACAGCTGTGTTACTAATTTAACAACTGCAGTGATTCACATAACAATGGTGGCAAGAGAGATTGTAAAATGGGCCAGAATTCACTTAGCAAATGTCTTACTCGGCAACAAAAAATTTGGGAAAAGTGGAGGTTGTAAGGTGAGTTTCAAAGCAGTTGAGTACCGAGGCACCATAGTTGCAAAGGAAAAAGGTACATGATAAGGTATCTTGTCTTCACCTATCCTCTTTCTTTTTTTAACGAACAAACCATGAGCTTCTTTTACCTGTCTGCATCCGATTTTGTGCTCCATCTCAGCTGAGATATGAGTTATTGGATTGGTTCAAGTTGATAACTGATTGGCGTTTGGAGTTTTAGCAGCTTGTTTAAAGTAAAATCTGCCCTTCATAAAGTAAAATCTGCCCTTAATATCTGTTATTTAGCAGAATAACAGATATTAACCCTCCAGGAAAATGGTTTTAAATGGTGTTTTCTGGGAGAGAGAATTCTTCTACAACAGTTCTCTTCTGGCAATAAAGACAGAAGCTATTTTTTTAACAGAGAAAACTATTAATGTCAACTCTTTACATGCCATGTTCCACTTAAGGATGTGCCACGGCTGTAGCTTATTTCTGCAATTGTATCTTCCAGTCCAATTCCGATTATATTTAGTGCATCAGTGTTTCCTTTTGGTAGAATAGGCCAACTGAGGTGTTTGAATTTTTAAAGCTTAAATATTGATGGCTGCTGTCTGAATTTGAGCCCTTTATTTTTCGCTCCATCCATCAATCATTCATGGCTTTAAGATACCTGTGTTTCCCCTTGCTGTTTCCTGATACCAGCTGTTACCCGAGATGTCATTCAATAGAACCCAAGAGTCCAGGAATTCAAGTTTGCTTTGGTATGTGAGACCTTCTCAAGCCATTTCTCTTCCTCTCCATCCCGCTCAAATTAAAATCAGGACTACAGAATAACAAGAAAACAAAGCTAGAAGGGACCTTGGAAGTCTTCTAGACCCTCCTATACCATTCCTCTGTGGCACAGTGGTTAAGAGTGCAGTACTGCAAGCTACTTCTGCTGCCTGCCAGCTGCCTACAATTTGGCAGTTCAAATCCCACCAGGTTCAAGGTTGACTCAGCCTTCATCCTTCCGAAGTGGGTAAAATGAGGACCCAAATTGTTGGGAGCAATATGCTGACTCTGTAAACCACGTAGAGAGGGCTAGAAAGCACTGTGAAGCTGTATCTAAGTAAGTGCTATTGCTAATGCTGTAGTTGATTGGATGTTGCATTAGGAGCCCTGGTGGCGCAGTGGTTAGAATATGGTATTGCAGGCTGACTCTGCCCACAGTCTGGAATTTGATCCTGACGGATTCAAGCTTGACTCAGCCTTCCGTCCTTCCAAGGTGGGTAAAATGAGGACCCAGATTGTTGGGGGCAAGAGGCTGACTCTGTAAACCGCTTAGAGAGGGCTGTAAAACACTATAAAGCAGTATATAAGTCTAAGTGCTATTGCTATTCCAGACAAATGGCTGTCCATCTCTTCTTAAAAACCTGCAGTGGTGGAGCACCCACAATATCTGGAGACAAGCTGTTCCATTGATTAATTGTTCTCTCTAACAGGAAATTTTACAATAACAGAGTTGGAAGGGACTTTGGAGGTCTTCTAGTCTAACCTCTGCTCAAGCAGGAGACCCCATACCATTCCAGACAGTCCAGTCTTTTCTTGGGGACCACTGCCCTATACCATTATAGACAAATGGCTGCCCAGTCTCTTCTTAAAAGCCTCCAGTGATGGGGCAACCACAACTTCTGAAGGCATGCCTTTCCACTGGTTAATTTTTCTCACTGTTAGGAAATTTCTTCTTAGTTCCAGGTTCCTTCTCTCCTTGTGTAGTTTCCATCCATTGTCCCTTGTCTTGCCTTCTAGTGCTTTGGAAAATAGGTTGACCACTTCTCCTTCGTTCTAGGATAGATCGGTCTTTGTTAAGCTTCCATCCATTCCTTCTTGTCTTGCCTCCCATCTTCCCTTGTAGAGCAGTTTTCTCCAACCTGGTCCCATCCATGTATTAAAAATAAATGCACACCAAGCTAGGCTTCACTTTTAGGTGACCTCATGGATACATTCATATGGCTTTCTCCGCAATAACAGAGCAATGGCTCACCATGACCTTTTTCCAGGAAGTTCTTTCATCTTCACAGCCTGGCCTGCAGCCCTGAGATTTCCTAGTCCTGTCCTGTCCAAGTCGTAAGCAAGAACCAGCTTAGCTTTTTTGAAATCATGCAAGATTGGATACACAATATAACAGAAATGACAGAATGTCAACTAAAAAAATACTTCTTTGGTCTTTTTAATTGTCAGCAGAAAGAGAGGGGGGAAATCAGTGCATTCCTTAAATGCTTCAGATAATCGCTTTGGCAACCGAAGCTTCTGGCGCGCAAAATTATTACTGGAGAGTATGATTGGTGACTCTTGGCTATGGATGTGTCTCTTTGGAGAATATGCATCCAGGGGGTGGGGAGAAGACCAAGGTCAAGGGTGAAATGAATGATGTGTCAGAGTCGGCTGCAACCGGGAAACGCCGCCATGTCAACTCCTAATAAATCAATCTTTTTTACTCTGAGAGATGCAGCTAGAGACTTATGAATTGAATGGGGGTGCACGTTGGAGTCCTGACACAGAAAAGGAAATAAAGTACAAGGACTTTTTAGCCTACTAAAAGATTAGATATGTAAAATGAAATCACTAAGTTACAAAATTGTTGTTGTTGTTAGTTGCGAAGTCATGTCCAACTAATCACAACCCTGTGGACAACGTTCTTCCAGGCCTTCCTGTCCCCTACCATCTTCTGGAGTCCATTTAAGCTCACGCCTACTGTTTCAGTGACTCCATCCAGCCCCCTCCTTCTCTGCGTCCTCTTCTTCTTCTTCTTTTGCCCTCAATCTTTCCCAGCATGAGGCTCTTCTCCTTCCTTCTCATTAGGTGGCCAAAAGTCTTTGAGTTTCATCTTCAGGATCTGGCCTTCTAAAGAGCAGTCAGGGTTGATCTTCTCTAAGACTGACTGGTTTGATCGCCTTGCAATCCAAGGGAGTAAAATTACTTTGGGAATACAATATTCAAGCCCAAAACTAACTCTCTAAAATGGCCAAATATATGAAATATTTCAGAATTCTGATTATTATTATTAGGAGGCAGTATGGTCAAAATGCAAAGAACAATGGCGTTCTCTTGCAAAAATAGAAAAACATAAAATGAAAATTGAAATAGCGTAGCCAGGTTACATCATTTGTTTCCACTTAGAGAATTATGACAATTATTATTCAATCTAGGTACTTCCTGATTTCTCCCCTCTCCCCCCCTTTTTTTGTCTGTATCTTCAAGTCAGTATTGACTCCTGCTTGTATTCTGTTCTGTTTTCAGAGAAGTATCCTATTTACTTTAATGAAGAGTTTTTGAGAGCACTAATCGGTTCCATTTCATTACGTACCTAAAGCATTATCTTAATTTTTATGACCGCCTTTGAATCAGAGTTGATTCCTGGCAACTGCCTAGACAAGTTTTTGAGGTTTTCTTGGCAAGAGTTCAGAAATGATTTGTCATTGCCTCCTTCCTAGGGTTGGCAGAGATTGACTGGCCCAAGGTCATCCAGCTGGCTTGGAACCTAAGGTTGGATTAGAACCAGTGGTGGGATTCAAATAATTTAACAACCAATTCTCTGCCCTAATGATTTCTTCCAGCAGCCAGTTCACCAAACTGCTCAGAAAATTAACAACCAGTTCTCCCGAACTGGTGTGAACTGGCTAAATCCCACCACTGATTAGAACTCACAATACCTCAGGTTTTAGCCTGGTACCTTAACTACTACGGCAGACTGGCTCTCTTACTTTTTAGCTCTTTTAATTTTACATAATTTTAATGTGCTGAAATAATTTATTATTCCTCAGTCTGCGGCTCTTACTTCTATTTCTCATTTGGATCAGTTCCTTATTTTGATGTGTTGGCTTTGTTGGTATTTGAATTATTGTTCAGTTTTTATTGTTCAATTTTAATAGGCTGTAAGACTCCTTGGGGAAATTTGGTTTTGAAGGGAAGCTTGTGCGTTTTAAGAAAGAAAAATGAATAATTGACCAAAAAAGAATCAATATTTTAGGAAGTTCCCTACATAGTTTTATGTACTGTACCAAAGGGGGAAGAAATGGATTACAGTGATGAGAAGGTGGTAGTTGTTTGTGTTCAAACACATCTGAATTTTCTGTCTCCATCTTCTTGAAATCTCTAAATGCAGTAAAGATTTGCTTTGTTTGTTCTGCCCTCCCTCCCTCCCTCTCCTTCCTTCCTTCCTTCCTTCCTTCCTTCCTTCCTTCCTTCCTTCCTTCCTTCCTTCCTTCCTTCCTTTCTTTCTGCTATCAGAAACCATTTCACATCAAAACAAACCTTTTATGTGCTTTAATGGAAAATACTGTTCTTATTGCTAGAACAGGCCAGTTTGATTTCCAGTCGTATGCTATATGTTCAGTTTTGTTTATTTTTCTTCTTGCCCTCCCAGTCTAAAACTTTTAACTCTCTTAATTCCTTAAGGAAGCTGCTGGTTTAACAAAACGTGGGTCTGAGAGCTGTTTATGCTTTGAAGCTCTTCTGCTTGTCTAAGCCACATGCAAGGCAGATGGACTCTATAATGATGCTCTTCCCCTCCCTTCTCTTCTTTCCTATAGATGCAGCAGCTCTTTTACGAAAACTATGAGCAGAACAAAAAAGGTTACATCAGAGATCTCCACAACAGCAAGATCCACCGTGCCATCACTTTGCATCCGAACAAAAGTCCACCTTATCAGTACCGGCTTCACAGCTACATGTTGAGTCGTAAAATAGCAGAGCTGCGATACTGGACCATTCAGTTGCACCGAGAGATTGTCCTCATGAGCAAATACAGCAATACTGAAGTCCATCGAGAGGACCTTCAGCTGGGAATCGCACCTTCCTTCATGCGCTTCCAACCGCAACAGCGTGAGGAGGTTTTGGAGTGGGAGTTCCTGACGGGGAAGTACCTGTACTCCATGTTAGACGGGCAGCCACCTCGCCGAGGCATGGACTCCTCCCAGCGTCAGGCCCTGGATGATGTCGTGATGCAAGTCATGGAGATGATAAATGCAAACGCCAAGACGAGGGGACGGATCATCGACTTTAAGGAGATACAATATGGCTATCGAAGAGTGAGTCCCATGTACGGGGCTGAGTACGTCCTTGACTTGCTCCTTTTGTACAAAAAGCACAAGGGTAAGAAAATGACCGTCCCTGTTCGGCGACACGCTTACCTGCAACAGACCTTCAGCAAAGTCCAGTTTATGGAACAGGATGAAATGGATGCCAAAGACCTGGCCAGTAAAATCAACCAGGATTCAGGATCCTTGTCTTTTCTCTCCAATTCTCTTAAGATGTTCGTCCCATTCCAGCTGAGCAAGTCCAGATCCGAGAAGATAGAATCCAAAGACCAAAAGATCAACATCTTAATTCCTCTTTCTGGACGCTTTGATATGTTTGTGCACTTCATGGCCAACTTTGAAAAGACTTGCCTTATTCCTAACCAGAACGTCAAGTTGGTTGTCTTACTGTTCAACTCCAACTCAAATCCCGATAAGGTGCGTCAGGTGGAACTGATGAGAGAATATCGTATGAAGTACCCCAAGGCTGACATGCAGATCTTACCCGTTTCTGGAGATTTTTCCCGAGCTCTGGCCCTTGAAGTGGGATCTTCTCAGTTTAACAATAGGTCTCTGCTCTTCTTTTGTGATGTTGACTTGGTTTTTACTGCAGAGTTCCTCCAACGGTGTAGAGCCAATACGATCATACGGCAGCAGATCTATTTTCCGATCATCTTTAGCCAGTACGATCCAAAGATTGTCTACAGTGGGAAAGTTCTGAGCGAGAATCACTATGCTTTTACACAGAAAACTGGTTTCTGGAGGAACTACGGTTTTGGAATAGCCTGCATTTACAAGGAGGATTTAATTCGGGCAGGGGGGTTTGATGTTTCTATTCAGGGCTGGGGTCTTGAGGATGTGGATTTGTTCAACAAGGTGATTCAAGCTGGTCTTAAGACGTTCAGGAGCCAAGAAGTTGGCGTAGTCCATGTACATCATCCGGTCTTTTGTGACCCTAATCTTGATCCAAAACAATATAAAATGTGCTTGGGTTCCAAAGCATCAACGTATGGTTCTACGCAGCAACTAGCTGAACTGTGGCTTCAAAAACACGAACCAAATTTTGGGAAGAACACAATTGCTAATGGTTCCTTAAGGACAGCTTAATATCCCGGGAAAGGGGAGATTTAGAAAACAAAAACAAAGACACTGTATTGCATTTTTAAAAATTTACCCTAATTTATTTTTTCCTTTGGGGAAAATGTTTTGATAGTTGATTTTTTTAAGATGACCACACAAGGGTATATTTTAGAAATTCATTGTTTTCTTACGAGGACCTTTCCAGCCTTTTTCTTGAACAAAACTGTGATCAAACTTTGTGTTTCGGGAAAATAAAGTAATAATTACTTGGGACTAAATATTAGGACTGGTTCTGACAACTTGAAATAAGTATCTTTTTTGTTGACTGATGAATGGACCAAATACATTAATAAAGGAGAAGGAAGCTCAGAATTTCTACACATGGTACTTTTCACTGCTCAAATTTAGTTGCTTGGGCAGTTCTGGTGGCAATTAAATGCAAGTTGGTACAAATGGTTCACCTATTTCCCCCACCCCCATCTGCAGGAGTGTGTGTGTGTTTGTGAGAGTGTGTGTGTGTGTGTGTGCGAGAGTGTATCCATAGCCCCCCTTGACTAATTTGCCTTTCAGAATATTTCATTTGGTTGCCTCTTTCAGCCTTAAAATGTCTTTTTGCTCAAAATGTTGTCAAGCAACCAAAACAGATGTGGAAAATGAGCACAACCTTGTTTATGTACACTGTTGTCTAAAAAAAGAAGAAGGAGGGAGAAATGTACATTTTTTTTTCTTGCCTGGGTCTAGAGCTGACTTTTTTTAAAAAAAATCCATATCAGGTTCTCTGTTCTAAGTAAGATTTTTGTATAAAACCATCTTGATGAGAAAAGAGCAAAGCTTTAGTTAATAGAGAAGAAGAACAATTTTGTGTCAGAAGAATCAACAATTGTAAATCCAAAACACTCCGAATTAAATGTGTTGGGAAAACTATTTATTTTCCCCATCGTTTAACAGTACTTTTGTTGGGAACAATTTCCTACATTTTCCTTTTCCTTTTTTTTTTTTTTTTTTTTTGGCTTTTTGTATTGTGTAGGGCTTTAATTTATTTAACAACCTTTGTTTTTAGGTCTTTGTCTTTTTATTTTGAATAATTACTAGTCATTCATATTTATGTATGTTAGAAATGTATTGCCTTTTCTGACTGTTTAAGGTCGCTTACACCTTCCTTACTCTGCAGTAAACCATTCCTCCAAAGATTCTTCTAACGCCTCCTCTTTTATTTGCTAAATTGTCTGTGACTTTTTAAAGAGTAATCAGAAAAACCTGGATATGGTTTTGGATGCTCCAAAAATGTATTCCATTTTTTCCAGGAGTGGGACCGAAACTGTGAGAGAAATTTAAAAAAAAAAAACTGTATCTAAGCACAGAGCAAAACGTTTAAAACTTGGGCATGTTGCTGCAAAATAAAATAAAATGCATTTGAATAAAACTAAGGCTACTGCATTGTTGCAATTCCATTACAACTTCTCTTTAAGTCAGGGGAGGGCTGCTGGTGGTTCGCAGGGGTCCAGGAGAGCCCTAGCTAAGATTCTGTGCAGTTTGGACAACCCCCAAATCCTATTCCTGGTTGGCACCGCCCAACCCTCCCCTCCCAGGAGTCCCCACGCAGCCCGTTTTGGATGCAGGTAAGTGCATGTCTACATCCTTACCCTATTCCGACCCTCACTAACTGATCCCCACCTAGTGCCACCTTCACCATGTTTTAACCTAAGGCTTAATTACCACCTATATGTGCCCCAACCCCCTTTAACAATATGCACCACATCAATACATGAAAAGAGCCATTTCCAGCAGCCTCGCAGTTGTTTCAGAATCCATCCTCCATCCCCACAGTTGTTGCAGAATCCATCCTCAGCTCTGCTGAGTCACTCCAAAGCCATCGGCCAGCACACAAGCAGAAATACAGATCCAGCAGCAGCAGAGATAAGGTGACATGGCCAGCTGACTTGCTGCAAGGCATATTCGGAGCTGATGGGCTCTGAGTGGACTCTTGAGCCTGACAGGTGCCCCCCTCTACCAGAGATCTGCCTGTAAAGCAATAAAAAGGGAATAATTATCACCATAGTGATAATTCAAATAGTCTTTAAGTTCATTTATTGCAGATAGTACTTGATATATATGACCATTGACACCAGAATTTCTGTAGCAATAGTAGTTTAGTTTTAGTTTAGTTTACTTTATTGTCATTGCACCTCATACAATGAAATTAAATACCATCTTCAGTGTACATTATGACTATGAAAATAAACACAAACTCACATCCTTCACATTCTATACAATTGAATTGAAAATCACTGATATTGCATTTATATTGCACTATGCAGTAGAATTCAATATAGTTACTGCCCTGGGATAGAAGCTGTTTTTCAGCCTATTAGTCCTTGTTTTAGATTTAGACTTATATACCGCTTCACAGCCCCCTCTAAGTGGTTTAGAGTCAGCGTATAGCCCCTCCCCAACAATCTGGGTCCTCATTTTACCCACCTTGGAAGGATGGAAGGTTGAATCAACCTTGAGCCGGTCAGGATTGAGGGAATCAAACTCCTGGCAATGTGAACCTGCAATACTGCATTCTAACCACTGCGCCACCACAGCTCTTGTCGCTAAACATGGCAATTGTTAAGTGAGTTGCACCTGATTTCATTACCATTTTGCCATGGTTGTTCAGTGAATCACTGCAGTTCTTAAGTGGATCGCGTGGCTCTTAAATAAATCTGGTTTCCATCATTGATTTTGCTTGTCAGAAGCTGGTTAAATAGATTGCAATTGGCAATCACGTGACATCTAAGGCACTGCAACTAGTCCGGCCAGCTGTCAAGTGCCCAAATTTTTTTTAAAATCAATTTTATTAAATATAAACATTAAAAACAGTGAACGTGGTGTCTCTTCTTTGGCATACATTCCTGTCCAATCCCTTTACTATTAGAAAAAGAAAAAAAAAAGATTCATACATTTATATGCATATATACATTTTTATGCAACACATTTTCCATTTTTCTTTTGTTCTTTTTTGTCACTTTCTCTACTTATTTAAGTTCTATGAACACCCTTTCATGTCACTCCAATTGTAAAATTTGTTCCATATTTTGTAATATTCTAATTCATCTCTTTCAGTTCTAGTGTTAGCCAGGGGTGGGATCTGACCAGTGTAACTACCGGTTTGGTGATTTATGATTTGTGCGCGCATATGAATTGTCATCAGCTTGCTGCCTGGACAGCTGAGCAGCACTGTGCACAGGTGCGCAGCATTTGAAAAAGCCCCTTTTTCCTGCTTTTTCAATCACAGCTGTGCCAAGCAAAGCAACTGAGGTTGAAAAAGCAGGAAATAAAGATCAGGTAGGAGCCCGGGCAGGTGGGTGGGCCAAAACAGCAGCAGACATAGAACCGGTTCTATGTCTGCTGCTCTTCAGAGCTATCAGTTCTACAGAACTGGACAGAACCAGTAGAATCCCATCCCTGGTATTAGCCTATCCAATCAAGACATCCTCACTTGGAATCTCATCAAGTGCCCAATTTTTGATCACCTGACCATTGGGATGCTGCAGTCATCGCAAGTATGAGGACCAGTTGTAAGTCATGAATGGTTGCAAGTTGAAGGTTACCCATACATCAATTTATATAGCCTTCTGCTATCACAACTCAGCAAACCCAGAATCGGAAAGCAACAGAAGGAATATAACAACAATGACAATAACCAAAGAATAGCACAAGGGCAACCCAACTCCCACCACATAACCATAGTCATGTCAGAAATGACAGGGGCTTAACCAGCATACAGACTTCATGCTTGGGAGAAATATCCAAATCTTCAAGGATGAACAGAATGCCAGAATGGCATTCAAAAGTAGACATTAACTATAGGGAAGGCCTATTTCCTGGGTCCTACCAGTTGGCCCTGTTTAAAAATGGGACACACAGTGTTCCCACCATGCTGAATCTAGTGGGCCGTGGAAAAACAATGGGAGAAAGGCAGCTCTTCACCATTTCCTTTAGATTGTTGTGACTTTTTGACTCTCTGTACTGTAACGGTGTTTTGTGTATGTTTAAAAGACAAGCAGCAATTAGAACTCCTTTGGGTATGTTTTAAATGGTTTTAAAATGGTTTTCAAGATGGCTGTGCACATGGATGCTGTGGCTAACTTTTAGCTCCTTCTTTCAGTGTATGGTGTGTATGATTCTGTGTGTGTTTTGGATCCTTTCCTTGATTGCATCCTGTGGGGCGAGGAGCATCTATAGTCAGCAAGCCTTGTTACAAATTGGACTGAAATGTGAAAAGGCTATCACAGATGATTTTATAAATTCTCATATAACATACCAAAGGAGGCAGCTAGGCCCCTGGGGGAGCCATGGATCACTATCCCTGTAGGAAGGAGGAAGAGGAAGAGAGTGGGGGGTTTTCTTTAGGCTGAGTAAGTTTCCACACAAGCCTTCAATTCCAAGTATATTTCTTACCAATGCAAGATCTCTGACTAACAAAATGGATGAATTAAGGCTACAGATTGCAAAGACTAAATTCATCAAGAACTGCTGTGTTTTGCTAATCACAGAAACTTGGCTTCATTCACTCATTCCAGATGCAGCTGTTGAGCTGGAAGGGACGTAGCTCACCGGCAGGACAGGAGTAGAGATTCTGGCAAGATCAAAGGGGGAGGTTTAAGCCTTTATGTGAACAAAAGCTGGTGTATCAATACAAAGACTAGACAGCCACTGCTCCATGGATCTGGAGTATATGACTCTTAAATGTAGACCCGTATATCTTCCGCAGGAATTCAGCATGTTTTTGATTACTGCAGTCTATATCCCACCTGATACCACTACTATCATAGCTTTGGAATTCTTGTATAACATTGTTAGTAATCAACAGAATAAGTATCCTGATGCTGTGCATATTATAGTGGGGGACTTTAATCAAGCTGATTTAAAAGAAGTGCTCCCTAAATTCTATCCGCATGTTAAGTGTGCTACTAGAGGAGCAAACATATTGGACAAAGTATGTAACCAACTTCAAACATGGCTATAAAGTTATACAATTACCACATTTGGGACAATCAGACCATATGTCACTGCTTACATCCCCCTTAGGAGACAGGCTCTGCCTATAATAAAGACAGTGAAATCTTGGCCAGAAGATGCTTCCCAAGAACTTCAGGATTGTTTTGAGAAAACAAATTGGGACATCTTTTACCACCCTGACCTAGAGGTGCACACTGCAACTGTTCTGTGCTATATCAAACACTGCACAGATACTATCACTGTGGATAAACGTATTAGGATCTATCCCAATCAGAAACCCTAGATGAAAGAAGTCCAGCACCTCTTGCATAACAGGACCAAGGCCTTTAGGTCCGGTGATGGGGCAAGATACAGTGTTGCCAGAGCTAATCTGAAGAAAGGTATTCAGAAGGCCATAAGAGGAAGATTGAGGATAATTTTTATAGCAATAACATGAGGCAGGTGTGGCGAGGGATTCAACAAATTACAAACCATCAACCGACCAATGTCATCCCTGCTGAGGGGGATGCTTCATTGGCAGAGGAACTGAATCATTTCTTTGCTCGCTTTGAAGTGGAGACATCAGAGACAGATAAAACACAACTACCAGCCAATTGTAGCCCCCATCTCATTGTGGAAGAACAGGAGGTGAGGAGCATTCTGAGGGCTGTGGACCCTAGAAAGGCTGCCGGTCCTGATGGTATCTCTGGCCGAGTGCTTAGACTGTGCTGATCAGTTGGCTGGAGTCTTTACCAGGATCTTCAATCGGTCTTTATCCCAGTCCACTATTCCATCTTGTTTGAAGGTTTCCACCATTGTTCCGCTGCCAAAGAAGTTCCCTATCAATAACATCAACGATTACAGACCAGTGGCACTCACTCTTATCATCATGAAGTGCTTTGAGAAATTGGTCTGCCGGCACATCATTTCTGGTCTTTCGCATACATTTGATAAACACTAGTTTGCATACAGAAAAAATAGATCTACAGAGGACACTATAGCCATCACTCTTCACATTGCTCTGACTCATCTAGAACAGCAGGAGGGCTATGTGAGGATGCTTTTTGTGGATTTTAGTTCTGCATTTAACACAATTTCTTCCACATAGACTAGTGTTTAAACTTCTAGACCTTGGGCTTTCTAATTCAATCTGCCTTTGGATTATGGATTTCCTGTCTGGCCGCTCACAGAGGGTGAGATTAGGTAATCATACCTTTTCAGCCCTTATTCTTAACACTGGTACACCGCAGGGTTGTGTGTTGAGTCCCTTACTCTATACTCTTTATGTGCATGACTGCATTCCACTCTCGTTAATAATACTATTGCTAAATTTGCAGATGATACAACAATGGTGGGACTTATCTCTGGGGGGGATGAGGTGGACTGGTTGCTTTTGTGGTGTGGAGACAACAACTTGGTCCTCAACACCAATAAGACAAGGAGCTTATAGTGGACTATAGAAGGAACAGATCAGACATCCAGCCCTTGCTTATCAATGGAGACCAAGTGGAGCAAGTGGCCAGTTTTAAGTTTCTGGGTGTTACCATAAAAGAGGACCTGACCGGAGGGCGGAGCTGGCGTCGCGACGATACGGCATGCGATCTTGGAGGTCTGAGATCGCTGCCGATATCTTTGCTCCTGGACGATCCTATCAGATCTAAACCATCCCGAAGAGATGGTGAAAGTGAAGAGCGCATCCTGTCGATCCCAGGGATACCACAAAGTCCCCGGTAGATCCAGGAGAAGCTCTTCTTGCCAGCGGCAAAGAGGCAGCCATTAAAGCTGCTGAAGTTGGGACAGCTCCGAAATGAAAGAGAACAGAAAGAGAGAGTGTGCCGGTTTGGTGAGAACTTTGTCTTTATTCTAAGATCTGAAAGGACACCCTAAGGAAAAGAAAGAATCTGTAAAAATTTTGACAGAAGTGATTAAGCGGCAATTTTAAACAGGAATGTCAAAGTAATGTTTTTTTCTCATTGCTGGATTTTCTATACATGATCTTATATTTTGAAACTGGACTGTTTTTTTCTTTTCCATCTATTTTTTTCTCCTTTTTTGATTTTGTAACCATATTAGGCTAGAGACTCCCTTTTAGTTATTTCTTTTTTTAAAATATCTTTTTCTTTCTTTTTTATTAATTCTTATTGCATTTTGCTTGGGAAAGGAGGGGGAAAGTGAAAGCAAAGAAACTTTGTAACACTGCCAACTAGAGGCTTGGAAATATTCTATTTCTCTTGTGACCAGACAAAGCTGAGAAAGAAAGAACTGAGACATTTTTTCAAGGACATTGCTATTTGATAAGATAGAGGGAAGAGCATGGGAGAGTATTATTGCAGGTGCTCTTCTGGGTTTCTATCAACAACTAGTCTGGTGTTGAAGTTCATAGGAAAAGAAAAGGTGATAAGTTTCTAGAGAAGAGTGTTATAACAAAAGCCTTGGATAACTAAACAAAGTGCAGTGTGTTTTCTTGATTTTTCCTAAGCTGTGCTACCCCTCCTCAACAGTTTACTTTTTGAAATAGCTATTTGGATTTTTAGTTCTTTGGAACTTGTCTTTGCTTTTTTTTAATGCTTGTCTTTGGAAGTTATTTTTTTACGTTTGTTTTTTATTTTAAAAGAAAAGTTTTAGTATTAATGATTCCCTTCCTTTTCTTTTTAAGGGAGTAGCCTTTTTTTCTTTTTCTTTTTTTGCCTTTCTGGTACTTTTGTTTCTCCATCTACCTCCAATACTGGTTTTTTCTTTCTTTTTATCTTCCTGGCTTTTTTTTCTTTTTCTCTTATGCAGCCTTTTATATTTGAGACCTCTTAATTGGATTAAGGTGTTGAAGAACCTGAAGAATTTTTCCTTTTTTTTTAGCTTTTTATTCTTTACCTTTCCCTCTTTTTTAGGATTTTACAACTTTTTCTCCTTTGTGTATGTTTATGGTTTTTTCCTTCTTTTTTGAATTTTGAGAACATTGAAAAAAGAATAGGGAAAACCGATGAAAAAGTCAAGAACATCCAACAAATGATGATGAAGTATGATGAGAGACTACTAAAAATTGAAGAAGATAAACAAAGAGATAAGAAGATTGGAGACATTGATACCAGATTAATTGTGGTTGAACAAGATAAAAGTGGTATGTTGAGATGGGAGATGGATAGATCAGAATTTTATCTCAGATTCCAAAACAAAGAGGAAGAAAAAGGACAAAATCTAGCTGAGATAATGATAGAAATGTTGGCTGAAGCTTTGGAAACTGAAGAGAAGATGATGGATGAAATAGATGAGGTTTATTGAGTCTTCACAAGATACACAATGAGAAATAGCCTACCAAGAGAAGTTCGCATCAGATTTACAAAGAAAGCCATTAAAACGCAAATATTGCAAGTGGCAAGAGAGAAAACATTGAAATACAAAGATAAGGAGATTGTGGTTTTGAAACAAGTGCCCAGAAGAGTGAGAGAGATGAGAAGAGAATACCGATTCTTGACCAAATTGCCACTTAAAAAAGAGGTGAATTATAGATGGCTGATTCCAGAAGGTTTAATGTTCACATAGCAAGAACAGCGATACAGAATTGATTCAATTGAGAAAGCTGAATTTCAGAGGGAAAGAGGAAGAGGCAGAAAAAGAAATTTCACTAATTGAATTCCAAGAGGACTGCCAAATGACGACTGAAAAAGAGGAAGGTGCAGTAGGTGGAAAGGAGGAAGCCAAAGAACAACGTGAACCAAGATCCACGAGAGCTGCCAAACCTAATTATAAAATATAACCATGGAAGAGAAAAATTGATTACAATTAATATAAATGGACTTAATTCAGCCGTTAAAAGAAGGAAAACTTTCCATAAATTAGAGAAATTAAAATTTGATATAATCTGCCTACAAGAAGTACATATTAAAAAGCAATACGAACAATTGTTGATACAGCCAAAACTAGGGAAAATATTTACCTCCTTGACACAATGCAAGAAAAGAGGAGTGGTTTTATATATTAAAGAGACCATTCCAGTGAAATTGATTTATACTGATGACGACGGAAGAATACTAATGGTGGAAATAATGGATAATAATACGAAAACATTCCTGATTGCAATCTATGCCTCGAATGACAAACAAGAAGAATTTTATAAAAAATTACATATCAAAA
Source organism: Notechis scutatus (assembly GCF_049901735.1). Lineage (NCBI taxonomy): Eukaryota > Metazoa > Chordata > Lepidosauria > Squamata > Elapidae > Notechis > Notechis scutatus. The sequence goes on from NC_142019.1 coordinate 12,357,740, forward strand.
TAATTGAACTGGACTATGCTAATATAGTTATGATGGGAGATTTTAATGGAATTGTAGACAACAAACTGGACTATACAGCACAGAAAACAATAAAGCAAAACAGAAAGACTCTCCCTAAATCTTTTTTTAATATAAAGGACTTGAAAAAGAGCTACAGAAAATGCCACAGAAAAAGGACATTAAGTTAAAAATGGATATAACCAAACATAAAATGGGTCTAATAGAAAAAGAAGAATTAGCACAGAAAATTAGAGGTGCTAAACAGAATTACTTTGAAGATGCAAATAAACCAGGTTAGCATATAAATTGAGAAAGGAGAAAGAATCAAGGAAAATATTGCAGTTAATAGATGATCAAAGCCAAGTTTGCTATGGTAGTAAAGAGAAGAAGGAAATCATTTGAGACTATTATGGGAAACTATACACACAAGAGAATATTGATGAGGAAAGAGTCAAACAGTACCTACAGAATGCTAAGTTACCCCAGATACCTAAAGAGATTGAAACAATGTTAGAAAGCAATATAACGATGGTGGAGTTAACTGAAGCACTCAAGAAGCAAAATAATGGAAAGGCACCAGGCCCAGATGGACTTCCGGCAGAATTTTACAAAACATTACAAGAATCATTGAATCTTCCATCGCTAGAAGTTATGAATGAAGTTATGTTAAAGAAGAGGATACCTAAATCATGGTCAGAAGATTATATTACACTTGTTCCAAAAGAGGAGGCCGATCCATTACAAATCAAGAACTATAGACCTATTTCCCTACTAAACGCAGATTGTAAAATTTTTGCTTCAATATTGGCAGAAAGACTTAAAAAATACTTCAATAATTTTATCCATCCTGATCAAAATGGATTTCTGCCAAAGAGACAAACTAAAGACAATATGAGAGTAATCTTGGACACTTTGGAATACTATGAGGCACATCCTGAAAAACAAATGGCTTTGATATTTCTAGATGCACAGAAGGCATTTGATAATGTGAATTGGCGATTCATGTTGTTACTGCTGGAACAGATGGGCTTTGCTAGAAAATTTATTCAAGCAATAGAAGCTATATATCATAAGCAAACGGCACAGGTAATGATAGAGGGAGAACTGACAGATTCTATTGATATAAGAAAAGGAACAAGACAAGGGTGCCCACTATCACCTCTGTTGTTTGTGTTAACTTTGGAAGTGCTAAATAGAAATATTAGAGATGAAAAGAACATAAAAGGGATGAAAATTAAAAAGGAAGAATTTAAGTTGCAAGCATTTGCAGATGATCTGGTTTTTATTTTAGAAGACCCACTAGAAACAGCATCAAAATTGATAGAAAAGATAGAGACATATGGAAAGGTGGCTGGTTTGAAAATAAATAAAGATAAGACAAAGATCTTGACAAAGAATATGCTATCAAGACAAAAGGAAGAACTGGCAGACCTATTGAAAATTCAGGTCATGAATAAGATCAAGTACTTGGGGATATACTTGACAGCAAGATGCAGTACACTAAAAGAGAATAATTATATCAAACTTAAACAGCAGATAGCGCTAGATTTGGCGAAATGGGAAAATTTACAACTATCATTAATAGGGAGAATATCAACAATCAAGATGAATATATTACCCAGAATTTTATATTTGTTTCAAACAATTCCAATTAGGCTTGGAAAAGACTATTTTGAAGATTTAAATAAAATTGTGTTGAAATATATATGGCAAGGTAAGAAGGCGAGAATAAAGTTAAAACTTTTGCAAGATGCTAGAATAAGAGGAGGATTTGGTTTGCCTAATTGGGAGTTGTATTACCAAGCTACAAATTTGATGTGGGTTAAGGAATGGATAACATTAAGAAATACTAGATTGTTGACATTAGAAGGACATGATTTGTTGTTGGGGTGGCATGCTTTTTTATGGTATAAAGGAACTAAAACACAGGGGTACTTTAGAAGACATTATATACGGGAGTCTCTGTGGTTAAACTGGGAGAAGATTAAAAGACAATGTTATTGGAAAATTCCAGTCTGCCTATCGACTATTGAAGCATTTTCTTATCCTATAATATTCAAAAAGGAACAAACAGTTAGATATGGTGAAATATTGAATGAAAAGGGTGAACTTAAATCTATACAAAAACTAGAGGAACAAGGTATAAAGATGAATTGGTTTTCATATGCGCAAATACATTCAAGGTATGATAAAGATTCTAAAACAGAAGGTTTCTATGATAAACTGACTTAGTTAAGATTTTGACAGGTACTGATGAAAAGGTGATTAAAAAATTTAGTATATAATTTAGTATATATATATAAAAAGAGGACCTGACCTGGGGTGCTCACATTGCAGCACTGGTCAAAAGGGCCCAGCAGAGATTATACTACCTGAGGCTTCTCAGAAAACAACAACTGAATGAGAAACTGCTGGTGACCTTGGCACTGACAAGATCACCATTGGTCAGCTGCAGAAGGCCACCTTACTGGGATCTGCTCGCATAATCCGCCGATACATCACGCAGTCCTAAACACTTGGGAACTGATCTGAAGTGATTTGTGATACAAAACCAAGCATGGTTACCTCGTTTGCTGTGTCTACTGTAATAATAATAATAATAATAATAATAATAATAATAATAATAATAATAATAATAATAATAATAATAATAGGTATTCAACTAGTGATTTGTGATACAAAACCCAGCATAGTTATCTCGTTTGCTGTGTACACTGTCATTTTTTGTGTCAAATAATATCAAAGTAATCATAATGATATCAATAAGAGAAGGTAGTGAAACAAATGAAAAGGATAAAAGTAATATAGCCATAATGTATGGATAAATATACTTAGACATAAGATAGTATTGTGGGAATTAGATGTTCTCGAGGCCAATAGTTTCTGCTCATGTAAGAATTGTACTATTCAGCTTCAACATTCCAAGGTCCCAAGAGATCCAGTAGTTTTCATGTCTAATTAAAATGAACTAAGATTGCAAAGATCTTGCAAGATCTGCAATGATTTTAGCTACCAGAGAAAGTCTGCAGAAATCCTAATGATCGTAGATGGGAGTCAAGATTTTTTTTTTTTTTTTTTTTGGACATCATTGCTGCTGCCTGTTGCTTGTATTTTTGCAGATCAAATCTGTTACCCCTAACCATGATACATGATTGATGATTAAGAGCCATAAGAGACGTTCTGGAGCCATTCTTGGTTGGTATCAGTTTGCAGTAAATTAAAATTAGACCTTATTTCAAGCATAGCCACTTACCTCCCTCAAGTGCAGCTCCTGATACATTCCAGAGATGCAGATGCAACTTGTGGTCAAAAAGGTTTGGGCAACCATGGACCTTGTGGTTTCATTCCTGTAAGTCATGCTCAACTGATGTTAGATATTCCACAATAGCTCACAGTTCAACTTGGCATGCAGAAAACCAGCATACCAAATTAAAGATTTCAGCCACAACTTTGCTGCCACATTCACCCCTATAATATACTATATTTTTAAAGAAGCATTGAGACACATTACCTGCATTTTATCCCAATTCAGGAAAACACAATTTAAATTACATTACATTGCCACTAAATTTCCAATAACTCTAGGCAGATTACAACTAAACACCAACTTAATAAAATTAAAAGTGTAACAAGCCAGGAAAAGCAAAGTACAAAAACAAAAAAGAAAGAAAGAAGAAAGAAAGAAAGAAAGAAAGAAAGAAAGAAAGAAAGAAAGAAAGAAAGAAAGAAAGAAAGAAAGAAAGAAAGAAAGAAAGAAAGAAAGAAAGAAAGAAAGAAAGAAAGAAAGGGATCTCCATAATCAGCCTACCCCCTAAGTCCTAGGAGATAATTTGATTAGGTTGACTGATACTACAGGTAGTCCTCAATTTATGACCACAATTGAGCCCTAGCTTTCTCTGGTTAAGTGAGACATTTGTTAAGTGAGTTTTGCCCCATTTTCCGACCTTTCTTGCCACCATTGTTAAGTGAATCACTGCAGTTGATCAATTAGTAACCTGGTTGTTAAGTAAATCTGGCTTCCCCGTTGATTTTGTTTGTCAGAAGGTCTCAAAAGGGGATCACATAATCTTGGTACACAGCAATGTAAGTATGTATGAACCCATTGCCAAGCGTCTGAAGGTTGATCAAATGATCCTGAGAATGCTAAAAAGGTGATAACTCTGAAAAATGGCCATAAGACACTTTTTTCAGTGCTGTTGTAACTTTGAACGGACAATAAAGTTGTGGACTTAACTGTCCATGATAGAAGTAAATGTTTCTGCCACTGATAATGTTCTAAATGGAACGTGATTGTGTCATGCAGTGTACATGAACATGGCAAGTAGACGTTTAGGGCTAGATGTGTTGCAAGAAAATTTTCTCAATGTTTCTTACAGTTGGCTTTCTTTCAGTTGGCCATCTCTGGTAAGCTGGGACCTGAGTCAGTGGAAAGCTATTGGGAAGGAGTTCCCTGAAAGCGATCAGGAGAGTTTTGAAACTGAGAGTTTATTTTTGATGAAGAACCATGTTTTGACTGAGGGAGAGGTTGAGAAATAGGGAATATTATTATCTAAGCCAGTTGATAGCAATTTAGGAAGGAGAACCGATGAGTCAGATCCCGTGTAGAAAGAAGATCAAAGATTTTGTTGTGAGCATTGATGATAGAAGACAAGACAAACAATAATAGAATAACAGAGTTGTAAGGATCTTCTAGTCCAGACCCAGGCTCAAACAGGAGAATCTATATCATTTTTCAGACCGATCTCTTCTTAAAAATCTCCAGTGATAGAGAACTTCTGGAGGCAAGCCATTCCACTGATTAAGTGTTCTAACTGTCATGTGGTTTCTCCTTACTTCTAAGTTGGATCTCTCTTTGATAAGTTTCCATCTGTTAACTTCTTGTCGTGTCCTCAAGTGCTTCAGAGAATAGGTTGACTTCCCCTCCTCTCTATGACAGCCTCTCAAATATTGGAAGATTGCTATCATGTCATCTCCTAGTCCTTCTCTACATTAGACCAGATATACCCAGTTCCTGCAATCATTCATCAAATGCCTCCAGCTTCCTAATCATCTATGTTTGCTCTTCTCTACACTATTTCTAATGTCTCAACATCTTTTTTGTAGCATGGTGACCAAAACCAAGTAGAGGTGAGGGTTAGGAAGGGAAGGATCGGATTTAATTCCCTACCTTTTCCCCATTTTTCAGCCTTAAGGGGAAAATGCTGGGCTTCACTTCCAGTTTGAGCATCTGACCCAACCCCAAGACAAGCTCTCAATGATGCAAGAAATGTATATTTATTTAAACTGCCTGGACTAAGGGACTAAGTGAAGCCTTCTATAAGCAGCAGATGCCAAGGATAAGGTTGTTTGTTTTTGTGGGCTCAGTTTCTTTGAAAAGATTTGGAAGCGGGTGGAGGGGATTTTATTGATTTTCCATGGTCAAACAACCAAGCTAAAGTGCAATGTTGTTACAGTGGAGATAGGATTATCTTTCCCCTCCCTCCTCATTCTCACCTTGATTTGATCACCCAGACTCAAGGAATTAACCTCTAGCTCCTTTTCATATGCCTCCATCTGTCCTGTGATAGAAGACATTTGATATTTTATAGATGGGAAATGAAGGATGCAAGTAGAAGGGCCCGGCTAAACCATGGTTTAAACACTGCCAAAAGTCCACCTCCCTTCTCCTTCCAGAAGCACGAAATAAATTGTGTGTATGATCATTTCGGACAATACAGGAAAGAAAGAATGGTCTTTAAAAATGGGAGCTTATGCAACAATTTATCTCTGTTGAAAAAAGATGACAACAGATTGGGATTAAATGCCTTGGGTAGCCCAATAAGCATTGATATGGATGCTTGAAACTCATTGAGACTAAAAAATATGTACAGGTAGTGCTTGACTTACACCCCTTCGTTTTGTGACCATTTGAAGTTACACCGGCCCTGAAAAAGTGACTTATGATCGTTTCTCACACTTATGACCATTGCAGCAAAAATTCAGACTCTTGCAACTGGCAAGTATTCATGATGGTTGCAGTGTCCCAAGGTCACTTTTTGCAATTTTCTGACAAGCAAAGTCAATAGGGAAGCCAGATTCGCTGAACAACCATCTTACTAACTTAACAACTGCGGCAAGAAAGGATGTAAAATGGGGGCAAAATTCACTTTACAACTTTCTCACTTAGCAACAGAAATTTTGGGGTTAATTGTGCTCAAGGATTACCTGTATACAGTAATGCTTTTAAACGTACTCTCACACTCACATATCCTTTTGTTTGCATTGTATGTTAAAAAGGGATGGGGCTTCAATCACACAACCACCATCTTAATTTTTTTTTTACAACACACTCCCCCCACAAACCCCTGCTAGGGGTTGAGACTGCCGGGAGTTCAGGCATGCCACATCTAGAAAACTGATAAATTCCATGTGATAAGATTGACATTTTTTCATGGTTTCAACAGTTGTCTTCAGTTGAACAATTTTTTAAAAAGCCACCATGTATTTCTCAACTAGTGGAGTCAAATGTGATCATGTTAATAATTTTTGAGAACTTATAATTAAGAGGTGTTGGATTTGGTTGTTCATTCATCAGTAAAAATTCCAAAGTAATCTGACAGCTCTTGATTCGTTTTAAAGGTAGAACTGCACAACCGATGTGCTTTCTTTCCAAGTTCACATTTATTTTTTGAAGGTCAGTTAAATTCCCATTGTACTAGAATCATTTTTTTAAAAAAATCTGAATATCTAACCTCATGTGCAGCTGCAAAGAAACAGCAGGGTTTTGTGTGTGACTTTTTTTTTTATTCTTAAATGTTTTAACAATTACAAACTGCTCTCTGCAAGTCAGGCAGCATATAAATTGTTATTATTATCCACTGTCCCTATCTTTGCAAGAACCAGATGTATGTATGTTATACGCTGCCCAAATATTGAAGATCTGCAGTTGATCATGAACTCTGAAATAAAACTGAGCTTTTCCATATAATGCGGTCTTTGTCCAAGGACAGAATTCCCTCTATAGTCATTGGGAGCTGTTGACTGAGCTCATACTTCCATAAAGGAACTAAGCTGCTATAATGCAAGTTGCATCTTTCATGCTAAGCATCAGGTTTTCTTTTGGCTGTTCAGGGAAACAAAATTAGGAATCTGTTCAATGTAAGGCCAGTAAAATTTGTTGGAGCTGTTTGCTAGGTGATTGCTAGGTTCTCTGGATGAGCCATGCCAGTGAGGCAGGAATTCCCACAAGAATCAGATTAAAAATGCCAGGGTCATTGGCAGTAAATGAAAACTAATTGCTTTTACATTGGAAGCCAAGGGTAGAATAAATTTTTCCCTCACACTCACCACAAAACATAATTATACTTTGAAACATAGGATAGCTACGAATAATTATTGGAAAGGAAAAATGCTGACAGATGTGGTACTCAAATGAATCCTTGGCTGCTGAATTATTTGATTCTAACTATGTATTTAGTGCTAGGCTCTGCTTTGGTTGATGGCAGGATGATGATGATGATAATAATAATAATAATAATAATAATAATAATAATAATAATAATAATAATCTGTTTTAGTTTTAGGATGTCAATCACTTTTGATTGTTAACCTTCCCCCAACCAAAAAAATATCATCCCACTTCAACCATCTTCAGAACTTTTTCTTGTTACTTCTGTTCTCTGCCTAATAAGGAAGTAGTGGAATCCCCTGACATCTGGAGACGGATATGGTAACAGCTGGATTTCCCATCATCAGAGGATTTTGAAGCGGTGTTACTTTTTCCTCTCAGTTTTAATGCCTAACCTAAATATTGTAGACTGAAACTTAATCCTGTTCATTACTCACTTTCATCCAACTTCTATCTTACGACGGCAGAATGGTTGCTCCGTAAATATTGATTCTTCAAATCCCAAACTGTCAAACTGTCAGCCCTTTGTGGAAAAGTAGACTAGGAAACTAATGCCATGTAGGTCAGCAGTATTTTTGCTGTAAAGCTGTAGTAACAGAATCTTGCAAATCTGAATGTGGTTCCCCCTCCCTCCCTCCCTTTTTTCTTGGTGTTGGTAGGAAGATGTCCGTCTGAGACACTTTCTCAAATTAAAGATGAATGATGCGTACAGTACAAACATACAATGAATGGTTGAAGGAACTGGGCATGGCTCGTCTAGTGAAGAGAAGGACCAGGGAGACATGATAGCAGTGTTCCAATATTTGAGGAGCTGCCACAGAGAGGAGGGGGTCAAGCTATTTTCCAAGGCACTTAAAGGCCAGACAAGGAATAATGGATGGAAACTGATCAAGGAGAGATTCAACCTGGAACTAAGGAGAAATTTTCTGACAGTGAGGACAATCAACCAGTCGAATGGCTTGCCTTCAGAAAGGTGCTCCATCTCTGGAGGCTTTTAAGAAGAGATTGGGCAGTATAATTCCCAATTGGGCAAAGCAAATCCTCCTCTTATTCTTGCATCTTGTAGCAATTTAAGTTTTATTCTCGCTTTCTTCCCCTGCCAAATGTATTTTAGCACTATTTTGTTTAAATCTTCAAAAAATTCTTTCCCTAATTTGATTGGAAATGTCTGGAATAAGTATAAGATTCCAGGCAATACATTCATCTTAATTGTAGATATTCTCCCAATCAGTAATAATTGTAAATTTTCCCATTTTATCAAGTCTGTCGCAATTTGTTATTTAAGTTTAAGATAATTATCCTCCTTAAGTGTGCTACATCTTGGTTTTATGTGTATCCCTAAATACTTAACCTTATTTGTGACCTGGATCCCCAAAACTTCCTCTAATTCTTTCTTTCATCTTACTAACATGTTCTTTGCTAAAATCTTTGTTTTATCTTTATTTATTTTCAAACCTGCTACTTTCCCATACTCTTCTATCTTTTCTATCAGTTTAGGTGCTGACTCCAATGGATCCTCTAATATAAATACCAGGTCATCTGCAAAAGCTTGTAATTTATACTCTTCTTTTTTAATTTTCATTCCTTTTATTTCTTTTTCTTCTCTGATGTTCCTATTCAGCACTTCCAGTGTTAACACAAACAACAGAGGTGACAATGGACAGCCTTGTCTAGTCCCTTTTCTTATATCTATAAAATCTGTTAACTCTCCATTTATCATAACCTTTGCAGTTTGTTTATGATATATCATTTCTATGGCTTGGATACATTTTTTACCAAAGCCCATTTGGTCCAATTGTAACAGCATAAAACACCAATTCACATTATCAAAAGCTTTTTGTGCATCTAAAAACATCAGAGCCATTTGTTTTTTGGGATGTGCCTCATAGTATTCCAGTGTATCTAAAATTATTCTCATATTATCTTTAATCTGTCTCTTCAGCAGAAATCCATTTTGATCAGGATGAATAAAAATGTTTAAGTATCTTTTCAGTCTTTCTGCCAGAATTGAAGCAAAAATTTTATAATCTGAATTTAATAGTGATATTGGTCTGTAGTTTTTAACTTGCTGTGGGTCTGTATCCTCCTTTGGTACAAGTGTGATATATGCTTCTGACCATGTTTTGGGTATTCTCTTCTTTGTCATAACTTCATTCATAACTTCTAATAAGTGAAGAGTCAATGTTTCCTGGAATGTGTTATAAAATTCCACTGGCAAACCATCCGGACCTGGTGCTTTCCCAATGTTTTGCTTTTTAAAAGCTTCTGTTAATTCCATCATTGTTATGTTACTTTCTAACATTATTTCAATATCTTTGGGTATCTGAGGCAAATTTGCTTCCTGTAAGTATTGTTGAATTCTTTCTTCCTGAACATTCTCTTGATGGTACAGTTTTCCATAATAATCTTGAATAATTTTTTTTCTTCTCCACATTTCCATAGCATACATGTCCTTGTTCATTTATCAATTGATTTATCCTTCTCGAGTCTCTTTCCTTTCTCAATTTATATGCTAGCAATCTGCCTGGTTTGTTTGCATCTTCAAAATAGTTCTGCTTAGCATTTTTTATTTTTTGTGCTATTTCTTCTTTTTCCATTAGCCCCATTTTATGTTTAGTTATGTCCATTTTAATTTTAATGTCCTTTTTTGTGGAAATTTCTGTAATTCTTTTTCAACTTCTTGTAGTCATCTTCCAATATTTTAAAGGTTTTTTTTCTGTATTATATTTCTTTTCCTTGTATAGTCCATTATCAAACCTCTTGTATAAGCCTTCATCGTGTCCCAAAGGTTCTGTAATGATGTATCCTCTTTTGTGTTTTCTTTAAAGAAAAAAGTCAATTCTCTCTCAATTTTCTGTTTAAAGTCTTTTTCCTTTAATATCGTATTATTTAAAGTCCATCTAGATCTCCTTTTTCGTCCTTTCCATACAAGTGTCATTGGATTGTGATCTGCCCAGGTACTTGCTTCTATTTCAATATCTTGAATGTTAGAAAGCAATTCTGTTGACATCCATATCATATCTATTCTAGACCATGATGCATGTCTATTTGAATAAAAGGTATATTGTGTATTTTCTGCATTTTTCTCTCTCCATGCATCTTTTAAGTTTATCTCATCTACCATTCAAAAGAAGGATTTTGGCAATGTCATTCTAGCTTTCTTTGCTGTTTTTTGTGTTTTATAGTCCAATTTGTCATATATTATTCCATTAAAATCTCCCATCAGACAGATATTAGCATAGTCAAGTTCAATTATTTTCTTATGTAATTTCCTGTAAAAATCTTCTTGATTATCATTTGGAGCATAAATTGCTATTAAAAGTATCTTTAGATTATTGTCCATTATCTCCACCATCAAAATCCTTCTGTCATCATCTGTATATATTTGTTCCACAGGGATTGTATTTCTAATGTATAACACCACTCCTCTTTTTTTACACTGTGTCAATGCTGTAAATAATTTCTTTATCTTTGTACTTTAGTGTTTTTTCTCTTGCTGCCTGCAGTATTTGTGATTTAATTATTTTCTTAGTAAATCTGATATGAACTTCTCTTGGCAGTTTATTTCTCATCGCATATCTTGTATAGACACGAAAAACCTCGTCCATTCCATCCATCATCTTCTCTTTAGTTACCTCTAATGCTTCTGCCAGGATTTCTGTCATCATTTCAGCCAGGTTTTTACCCTTTTCTTCTTCTATATTTTGAAATCTAAGATAGAATTCTGATCTATCAATTTCCCATCCCAATGATTGCAGAGATCTGCCTTTGTCTCTTTCCACTTCACTCAATCGGGTATCCATATCTCCAATCTTCTTATCTCTTTGTATATCTTATTCATCAATTTTCTTGATTCTATCCTCGTATTGCATTATCATCTGTTGAATATTTTCAATTTTCTCATCTGTCTTTTCAGTTCTTTGCTCAATATTCTCCATTCTCTTTTCAATATTATCTGTTTTTACTTGTATCTTTTTAATTCCTTGAATAATCATCTGCAGTGTCACTTCTTTCTCCTTCTCTTGTTGTAACATCACCTGTATTGATCATTGTCCTCCAGATGGTGAGGAGGAAGAAGTTGGAATTGAAGAAGCCGAGGCTGGTATCTTTCAGCTCATCTTAGAATGCTTAATAGGAAAATTGAGAAGAAAAAGCAAGAGCAGCCAACTGCCACTCCAGTAAAAAAAATAAAAAAAATAAAAGCAAAAGATAAAAATAAAAAGGGAAGGGAAAAAATCTTCAGGCACTTGAATACCTTAATCCAACTGGTTCCAATTATGTAGGAAAAAAAGAAAAAAAATATAAAATGGAAAAAGGATGAAAAAATACAAAAATTAAGAAAAGATTTAAAAAGACAGAGATCTGTATATTCCCCTTGCCGAAGAGGTAAAACAAAGGGGGGGGGGTAGTCTTATTCTTGCATAAGTCCAAATATAAAAATCCAACTGGGGGTGGGGGAGAATAGAAAAAAAAGGAAAGAGAAAATGCAATTCTGTCAACAAGCAAAGCACTGCCACTATATGTTCGAGGCTCTTTACTAAATCAAAAAACAAAATTTCCAGTTTTCCTTTCAAGGTCACTTCAATCTTCTTTCTTCAATTTCAAATCCAGACTCCAGCTATCAGTAGTTCCACAGAAGAGCACCTGCATAAACAATCTACATGCTCTTCCCGCTATCTTTTCAATGAAAAGCACAGAGTCCTTGAATGTAACAGCAAATGTATCAACAAGAAAAAAAAACAATGTATCCAAGCCTCCAGGTGGCAGCACTACTTATTTCCCTTTCCTTTCCCTTTCCCTCTAATATTAAAACCAGGAATAAAAAAATAAAAAGAGTCTAAAATTATTAAAGAAAAGAAACAAGAGGAAAAAAAAACTTTTCCAAAGAGTTATTTTGAAAGGAAAAAATTAAAATTAAAAAGGAAAGACCAGTCCAGTTTAAAAATTGAAAAGTTTTTACAAAAATCCAAAGTTCCAATAAAAAGAAAAAAAAACATTCAGGTTTAATTTGTGCTTAATCTCGCCGCTTGAGCGAGATCTTCACTTTTAAATTTAATTTTTAGTCTTTTAGGGTGTTCTCTCCAGAAAATAATAAGTAGAAATTTATCTCACCAAACTGACACACTTTCTTTCCAGCTTTCTTCCGTTCTGGAGCTGTCCCAGCTTCAGCAGCTTTAATGGCTGCCTCTGTGCCGTGAGAAAAAAGGGCTTCTCCTGGATCTACCAGGGACTTTGCGATGTCCCTGGGATCGACAGGATGTGCCCTCCTCAGTCACCGTCTCTATGGGACGGTTTAGGTCCGTTGGGACCGTCCTGCAACGGTGATATCAGCAGCGATCTTAGAGCTTAAAGATCGCATGCTGTACCACCACGACGCCAGCTCCACCCTCCACCCTACCAAGCGACAAGTTTGATGTGGATAAAGGAGTAGATAACACTAAGGAATACTAGACTTCTGAATTTAGAAGGACATGACTTGCTGTTAGGGTGGCATGCCTTCCTCTGGTATAAGGGAACTAAAACACAGGGATATTTTAGAAGACATTATATTCGAGAGGCATTGTTTCTAAACTGGGAGAAGATAAAAAAGCAATATTATTTAAAAATTCCACTATGGTTATCTACTATTGAAGCTTTTTCCTATCCAATAATATATAAAAAGGAACAAACAGTTAGATATGGTGAGATATTGAATGAAAAGGGTGAACTTCAATCTATGCAAGCGTTGGAATAACAAGGTGTAAAAATGAATTGGTTTTCATATTTGCAAATACAATCTAGATATGTTAAAACAGAAGGTATCTATGATAACTTGACTAACTTAAATAAAATTTTGACAGATACTGATGAAAAAGTAATCAAAAAACTTTATTGACATTTGCTAGAGTTTAAATTAGAGGAAGAGCAAGTAAAAGAAACAATGATTGCGTGGGGGAAAAATTTTGGATATGGGATTCACTTAGATAAATGGCAAAAATTGTGGTCTCAAAATTATAAAATGACAATGTCAACTGCATATAAAGAAAATTTATATAAGATGTTTTACAGGTGGCACTTACCCCTGACGAGAATTGCGAGGATGTTCAAGACTAAATCGGATAAATGTTGGAAATGTCATCAGACACCTGGTTTATATTACCATTTGTGGTGGACATGCTCAGATGCAAAAAGATATTGGACTATAATCCACACATGGTTGGGAAAAAAATGACAAAACACATAGACTTTAAACCTGAGATATTTTTATTGGGAATTATACCAGAAATATATTGTAAAGAATTGAAATATTTGATTGTAAATGTTTTAACAGCAGCTAGAATTGTATTTGCTAAGAATTGGAAAAATGAAAAAATACCTATGCAGGAAGAAATTATTAAGAAAATCATGGACTGTGCCAAAATGAGTAAATTGACATTTGAAATTAGAGAACAAGAGGATAAAATTTTTTATATGATATGGGATTTATTTTATCAATGGTTAGACAAAAAGACATGGTAAAGAAATAGATTAGTAAGCCTTACAATAAAAGTTAATAGATTGATATAGAATACAATATAAAATATATAACCATTGGATGAATGTATAATATTAAATCATAATGAAAATTAGAACATCTCGTATAAAATGATGGAAAAATAGTTTAGTCAAATGAATGTTTAATAATTATGATATTACATAAGCACAAGCTAGATTGATAACGTGAGAATTTATATAACTTGTGAGTAATGGTAAAAAAAAGGATAGCACAAAAGATTGTAACCAACTGACACACTGTATGTATATAATTGAAAGAGGGTTTTATGTTTTTATGTTTTGTTTGTATGTTTGTTGTAAAAAATAAAAACTTTGTTTTTTTAAAAAAGAGACTGGGCAGCCATTTGTCTGGAATGGTATAGGGCAAGTGGTCCCCAACCTTTGTGGCTCTGTGGACACTAGCAGCGGTGGTGGTAGTGGTGGCAGGAGAGAGGGGATGACTGCGTGTGCAGGCCCGCTGCTTGTGTCCTCTACACAAATCCAGACCAGTGTGCTCAGGGACTATAGGATTTATAGTCCAAAACATCTGGATGGCACAAGATTGATGTCCGCTCTCCCAAGGAAACCAGACAGGAATCACAACTGGATGAGCTAATAGAATAGAATAGAATTCTTTATTGGCCAAGTGTGATTGGACGCACAAGGAATTTGTCTTTGGTGCATATGCTCTCAGTGTACATAAAGGAACAGATAATACATTCATCAAGAATCATAAGATACAACACGTAGTGATAGTCATAGGTTACTAATAAGCAATCAAATCATACTCGGGAACGAATAAAACAATATAAATTGTAAAGATACAAGCAACATAATTCTACTTTTATTGTAAGGCTACAATTCTACTTCATTTTTAGGCTATTGTAAGGCTACAACAGAATCTTGCAGGTTGAAAGTACAATCTTCCTTCTGCCACTTTTAACTGGTTGATCCATCAAGTTTCTTCCTCTGATCCTTACAAGAGGCTCCTGCGTCTTTTGTCTGATTGTCTCCTAGACAGCATCTCTTCCCCTTGCCACCACCACCCCCCAAGTCGCCTTCATATACCATTCTATCTACTGTTTGATATTAAGACTGGGACAAAGCAAACATTGGGGTTAAATCAACAGATTTTCTTTTGTGCTCTCTCTGCTCCCCTTTGCTTGGTTTGGCAGCCCTCCTAATGAAAAAATGCTGGACAATTTAAAAGCTCTCCTACTGTTTTGTGACATTTCAGTCAGTCTTAACAAAGCATAGGACAACAACACAGCTTTCTTTGTTTTTAATTTGGAAATGCTTGGGAAAAACTGGTCTGAAAGACTTGGCTTGTATGTTTTCTTTTGCTTTTGTTTTAATGCCACCTTTATTTTATTTTATTTATTTATTTATTTATTTGATTTGCCAATTGTTTACAAGATAATAAGTATAAGTGTATACGTAGTTGTGAATACATGAAATGGGTACATATAAGAAAAATAAAAGAAGAATAAGAGAAACAATAGGACAGGGACGGTAGGCACGTTGGTGCGCTTATGCACGCCCCCTACAGGCCTCTTAGGAAAGGGGTGAGGTCAATAGTAGACAGTCTAAGGTTAAAGTTTTTGGGGTTTGGGTAAGAGACTACAGAGTCGGGTAGAGTATTCCAGACATTGACCACTCTATTGCTGAAGTCGTATTTCCTGCAATCAAGTTTGGTGCGGTTTACTTTGAGTTTGTATCTATTGTGTGCTCTTGTGTTGTTATGGTTGAAGCTGAAGTATTCATTGACAGGTAGGACATTGCAATGTATGATTTTATATACCATGCTTAAATCAGACCGAAGACGGCGTAATTCAAGGTTTTCTAGTTCTAGAATTTCAAGTCTGGTGGCATAAGGTATTCTACAACGAGTAGATTATAAAATTATAATCTACTTAAAATTATAATTTTTATAAATAACTAATCACCTTCTCCTACTTTTATCAGCACAATAGCCCTCTGAGGTGAGGTGAGGTGAGAGAGAGAAAGTCTCCCAGCCGGCTTTCATCCGTAAAGTGGGACTAGAATTCACAGTCACCTGGTTTCAAGCTCGATCCCTTAACCATTATTCCAAACTGGCTCTCTGCTTTTACTCACTTTTTTTCAGTCAGCCACCAGTTTGGATAGTATTAAGGGGGCTTAACAGATTCGTGTCAAGGAGGGCTGCCAATGGCTATGGATCATAATTTCTACCACGTGATTTACTTTTGATTTTCTTCTACTGTCTGATTTACAGCCTTAACTGTGGGGAAACAAGGGAAGATGATCAACTTTCTGCTCTATTTGTGAATTTCGTTAGTGCTTTCCTTACAGCATGCAACACTATCTATCTATCTATCTATCTATCTATCTATCTATCTATCTATCTATCTATCTATCTATCTATCATCTATCTATCTATCTATCTATCTATCTATCTATCTATCTATATCTATGGCATTCAGCTTTGTTCGGGTATTTTCCCACGTCATTATAGTTGTGCTTTTAAAGTTGTAGCAACGTTTTGGCAGAATCTCATCTGCCATCATCAGGCTTCTGTATTGTGTTAGTCTGTGAGTCAGACTTTCACAGCTGTTTCAGTTTTAAATTTTGGGCTAGCCTACTGCTGTGCCAGAATGGTTTTTTCTTTATCCTGATTGGTTGGGAGTCGGGTCCCCCCGATACCTCCAGCTCAAACACACCCCAACCAGGCACCCAGATGAAACCTAGCTTCCTAATAAATGATAGCCGCCTGTTTACTCAGAGCCAAGCCGCACTAAAAGCCTCCAATACAGGAAACACAATGTTGCCAGCCAATCAAGACAAAAAAAGCCACAAAACAGACCTAAGATATTAGAAACACCAATCAAGCAGAACACAGCAAACTCCAATACAAATAAACACAGACCAAGACTTGTCGCTCCCAAACACATCCCCACAGAAACCATCATATGCAGAGTTGAAACCAGCCTGACCAAAACCAACCCTGATGATGCTAACAGAATTAGACTCGAAATCACCAACATCCTCTGCACCAGCAAACCACCCAAAAGCAACTTATCCAAAGAAGAACAAACTGCACTACTTAACCTGAAAGAAGACACCAGCATAATAATTCTACCAGCAGACAAGGGCAATGCGACAGTGGTTATGAACTCATCTGACTACCAAACCAAGTTAACCAACCTACTCCAAGACCCCACATACAAACCCCTAAACACAGACCCCACCACCTACCTAGAAAAAACCACCAGATCCAAAATAAAAGCCTCCCCCATCAGCGAAGAAATCCAGCAAAGAATCATACCCAGAGAGAAATCATCCAGATGCCCTAAGCTTTATGGTCTCCCTAAGATACACAAAAAGGAACCCCACTATATTTGTATGTGGATCTTTGGTTTTATATATATATTTTATATATTTTATATATATATATAAAACCAAAGATCCACATACAAATACCCGCGAAAACCTCAGGAAACAATACACACACACACACACACACACACACACTATTAATATACTGTCCTATCTTATTGAATTATTCTAGGTAGAAGCCTTCTGGATTTTACAAACTGGTCTATATCCAGAAAAAATAAAACAAAGCCTCTAAACTTTAGACAGCACAGCAAATCATTTCAGAAGCACGATCTGCTTTCCACAACAACAAACCTGCAGGGATATGAGACAAGGTGTTATTGTTCTCATTTTTGCAAATTAGGAAATGAATTCAGAACACGTGGCACTTATTCCTATGCAGTTAATGGTAAAATGCAAAACTCAGATTGCTAGTATGCATTCCAGTTTGTAACACAGCCTTGCCCTAGATCAGGGATCTCCAAATTTAGCAACATTGAGACTTGTGGACTTCAAACTCCCAGTTTGAAGCTATGGTGTGGCTGGAGAATTCTGGGAGTTGAAGTCCACAAGTCTTAAAGTTGTCAAGTTTGGAGACACCTGATCTAGATCTTCAGAATCATCTGTGACTATAGAGTGGCTTTCTAAAGGCAGTGATACAGAAAACCTTTTTGTCATTTTATTGATTTGGTCTTTTGGGATGCTGGGATGACTTGGAATTGCAGAATCTTTCTGGAAGGTCTTGGATGTAAGCAGAATTAAACTCCTGTCTTTATCAAGAATTCTGAGCACAAACTATCAAAATGGGGGTGGGGGGGAAATCACTGCAATAGATTCCCCCTTTCCAAAGAAAAACAGTGAGGGGGAGTAGACAGGATCTTAATACTATCTCTGACTCAGATAAATTGTGACTAATGAATGACTTGAATGCATCTAAAGAAGAATCCAGATGGACACATTTGAAATAGTAACCCTTTGTTCGGTAGCTGTTATCTGTCTATTATAGTTTGTCATGATGTATTTAAAATATGTTTTAATTTTTAAAAAGGGGAAAAATTAACCATCTCTGAATAAGTCCTGATGAGCTTGCCAGTTTGTAAAGACTGTAGACTAGACAAGGAAAGCTAAGAACATTAAAAAGATGGCAGGAAGGGACCAAATACAAGCCGAAGACGAAGACAGAAATCTTTGCCAGAGATGGTAGGGAGCCAGTGCTGATCCACAGAGGATTGGAGGGTTCATCATACTTGGTATGAGACAAGTCAATTGACACAATTGGAGGCTAAAACATACAGGAACTGGGCATGGCTACTCTAGGGAAGAAAAGGACCAGGGGAGATATGATAGCAGCCTTCCAATATTTCTGAGGGACTGCTGCAGAGAGGAAGGGGTCAAGCTATTTTCCAAAGCACCCGAAGGCCAGACAAGGAATAATGGATGGAAACTGAACAAGGAGAGATTCAAACTGGAAATAAGGAGAAATTTTCTGACAGTAAGAACCATTAACCAATGGAACTGTAAGGCATCCAGAAAGTATCCATGATATCAATCACTCCGAGACATTTCTCTCCAATTGATTTATTTAGAAACAGATCTGGCATGTCAAAGGAAATTTCCCAAGTGAAATTATTTTCGCATGTTACACAGAATCCACCTCCTCTCCTCCCTTCCCTCCTCCCACATCTACACTTCATAAATCTCGAGAACCAATTAACTGCCACTGGAATTTCTTAATACGACATACAGAATAACCTTGAACTTTTCAACTCCTCCAACTCTCTTTAAAAAATGGGGCAGCTGAATTTTAAAGATGACAGGAACATCTTGCCCTCGGAAGTTGTGGGAGCGCCATCACTTGAGACTTTCAAGAAGAGACTGGACCATCTGTCAGAAATGGTGCAGGGGGTTGGACTAGATGACCTACAAGGTCCCTTCCAACTCTGTTTTACCTTTATGTACTTGTTCTGTTCCAACCTTGGTTAATTCCTGCACATTAAAAAAAAAAAAAAAACCCTTTGTGTAGTTTGAAAGACTGATATTGCCATGGAATAAATCTGTATTCATGCAGCCTTATTTTGTGCTTCTCTAACCCAGAAAACTGTTGGTTTAACAGAATCCCTCTACATTTTTCTCCTTTTCCTTCAATCATATCTGATTCTCTGAGAGTGCCTGGATGAGCCTCTGCAGTTTTCTTGACAAGGTTTTTCGGAAGAGGTTTTCCATTGCCTCCTTCCCAGGGCTGAGAAAAAGTGACTGGCTCAAGGTCATCTAGCTGGCTTTGTATCCAAGTGAGACTAGAACTCACCGCCTCCCAGTTTCTAGCCTGATCCCTTTGTGCAACTTATGGAGCATTAGGGCTCCATTCAGTGGTGGGATTCAAATAATTTAACCACCGGTTCTCTGCCCTAATGATTTCTTCCCGCAACCAGTTCACCAAACTGCTCAGAAAGTTAACAACTGGTTCTCCCGAAGTGGTGCAAACTGGCTGAATTCTAATCACTGGCTTGTTTACTTTTTGACAGATGAAACATCCAAAAAGGTGGTCTCTGCCCCACCATTTTCCAATGCTAGCAACTTCTGTGTAGAAAGATCAAATGTGAGTGAATGGATTTCAAAAAAAAAAAAAAAAATTCAGTTTTATAAAGTGTTGGTTTGTGGTTCGAGGTTTTTTTTTTTTTTTTCAGAACACTTCCTTCATCACATATTTCCCTCTTAGGTAATATCAGGATGAATTCTTTTGGTTTACTTTGCTCATTTTATTTTTATGAGCTTAAATTAGATGTCTTAATCGAGAGACACGATGACCGATCTCTCTTGGAATTCAGTTTTTGGGGAGTAAGGAGAAACCCTTATATAGACATTAACCAAAGTAACCAATTATAAATTAGTTAGTCATTCAACCATACAATAAAGAAAATAACACCCTTGTTAGAAGGGTGTTGGGAGAAGCAAATCAGGCCTGCTTTTGCCAATTGTTTTAAAGGTTCAAAGACTCCAATCTCTGCTACATGGATGCTAAGATTATAGTTCAGATACTCTGTTTGGTTAACCAACAGCAAGATTAACGTAGTCACTTAACTTTGCTAAGAAAACAAAACTCTTTTCCTGATTTCACAGGGGCATGTAATCTTTAGCGGCCCATGGATAAGGGCACTGCATGTCAAAGAAATTCCACAGGTAAGAAATATTTGTTCAGTAGATTGCTAGTAAGAACAGAAGAGCAAGGAGCAAAGAGATAATCAACTTAATTATTAGAAGACAATGAGTAATTGCTCCGGATACCTGAAAAGTTTTTTCATCTTCCTTTTTTTGTGTGATGTTTCAAAAAAAAATGCATTTGGATATGATCTGGTCCTTAATTTTTCAGGCCATCCGAGAACCATTTCATCGATGAGTTATTATTAACATTTCTGCTTTTTAAACTGAAGTAAAATCCATGCACTCTCAAAAAATGGCACAAAAGGATACTAAACAATAGCATCCTTTAAGAAACTAAATGGAGAATGATGTTTAGGAAGAACTGGAACATACATACATGTGCACAGACATATATAGATCTAGGAATGACAGAAATTAATAGAAATGGTAATAGCACTTAGACTTTACAGTACTCTTTAAGATGTTTACAGAATCAGCCTATGGTCCCCCAAATCTGGGTCCTCATTCTACTGACCTTGGAAGGATGGAAGGATGAGTCAACCTTGAGCCAGTCAGAATTGAACTCCTGGCAGTGGGCAGAGTTAGCCTGCAATACTGCATTCTTTTTTTAAAAAAAATTTTTTTATTATGCATTTTCCTTTATGATACATCATATTTTCAATTTTACATCAACAATCCGTCTCTTTCCATCTCTTTCCTTCTCCTTTCCTGCTTTTCCTTCTCCCCTTCACTTCCTTTTCCTCCTCTTTTTCCTTTTCCTCTCCTCCCCTCCCCTATCTCCTTCTCCTCTCCCCTCCCTCCTTCCCTCTCCTCTCACCTCATATTTTCATTGACAATCTATCTCTTTCCTTCTCCTTCTGCAATACTGCATTCTAACAATGGCACTACCACGGCTCTTTCCTTCTTAAAGGAAATCAATTAAGGAAATCAAATTTAGTTTAGCTGAGAAACTAGTAGAAATAACTATTTTCTTTCTAATTTTACCAACTAATATGGCTGCTTGATTACTTATACAAAGAAACACATCCAGTGACAGGTTAATACCATGTGTTTCAGAGGCTACAAACTTGCTAATATGGCCTAATATTTTGGTTTGATTATTCCTTAAGTGGGACAATAGAGAACACGATGTTTGATAGCTTAATATCTGATGAAAAATTGTTTCATTGAATTTTTGGAGAATCTTCCCTCAACATGTGCCGCCGGCTAAGTTTGGAATCATAGAAATGATCCCTTCATTGATGGACTAGTAAGATCAGATAAGTTTTGGCAATGGCAAGGACACCGTATTTTTCTTCTGGCAAGGATATCATTAGGAAAACATGAAATGACAAATTAAATCCATCTCTTGCCTGGCATCTTGCGGCAAGAGTCAAATCATGGAATTTTCCTCTCTCTGTGCTGTATTCACCTATGCTCTTTTGCCAGGTTAACAATAGTTGCATTTGTACAAAAAAGCATGTTTGCTGATGTGAACTTTGTTAAGTTGAACTGGAGCCATTTGTTTAGTGTATGCATTAACATTCACTCAACCTAAACCCCAAGTGTCAGCTCAGGAATTAAGCAAAGTATATTATGTGAATGCAACCCTTGTAAATCTGGAGCGATAGTAAGATCAAGTATTTAAAATAAGGAAATAAAACAAAATGCTGGAATTAAGTGATACCTACTTTGGTTGAATAAGGCAAGCTTGATCTGACCAAGTCCAAGGTCACTTCTGTCATGCCCCCCCCCCCCCATCGGAGGAACATTAACAGCTGACATGGAGCAAGGGAATGGTTCTGTTGGCTGTGGAGGAAACTGGGGAAGGGCAAAGTCCGGCTGGGCAGAGCAGGGAAGAGATAGAACAAGGGAGAGGGGGTTCACAGGAACAACAAGGCTCACCCCCTCTTCATCCTAGGGCATGCAGGGAAGAACGGAGAAGAGAGCAACGTGGGTTGCATGGCTTATGAGGGACGAAAGGGCCCTGACTCCCTTCACAAGGCACATCTGGGGATGAAGTTTAAAGGAAAGGCAGATGGGAGGGACAGTTGTCGGGAACAAACGTTGAGTTTATCTTGTGTTGGCTGCAGTTATCGGAGTTCCTGGCCTCCTCCTCACTGATTTGATTTACTGCCTTGTTGCTTCATTTCTGGAACTCCATATCTTGTTCTGCCAGATTTATTACCTTATATTTTGCCTTGTTGGATTTATAGTTTAAAAGTTTTCGGTTTAGAACGTTTGGATTGGAATATCTGCAGCTAAAGGCTGGCGAAGGTTCGTGGGAGAGTTTTTCTCCAGACTGGAAGGTAACCAGGTCATTGGGGGCAAAGTTGGAGCTAATAAAGGAACTCATTCTTATTCTCTGGCTGTGTTGCCTTTGTGCCATGACCCAGGTCATCACAACTTCCTTGAAAAGAATGAAAAATACTTCTCCCTTTGCATTCTGTTGCCCAAAACACAAACGGAAATTAAGCTGATTAGAAATGATCTGAATGAGAACAGGAAATTTGGATGTCAGAAAGCCAGTGTATTGTTCATACACTTTGTCCCAGAGACAGGTTATAATATGCATCTGTTTTACCAACAATTCAAAAACATTGCTCCTAAGAAATGCCAAAAGTTCTCCAGGACTTAACAAATGTTTCCAGATATCCAAGAAGGCTTCTACTCATGCAAGTTTTCAAACTGACCTTTCTGGCCTCAGTTCTTATAGCCATCTTACAAATAAAGACGGGCAAGGTTTTGAAA
Organism: Notechis scutatus; assembly: GCF_049901735.1. Taxonomy (NCBI): domain Eukaryota; kingdom Metazoa; phylum Chordata; class Lepidosauria; order Squamata; family Elapidae; genus Notechis; species Notechis scutatus. The sequence goes on from NC_142019.1 coordinate 12,380,883, forward strand.
GTTGGGATCCCCCTTTTAATATATTTTTTTCTTTTAAAGACCCTGCAACCCCTTGCATTGGGGCGGAGTCAGGGCAACTGAATGGAGTTAGCATTTACTGGCTGGATGCCCTATGCAAAGTTCACAGCAGATATTTTCTTTTTGTGCCCCGAGAAAGAAATATCTGCTGTGGAATGGGACAACTTACCATGGAAATTTGCCATGGGACAACTCACTGCGGGACAGTTTAACAATTCTATTTAATTAGTTAAAATAAATAAAAAATATTTTATTTTTTGTTATTCACATTTCATTCTGTCCCTCCTTTTGCACCCCTTTTCTGATGTTTCGGTCCCACCATTTCTTTGATATTAGTGTAACTCTCATCCTGCAGTAAGTTGTCCTGTCCTTTGTCTTGCTTTAGTCAAGTCTCTTGGCATCTTGGTCATTGGGCCAAATGTTGTGCCTGCATTTTCCTGATGTAATAGAATTGCATATAATAGCCTTCTGTGGATACATGTCAGACATGACTCTTCTGAGTGATCCCTCCTAAACTTCAAAGCTGCCAAGAAAACAATTCAAATTTCAGCATTGCGAAGATGTGGACCTATTGCTACTGGTTGATCCTTTATGGCATGCACAGTATATTTCCAGTGGCTATCTCCTGAGATGGGTGATCCCCAACCATTCATCACCTATTCAAAAGAATTGCCACTTGTTGCAAGGAAAATAATCTACATATTGCAAGGGTCTTCAAACTTGGCAAGTTTAAGATTTGTGGACTTCAACTCCCAGAATTCCTGAGCTAATATGACTGAAGAGGAATTCTGAGAGTTGAAGTCCCAAGTCTTAAAGCTGTCAAGTTTGAAGACCCCTGGTCTAATGGATGGCAAAGGAGAGAATGTGTCAAAACACCTGGGCTGTATGGAAATAGAGTTAGAAGTCGGGGGGGCTGAGTCAGGGGGTCAATCTTTAATTAAAGGTATTAGTCATTATCATGGATTTGGTCATCTTCATCTTCCTTCCCCTGTCCTTACCACTTTCTATAGAAGGACGATCAAGAGCATCCTGTCCAGAGGTGGCATTCAGCAGGTTCTGACCAGTTCTGGAGAACCGGTAGTGGAAATTTTGAGTTGTTCAGAGAATCAGCAAATGCTCCCTCTGACTGGAGATTTTACAATATCTTTCCCCTGCCATACCCACCAAGCCACGCCCACAGAACTGGTAGTAAAAAAAATTGAATCCCACCACTGATCCTGTCATATTGTCTAGCTTGGAAGTATTATTGCTTTGGATAGGAAGGCAGTAAAGAGAGTGGTGCGGATAGCAGAAAAGATTATTGAGAGTTGATTCCCTTCCATCCAGAACATAATTTATAAGCGTTGCTTGAGCGGGGTCCACAGGTGTCAGTGTGAACGACTATACTTTCACAGACTATACCACAGATGAAAGACTATACTTTCAGGGATCATTTCTATAGTATCCAACCAGTGGTGGGATTCAATTTTTTTTACTACCGGTTCTGTGGATGTAGCTTGGTGGGAGTGGTATAGCTTGGTGGGCGTGGCTTGGTGGGCATGGCAGGGGAAGGATACTGGAAAATCCCCATTCCCTCCCCACCCCACTAACCTGCTTTCCAGCTCCGTTCTCCTGTGCAGGGCAACCAAAGAAGACCCAGCCGATCAACTGGGACTTGGCAGGCAGAGAATAGATGGGAGAGGGGCCAGTCAGAGGTGGGATTTGCCGGTTCTCCGAACTACTCAAAATTTCTGCTACCGGTTCTCCAGAACTGGTCAGAACCTGCTGAATACCCACCTCTGTATCTAGCTCAAACACTGGAGGCTTTCAAGAAGAGATTGGACTGCCATCTGTCAGAAATGGTCTAGTCTCCTACTTGATGACCTACAAGGCCCCTTCCAACTCTGTTAATCTAAGAAAGGGTTCTAAGTAATACATCCATAGCAACTAAACCTTCGAGACAAGTAAGTCCCTCAAAGAATAGCTTTATTGGGTATATCATATTGGCGCATTTCTGGTGAAAACCGACTCTGAAGGTTCCTGTGGTTTTCACCTAATTAAAAGGTTTCCCTCTTCCCCAAACGATCAGTCACATGGTCCAATCAAGGTGCCATCCAGTCACGTGGTAACATTGTTCCTCCTCTCTCTGGCCAGGTGTGAAAATGTCCAAGAGAATGTCTAGGGTGCTACTTGTCCTTTTTACGACCTGTTTTCCTTGTTAGCTTCTGGGAGGGAGGGGGCTTCATGGGATCTGAAGCAAAACATCCAGATTCAGCCACAGTTTCATTCCATATAGTATCAACCTTGCGACCTCTCAAACTCTCTTTTCGCTATCTATTCAAGACAGATGATTAACATTTATATGTATTTATATATATGGGTATAGATGTGTAGCATATCTATATGTGTGTTATGTATGTGTGCACTTTTCACAGCAGGCAACAGAATTTCATTTTTAACGTGTGCCAGTGTGCCCACAGTAACAAATGACCATAAAGGTTATTTATTTTTTATTTATTTTATTTATTTGATTTGCCAATTGTTTACAAGATAATAAGTATAAGTGTATACATAGTTGTGAATACATGAAATGGGTACATATAAGAAAAATAAAAGAAGAATAAGAGAAACAATAGGACAGGGACGGTAGGCACGTTGGTGCGCTTATGCACGCCCCCTACAGACCTCTTAGGAAAGGGGTGAGGTCAATAGTAGACAGTCTAAGGTTAAAGTTTTTGGGGTTTGGGGAAGAAACTACAGAGTCGGGTAGAGTATTCCAGACATTGACCACTCTATTGCTGAAGTCGTATTTCCTGCAATCAAGTTTGGTGCGGTTAACTTTGAGTTTGTATCTATTGTGTGCTCTTGTGCTGTTATGGTTGAAGCTGAAGTATTCATTGACAGGTAGGACATTGCAATGTATGATTTTATATACCATGCTTAAATCAGACCGAAGACGGCGTAATTCAAGGTTTTCTAGTTCTAGAATTTCAAGTCTGGTGGCATAAGGTATTCTACAACGAGTAGAGGAGTGGAGAACTCTTCTTGTGAAATATTTCTGGACTTTCTCAATTGTGCTAATATCAGATACGTAATGTGGGTTCCAGACTGATGAACTGTATTCGAGTATTGGTCTAGCAAATGTTTTGTATGCTCTGGTTAGTAGTGTGATATTACCAGAGAAAAAGCTACGTAGGATTAGGTTAACAACTCTTAATGCCTTTTTGGCTATGTAGTTTCAGTGGGCTCTAGCACTTAGATCATTAAAGGTGAGTATTCCAAGGTCCTTTACAGAGCTTGGATCATCAACAAGATCTTGACTATTCAGCTTGTATTTTATTTTCTGATTTTTTTTGCCAATATGTAAGACAGAGCATCTCAATCATAAAGGGCCTGAAATTCATAAGATTGGTTATTTATGCTGCAAGTGATGATAGAAAAGGTCTATTTAGTTCACAAAAACATGACCTGGGGTTATGACTGAGATGTTGCCAAGAAAACAAAACCAACTTCATCAATATTCCATGTGGTTCCATATTTTGGAGGTAAAGGACAAATATGGATTAGGCCATGGTAAAGGACCTGGAGACATTGTGCTTGAAATTCGTGACACTCTTAAAAGATGAAGCAAATAACCAAACTCCCCCAAAATGTCAATAAGAGAAAAAGGAGACAAATTTGTAATCTGTTAACGTGCTGACCAAAAAAAGGAAAAAAAGCTAAAGAGAGATAGAAAGCAAAAGACGGAGAGAGGAAAAATTGCCCAAGTAAACATTGAGTTCCAAAGAACAGGAAGAGGCAAGGAATTGCACCAAAGTAAGCAATGAGAAGACACTGAAGAAAACCATTAAATGGCAAAGACAAGAGACTGATTTAAGAAAAATACAGAAACCCCACAAACTTTTAAAAAATATAAATGTAGGCTTTTTAATGAAAGATGCGCACGATCGAAAGCAAAGGTCGACCACAGTTAGACTACAATGTGAATAGGGAGAAAGATTTTTTTTTTAAAAAAAAAGTCCTCAAATTGATTCTATGTATTCTTACATAGCTTAAGATGTTTTGAATGAGTCATATGAAGTCATTATTCATGGAGAAGACCCAGATGTTGGGAAACCCATAGCTAATTGGTTAAGAGTTTAACAAAAGATAAAGTGCGTAGATACTGTCCTTACGACCTGTGCATAAGCTTACAAGAACCCAAGGAAGCCATTGCCGGAAGACAATCATGAATGAAATTATCACAAAGAGCTGGGAGCAACAAAATAATCAACAATAAAAACAGAGAACAGGATGTACATTATCTGAATTGATCTGTAAATATTTCTTGATGTGCTCAAAGCTTACAGCTCAGTTGTGGTTTGTACATCAGAGAATCTATTCTTCTTGGCATCTTTAACCAAACATTATTTGAGAAGAAACTTTGAGGATTATCTAAAATACTGTTTAATGTATTTCCTCTTATGGAGAAGACAGTTTTTCCTTTGTAGTAGACAAGGAAAACTAAAATCATTGTTCCAGTTTAAGTGAGTTAAGTATTAAAACCCATGAAGAAATAGTGTTTAATGTAGATTATGTAAGCTTTGATACATGTCAAGAATTTTGTAATGACCCAGCTTTATTTCAATGATCAATTGAGAGCATTGTTCATAAATTGGAAGGTCAATAGCACTTCCGCAACTGGATGACTTTTATTATTTTATTTTATTATTTTATTATTTTATTTTATTTTATTTTATTTTATTTTATTTTATTTTATTATTTTATTTTATTTTATTTTATATTTTTTATTTTATTTTATTTTATTTTATATTTTATTTTATTATTTTATTATTTTTATTTTATTTTATTATTTTATTTTTATTTTATTATTTTATTTTTTTCTACCTTGCATCTTTTTTCTGTCTCAGCACATTAATCTCTTCATTTCAACCAGAAAAGAGCTGGAAGGGACCTTGGAGATCTTCTAGTCCGACCCCCTGCTCAAGCAGGAGACCCTATGCCATTTCAGACAAGTGACTGTCCAGTCTCTTCTTAAAAACCTCCAGTGATGGAGCACCCACAACATCTGAAGGGAAGCCGTTCCACTGATTAATTGTCCTCCCTTATCCTTAATTCCAGGTTGCTTCTCTTCTTGATTAGTTTCCAACCATAGTTTCTTGTCCTGCTTTGGAGAATAATTTGACCCCCTCTTCTTTGTGGCAGTCCCTCAAATACTGGAATACTGTAAATACACACTTAAGGGAAGTGTGTGTTTCAAATCCTGTTGACAGAGACCACCTAATTTTTTTTAGATGAACGAATACCAGTAAACAAAGCAAAAAGAGAGAGAGAGAGACAGACAGACAGACAGAGACACAGAGATACACACACAAACACTGGGACAGAGACAGAGAGAGACAGAGAGAGGAGAGAGACAGAGAGACAGAGACAGAGACACAGACCTACAATTTGATCTCCCTCTTCTGAAAATTAACTTTTTGCCAAATGACTACATGTTTTTCTTCCCTTAACTGCTCTTAATGCAGCCAAACATAACTATATAAACAGACAAAGGACATATTCAAATTACTCCACCCGTCTCGTTCTGTTGCAAGGATTCTTCTTTAGCATTTCAGTCCTTCCTTGTCCTCAGTCTGGGGATACTCTGCTATTTCCTAAGTCTTATTGTTTTAAAGAAAAAACATCTAAGTTTCCTTGTTCAAACATCCTTATCTTAGTCACGGTTGACCTACAAACCAATGTTTGTGAAGCTCAGTGGCTTAATCTCCTGGAAGCAAAACTTGCCTTCTGATGAAAACTTGCTTTTGATCAGACTGGATTTGCTGAAGTCATGGAGATGTGTATGTTTTCAGAGCTGTTTCTCTCTCTTCACTTAGTTTTGATACCTCTGAGCATATAGGCTAGGCTTCCCCAAAATGATACCCTCACTTGATGGATTGGGATTCCATCTCCCATAATTCTCAGCCCCCATAGACAAAACCGGGAGAATTTCCCTCGTATTTTGAGAGGGATGTTACCTTCTGCCTCTTAAGTTCCACCAAACAATCCAGGCAAAGAACCAGGGTCTGAGGTTGAGAGAAATAAAGTGCATATTTCCCCCACAAATGGGTGTATACAGGTAGTCCTTGTTCAGTGGCTGTCTCATTTAGCAACCATTCACAGTTACAACGGTAATGAAAAAGTAACTTCACAATCAATCTTCACTTTTATAACCTTCACAGTTTTGTAAAACAAATAAAAGTGGAAGTCAGATAGTAAGCACAGTTGTGGTTACCCTTTCAGTAAGTTGGCAGTCCGAACTGTGGTCACTGCACAAGGACTACCTGGTATAGCTTTGCAATTGTCCTGATGGGATGCTTATTGTTCAAGATAAATTTTACAAATCAAATTAAAAAAATTCAGTGGTTTACATATCCACTTGGACTCCGGTAGAAAAATAGAATCCTTTTCGGAGAGGAAGTAGAAATTGGGGATAGAGAAGATTTTTGGACCAATGGTAATTTTGACTTCCTATGACTATCCTCTTACTTGTCTTGGTAACAATCAAAGAATGTTGTCCTTCTTTCTGGGGGTTTTGTGATGAGAAATAAAGATGGAAGATGCCCCCATCAACAGAAGGCCAACAAAGAAATGAAGCTTAATTTCTGAATACGCCATAGTATTTTTGTGAATTTGTAGGGTGAATTGTAAAAGCTAGTCTGGAAGCATTCACAACTGGCATGCCCATTAAGAACAGCCTTCGCCAAGATCCCTTGGTGCGGCTTCACACCTTCTAATGATATTCTGGGACTAGGCTTTAATAGGGATTTCCTTCTGGGCCTAGATCCAACCCTTTACAAGTGGCCTTGCTGAAGGGAGAATTCAGACAATTGGAACAGTTTGTGAAAGTGTGGAACAGCTGGGAAACACAATAACTTTGTTTTAAGGCAGCTCTTTTAAAAGGCTCCTTGGCTGAGTGAATCTGGATTGGGTTGGCAAGTGGCTGTCCAGTCTCTTCTTAAAAATATTCTGTGATGAAGCACCCACAATCTCTGGAGGCAAGTCGTCCCACTGGTTAATTGTTATCACTGTTAGGAAGTTTCTCCTCAATTCCAGGTTGCTTCTCTCTTTGATTAGTTTCCAACCATTGTTTCTTGTCCTGCCCTCTGGTGCTTTGAAGAATAAGTTGATCCCCTCTTCTTTGTGGCAGCCCCTCAAATATTAGAATACTGCTATCCTGTCACCCCAATTCTTCTTTTCTAGTCTAAACTATCCAAACCCAAGTCCTGAAACCATTGTTCATATGTTTCAGAGTCCAGGCCTTGAAGGAGTAACAACATGGCACAGTTAACCTTCTCCTCCCAAAACAGTTTTCTGTTGTGATAGAGTAAAGAAATCCATTGTCTGCCTCTGCTTTTCTTTTCTTTTTAATACTTTGCTAAGAAGTTTTGAACACATAAGAAGCATGGTCAAACTTCTTTACACTCAAAGAAAACCCCACTTGAAAAATGTCAGGAAAAAAAGAGACAGAGCATGCATCACCCCACCCCTAAATAAATTCTAATCAGAAGTCTAAAATCTAGCACTTATGGGTCAAAAAGGAAATTATCTTTCTTAAATGGATCCCAGGTTGGCTGCAACGATATCATTAATTTTCCTAGCTCAGCATGACAATAAATTTTAATTCAAACCCCTTTCTTGTAGATGAAATGTTATGATTTCCAAATGTGAAGCTAGGGAAAAAATGTTGTGCTTCCAATACAGCTGAACTGTGGCTTTTGGGGAATTGTTCGGCAGCGTCTTCTCTATTGAATAAAAAATAAATCACAGCTGCAGTGATAATTCATCTCCAGCAAATATACTTTGTGTGACAAATTACTTATATATATGCATGGTATATCTCTCCCTGTGTCTGGGTCTCTGTGTGTTCTAAATATGTACATTTCCCAGTAAACGGCAGCATTTAGCTGAACTCAGCTGATCTTGAAAAAGCTAAGCAAGGTCAGATCCAGTTATTACATGGCTAGGAGACGTCAAGGACATTACAGGCCCATCGGTTAGATGGAGAAGTCGAAACATGTCAGAAGAAGACAAGGGCAAGACAATTCTGTATTGTTACTATAAACTATAGGGATGTGTTTGTGAAGTCTCTAGGAGTCAAGTTTCATTTGAGAGAGACTTTGCTTAAAATCTAATGACCACAGCCTCAGAATTGATAGCAAAAATATCCAGGCTGTACGTAGCTTCTGCCTTTTAAGAATAACAATCAACAGTACAGGGACAATCAGTCAAGAAATACGCTGCAGACTAGCACTAGGTAGAGCAGCCATTAAAGTCTTGGAAAAGATATTCAAATGTTTCTATACCAGTGGTGGGATTCAATTTTTTTTTACTCCCGGTTCTGGTGGGTGTGGCAGGGGAAGGATACTGCAAAATCTCCATTCCCTCCCCACCCCACTAACCTGCTTTCCAGCTCCCTTCTCCTGTGCAGGGCAACAAAAGACCCAGCCGATCAGCTGGGATTCGGGAGGAAGAGAATAGATGGGGGTCAGAGGTGATATTTGCTGGTTCTCCGAACTACTCAAAATTTCTGCTACCGGTTTTCCAGAACGGGTCAGAACCTGCTGAATACCACCTCTGTTCTATACCTACAAATATAAAAATAGTAGAAGCCCTGCTAGTCACTGTGATACTCTATGAAAAAGCAGGATAGGAACAGTATTGAACTTTGGTGCTGGAGAAGACTATGCCATGATGGACAGCCAAGAAAACAAATTGATGGATCATGGAACAAATCAACCTAGTGTTCTCACTCGAGGTACAAATGACTTGGCTCAAATTATTTGGACATTTTCAGTGAAGACCTAACTCTCTGGAAAAGGCTCCAATACTGGGAATTGTGGAAGGAAAGAGAAAAAGATGGACTCGGGTATAATCTTCAGCAGGTTCTGACCAGTTCTGGAGTACCAGTAGCGGAAATTTTGAGTAGTTCGGAGAACCGGCAAATACCACCTCTGAGTGGCCTCCCCCCATCTATTTTCTGCCTCTCGAGTCCCGGCTGATCAGCTGGGTCTTCTTTGGTTGCCCTGCACAGGAGAATGGAGCTGGAAAGCAGGTTAGTGGGGTGGGGAGGGAATGGGGATTTTGCAGTGTTCTTCCCCTGCCACGCCCACAAAGCCACACCCACAGAACCAGTAGTAAAAAAATTTGAATCCCACCACTGGTTATAATGGCAATGGGTGCATCATCTGGAGACTTGAAAGAACAGGTTAGTGAAGAGTCTGAAGTTTCCCTGAGGTTGTGTGAAGGTAGAATCATTGCAACTGGACTAATTTACTAAAAAAACATTTCTGTTGGAATTATTCAATCTTTAGACAACCTTCAGATATCTCTGCCTGGATGATTGACAATCTTCACCAACAAGTTAGGGAGAGATTGTCATGAAGAAAATCTGTTTATGTAGACTTTATTCTACCTAAAGCTTAAATACCACTTAAACATTCAATTCTCTATTTTTTTTAGTACAATTTCATTTGCTCTCAAATTGTTTTTAAAATATCAGAGGAAGATAATTTAACAAATAATAGAAGTCTATTTTTCAGACTAATGTTCCAAGTCAACTGCCTTTAGCCTCATGTGCAGATGTAGTGGGACTGCCACTTCGTTTGGGGGAATTCTACGTTTTTAATCTTGGAAGATTTAATGTTGGAGAAAGCTGTTCAAAATGGCTCCCATAGTCTATTCACTCCAGCCAGTGCTGCTGGTTCATGAGGTTCACACATCTGGAAGTTGCCTAGGTTGGGAAATCTGGAATAAGTCATAAATTATGATTTAATGTGAGGTATGAAGGCAACTTAAGCTTGGAAAAAGAACAGGGTTCTTTTCAGCCAAAAGTTGAAAGAACCAAATGGGGGCCATTCTTGAAATGACTGGTATGCTGCTCCTTTTAAACCTTCCCATAACTGCCCAAAGAAGAGGGTAAGTTTGGATATCAGGCTCAGAGACATCAGAAGGAGGAGAGGTCTTAATTTTCCTCACAAGGCATAAATAAAGAACCTTGGTAGAAAGAATTTCTTGGCAGCCACTTGCAATGACGCTGAACTGAAGATGAAACTCTACAATGATTTTGAAAAACAGTATTCTGCTTCCTTTACTGTTTGAACACTGAAACCAAGCTTTTGTGGGTGAAGAGTGAATTGGAAAAAAGGTTGGCTGGGGACGATGTCAGAATGTGCTTAATAAATCTGTATGAAGTTGGGAACATCCTCTTTCCAATTGTCAACTTAATTTGGCAAATTGACAAGAGTGGCTCAAACTATTAACTGGGATGGATTTGATTGAGGTTTGATGAAAAAGAAAACCTATTTTCAGGCAGAAATGAATCCAAGACATTCAAATCAAGTTGAAGGCAATCCTGTTGAAGGCATCAATCAATGATTTGAACTGACTTTCCCATTCCAGTCAGAAAATTGACTCAGTCCAGACATTTTGATTGAAATGCCATTGAATTAAACCTCTGTAATGAATAGTCTCACTGTTTGGGTCTTAACTCACCATTCAAAGAGAGTTGCTACACAGAATTCCATACTCATTTATTTATGCATTCATGTATTTATTTATACATTATTTATTCTATACCGCCCATCTCAGCTTGTATATAAAAAAGACAAAAGATTGTCTATTTCGTGAAAAGGAGTAGCAGTGTTCCAATATCTCAGGGGATGCCACAAAGAAGAGGGAGTCAAGCTACTCTCCAAAGCACCTGAGGGTTGGACAAGAAAGAATGGGTGGAAACTAATCAAGGAGAAAAGCAACTTAGGAGACATTTCCTGACAGTTAGAACAATTAATCAATAGAACAACTTGTTTCCAGAAGTTCTGGGTGCTCCATCACTGGAGACTTTTAAGAAGAGACTGGACAGCCACTTGTCTGGAATGGAATAGGGTCTCCTGCTTGAGCAAGGGGTCCTCCAACTCTGTTATTCTGCTTTTCTTATAAGATTTGCCCCTTTCCCCCCAAAAAATAAAAATAAAACCGTATGGAGGAAAACAATATTATGAACTAAAAAGAACACAGAAAGAGAACATTTATTTATTTATTATTTGTTTGATTTGTCAATAGTTTACAAGATAATAGGTATAAGGATAAACATAGTTATGAATACATGAAATGGATACATATAAAAAATAAATAAAAGAAACAATAGGACAGGGACGGTAGGCACGTTGGTGCACTTATGCATGTCCCACAGTTTAAGGTTAAAGTTTTTGGGGTTTGGGGAAGAAACCACAGAGTCAGGTAGAATATTCCAGACATTGACCACTCTGTTGCTGAAGTCATATTTCCTGCAATCAAGTTTGGTGTGGTTAACCTTGAGTTTGTATCTATTGTGTGCTCTTATATTGTTATGGTTGACAGGTAGGACATTCATTGACAGGTAGGACATTTCAATGTATGATTTTATATACTATACTTAGATCGGATTGAAGGTGGCGTAGTTCTAGGTTTTCTAGGTCTGGAATTTCAAGTCTGGTGGCATAAGGTATTCTCCAATGATTACAGGAGCGGAGAACTCTTCTTGTGAAATATTTCTGGACTTTCTCAACTGTGTTAATATCAGATATGTAATGCGGGTTCCAGACTGATGAGCTGTATTCAAATATAGGTCTAGAAAATGTTTTGTATGCTCTAGTTAGTAGTGTGATATTACCAGAGAAAAAGCTACATAGGATTAGGTTAACAACTCTTAACATCTTTTTGGCTATGTAGTTACAGTGGGCTCTAGCACTTAGATTATTAGAGATGAGTATTCCAAGATCCTTGACAGAGTTTGGATCATCAACAAGGTCTTGACTATTCAGCTTGTATTGCTTTATATTTTTCTTTTCTTCCATTCTGATTCCAGGAACTGTTTTTCTTTTTTCTTTTCTATGTCAAGGAATTATTTACATGCGATTCCATGAAATATGCAATTTAGAGTTTTGACCATACTGTCTAATTGTTGGGCTTTGTTCAAAAAAATAATGAGCAAAGCCAATAGTTAGAGAGCATTACATAAAAATCCCTGCCAAGTCAAAGTGAATGGCTGAATTGATCTGGAAGTTTAAATGGTCACAAATAAGTCTCCTTGGCTGTATTTGCAGAACCCTCAAGTCAGGTCAAGATTCAGCAGCTGCATTCACACAACATGCTAGAAATGATTAATGTTACAGTAATTGTGATAATTAGATATCCTTGGTGCTCTCTGAGCTTGGTTGTTTTCTTGCAGGTGTTTCATTACCTAAATTAGGTAACATCAATTGTGCTAGAATACGGAGCAAACCCCATTAGAAGAACATAGAAGCACACCAACGTGCCTATCGTCCCTGTCCTATTGTTTCTTTTTATTTTTCTTATATGTATCCATTTCATGTATTCATAACTATGTTTATACTTATACCTGTTATGTTATAATCGCTTGACAAAATAAATAAATAAATAAACAAACAAACAAACAAACAAACAAATAAATAAATGCAAGGAAAATCCTCAGGGATGACTCACACCCTGGTCAGCACTTCTTCACTCTCCTACCATCGGGTAGGAGATAGAGAAGCAGAGCCAGTTGCAACAACAGGCTGAAGATCAGTTTCTACCCGTGGGCTGTCAGACTCCTGAACAGAAAATGACTTCATGTCAACATAGTATGATAGTCTTGCAGGGCCGGCACATTGTGCAACAGGGTCAGATAGTGTAATAAGATTGGGACTGGATTAGGAACTTCTGTCCTCACTGTGAATTGTGTTGGGGGGAGGCATTGCACGAAGGGAGGATCAGCGAATCTCATTGTACACATGTTGTACTCTGACAATAAAGGTAATAATAATTGATTTAATGGACTTGCCGTGGACTTATTTGGAGAGGCTGAAGTCTGGACCAGTATAGCTGAAGTCTGCTAAATCAAGATCCACTTGAATGGGACTCCACCAGTTCCATAGACTGAACTAGGAAGATCTTTTTTTCAAATCAAGATGCATCCCCAAGTACTTTGCCTGCTCTTTCCAGTAAAACTGCAGTAATAAATTTATTGTCCTTGACTTACAACGGACCTTTAATTATTGCTCGAAGTTGCAACATCACTGAAAAAAGTGACTTATGACCATTTTTCATATTTGCAACCATTACAGCATTCCCATGTCAATCCTGAAGCGAACTTGGCTGGGGCCATCTTCAAGGCTTCAGGGTTGCCACTAGATGGGAGGGGTAGAGAAATAGTTAACTTGGGTTTTGCAGTCAAAACAAAAAGTTTTCCTTTGGGAACCAAGTATATTTGGGAACCAAGATTTTCCAACAGGTGGCTGGGAGAGGAGGAGCGAAGTAACCAAGCAACTGGCCAGCACTTCTATTGGACCATATGACTGATGATTTGGGGAAAGGGGAAAAGTTTCTCTTTTAACTGGGTGAAAACCACGGGAACTTTGAGAGTCAGTTTTCACTAGTTGTACCAATATGATTTATCCAATAAATTTGTTATTGGAGGAATCTACCTGCCTCGGAGTTCTGCTTTCTATGGGTGCATTGGAACATTGACACCCTATAGTCATGAGATCAAAATTCAGACGCTTGGCAACTGACTCATACTTACGATGGTTGCAGAACCCTGGGGTAATGTGATCAGCTTTTGTGACCTTCCGACCAGCAGATTCACTTAACAACCACGTTACCAATTTAAGAAGTGCAGTGATTTGCTTAACAAGCGTTAAGCAAGAAAGATTGCAAAAGGGGTCAAAACTCAAGAAATGTCTTACTTAACCACAGAAATTTTGCCCTCAGTTGTGGTCAAGGATTACCTGTAAGATGTTTCCTTTCCTATTGCTCAAATATCTTTGAGGTAACCATCTCACTTTCCTGAAGAGTGAGGCCGGCCGTTGACCAGAGGTTAGACCCATGATGGTGAACCTATGGCACACAGAGCCATTTGTGCGGGCATGTGAGCCCAAGCCAAACTTATACCAGAAAGGCCGAAACGGGCCTGTTTTCAGCTTCCCGAGGTTCCAGAGTCTTCCCTTGAGCCTCTGGGAGGGCGAAAACAGACTCCCCCGGGCTCCAGAGGCCCTCTGGAGGCTGAAAATGCGCACTTCTGGTATTTCCGGAAGGCCCATTTTTCAGCCTCCCAAAGCTGCAGAAGTTTCCCTCGAGCCTCTGGGAGGGTGAAAATGGCCTCAAACGGGCTGAAAATCAGCTGGGAGCTGGCGCATGCACAGTGCAGGTAAGGGGACGGGGCGGGGCAGGGTGTGTGTTGCATGCACATACGCGGGGGAGCGGGTGCATTGCATTGTGGGTGCCGGCACGCATGTGCAGGCACTTTCGGCACACCACAACAAAAAGTTTTGCCATCACTGGGTTAGAACATTTCAGTTTCACAACACTCTCCCTGTTCTGCTCAGTGAAAGGTTAGAGCAGGGGTGTCAAACTCAAGGCCCAGTGGCCAGATCCAGCCCCATGGAGTGCTTAGAGTTGGCCCATGGGGCTGCCCTGGAAATGGTGAAGGACCGGCCCATGGTGCATCTCCCAGCAAAAAAGGAGCTCGAGAGGGTTGCATGCAGCCCTCCTGAGCTCCCTTTTTCCTGGCAGAGGGTTGCAGAAGGCTGTAACAGCCAAAAACGGAGCTCGCAAGTGCCATGGGCAGTATTCCCAAGCTCCATTTTTGCTGGCAGAGGGTTGCAGAAGGCTGTCGCAGCCAAAAACGGAGCTCGGGAGCCCATTTTTGCTGGCAAAGTGCTCGGGCCATCACCAGTGCCCCCGACATGAGTGACAGAGTTGGCCACGCCCACCCTGGCCCCCAAGGTCATAAACATCCCTGATGCTGCCCTCAGGAAAATTGAATTTTGTTAGATCTGGGAGAGTGGGTGCAAGGAACGGAGACGAGGCATCGAATAGTGACTCCAAACTCGTTTATTAGTGACTTCAGAACAGAGCGTAAATACTCGGACAGCAGCAGCTCCTTTTATAGAGCTGGCTGCTGTCTCATCAACCAATGATTTGAGTTTGCCGCGCTGGGAGCGTCCAATCACGGCGGCCCGCTATTAGCCAATCGGATTAGCCCAAAACGACCAATCACGATCCGCTATTCACGGACCAATCAAAAGTGCAGGATTATGAACCTGCCGTGGAAAGAAAACTATTAGAGTTGCAGGCTTACGAGTCTGCTTAGTTCGGAACAAATTTGACACCCCTGGGTTAGAGATTGGACAGTGTTCCCCTCTGGGCCACAGATGTGATTTGTCTGCCTTCCCTACTTTGCAAGCAGACAAGCTGCTTTTATCCTTTTTAGCTTCCTAAAGAATAAGGCAGTGTTAGGCCTTCTGATGACATCAGCCTTAGTGAACTAAGTCATGGGTGAGTGTGTATAAATACATAAACCAAAAAGAAGCCAGCTGGCTTTGTGAGACTTGAGCTCTGGTGAGAATTACAAGAAGGCTGGGCTGCTTGCCTGGAGATGCTCTCCTCTCCAATCTTACTACACCAGACAACAAAGTGACTAATACTAGCTTGTCAGTGGAAGCCAGGATTCTACCAAGATGGTCTGTTTCTTTCTTGACCTTCTAACCCCAATGGAGAGGCAGTGAAGCCACTCTATCTCCTATGTCAACCCAGGTCCTGATCCAAGTCAGAAGCAGAGGACACAACATCTAATTCCTTTATGAAAGCCATTTATCCAAACCGAATTTCAAAATCTTCATGCACTTTGAATTTCAGCAGTTTGGAAGTCCTCATGCTCATAGTCTGTCCCACCAGAGAGAGATTTCTTAGGGTACTTATTTATCAATCAGTCAATCAAAACAGAGTTGGGAGGGAGGGACCTTGGAGATCTTCTAGTCTAATTCCCTGCTCAAGCAGGAGACTCTACACCATTTTAGACAAGTGGCTGTCCAGTCTCTTCTTAAAAACCTCCAGTGATGGAGCACCCACGACTTCTGAAGGCAAGCCGTTACTCTGGTTAATTGTTCTCACAGTTAGGAAGTTTCTCCTTAATTCCAGATTGCTTCTTTCCTTGATTAGTTTCCATTTATTGTTCGTCTTGCCTTCTGGTGCTTTGGAAAATAAGTTGACCCCCTCTTCTTTGTGGCAGCCCCTCAAATACTGGAATGCCACTATCATGCCACCCCTAGTCCTTCTTTTCTCTAGACTAGCCAAACCCAAATCCTGAAACCGTTCTTCATATGTTTCAGTCTCCAGGCCTTTAATCATCCTAGTTGCTCTTCTCTGCACTTTTTCCAAAGCCTCAACATCTTTTTTTTTTTGTAACGTGGTGACCAAAACTGGATGCAGTATTCCAGGTGTAGTCTTACTAAGGATTTGTAAAGGTATGCCTGTAATTGCACACTATTTATCACAACCTCCATGACTCCCAGTTCTTTTGGAGATGATCAGACTGGAGAAGTTTTTGTTTTTTCCCCAAAACTGGCTCTATTTCAGCTTTTATCTACGTATCCCTGTAAATTTTTGCCATTCCTTGTCCCTGCTTGTTTAATCAGATTGGAGATTTGTGTATCTTAAGTTTATTAACCCTGGCTTTTCTCTTTCACTGACAACACAGGAATGGAAATACCATTAGGCTGAGTTCATTCATAGAAAATGTCATCCTAGCTATCTCTTTTAAAGAAGCCCATTGCAGGTTCTTTTAAACAACCAGACTGATTGACCCAGACTCAATTTTAATACAAATGCACTGGAAACTAAGAATGATGGACTGTTTACCCACTTTATTTAACACTTTCCTTTAGCCTCTGTACTGTTTTTAAAAAGGGATACGGAGGCTCAGAGGCTAAAATGCTGAGCTTGTTGATCAGAAAGGTCGGCAGTTCGGCGGTTCAAATCCCTAGCACCGCTTAACAGAGTGAGCTCCCATTACTTGTCCCAACTTCTGCCAACCTAGCAGTTCGAAAGCACATAAAAAATGCAAGTAGAAAAATAGGGACCACTTTGATGGGAAATTAACAGCATTCCGTGTGCCTTTGGCGTTGAGTCATGCCGGCCACATGACCACAGAGACGTCTTCAGACAGCGCTGGCTCTTCGGCTTTGTAACGGAGATGAGCACTGCCCCCTAGAGCCAGAAACAACTAGCACGTATGTGCGAGGGGGACCTTTACCTTACCTGTACTGTTTTTAGTGCATAGGTTGAAATGCTAGTGTATATGAGTGTATGCCTGCAATAATATCATAGAAATCATGTGTTTTAAGCCTGTACAAAGAACTTTTAATAATGAATTCTTGGATGTTGCAGTTATAGTTGCTTTAGTGTGGTTATTTGTAATTATTGATTAGTACTGTCTAGGGCTATACAAATGCTTTGGCTTCCATTTGAAAAGGCTGCTTTGAAACATGCAGGGATGCCAATCTATCCTCTGTTTGCAGCTCTTGAAACAGCTGCATCTATTTCCAACCACTAAGGAAGCATCTTTTCTTGTGCTGTCAAAGGTTCTAAAGGCCTTTGCGGAATAAAGAATTGAAAAACTCCGCAGACAGTGCATTGGACTCCCTCACAATTCATTTGAACCCCTAGCTAAATTTTACTCAGCCATTCTTTGTCTTTATATTAGTGGCTACAGGACCCAATCATCATAGTTGGCAAGCTATAATTTAATATGTTGTATAACCTTAGCCATTTGGACTACTTAAGCAGACTTCATGTGATGTAGGAACTCTGTGATATATACTAACCGATATTGCAAGGTCCTTGGTTCTCTCTGAGCTTGGTTATTTTCTTGCAGACCTTTCACTACCAAACTAGGTAATACCATCACTGCTGCAAGAAAACCACCAAGTTCAGAGAGCACCAAGGATCCCATAGCACCCTGAGCTATAAATATTCTATTGTTAACCAATATTGTAATCTACAATTCTGGCTTTGTTTAGTGGTGTGAATCCATCTGCGAATTTCTACAACCCAAAATATGATTGAGGACTTTTGTGGCTTAATATGTTTTATAAACTGAGGAAGTGAATTGTTCAGTGTATATTGTTCAGCGTAACTAGATATTGCCTTTGTATAGGCAATAAACATAATCTAGTTACTAAATTAATCCATTTTCTTGGTTTGCACCATTAACTGAACCATAAATACACTAAACCACAACAAAGTCTAACCCAGGTTAAAATAAACAAAGTGTAAGGCATGAAAGTATCCATGGTATCACCTGTCAGCTGTCACAAAGCTAATCCAGTCTGCAAAAATTCAGTGTGATAGATTTTAACTTTATCTGGTGAAGCATTTATAGTCGGGACAATATGGGGTAACTGGAATAGTTCAGAAAACCCTGATTCAATATAACAAGTAAAGCAGAAAGTACGACTTCAGCAACAGAGTGGTCAATGCCTGGAATGCCCTATCTGACTCCGTTGTTACAGCTTCAATGCCTCACAGCTTCAACCTCAAACTGTCTACTGTGGACCTTACCCCATTCCTAAGAGGTCCTTAAAGGGGCTGTGCATAAGCGCACCAGCCTGCCTACCGTCCCTGTCTTACTGTCCCCAATTATCTGTATTTACTTCCTTTGTTTGTGTTTATGTTCATACCTATACTTGTTATTTTGTACATGTTTGACAAACAAACAAAATAAAAATAAATAAATAAATAAAGTAGTTGTACAAACACCCTATTATAACAGAAAACCATGAATGGTGTCATAGCACATTCTTGCCAAACTAGGTATAAATTATTCAACCCAGTTATAGATTACAGAACTTGATTATCAGCCAAGATGTTTTTCATGAATGAAGGTATGTCCCAGGAAAATGTTGCAGGATCCAGTCTGGGACCAGAGATTGAATCTTCGGAGCTTTCGGATTCTTGCTGGAGTCCATCCTCAGGGAACTTCTCAATACTGGAATGTGTGCTTTGGACTATTCTACGCCCAGTTCATTTTTAGGGTGCCTGGTTGGGTGTGGCTTTTTATTGGTTGATTGAGGTGTTGATGGCCAGCTATTTTTTCCCCTCTCCCCCCCTATTTTATTTTATTTTATTTATTTAGACAGATATTGTGTCCTTGACTTGGTCTAATAATGGTTTTGTTTTTGTTTTGTTGTTTCTGGCAACTTTTGCTTTAGCATTTGTTGGCTGTTTCTAGTTGTCAACTGTATTGTGGTGTTGCACTCCTACACAGCTGCCTTACAACAGGATTTGTTCTGAAAGGGCATTACGTTTAACCAACCTTTTCTGTTTATGTGGAAATCTCTGCTCTTTTGTTTCCTATGACCAAAATCTTCTCTCTTTTTTTTTCTCTGGTAGTTAACCAGAATTTCTGGATGTGTGTTTCCCCCCGACCCCACCCCAGTCGGGAATGGGTCCATCATCTTCCCCTGTTCCAGAGAATATTTATGGAAGGGGTAAAAAAAAAAAATCAAGGCGGCAGTTCAACCCTGTAATAAAGGCCCTGTTCCTTTTTAAAATGTGTTGCGCATGAAACACATGTTAAAAAGGGATTCAGCATTGATTGCATAGTCACAATGGCAAGCTTGGACTTTGTTGACCTTCCCCTGAAGATATATTTGCCTGTTCTAAAATGTTTTACTTCTTGAGCCGTTAAAGCAGCAAATGGTTTTGCTTTATTTGTTCCACTTAAAATATTGTGCTGGAAACTGCAACCACTTGAACAGACTGAAGCAAGGCCTGGAGTTTTGCTACCATAGTGAAGCTGTGAGATTCTCATGGTTCATTGTTTTTAGCTTTAATGTATGCTGGGGATTGGGTGCCTTAAATTCTACTGAGCAAATACAGTAGTTCTGAGTTCCAGGAATCTCCCAATTGCAAGAGGGTTGCACTGCTCAGTAGTTTGAATTGTTTGTTCTCTTCCAAAGATGTGACAGAAGCAGCTACGCAACTTTGATGGGATGTGGAGAACTTGAAATGAGGGAGCTGTTTTTCCACCAGTGGACAAGTTCTGGACTTTGTACACCTTTATGGGGAAGGGAAAGGACTGACTGCTCAATGCCCAGGGATTATGGTCTTTGTGCAAATTCTTTCATCATTGCAAACTCTATTGCCGGTCCCGTCCCCTAGGAGATGCACCTGGTGGGACCCAGAAGAAGGGTCTTCTCTGTGGTGGCTCCCTCTTTCTGGAACAACATCCCATCTGGAGATTAAATTGGCCCCCACTCTGACACACTTCTGGAAGGCCCTGAAGATGTGGTTCTGCCAGTGGGCCTGGGGAACCCAGAGCAGGATGGAGTCCATTAAATGGCTTATATGAATGTGTGTTGTCACTGGCGTGGGGGTTATTTTATTATTATTTTATTATTTTTCTTTTTATATCTTTTATATTGTGTTTTTATGTCCTTGTAAGCCACCTTGAGTTGACATGTGTGAGTAGGTGGTAATATAAATAGCTGCGAGATTGGTATATGCCCAAAACTCAAAGAATGAAGATACCCCTACAGAAAGTGAAATAATGAAAATATTAGTCTGTGCAGAGATGGACAGACTAACTTTAGAAATCAAAGATAAGGGTGAGACAGAGTATTATGAAGTCTGGAGTAAAATGTATCAATGGCTAGAATCAAGGAAAAAGAAAGAAAGGGTTGACGCTTTCATTCCTATAAAGGAATGAAAGTTAGTTTTGTAAACCAAAGAGAATGGAATATAATGGACAAATATGAGATGATACGAATGCATGAGTATAAAAGATTGTTGTAAATATGTATATAATTGTAGATAAATGTAAATAGAAATAATATGCAGCTAGCACTATACCAACAACATAAGGGAAAAAGGAAATTAACTGATATGTGTATCTCTATACTATAGCTTGTATGGCCAAAATGATGGTCAAGAAAGTCGCACTGTGTTCAATTGTTTTTAATGTTTATTCAATGAAATTTATTTTTTTAAAAAAATAATTTTCTAAATAACAACAATAATAAGAACTTCCAGTTGATGCTATTCCTTAAACTGAAGAATGTATGTACAGGAAGCAGCAGTTGATAGTTGATTCTACTCCATAAATTGAAGGATGTATATACAGGAAGCACCAGGTTGCCTTTCCCAACCTGGTATCATCCAGATATTATTGGAGGCCCCATAATTCTCAGCCAATAGGACCAAATTCTGGGAATCTGTAGTTCCACCGCATCTGCAGAACACCAGGTTGGGGAAGAAAGATGACACATATCACCATACAGATACAGATTGCCTAAAAATTGTCATGAAGTTATCATCAGCTCTTCAAAACTTCAAGCAGCATTCTCTGAAGTAAACTCTGAATTGCCTTCACACATCTCTAACTAAATATATGAAATAATAGTCTTTCTTCATTCTTGCAATACGTTGGACCACAAGCTGATCAAATCATGATGTTGGCATTAACATGCTAGGCTCTAGAGAACTCAACTTATGTTTTCTAAATTTAATGACGTTTAATAAACAATTTAATTAATCCAACTTGGCTTATTATGTGAATGTGAGTACTAGGTTGGAACTGATCGCATTAAGAGTTGTCATAGTAAGTGAAATATTAGAAAATGGAGTATTATATATGCCATCTTCAGCTTCTGGAAGAAAAGGCAGAATATAGAATGAATGAATGAATGAATGAATGAATGAATGACAGAAAGAAGCATTTTTAAATGGAGAAATGAGCAAAATATAAACAGTAGTATCATTTCCTGATTTATACATAGCAAGTATTTAAACAAAATAATAGTAATCAAGTTAATCCTGGATTATAGATTCACAATTTACCGATACTTCTGAGGCTGGTACCCAAAATTGCTGTTTTTCATGCAACGGAAGGAAGGACCTTATTAAACACATTGTTTGTGGAGTTTGTGGAGCATTGGGACAAATTTTTTCTACAGCAGTGTCAATTCCAACCAAAGGGGACTATGTTGATGAGATGTCTGCAAGAAGAAAACCAAGCTTAGAAAACATCAAGAATCCAACCACTCAAGACACATATTTTCTCCCCTACGGAAAGTTATATGTTTTCACAAGTCTCTACACCATAATGAGAATGACTCTTCCCATAGTATTAATAAACATTATTACGGCTGAGTGGAACCTTCATATTTATAAGCCCAATACCATAATACTTCATTCTAAAATAATAAACGTTTCAGGCATTTAATTTGTTCAGAACAAGATACTTGGTTAGACAAAGTCTTTGATTTGAGCTGAGAAGGCAGGCCAAACTTTTCACCATTAGTAGCCAGGAAGAGTTTTGCATTTAGTTTGGAAAAACCTTCGTCCTTAAGTCTGAAGAATTAAGACAGATGCAACCAAATTCAGTCGTGGAAATCACAGCCGATGAGAAGGCCAAGTAATCCTCTTTGCTTTCCAAAGGCAGCACATTTCTGCCATGCTTTATGGGCAAAACCTCTGGAAACAAGGTGGGGGGAGTGCTCATTTTAAAATGTTAAAGGAAGAAACTGGCCGGCCATACAGAGGAGAAACTATTCTGAAGGCCAATGGCAGTAGCTGCGAGAAATTATTTCTTTACATCCAGAAGTTAGAGTTAAGTGGGAAGAATATCAATGGTATGATTTATTACACACTGCAGTGAGAGAACAGCCAAACCAGAGAAGATTGATATATTTGCATTTTTTTTTCAGCTAGGAGGCCAATAATTATGACAATGACATATGGGGGCAGGGAAGGACTTGTTCTTTGCATTTAGATTGTAATTCAGCTGGTGCAAGAAAGATACTCACATGCAATGAAGGGCATATTAACATGGTTGAAAGACTTTCTCACACAATGTCTACGGAGATTCTCAGTCTTCCGGGACAAAGTTGTCTCAAAGGTGCTTTAAAAAAAATAGAAAAGATAAAAGGTAAAGATTGGCACTGATAGCCTCAATGGCTCTCAGAGATAGTACTAACGATGAGATGACTGCAAAGAAACACAATCCTTCCATCCCACCGGCGTTACAAGAACCATGGTGGCTCAGTGGTTAGAATGCAGTATTGCAGACCCAAGGTTGCATATTCAGCAGGTTCTGACTAGTTCTGGAGAACTAGTAGCGGAAATTTTGAGTAGTTTGGAGAACTGGCAAATACCACCTCTGAATGGCCCCGCCCCCATCTAGTCTCTTCCTCCCAAGTCCCAGCTGATTGGCTGGGTCTTCTTTTGTTGCCCTGCACAGGAGAACGGAGCTGGAAAGCAGGTTAGTGGGGTGGGGAGGGAATGGGGATTTTGCAGTAACCTTCCCCCAGGAGTGGGGAGGAAAATTGAGATTTTATAGTATCCTTCCCCTGCCATGCCCAACAAGCCATGCCCCACAGAACCGGTAGTAAAAAAATTTGAATTCTACCACTGTTGCAGACTAACTCTGTCCACTGCCAGGAGTTCGATTGTCACTGGTTCAAGGTTAACTCAGCCTTCCATCCTTCCGAGGTCAGTAAAATGAGGACCCAAATTGACACCTTAAATGACACGTGACCCTCACTCTAACCAATGATACATGTAGAGATAGTCCTCAACTTATTACCATTGGTTTAGTTACCATTCGAAATTGCAACCATGCTGAATAAAGTGACTTATGACTGATTCTCACATTTGCATGGTCATGGGACCAAAAATGGGATTGTGTGATCACCATTCGCAACCTTCCCAGCTGACTTCTGACATGCAAAGTAAAAGCAGGAAAGAGACAGAGGGGGAGGGGGAAAGGGGGAGGGAGAGAGAGGGAGGGAGAGAGAGAAGGAGAGAGGAGAGGGAGTGGGGGAGAGAGGGAGAGGGCGACAGAGATGCAGAGGGAGACACAGATGAAGAGGGAGAGAGAGGGAGGGAGAGAGAAGGAGGGGAGAGGAGAGGGGGAGGGGGAGAGAGGGAGGGAGAGAGAGGGGAGAGAGGAGAGGGAGTGGGGGAGAGAGAGAGAGGGAGAGAGGGGGGAGAGGAGAGGGAATGGGGGAGAGAGGGAAGGAGGGAGAGAGGGAGAGAGGGAGAGAGAGAGAATGAATCACCTGTGTGGACCAAGCTATTTTAATAGCTGTAAAGCTATTATTGAGTGATGTATTCAATAAAGGATTTCTTGAACCAGAACAAAGGCTCAGAGTCAGGGGTGGGATTCAAATTTTTTAACAACCACTTCTGTGGGCATGGCTTAGGTGGTGGGTGTGGCTTGGTGGTCATGTGACTGGGTGGACATGGCTTGGTGGTCATGTTATTGGCTGGGTGTGGCCAACTTAATATCACTCACATCGAGGCACGCATCTCCTTGCCTGGCCTCTTATGACTGTGGGGATGCTGCAACAGTCGTAAGTGTGAAAAATGGTCATAAGTCACTTTTTTCAGTGCCATTGTAACTTTGAATGGTCACTCCACACAAGCAAAGGAGGGGAAAAAAACTCCAGAGACGTTCCTGAGACAGGAAGTGTAGTCCTGCCAAGAATGTAATAAGAGTTAAGGGAGAGGCAGTTTCTGTAAGCAACTCCAGAATGTTTCCTTCCTGCCTTCCTTACAGGATTAGGCCAGTAATTTCTTCTAACAACCAGTTCTCCAAACTGCTTAGAATGTTAACAACCGGTTCTAGTGAATAGGTGCGAACTGATAGAATCCCACCCCTGCTCAGAGTCCTGAGTTCCTGGAGTTCATTACTTGGAACGATGACATTCAGCCCCTAGTCCTTCTCTCTGTTAGAAGAGACATTCCTAGTTCCCTAAATCGTTCACTGAATAGGTGAACCTCCAGACCCCAAATCGTCTTTGTTGCTCTTCTTCGCACTCTTTCTAGGGTGGGACAATCCCCATATGACCCTAAGGGTCAATTTTAGCCCTCTTTACATGTTCTGAACGTTGCAGCCATTTCCAGTTTCCACTTAGGACAGGGAAAAAATATTATGAAATGCACTGGGACTCCTGTTGCTGCTTCATTGATGGATCGGTCCTGCAGCTAAACACCCTTTGGCGACAACTTAAAGGACTCTGTTTTCTTTTAAAATGGCCCTCTTTGAAGCAAACCATTTGCAATTAACAGCAGAAAAACATAAAACTTTCTAACCAAGGGCTGTCACAGTTATACATGTTGTTGATTCATTCCTGTTGGAATTGCCGTGCTGTGGGTGTTTTTTGATCCCACCCCTTTTTTCCTCCAAATGATTTTTCTCCTTAATTGTAAAATTGCTCTGGCATCAGCATTTTTGATGCAGGGTATTCATGAAGAGGGCTCCATTTTGGCAGGTTAAAGAGACATCCATTCACACGCTGAGGAAGTGGTAGCTCCAGAATCCCCCAAATTCTGGGTTCCATTCAAACCCAGAAACTAGAGTTTTTGACATAAGGAAAACCCCATAAAAAATCATCTGTGGAGTTCAGCGATTTCCCCTTCCATCAAGGTTTAGCAACTGTCCAGAGTCATGGTAGTCAGATAAGCAACCATATAGTTGTCCAACCTTGGCCATGTTAAAATTTGCAAACTTCAATTGCCAGAATTCCCCAGCCAGGATGGGAGTTGAAGTCCACATGTCTTAAAGTTATCAAAGTTGGACACTCCAAATTTAAACTCACAGACACACACACACACACAGACAGACACACACACAATTTACCATGGAGGTAATTTTTCATTCGAATCTTGGAGAAGTTACACCATTTGAACAGGTTTCTAATATGAAGACACAGTTCAGAAATGTATAAATACGGAAGCAACCGCTTTTGAGTATTTACAGAGGGCTCTCGTTGCATCAGAATGCCAAATCTTTTCTAAATGGAAAGGCTTCCATTTCCTGGTACTTTTCATGATGAATTAAAAGCAAAATTAAAAGGGGCATCTTTTTTTTAAAAAAAATTACCTAGTACCTACGTGCTCGTTAGGTAGCATGCCTTTGCCTCCCTCTGTCTCCTAGATATGCTTTTCAAAATTTAAAATATTGCTGCATGCCTTTTCATTGCAGGTGTTCTTTCTTAACTAGAACCAGATCTAATGTAAGGTTAAGCATTGCATTAATTTTAAGTCTTTTTTTTCCAACAACGACAACAACTTTTAGCCCAGTTCCTGATTCAGAAGCCCCTGCAACTCTTGGAGGATAAACAATCAGCAAAAACAACAACAACAACCCATCATCATGTTGGCAACATGCACTATGGCTTATCTAAGCATGGTGCACTATTCCCAGTCCAGGCCTAGAACACATGCAGGCAATTCCTGTTGTGGTCACTGTTGTTTTCTCCCACGAGTGGAGCTGTGTGTGCTGACTGTGAAAACTTCTGTCACAGACCTCTGTGCTCCACATGCTTTCCCCCTGGAGGCATTGACTTCACTTAAAAATATATTAACACTAAATGTTAAAAACTATTCTATGATAGCAAGGACATGATAGCAGTGTTCCAATACCTCAGGAGTTGCCACAAAGAAGAGGGAATCGATCTGTTCTCCAAAGCACCTGGAGGCAGAAAAAGAAGCAATGGATGGAAACTAATCATAGAATAGAATAGAATAGATTAGAATAGAATAGAATAGAATAGAATAGAATAGAATAGAATAGAATAGAATAGAATAGAATAGAATAGAATAGAATTCTTTATTGGCCAAGTGTGATTGGGCACACAAGGAATTTGTCTTGGTGACATTCGTCAGAGTCAAGAATCATCAGGTACAACACTTAACAATAGTCATAGGGTACAATAAGCAACCAAATCATACTAGGAAACAGTCAGTAAAAATCGTTAGGACACAAGCGACAAAGTTACAATCATACAGTCACAAGTGGGGGGGATGGGTGATAAGGAGTGATGAGAAGATTAATAGTAATAGTAGTGCAGACTTTGTAAATAGTTGGACAATGTTGAGGGAATTATTTGTTTAGCAGAGTGATGGCGTTCGGGGAAAAAACTGTCCTTGTGTCTAGTTGTTCTGGTGTGCAGTGCTCTGTAGCGTCATTTTGAGGGTAGAAGTTGAAACAATTTATCTCTGAGATGTGAGGGGTTTGTAGATATTTTCACAGCCCTCTTTTTTACTTGTGCAGTATACAGGTCCTCCATGGAAGGCAGGTTGGTAGTAATTGTTTTTTCTGCAGTCCTAATTATCCTCTGAAGTCTGTGTCTGTCCTGTTGGGTTGCAGAACCAAACCAGACAGTTATAGAGGTGCAGATGACAGACTCAATAATTCCTCTGTAGAACTGGTTCAACAGCTCCTTGGGCAGTTTGAGCTTTCTGGGTTGGCGCAGAAAGAACATTCTTTGTCACTTTTTGGGTATATATCTTCTTTTAGGTAATTAGGGCAAAGAAGCGATGTCAAGTTGGCTACGCCCACCCAATCACATGACCACCCAGCCATGCCCACTCATCCAATCATTAGGGCAGAGAGCCCCTTGCTAAAAAAATGTGAAGCCCACCGCTGAATAGGTTGACCACTTCTTCTTTGTGGCAGTCCCTTAGACTGCTATCATGTTATCCCTAGTCCTTCTATTCATTATTTTGGTTGTCCTTTTCTGCACCTTTTCCATATCTGCCATATCCTTTATCAAGTGTTGTGATCAAAACTGTACAAAATATTCCGGATGTGTATATCCAGTAGATTTACATTACGGTTCTTGGCAGTATTATTTTAATATACGTATTTCCTAATGATGGATAGCATGGAATATGCAGTTATCACCCGACTTAACGTCTTTGTTTTTTTTTTTTATTTAAATTTTTATTGGTTTTTAAAACAAACATAAACAAACAAAACATAAAACCATCAAGTCATCTTCCATATATGTACATACAGTGTGCCGGTTGGTTCCATTTCATTGTCTTCAATTATAAATACATTGTATATAATCTCGTATTTTCAATCAAATATTAAATACATTAATATCATTATTAATCAATCATTTGACTATACTTTTATTCATTCATGTTTTACAAAATGATCATATTTTACTTAATTTGTTTTATGACAATTCATATTATCATCCCAGATCTATCCTAGAATCATTTTGTAGGTATAATAAGAAAAGAATACATCTTTATATATTTATTATTTTCTAAAAGTCTACATATTTCATTACTATATTTTATTGTCTAACCATTGATAGAATAGATCCCAAACTTTATAAAATTGTTTATCATCTTGTTCTCTAATTTCAAATGTCAATCTACTCATTTCAGCACATTCCAATATTTTCTTAATGATTTCCTCCTGTGATGGTATTTTCTCATTTTTCCAGTTTTTAGCAAATACAATCCTAGCACCTGTTAATACAATTACAATCAGGTATTTCAATTATTTACTATATATTTCAGGTAAAATTCCCAATAAAAATATCTCTGGTTTCAAATCTATATGTTTTTTTGTCATTTTTTCCAACCACGTGTGGATTTTAGTCCAGTATTTTTTAGCATCCGCACAAGTCCACCACATATGGTAATATGAGCCAGGTGTCTGATGACATTTCCAACATTTTTCGGATTTATTCTTGAACATTCTTGCTATTCTTGTCGGGGGAAAATGCCACCTGTAAAACATCTTATACAAATTTTCTTTATATGCTGTTAACATTGTGATTTTATAATTTTGAGATCACATTTTTTGCCATTTCTCTAGATCAATCTCATATTCAAAATTCTTCCCCCCAAGCAATCATAGTTTCTTTAACTTGTTCTTCTTCTAGTTTAATTTCTAATAAATATCCATACAAATTTTTAATCACCTTTTCATCAGTACCTGTCAAAATCTTATCTAAGTCAGTCAGTTTATCATAGAAACCTTCTGTTTTAGAATCTTTATCATACCTTGAATGTATTTGCGCATATGAAAACCAATTCATCTTTATACCTTGTTCCTCTAGTTTTTGTATAGATTTAAGTTCACCCTTTTCATTCAATATTTCACCATATCTAACTGTTTGTTCCTTTTTGAATATTATAGGATAAGAAAATGCTTCAATAGTCGATAGCCAGACTGGAATTTTCAAATAACATTGTCTTTTAATCTTCTCCCAGTTTAACCACAGAGACTCCCGTATATAATGTCTTCTAAAGTACCCCTGTGTTTTAGTTCCTTTATACCATAAAAAAGCATGCCACCCCAACAACAAATCATGTCCTTCTAATGTCAACAATCTAGTATTTCTTAATGTTAAACCGGCACACTCTCTCTTTCCATTCTCTTTCGTTTCAGAGCTGTCCCAACTTCAGCAGCTTTAATGGCTGCCTCTTTGCTGCTGGCAAAAAGAGCTTCTCCTGGATCTACCAGGGACTTTACGATATCCCTGGGATCAACAGGATGCACTCTTTACATTCACCATCTCTTTGGGACGGTTTAGATCCACTTGGACCGTCCAGGAGCAAAGATATTGGCAGCGATCTCAGACCTCCAAGATCGCATGCTGTATCGTCGTGATGCCAGCTCCGCCCTCCCGACTTAATATCTTTGTTAATAATATCATAGTTAATATCATAGTAACATTTTCCTGGTTTTAGTTACAATCAATTCAAACCCCATCAGTATATATGCAAAATCAGATGCATTCTTCCAATATGCGTGAAGTTACATTTATTTAAATGAATTACATTTATTATTTGGAGATCCTTTGGGAAGTCCTCAGAATGCTAGATGGACCAATGTGAAGACCGTAGAAAATCACTTCCTTATTTTGTAGGGAAATTTTCTAGTGGCTTTCTTCCCAAATTTGGTGCCTTCCAGATGTTTTGATGCTACAACTAGCAGGATTTAAGGCCCGGGGGACTCCCAGTTGCCAACCAACATGTTCCAATACATCCTAAAGACACTCTGTGTAGGGAAAGCTAAGATGAGCTTCATAATGATACTCCTTTGGTCTTTTTAGCTGCCAGGGAGTTGGGTGGGTTGTAGAGTTTTAGATAGGGGTCTCTGACTAATATCCACAATCCCATCTCCCACCCTTCCTTATTCCCAATGAAAAGGCTTCAGAACTGGAGGGCCAGATCCAACTTCTTAGCATAGCGGTGGAACTCTTCCAAAAAAGGCCTCCTGAGACCAGACCGCATTCCGGCCTCCACCCACAGCACAAAGAGCTGGTGTTGCCTTGAGAGAGGCAAGTTAACCATTTGACGTCTCTCGGAGAGCCAAGCCATATGCCAGGCTGACAAAGGCTCTTCTCTGAAACATCTGCTGGCAACAGGGGAGGATGGGGAGATGACTGGGAGAGGGAGGAAGTGGCTCTGTGTGTGTGTGTGTGTGTTAAAAAACAGGGGGTTGAATGCCATTCACAGGAATGACGGAACGGGACCCCACCGGGCAGTTCTGAGCTGTCGCCCCTCAGCATTTCTCATCATTCATGGGAAGCAGCCGTTGTTGGGGATCCAGCTGCCAGGAAATCTCTGGCTTGAAATGAAAGCCACTCTGGAAGGGCTTTTCAGCTGGCCCAACCTGTGATAAAGGACAAGGAGCAGGAAATGAAAAGAGAGAGCTTGGGGCCCTGGGGCTGTATCCTGTGGAACGAGGCTTGCGAGGGAGGGAGGGAGGGAGGAGGAGGCATGGGATAATTTTCCATTTTGGAGGAGCTGAAGGGGATGATGCCAGGAGGGGTCTGTGTTTTGTGTGTGTGAGAGAGAGAGGGGAGAGGGAGGGAGGGAGGGAAAGAGAGGGGGAGAGAGGGAGGGAGAGAAAGGAGAGAGAGGGAGAGAGGGAGGGAGAGGGAGAGGGTGGGTATGAGAATGAGAATGAATCATCTGTCTGGACCAAGCTATTTTAATACCTCTAAAATCGGTTGCCCATGTTCAGTTCTGTAGGGCCAGGTTGTACAAATAGTGCTCAGCTCACAACAGTTCATTTAATGACCGTTCAAAGATACGACGGCATTGAAAAAACTGACTTATGACCATTCTTCTCGCATGACTATTGCAGCATCCCCATCATCACATGACCAAAATTCAGGCACTTGGCCATGGACTCGAATTGACTCCCAGCAAAGTCGACAGGAGAGTCAGATTAACTTCACAACCATGTTGCTAACATAACACCTGCATTGATTCACTTAACAACTGTGTCAGGAAAGATCCTAAAATGGGGCAAAACTCACTTAACAACTTGCTTAACAACATAGATTTGGGACTCAATTGTGGTCCTAAGTCAAGGACTACCTTGAGTTCAACCCTCCAGTTTGACTTTAGTTCAACCCTCCAGTTTCCCTATTTCTTTTTTTTCCCTACTAAAGCAGGTTTTTTTTCTATGTCATTCTTGGGTTCTTTTAGGATTTCTTCTGAGGACGTTTATGAGTTTGTTTTTCTTGTAAGGCAGTACACAGCATTGTCAAGTACAAGTTGGTCATGAAGCAGAAGCACCACAGTGAAGGTGTTTCATGCTACCATGCCTGGTTCCTTATTCTTTCTTTTCCCCTTCCCTCTCTTCCTGCTTCCCAGTTTACTATTATCTCTTTTTCTTTCCTGAGCACCTGGGTTTCTCCCAAAGACAGTTTCAATTTAAAGGAGTTGACCCAAAGTAAATCAAGTGATGCAGGAAGGTCAGTACATACTAAGGGTATGGTAGGACAACGTCCTATCTGTCAATAACTACTTCAGCTTCAAACACACGGGCAAACAATAGATATAAACTCAAAGTAAACCGCTCCAAACTCGATTGCAAAAAATATGACTTCAGTAACAGAGGGGTCAATGCCTGAAACTTACTATCTGACTTTGTTGTTACATCCTCAAACCCCCAAAACGTTAACCTTAAATTGTCTACCATGGACCTCACTCCATTCTACCGTCCCTCTTCTATTGTTCCCATTTATTCTTACTCATTTATTATGTATATATTTATACCTGTTTATATGTATATGTTTATATGTTATGTTCATGCTTGTTTTCTCATACATGCTTGACAAACTAAACTAAATAAATGGTTGGCGGTTACCTTGGTAGCCATCCACAGCTTTCTTCAGGCATCAAGGGGGTTATCTAGTCCTTCTACTTGCTCCAGAGAAACTCGGTTGGACGGAGAGTTTGTGATCACCGGCAATACTCTTGAACTGGTTGTTTTTGCACCATCTCCACCTGATCCTTTGATCATTCCTTCTTCTACAACCATGTCTCAAAGATCCTTTTTTTTCCCCAAAAGGCAACTGGACTTTT
Source organism: Notechis scutatus (assembly GCF_049901735.1). Classification (NCBI taxonomy): domain Eukaryota; kingdom Metazoa; phylum Chordata; class Lepidosauria; order Squamata; family Elapidae; genus Notechis; species Notechis scutatus. The sequence goes on from NC_142019.1 coordinate 12,412,881, forward strand.
TTGGCTTTTTCCTTGAAAACATTTCACTTCTCATCCAAGAAGCTTCTTCATCCAAACACAGAAGAATCCTTGGTGTTCTCTGAGCTCTCTTGTTTTCATACAGATGTTTCACTACCCATACTAGGTAACATCATCAGTGCTAGAAGGGAATGGGGTATGCAGGGAGGAGAAGGAGGACTATGGGGTCCTTGGTGCTCTCTGAGCTTTCTAGTTTTCTTGCACTGATATTACCTAGTTAGGGTAGTGAAACATCTACAAGAAAACAAGCAAGCTCAGAGAGCACCAAGGACCCCATAGTCCTCCCCCTCCTCCTCCTCCCTGCATACCCCATTCCCTTCTAGCACTGATATTACCTAGTTCGGGTAGTGAAATGTCTGCAAGAAAACGAGAGAGCTCAGAGAGCACCAAGGACCCCTCATTTCAACCCTGACCTACAAATATTCTCCTTTATAAGAACTGAAGAAGCTTCTTTGTTGAGAAGTGAAACCTTTTTAAGGAAAAAGCCAAGAAAGTCTAGTTGCTTTTTGGAAAAAAGGACCTTTGGGACAACCATGGCCTGGATAATTGAGAATCTATATAGACATCCTACAACCACGGTTCCAGTTGGTGTTGTGGCTTGGGGGGAAAAAAGATTCTCTGTGTGGCAAATAGCCAGGATGAGAATTCAAGCAAAGCCATTTAAGTTATAAACTAAGCCAGGAGCTCTTTGTCTAATTTAGAAAACACCTTGCAGGATTTCACCCGTTGTTTCTCCAGAAACTTTTTGGGCAAAAGGCTGGAAGTGGATGCCTTAAATCCTGCTTTTATAGTGTTTTTGTCTGGCTTCATGCTTCATTTTAACTTCATGTTCTGCTTCGTTTCCCACACAAAAAAAAAACCCTGTTAATGTGATTATGTTTTCATTATCTCTTGCATTATGTTTGATCATTCCAATTTGGAATAATAAGAATTGATGGTGATAATGATGGTGATGATAACCCCAGCAAAAAAACCAACAATAATATTAATAGAAAGGCTCATTTAATTTCTTACGGATTGTTTTTCCAAGGGCTAATCTACAGAAACAGAACAGTTGGGTCTACTTCATGCCAGGGAATACGAGAGAGATGAGACAGAAAAAAAACTTCTGGTTCTTCAAACAGAGAATCCCAAAGTTTGGGAAAAAAAACAAACCACCCCTGTATAATGAAATATTATAAACATTAATTATACCAAGTGAAGGGGTGGAAAGAAATTGTTATTTTTTATTTTATTCTTCCTTGTCCCATGGAGCTTGCATCACTGAGCACTTGCGAAAAGATTGGATATAAATGCTTTTAATTAACTTTGGGTTCTGTAATCATCTGCAGAACAGGAGGACTTTCATTAAGAAAAGGACCACAGCAAAAGGGTAAAAGGCAAATAAATCTCCAGCAGTGGAAAAGGAGGTAGACAGGAAACCTGTGTTACACAAGAGTAGGAAGAGCAGGAAGCTTCAGTAAAGCCAGTTGAGCCTTTACCAATTGTCTTATAGCCCAGTGTGGTCTGAAGTAGTTCTCTTCCTAGTTTTTTGTTTTGTTTTTGTTTAAAAAAAGATTATATGTTCACTCTGCTAAGATAACAATGTTGAAAGTATATAATCCCATGAATGGGAACCAATGTTTAATGCAACATTTCTTGAAAGAAAGGTATTAATAAAGATCATTCACTCACAATCGTTACCAATTACAGGTAATCCTCAATTGTACAACGACAATTGAGCCCAATATTTAAGTTGCTGTGAGAAATGTGTCCAGTGAGTTTTGTCTCATTTTATGACTTTTCTTGCCTACCTATGTGAAGTGAACCCACTGCAGTGGTTAAGTTAGTAACATGGTTGTTAAGTGAATCTGTCTTCCCCATTGACTTGGCTTTTCAAAAGATTGCAAAAGGGGATCACATAACCCTGGGACCACTGCAACTGTCATAAATGTGAGTCAGTTGTCAAGCATCTGAACGTAAATGTCACACCTTGATCTGAGTTAAAGGGAAATTTAGCAGTTGATTAACTGATTGCCATCAAATTGTGTTAACTTTTAGCAGACACATAGAGAGATAAGTCTCCAACCTCATCCTTCGGGTCTTCTAACAATGCACCCAATGCTACTGTGATTAAGTCCATCCACTTTGCCCCTGGTACTCCCCCGATTCTCCCCTGTCCAATTTTCCCAGTACTGTAGACTTTTCGGGAGAATAGAAATACCTTTTGACCATTTCATACTCTGCTCTCTTATGTGCTTCATTGTACAAAGTTGTGATGGCGCAGTGGTTAGAATGAGGTATTGAAGGTTGATTCTGTCAGCTGCCAGGAGTTCGAACCTCATTGAGATTGATTCAGCTCAAGGTTTACTCAGCCTTCCATCCTTCTGAGGTTGGTAAAATGAGGAGACAGATTGTTGGGGGCAATAGGCTGACTCTGTAAACTACTTAGAGAGGGCTGTCAAGCACCATTAAGCAGTATATAAGTCTAAGTGCTATCGCTATTGCTATTGTTACCTAATAAACAAAACAACTCCTGTTTCTCAAGTCTAGGTGTTCCAATCTTTAGATCTTCTTTCACTTCCAATTATCTAGATGTGTTGACATTCCAATTCAAGCAATTCACCAGCCAGAACAGCAAATACCTCCCTAGTTGTAGAATGTGTGCCTTAGAGCTTTGGACTTGAAATCATAGAGCCAACTCACCATTTTCCCCGCTATTTATGGTAGCATTTTGTTTTGTTTGAAATAGACTGACTAAGTAGATGCAAAGTTACAAACAGCTCCTGTATGTTTGAAAGCATATTTGCCTAGTCATACCTCCTTTTCAAGCAGTAAATCCTGCACCATTCCAGACAAATGCTTGTTGGAGCACACACAACTTCTGGAGGCAAGCTATTCCATGGGTTAATTGTTCTCACTGTCGGGAAATTTCTCCTTAATTCTAGGTTGGTTCTCTCCTTGATTAGTTTCCATCCATGGTTTCTTGTTCTGCCTTCAGGTGCTTGGGAGAAGAGGTTGCCTTCTTCACTTCTCAGCACAGCAAATAATCACAAACTGATGCAATTAAGGTTTCAGACTCCACACATAGGGATGAAGGATCTGTGAGCTTCTACTTGTTGCTGAACTATAGTTCTCAGCGCCCCCCCATCAATTATCATGGTGGCCAGGGTTGCTGAAAATTATAATTCACATAACTGAACAAGGCAGATTTCTTCCCTCAGGACATCTGAGAGAGTCAATATCATTGAATTTAGCAAGACCTGCTTCTGAAAAGACACACTTGGAATAGTATTGTGAGATATTTGATGCATGGAAGCAATTTTCTTTTTGGTGTGCCTGGAATACTGAGAAAGTCAGCAACGCAGAAGGATAAAGAGAAAGCTCACCAAGAGCTTTCTACTGGGTTATGCATTTTAAAATGTTATGACATTCCCAGGAACATGTGTTTGTGTATACTGGAGGAGCCAAAAGTAACCATGTTATTGCATCATAGTTTTGAACATAAAATTCTGCCTTCCACTGAGAACCTCTGATGATCTGTTTTGGCAGCCTTCTACAATCTTCAAGAGATGCTTTTTCCAACTTTGCTACTACAGGTAGCTGCAGGAATAGGATATATCTTGGGAGGGGGCCTTGTACACATTTCAATTTTTTTAAAAGAATATTGAGCTCCCAGAAAATTTCAACCACAGAATATTGAGTTCCCAGAAAATTTCTTTTCGAAAATGTATCTTTTCTTTTATGTACACTGAGACCATTTGCACCAAGAAAAATTCCTTGTGTGTCCAATCACACTTGGCCAATAAAGAATTCTATTCTATTCTATTCTATTCAGGAAATCTTGAACATGCTTCCTAGTTCAGAGAGTTCATGGGGCAGTAAACAGATAAGCTGTGTGAAGTTTGTGGGCCACATTGTTCTAGTTCCTCTCCTAAACTTCTCAATAGATCTAAATTGGTTTAATTTCCAACTTCTGGATTTAGATATGTGGAAACATTAAGAATCTGTATACGGTACAGCGGTATTCTTCCAAAAAGGACTAAGAGAAATTCTCAATTAAAGGGCAACATTCCTAGATTTCAGTTTTTGACTTATTCCATTTTCCTGATCAATATTGTAATTTTCTGGTTAATGCTCTGATGGAACATTACAAAAAAAAAAAAAAAAAAAAGATTGGCTTTGATTTTTGTTTTGTTTTGTTTTGGTGCACTTTTGTTTGATTCCTGGTGAGACTGCCTGGAGTTTTCTTGGCAAGATTTTGGAAGTAGTTTGCCATTGCTTTCTTCCTAGGGTTAAGAGTGACTGGCCTGTGGACACCAAGCTGATTTTATGCCTAAAGAGAGACTAGAACTCAAGAGTTTCCCAATTTTGAGCCTGAGTTTCCCAATTTTGAGCATTTATTACAGAGTGGGGAAATTCACGGGACGAAGTATTTGCTGCAATGCTAGCAAAAGAGAACATCTTCAGCTGGAGGTCAAACTCACAGTGTCTTCATATTAATAGCCATATTAATAATTCTTGAAACATTCTGTGGATGGGGAAACCCTGATGTCTCCAAGGCAGAAATATTTTGGGGCAGTTTGAGAGGTGCTGAATTCATACCCTAGTGTTAAGCCATGATTTCTGGAATAAATCATGATTTCTGGAATCAAGGTGGATTCACACCCCACTAAAACAAAACTAAAGCAATAAAGGTGGCTTAGAAATTTCATCAGTCAAGTTCTGATGGTACAATTGAAGGCAAAAAGAAAAAGGCTTGCAATGTTTCATCCCATTGTCTCTCGGTTGTTCTGTAGGTATACAGCTGCTAATGGAATTATGGAGTTTTTTTTTCATTTCTCTGTAGACCAGACTCCCTCTAGTGTCTTGATTTAGGGGCAGTGTAAACTTAAGCAATTGTCTCCAAACTGATGCCCCAGAAAGGACTAGGACCAGAGGTGGCATTCAGCAGGTTCGGACAAGTTCTAAAGAACCGATAGTGGAAATTTTGAGTAGTTCGGAGAACCAGCAACTACCACCTCTGACTGGCCCCGCCCCCATCTCTTCTCTGCCTCCCATTGAGTCCCAGCTGATTGGCTGGGTCTTCTTTGGTTGCCCTGCACAGGAGAATGGAGCTGGAAAGCAGGTTAGTGGGGTGGGCAGGGAATGGGGATTTTACAGTCTCCTTCCCATGCCACGGCCACGGTCACCAAGCCACGCCCACAGAACTGGTAGTAATTTTCTTTTAATCCCACCACTGACTAGGACATCTGGATTTTTGTAATCCCTATACATCTGGATGGCACTGGTTTAAGGCAGAATGGTCTAAGCAGTTCGTCTTTATGCTCCAGAAGTAACAGCATTTCAAAAAAAGATTTTTTTTAAGATTGGTGCTTTAGCTTATCGTGAGTCTTAAAATCCTTTGTGTTAACAGTTCAATACAGATTCTCACAATAAGCTGACTTTGTACGCTACAAAATAGGCCAGGCTTACAGGACATTGCCCAAGCAACAAAAACCCCATAACATTTAAATGTAAACAAATTAAATAAAAAAGAACAAGGCCTTCTCAGTGGTTAGGCTGAGGAATGTAATACGCCCGAAAAAAAATCAGGGTCTTTACCCTTCTGATATTTCCAAAAGACTTAGAATTATTCTTTTTAATGAATTGTTGACTGGATGAAGATTTTCAGCAGCCATTTGACTTTCTAACGGAACCATTTTTTAAATTATTATTCTTTACTCCCTAGAGTCTTTACAATTTAGGCAGTCTGTAAATATTGTAAAGAAAATAAGAATCAGGTTTAAAACGAAGTCAGCTTGCAGTTATGCTATTTGTTTTATCACTCCAGCACCGATCATACCAGCCACTAAAACTGCTGGAATTGTAAGTACCTTATTTACCAATTTTGTATTTGTTCACATCTGTAAATGTCCAAAATACAATAAGGAATGGAATGGAATGGAATAGAATAGAATAGAATAACAGAGTTGGAAGGGACCTTGAAGGTCTTCTAGTCCACCCCCCTGCTTAGGCGGAAAACCCTACACCACTTCAGACAAATGGTTGTCCAATCTCTTCTTAAAAACTTCCAGTGTTGGAGCATTCACAGCTTCCGAAGGCAAACTGTTCCACTGAGTAATTGTTCTAACTGTCAGGAAAATTAGGGCACTCATTCAGCTTGCTTCCTATAATTGTGCAAAAGAGGTAGTCCATGGCAATCACTTTTTAATTAATGCTTTTAATAGACCCAGTTTACAAGGAAAATATTAGCAGGAATTGTCTGAAGACAAACTGATCTATCTGCCCCATGTTTCTTCCTAAGCTTCTGCAGCCATATAAGGAAAAGTCAGATGAAAAAACATGCATGAAACCAGGTTTATACTAATGTTGTAATAGACCAGTTCGGTATGAAAGTTCCTTTTTTCCCCTCCCAGTCAAAATAGGAGTCGAGAGTTAACTAAGAATGGTGAGTTATAGACCGTTAAGAGGCTAATAGTTAAAATGCAGTAGCAATAAGAGCGAATGTATAATAATCAACCCACAATTAGATCAGAATGCATTTTCTAGTTCCCTTCTGTTGGAAAAAATATCTCAAAAAAGCCTTCTTCAATTGTCGATACATTCATAAAAATATAAATATGATGTGCTGCATTTGTGTCCTGATTGGCTCCAATAAGGCTGAAATGATAGCAATAGCACTTAGACTTATATACCACTTTATAGTGCTTTACAGCCCACTCTAAGTGGTTTACAGAGTCAGCCTCTTGCCCCCAACAATCTGGGTCTTCATTTTACCAACCTGGGATGGATGGAAGGCTGAGTCAACCTTGAGCCAGTAAGGATCGAACTCCTGGCAGTGAGAGTGAGTTAGCCTGCAGTACTGCATTCTAACCACGGCACCACCATAGCTCTTTAATTGATGGTGATAAAGTGATAACAACACACACAGACACACACACACTCAAATTCATCACCATTTAGTCCCTGATCCCTAAATGATTTAAAATCAGCTTGCATTCATTTGGGGCCAGCCTCAAAACTTTGTGGAAACTTTGCTTCTGTGGAATTGAAAGTTTCCGTGTTTTATAATTATATTCTCAAGAGCATTGGGTTTAACATGGAGGCGTTAACCTAGAATATAAGTATATTCTGAAACATGTTGGGTTTAACCTAGAAGAGTAAGAAATATAAAGGCCCTTTCCACCACAATCAGACATTCTTCCTACAACCTCATTTAACCTATTTTAGTTCTTGTCATACTGTCAGAACTGGAGAATTTCATACAGACACAATTCATAACCATAATTGGACTCCCGTTGTCCCTGTTTCCTCCCGCAGTCTATCACAAGAATGAAAGTTGACATGCAATTGTCGGTCATATTCTATCCTGGAAGACAACACGCCCAAAGCAGTGGTGGGATTCAAATTTTTTTTACTACTGGTTCTGTGGGCGTGGCTTGGTGGCCGTGGCATTGGAAGGATACTGTAAAATCTGCAGAGGTGGTATTTGCCAGTTCTCCGAACTACTCAAAATTTCTGCTACCGGTTCTCTAGAACTGGTACTGGTTGTTTTTTTTTGGTTTTTTTTTTTATTCAGCGGGTTCTGACCAGTTCTGGAGAACCAGTAGCGGAAACTTTGAGTAGTTTGGAGAACTGGCAAATACCACCTCTGACTGGCCCTGTCCCCATCTATTCTCTGCCTCCCACTGAGTCCCAGCTGATCGGCTGGGTCTTCTTTGGTTGCCCTGCACAGGAGAACGGAGCTGGAAAGCAGGTTAGGGGGGTGGAGAGGGAATGGAGATTTTGCAGTATCCTTCCCCCAGGAGTGGAGAGGGAATTGAGATTTTACAGTATTCCTCCCCTTCAATGCCCACCAAGCCACACCCACAGAACCAGTAGTTAAAGAAAAACTGAATCCCACCACTGGCCCAAAGTGTCGTGTTTAGCAACAGACTACAACACAAAACAGCATTACAGAGACCCTGCAGAGATGGAGTTGGTTGGTTTACACCTGCATCTGACTGGAAGACGATGTGGACAATTGTTTCATAATTCCATGGCTGGGAATCCAAATGCACGAAGTGGGATGAGCTCTCTTTGGTTTCTCTTAGCAGCAGAACCGGGGAGCAACCGCTCCCTTTTTAGGAAAGTCTGGGTGTCTTCAAGACATCAAAGGGTGTCAGTTTTCTGATCGGGGCCTCTGATCTACAGACACTACCTTCTCTTGCGCAGGCAGATTTCAAGTCTCCCTAATTCTTCATGTGATTGGTAGAAAAGATCAAAGTCTTTGGCTTCCCAACTCCGCCAGAGAGCCAGGCACCATTCCTTCAACTCATTTTGGAAGCAACACACAACTCGGTCTTTGGCCAGAACAGCAGCATCCACCAGTGACCTGAAAAACAAAACATGGATTAATTTACCAAAGAAAATGTCTTGGTAGAACAGGCAGTCCTCGATTTACAACAGTTCATTTAGTGATTTATAACGGCACTTGAAAAAAAGCAACTTAGGGCCATTTTTCACATTTATGACCGCTGCAGCATTCCTCACGGTTCACGTGATCAGAATTCAGGGGCTTGGCAACTGGCTCGTCTTTATGATGGTTGCGGTGTCCCAGGATCGTGTGATTCCCTTTGGGGATCTTTTGATCAGCAAAATCAAGGGGGGAGCCAGATTCCCTTAGCCACCATGTGAGTAACTTAAGCACTGCAGTGATTCACTTAACAACGGTGGTAAGAAAGGTTGCAAAATGGGCCAAAATTCACTTAACAAGGGTCTCGCTTAGCAACAGAAATTTTGGGCTCGATTTGATCAGTCAGATAAGTCAAGGACTATCTGTAGTGGCTATTGCATAGAGATAGGCCTGCTTTAATGTCTAAATGGCACATCTTCGCCTTTCATGATGCTTGGCTAATTCAGGGGAGGGCTGCTGGGGGTTCGCAGGGGTTCAGGAGAGTCCCTAGCTAAGATTCTGTGCAGTTAGGAGAACCCCTAAATCCCACTCCTGCCTGGCCCCAATCGCCCCTCCCCTCCCAGGAGTCCCCACACGGCCTGTTTTGGGTGCAGGTAAGGGCAGGGTATGCGCAGAAGCTCGGGGAGGGCAAAAAACAGGCCGCCCGGAAGTTCAGGAAGGCCGGAAATGGGCCCGTTTTCACCCTCCCAGAAGCTTGAGGAAAGCCTCAGGAACATGGGGAGGGCAAAAACGCCCCCCGCCTGCCATGGTGCAGGAGGCTGACTAGGCCACGCCCACCATGGCCACGCCCACCCAGCAACCGGGCAGAGAACCTTTTGCTGAAATTTTTGAAGCCCACCCCTGAACTAATTGACAACATATTCCAGGATTAAGAAACCTGCCATCCACTCAGTGGTTTAGATTATTCTCATAAATTGTGGCTCCGTAGGAATTATTTAGAGTCTTATGGGCCAAATGTTCAAACGTCCTATGTTCCCCATTTCTCAATTGTGCCGATTTAAAAATCAGGAATAAAATATGCAGCGATAAAAGCAAACAAACTTGCATAATGTACCCAGCTCTCAGAAGGATAGATTGCTTTCCTTGAATAGAACTGAATCAACAGTGTGTAAAAAATGTAATGTTTTAAAGTATGGATATGCACAACCGGTCAATTGAGGAATGGGCCATTCCAGAGAACCCTGGAACGTTCTGTTTTCTTCTAAACCACGCAAAGCCTTCTCCATGCTGCATGAATAGGGTGAGGAGAGGTGATAGTTTCTAGAAGTCAATTCTCTAAACTAGGAGTTCAGGTTCTTCCTCGTTTTTAGCATACTGTAGCAGAAGGACAGGCAGAGCCTGGAGAGGTGGAGTTAAGAGAGTAATCAGCCTAGAGTCATTACATTCCCACAAATGCTCTAAGTACAACCCCACTTGAATTCCGTTGACTCTTACCAAGCATCAATTTAGTGCTGACTGTTAGTTGACCATATTCTTGTGTATAGGCATGAGCAATACATCAGACTAACTGGAGATAACATGTGGTCCTGATACTTCGCATCTGATACAGTAGATACATTTTTCTTCTATCACTATTGGTTATGAAGTTAACTTCAGCTTAGGGTTCGTCTTGGTGCAGAAAATGATCCTTGCCTGGCAGCCCTTCCCTTTCCCTGCCTAAAATTAACCTTTTGACTGTGGGCCAGTCACTCCCAGCATCAGTTGTCTTTCCAGTTCCCCCTTACCCATAGGAGGCCAGCTCCACAGCCTTCAGCACAGCAATGACTCTTCCTCGCTGAGAGATGGCTTCCTTTTCCAAGCCAATCACAATGATATCACCACCTTGCCTAGAATGGAGAAAGAAGCTGATTATGGGACTTCGGGAGACATCCGAAGGAAACAAGAGGGGGCGTGCATAAGCGCACCAACGTGCCTACCGTCCCTGTCCTATTGTTTCTCTTATTCTTTTATTTTTCTTATATGTACCCATTTCATGTATTCACAACTATGTATACACTTATACTTATTATCTTGTAAACAATTGGCAAATCAAATAAATAAATAAAATAAAGAAGTGTTTGTGGAAGAGGCCGATCTTAACTGGCATTTCCAGATGCATAGTTTTGCTTTTTCTCTTCCTTGATGTTAATTCAGCCATTAATAATGGAAAAATCAGATCCAGACTTTATTTACTCCATTGTCTTGTTCCCCAAAGTGGGCAACTAGATCTTTACACAGAACCCAAAAGTAGGGTGTGAAAGAATAATTTCCCCTCCCCCATAAATGTCATCTGACCATCAGGATTCATTAGACATTGGGAAAAAGAACCTTAGGTTAATATAAGCTTTTTAAAGAATTTGTCTAGTCTGGACCACTGGCCATTTTTTGTGGCATGAAATTTTGAACATTAATATTGTTCTGCTGAGCGCCAAAGAATGGAGGCCTTTGAACTCTAGTGCTGGAGAAGACTCCTGCGAGTCCTTTGGACTGCAAGGCGATCCAACTGGTCAGTCCTAGAGGAGATCAATTCTGACGGCTCTTGAGAAGGCCAGATCCTGAAGATGAAACTCAAAGACTATGGCTGCCTCATGAGAAGGAAGGACTCGCTGGAGAAGAGCCTAATGCTGGGAAAGATTGAGGGCAATAGAAGAAGAAGGGGATGGCAGAGAATGAGGTGGCTGGATGGAGTCACTGAAGCAGTAGGTGTGAGCTTAAATGGACTCCAGAGGATGGTAGAGGACAGGAAGGCCTGGAGGAACGTTGTCCATGGGGTTGCGATGGGTCGGACACGACTTCGCAACTAACAACAATTGTTCTGCTCCTTGATGTATGAGAATGTCAATGAAAAATATCACCATAATAAAATCTTTAAATAGCGAGGGAAGGCGATAGCGAGTTTTTCAATTAAATTTCATGCCTTTCCTATGGTTCCCAACACAATTTATATGAGAATATGAGAACTTCAGAAATTGCTATGGCTCTAAATGCAATTAAGATGTGCATTGAAACTTCCCCGAGATGGCCATGATTTTCCAAAACAATTTATCTGGAAGCATGGGAACATCTAAACAATTAGCACAGCTCCCAATTCTAGTGAGCTCTGAAGGAACTGTGCTCCCTGTGGTTCCCAATCCAATTTACCTGGGAATCCACAAGAGATCTTTTACAGGTAGGATCTGCATAGCTTGGAGAAACGTTTCAGTTTTCTCCAATGGAAGGTTTGGCTCTTGAAGCTTGTTGAGCTCTTCACAGTCGGTCAAGAAAGGTGTGCTGGAAGAACTTGTGGGAGAGCTTGGGAGACTTGAGGAAGATCTCAGCATCCTGCTAGGAGATGATGGTGAGTAAGAGGACACAGAGCAGTAGTCTGTCATGGAGTCCTGATGGTTTAGTATTTGAGTGCCAAGTTCTCGGCTCTGAAGGATGCTCACATTGGCCAAAGAGGTGCTCTCAGGAGCCACATCCCTGTTTGCAGTTAGTGTTGTAGGAATCAAAGTTGAAGGCTGTTGAATTGTGAACATGTCCCTCAGGGGGCTACGATCCCCACAGAAGTATCGGGCACAGAGCTGATAGGTAGAGGTGTAGTACATCACCAGGAAGTTGGTGGCATCGTCTAAACACCAGGTCACTTCTTCCCCGTTGCAATCGGAGCTGCACACAATGGACACCACAGTGGATGGCAAACTGTAGGGCTCCAGTCGCCTGGTGATCTCCATGGCTTTGCAGTTTATGATAAGGATACCAGGGCCATTGCTGTACCAGACCTCTGCTCCGTTGTTGGCCATTTCCATGGCTTTCACAGAGTAAGGATTCTGGCGGGGGTCGTCATCGCTGATATTGAACAAGGAACGGTTTGCCATGTGGGAGCAAAGATAGCAGCAATTGTCCTCCAGGGCGCCACTTGTGACTTGGAAAACTGCAATCAGTCCATCAGATAAGCCAGCCAGGACCACGTAGCAGTTCTAAAGGTAGACAAACACAAATACTAGATAAAGGTTTTGAGCACCTACAGTTTTGAGCAGAGTACAGCTAATCCTCAACTTATGGCCACAACTGAGCCCCCCCCCCAAAATTTATGTTGTTAAGTGAGAAAGGCGAGTTTTGCCCCCCTTTTAGACTTTTCTCACCACGTTCGTTAAGCGAATCCCTGCAGTTCTTAAATTAGTGACCCGGTTGTTAAGTGAATTTGGTTTTCCCCATTGACTTTGCTTGTCAGAAGGTGTTCTGGCCCAAACCCTTTTCCAATAAGACAAACAATAATCAAAGGGAACAGAAACCTTTTAATGAGTCTTACGAATCCCCAGTTAAAAGGCTGCTGCAAACTAATTAACTTTGATAAGCACAAACCTTGCCAAAACTGTGCGAGGCTGCCAAGAATCACAGATAAGAAATATTTCACAACACATGAGTCTTCAAATACCAACTAAGATACTGCAATGTCCATGAGGCTGGAGTTTCAAAATGTTTTTGCTTCCTGCAAAGAACGTTCACATCACAGCTGGCTTTTATCTTCTTGAAGGAGGGTCTATTACCTTGCGGCCTTATTCCTGAGTCACCTGTGCTGCTGCGCGTGCACGCAGGGTTGCTCTTTCCTACAAACAACCCTGCATGCACGCGCACTTGGCACAGGCTCCTCGGGAACCTCCTCATTGCTGCTGCCAGCCCCCACAATCTCTGAAGGCAGCAGTCCACTCCCTAATGGTTCTAGTCCCTCATCCGAGTCCTCGCTCTCCTCAGCCGTCTGCACCTGCTGCCGGCTAACCACAACAGAAGGTCGCAGAAGGGGATCATGCCAGCCTGGGACACTGCGACCATCATAAATATGAAACATTGGACAAGTACCTGAATGTAAATCATGTGACCATGGGGACACTACAACGGTCATGTGAAAAATGGTCATAAGTTGCTTTTTTCAGTGCCGCTGTAACTTCGAACGCTGACCAGTTGTAAGTCGAGGACCACCTATAAAGGATCAAGGGGCCATCTAGTAATATCTTCCTAAAGTACGTGGCAGTTTCTGATTTCTTCTTAATAATTAATATCAATAATAACCTTCTTAATAATTCTTTAATCTGGCCGCCAATTACGATTTTAATATAGATTTTATTTATTATCTTACCCCAGAATTTCTAACTGGATATTCCTTGAGTTTTAACTAGCTCTGGTCTTCGACTGTAATAAACGTTGTCTGATTTGTTTTCTTAATAACTCTTTAGCCCACGTAATATAATATCACATCAATAAACAAAATACAGGTAGCCCCAAATTTATGTTGCTAAGTGAAACATTTGCTAAGTGAATTTTACCCGGTGTTACGACCTTTCTTGCCACCTTTGTTAAGTGAATCACTGCAGTTATTAAATTAGTAACAGAGTTGTTAAGTGAAGCTGGCTTCCCCGTTGACTTTGCTCGCCAGAAGGTCCCAAAAGGGGATCATGTGACCCTGGCACACTGCATCTGTCATAAATATGAGTCAGTTGTCAAGCATCTGAATTTTGATCACGTGACCATGGGGAGGCTGTAATGATCATAAGTGTGAAAAACAGCCGTACAGTAAGTCACTTTTTTCAATGCCGTTGTTGTCAACGTTGGAAGCCATATTGAGACCAGATGCTCCCACGCTGCCACATTTTGAGCCTGGAAAAGTGGGAGGGGGGAATTTCTTGGAGTGTATGTAGTTAGACATAATAACATTCTTTTTCTAATTCAAGGTCATGTTATTTGGCACATAAGTGAGAGGAAATCTCAAGTTGGGATGGATGGTGATTGGGGCATGTGATGTGATGATGGGTGCAGGCAGTGGATTTGTAGTTTTTACTTTTTGCAAGGAAGCCCGGAACTTTCAGATTCGGGATTTCCCAGTTGTGTCAGTTTATTATCCAAAATAAAAAGAACTTTTGAGAAGATGTCTGTCTCGGAGTTATTGGTTGGAGTGGAGGTTTGCTGGAACGCTGACAGTTGTAACTTTGAAAGGTCAATAAATGAACCATTATAAATCGAGGATTACCCATAGAACTTCTTCCATCTGGTAGCATCCTTATATACTGGGAAGAAAATTCAGAGAGCTGTAATCCAGTCTGGAGGGCATCATTTGTGAACAATCTGATATATGCTGCATATTTTTGTCAACTCAGAATCCTGAGGATGGTGGATCTTGATGCAAGGAATATTTCTCTTGCATGTACATAATTTTAATAATAATGCAGTTACACAGATGATTCACAATGAGGTCATTGGCATAATGACATCTTGGCAGATGCTATACTCTCCAATTAAACAATCAGGAATAAGAGGCACTCTCTCAACTGATTAAAGCTAAATTTCTCTGTATGAACCTCAGACAAGGCAAACAAATTTGGAGTATGGCACATAAAAGAAGATGGAAATCAAGGGACAACAGTTGAAATGAACACTAAAAGAAAGCTTGAAGTTGGCTAATCTTCACTTTCATGCTGTACAATCAGGATATAACCAAGTATTAAATGGCAAGTAATTAATCTTGCTGTGTATCATTACAGTGGCTATCATTTCAATATATCTTTAAATAATGCTCTCCTGCTGTTTCAGTGACTAATGTAAAATTCTTTGAGAGAACAATCCATCTTGCTAAAAAAAGGAGTTTAAAATATCCACCAGGGAGATAAAATGAATAAAAAGTGTAAAAAAAGATGGCTCAGATCACAAAAATAATCCATGAGCCTCCCTATAAAAACCTCTGTGACAAATTCCCAGTGAAGAAAGGAGAAAGAAAATACACCATTGTAAGATCTGGAGTGGAAAAATAATTACCTTTGAGGCAGAATTTCCACATATTCCACCCACCTCTGCATGATCCATACAGGAAAACAAAGTGTGTTTAAACAGCTTTAACATTCCTAGCAAAGGCCAGCTGATCAAACTTTTTTAGTTCCAAAGACATTTGAAAGTAAGATATTGTTCCAAAGATGCCTTTAAGAATAGTTTTGGAGGAAAAAAAAAAAGGAGAAATGAAACTGGGACTGTTATAATTTCTTTTTTCTTTTCCTAATTCTGTTCATGGTTGCTGAACTAACACAGGAAAGACCAGGATAGACTGTTTGCTTAGTAAAATACTCACTTAGTAAGATACTCAGAAGATCAGGTCACTGACTGAGATAAATGATATGATAATCAGTATGAAAAGTGACACATAACTTAGATTGTATGGCTGCCCAACTTTTTTAAAAAAATCAACAACTCTCGGTAACACAACAATAAAACCCAGACTTATAAAAAACATAAATTATAAAACCATAAAACCAAGTAGCTACTATTAGTAAATGGTGATGACATGAGGATGAGGATGATGATAATAAAATTTTGATTCTGCTGATATTTTGGTAAACTAAGATTGGCCATGCCATGTATTATAGACCTGAAGGAATGCAACTTTTGAGCCGTAGTAGCAACTTGAGAATTATATTTTTCATTAATCAAGACTTACAGTGACTGTCAAATCAAGAGTGTGGCCAAGTGATAAGGATACCCTTTATTAGATATTTATTTATTGCAGAGTTCAGTCTTTGAGTAAACCAAGTAGCAATCCAAAGAGAAACTTTTTTATTGTATAATCATGTCAACCAAAGATTGGGCATTGCAAAGTAATACTTGTTTTCTAGTTGTGCAGGATATGCATTATAGTATTGGGTTTCTTCTCTTGGTGCAACAGCAAACTAAGACCTCTAGAAGCTTTGTCAAAATAATATCTGGTCAAAGTGAGCAAATAGTAAAAAGTAATCAAAGAGAAGCAGTGTGGTCTAGTGGTTAAGGCACCAGAGAGCAAGAGAGTGTGAGTTCAAGTCCCACCTTAGCCACGAAAGCCAGCTGAGTGACCTGGGCCAGTCCCTTTTCTCAGCCCAAACAGGGTTGTTGTTATGGGGAAAATAGGAGAGGGAATAGATTTCCACCTTAAGTACTAATAAAGGTGGGATATAAATAAACAAACCAACCAATTATACATAGAAATATGCTTAAAAGAATCTTACCGTGTGACTTATGGATTCATTTCAACGTTACAATATCTTAGTAGTTTTCAGTTCCATTATATCATACCCACATCTACCCCAACATGCTAGCACCACCCTCAAATTTTGTCCTGACTCAATCCCCAAATTTAGCTCTCAGATAATCAGCACGAAATGTGCACTCAAACAGGGGGCTTAATTAATTCTCCAACCTATCAGCAGGTGGAGGTATTGCTTTAATTCTGCCATTAAATCGACAGCCATTCTTGTATCTTCAGCTGTTCTAAGACAAAAATAAAGAACATTCAAACTTTATTTTGGGTGTGCTTGGAAGTTATGATTGTCTTGTGTTTGAAATCTCTTTACCTTTTTCATCAAAGGCACCGCAAGAAAGCAGGTGACAACAGCTGGAGTGTCTATGCCTTTCTGTGGAGCCTTCAGAGGACACATTCCTTGTAAACTATATATGTAAATCTTCTGGTCCTGTAAGAGATCAAAAGGAAAATGGATTTAGATAGTGTTTAAAACTATCTTTTTTTCAAGGATGAAAATACAGAGTAGCAGTTTGCAAGAAAAGCGGAGAGTTATGCATCTCATTATAGCCAAAAAATTTAATGGTGAAGATTCTGTGTATCCATTTCTTAAATTACATTAAAGATATTTTATCAAAAAAAAAAAAAATCTTCTGACATTTAGAATCTCTTTTACTAAGTCAGGATTAAAGAGAAAACATCAGCACTAGTTAATTGTAATGAGGTCACTTTAAATGGTGGAAAGAAAGGTGCAACATTCCACTTTGCGCTCTTTTAAAACTATTTTCTGTAATTGGAATTGACAAACAGAATTGTGATGGGGAAACCCAGGGAGTGAGATGGTGTTAAGATGGGCTTTAGCATTCCATGGAAGAGGCAAAACATTGATATAGAATAAAAAGTCATCTGGAAATTCCAAGAAAAGTCAACATTTTTGCTTTCCTTTACCATCTATTGTTAAGAACAGAAAATAGGAAGAAAAGCGATATGGAATGCAAGCTACTCATTTGAAACCTTGGTTGCAGTAGGTTCAATTGTACTATCACAGAGAAAAGGGAATTGACTTATTTTCCAAAGCACCAGAGAGAAGGACAAGAAGTAACAGGGTGGAAGCTTGTTAAAGAGAGATCCAACCAAGAAATATGGATAAATTTTCTTACAGTGAAAACAATTAATCAGTGCAACATCTTGCCTCCAGGAGCTATGGGTGCTCCATCACTGGAGGTTTTAAGAAATAGACTAGACAAATAGTCTGGGATGGTATAAAGTCTCCTTTACAGAGAAGAAAAGAGTTCAAATTCAGAACAGATGGGTTGAGACACACCTCTGTTGCAGTCCAAAGAGAGTTCTGAAGTTTCAACTGGCAGCATAGCTTCATTCCTGGACAACTCATTTTGGAAACCTCTATGAATCCTTTCTCTGTATTTACTACAGTGTAGTTCCTGAAATCAGGAAAGGGGAATTAAATCAAAAGGTACAGGACAGCATCAATGAGAAGCAAAGAAAAACCACAATTCTGTATGGGTTTGGGTCTTTTTTCCTACAAAATATATATCTCATCATAGTTTATTGATCAGATTACTGATCAATTGATCTGATCAATTGATCAGATTACTACTTAGCCTTTTCTTCCAGGAGATTACAAAGTATTCTCTCCTCTCATTTTTCCCATACACCTGTGAGGGAGGTTAAAGAAAACAAAATGGCTCAGTGGACTTTCATAGTTGAAGATGAACTTAAATTTACTTCTTCCCATCCTGGTCCAACACTCTAACCAATCCGCCACATCAGTTCCTATGGTCACTATTAATTTCTTATTATTCCTCCCCCTGCTATAAGAACTCTTACTTTGAAGAGAAGATGGAGGGCATGTCATTCAACAAGGTAATTATATGTAATATAAACAATATAAGGCAATCTTAGCCTTTAGCCTTCTTAGCTCCATTTCATTATTTGTGTCTTTTATCAATTTTTTATTAATCAGAATAGAGCTGGAAAAGGAACCTTGGAGGTCTTCTACTCCAAACCCCTGTTCAGGTCAGACAATCTATACCAGGGATCCCCAACCTTTCGACGCCGCGCGGCCCGGTTCAGCGTCAGCTGGCGCCGCGCCCGGTTCAGCGTCAGCTGGGCGCCGCCATCTTTTTGCGAAAAATCACTTCCGTGGCGTCACGGAAGTGATTTTCGTCAAATGGCGCTAGCGCTTCTGGTGAGCTTTTTCGGGTAGAAATGGCTTTCTACCCGGAAAAGCTCACCAAGCTGGCGCTGCCATCTTTTTGACTTAAAAATTGCTTTTTTACCAAAAAGATGGCGGCGCCCAGCAACCAGCGGCCCGGTAAGGCTTGTTCCATGACCCGGTACCGGTCCGCGGACCGGCGGTTGGGGACCCTGATCTATACCATTTCAAACAATTTTCCTTCCTACCATTTTCTTTTTCTTTTTGCCCCAGTGTGAACACCAAATCTATGTTTTCCTGACTGAGGATGCTTGGCCCAACCAGCAATTCTAATGTCGTGCACTGATACTCTGCACTACCCCAACTTGGATTTTTGTCCTGCTACGCATCTTCCATGTCCACAATTTATGTATGTAACCCAAAGCAAAGTTAAGTTAGATTATCCATAATGTTTGTAGACCCATCTTCAAACGATGTATGAGGATAACTTTTCCAAAGAGGAACAAAGAGCTTGTTTTTCTATTAACTCGAAGATGACACTGTTTGTGTTTGCAAGGGAAAACCACAAAGAACGCATAAATATAATCACTGGCTACTGGACATCTTTAAAAGACTGGAGACAACAAAGAGACAACATTATGCAGCTAAGAATTTGAATCAGATGTGCTGTTTTGGTTTGTTGCTCTGCATGAAAATACACAAATGCAAGCAACCAGAAAACAGTGAAGAATGGGGATTGTTGAAACCAGTTGAAAATGGGTAATCCATTATTCTCAACCTGGTCAATTTACTTTAGTCCTGTATATAATTGTCATTTTGTTAGCCCAAAATGATCTCAGGGAATTTGTAATGAATTTATAGAAGGTTAAGAAACCCTTTTGAGGAAAGCATGGATACCTCAAGTTGCCAAATTTGGAAGGTTCAAACTGTGAAAACATTTATTTCAAGACCATCTTGCCACCTAGATGGTTCTTTTTCTAATGGTCCAATAGATCATGTTCTAATGGGGACCAAATGGACCATTGACTTCTTTCCTGTTTGAGGCATCCCAAAAGATCTCAGACATTGCATCAGCTACCTCCATAGGATGCCTTCCATATGGGTTGGGAAATAATACCCATAATTTCCAACCACTAAACTAAAGGCCATGTTCTTCAGGACCTACAGGCAGGATATGAGAGCAAAACAAATTGCAGGTATCAACAGAAGAAAATATTCGTAGCTCAGGGTTGAACTGTGGGGTCCTTGGTGCTCTCTGAGCTTGGTGGTTATCTTGTAAATGTTTCATTGCCCAACTAGGTGACATCAATGGTGAACTGATGATGTTACCTAGTTGGGTAATGAAATGTCTGAAAATAAACCACCAAGCTCAGAGAGCACCAAGAACACCACAAATTACAGTGTTTGTAATAAGAAAAGAGGGTGAAGAAGGAAAAAAACACCTTCATACAGTGTTTGAGGAAAGCATCACTATCCACAACTCAAGAAATACTGAGCAAACAATCTATTTACATTGCAGAGCACAATGTAAATGTTTTTTTTTAAATACAAACCTTGTATCTTCCTTCTCATCCCAGAATACTACACTGTGGTCTTGTCCTTGAGAAGAGAAGAAAGACTGTTTCCCACAGGGCAAGCAGTACATGAATGTGGCAAAGGAAGGACTTTTCATTTGTCCTATAACTGAAATGGCCAGTGGCCGCTGTATAAAAGGAAGGTTAGACATGAAGAATGAAATTATATAGCAATAGCAGCACTTATATACCGCTTCACAGTGCTCTAAGCAGTTTTAGAGTCAGCGTATTGGCCCCAACAATCTGGATCCTCATTTTACCCACCTTGGAAACATGGAAGGCTGAGTCAATCTTGAGCCAGTCAGGATTGAACTGCTGGCAGTGGGCAGTCAGCAGAAGTAGCCTGCAATACTGCATTCTAGCCATTGCACAACCACTGAGCCCTGTTCAGAACTCTGTCTGTATTTACAGGCTGGATTTATATACTAAGCCATCAAGGCTGCATCTTGCCCCAAAAATCATAGTTTCAAGAAACTATTATTCAGCCTGACATGCGCTCCCATCTTATGACACAACCAAGGACCATAGAAAGACTGAAGCATTTGTTAATTTACAATATGAGTGCTGTAGCAACAACGAACAAAAAATGCCTTGCAGGTGCCCTGAGCCACGATTGCAGTGTCTCGCTTAGATGGACCAAATAGTTGGCCGAGAAGATGGGATTTTTATCTGACATATACGGATAACATGCATGGACAAGGCTAATTTGAGGAATCCCAACTTGTTATGCTCTGCAGGTAGTCCTCGACTTACGACTACAATGGAGCCCAAACTTTCTGTTGCTAAGTGAAACATTTGTTCAGTGGGTTTTGTCCCATTTTACGACCTTTCTTGCCACAGTTGTTAAGAGAATCCCGACAGTTATTAAGTTAGCAACATGGTTGTTAAGTGAATCTGGCTTCCCCATTGACATTGCTGGTCAGAAGGTTGCAAAAGGAGATCACTCGGACAGTGCAACCGTCATAAATATGAGTCAGTTGCCAAGTGTCTGGATTTTGATCATGTGATCACAGGGATGCTGCAACAGTTGTAAGTGTGAAAAAATGGCCATAAGTATTATTTTTCCAATGCCGTTGTAACTTCCGTCACTAATCAAACTGTTGTAAATCGAGGACTGCCTGTATTTTTGGTCTCCAAGAATCTTGGAGTCCAACATTCAAGTTCAGAGGGATTCCATGTATCACGTCTTCTCTTTAGGGTTTCAGTTGGCCTTTATTAGTCTTTATCTATTGATTAGCCCTTGAGCCTTATCAAAGTGCAAAGTTCCAGAAACAAATTATTACTAAAATTTGATAAGAGCAATTTAAAATGGAATGGGATAAAATACAATTTAAAATAAAATTGGAATAAAATATAGTCCAAAATGAACTTGGAATAGAATACAATAATTTAAAATATAGATAAAATATGATAAAACTAGCTTGATATCTGTGCTTCGCTACAAAATTATGTGGTCAACCTTAGTTTTTGAGGAGGAAAATAAGGGAAAAAAAATCTGCCTCTACCTACCAGCATCCATCCGTATTCATCTGGCTAGCCTCTTGTCAGTGTGTGAGAGAGTTGAGAAACTGAAACAGTATTTGCTGTGTGAGCAAGAAGGAGACAGCAAGGTGCCTGGGCGTGGCTTAGCTAAACTGTACTGTACTAAAGCTGCTTGGTGCTGTGACACTAAAAAGAAACTGAAACTCCTCTCCTTTGCTTATGTTTTGCATTTGGAACAGATTTCTTTTCAGGTGGGGAGGGGGAATAGAAAAATTCTTTCTTAGTGATCACCTAGAAGCCAAGAGAAACATACATGCCAAATTTCAAGTTTGTAGGCTTTATGGTTCTAGAGATTTTGTGATGATGCATGAATGGTATATATATATATATATATAGATTATCTTTCGGTGTCACCCCTGCAATCTACCCCAATCGGTCCCATATATGCAGATCTCAACTGAACCATTTTGCTTAAGTCTTGTGCTGTGTTAAATGTTATTTTCAGATTCTGGCCACACAAAAGGGAAACTATTTTGATATGGGGATCCCAATGGGTCATTTGTTTGGTATATAGACCGAGGGACCTGTCTCTCACCCTCTTATATAGGCAACAATCAAATAGGATGTGAACATTCAGTTGGTCACTGTGCTGTCCAGCCAGTATATAGTTAATGGGAATTGGTATAGTTAGTTAGGAATTGGGAGCTGTCCCCTTAAGGGAATCCATCATGGTAAATGTAGTTAAGGTACCCTGGGAAATGTAGTGCATGTCATGTGGCCACATCTGTAATCCTGATTGGTCACTGAATTGACCCTTGGTGGGTTGGGGGAGGTTCCTGCACTCTTACCTGAACCCAGCCTTGTACTAGCATCTCTACCCCTGCTCCTACGATATGAGATGAAAGGGATAAAAGATTACCATCCTTTTATACCAGAAAGTCAGCTATGCAAAGAGTTGGACATTGAGATGAATCTCGACGTAACTGTAAGTTATATTGAGGATGCCTGATGAACCAATAAAAAGACTTTGTATGGATGCTTTGTGGAATTATCTATCTAGTCACTGTTAGATATAGAATGCTGGCCAAGATGGACTAGCTGTGCTCTACGTTTCTTTAAGCTCAGAAAGATATCAGACATCACTGCCTAAACACCAAAATTCTCTTGTACCTTTTCAGGTTTGGTGTCCCAACACTCCATCATGAGAGCCTGCAGTCGATGAAACTGCACTTCTTCTGCCTGGCCCAGGACGGGCCGAATCCCCTTGGAGAGTTTCTTTGAAATTTGCAGTTGATGTTGTCCCAGGACGGGTCGTTGCCCCGACAGCAGCTCATACAACACCATTCCATATGAAAACATGTCCACCTAAGCCAGAGCAGAACAGAGAAACTGAGATTCAGAAACATAGCAGTGGGGAAGGCAAGGAAATGAGTATCAATGCTGCAAAGTTCCCTGATCCTATCAGCACGGGATTGTAGGAGTTGTATTTCACCAGGTTGCTGGCCCCTTCCTTTATACATCATTCTTGGCTTTCTGTTTATTTCCAAAGCCTGGAATAACAATCAGTGCAAAGTCATGGTAATTGGGGAAGGCAAGGAAGTGAGAATCAACTCTACAGAGCTCCCTGATCAGTGGTGGTATTCTATCGGTTCGGCCTGGTTCGAGTGAACCGGTAGCAAAAAATGTTACTGTTCGGCCGAACCACTAGTAAAAAAACAGCTACCCAGGTTTTTCTTTTCTTTTTCTTTTTTCCTCCTGACGATCAGCTCTGCCGGGATCCTCCTCGTTGTCTTACTGCTTTGCCCAGGAGGCTTCCCTGAAGTCCAGAAGGCAAAAAGGGGCACACGGTGTGTTTGTGTGTGTGTTGCGTGCCTCCCCATGCTCCGTTTTTTGCCTCCTGGGACTCAGGGAAGCCTCCTGGGAGCAAAAACAGCCTCCCAGGCTTCCCTGAGGCCTAGGAGGCAAAACAACAACAACCCTGGAGTGTGGGGGAGGGGTGCTGCAAAAAAAGAAGTCATGCCCACCCAGTCACATGGCCGCATCCACCTAGCCATGCCCACCTATCCACCCCCACAGAACTGGTAGTAAAAATATTTGCATCCCCCCCCCTGTCCCTGACCATGTGATTGTGGGAGTTGTATTTCACCAGATTGTTTGCCCCTTTCTTTATACAACACTTTTTGGCTTTCCATTTATTTCCAAAGCCTAGAATAACAATCAATGCAAAGGTGGGGGTGGTGGGAAACCTAACAGGAGAAAAAATAACATTAAGATGCAAAATTAAGAGACACTGGGGAAAAACACTGTCACATTTCAACATAAAGCGGATGTAAATCCCATTTAAGACTGAATGCAATGTCAGTCAGATACAACTGCTCTGTTATTTCTCTGTGTGTCCTAATGTTGAAGTCAGGGACAAGAATTTTTTTTTTTTTTATAAAAAATTGCTTGCAAAAAAAAAGATTGAACAGTCAAGAACATAGAGCAATAGCACTTAGACTTATTGTATAGTGCTTTACAGCCCTTTCTAAGCAGTTTAAAGGGTCAGCTTATTGCCCCCAACAATTTTGGATCCTCATTTTACCCACCTCAGAAGGATGGAAGGCTGAGTCAAACTTGAGCCTGGTGAGATTTG
Organism: Notechis scutatus; assembly: GCF_049901735.1. NCBI lineage: Eukaryota > Metazoa > Chordata > Lepidosauria > Squamata > Elapidae > Notechis > Notechis scutatus. The sequence continues at coordinate 12,437,193 of NC_142019.1, forward strand.
AACTGCCAAATTGCAGGCAGCCGGCAGTCAGCAGAAGTAGCCTGCAGTACTGCCCTCTAACCACTGCGCCACTGCAGCTCCTATATATAATTTCACTTGTTGTCATGTTGATGGGAAATAGAATCTTGACTCTGGCTATAGATGGGTCATGAATTGCAGTTTGAATGGCAGAGCCTGCCATGGCACCTTCTATGCATGTACCTTTTCATCATAGACGATGCGAGGTCGTATCTCTGGAGCCTGATAGCCAGGAGTACCCTCCACCCCCAAAGCTCCTTCATGGAAGGACTGACGAGATATCCCATAGTCAGATAGTTTGATGTTGATGCTTTCCTTCACGTCTAAAGACCACACAAGGATGTTGTCAGATTTCAAGTCGCAGAAAATGATTTTCTTCTTGTGAAGGTAGGCCAGGCCTGCAGCAATCTGATAGGCGATCTTGAAGGTCAGCATATGTCCCAAAGGTACAAAGGAAGCTCCTAGAGCAAAAGACAAGAGAAAAGACCATCTATGTCAACGTTCCAGCTGAAGAACTCAACTAAAACAGGCACGGTCGAGACGATCCAATCTCTGAATGCAAAACTTTATTGAGTACATCATTTCAGCACTGATGAGGGCAAAAACAGATCTAGCTAATTCCCGTGCACATAATTAAAGTATAGGATTTTCCCTCCTCCTGTTAGTGCAGGTCTCATTGTCCAATTGAATATCATTGTATTGTTATGAGAAAAAGTCTTTGGTATTGGCAAACACAAGTGTCCTTGGCTCTCATGGCTCATCTTCTTGATGACTGGAGCCTACATTCCATCTCATCCTTCCCTCCCACCTGGTTCGTTGGCAAGCTGAGAAGCAACAGCAAAAGCACGCTTCAAACATGACAATCTGATTGTCAGCTACACTAATATCTACCTCAAATGTGTAATGATATGTGAGTCAGATGGGAGCTCAGATGACGAGATGCTACTACTCAGATAAGGGATAGTATAGCCCAGGGGTCACCAACCTTTTGGACCTCAGGGACCACCAAACTCATAATTTTAAATCCTGCGGACCACTGATATGAATTTTGACTGATGGTGGCTTGCTGACGTTGGTGGGAAAGTCGGTCCCATATTCCAGAGCTGAAGTAGTCACAGGACTGGCCCTTTGGTCATCCCGGAGCAGCTGCTCCTCCACCTGGGTGCACCGGCCTGCCATGGACTGGAGGAGTTGCTCTGGGATGACCAAAGGGCCAGTCCTGTGACTACTGCAGCTCTGGAATATGGGACCAACTTTCCCACCAACGTCAGCAAGCCACCCCAGGGCGGATTTCCCTCCCCACCGTTGGTCTTAGCTTCCAGCTCCAGCTCGCATGGCTCTACTCAAGGTAAGGTTTGCACTTGGCTGAAGGGTGGGGGCCAGTGGGTGGGCAGGCCATGTGGGCGGCACAGCTTTGTATTCCTGTGCAGCCTGGATTAATTGCTTTGGGGGGGGGTGCTTGGGGGGGGGACATTTCTCTGCGGACCACTAACATTTTCTCGCGGACCACCAGTTGGCGACCACTGGTATAGCCCACAGTTGGATAGTGGGCAGGGCAAGAAGTTCAGAAGACATTCTCCCTAGTTTCTTGGGCTATAAATGAGATGGCAGGAGGATGTACCTTCAGACTTGCAAGATTGATAAGACCTCACCAGATAAATCAGAAAAGAATAATGACCAAATAAAATCCATTTTATTGCAAAGCTACACTGATAGAATTTTGCAAGTCTGAAAGTGCAGCTGGTCCTCAACTTAAATCCATTCATTTAGGGACTGTTCAAAGTCACAGCCTGGATAAAAGTAACTTATGCCTGTTCTCATAGTTACAACCGTTGTGGCATCCCCATGGTCACATGATCAAAACTTGGCAATGGGTTCATATTTATGATGATTGTCCCGGCATCACACATCTTTTCTGATCTTGTGATAAGCAAAGTCAATGGGGAAGCCAGATTAACTTAACAACCATGTTGTTAACTTAACAACTGTAGTGATTCATTTAACAACTGCGGCAAGAAAAGTTGTAAAATGGGGCAAAACTCACTTAACAACTGTCCCCCATTAATTTTGGGCTCAATTGTGGTCATAAATCAAAGAATACTTGTGCAATTTTGGCTAAGGATCCCATGGTGGACATCTCTGGGCAGAAGGTCTTTCTTTTACCTTTAGAGTTTTCTGAGAGTACAGTGGTCAGGCTGCCCAAAGGAGCCAGTTCTAAGGCCAAGCTGAGCGGGTGGATGCTGATCCCAATCAAGGAGACCACACAGGGGTATTGCAATGAGTGGAGCATGCTGGCCTCTTGACGGAACTCCGAGAAGCTCTTCATGGCATCCATCGCCCGTAGATGCCTCAGCATGGTGTCTGTGCAAAGAAAAACAGACGTGTGTATAAGGTCCACACTTTTGGATCATATCCCAAGCCCATGAAATCCTGCATTCTCATTTAGGGATGTCCAAAGGCCTCTTGTAAGCCACTGGCCCCAATAGTTGCTTCTGCAGGATGAATTTGCAAGCAGCGGTCAACTCGTAACAACTGCCCACTTTGCAATGCACCACTTTGGGATATATTAGAGTCTTGCATTCTGTATTTTAATTATACTCAGATGCTTTCAATATGCATCTGAGGAGGAAGGCATGATGTAAGACAGGATGACCTCATCAATTGTCTCTGTGAAACTGAGTAAGAATAGATGAAAGGTCTGCAGAAGAAAGCTTCAATCAATCAATCAATCAATCAATCAATCAGAACAGAGCTGGAAGGGACCTTGGAGGTCTTGTAATCCAACTCCCTGCTCAAGCAGGACACCTTATACCATTCCAGACAAGTGGCTGTCCAGCCTCTTCTTAAACACCTCCAGTAATGGAGCACTTACAACTTCTGGAGGCAAGCTGTTCCACTGATTAATTGTTCTCACCGTTAATCAGTGGAACAGCTTGCCTTCAAAAGTTGTAAGTGCTTCATCACTGGAGGTTTTTAAGATTCCTTCATAAATTCTCTACATTCAAAACCATTTTTTTCCAATCCACACCACATTTTTCTTCTTGTTTCTTGTTCTGCAGTAAGCAAGTTGGAGGTATCTGCTTTTAATTCCTATTTGCCTGCTTCCATAAACTGGGTTCCCACAGCCCAAACTCTTACCTCTTGTTCCATTAATGGAGTTAGTTTCTAGATAAGCTCGAAAGCAGGGGTCTCCAACCTTGTCAACTTTAAGACTTGTGTCCCAAAGATACTTTATTTCAGGCGGCAACTTTCTTGTTTTTTCTTTGAAGACATTTCACTTCTCATCCAAGAAGCTTCTTCAGCTTTGACTGGATGGTGGGGAATGGAAGGATTGATATTCCTTGCAGACAGTTGGTCATTTGCATTCTTTTAGACCAGGGGTCTTCAAACTTGACAGCTTTATGACTTGTGGACTTCAACTCCCAGAATTCCTCCTCCAGTCATGTTAGCTCAGGAATTCTGGGAATTGAAGTCCACAAGTCTTAAACATGCCAAGTTTGAAGACCCTTATTTTAGACAGCCATTGAGGTCACCTGGAAGTTTAACTGTGTCCTCAGGGTCACCCGAGTGGTGCAAATGGGTATAGAGCAGGGGTCTTCAACTTGGCAAGTTTAATACTTGTGGACTTCAACTCCCAGAATTCCTGAGCTAACATGACTGGAGGAGGAATTCAGGGAGTTGAAATCCACAAGTCTTAAAGTTCAGAAAGTTGGAGACCCCTGCTCTAAAGGCTACATTTAAACCGGTGCTGCTGTTACCCCCCAAAAGGGGAAACATTTGCCTACACGTGGAAGGAGAAAAAATCGGTTGCTTTTTTGAAACAATAACTTGGTCCTCAACACCAATAAGACCAAGGAGCAGAGGTGGTATTCAGCAGGTTCTGACCAGTTCTGGAGAACCGGTAGCGAAAATTTTGAGTAGTTCGGAGAACCAGAAAATCCCACCTCTGACTGGAGATTTTACAGTATCCTTCCCCTGCCACACCCACCAAGCCACACCCACAGAACCGGTAGTAAAAAAAATTGAATCCCACCACTGTCAAGGAACTTATAGGAACAGATCAGACATCCAGCCTTTGCTTATCAATGGAGACCGAGGGGAGCAAGTGGCCAGTTTTAAGTTTCTGGGTGTTACCATAAAAGAGGACCTGACCTGGGGTACTCACATTGCAGCACTGGTCAAAAGGGCCCAGCAGAGATTATACTACCCTGAGGCTTCTCAGCTCTGAATGAAAAACTGAATGAAAAACTGCTGGTGACCTACCACTGCACCATAGAGAGTATCTTAACTTACTGCACCTGTGTATGGCTTGCCAATTGCACAGTGGCAGATAGGACAGCACTCCAGAGGGTTAATGTCATTGCCCAGAAGATCATGGGTTGCCCTCTCCCCTCTTTGGAAGAGCTTTATAGCTCCCGCTGCCTTACGAAAGTTCAAAACATTCTCAAAGATCCATCTCATCCTGGGCACCCTTTTTTTGAACTATTACCATCTGGCAGACGATACAGAATAATAAAAACAAGGACAATTAGGCTGAAAAATAGCTTCTATACCAGGAAAGTAGCTCTTTTGAATTCTACTGTATAGTGCAGTGTTGGTGTGGTGTCAGGGTTCTCGGTTCAATGTGTGGAGTGTGAAGGATGTGTGTTTGTGTTTATTTTCATAGTCATACTGTACACTGAAGATGGTATTTAATTTTGTTGTATGAGGTGCAATGACAATACAATAAACTAAACTAAACTTTAAAAGAGCCACTCTTCCACATTGCTCAACACTGGCTTCCTTACCTGTTGCTGAATTGGCAGAAGTATTATATTTTTTAATCTGAAAACGCTTGATGGCTACCGGTTTCCCTTGATATTGTGCCCGATAGATAACTGTTCCACTTCCTCCTTGGCCGAGGATACTGTTTTCATTTTCTACGCATTCCAGTTTGCTATTTTGCAAGAATAATCTGCCAAGCGTACCAAATGAAGAAAAGAGAGAAATGGGATTATTAAGCAATTCCGGTCAACACAAGCCAAGATTTAAGATCACCCATTTCTCCTCTTCCTAATCTCCCAGAACAGACAGTGCCTATTTCTGTGGCCAAGATGGGTCTTTTTTCTCTCTCCAGCCATCTGCTGACTAGAAGATAATCAAGCAGAAAACATATTTTTTAATTACCATCTTTGATAGGCTGTTTTACTGGCAGCAGCTAAGGTGGTTTTTTAACGGGTAGCATCACTTCAAAGCAGAGGTATGGGAGACTCAGGTAGGACAGGTGGGCAATAAATTTTACAAACACACAAATAAAATAAATAAGAAAACCAAGGAAGCATTTTTTGACGTGTGTAGGATGATGCTTTTGAATGAGATTTTTCCCATCAGCTTTTCCTGGGTATAGCAAGTCTGTTTACAGCAAAGATGCACAATTTTTCCAGGCTGAGCTTCACACTTGGACTTTACAAAGTGTGAAGAAGATACTTTCCCCCCGAAAATGGTGAGTGGGATAGAAGGCAGGGATGGACTGCTGGGGATTCGCAGGGGTTCGAGGGAGCCCCTAGCTAAGATTCTGTGCAGTTTGGAGAACCCCCAAATCCCACCCACCCCACCCCTCCCAGGAGTCCCCACGTGGCCCGTTTTGGATGCAGGTAAGTGCCGGGTGCGCACAGAGTCTTGGGGAAGGTGAAAAATGGGCCTCCTGGAAGTTCAGGAAGGCTGGAAATGGGCTCGTTTCCAGCTTCCAGAGAGCCTCCGGAGTCCAGAGAGACCGTTTTTGCCCTCCTGGAGGTTCAAGAAAAGCCTCTGGAGCCCGGGGAGGGCAAAAACGCCCCCCCACCATGGTGCAGGAGGCCGACTAGGCCACGCCCACCCAGCAACTGGGCAGAGAACCCTTTGCTAAAATTTTCGAAGCCCACCTTGGGTAGGATGGAAATAACATGAGATTTGATCTCATTTCTATTTAGATGAGATTAAAAGGATGGTTAACATTTTCATCCAGCAGGTGGTAGCCATCCTGGGTAGATGCCAAAAAACAACAACAACACGAACCTAAGCAGGGTTAGATGTGATTAGGACTAGGGTTGGAGACCAGGTTGTCAGCTGGACTGTGAAATTTTAAAAAATTACATGGAAGAAATAAAAGCCAATTCTGAACTGTCAACAAAAGAGATTCTTGGTGTCACCAGTAGTCAAGTTTGTTTGTTTTTTTACTTACCTTCTATCACCCTAAAAATTGCTATTTGTTAACAATTTCAGGTGATCCCCTACCACTTGGACAGGTGGGACAGGTTCCCTTTAACTAGGTCAACTAGGTTAACTATAACTAGGTCAGCTTGATACCACCCAATGTATTGACAGAATAACAGAGTTTGAAGGGATCTTGGAGGTCTTCTAGTCCAACCTCCTGCTCAGGTAGGAGACCCTATAACATTTCAGACAAATGGCTGTCCAGTCTCTTCTTGAAAACCTCCAATGATGGAGCATCCACAACATCTGGAGTTTCCACTGATTAATTGTTCTAACTGTATAGATAATGCAACTCCCCAGTTTCTACTGGTGGAAATTCTGGAAGCTGCATTTCTTAGCATACCTGAAGAACACCAAACCGGAAAAGCCTGCTGGGCTAGACTACGGTAGGCAGAAATGTAAGGAATTTGCTGCAAACATGATCCATATTGTTAGGAATATGAGTCACCTAACAGCTATTTGAGTTAGAAATATATAAACCAGGATAAACATTTTAAAACTGTATCTTTAAGAAAATGCAAAACTGTAATTAGGTGTGGTTTCTCAAACGGCCATAAGATGGAGCCAGAAACCTGGGTTGTTTAGTCTCAGAAGAGAGTGTGAGTGTATCTCTGTTTCCTTCTGTTGGAAAGTATTGCCGTTGCACCATTTTCCCTAATTGACTGATATTCATGGATTTGATGTAAGTCTGATACTGAACTGTTTTTGACACTGGAATTTGTTATTGAATTATCCCTGGATTGAAAACTGACTGATTTACCTGTGAATGACTTTGGATTGCTTATTTGGACTTTGCTTAACGTTTCTGGAAGTAAAAACCTACATTTACTGTACAGTGTATCTGTGTGCTCTGTGTGTATTATTCCAACACTACTCTCTATACGTCTCCCTGTATGCGCTCATTCTCCTAACGGGGAATTACCTCAACATTGGTTATGGGCCCAGGCCATACCAGGCTCAGATAACTGAGAGTTAGTGTGAATGCACAGTACTGTATACAGACAGCTGTTTACTGTTTAATTGTGGTTTACTATCCTGGTAAAGATGGCACAAGTCACTTCAACAAGTCTATCACTGATAACCCGGTTGGATGGAACAAACTATGTTTTTTGGTCTATGAAATGCAGTCTACTTCTTTGTAGAGGTTTATGGAATGTAGTTCAAGATCCACCAGATGTAAATGCTTGGGATCCAGCAAATGAGGATGATGCCAAGAAGCTTGCTGACTTTAAACAGAACAACGAACGAGCTCTTTGTATAATTGGACTAACACTGAGTGACCAGCAGCTACTCCATATTTGTGGAGAAGAGTCTGCTGCTAGGTGTTGGGAGAATTTGAAGAGGATTTATGTTCATGACAGTGTAGGTGCACACATACATCTTACATGTAAACTGTTTAGAGCACGTCTTCTGAAAGGTGGAGATATGTTAGCTCATTTAAACTTCATGAAAAGAACTTTTCAAGAGCTACATGAAAAAGAACTGATATTTTCAGAGCTGCATCAAGTTTACATCATTCTTTCCTCATTGGATGAAAGTTATGATGATTATGTATCTTCACTGGAAGTACTGGCCAGAGATAAACTGACATTGACTGACATAACTGGAAGATTGTTAGAAGAAGCAAGAAGATGGCTGGATAGGGACCAAATGAGAAAGGAACAACCACAAGAAGAGAATTTGTCTTCAACTGCCTATACAGTTAGGAAATGTTTTTCTTGTGGGGCTAGGGGACATATAGCTAGATTCTGTAAGAAAAGAAAAGGACAGAATACTAGTAAACACCAGAAGACCAAGAAGAATGTTAATGTAGCTATGTCTAGCAATTCAACTGTAAACCATGATTTGTGGGTTGTTGATAGTGGAGCATTGCAGTGCATTACTAAAGATAGAAAAAGGTTTGTAAAGATGTATCATTGGCAAATGGATGGAAGATTAAAGCATTTGGTGAAGGTACTGCATATTGTTCTTGTATAAACGAACATTTAACTATGTTATATATACCTAAACTGAAATTTAATTTATTATCAGTAAGGGCTTTAGTTAATATTGGTTATGTAGTAACCTTTAGGGGAGATAACTGTATAATAGAGAAAGAGGGTAACTGCTACTTTAGAGAATGATTTATATGTAATACATGATGACCAGTTGAAGATGGCTAACTCAGTTTATAACAATGTTAAGCCACATGATGAATGTATACATTTATTACACAGATGTCTAGGGCACATTAATTTCAAAATGCTCAAACAAACTGTTGAATTGTCAGAGGGAGTAAAATTGAAACCCTGTAGCAAGTATTTAAACTGTAATGCCTGTAGTCAAGATAAAAGTAAGGTTACTCCTGCAAACAGACTTAATGGGTTTAAGACCAAAGAACCTTTAGAGGTTGTTTTTGCTGACATAATTGGTCTTAAGAAACCAAGCTCCAAATGTGTGTAGGTAACTTAAATTTGGCTTTCTGCCATGCCAACGAGCGAATGGCAATTCTCCAGTTGTTGTGTTAACTACATTGTTTAAAACATGGTTACTACACATTATGGCTTCACTCCACATCTCCTGATGTACTGGCCTGTCTCCTGGTAGCACCTCCATGCTCTGGACACTATGCTGACAGACACCTTCTTGCCATAGCTCGCATTGATGTGCCATCCTGGATAAGCTGCACTACCTGAGCCACTTGTGTGGGTTGTAGACTCCGTCTCATGCTACCACTAGAGTGAAAGCACTGCCAGCATTCAAAAGTGACCAAACCATCATCCAGAAAGCATAGGAACTGAGAAGTGGTCTGTGGTCACCACCTGCAGAACCGCTCTTTTATTGGGGATGTCTTGCTAACTGCCTCTGCTTTCCACCTGTTGTCTATTCCATTTGCACAACAGCATGTGAAATTGATTGTCAATCAGTGTTTCTACCTAAGTGGACAGTTTGATTTCACAGAAGTGTGATTGACTTGGAGTTACATTGTGTTGTTTAAGTGTTCCCTTTATTTTTTTGAGCAGTGTATATTCTTGAGCACAGTAGGTGATTGGGGGGGGAATGTAGGAAACTGCAGGAAATGAAATTCAGAAGCCATAATTTTGGGAGAAAGAATGAAAGTTCCTTATTACCTGGCTGGAAAGTCCGTCATGAAAAGTTCAGGGACCAGTTCCTGTAAAGGGACAGGTAGATCTGGATGCTGGGCACAGGTGATGTGGTCTTGCTCAATAGCCGTGAGAAAACAGTCTTCCATATTGAAGTACTGTCCATCTTCTTTTGGGGGGCTGTCTTCTCCATCCTGGGGCTTTGTGGTCGAACAGACGGGGCAAGGCACATATTGCTCCATCAGTAGAGTCCCGTCACTCTCGGTGGCAGTGAGGGCTGGAAAAATATAATTTATTTATTTATATATCAAACTTCTGAGCTATTCATCTCCCTCATAGAGGGGACACAAGCATGCATACTGGAGATATCTCTTTCAAGAGATGGTTGCCCAGAACTGGACAAGGAGGTGAAGAATGAGCAGAACAGAACAGAACAGGAACAGAATCATGTTGTCAACCCTGAAGCTGGCCTGGTGGAAGCCACCTTGGAAACTTCAGTGCTGCCACACTTAAAGCTGAGGTATAGGGAGGGGGGGGATTAGAGATACTGGGGTTATCTAGTCAACACAAAATACTTTCTCTTGGGAACCATGGATGTTCTCGCATCTAGCCAAAGAAAGGAGTGATGTCAGCTGACCAGCAGACACTGCATTGATTGGGATGTGGAGGCTGATAGGTTGGTTAAACAGTATCACAATCAGTTCCCTCAGAAGGCTAAGGGGCCTCCAGGGGGAGGAACAGGGGGTTAAGGTGAACCTTGACTTATTTCCCTCTGTATGTTTTGTCTTGCAGGAATTCCTCTTCAGTTGAGGGAGGCAGCCTGTCAACCTTGAAACTGGCCTGGCCGAAGCCATCTTGGAGCTTCAGTGCTGCCACACTGGAGCTGAGGGATAGTGGGGCGGGGATTAGATATAGCTGGGGTTTGTATTCAAAACAAAATACTTTCTCTTGGGAACCAAGGAAGTTCTCACACCTGGCTGGAGGAAGGAGGGGGGATGTCACCAGGCAACCAGACAGTGCCCTTCATTGGACCATGTGACTGACTGTTTGGGGTTGAGGGGAAAACTTTTACTTTTAATTAGGTGAAAACTGTGGAACTCTTCAGAGTCGGTTTTCACCAGATTTGTGCCAATATGATATGTCCATATAAAGCTATTCTTTGAGGAATTCATCTGCCACAGAGTTTTGCTTGGTATGGGTCTATTATTTGGAACCCTGACAAATGTTAATGGAACAGTTCTCTGCATAGACTCTCCACAATTAATTGAAAAAAATATACCTCATGGATAATTCAAGGCCAGAGAACTCCTAGGGACTACCCAGAGCATTATTTGATGGATATCAAAGAAGAGTCATGGTGGTGCAGTGATTAGTAGTACTGCAGGCTATTCTGCTGACTGCTGGCTACCTGCAATTTGCCCATTCAAATCTCACTAGGCTCAAGGTTGACTTAGCCTTCCATCCAGAGGTGGTATTCAGCAGGTTCTGACCAGTTCTGGAGAACCGGTAGCGGAAATTTTGAGTAGTTTGGAGAACCAGGAAATACTACCTCTGACTGGCCTTGCTCCCATCTATTCTCTGCCTCCCGAGTCCCAGCTGACTGGCTGGGTCTTTTTTTTGTTGCCCTGCACAGGAGAATGGAGCTGGAAAGCAGGTTAGTGGGGTGGGGAGAAAATGGGGATTTTGCAGTATCCTTCCCCAGCCACGCCCACCAAGCCATGCCACACCCACCAAGACACGCCCACTGAACCAGTAGTAAAAAATTTTGAATCCCACCACTGCTTCCATCCTTCCAAGGTGGATAAGACTGTTGTTGGGGGTAAGATGCTGATGCTGGAAACCACATAGAGAGGGCTGTAAAAGCACCATGAAGTGGTGTATAAGTCTAAGTGCTATTGCCATCAGAGGAATGGACAATGGGGATTGCAGTGACAGGACAGCTGAAATCTGCACTTGAATCAAAATAACATCCTGTGCTAGAAATGAAGAAGGCGGCCATAATCGTTAGTATCCAAAAATCAGAAGGAATCTGGCAATCCGCCCCCCCCCCCAATTTAATAAAATGCATAAAAAATGCTGATGGACTTCTAATTTTTGCACCTGCCCTGGGTTTCTGAGTCCAGTTGCCAAAAAATTCGAACTCTCTCTGAAGAGGTACTAGCTTCCATGCCAAATTCTTTTCAAGGTCTAAAAAGGCCATTGTAAAGAAAACTCCCCTCCTGCAGGCTTTGAGAAGCTTGCTAGAAATACTACTTACTTAAAAACACATTCCCTTGTAGGAGGTTCTAAATCTTAGGAAGTTAAACTGGTGGCGAATAGTTAGGGATGATAGCTTAGAGGACCTATTTATCAAAATCATCCATTTCAGGCCTTTTTTTTTTTTAATCAAGCTGCGCAACTTTTTTCAAGTTATGAACCATAATTTGCACTTGGTGTGCCCTGCTGGGGACAATATAGCAATAGCAACAGCGATAGCACTTAAACTTAGATACCGCTTCACAGTGCTTTTACAGCCCTCTCTGAGCGGTTTACAGAGTCAACCTCTTGTCCCCAACAATCTGGGTCCTCATTTTACTGACCTCGGAAGGATAGAAGGTGGAGTCAATAGTGAGCCGGTGAGAATTGAACTGCTGGCAGTCGGCAGAGTTAGCCTGCAATACTGCATCCTAACCACTGCGCCACCACAGCTCATTCCCCATATATTCCTCAATATTCTCCAAAGTCTTCTGATTCAAAGCAAAAATTTGATTTATATTGTATTTTAAATTAGTTAATACAATTATTTTCTCCTTCTGGCCCCCAAGAACTGAAGACAAAGCTGGCTATAACTTTTGACAAAAGTCTAAGATGTTTCTCCAAGGTTTCTAGGGATGATAGATAGCTCTGGACTTCTGTATGTGCTCCTTGATAGTAGACCCAAAGAAGAGTTCTGATAGATCAAGCCAAGATCCTCCCTGATCCTCCAATGGGGGTAGCACAGTAGCTAACCACATATTTATGGAATGCTTCACAAGGAGATGAATGTATATTCTACTACCACTGTGTAAGCTTTGGTGGCGCAGTGATTAAAATGCAGCATTGCAGGCTAATTCACTGCTCATGCCAGGAGTTTGATCCTGACCAGCTCAAGGTTGACTCAGCCTTCCATCCATCCCAGGTCAGTAAAATGAGGACCCAGATTGTTGGGGGCAAGAGGCTGACTCTGTAAACCACTTAGACAAGGCTGTAAAGCACTATGAAGCGGTATATAAATCTAAGTGCTATTGCTATTGCTGATGTTTCCATACGCACACACAGGTTGAGTCTTCAAAAACTAACAGTAAGTCCTCAGCATACACACACACACACACACACACACACACATTATTATATATATATATATAAATAAACATGCTGTTGCCAGAATCACCTAATCATGAAATCAGTAACTCTTAGTTCCGAATTTTTAGTACTTAGCTTCTTTATCATTTTAAACTCCAAGAATTTGAATTTACTTGTCATAATGCCATTCCTTTCTTCTTCTTCATGCCTTACCAACATTCAGAAATGATCAAAGTGTCAACCTAATTAATGGAGTAATGCGATGTTTAGTTGATGAATCAATTTACTGAGGAAGTTAAATGATCCGAATCTGCTTTCGAACAAAGACAACATTCTGACATTAAAAACACAGTATTCTTTGATTTTCAATGAGGCATGCATATTTCATAACTGGCATTTCAGGGAAAGGGAGGAAATGCATCTCCAAAATGCATTTATGGATGTTTTTTTTTTCATTCTGTTTGTTCTTTCTGAGTGCATGATCAGAGGCACGCACGCACACACCCACTTTGTATGAAATTATCCTCATGTTTGTAAACTTTTAAAGTGAGTTAATGTAATGTGACACAAGATGAAAAACATTTATGCATTTTTCACAAACCATTCTGAAGCAGCCAGTGCCATCTTTACAAATTATAGTGGAAGCACATCACCTGACAGTAAGGTTGAACACGTAGCCATGCTGAGCTGTGGTTTCTTAAATAAATAGTAATGGATTCACACCATATTGTAAACCACAAATTATGGCTTATATTCATAATATAGCATCTATAATATCTGTTGAACACCTGGCTCTTCTCACAGGTATCAGGCCAGAAAATTAAGTGAGATCGTTTAAATAGTTTAAGTGATTACTGTAGAGATTTTTTAGCTATGGTCTATCTCTGATATGATATCTTTTCATTGTTTTCATTTGTTGTATTTTATGTTTTTAGCTAATTTTTAATATGGCAGATAGGCATCTATATAAATTGAATGAATGGATGAATGAATGGATGAATGAATGAATGATGAGATGGATTCATACAGCATAAGAGAAAGCAAAACAATTACATAATTGTTTCTTGTAATATGATCATCCAGGATACCACATCCCTAAAAATAACAGTATTTCAAGCTTAGGCCACTTCATCCCCATTTTACCTGAAATGATAAGACAAGATAAAATAAGCTAAGCTAAGCTAAGCCAAGGTACGGTAGGCAAGGCAAGGCAAGACCAGGCAAGGCAGGGCAAGAAAGCTTTATTGTCGCTTTTCCATGTACACCGTGGCTCACATTAAAATGCGGAATTCATTCTTACCAGGAAACCATTGGTCGATCAAAGAATTCACATGATCAGTGATGAAAGCCATGGCTGAAAAATCCCTCACGTCTGACTGGCAGATGATTTTAATGCCGCCACTTTTCTTCTTCTTCCAATTCACATCAGAAGACTCCACGCTGCCGGAATCAAAGTGAAGAGAAAGAAGATTGAAAAACTGATCCAACGGAAGGAGAATTGGGTCTATTTCTAGCAGCTTTCCCGCTGAGACTTAGCAGCTAAGAAACCTCTCTTGTGCACTGTTATCTATTTTTATTTGTTTTTCTTAGGTCTACTCCTTTCATCCAAAAGGTGATGTACCTAAGGATGTAGCAAGAGGTTCAGGTTTCTCAAAAACTTGCAATCTCCTACTCTTTCACTCCTTGCAACACTCCTCAACTTACAACAGTTCATGTAGCGACCATTCAAAGTTACAACTTCACTGAAAAAAATGAATTATGGCTGTTTTTGACACTTATGACCGTTTGCAGCATCCCCATGGTCACGTGATCAACACATGGCAACTGACTCATATTTATGACGGTTGCAGAGTGTCCCAGAGTCATGAGACTTTCTAACGAGCAAAGTCAATGGGGAAACCAGATTCACTTAACAACTGTGTGTTACTAATTTAACAATTGCAGTGATTCTCTTAACAACCGTGGCAAGAAAGGCCGTAAAATGGGACACAGCTCACACAACCAGAGAAATTTTGGGCTCAATTCTGGTCATATATAAGCCAAGGGCTACTTGCATTCCTAGGAATTGAACACTCCACTTTCATTTCCCAGTGCAACAGGGTTCTTTTCATAATCAGAAAAGGGGAAAGGCTGGTAGTTGGAAATAAAACAATGGGAGGTTATATATACAACCCTCTGTGTGAACGCACAGCATGAATCCTGAAATTGCTCTTCTTTGTGTGAGGGTCAAAGAAGTTTAAAATTTGCATTTGTGCACTGAAAGTCCCCATTTGAAAGGTGGTGCATGCATGCTTTGCAAACTTGCAGGACTTAACTCTGCTTTCACTAAACACCCCAGATTTCTCTCAAACAGAACCAGGCTCAAAACAGTGCCCATGGGGAACAATTCATTATTGAAGATTAAGACAATCTGAGAAAACTGTGCAGTCTGGAACTGTGTTTCCAGCATTGGAACAGAACTCATCACTCCCCAAAAAAAGTTGATCTCAAAGAACAAAAAACAAAGGAAAACATTACGGAGCCACTAGCTGCAGTAAGATGAAAGTTGTGTGAGTAGGAGAATACGAATATTTACTTTGGCCTCCAAGTTTTCTGGCTTTAAAAATGTTTGATCTTCATCATTTCCAAATCTGAGGAAGGTTTTTTTGGGAAACGATAACCTAAAAGGTGGGAGTTTAGAATAATGACTTTCAAAGACCAAAGTTGGCCTTGAGAAAAATGTAATAAAGAAGAGGAGGAGGAGGAGGAGGAACAGATAGAGAAGATGGCCTTGAGAAAAATATGTATCATTTATCTATGGTGGATCTCCAGAGAAGAGAACTGAAGTCAGAACTGAAGAAGCTTCTTGGATGAGGAGCAAAATGTTTTTAAGGAAAAACAAAGTCCAGTTGCCTTTTGAAAAAGCACCTTTGGGTCATCTTCAGAGAAAATAGCACTAGCACGTAGACTTACATACTGCTTTACAGTGCTTTACAGCCTATTGTCCCCAACAATCTGGGTCCTCATTTGACCCACCTCAGAAGGATGGAAAGCTGAGTCAACTTTGAGCCTGGTGAGATTTGAACTGCCACATTGCAGGCAGCTGGCAGTCAGCAGAAGTAGCCTGCAGTACTGCACTCTAACCACTGCACCACTGTGGCTCAAAATGCCAGTTTCCTGCTTTTTCCCAGGCAAAGCAGTGGCAATAACTATAAGTAGTCCTTGATATATGGCCACAACTGGGACAGGAATTTATGTCACTAAGAAATATGGTTGTTCATATTGAGTAATTCCCAATGTTTGACTTTTTTGCCATAGTCATTAAGAAAATTACAGGCTCCTTAAGGAAATTTGATTTCCCCCATTGGCTTTGCTTGTCAGAAGCCCTTGGGAAAGTCACAATTGGTGATCACATAATTCAAGGACTTGTAAACTGGTGTAAATACATATAGGTGATCAAGCTCCCAATTTTTGATCATGTAATTGCAGGGAGACTATAATGGTTGTATGTGTGAGAAACAATTGTAACTCACTTTTTTCAGAACCGCTGTAACCTTGAATGGTTAAGGAAATGGTCATAAGTCAAAGATTACTGTAAAAAAAAAATCAGTCCCAAGACTGAATGGATCAACATTAATTTTGGTCTTTTAGGCTGCAGTTGTAATCACAGTTATTGGAGAGAAAACTCCACTAAACTCCATAGAGTTCAAACTAGCAGCATAGAATTGCTTGTCAACTTAATTAAAGCTAAGCAGCAGAGGTGGTATTCAGCCAGTTCTGACAGGTTCTGGAGAACCGATAGCGGAAATTTTGAGTAGTTCGGAGAACCGGCAAATACCACCTGTGACTGGCCCCGCCCTCATCTATTCTCTGCCTCCCAAGTCCCAGCTGATGGGCTGAATCTTCTTTTGTTGCCCTGCACAGGAGAACAGAGCTGGAGAGCAGGTTAGTGGGGTGGGGAGGGAATGGGGATTTTGCAGTTTCCTTCCCCTGCCACGCCCACCAAGCCACACCCACCAAGCCACACCCATCAAGCCATGCCACACCCACAAAACTGGTAGTAAAAGAATTTGAATATCACCACCAAGCTGCCGATGACACAGAACCTGAGACATTTTATATGGTTTTGTACCAGCTCTAACCATGATTGTGAAAAATTAAGCTCCCATCTCTGTACTTACCAAAAAATGATGAGAGGTATTTTTAAAGTTCCATCTTACTTTGGGGTTTGCAATGCCTTAGGACAGAATCCACCTTCTGTAATATTTACCTCAAATAGCCACCATCGAAGGAGACAAACAATCCTTCTTGCCAATAAATTGTGTGATTTCTTTTAACCCGGAATGTGCTGCATCTGTTTCTTTGTGTGCCCGTAAAGCTGTAGATTACAGAACTTCTATTTCTGTTCTTGGTCATCCTCTTGTTTTCAAAAAACTAGAAGAAGGGGGGAAAGCGAACATATTACAAAAAGAATAGTACCCGATCAGTAATAAATAAAATAAAACCTTGGTAAGACCACACCTGGAGCACTGCATCCAGTTTTGGTCACCACGTTGTAAAAATATGCTGAGACTTTGGAAAAAAGATGCAGAGAAGAGCAACTAAGATGATTAGGGGTTGGGAGATTAAAACATATGAAGAATGGTTGCAAGGTAGTCTAGACAAAAGAAGGTCTGGGGTGACATGATAGCAGTACTCCAGTATTTTAGGAGCTGCCACAAAGAATAGGGGGGTCAACCTTGCCATCAAAGGTCAGAAGCAGGAGGAAGGATAGATGGTGTGTGTACATGATGGTGCAATAAATGGTGTGTGTACATGATGGGAAATAGGAAGGGGAGAATGACAAGTGATAAAGACCAGAGAAACTCAGAACCAGTTTGTATCAGCACCCAAGGCCAGGCACCCTGAGAAAGAATGTTGATTACCCCAAAACACTTCAGTGTTCTCAAAACACTTCTGCGAGTTCTGATTGGCTAAAGATGTTCTTGGGGGGAGGATGGCTGGGATGAGGGGAAACTTTTCTGTATTTTTTGCTTGCAGGGAACAAAGATCAAGCCTTACTTTACTGCAGCCAACATCTTTTAGTAAAATAACTTTTTGTTTCAAACAAATGGAGTCGAGGGTCTTTCTTTCCTAAGGGATCAGATTGGGGCAGGTCTGACATCTGCTTTCTGAAAGCTAATCATAACCGTGTCCCTCAATCTCTTCCAATAATACAATGCTTCCTACATTATCTCTGGATCATCTTCACATTTTTCTTTGTACCTTTTTCCAAATCTTTTCCAGAACTAAAGGCTATGCTTAAAGTAAAGTCTGTCTGGCTCAGAGAACAGTGGAACCAATGGGTTGTTTCAGTTTTGGGAAACTATATTGCTATTGGTGGCATGTTTTGCTTGTTATCCAGCAATCAATCAGTCAATTGCATTGCCATTGAAGACTGCCATTTTGCATCCTTAATTCTGGGGTCATACCAAGAACACACCCTGCAGGGTTCCCGAGAAATACTTTCAACATGCAGTATAAACTGTATGTTTATATGAGCCTACCATGGCCCTGAAATCATACATAATTATTCCCAGTGTTGATACAAATCAGCTGAACAGTTTGAAGCGATGACAAGATAATAACAAGATAACAAGACTGGATGGCTAATTACACAGATTGCCCATGAAGTTAATGCCAATGTAATCAAGTGCTTAGAATTAACTAGTGCCAAATGTCTTTCTATTATGTCTTCAGCAGAACACACACGTTCTGGATATAGGCATGCCTGAATTTTTTTTGCTTTGAAGATAAAACAAAGCTTTGTTCTATAATTGCGAAGGACGATTTTGGTAGTTCTTAATGCCATCCAAATACCCTCCTTGGGATTGGACCAAAATAAAAAAAAAATTCGATAGGGAACAATAGATGTTATAAGGGATTTAATCGAGTGGCATCTCCATTAGCAAACTCAAATTTGGCTTCCTCGCCAACATTATTCTTGAAAACCCTGATTTCCCAATCTGTGCCCTGCAAGAGCATTAATACTAATACATTCTGATGACAATGCAATTCTGGTAAATAATTAAAGCTGGAAAAGGTACATTTTCCAAGGATGCTGAGTGAAGCTGTGAGGTGAATGGACTTTGGACCCCACTAAATGAATATAACTTTTAATTTTCATTGGTCCACGTACAGGGGTCCCCAAACTTGGCAACTTTAACTTCAACTCCCAAGTCTTAAAGTTGCCAGGTTTGGAGACCTCTGGTCCACAACAATCATAAGCTACTCATGAGATTATGATCATAAGATCATACAATCATAAGATGTTCACAGCTGATGCTTTACATTCCATCCTCAGCCAGAACAGATTATAGAAAAGAGAGCTGAGTTGCAAGAGATATATTTATAATTATGTATTTTATAATTGTACTTATAACTGTTGTAAAGAAGATTGGAAGCTACTTCTCCTGTATCTCTCCCACCCTTCTTTTCTGTTCAGATTTTCTCTTTTATTCATTTTAGCTCTGCCCTTGAGTTTCTTCTTCCTCCTTCTCTTTTTCTCTCTTCATATTTGTTTCTGTCCCCTTTTATCTTCTTAAAACCGTGAACCAAGCTAGATAAAACAATACATTCCATTGTAGACCGAGAAAGCACATTTGCCAAAATGTGTTGTGGTTTCATCACTCGCGGAAGTTCTTTCATCCGCATACCTGAAGATCCATCTCTGCAAGGCTTATCAGCATCCGGGCTATGAACCGTTGCCAAAACCCAACAGGAACAAAGCTCATCTTGAATACTCTTTGGATGGTGTTTGTTGTCTGGTGCCGTAAGCTGTGAACATCAAAGGCTGGCTTGGCAGGAAGCAGGTGGGGCAGGAGATAACTGAAACCCAGTTAAACATTCCGATTATTCAAGGTGAAGGTTTGGAAAGGAGAACTTCATTACCATCTGCTGGATGAAAACATCTACCAATACATCCCATTACTGTGTCTCATACTTCATGTTCAGACACTTAAGTTCTAACATCCTCTTTCCAGAGGTGGCATTCAGCAGGTTCTGACCAGTTCTGGAGAACCAGTAGCGGAAATTTTGAGTAGTTTGGAGAACCGGCAAATACCACTTCTCACTGGCCTCACCCCCATCTATTCTCTGCCTCCCATTGAGTCCCAGCTGATCGGCTGGGTCTTCTTTGGTTGCCCTGCAGAGTAGAACGGAGCTGGAAAGCAGGTTAGTGGGGAGGGGAGGGGAGGGAATGGAGATTTTGTAATATCCTTCCCTGGCCACGCCCACCAAGCCACGCCCACAGAACTGGTAGTAAAAAAAATTTGAATCCCACCACTGCCTCTTTCCTATTTCCCTCCCCCTGCCCGCCAAAATCTAGATTCTTCCCATCTACTTTTAGGGTGTTTTATTGAGGCAATTGTGGGTTTTGTAGGTTGCTGTGTTTATAACGTGACTTTGCACAAGGAAAGTACCTGCTCTTTATCTATGGAGATGCTCAGTCATCCAGGTCATGGTTGCCCCAAAGGTGCTTTTTTTTTTTTTTCCCCCTCAAGGAGGCAACTGGACTTTCTGGTTTTTCTTTGAAGACATTTCGCTTCTCATTCAAGAAGCTTCTTCAGCTCTGACTGGATGGTGGGGTATGGAAGGATTTATATTCCTTGCAGACAGCTGGTCATTTGCATCCTTTTTAGAGAGTCATTGAGGCCACTTGGAGGTTTATCTGTGTCTTCAGGGTCACCTGAGTGGTGCAAATTGTTGTGGAGCCTTCTTGGACCTGTTAAAAGGACTGTGTTGTAGATTGGAGATAGAGGATGTCGTATCACTCTCCCTCTGTTGAGAGAGGGCTATTCAATTTTGACATAGATGGCCTCCTTGACCCGTCTTTCAAACCAGAGATTCTATCTATCCAAAATAGGGACTTTGTTGTCTCCAAAAGAGTGTCCAGTGTCTTTTAAATGCAGATGGACTCCTGAATCTAGTCTTGATGTGTTTGTTCTCCTAGGTCGGGTGTCAGCAACCTGCGGCTCTGGAGCCGCACGCAGCTCTTTGGGCCCTCTGCTGTGGCTCCCTGTTGGGTGATCCCACCACTGGCTGGCCCTGCCCCTCACCCTCCCCTCCCAGTCACTCCTCACCTGGGCTGAGAAGGTAAAACATAAAAAACAGAAATGAGAGGGAGGGAGGGAGACCCATTTCGCACAGAAAACACCAGGAGCCACAAAACCTGGGTAGGTGTGGTGGGGTGTGTGTCATGTGACTGGGTGGGAGTGACCTTGAGTTGGCCACACCCACCCAAGTTTTGAGGCTCCCGGTGTTTTCTTTTCTGTGGGAAATGGGTCCAAATGGCTCTTTGAGTGTTTAAGGTTGCAAACCCCTATCCTAGGTTGTGTCACACCCTAAGAGAACAAACACATCTACAACACAATCCTTTCAACAGTTCCAAGAAAGCTCCAAACCAATTTGCACCACTCAGGTGACTCTGCGGACATAGATAAACCTCCAGGTGAACTGTTCTAACAACAGTTGTGATGATCTGCCACTGTAGCATCTTACACATAAAAAGAGCTTCTATTAAACACCTTGTCTTGGTTTCCCTGTGAAATGTCTAAGTGCAAAAATACTGAACACAATATGTTTTTAAAATTGTAATTGTCATAAAAAAAAACCCATTATAATTGAATGCTAGAAGAAGAGCCTGATTTTACAAATGAAAGCAATGAAGGATCTTGGTTTCTTTTAAGACCAGGAACCACTTTCAGAAAAAAGGTATACCGATGAAAAATTACATTGTACTGAATAATTAACTGCATTAACTTTCAGAATCGTGGCATGAATTGTGGTCAGTGGTCCTGAATAATGTATTTTCGGCTCCATATGGGAACTGAGACAAGGGAACAAGTTAGCTACAGTCTCAGAATAACCCTTAAACTTGAGCTCTTTAGCACAGAGTGCATTTATCTCTGTTAGAAGATTCCAAAATATGTTTCTTGGCTGACAAAAGAGACAACAGTTTTTCTACAGGGTCACCAAATGTTTGTCCGACGACCCAGATGCTAACTGCCGATGATCCATCCTAGAGAGCTAATCATAGTAACCGTGTCAATAAAGAGCAGCATTTGAACGAGAAGGCTCTGAAAAGGGTGGGAAAGGGAGACAGTGATGTCCTTCCTTGCTGTGATAGGTTTGTCAAGAAAAGAGGAGGAGGAGGAAGAAAGAACAAATTGAAGAAAAAAAATATGCTTTTTTTTTTTAAGCCCCAAATTAAACAGCTTCTGGTATTTAGAAGAGCTTCTGACTCATAGTTCAGAGAAACTCATGATGGCAGCATTGAAGAATCCATTTCCTTAAGACAAGTCCAACACAAATGCAAAGACTTCACACCCTATCTTCTTGGCAGAAGGACCTGCTAACGTGTCAACTTCATGCGCAAAGTTTATTTTGATTCTTTTTAGGCACACCCCCCAGCCAGATGTAATAAATTGGGTGGAAGGGAAGGGAAATAGACCTTTGCAATAGTGACACATTCTATTAGTAGTCTCCAGAAAGGATTGGATTGCAGTTTCTACTATTAGCCTCAGCCAGTGTGGCCAGCGGTAAGGGACTGACTGTTGTATCCAAAATCTGGAAACAACACAGTCTGCTGAATAAGCCAGGGTGGCTTTGTTTACACGTAAAGCTAAGCCAGAAGTCTCCAAACTTGGCAACTTTAAGACTTGTGGACTTCAACTCCCAGAAATCTGGGAGTCTTAAAGTTCCCAAGTTTGGGGACCCCTGACCTAAGGCATAATAAACCAGTGAGAACATCATTCCTGCATGAAACCAACTCATGCCATGTCTTAGCTGTAAGCTCCTTGTCAAAGAGTGCTTTTTTCTGTGTGTCTAAGCTGGTTCCCTTTTGATGAAATGATTTTATGGTGTCTTGCCCTTTTCAAAAGTAACATATTACTGTTAAAGTTGTGCGCAGGTTCTGAGGACTACGTAGGTATGTCCAGACAGTTTTCTTGGCAACAATATGGAAGCAACTTTGCTTCTTATATTTTTCCAAGAAGATCTTGGAAAATTCTAGCTAGTACGGCCTGATACAATGGTACCTCAGCCCTCATCTGTAATTCGTTCCAGAAGACCAGGGGTGGGATTCAAATTTTTTAACAAGCAGTTCTGTGGGCATGGCTAGGTGGGTGTAGCTAGGTGGGCATGGCCATGTGACTGGGTGGGCATGGCCTCCTCCTCCTCCTCCTCCTCCTCCTCCTCCTCTTCCTCCTTTTTGCAGCACCTCCCTGCACTTTTTTTGGGCCTTCTGGGGGGGGTGTGTTTTTTCTCCCAGAAGGCTTCCCTGGGGTCCATGAAGGAAAAAAATTGAGTGTGGGGGGGGGCACTCCATTTTTTGCCTTCCTGGGTCTCAAGGAAGCCTCCTGGGCAAAGCAGTAAGACAGCAAGGGGAATCCTGGAACAGCTGATCATAGGAACAGCTGATCATCAGAAGGGGGAAAAAAGAAATACCTTGAGGAGTGACTGGGTGGGGAAGAATGCAGTGAGCAATGTCTGGAATGCGCACAACGTTGCACATGCATGATAAGGACGCCGGGGCTGTGAGGGGAGGGGCAGGCGAAGAGGGGCAGGGCAGGGCGCGGCAGCCAGGGGCATGATTTGCTGGTTCTCCAAACTGTGCAGAATCATAGCAACCGGTTCTATAGAACCGGTCCAAACTGGTAGAATCCCATCCCTGCGGAAGACTATAACCAGTGAATACTGAGAAAAACCACATAACTTACTATGTGACCTGCTATTTCAACTGGAAGAAATAGCAAGTCACAAGGCCAGTCGACATCAGCAAGTTCTTCCTGGTGTGTCGACTATTGGGGAAAAGACGAGCGCTGGAACAAGACTGCTTCTTCAAAATGCACCAGATACCAAATTTGACATGTTTTGAAGAGCCAAGGTATGACTATAATTTTCTGGAGGTCTCTCACCTAAGTACTGCCCAAACCTGATCCAGCTTATCTTTTCAGCCCAAATAAGTTTAGATAAGTGACAGTTTCAACTCATAAAATATTTCTATGGTCTTTTTAGAGTTGCCAACAGAAAGGGAGAGGGGAGCAGTGCAGCAGCTTGCAAAACCGAAACTGCATTCCACAAATGTTTTCAAAGATAGTAACTAGGTGACCGAACTTTCTGCCACCTGCAAAATTCTAACTGGAGAGCATGATTGATGACTCTTGGATATGGATCTGTCCCATTGGAGAATATGAATTACGATACACCTGGGGGTGGGGGAAAACCAGGGTCAAGGGTGTCAATGAATTATGAGTCTCAGAGTCAGCTACACCCAGGCAGTGCCGGACATGTTAACTCCCAATAAATCCTTTTTAAGTTTTGGAAGTTTGGCTCGAGACTCATGATTTAAATGGAGGTAACTGCTGGAATCCTGACAGACAGTTTTATTGAGATCTTGGTTCTTGCTTGCAGAAAGGTCTGGGAAACAGATGAACAGGAAGATTGACTCCATCACAGCCAATAAACCACAAATATGACTCTGGCTTTAACCACTGCTTGTCATGTTTGAGCTCAGGACACAAGCTGGCTCTGTTTTTTAGCCCCACATGGATCTAAGAGGGTGAAATGTAAGGGAAATAAATCCAGAAACTGGCAGAATAAGCCATGAATACATGACTTATCAGACTGCCTCTGGGATGATCAACGAACCATAGGTGAAATAAATTTTGGCTATGCAAATGTCTTGAATAAAATAAATCCCTTGCATTCTTCTTTTACTTTTAATTCCATTAGGTGAAAGAGATCTTGCTTTAGACCAGAGGTGGTATTCAGCAGGTTCTGACAAGTTCTGGAGAACCAGTAGTGAAAATTTTGAGAAGTTCAGAGAACCGCCAAATACCACCTTTGACTGGCCCCGTCCCCATCTATTCTCTGCCTCTTATCGGCTGAGTCTTCTTTTGTTGCCCTGCATAGGAGAACGGAGCTGGAAAGCAGGTTAGTGGAATGGGGATTTTGCAGTATATCCTTTCCCCCAGGAGTGGAAAGGGAATGGGGATTTTGCAGTATCCTTCCCCTGCTACGCCCACCAAGCCACACCCACAGAACCGGTAGTAAAACATTTTGAATCCCACCACTGCTGTAGACATTCTTACAAAGGAGATTTTTTTTGGGGGGGGGGCACAGGGGGCGAATTTTAATGGATGGAATTTGTTTGGAGATATGATGGCCAAGGAGAACATGAGATGTTCTGTGTTTCATATACAAATATCCTTTCAATCTCTCTGGCTTCTTAACCTCCCATTAAATTCCAAAGGAAAAATAAACCTCCCGTGGAGGGTTGTTTTTTTTTTTTCCAGCTTCAAGGCTACTATGACCTTTAAGGCTGAATCCTTGTTTTGGGAAATTGTTGGAAAGAGTTTGGAGAAAGGTTCCACCTCACTTTGTCTCCACATAAACAGATAGTCCTCAACTTACAATTGTTCATTTGGTGACTGTTCATAGTTACACCACCAGTGGAAAAAACAACTCAATCACTACAGCTTTCCTGATCAAAATTCAGACACTTGGCAACTGACTCATATTTGTGACAGTTGCAGTATTCTGGGGCAGTGGTGGGATTCAAACATTTTTATTACCGGTTCTGTGGGTCTGGCTTGGTGGGCGTGTCATGGCTTGGTGAGCATGGCTTGGTGGGCATGGCTTGGTGAGCATGGCTTGGTGGGCATGGCAGGGGAAGGATACTGCAAAATCCCCAAAATCCCTCCCCACCCCACTAACCTGCTTTCCAGCTCCGTTCTCCTATGCAGGGCAACCAAAGAAGACCCAGGTGATCAGCTGGGACTCAGGAGGTGGAGAATAGATGGGGTTGGCAGGGCCAGTCAGAGGTGATATTTGCCGTTTCTCCGAACAACTCAAAATTTTCGCTACTGGTTCTCCAGAACTGGTCAGAACCTGCTGAATATCACCTCTGTCCTGGGTTCATGTGATCCTCTTTTGAGATCTTCTGGTAAGCAAAGCCAATGGGGAAGCCAGATTCACTTAACAACCGTGTTGCTCACTTAACAATTGCAGCGATTCACTTAACCACTGTGGCAAGAAAGGTCACATTCACTTAACACTTGTCTCCTTTAGCAACATAAATTTTGGGCTCAGTTGTGATCGTAAGTCAAGGACTACTTGTACACCAGATAATCGTACAAGTTTTTTTTTGTGCTTTCTGAGCCTGGTGTGTCTCTGCCAATAAGCAAATCATAGAAGGAGGAAAAGAAGTGGAGTGACTTTGTTTCATGACCCTAATCCCAGTCACTCTGCCAACGTACCTGTTGTTTGCTATCGGTAACGCAATTTCAAACTTGGCAAGGAATTGGAAGTATTGCTCTTCAGCTTCCTTGGTGAACCCCATCCCAACCATCAGCATCCTGAGGTCCTCGGCTTTGATCACGCCGTTCTTGGCAATGGACTTGGAGCTTTTGACGTTGAAGATTCTCTGCAGGCATTCAGACAACCACACCGGGTCAAGGAAGTAGAGGTTCCTCAGCCCATGGCTTGTGTCTGGGAAATGCATCAGCGTCCCTGTTTCGATCAGGAAATTAATGGCTGGGGGGAGAAAGGAAAATATCACTGTCAGGCTAATGGTGCAATCACCTTTTAATTACCCCTATCTCTTCTTTTTAGATTGCCATTCTTTTTAGATGCCACCAACCTGCCTTCCATGGAGGACCTGTATACTGCACAAGTCAAAAAGAGGTCTGTGAAAATATTTACAGATCCCTCACATCCCGGACATAAACTGTTTCAACTCCTGTCCTCAAAACGATGCTATAGAACACTGCACACCAGAACAACTAGACACAAGGACAGTTTTCCCCCCGAACGCCATCACTCTGCTAAACAAATAATTCCCTCAACACTGTCTAACTATTTACAAAGTCTGCCCTACTATTACTATTAATCTTCTCACCACTCCTTATCAGTCATCCCCTCCCACTTGTGACTGTATGACTATAACTTTGTCGCTTGTATCCTTATGATTTATATTGACTTGTTTCCTAGTATGATTTGATTGCTTATTGTACCCTATGACTACTATTAAGTGTTCTACCTTATGATTCTTGACTCTTGGCGAATGTATCTTTTCTTTTTATGTATACTGAGAGTATTTGCACTAAGACAAATTCCTTGTGTGTCCAATCACACTTGGCCAATAAAGAATTCTATTCTATTCTATTCTATTTTTAAAAATCGGAAGACTATCTTTAAATTCCTCTGTACTGGGGACCTCCATTCATTCTTGTAAGCTTTCCATGCGCAGTCTGTTGTGGCAGAAAAAGCAGAAGAGATGTGTATATTCACATTACTAAAAAAAATAAAATAATAAATACAAAAGACACCTACAAAGCTCCACACTGCAATCTGGCCCTGAGCCAAGCACATGGTTTCCAAATGTACCCCTAAACTATGAAATGCATTCCTCGGAGAATTGCTACTAGTCTATTTCGACTTGCAATTTATTTATAGGTGGTCCTCGACTTAACCACCATTCATTTAATGATTGTTTAAAATTACAATGGCAATGAGAAAAGTGACTTATTCCTGGCTCTCCCATTTATGACAGTTGGAGCATCCCCACGGTCATGTGATCAAAATTTGGACATTTGGTAAAGGGCATGTATATAGTATATGTCTATGGTATATGCATGCACATGCACATGTGCATGTACATATACATATATATGACACACACACACACGCACACACATATAGTACATACACGCATATCTCTTTCTCCCTCCCTCCCTCTCTCTCTCCCTCTTTCTCTGTCTCTATGTGTCTCCCTTTTGGTCTCTCTCCCTCCCTCTGTCTCTCTGTCTCTCTCTCTCTCTGACTCTCTGTTTCTCTCTTTGTATATATATATATGGTATAGGGTCTCCTGCTTTTGCAAGCTTCCCAGCTGCCTTCTAACAATCAAAGCCAGATTCACTTAATGACCATGTGATTTACTTAACAACCACAGTGATTTGCTTAACGACTCCGGCAAGAAGATTGTTCATATTTTGTGTTAAATGGTGAGCCCTCTTGAATTTCTTGCAGGCAGAAAAACATCTTCATTGTTATTCCCTCTGTCCAGTGGTGGGATTCAAGTGGTGTTACTACCGGTTTGGTGTAATGTTTTGCACGCGTGTAAAAAGAAACTAAGCTGTGCCGTCCGGAGAGCTAAAAAGCGCTGTGTGTGGGTGCGCAGCGTTTGAAAAGCCTCTTTTTTCTTGCTTTTTCAACCTCAGCTGTGCTGCGCAAAGCAGCTGAGGTTGAAAAAGCAGGAAATAAAGGACAGGTAAGAGCCTGGGAGGGCGGGTGGGCCAAACAGCAGCAAACACAGAACTGGTTGGGTGTCTGCTGTTCTTCAGAGCTACCGGTTCTTTAGAACCAGGCAGAACCAGTAGCATCCCACCCCTGCCTCTGTCTTTTATAATATCCATTCCTTCTTGAAATACTCGAAACACCCCCATGCAAATCATACCAGGAGTTCCTTATAATTGACACAATAACTAATTGACACAATTAGCTGCTTTCACTCAGGAAAACATGCAGCTAGAATGCAACCACAGGTCACTCTTTTGGGTTTCATGAACACCAGAAAAAGCTTGCTGCCTCAACGTTGCAGATACAGGCTTAGTTTGTGAGCAGAATCTACTCGTACGCTTCCAACCGTACTGTACACCTAGCTTTGGATAAAATTATTCCATGCATATCTACCGGATTGCATGTCTTCATAATCCTTGATGTCATTGGCTGGAGTTTTCTCAATGATTCCTTGTATTTCCTTGTCAGTGAGATATTGCACACTATCGTTTTGGCTTCTCCTCTGTTGCTCAATTGTGACGGATACTTGAAGGCTCAAATAGCTCCTCGGGACCTGTTACATGATAGTGCAAATCAATCTCTTCATCAAAGCAATGTATCTGCCCAGTTTTATATAGCACATTCTGGTTGCTGAGACTAGGAATGAAATTGACTCTGTTGTTGTCATGAAAAGGCTGTATTTTTTCTTTCCATATGTTAACTAGAATTCAGGGTCAACCAATAAAAAAACACCTTACTTCTGGATGCAGAAGTAAGCTATACTTTGTCAAGTATAGGCTAATAAGGTAAGGGTTCCCCTCGCACTTACGTGCTAGATACCAATATCACATGAAGAGGATTTTTTAAAAAAGGGTTCCACAGCACATCCTACCAGTTTTTCTGCCTATATCATGAAAGAAAATGATTTGATTCCTCAACAACAAAACAGCTTGGACCTTGACTCTGAAGAATTATGGGAACTGAAATTTAATATATCTGGAGGATAATAGGGAAGGAAGCTTAAACTAAGATGCTCCTAAATGTGCTTCTGGGGTCAACATTAAAGGTAAAGGTTCCCCTTGCACATACGTGCTAGTCGTTCCCGGCTCTAGGGTGTGGTGCTCATCTCCATTACAAAGCCGAAGAGCCAGCGCTGTCTGAAGACGTCTCTGTGGTCATGTGGCCGGCATCACTAAATGCCGAAGCTGCATGGAATGCTGTTACCTTCCCATCAAAGTGGTCCCTATTTTTCTACTTGCATTTTTATATGCTTTTGAACTGCTAGGTTGGCAGAAGCTGGGACAAGTAACGGGAGCTCACTCTGTTATGCAGCGCTAGGGATTTGAACTGCTGAACTGCCGACCTTTCTCACCAACAAGCTCAGCATCTTAGCCACCGAGCCACCGCATTTCACAGGCTAATAAAGTATGCTAATTAACTGTTCAAAGATGTAGGTGATGGTCATTGACTAGTCTATGCAAACTGGTTCTTTCCAAGCAGCTCCATGAATTCTAGATGCTGGTCTCTGACAGAAAGCCATTTGAGGAGACTAGAAGCATTTGAAATGTGGATTTACAGGTGGATGTTACATATAAGCTGGGTTGACAAAATCAGAAAGGAGGAGGTGATAACCTGCTTGGGAAAGCCAAAACCACAAAGAAGCCATAAAAAAGCAAACGTTGGAATCAAAACCATAAAAAAGCAAAAGTTGGAATCTTTTGGACATGCGATGTGACACCTGGAAAAATCCGGCATCCTTCACTTAATCCTCCAAGGAAAGATGGAAGGCAAATGAGGTCCATGCAGAAGAACATCGTGGCTTCAAAATTTAAGGGACTGGTTTGGATAAAAATCAGCATCATTTTTTCGTGCGGCTATTGATAAAAATAGGATTGGCAACATGATCGCCAACATCCTATGATGGATATGGCGCAACAACAAGAAGAAGCCATCCCAATATATCTGGATGGCCTTTAGTTGGATTAGACACACCAAGGAGGAGGATGGTTCTACTTATGGAGGATGGTTCTACTACTTGTTAGGAGACCTAAGGCAAACCAACATATCTGGAGGCAATACATCTTGGCAAACCAGATGCTGGCCATCAATCTCATGCACTGCTTTCAAACAATTCAAATGCATGTCCCAAATCTATCGTCGTGTCTAAATTATTCCATAAATAAGCAACTGTTATTACAAGATCCTTATAGAGCACTGGTCCACCCAAATTGGAGGGAGGGTGTTGGAGAAACAGCATGTAGAACTGCAGAAGAGCAACTTTGATTCTTTCCTCTTACCCCAGATGTTACTGAATTACAATTCCCAGCTTTCCCTATCAACTGTCTACAGGCCCTAGAAGATGTGGTTTTCCTAAACTCTGGAGAGCCAAACCTTCTCCCTACTTGACATAGAAGGTTAAGGAGACAAGGCTAGAAAAGCTATTCCCTGACTCTGTAATTCAGTCAGATTTATCCCTAATAAGGTGAGATCAAGAGAGTTGGAATTACAGCCATACTCAGAAGTCACACCCAGTTACAAAGTAAAGGAACATTGTGCAGACTAGTTTGTCCAACTTCTGCATCTTCTGGGCACACAACTGCAGCTAAGGAGTCTTAACATATATATGCCATGTTTATATTACTTCTCAGCAGGGTTTATGTGTCTCTTAAAAATGACAAAACAGAGAAATCCCTGACCACGCCCCCCCCAAAAAAGTGACACCACTGTCCCCTGTAGAAAATTACACACCAGTCTCCCAACAAGCCTCTGTGAGCCAATGGAATTTCCAACATCCTTCATGTTTGTGCTGACGTGGAAGATCAGCTGTCGCAACCCATCCAGGCCTTCCAATGTTTTGCATGAGAGTTCACTGCAAAAAGAAATGGCAAGAGAAAAATTGCATGTAACCCCTATTGTTATCTGGGATAGCAATAGCAATAAGACTTATATATCGCTCCATAGTGTTTTGCAGCACTCTCTGGGTGGTTGACGGAGTCAGCCTATCACCCCCAAGAATCTGGATCCTCATCCTTACTGACCTTGTAAGGATGAAAGGCTAAGTCAACTTTGAGTTTGTCAGGATCAAACTGCTGGCAGTGGGGCAGAGTTAACCTGCAATACTACATTCTAACCACTGCCCCACCACAACTCTTAGTGACACTTCTGATTTCATAATCTAGCCCTAGATTTCCTACTGGTATTTCACCCATAGATAAATCAAGCTTGACTGTGCTTAGCTTTTTGAGATAAGACGAGATCAACTCAGCATTCCTTGTTACATTTGCACCTTAACGAATGGTATTGCTTGCTGAAAACAGAAGGGAAAATATTTTGCTAAGAACCTAGTCCTGTCCCTTATTATTAGCAAAATTGGTTTGCCTCATTTATAGTCCAAACCAATTGTCCACTCTGAGCCGTAAGGCTGTCTTTCTAACCATGTTCTACTGTCTTGGGCTCAAGGAAGTGCAATTAAGAAGCAGACCAGGAACTCAGAGGCACGTGTCACGAAGAAGGCAGACAATAAGCTATTGTTGACCTCTAATTCTTTCTCTACTGAAAAAAACCCTAAAATCTCCTATTCAAAAGTCACGCTAAGCTTGGCTAACCAAGCCGTAGAAGGTTCATTACCAACACATTTTTGTGGGCAGCAACTGTGTCAGCCTGAAAGCTTAAGCATGGCGTGGTAATGCTATCTTGTGCTCTATTTGTGGCGCATGTTGGATTGAGCTGTAAAATTAGAACATTAGAGCTAGGTCTTGCTTCATAGAAAAGAATGTAACCAGCTCTCTGGAGTAGAATATGGTGAGGCAACCACAGGGCTTAAGGCCTAATCTCAGACATTTAAAAACCTCGATTAATGTTTAAGAACCTTGCTTAATGTTTAAGAACTGCTCTGACTTTATCACACTCCCCTTGGTCTTCTATCAGGATTCTGGCAATTGCCATCCTAGGCTGGCAGCCCCCTCGCACCTGCAGACAGCTACAAAGCTTCTTGGGGTTTGGAAACTTCTACCGGCAATTCATCCCCTCCTTTGTGAGGATTGCCAAACCCATGACAGACCTCCTTAAAGACAGGGGGCCCAGGAACGAAACCCTGCCCGGGACAACCCCTACAGTGGGACCTAACCTGCCAAAAGGCATTTGAAACACTGAAAGAACTGTTTGCAAAAAGAACCAGCATGAAGCATCCTGACCCCAAACAACATCCTTCATCATCCAAGTGGACGCCAGCGATGTGGCAGTGGGAGCAGTGTTACTCCAAAGAAATAACCAAGGATGCCTATAGCCCTGCACCTACACCTCCCGCAAGCTCACGGACGCGGAGAGGCAATGGGCTGCATGGGAAAAAGAGGCTTTCGTGGTGAGATGGGCACTGCAAACCTGGCACCACCTGCTGGAAGGGGGACAGAGACCGTTCAAAGTCTGGACTGATCATAAAAATCTGGAGGCCCTTAGGACCCCGTGAAAACTATCACCCAAACAAGTCAGCTGGGCTCAATACTTCCACCGATTCGACTTCGTGCTAAAACACATCCCGGGGGGAGGAACTTTCTGGCTGATGCCTTCTCCCATATGCCCCAGTACAAATAACAGGAGGAGGTTGTGGCCACTTCCTTGGTGCTTCTGGACAGTCTAATTCACAATCTTTCAGGCAAGGTGTTTCATAGCAGTGCAGGTAGTCCTCATACAGTGACCGTTCATTCAGCGACCGTTCAAAATTACAAGGGCATTCAAAAAGTGACTTAGGACCATTCCCCATGCTCACACGATCAAAATTCAGGTGCTTGGCAACTGACTCCCCTTTATGACGGTTGCAGGATCCCGGGATCAAGTGACCCCCTTTGGAGACCTTCTGACAAGCAAACTCAAGGGGGAATCCAGATTCACTTAACAACCATGTGACTAACTTAAGAACTGCAGGGATTCACTTAACAACTGTGGCAAGAAAGGTTGTAAAATGAGGTAAAACTCACTTAACAAATGTCTTGCTTAGCGACAGAAATTTGGGGCTCCATTGTAGTCATAAGTTGAGGACTGCTTGCAGCAAAACTCCCCAATTTGCTCACAGCTAGACCCATGGCCCCACCCTCCCTTAGTCATACTTGAATAATTGAAAAGCAAGCGGTTGGAAACAAGGCCTTGCCAGTGTGAATTGTTGCCCCCATATCCAACTTACTGCAAATGCTTAAATGTGATGTCTGGAAAACCAGTGGCTCTTGAACCTGAGGGAGATCGACAGAGGGCCAGGACATAGGCTCTTAGGGTGGCAATCCTCTCGACACGGAATTTTGTTTCAATGAGGTCCAGATGAGTCCCTACCACCAGCACAACTGAATTTGGAGCCTTGGCCTGGAAAGAGAGAGGGACATTAAGCTATGGTTCATTTAAGCCACAGTTGGTTGAGAGAGTCAGAACAAAGTAGATTTGGTCTTGCAGGTAAATGAAAGTGAACATTTCCTACTCAGCCAGTGACTGCTTTACATGAAGAATAGGGGTGGGAATTGGGTATGTCTAGTCTAGTGAAAAGTAGGACCAGGGGTGACATGAGAGCTGTGTTCCAATATTTGAGGGGTTGCCACAAAGAAGAGGGAGTCAAATTATTCTCCAAAGCATCTGAAGGCAGGACAAGAAACAATAGATGGAAACTATCCAAGGAGAGAAGCAACCTGGAATTAAGGAGAAATTTCCTAACAGTGAAGACAATTAATCAGCGGAACAGCTTGCCTTCAGATGTTGTTGCTCCATCACTGGAGGCTTTTAAGAAGAGACTGGACAGCCATTTGTCTCAAATATTATAGGGTCTCCTGCTTGAGCAGGGGGTTGGACTAGAAGACCTCCAACTGTGATGATGTTCTATGCTTCTTTTTAAAGTTGGTCTTGCCTGGCATCCCTCTGGAAGTTTTAGGTAGGGCAGACAAGCAAACCAAAGATAAACTAGGAAATACACCTATCTATAATTGCCACCACTTGCTTATCACCCAATGGCAGAGTAATTCCAGTTTTTCAAATAAGCCACAAGGCCAGCATTCAGACATCATGTATATGACATGACTTTATGCTTTATGGTGAGGTAGATATTGGTATCGCATTAAGAGGATTTTTTAAAAAAGGGTTCTATGGCACATCCTATGAGTTTTTCTGCCTATATCATGAAAGAAAATGATTTGATTCCTCAACAACAAAACAGCTTGGACCTTGACTCTGAAGAATTATGGGAACTGAAATTTAATATATCTGGAGGGTAATAGAGAAGGAAGCTTAAACTAGATGTTCCTAAATGTGCTTCTGGAGTCAACATTAAAGGTAAAGGTAAAGGTTCCCCTTGCACATACATGCTAGTCGTTCCCGGCTCTAGGGGGCGATGCTCATCTCCATTACAAAGCCGAAGAATCAGTGCTGTCGAAAGACATCTCCGTGGTCATGTGGCCGGCATGACTAAACACCAAAGATGCACAGAACATTGTTCCCTTCCCACCAAAATGGTCCCTATTTTTCTACTTGCATTTTTACATGCTTTTTGAACTGCTAGATTGGCAGAAGCTGGGACAAGTAACGGGAGCTCACTCCGTTACATGGCACTAGGGATTCAAACTGCGAACTGCCAACGTTTTGATTAACAAGCTCAGTGTCTTAGCCACTGAGCCACCTTGTCCCTTCTGGAGTCAACATTAGGAATAGACAATCACATAGCCATATAGGGGTGAAGAGTGATGGTTGGGTCATAGTTGATGTAAAGATGTCATCCTTGATGGATTTTAAGGTGAAGCTGTTAGAAATGAACAATAAAGTTTGTCAAACTTGTCTAAGCCTCCCTGTACTGTACTGTACTGGGAAATAGACATTCTGCAAGCCAGCCTACAGCTTTGCTCCTACCTCAATACTGAGTAACCAGAATTGAAGATTCGCTACAGCTTCTTCTCCCAGTGCCAAGTTCCAGATGACAATGTACAATGCCTTATCTGTGAAGAAGCACTGGTTGACTGTTGACATGCTGGCGGGGCCTCCAATATCCCAGACGTTCAACTCAATGGCGTCAACCTAATTGGACAAAGAGCTACATTGAAGGAAACAAATAACCCCTCAACAGAAGTCAATTTAAAACGAGAGAGAAAGGGAGAATGGTCAATGCATAATGAGTTTGCACCCTCGAACACCTCCGTAATGTATGGCACCTAGGCGTCAATGGGTATTAATGTTCAAACTGAAGAAAGAGCACTTGTTATGGGAGAACGACCCCTTCCCACACAGGAAATTGATTTGCTTGCTTTTAAGGCAGCCACACACTCTCGGGGTTAAGATTTAGTATGGAAGCCAGCTCCGACAGAGAAGAGCCATAGTGGTCTTATGCTACATCCATCCAACCAGTTAATCTGCTGCTAAATTTTGCAAAGCATTCAATGACTCAGAATTAAAGTTCTAATTTGAATCCCACTGAAAACTCCAGGTGTGAAAGGCTCCACAGGGAAAGCAAAGGGTAGATACCAACAACGCTATTTTGAAATACACCAGAATCCATTCCGTTGTCATTCACCTTCAACGTCTCCCACCCATTTGACCTTTTTAAAAGTCAGATTCTGAGCAGGGTGCAAATTAGATAATTAATTCTGGAATTCTATGAGAGGTTCACCTTTTAATGAGCGGTGGCCTCCACAGGCCCAATTTGGGAACTTTTCCAGATGAATTAAAATAAAAATGTGTGTGTGTGGGTGGGGCGAGGATGTTGTTTTGGTTATGGTCAGGTGCTATCTGAAATTGCTGAAGGCGACTTATCTTTCACATTCAGAAATATTTCCTCTTTTCCATGTATTCCATGTTCTCTATATGTCA
Organism: Notechis scutatus; assembly: GCF_049901735.1. Lineage (NCBI taxonomy): Eukaryota > Metazoa > Chordata > Lepidosauria > Squamata > Elapidae > Notechis > Notechis scutatus. The sequence goes on from NC_142019.1 coordinate 12,472,970, forward strand.
TACCCCTGTCAGTCTGAACCCGAGGAGGATGAACAGCTGACAGGGAGGGGGAATGTGGTTTTGTTGGCTGTGGAGGAGGCTGGGGAAGGGCAAAGTCCAGCTGGGCAGAGCAGGGGAGAGATAGAACATGGGAGAGGGAGTTCAGAGGAAGATCTAGGCCCACCCCCGCTTCATCCTAGGGCACGCAAGGAGGAACAGGGAAGAGAGCAACATGGGTTGCATGGCTTATGGGGGAGGAAAGGGCCCTGATTCCCTTCATTAGCCACACCTGGGAATGAAAGCTTATAAGAACTGAATGCTGACTGCGGCAGCTGCTGGGAGCAAACATGATTTTATCCTGTGTTGTCATTGCTTATCTGTGTTCCTGGCGTCTTCCCAACCATGTGAGTTATTGCCATGCCTCCAAGTCTAGAATTCTTGCTCCTGCCCTGCCAAACTAAGTATCTCAGTTTGGCTTGATTGGACTTAAAGTTACAGTTTTTGTTGACCATATTTTGGAACATTCTCTTTGGCTGTTCCTGGATGAGTTTTTCTCCAGCCAGAAGGTAACCTGGACATTGGGGGCAAAGGTGGAGCTCATAAAGGGACTTTTATTGATTATCTGACTGTGTTGCCTTTGTGCCACACCCCAGGTCATCACACTATACTTTTGTTACAGATTCATGAGAGGGTTTTTTTAAGTATGCAAATGAGATGCAGGTAATCCTCAACATACACACACACATGTACATATACACATACATGTACATATACACATACATACATACATGTACATATACACATACATATATACATACATATACATATACACATACATACACACATGTACATATACACATCCACATCCACAATTGAGCTCAAAATTTTTGTTGCTAAGTGAGTTTGGCCCCATTTTACTATCTTTCTTGCCACAGTTGTTAAGTGAATCTGGCTTCCCTGTTGACTTTGCTTATCCAAAAGTCACAAAAGGGGATCACATGACCCTGGGATCCTGCAACCGTCATAAAGGTGAGTCATTTGCCAAGCATCTGAATTTTGATCACATGAGCATGAGGCATACTGCAAGAGTGGAAAATGGTCCTAAGGCACTTTTTTTTTTGAATTTTTTAATTTTGAACAAGCACCTCTGGGACAGCCATGACCTGGAGGATTGAGAATCTCCATAGACATTTCTCTTTTTTATTTACCTTGGATTTGAATCCAGCAGGTCTCTGGAGCTCCCATCTTGTGGTCCGGACAGTGGCATTGTCAGGCATTGAAAAAGAAGATTTCCCTGTCTGCAGGATCTCAACCAGGGTGGATTTTCCCTGTCGAGGAGGACCTACCACCACCATTTTCATCACATTACATCTCTCTGCTTTGCGTAGCTGGGCACGTAAGTAAGCTAAAATGGTCTTGGGTCCTGCAGGTAGAAGGGATGGAGAAATCATTGGTAGATGATTGGTGACAGGCTTCCCCTGTCCAGTTGTGTCCAACTCTAAGGGTGGTGCTCATCTCCATTTCTTAGCCAAGTTAGCCAGCGTTGTCTGAAGACACTTCTGTAGTCATGTCTGTATGCCAAGGTGCATGGAACACCATTACCTTCCTACCTTATCTTATCTACTCGCATTTGCCTACGAACTGCTGGGTTGGCAGAAGTGGTAGATGATAGCTAATAAAAAAAATATTTTGTGCAGGATGAGCAACCTCCAGTCATCTTGGACTAATTTTCAAAGCCCTCTATAAGCAAGCAACCTGGGCCCTGAATAAGAGACATCTGAGGAATCTTTCTCTCTTCTCTCTCTCTGTTTCTTTCTCTCTGTCTCTCTCTCTCCCTTCCTCCCCACTCTCTCTTTCTTCTCCCGTCCATTCCTTAGAAGTGTGGGAAGCTAGGATGACTAAAGAAAAAAACTGCAAAATTAATCAATAGTTTTTTTTACAAAAAAAACCCCTTGGATTCTCCTGATTTAAAGTTTGGGCTGAATACGGAAGTCATATATTGCAAAAATAAACAAACTGATGGAACATCATCAAGCAATAATAGGCCTATTCAAAATGAGTAAACACCAGAAGCCCAATTTTATGTAAGCCAAGGATCCTTAATTTCCAGTTATGGTTTGTCTTAATTGCTGCAGAACTTGCCAATAAGTTAAGTTACAACAGAAATAACCATTCTGAAAAATATAATGTTAGGCCAGGAAGGGACAAAACTGACATCGTTTGGTTGTGGGATGTCAAAAACTATGACTTTCTGCAAAATAATAAATGTTGCCTGTCATTTCTACAGCACTTACTCAGAAATGTATGGGTGGGAGGAGTGGAATCCATTAAATGGCTGTACTGTGAGCTTCTGTTTGAAGGAGAAGGTTGCCTGCAAAGGAACTGATCGAGCTGAATTTGAATCGCATGGAAAATCTGAGGTCTGCAATTCTATTTCAAAACAACAACCTGGACAGAGGCCCTTCCATATTGCCCATCATTCAATAATGAATAAAATCAGGCTTGGTCTGGATTCTCTTCCTGTTTGAACAGCTGAGATTAATCAGTTAGAGAAAGGGAAGAACCTCACCCTCTTTTCTGATCTCCGTTGGAAGATTGCCAATGTTTAGATCCTCGATATCCAGCTGCCAAAGATTAACCAGTTGTCCAAGTTCAGCAGGAAGCTCTTGGATGCCTGGGTTACTATGTAGAAAAGGACACACACTCATCAACCGATCCTCAGCCTTGCCAAGGGTGACATTGAAGTAGGCAAGTTGGCAACGAGTCTAGCCTTCAAATGAATATGTGGAGGTATAACGTGAAACTGTTAGCTTAGGTGAAACCATCGTGGAATTTCAATGGAAAAGGAAACTTAAGAAAATAACAAAGTTGGAAGGGACCTTGAAGGTCTTCTAGTCTAATCTCCTCCTCAAGAAGGAAGCCTTATACCATTTCAGACAAATGTTGTCCAATCTCTTCTTAAAACTCTCCAGTGTTGGAGCACCCATGACTTCTGGAGGCAAGTCATTCCACCAATTAATTGTCAGGAAATTTCTGTCAGGAAATTTCTCCTTAGCTCTCGGTTGGTTCTCTTTTTGATAAGCATCCATCCATTGCTTCTTGTTCTGCCCTCAGGTGCTTTTTGGAGGTTAGCTTGACCCCCTCTTCTTTGTGGCAGCCCCTTAGATATTGCAACACTGCTATCATGTCTCCCCTAGTCCTTCTATTCACTAGAGATATCCAATTTTGCAACTGTTCCTCATGTGTTTTAGCCTCCAATCCCCTAATCATCTTTGTTGTTCTTAACTAAGTCTCTTGAACAAAGTTTCTCCACTTTTCTGGTTAGCTAAGATGAAACACAACCCCTCCTCTTAAATTCTGTTTTGTGTGTTTCTCAGCAGTGTTGTTAAAAATCATTTCACAAGTTCTCAGTGAAATGATAATCTTGAGAAACTTTAAAAATCACAGTCTTTTACTCAACATAGGAGTTCATTTATTTCTTTTTAATTTTACTCTTCTTTCCAGGAAAACAATGAGCATATATTATTTTTCCTTCAACCATCTCCTACCGCAACCAACTTCAAGATAACATTGAGAGATGGACATAGGGAATCTCATCCTGTATTTCCCCATTCTTGGGGTCTTGGATCTTCCAGCTGTGTTTAGCTAAAATTCCTATATTTCATCTACATCTTGGCAAGGCTCTCTTGGAATTATGTTACACCTTCAAAAATATCTGGAGAAAATCAAGAGCACTGAAACTACCACGTTCATCAAAGGAAACCTCTGGAGTTTCAGCAGCCAGTGAATTAAATATTCTTCCAAATTAATGAATTAAATATTCTCTACAACTGTTGGGAAGAACTCGACTCACTTTCCTAAGTAGAGTTCTGACAGCCCTCTGAGGAGACAAACAGACTGTGGGACGGAGTCTAGTTGGTTGTCATTCAGATAGAGGACCTCCAACATATCGGCCAGGAATTCAGGAAACTGTAGGGTATATTCTGGAAAGAAAAAGTAAGACAAATACAAGTTAGGTAAGAGAATATCCAGGACACACACATTCTGCAAACTAGCAATCAGATTTGATAGGATAAAGCCCCCTCTTCGCCAGCTGTCGATCACAGGTCTCAAGAAAGGGACAGGAGAACAATCTGTTATTTATTAATATTTAAAATATTCATTTGGCCTGTTTTTCCTACAGCAGAGAGTTTCTTATGACCACAAGGTGGCAGAGGACAACTCATGATGAAAAAGGGATGGTGATCAAAAGGGGATTTCAATACATATTATAAACATAAGGAAATCCTTTCCAATCCTCCAACCCTTTGGGGGAAAACAGCATTTTAAGAAAATAAACCAGGAGAACGCGGAAGAAAGACACCGTGAATATTGTCAGGGGCTACCAATTTGGGGGAAATGGATAAATGGGCTCAGAAAACTGCAAATTAATATAAGGGGGGGGGGTGTCAAAAAAATCTTGTTCATGTGCAGTATCAATTGGTTTTGAATCAAGGTGGTCCAGTGGTTAGAAGGCAGTATTGCGGGCTAATTCTGCCGACTGTCAGCAGTTTGATTCTCACCGGCTCAGGGCTGTATCCTTCTGAGGTTGGTAAAATGAGGACCCAGATTGTTGGGGGCAATATGCTGACTCTGTAAACCACTTAAGAGGGCTGTAAAGCACTATGAAGTGGTATATAAGTTTATTGGTTTTATGGGTCACTTTATATACCATTTACATACCATTCAAAAGAGGCAAAAAAGGAAACAAAAAAGACCAAAACACTTCATGGCCAGCAGTTAAGATTCAGATAAACAGAGATTAACACTAGGCTCAATACTCCAATCGAGGAAGTGCCAGCTCAGACAAACAAATAGCAAACAACAGCCTATTCAAGGAACAATTAAGAAGATTCCCACCAACACTGACAGAATAAGCATAAACAGAACAAATCCCACTCCCTTCTAACACTGATGATATTACCTAGCTGGGTAATGAAACATCTGCAAGAAAACAACCAAGCTCGGAGAACACCAAGAACCCACAGCTCCTCCCCCCCTTCCCCCCATAGCTCTACACACCTCATTCCTTTCTAGCACTGATGATATTACCTAGCTGGGTAATGAAACATCTGCAAGAAAACAGCCAAGCTCAGAGAGCACCAAGGATTCCACAGATCTATTTAAAGACCAATACTCAGTCTCAGCTAGAAAATACAATCAAAGAAGCAGCCATCAAGAATCTTAAATGTACTTGAATATCCTACCACTCCATTCTTCATTTCATCCTGCGCACCTGTCTGTCTGTCTCTCTAATACACTTACCTATCTCGCTGCCAACGCAACTTCTGTTTCTTGTAGTGAATAATGGAATCCATTTAGTTTTGGTCCCTTCCTCAGTTCTGTAGGCAAATGTAAACAAAGACCAATCAAACAGGAAGATTTCTTCTGTAATGTGACTTAAGAGAAACCCCCAAAACTCACTTTCCAAGCTGATTCTTGGAGAGATCCAGAGATTTCAACAATCGGCAAGCCCACTTCTCTGGAGAAGGTAAGTTGACTATCTGATTTCCAGAAAGTTTCAGAGAGACCAGAGCCTGAAAGGGAAAATCGATAATGATAGTTTTTGCATAGACGTCCCAGGAAAGGAAACTGTTCAAAATCTGCAAGATAGTAGATGTGGCATCACGATCTTGCAGAATTTGACATATAGACCACTGAAATCTGATAAATCTTGAAAAGAGGAGATGCAAAATTCAAAGGGGGAAAAAAGAGGTGGGATAATTGGAAAAAAAACTGAAAAAATATAATTTTAGGGCTTTTTAAAAAATTTTTATTTTTAAAAACAAACATAAACAAACAAAACATAAAAACATCAAGCTATCTTCCATAGGTGTACACACTCCTCGTATTTGTTATTATCTATATACAGTATATAAAAGCAAAATACCACTCATGCATCATCACAAAATCTCCAGAACTGGAAAGCCTACAAGCTTGAAATTTCGCACGTATATTTCTTTTGGCTTCTAGGTGCTCACTACGGAAGAATTTTTCAAAATGACTATCAGAGCATTAGTATTTTGTATATTATTATTAACACGCTTTGATGCTAAAGAGTTCTACTCCCCCTCCCCACCTGAAAAGAAATCTGTTCCAAATGCAAAACACAAGCAGATGAGAGGATTTTCAGTTTCAGTCTCAGTTTCAGAGCACCAAGCAGCTTTAGTACTGAACAGTTGAGCTAAGCCACGCCCAGGCTCCTTGCTGTCTCCTTCTCGCTCACAAGCAAATACTGTTTCAGTTTCCAAATTGCCCTCAACTCTCTCACACACTGACAGAACACTAGCCAGATGAATACCAATGGATGCTGGTAGGCAGAGGCACAATTTTCCCCTTATTTTCCTCCCCAAAAACTATTCACGTACTATTCATCTCAGGTAGGAAACTTTTTGTGGTTGCTGTTGTTATCAAGGGGTGTTTTGATCTTTTTTAAAAAGCAAAACAAAAACAACCTTGCCCCAAACCAGGACAGTAATGAAATATCGAACAGTCTCTTTATTCACGTATACAGAGATACTTGCTGCCTGAAAATGTTGCTCATTGAAATACAAGAGTTAGAATCAGAAAGCCTTTTCTCCCTATTTTTTTTTCTTTCCTGCTTCCCCCCTGCTTATCCATCTAATATACATAGCGACCATAAAGGAAACAGGACCATCTAAGGAATACAGGATCATCAAGTGAAAGTGACACCAGACTATCCCAAATGTGCTTTTTTTTCAAGAGGCAACTGGACTTTCTGGTTTTTCTTTGAAGGCGTTTCGCTTCTCATCCAAGAAGCTTCTTCAGCTCTTTCCCATCATCCAGTCAGAGCTCAAGGAGCTCCAAAGTAAAGCAGACATTAGGGTTATCTATAGAAGTCTAAGGGACGCGGTGGCTCAGTGGCTAAGACGCTGAACATCAATCAGACAGATCGGAAGTTTGGCAGTTCGAATCCCTAGCACCGCATAACGGAGTGAGCTCCCATTATTTGTCCCAGTTTCTGCCAACCTAGCAGTTCAAAAGCACGTAAAAATGCTAGTAGAAAAACAGGGACCACCTTTGGTGGGAAGGTAACAGTGTTCCATGCGCCTTCAGCATTTAGTCACGCCGGCCACATGACCACGGAGACGTCTTCGGCTTTGTAATGGAGTTGAGCACCATCCCCTAGAGCCGGAAATGACTAGCATGTGTGTGCGAGGGGAACCTTTTATCTTTTTAAGCTCCAGCAAAGAGTAAGAGGAGATGAATGGAATTAATGCTCCTCTATGGAAGCATCACAACATGTTGCCTACATTTTATTTTCCATTTCCAGTTAAGGCTAGAAATTCCACCTGTGTGAAATCCTGGACAGCTGTCACCTTCTCCAGAAGCATTGGATGAACATTTCCAGAGTTTTCAAACCAGTTGGCTAATGTTGTAGGTGACGCATCTGCAGGAAGTGATGCTGAGAGAAGATGCATAGGTGAACCAAACCAAAGATCTGACTTGCTATCAAACAATTATGCAGGGCTACAAACATGTATATTATTTTTTAAATTACAGCTGTCTTCACACCGCACTAAAACAACCCTACTGAGGAATGGCCCAGAGAACAAATAAGTAACAGAGGAGCACCGCCTAGTGTTCAAATGATTCAGATTACATGCAATTTCACTTTCCATGAAGGAAAGCCCATTTGCATAAGCTGAAGTTACAACTACAGTGCGTGTACACACACACACACACACACACACCCTTCAAAACCCATATGAAGACTCAGGGATCCAAGACCAGTTAATCCAAGCAATAAGTTGCAGATTCTTTACATTCCTATGTATTTTGCATAATGAATATGTGTTTATATGTAATGTGAAATGGTGTATGGTGTCAATTGGGATGTATTTATTATATATATATATATATATATAGATAGATAGATAGATAGATAGATAGATAGATAGATAGATAGATAGATAGATAGATAGATAGATAGATAGATAGATAGATAGATAGATAGATAGATAGATAGATAGATAGATAGATAGATAGATATAGATATAGATATAGATATAGATATAGATATAGATATAGATATAGATATAGATATAGATATAGATATAGATATAGATATATATATATATATATATATATATAGATAGATCTTTGGTTATTCGGGTTTTCTCCCGCGTAAGATTGGAAGTATCTAGGCAACGTTTCGATGAAGTCTCATTCATCATCTTCAGGCTTCTGTCTTCAACTCTGTGCTTCTCAGAGTATATATATGTGTGTGTGTGTGTGTGTGTGTGTGTGTGTGTGTGTGTGTGTATGTTCCAGAATAACTCTGGAACTCCTCGAGCAATTTCAACCAATCTTGGTACACAGATGACTTACCCTCTGGAAACAAATACTGTGAGGGTAAGACACCCCTAACACGCCTCGGGGTGTGTGTGCCTTAAAACGGCTTTCTACTGTACAGCACAGTGGATTTGCCTTGGTAACAGCTTCACAGTACTCCACAAGGGGGCTCCCTCTCAGCCCTCCAAGGAAACGTCAGGTGATTGGCCACGTGCAATCAAAGGCTACAAAATGAAACACCAGCATAGACAAGAAACTCCCAAGGAGAAGAATAGAAGACTTGCGACTGTGCGCCAGAGACAGTACAACAGTGTGAGTCCCGACTAAGGATTTTCCTGTCTACTACAGCAGGGGTCTCCAACCTTGGCGACTTTAAGCCTGGTGGACTTCAACTCCCAGAATTCCCCAGCCAGCTTTGCTGGCTGGGGAATTCTGGGAGTTGAAGTCCACCAGGATTAAAGTCGCCAAGGTTGGAGATCCCTGTACTACAGGATTGGGATAAATAAATACCTGGGCAATGCCAGGTTATTGGCTAGTTATTTATAAAATTTATTTGCTGCCCATCTCATATCCAATGACTCTGAGGATGTATCCTCACAGTCGTGAAATTAATTACACTTGCTGACCTCAAAGTTCAAGAAGCAGCATGATTAGGGTTGATTTTGCCTCTTCCTTTTACAGATAAGATTATTTTTTTACAAGTTAATTGTCAATTCTACATGTAATGAATGGCAGAGCAGCTCAAGAAGTTACATTGTCTTAAGAAGAGCCAGGTACACCAAGAAGCTGCTACCATTATTCAAAGTCCATCCTCCCCTCCACATAGATCTCATCTCCCCATTTTATTTCATAATAATCATGTTATAGAAAGGCCAAGCCAAAAGAAACTGACTGACCCCCAAATCATCCAGTAAGGCATGGAAATAAGTTTTGCTTCTGGGCATGTCCACCATCTCTCCTACCTCACAGTATCTTTCACCACTACATGGAGATTCAAGCAAACTAGATTGTGAGGGTCTAATCCAGAGTTCTCTCAAGATGCAAACGACCACAATTAATTTCTATTTTGGAAACCCAGCTCCCTTGAGAAGTTGAAAATTGAAAACAAGTAGCAGTTCAACAGCACGACCAAAAATCTCTGATCTCAAATCACATTTATAATAACACCTGTTTGATTGGGAAGGAACTACAATGATTGGCCATGCCAGCATCGCACCACACATCTAAATTTATCGAAGCCTGGTATTCTATCAAAGGAGCAATTAACAAGCCTATTGATGTAGATCCAGCATATGAATACATAAGAAACCTGACCATTCGAATGGCCAATCAATAAGAGAAACAGTCAGGGGCTCAGAATCTAAATATAGCTCCAAACTAACAACCAGGCACACGACCAAGTGATCAAACTGGCACACAAAACATTTAAATAGCTAAGGAGAATAGGACAAGAAAATCTTGCCTGGTAACAAAACATTCAGAAACTAAAATTGAAACAAGCTTGGAGAGCAAACCACTGTCAAAATCCCTTGAGAAGTCTATAACAATGCAGAAGGAAACAGAAGAAGGGGATGACTAGCAGCAAGGTAGACAGACTTGATCCAAGCAGTGATGGATGTACCATCTGAAGGACCTAGCTAGAGGATGGAGAAAGCATCTATTGCGTCGTGGGAAAGAAGGAGACAGAGACAAGGATCCGCAATCAACGTTTTACTGGTAAGTACTCAATTCTAACTGCAACACAATGAGGGCTAATGGTTGGCGGGCTCCCTTATATAGCAGTTGCCTGCCATGCTGTTAGTCAATTAAGTAACTGTATTTTCCCGCGCTACTAACAGTGGGCTATTCTGTGTTTGCGGCTGCACGGACACAACAGTATCCATGCAATTGCTAAGAATTGATTTGATGGTATTCAATCAATCAATCAAGCGGGTGGCTGGAATAATATCCCTTCAAGGCGCTATAGTCAAGGTGCTTCAGATGTTCATCAGATACCCCTGCTGATCTGAGACTGCAAATAACATAAAGCAAGCCATCCCAATTTATTTTACAGAGTAAATGAAGTGGCCCCAACGGGTAGGAACAATCTACTTACTTCAAGTTGGAAGAGACCCTGTGGAAGATCTTTCAAGGAATTGTCAGAGAAGTCTACTTCCTTGAGATGGTTTTTCCAAAACACGGCCAAAGTATCAGGGAGAGAGTCCAGCATGTTTCTAGCTACTTTGCAAGATTTCTGAAAATATAAGGAAGAGAAAACTTTGTATTTGTCCATCAGCAAAAATATCAGATTTTATACAGGTATGAATCTAATAAGCTTGTGAAAATATATGTGTGTTGTGGGCCCATCAGCTGCCAGCAGAGCTGGCGGCAGACTCAGACGATGAGGAGGTTGGGGAGGAACTTGGGCCAGTTCTAGAGTCTGGAGAAGGCTCTGATGGATGCTCTGCATCGGAAGCAGAGATAGAGCCAAGGCCGCCTGACATTTCCCAGCCACCAGAGACGCAGCTGCCTTCAGAGACTGAGATAAGTGGGGAGGAAGAACAGCTGGAGCCTCTTCCAGATGCGTGTATGCGCAGAGCTGACAGAAGAGGAGAACAATTAAAGAACAGGGGCCAACTCGGAAGGAAAAGCACACGTGGACGCTGAATGGCCCCTCCCTGGCTAGAAAATAAATAGAAGGAAAAGGGGAGTGGTGGTTGTGGGAGACAACCTTCGGATTTCTGTCAGAAGATTTGCTCATCTTGGCTCGTGCCTCAGAGGCTGCTTGCCAGAATTTAATTTACAGCTTTGGGGCTGGAAACTCCCGGCCTGGCAGTTATCCCAAGGAACTGATCAGGTCTGTACTTCAGTTAACCCTTGGAAAGATGGACTTTTCAGTGTGTGAATGACAGTAATTCACAGTAGCTAATAACGAGGGAGGGGGGGGTTTCAAGACCAGGAGTCTGTTTCTTGCTTCTCTAAGGCTGGGTCAGAACAATATGAGTTCAAATGATGGAGATGCACGTTTGAGCAACATCAAAGAATGTCGAGTTTCTTCATTGCACACACACAAACTTAAATACAACATCTGTAGTTGTTAAGAAAGTGAGGACAGGTTTGAAAGAAAGAAACCATTTCTGATGAAATTTCATGGAAAAGTTTTCTGACATACAGCTGTGTGAAAAAGTCCTACTCGCTTTACGGTTTACAGTTTATGACATTTTTTGGATAGGCCATTGATTTTATGATATTTTATGCTAACTGCTATGCAAATATTGTTATATTTAAGTAAATACTGGTGGTTTTTAAGTGAAAAGCATAAGCTTTTTGCAATTTGGTGCTGTATGGGTGGGGATTGTGAATTTTCTTGCATGCTTACAATGCATGCTTACAATGACTATGAAAACAGATTAACTGATGCATACCCAGTGGCATACATGTTGCAATTACTAAGGCCGATGCTAGTGTTTTGTTAACATTTTTATTGTTTGTGGCCCTGAAAAGGACTGTTTAGGTAACCAAACATGGTTACTAATATGCAATTGGCCAACCCTTATTGCTTATCACCAGGCGGCATCACTTCGGCATAGACTGTATAAGCCTTTGCACGTGATCTTTGGTGACAATGTGGTGCCTTAAAAAGACTTTGGTTATAGTAATAAAAATTTATGCATCTCAATCCGACTACAGAAATTTTCATCAAAGTACTAATTGTGTGTGGTTTCTATGAGTGAAAAGTTGATTAAACTTTTACAACAATACATTTAGTCACCATTCAAAGTTACAACAGCACTGGGGGAAAAAAAAGAATTATGATCATTTTTCATACATCCGTTGCAACATCCCCCTGGTCACATGATCAAACTTCAGATATTTGGCAACTGATTCATATTCATGACGTTTGACATGTCCCCACGTTATGGGATTCTCTTTTGCGACCTTCTGACAAAGTCAATGGGGAAGCCAGATTCACTTAACAACTGTGTTACTAACTTAACAATTGCAGTGATTCATGTAACGACTGTGGAAAGAAAGGTCATAAAATGGAGCCCAATTCACTTTAACAATAGTCTCTCTAAGCCAGGGGTCTCCAACCTTGGCAACTTTAAGACTTGTGGACTTCAACTCCCAGAATTCCTCAGCCAGCTTTGCTGGCTGAGGAATTCTGGGAGTTGAAGTCCACAAGTCTTAAAGTTGCCAAGGTTGGAGACCCCTGCTCTAAGCCACAGAAATGTTGAGCTCAGTTGTACATTAAGGACCACCTGAACTTACTCAAAGATGTCTTCCAATGTGATGACACATTCCAAAGTCAGTGGTGGGATTCAATTTTTTTTACTACCGGTTTTGTGGGCGTGGCTTGCTGGATGTGGTATGGCTTGGTGGGCATGGCAGGGGAAGGATACTGTAAAATCTCCATTCCCTCCCCACTCCTGGGAGAAAGTTACTGCAAAATCCCTTTCCCTCCCCAACCCACTAACCTGCTTTCCAGCTCCGTTCTCCTGTGAAGGGCAACAAAAGAAGACCCAGCCGATCAGCTGGGACTCAATGGGAGGCAGAGAATAGATGGGGGCGGGGCCAGTCAGAGGTGGGATTTGCCGGTTCTCCGAACTACTCAAAATTTCCGCTACCGGTTCTCCAGAACTGGTCAGAACCTGCTGAATACCACCCCTTCACTGAGTTCATGTAACTACAGGAACATGATGATTACCCAGACTTACCAAAGGACATGCCCACGGTAGAGGAAACACTTTTAAGTTATTGCTAGATCCGTTGAGGTTTTGCAATGATTTCAAGCAGTGCAGAAAGGAAACAGGCAGCTCTGATAATCTGTTGTCTGAGACATCTAATTCCTGCAGTTTTCTTAATCCAATCCAGTTGGTTGCTGGGGGCAAAAAATCCAAAGGAAAATAGCTCACCAAGAAATATGAGAATCTTTGTGGGTTAGCTTTATTCTTGAACATTTTCTCTGAATTAGTTGCCTTCTTGGGCAATATACTGTAGTTTTGCAGAATGACAATGGCCAAATTCATTCACTATGCTAAGCCATCAGGCAATTTGCCTGGACTTTGTACTTAAGATGGATCCAATCATGGTGATGTGTAAAGACGATTTGTAAGTTAAGAATATTAAGTTGTATATTTATGGCTTAGGGGTTTCCAAAAGAAATGAAGAAGGAGGTTTGTGTGTGTGTTGAAGGATGGTCAGACAGGCACACTGAACATGTTTCAGGCTATGAAAAGAAGGAAGAATTAATAATTTTCAGTGATTTGAGAAGATGTAGAAACTGAACATAAAAAGGGCCACCATAAGTTAAAGGATAAGGAAGTCCAGAAGGAAAAAAAAACATGTTTCTTTCAATTCCAAAGCAAATCGCTGAATTTTGAAGATATCACTCACCGTTCTCCTCATTGAATAGTCTTTCCAAATAATTTTTGGCAGCAACGAGTCGTTGGAGTCGAGAAAGGTGCAATAAACCAGAAGGAAGGCTGAGGAATCTGTTGTTAGATATGTCAATCTCGAGTAACCTGTGTATTAAAAAAAGAAAGAAAGAAAGTGGAAGATAGATAGATAGATAGATAGATAGATAGATAGATAGATAGATAGATAGATAGATGGATGGATGGATGGATGGATGAATGGAAGGATGGATAGATAGATAGATAGATAGATAGATAGATAGATAGATAGATAGATAATGGATGGATAGATAGATAGATAGATGATAGATACATGAATGGATAGATAGATAGATAGATAGATAGATAGATAGATAGATAGATAGATAGATAGATAGATAGATTTAAAGCAAGGAAGGAAAAACTCTTTTGTATCTTCTTTCTTTTTTTAACTGGTAGATGGGACTTAACTCTTGCCAATGTGACCCTTCTCAAAACAAATGGACTTCTATACCAGAAGACTCAATAAGTCTGGCTGCCAGCTGGGATGAAGGAAAATATATGTGTCCCAGGATAATGTTGCAGGATACAATCTGGGTTGGTCCCCAGGAGCAGAGGTTTAGTCTTCTGAGCTTTTGGATTTCTGCTGGAGCCCATCTTTGGGGAACTTCTCTCTCACCAAGAATGGATTGAATAAATTATGCTCAGAATTGGAAACTGTCTATTGTCCCTTCAGAGGAGATGGTCATTAAAAAAAATTCACGAGTGTGCAGAGATGGACAGCCTAACCAAATTACTAAAAAACAACAAAGATAGTGAATACTACAAAGTTTGGAACTGTTGGTATGAATGGTTAAAGAAAAAGTAACATTTGATAACTGAATAAGGTATGAAATTATGAAGGATGTGCATTTAATTATAAAGTATTCTGTGAAATTAAAACATTAAAAGAATGAGGAAGGTATTGTAACAAGGTAGTTCACGTCAATGTTATGGGGTAAAAGAAAAAAAAGAAAAGAAAAATGTAACCAATGCTCAATACCTGCTGCAAAATGTATATATGTATATATATATATTTATTTATATGTTTGTTTGTTTCTTTTTAAATGTTTTAAATATATGAAACTTAAATAAACTTTATTTTAAAACTCTAAAAAAAAGAAAAGAAAAAGAAAAATCCATTAGACTAATGGAGCTATCAGACCTGCCTCAGCTAAGACCCTAGGAGAGAAAAACCCTCGACTCCATTTGGTTGAAGTGATTCTTTTACTATGGATTAGTGGTTGTAGCAAAAGCAAGGCTAGGTCTGAGTATTCCTCAGTAAAGTAACAAGCTTTTTCCCTGTTCAAGACCCTTCTCCCTGACCAGTGTGAGGCATCCAGAAAGTATCCATGATATCAATCACTTCGAGACATTTTGTCTCCAATTGATTTATTTAGAAACAGATCTGGCATGTCAAAGGCAATTTCCCAAAGTGAAATTATTTTTGTGCATTACACAGAATCCACCTTCTCTCTTCCCTTCTCTCCTCCCACTTCTACACTTCATAAATCACGAGAACCAATTAACTGCAACTGGAATTTCTTAATACGACATACAGAATAACCATGAACTTTTCATCTCCTCCATCCCTCCTTCCATGAAATGTGACAGCTGAATTTTAAAGTTGACAACCGGACTGTCAGTGTTCAATAGCATCCCGGTTTGATGTCTTGGGAACCGCTTTGATTGTAGACATGTCTTGAAGAGGTTTCTCATTCTTTCCCCAGCCAGGCGTCCCTGAGGCTGCTGAATCTGGCTGTTTAGCACCTCTGGGTTTCTGTCAGTATTATTCCCTCCCCCCTTATATCCTTCTTCTCTCTACCTGTACAATTTCCCCAATTTCCTCCACTCTCTCTGTTTATGACAGGATGCCAGCAAACTTATTGAGGCATAGTGAAGATAGCAGAGCTGACAAGAGGTTGTTGCTGTAATGATTAAATAACTTAAAACTTAAGTCCTTGTTCGTTTTAAAGGTGTTAACCATAGTCTCGATCTGGGTCATCTTTGGACACAAGACTCCTTAGCATCTGTTCTGACCTAGGCTTCACAAAATCACGAAACAGATTCCTTGTCCCATCAAAACCCCTTTTTATTAGGCTAATGTGAATTTCTATCATTCACATCCAACAAAGTCCCGGCAAAGAGTCTTTCAAGAGTAAATTACAACCATAGACCTTACCAGGCTTGGAGAGTTGCCAGGCCGATAGCTTCCAAGCGCAACGCTGTAAAAGAAAATACTTGGCAAGGAGACTCTGAGAGTCACGGACAAATCTTCACACTAATTAAACAAACTAATTGTCTCCTGCAAACACCACTGTCCTTTTGCTCCTCTTTATTCCCTGTTGGAGGGGCCATTCACCATCCACCTGTGTGCCTTTACTCCTGAGTCAACCTCTGTTCCTTAATTGTTCCCTTCTCCTGGCAGCTCTGTGCATGCGCACATCGGGAACAGGCCCCAGCTGTTCTTCTGCCTCACTGATCTTCGACTCCAAAGGCAGCTGATAACTGTCGGACGGCCCAGGCTCCATCTCTGCCTCTGATGCAGAGCCCTCGTCAGAGCCTTCCCCAGACTCCAGGACTGGCCCATGTTCCTCCCCAACCTCCTCACTGTCTGAGTCTACTGCCAGCTCCGATGGCCACTGGCCAGCACACAACAGCATCATTGCTCTCCTCATAAAAGGGCAGGCAAAGGCAGAATGGGCCATCCCAAGCATTGTCTTAGGGAACAAAGCAATTCAAAACAGCTGCTGAACTAAGACTGCATAGAGCTGAGTCAATTGGTAATGTCACCACTGTCACCACTGTCGTCATACAGCCTTTGCTTGATTCAAAGTACACTCTCCCAGGTAAATTTCTCTAAGAAGAAGGTCCACTTACTTTGTGCAGATGATTCCATCTGAGGACTGTACATCAAGCAGCTGTTTTAATCGGTTGTCAGAAAGGTTCAGTTTCTGAAGGTTCATCAGTCCCCAAGGGATGATGGATGGAAGGGAGGTCAGGTGATTAGTGGAGAGGTCCAGCTCCGTTATTTGACGGGAAAGATCTATCAGCCAATCAAAATCCACCCAAGGCAATCTGAGCTTTGACCAGTTCACAGAAAGACCCTGAAGATAAAGTGTTGAGGAACAGTTAATGGACATCAATAATTCTGGTTAAAAAGCAGGAAGACCCCGAAGATAAAGAGAGAAGGGACATTAGATGGGGATCATCAGCAACTCCAATTAAAAGCAGGTAAGAGTGACTTTCAGAGAAAAACAGAAACAGGAAAATTACTATATGGCTGAACATTTCTTACAATTTATTCAGGCTATGAATAGCAGGCTGAACTATTCTTTTTAGCCTCACCCAGGGTCCTGTGTGAATTCTGCTGCTAATTAGAGATTAATGCTTAAGGATATATTTCAGAACTGAAAGAAAAATATCAGCTGTCTTTTTTTTCTCACCACTATATTGCAATACACTGGTTTTTTAAAAATATCTCTGGGTTTGCAAACATTAACCCAGTAACACACAGTTTATTCTCCATCCTCATTTATTCACATTACTAAACCATAATGTAAATTTTTAAAAATCAGCTTGATATGTTGGGTGAAATCAGGTATTACAGTTTCCAAGCTACGGTGTACGGCTAAGCATAACTCCTGCCAAAATATGAATGTATGTATTGATTTGATTTGATCTGGTTTCATTTGATTTGATTTTAGTCTGCCACCATCAATAGATTCCTAAAGAATAATAATCAGGAAATAATGATCCATGCTACAGTAAGCACAAATAAGCGATTGTATAAAGATAACCTCAGAGCAAATAAAATATCATGTCATTATATATTGTATACTTATTTATTTCGATCAACATAAAATCGAAAGGCAGAAAAGACTAGGAGAAAATAACAAATAAAAAAGTAATAAAGTGCAGTCAAGATTCAACTATTCATTTTTCATCTATTGTGTTTTTGAACTTTACAAGCTATTTTTAAAAACTAATTTATAATATGAAATAGAAATGCAAAAGAAAGTCGAAGGAAAATAAGAGAGGAAGAAGAGAAGGGAAAATGTAAAGAAAAGGAAAAAAAGGAAAAAAGGAAAGAAAAGATATTGACTTCCAACTCCCTTTGCAGTAGAATAAGATACTAATATCAAACCTCAACCTCAACAAAAGTTTCATTTTTTTCTACCTCAAGCATAAAGTCCAGAAGCTGTTTCCAAGTAGAAACAAAAGTAATGGTGCTTTTTTTCCTTTAATCAGTCAATTTAGCCATCTTTGCTAACTCCATCAACTTTTGCAGCCATTCATCCATTGTGGGAATCAAAGTGCCCTTCTATAACCTTACAAACTATTCATATGTATTAAATGCAATTTTAGTAGAAATAGCATTTAGACTTCTATACCAGCCCTCTCTAAGCAGTTTAAAAAGTGCCTCCAACAATCTGGGCCCTCATTTTACCAACCTCGGAAGGATGGAAGGCTGAGTCAACCTTGAGCCGGTCAGAATCAAACTGTTGGCAGAGTTAGCCTGCAATACTACATCCTAACCACTGCGCCACCATGGCTACAAGTAGATAACAATTACAATAGTTAAACCATTTCTTTGCCCTCCCCCCAGCATGACTTACTGGTTTTGCCTGGACATTCCCGGATGAAGGAACTGGTTCAATGAAATGTTTGCAAAGAAGCCGTTTGCTCGCCTTGGGACAATCCATTAGTGTGTAGGAACAAAAGAATGAACCATTCTCCAGCAAAAAGGCAGCGATATTGTCATGGCCTAGCAAACACAGATAAGGGCTGAAGCTATGTTAAGCAATTAACATACAGGTTTTCCAAGACCGTTTTTTTTTAATGACTCAGTTCTGAAATACTCCAAAGCACTAGAAGGCAGGACAAGAAGCAATGGATGGAAACTGATCAAGGAGAGAAGCAATCTGGAATTAAAGAGAAATTTTCTGACAGTGAGAACAATTGATCAGTGGAACAACTTGCCTCCAGAAGTTATGAATGCTCCAATACTGGAAGTTTTAAAGAAGAGATTGGACAACCATTTGTCTAAAATGGTATAGGGCTTCCTGCTTGAGCAGGGGTTGGACTAGAAGATCTCCAAGATCCCTTCCAACTCTATTATTCTATTCTGAAAGTCATTCCTTAAAACAAGAATACAGCTAGTCCTCATTTAGTGAACAGAATTGGGACTGGCCACTTGATTGCTAAGTGAAGTGGTGACTAATGGAAACCACAATTGTGTTTACAATCTGACTTCAGCTTTTCTCTGCTTTACAGACCTGAGAAGTTTGTAAATGCGAGGATTGCTTGTTAAAGCTACTTTTCTTTTAATCACCACCGTAACTGCGAACTGCTAAATGAGTCGGTCACTGTTTATTTAATACAGCCTCATTCTCCAAGTTGAGACCTCAGTCCAGCCCTCCAGAATGGCCGCCAAACTATATTTGTGAATGCTAACCAACCAGCAGATGATTAAAATAACACAGGAAATAATCCTATCATATCAGTTGCTTTAACAGATGCAATGGATACAATTTTCAATTCAAAATTCAATTTGTATCCTGTCTTTTTCAGTTGTTAAGTAAATCTCTTGAGTTGTTGAGCTGGCTTCCCCACTGACTTTGTTTATCCAAAGGTCGTAAAAAGGGGTTGCATAACCCCAGGACAACACAACTCTCATAAATATGAACCAGTTGCCAAGCCTCCGACTGCAAATCACATGACCCTGGGAATGCTGCAACTTGATTTGGTGCCATTGTAACTTTGAACAGTCACTAAATGAACTGTTTGTAAGCTGAGGACTACTGTACTTTCAGTGGTGGGATTCAAAAAAATTTATTACTGGTTCTGTGGGCGTGGCTTGGTGGGCGTGGCATGTTGGGCATGGCATGGTTTGGTGGGCGTGGCAGGGGAAGGATACTGCAAAATCCCATTCCCTCCCCACCCCACTGACCTGCTTTCCAGCTCCGTTCTCCTGTGCAGGGCAACCAAAGAAGACCCAGCCAATCAGCTGGGACTTGGAAGGCAGAGAAGAGATGGGGTTGGCGGAGCCAGTCAGAGGTGGGATTTGCTGGTTCTCTGAACTACTCAAAATTTCTGCTACTGATTCTCCAGAACTGGTCAGAACCTGCTGAATACCACCTCTGTGTACTTTAAATACTACACCATGTATGCCCCAGTTCCACTTTTCTGGTAGCCATCCTCCCTTTTGGGAAAGTGGTCCCTGAGAGTCCCCCCAAAAGGAAGAAATCATCCCAGAAAGAACAAACCATCACACACCTTCTTGCATGGCGGCATAAAGTGGCAATCGAAGAAGGACCGGGAACTCATTCTTTCTCACAGCGTAGCTGTCAGGATCCGCTCTGTATGCCAGCACTAAGAGCTTAACCACTTCTAGATGGCCTTGTTGACAAGCCACCACCAGCATCCAATTCAGCAATTGCGAGATGTTCGTTGCACCTATCAAAATGAGCATTCATGGACTGATGTTATAACAACCATGACTTGTTTGGGCAAAGACAACGTGTGAATTTTTCTGGACTGGTTTTGGCTTAGCATGTTGTGCAAATGCACTGTTCATCATCTCCATTAACAACCCCATAATCCCTTGTGGGTGGAGTCTGGAAAACTGAATGGAGCTGAGTGTTTAATGGCCAGGTGTCCTTCCTGTTACCAATGTAGAGGTTTTTTTTCCAGAAGATATATTCTCATTGTGCCTAGAGAGAGAAATATCTGCCACTACCTAAGATCGAACTCACAGCCTCACAGCTTCCTGATTGTGAGACGAGAGCTCCCCATCTAAGGCCACCGCACTATTCACACTACCAAAAGCACGGTTTGTTGAACACATCTTGGCAGCTTCTTCCATAAGCAGGTAGTCCTCGATGTATGGCCACATTTGACCCCAAAATTGAGGTTGCTAAGTGAGAAATTTGTTAGGTGAGTTTTGCCTCATTTTACAACTTTTCTTGCCACAGTTGTTAAGTGAATCACTGTAGTTGTTAATTCATCAAACTGTTTGTTTAGTGAACTCTGGCTTCCCCGTTGACTTTGCTGGCCAGAAGTTCGCAAAAGGGGATCACGTGACCCCAGGACATTGCAACCGTCCTAAATATGAGTCAATTGCCAATTTTGATCGCATGAATATGGGGATCCTACTACGGCCATAAGTGTGAAAACTGATCGTAAATAACTTTTTTTCAGTGCCATTGTGAATTTGAATGGTCACTAAATGAACTCTTGTAAGTTGAGGAGTACATGACGTAAGTAAAAGTGTATGGAAAGAGAAGGGCTAGAAACTCAACCTACCAAGAAAAGATTCTAGCAATTCTTGTACTACGTCCTTATGTCCAAAATACGCAGCTACCACTGCTGGGTTATCATCACTGGGTTCAGGGCTTATGGTCACACCTGTCTCCTTTAACAAGTATCTCACGGCCAGCAGGTCCCCATAGGTGGTTGAAAGGCTCAACAGGTGCCCCTGATTTGAGAAAGGGAAGCATAAATTTTTTTTTAATTTTAATTTTTAATTTTAATTTTTTTTTTAATTTTGAGATCAGAAGTCCTCAAAACCTTCAACTCCTTCAAACTTTCAGAGGCCAAGTAAAGATAGTCCAGTTCTTGGGCCCTCACCTTCTGTTTTTTTAAATTTACATATGTATATATGTAAATTTAAATTTACATATGTATATTTCTGTATATTATTATTATTATTAATATTAATATTATTAATATCTGCCCATGTTGTGTGTGAACAGAGTTGGTTCTGGGTATCATTCATATCAATCCAATTCACAGTAACAATATTAGTCATCTCTATCACGTTTATCAAATTTAAGTAATCCTCATTATATTGTTTAAACATACATTTAAAAAATGCCTAACCTCTATAGACTTCTAATCTTTCTATTATTTTTATTTATTCTATGAACATTTATATTCTAATATTTCCCCTATCTAATTTTATGTCTGCCTCTTTCAGTTTACGATCACTCTACAATAGTATTTAAAGGGCAATTCTTTCTGTCCATTGTCTCTTATTCTCTTTAGTGCTTCAATTCGTTCATATTAATCCAATTCCCAGTAACAGTATTAGTAAGCTCTATCACATTTATCAACTTCATCAACCTTCTCCTCTTGAGAGAGATTCCTCCTGCTGGCTGCTTGGACCAGCTGTAGAGCAGCCTCCAAGTCTCCACTTCGGTAGAGACTCTGAATGGTCTCGCTTGCAGAGGTCTGGCCAGGGGAGAGAGACTCCATTGTGGACGGTTGAACACCCACGTCCGACAATTCTGTACACAAAGGATAAAAGATATTTAATAGGAATGACAACAAGACTGACAAATAGGTAAGAACGATCAGGCACGAGAATAGGTAGTCCTTGACTTACAACAGTTCATTTAGTGACCATTCAAAGTGAGAATGGCACTGCAAAAATGACTTATGAGCTTTTTTCACACTTATGACCATTGCACTGTCCCCATCTGATCAAAATTCAGATGCTTGGCAGGTCAGAGGTGGGATTCAGCAGGTTCTGACCAGTTCTGGAGAACCGGTAGCAAAAATTTTGAGTAGTTTGGAGAACCGGCAAATACCACCTATGACTAGAGATTTTATAATATCCTTCCCCTGCCACACCCACCAAGCCACACCCACCAAGCCATGCCCACAGAACTGGTAGTAAAAAAAAATTGAATCCCACCATTGTGGCAAGTGGCTCATATTTATGACGGTTACAGTGCCCTGGGGTCATGTGATCACTTTTGTGATTTTTCTGACAAGCGGTGTCAATGGGGAAGCCAAATTCACTTAACAACTTAGCTTATTAGCTACAGATTTATTTAACAATAGATTAGTGGAGTGGAGTGGAGTGGAGTGGAGTGGAGTGGAGTGGAATGGAATGGAATGGAATGGAATAGAATAGAATAGAATAGAATAGAATAGAATAGAATAAGTATTTATTAGTATTTATTTATTAGTATTATCTGCTTTAGAGTAGAATAGAATACAGAATAGAATTTTTTATTGTCACTTTAAATATACACTAATCAGCATACATTAAAATGAGATTTTGTTGCATTCAGCTCTCAAAAGATAACCCTTATGCATATACCCACATACACACACATATATGACACAAGGAAACATCACAGTCTAGTTTGAATGTATACAAATACATGGTGGGGGTAGGGGGAAGAACCCTGCAAATGTACAAGACAGATGGCATAAGGAACAAAGCTATGGCCAGAAAAGTGGGCCCAAACTCATTTAACAACTGCCTCGCTTAGTAACAGAAATGTTGGGCTGAATTGTGGTCATTAAAGTTAAGGAATTACCTGAAACTAGGAACAGCAGCTTAGTTCAACGCACTACAAGTTTATTACATGCTAGCTATACAGTTGGCACATTTTATATATTGTCTGCCAACTTTCATTCTGCTTTGAATCTTTAAAAAACAAAAGCAATTAAAAAAACCCTAACCAAACTAATCAGCATGAATGAAAGGAAAGATGAAAGGAAAGAGTGGAAAGTCCTTGCAATGTATGTATTTTTTTGAAATGAAAGGAACAAAGCAACTTCCTTATTATTTCTACCAATGGTACTTTCCATGGGTTGATTCCTAATCAAACAGAGGTACTGTCTCAGCCAATGAAGGCAGGCCAGATCAGGGACCCAAGGTTTTTACAACTCTAGGAGTTGTAAAAAGTACTTTATTTATTTACCCCCATTCATTGCTAAAAGGACAACTGTCATACAGGAATATCTCAAGGAGCTCCAAAGTAAAGCAGACATTAGGGTTATCTATAGAAGTCTAAGGGACGCGGTGGCTCAATGGCTAAGACACTGAACATCGATCAGACAGATCGGCAGTTTGGCAGTTCGAATCCCTAGCACTGCATAACGGAGTGAGCTCCCATTATTTGTCCCAGCTTCTGCCAACCTAGCAGTTCAAAAGCATGTAAAAATGCAAGTAGAAAAATAGGGACCCCTTTGGTGGGAAGGTAACAGTGTTCCATGCACTTTCGGCATTTAGTCATGTCAGCCACATGACCACGGAGACGTCTTCAGACAGCGCTGGCTCTTCGGCTTTGTAACGGAGATGAGCACCATCCCCTAGAGCCAGAAACATCTAGCACATATGTGCGAGGGGAACCTTTACCTTTTACCTTATAGAAGTCAACCAATATCCTTGAAAACCGACAGCTTTGGCTACCCATCAAATCTTCCTCGTCAATTATTCAAAAGGGAATCCACGTCCGGAGACATAGGAGAGATGGCTTTGGGGAGTTGCAAAGGCATCCACAATTTTTGCAGAGTAATTCTCAGACCTCCGAGAGTGTTTGAAGGATGCACAGAAAAAGGCAGCTCTAAAATTCAGGCAGGCAAAAGCTGAACACTTTAGCTGAAGGCTGGCTTCAGCAACCGGCATGTGTTTTATTACCCAAAGTAGGTAACATCATCTGTGCTAGTCACTAGAATTCACTAGTTTGGGTAATGAAACAATCAAGCTCACCAAGGACCCCTCAATTCAAGCCTGAGCTACAAATATTTATTGGGACTGGCATGCTTCTACAAGCAGCATGTACATACAGTCACACAGGCTTTCTTTTGGCCCAACAGAGGATTACAAACAACTTCAAATTGCCTTTGATGCCCTTGACTTCATGTTAATGCAACCAAAAGTGCTGTTTTAGCTTTCTGCTGCCACCACTTGAAAATCCTGGTCAAGAAAGAGTCCCATCAGGGGATGCTTGTTAGAGATCTCCCTCCTCCTCCTCCTTCCTCCTCCTCCTCCTCCTCCTCCTCCTCCTCTCCACAAACCCCATTCTCTTCTAGCACTGATGATGTTACCTAGTTTGGGTAATGAAATGTTTGCAAGAAAACAACCAAGCTCAGAGAGTACCAAGGACCCCATAGTGGTCCTCCTCCTCCTCCTCTTCCTCCTCTTCTTTCTCCTCTCCACAAACCCCATTCCCTTCTAGCACTGATGATATTACCTAGTTTGGATAATGAAAAGTCTGCAAGGAAACCAACAAGCTCAGAGAGCACCAAGGACCCCACAGTCCTCCCCTCCTTCTCCACCTCCACTTCCTCTCCCTTCTCCTCCTTCTCCCCCTCCTCCTCCACCACTACCAATTTGGTACCAGCAAAGGGTTCATGAGAAATATATCACCATGTGTTGTCCATCTACAGTATTTTTAATTTATAATGAAATTCAACATCTGGAACAAACCAATACTTTTTAATATAGCTATAAACGTCTATACTCTTCCACCATTGAGGGCTTTCAATACAACTAATAAAAATGGAAAACGAAAATCAAGTAGCACAAAACCTTTATGCAATTAGCAGCAAAACAACAACTTTATTTATTTATTTGCTGATCACATTTATACAGTCGCTCATCTCACCAGAGATGACTGTAGTATTTGGAGAGAAAAGCAAACAGCTCAATAAAAGATGTTAAGCCTCCATAGCTTTTATCTTTGTATCCTTTTATTCCTTGTACAAGGAATTTTAGCCCTGAAGATCCTTAAGACACCTATTTGCACAATGCAAACTTTACTACACACACACACACACACACACACACACACACACACACACAAAGGGTTTCAATAACAATTCTGACATTTCTGCAAGGTGCAAAGGTGGAGTGCAGGAATTTGAAGTTAGGCAGCTCTGGACAGAATTCACATCAAATTATTCCTGCATAGAATTCACCTTCATGTCATTCTGCTTGCAAGGGTATCTCCAAACCTCTGGCAGCAAAGAGAGCATTAGTTCCCTTTGGAATCCACACAATCTGATCTTTCTCAATGGGAGCTCGGAAAATGTCAAGATTATTAACTTGACAAAGCCTGCGCATGCCTCTCCTGAGCTGTCTTAGCATCCTGCCACTCGAAAGTATCTTCCTTTGTCAGAAGGGAAGAGAGACTTTTCATTTTGGTGGCAACAAATCCACGCAATGTCCCTTAGCAGTGATATGTGAGCATCCGCAGTGTCAGATACAAATAGAACGACCCATTTTAGAGTGATTTCTTAATAGTCCATTTTTTATTTATCTCCAAAGCCAATAAAGGGAGGAGAGCCCATGACTTAGAGGTTAATATGCAAGCAGCCTGGGTTCAAAACCCAGAAAGGGTATGGCTAGTTGAGGAGAGCTAAATAGCTTGGAATCGGGAGTGGGCTGCTGTGGTTTTGCCCTGGTTCAGGAGGACCTGTTGCTAATGTTACGTCTGGTTCAGCGAACCGCCAAATCCCATTCCTGTCTGGCTCCTCCCACCCTGCTCTGCCCCTCCCACCCCACCCCTCCCAGGAGTCTCCACACGGCCCGATTTGGATGCGAGGTAAGTGCAGGGCCCATGTGGAGGCTTGGGGAAGGGAAAAAATTGGCCTCCCGGAAGCAGAAATGGGCCCGTTTCTGGTTTTTGGAGGGCATCCGGACCCCGGGGGAGGCAGTTTTTGCCCTTCCAGAGGCTCGAGGAAAGCCTCCGGAGCCTGGAGTAGGTGAAAATGCCCCCCCCCCCTGGTGCAGGAGGTCGACTAGGCCACGCCTACAATAGCCACGCCCACCCAGCAAACGGACAGAGAACCCATTGCTGAAATTTTTGAAGCTCACCCCTACTTGAAATCCACTATTGACCTCACCCCATTCCTAAGAGGTCTGTAAGGGGTGTGCATAAGTGCACCATCATACCTACCGTCCCTGTCCTATTGTCCCCATTTATTTGTACCTATTTCCTGTATTCTTACTCATGTTTATACTTATACCTATAATTATAAGTGATTGACAAATCAAATAAATAAATAAATAGATCTATACTAGTCTCCCTTTATTTCTTTGTCAGTAAAATATAAATTCAACTCCAAAGTTAAATTACCAAATAGAGGTGAGTGGGTGGGGGGATAAAAAAAATAAAGTTAACGAAAACATTTCTTATAAAGACTGCCAGGGTGCCTCTGCATTAAACAGCTTTCTTGAATGTCTTCTTTGATAAGATGCAAAGTGGAATTTGCATTTGAACCGGAGTTGTACTTTCAACGAAGAGCCAATATAACACGAGCACTTGAAAGCATACACAACACTGCAGAGTGTAAGATGAGAAAAAAAGGGCAGCTTCAACAGGCTTCTCAGTTAATGGATAACAAATCAGAAGATATTGACTTTCTGCTAATCTTAAAACTTCAAGATAGGCTCACCCAATGAAACCTGCGTTTCACAGCAAGGAAAATGGATTTTTGTGACTACAGCAACCCAGTTTCAAATTAAATTATGTCCTGGGGGTTTCTCGACCCCCCCCCCCAATATCTCAGCTTGTGTGCTACATTCATTTTCCTCATCCAGATGAGGAAACCGACCAACTTCACAAGGTTATTATAGAAACGACTTGATTTTCTTGTGAAATTCACTAAAGGACTAAAACCTCTTTACACAACTAAATAATACAGCACTGTGGACTACATTAAAGGTAAAAGGTAAAGGTTCCCCTTGCACATACGTGCTAGTCGTTTCTGGCTCTAGGGGGCAGTGCTCATTTCTGTTACAAAGCTGAAGAGCCAGCGCTGTCCAAAGACGTCTCCGTGGTCATGTGGCCGGCATGACTAAATGCCGAAGGCACACAGAGTGCTGTTACCTTCCCACCAAAGTGGTTCCTATTTTTCTATTTTCATTTTTTACATGCTTTCGAACTGCTAGGTTGGCAGAAGCTGGGACAAGTAACAAGAGCTCACTCCGTTACGCAGTGCTAGGGATTCGAACTGTCGAATTGCTGACCTTTCTGATCGACAAGCTCAGTGTCTTAGCCACTGAGCCTTGTGGGCTATATTAAGTTTCCATCATTTATCCAATGTCCTCATTTTCATGGAGACTTTACCTGGAGCTCTCCATCTCTTGGAACAGGAAACTCTTCTTCTTATATTCAGATACAGATGACACCACTCAAAACTTATCACATCTGTATTGATCTTTTTTGGTATTGTGGTGACCAGAATTGGATGCGCTATTCCAAGCATGGTCTCAGCAGTGAACCATAAAGCGGTACTATCACTTCATGTGATAGGCTGTTGATGCAGCCTAGGACTGTGTTGGCTTTTTTGGCAACGGCAGCACACTGTGTTGGCCCATAT
Organism: Notechis scutatus; assembly: GCF_049901735.1. Classification (NCBI taxonomy): domain Eukaryota; kingdom Metazoa; phylum Chordata; class Lepidosauria; order Squamata; family Elapidae; genus Notechis; species Notechis scutatus. Next base: position 12,500,848 of record NC_142019.1, read on the forward strand.
TTAAGTGGTTGTCCACTAGAACACCTAGATCCCTCTCCCTGCTGTTGAGCCAGGAACCAGTGGTGGGATTCAAAGATTTTTACCACCAGTTCGGTGAGCGTGGCTTGGTGAGCATTCTTTGTGCACGTGCACACACTTTGCATGCGTGCGTGTGCCAAATGAACGCTTTACGCAGGCGCAGAGGTGTTCCAACTCGCTTTCTGCAAGCCTGCACTCTCCCTGTCGTTTCAGCAGCTGCTGCACAGCACACTCTGCTGTGTCACGCAAAGCAGCTGTGCTTCAAAAGCAGGGAATAAAAGTGAGTATGGGAGCCCGGATAGGCAGGTGGGCCCAATAGCAGAGCAGTGGAGAGAACCAGTTCGGCCTCCGCTGCTCATTGGCACTACCAGCTCGGGAGAACCGGGCCGAACCAGTGGAATACCACCACTGCCAGAACCACTGAATTCCTGAAGTATCTTGAGGACGTTGTCTCTTTAAATGAGTCATACCAACTAGTGGATCTGCCCTTCGATCACACTCCCCTCTCCTTGGTGAAATCAAACAAATGAATGGAGGAGTAAGACTGAAAAGGCAGTGCTTTGTATTCTCCAATTTAAAGTACAGGCTAATGCCTTTGAACCAGAATCAGGCTACAAAAAACACCATGCTAGCAAGATCATGCTAGACAAACAGTGCATCAAAGGAAAGGCTCATGTTACATAGCTGTCAGCTTTCTAGGTAGACCCGGTGCCACACTTGCCACAAGTTAAACCTCTAAGTACACATGACCCATATAAGATCTATACATATCTACTTTCTGCTTTAACTGCTATTCCTTCTGTCTTGTTCTCGATATAACTCCTGCCTCCACTTCAGAAAAACCAAAAAAAACCCCACATCCCAACCCACAACTTGACAGATCTAGCTTCACTTTGGAAAGCTCTGCAGGCTTTCCAGACTGTTCACTGGGTAAAGGTCCAGCTCTCCATCAACAGATACCTGCAAGAACCAAGAACCAACTCAAGACATTTTTCAGCCTAAGGGGATCTTAACAAATGGCATTTGTCCTCCTACGTAAAACATGATACACAAAAATCACAAGATACTTAGGCTTGTGGCACAGAAAACCCCATAGACACATTTCTCTGCATCTGTAGCAGAGCAAATTAAACAAAAGTGAAGAAAGTGATGATCTGCTAATTGGATATCCAAACCTGCTATTTGAAGAGACCGTTTCATTTTCCTTAGTGGCAGGACTAACTTGCTCACAAAAGACCCTGAATGTGTGTGGGGAAAACCACAAACCTTTTGCCAATATGGGACGGAAGAATTTATCCTGCTCCTGTATATTCCCACAACATGCATATGAAGTTTTTGAGCTGAGTTTCTGCAGTCCATCAACCATGAACCATAAAAAAAAAAAGTTGGATTGGCACACTAGAATAATAACCCCCCCAAAATCCAAACATAATTAACAGCAGCCAAGTTTTGTATCAGTTGCGAATGCAGCTGCTAGCTCTTACACTCACTTGGTTGAGTGTGTTTTGCCAACAGTCTGTAAGTAACTCCCTTGGATTGGAAAAAGAAGGATGATGTGAGGGAGAAAAACATAGTTAGGGAACTCCATGTCCTTCCTTCACACTGGTCCATGTAAGTTGGAAGAAATATCCAGGTCCAGGCACTGGAGACAAAATGGAGGCTGGAGGCTGATTGGAAAGAAGGCCCATTTATTAATGAAGCAGAACCACCAAGCATGTGGGATTCTGGGTATCTGACCACATGGAGTTGAGAGTGAGGGGTATTTATACCTTCTCTTGGGCTTTGAACATGAGCTTCCTGTTCTTGTACAAGAACATGTATTCTATTGGCTGTTGCCAGACTCCCATGGTGCCATGTAGTTGGCTCTGTAGATTGTCTGAGCTAGGTTTGGTTGAAGTTTGGAGGATGATCCAATGGAGGGGCTTGTTGGGCCATTCCTATTGTGGCTGAGGGCTAACCCTAGCTTTGTTCAGACCTTGCTGCAGGGATTTTCTTATGAATAGAGCTATCTCTATCTTTATCTCTTAAGTGCTGACATCTGCTGTGGGCTATTTAAAAAGGTGAGGACTATTAACAGTGAGTTTGCTCTCTGCCTTTAAAAAAACATTTCTCCATTTCTTACCCAGGGAAATATAATATTCTGCCTTTTTAATATTTTCTAAAACATTCCATTCTTCTAGGAGCGGGGTGGGTGCTAACTTTCCACATAGGGATTCATCCCACTTGACCAAAACCTTCATTGACTAATGGATAAATAGAAAAACAGGCATGCTGGTTTCATGCTTACCTTCTTGTTCCTCTCTGGGATTCTCGCCATTTTCTGCAGATTCCTCTCTCCTGACACACCAATACATTCTCGGCGCTTGGCAGAAAGTTTTAAACCATCAACACTCCAACACTTCTAATATCTGAAACATCGTCTGCAAAGCCAGGCTAGCATAATCCATCTTCAGAGCACCAAACTATGCGTCACAGCTCAGAAGGGAATGGCTGTTTTTTTTAAAAAAAGAGTTAAACAAAGAGAGTAATCCAAATTAATTTTCCTTTATTAAACAAATCCACAGAAAACAGTAATAGTGAAGATTAATATTTTTTTAATGCAAATCTAGTTTATTTCAGGAATAAATATAGTACACTTTCTCTAAAGTGTTTTAGCCCTATTTTCCTGGAAATCTTAGTGGAAATTTTAGTGTGTTGTATAAATATTAATACATTGTAACAAATGGATTTTTCTGAATTACGGAATGGGTTTTGTACTCTCTAGCTGCTTATATAATTTTAAGGCTTATTTCCACTGTATGTGAATTTGTAATACAGGAAGATGGGATTTAAATATATTATGTTTTTCCTGAAGTGTTCTAGTCCCATATTCCTGGAAATCACATGGAATCTATTAAAAAAAATCAAAAGTGAAGAATTATACAGGAGAAGGGAAACAACAGGATAAATTAAGCTAGATATTTTGCTCTATTGCATAAGAAATTTCAAAAAAGTAGTTTTAATAAAGAATAGTTCAGAACATCAATCTCATAGACCATTTCTGTTTAAGCTCAAGTGAAGAAAGACGAGATCTTATCTTCAAGCTTAAAAACATTGGTCCTTTTAGCTAAGTATGAAGCATTAAGGGGCGTGCATAAGTGCACCAATGTGCCTACCATCCCTGTCCTAATATCTCCCTTTTATTTGTACCCATTTCATGTAATCATAATCATGTTCTAATTATATTTGTTATCTAATACATGCTTGATAAATAAAAATAAAATAAATAAATAAATCTACAGCACTGAATGGGTGGCCTGAGGCAGGGGTCCCCAACCACCGGTCCGCAGACCGGTACCGGTCCGTGGAACAAGTCCTACCAGGCCGCTGGCTTGCTGGGCGCCGCCATCTTGTTTTGATGAAAAAGTGCTTCCGGTGAGCTTTTCCGGGTAGAAAGCTCACCGGAAGCACTTTTTCATCAAAACAAGATGGCGGCGCCCAGCTGATGTCGGTACCGGGCCGCGCCATTAAAAAGGTTGGGGATACCGGGCCGCGGCATAAAAAGGTTGGGGATCACTGGCCTGAGGGATTCATTTGTCATGCCCCTGTTGGAGTCTGACTCCAAGGGAGAGATGGAACAGCTGACAGGGGGTGGGAGTGTGGCTCCAGTGGTTGTGGAGGAAACTGGGGAAGGGCACAGGCTGGATGGACATTCAGAGGAAGACCGAGGCCCATCCCCTCTTCATCCTAGGGCACACAGGGAGGAGCGGATAAGGGAGAAACATGAGTGGCGTGGTCTATGGGGGAGAAAGGGGCCCTGATCCCCTTCATGGGCTGCAGCTGAGAGGACTGTTTAAAAGGACAAACTGCACATGGCAAAGTTGCTGTAAGAAAAGCGTGCAAACTTGTCGGAGCTTATCTGTGTTTTGGCTTCCTGCCAACTGTGGTTGCTGCAATCATCTGTGCCTGCCATAGTAATTCCTTCAGTGTGGTGTGTTTGGTTTTTTATTTCAAATTAACTTTACTTTGGGTGTGGACTGCGTTTACTCCCTCCGTAAACTGTTTTCTTTAAGAGTTTGATGTCCAGCCGAGGATAACTGGACATTGGGGCCAAGTTGGAGGCATTAAAGGGACTTTCTTCTATTTTTGTGATTTGGTTATTTTTGTGTCACGCCCCAAGTCATCACACATTTTTGCAGATAACCAATAAAATGCCCAATCTTTGCCACCCCTTGCAAGAGCTCCGCTTCTGCACTTCCCCTTTCATTATGCAAATGCCAGCCACACTTCATCAAACAAAAGAGCAATTGCTTAGAGGCTCAAAGGTTAGGCAGTAGCTCATGTTCTTTCAAACAGCCTGGCCAGGCCATGAACTTCTGTAGGGAAGAAGCACCAAATGCCAACCTTAAAAAAGGACTCAACATTATTCCCTGCAGGACCACTATAAGATGATATGTCTGGTAATCCAGATCGTTTTTGTTGTGTTGTTGTTTTGGTTTTGGTTAACAGGAATGATCTGTGGCTCTCAAATTATTTGTCAGGGGCTCCCAAAGAACCTCTAACCACAATAGCTCAACACTGATGGCAGTTTCCTGCCATTTGGAGAACCAAAATGGTCACAAAGTATTCATGTAAGCCTTAAGTGAGGTCAGTATACATAAGTTCAGAATACAGAGAAAACCCCCTTTAAGCTCTCTCCCTTCAATTCAGGAGGAAGAACCAGGAGGGAGAACCAGAAAGCCTTATCTGATCTACATTGCACTGTGATCCTCCCACCCAGGGCTGGGCTTCAAAATTTTTTAGCAAAGGGTTCTCTGCTCAGTTGCTGAGTGGACATGGCCGTAATGGGTATGGCCAAGTTGGCCTCCTGCACCACAGTGGGGGGGAGGGTTTGTCCTCCTCGGGCTCCGGAGGCTTTCCCTGAGCCTCTGAGAGGGTGAAAACGGCCTCCCCAGGCTCCGGAGGCTCTCTGGAAGCTGGAAACAGGCCCATTTTCTGCCCTCCCGAGCCTCCACACGCATCCTGCACTTACCTACATCCAAAATGGGCCCCATGGGGACTTCTGGGAGGGGTGGGGTGGGTGGGGCCAGCCAGGAGTGGGATTTGGGGGTTCTCTGAACTGCGCAGAATCTCAGCTAGGGGCTCTTCCAAACCCCTGCAAACCCCCAGCAGCCCAACCCTGCTCCCACCCATGTTATATGTGGATCATGGCCATCAGCCCTGGATTTTGGGAACCAGCAAGGCTACACCTGGTGGCCTCCAGACCTTCCACATGATAAAATTAAGAGTCAGCCCCATAAAAGCCTTAAAATAGAACAGAAAAGACTGGATATAAATATCATACATCAGCATCACTGGATTGACAATTCCTGAGATAGAAAAGCTACCCTAGTTCTCAATTGCTAGGACAGAAATTCTAGCTATATCTACCTATAAATAATTAGCTCTTCCTCACAATGCATTCCCTGTAGCCTGTTCTTGAATTCAAGAGTCTCCACCCAAAACAATACATGATTAAAGCATAATTGAGTCAATCCATAGAAAAAGAATAACCTTGGAGGTCTTCTAGTTTAACCTCCTGCTCAAGCAAAAAACCCGATACCATTTCAGACAAATGGTTGTCCAATCTCTTCTTAAAAACTTTCAGTGTTGGAGCATTCACAACTTCTGGAGGCAAGTTGTTCCACTGATTAATTGTTTTGTCAGGAAAGTTCTCCTTAGTTCTAGGTTGCTTCTCTCTTTGAATACTTTCCATCTGTTGCTTCTTGTCCTGCCTTCAGGTGCTTTAGAGCAGGGGTCCCCAACCACCGGTCCGCGGACCGGTACCGTCCAGCGGAACAAGTCCTACCGGGCCGCTGGTTGCTGGCGCCGCCATCTTTTTGATGAAAAAGTGCTTCCGGTGAGCTTTTCCGGGTAGAAAGCTCACGGAAGCACTTTTCATCAAAAAGATGGCGGCGCAGCGCTTCTGGTGAGCTTTTCGGGTAGAAAGCTCACCGGAAGCACTTTTTCATCAAAAAGATGGCGGCGCCAGCGCTTCAGGTGAGCTTTTCCAGGTAGAAAGCTCACGGAACCACTTTTTCATCAAAAAGATGGCGGCGCCAGCGCCAGGTGAGCTTTTCCGGGTGAAAGCCATTTCTACCCGAAAAGCTCACGAAGCGCTGGCGCCGCCATCTTTGATGAAAAGTGCTTCCGTGAGGTCACCGGAAGCACTTTTTATCAAAAAAGATGGCGGCGCCCAGCTGATGCCGGTATCGGGCGCGGCGCCCAGCTGATGCCGGTACCGGGCCACGGCATAAAAAGGTTGGGGATCACTGCTTTAGAGAATAGGTTGATCCCTTCTCTGTGGCAGCCCCTGAGATATTGGAACACTGCTATCATGTCAACCCTAGTCCTTCTTTTCATTAAACTACTAGACATATCCAATTCCAGCAACCGTTCTTTATGTGTTTTAGCCTCCAGTCCCCTAATCCTCTTTGTTGCTCTTCCTTGCACTCTTTATAGAGTCTCAATATCTTTGTTACATTGTGGTGACCAAAACTGGATGCAATATTCCAAGTGGGGTCTTAGCAAGGCATTATAAAGTGGTATCAACGCTTCACATGATCTTGATTCTATCCCTCTGTTAATCCAGCCTAGGACTGCAATCAACCTTGGATACCATGGTTAATAAGAGCAATCAGTAAGTCACAAAACAACTTTTCATTTTTTTATTGGACAAAAGAGGATTTGAGAAAATGCAGTTGCAATATTACAGCCACAAAATCTGCTGTTGTCTTTTTTTAAAAGCCAGCTGGGCTTCCTACATGAAATACATAATCTTGAAGGTAGTGCTGCCCAATGGCTAAATTATCTAGAGATTCAGCCATAGGTTCAGTCATTCTACATAATTAGACTAATACATAATTTAATTCTGTTTGTAATTTCATTAATCATTTATACTCTTTGAAATAATTCAATTTCGGGCTTGGCATCACTCTTCTGCTATTTTATACTGCACAGTTTACATGCTGTTTTTCTGAATTTGTATGTACTAATGCTGTATTCTGTTACGCCGTGCAAAATAATAAACTTAGTGAATGTAATTTACAGGTGAGATTACATCCAGGTTTCCCCCTATACATTTCCCAGACTAGGAGAATTTTTACCAGCCCCAAGTTCTGTTTGTCAAAGTTACAAAAGGCTGAATTATGATCTCAGCAACCATGTGGTGTCAAGTTTGAAAAAAGCAGTCAGTTCATAAATGTACAGCCCTACATAAAATATCTACCTGTTCTTTATCTCATTTATACATTCAGTCATGAGTTGAACTATAACTTTAATATCTGTGACTCAGCGATGGTTCAATCAATGGGTGGTACAGTCTGGAAGTGGGAGAGAGAATTTTTAGGCAAATATTCAATCCTTCTCAAAGTCCAACTGTAGCTTTGAAAAGGTAAAGGTAAAGGTTTCCCTGCCAGTGCCTTGCCAGTTCCCCAATTCTAGGGCATGGTGTTCATCTCTGTTTCTTGGAAGATGGAAGATGCTTCCATGGTCATGTGGCCAGCATGACTATATACCAAAGGTACACAGAACAGTGTAACCTTCCCACCAAAGTGGTACCTATTTATCTACTCGCATTTGCCTGCTTTCAGACTGCTAGGTGAGCAGGAGCTGCTGCAAAGAATGGGAGCTCATCCCATTATGTGGGGCTTGGGTCTTGAACCCAAGCTTTCAGCTCTCCATCTGACAAGCTCAGCATCTTTAACCACCAAGCCATTGTGCCCCTTAGCTCTGATAAGGGGCAGAAGTGGTATTCAGCAGGTTTTGACCAGTTCTGAAGAACTGGTAGCAGAAATTTTGAGCAGTTCGGAAAACCGGCAAATCCCACTTGCGACTGGCCCCACCCCCATCTATTCTCTGCCTCCTGAGTCCCAGCTGATCGGCTGGGTCTTCTTTTGTTGCCCTGCACGGGAGAACGGAGCTGGAAAGCAGGTTAGTGGGGTGGGGAGGGAATGGGATTTTGCAGTAACCTTCCCCTGCCACGCCTACCAAGCCACACCATGCCCACCAAGCCATGACAACAGAACCGGTACTAAAAAAATTTGAATCCCACCCCTGATAGGGGGTGCCATTTAACATGATCAAAAGTCAAGGCAGAGTTACAAGAGGACAAAAGTACATAAACGGTATTTTGTATTATGAAAGAAATCTTTGTTTCAACTATTCTGGAAGGGAAAAAACCCACCTTTATTCTTTGACAGCAGCTAAAGATAGAATTTGTTTCCAGCTTGACTAGTCTAGATCAAAGTTACAACTTACTTTCTTTTACTACTAGATTCTTCCTTTTTAAAGTTCTAGCTTGCTTTCCATCAGGTCTTGGTTTTTCAGCCGACACTCTGGACAAGCTCCCTGGATTGTGTTTGAGTTAAATTGTTTTGCTTTTACTTCTTGCTCTCTTTGTATTAAAAAAAAGACATACTTCTAAAAACTCAGTTCCTCCAAATAGGCCAATGCCGGGAACTTCCCTCTTCTTTCTGATTGGTCGGCTTCTTCTTTGCAGTCACAACCTAAGCTTTGCCTTGAAGGGATTGGCTCAGAAATGAGTTTACTATCTTACGGGAAGACAAAATATATCATTGTGCACAAAACACCCTTTCATCCCCAGAGTGAAAACACTGGATATGTTTATAACAGAGTGTTGTTTTTTTCCTTCTAGCAAACTATTTTATAGAATACAGCCAGGGTTTCTTGGGAGTTTTCTTTGATCTTCAAAATGATCTGCTTTGAAGAAAGTCCAAAGTAATATTTTCCTGCAATTCAACTTTGCAGGTATTGCAATTTGCAGGAACTGACAAGGAAACAATAGATGGAAACTAATCAAAGAGAGAAGCAACATAGGAGAAATTTCCTGACAGAACAATTAACCAGTGGAACAGCTTCCCTTCAGAGTGCGCCATCACAGGAGGCTTTTAAGAAGAGATTGGACAGCCATTTTTCTGGAACGGTAGAAGGTCTCCTGCTCGAGCAGTGGGTTGGACTAGATGACCTCCAAGGTCTCTTCCAACTCTGTTATGCTGCTTCATTTGTTCTGAGCCTATTCTGCAATGCACAACAGTAGGATAGCTAATACGATACTTTAAAAATGCAGGCATTATTTGACACCAAAATCTTGCAAAGAGGAGGAATAACAATGATTTGCCTTACAACTGAAATACGTAATGGAAATATGTAAAACACAATAAGCGAAAACACCAATATTTCAAATTATTTTTGAACATGCAAAAATACAACTTCCTGGACCGTACTATTTTAGAATTAGATGTGAATTTATATACAGCTACCTATCCCTGAAGCAGCTCCTTAAACAAAGAAACATGGCGTATCAAGAAGGAACTTGCAGTTACAAATCTGCTGGGAAATCCTGAAACCCTGGAATTTTAAGCAATGAAACAAGGTTTCTGGGCTGGGAACTGGCACTGGACCATGGCATGTCAGAAACCAGGCCATGAAAACAAGCGAAGGCCCATCCATGGGATGCAGGCAGCCCATGAAACCACGCCCCCTCTGGTCCACGGAACCAGTCAGATTATCTATCTGATAACAGAGTTGGAAGGGACCTTGTAGGTCATCTAGTGCAACCCCCCGCCCAAGCAGGAGACCCTACACCCTTCCTGGCAGATGGCAATCCAGTCTCTTCTTGAAAGCCTCCAGTGATGAAGCTCCCACAGGCAACTTCTGTTCCGTTGGTTGATATTTCTCCCTGTCAGAAAATTTCTCCTTATTTCCAGGTTGAATCTCTCCTTGATCAGTTTCCATCCATTATTCCTTGTCTGGCCTACAGGTGCGTTAGAAAATTGCTTGACCCCTTCCTCTCCGTGTTGGGTTGGGGCCCTCCGATATAAGGTCTCCTGCTCGAGCAGAGGGTTGGGCTAGAAGACCTCCAAGGTCCCTTCCAATTCTGTTTATTCCATGTTCTATGTTCATCCAAGGGACGCAGTGGCTCAGTGGCTAAGATGCCGAGCTTGTCAATCAGAAAGGCCGGCAGTTCGAGGGTTCCAATCCCTAGCACCGCGTAATGGAGTGAGCTCCCGTTACTTGTCCCAGCTTCTGCCAACCTAGCAGTTCGAAAGCATGTAAAAATGCAAGTAGAAAAATAGGGACCCCTTTGGTGGGAAGGGAACAGCGTTCCATGCACCTTCGACATTTAGTCATGCCGGCCACATGACCACGGAGACGTCTTCGGACAGCGCCGGCTATTCAGCTTTGAAACGGAGATGAGCACTGCCCCCTAGAGCCGGAAACGAGTAGCACGTATGTGCGAGGGGAACCTTTACCTTTACCTATGTTCATCCAAGGCTCAAAAAAGTTTCCCCGAAGACATTCTACCATTTTTGAAGACTTCCCAAAGACCTTCTCTTTCTCTGCCCTATCCCTTTAATAGCCATTCAGAATGCAACTCTTGCAAACCTAAAGGTTTTTTTCTTGCTGGGAAAATCGAAAGGAAGTGCTTTGTCTGCTCTATTTACAAGCCCGGATGTACCATCAACAGGCAAGCATGCCAGTGATGGGATTCAAATTTTTTTACTACCGGTTCTGTGGGTGTGGCTTGGTGGGCGTGGCAGGGGAAGGATACTGCAAAATCTCCATTCCCTCCCCACCCCCCTAACCTGCCTTCTAGCTCTGTTCTCCTGTGCAGGGCAACCAAAGAAGAAGACCCAGCCAATCAGCTGGGACTTGGGAGGCAGAGAATAGATGGGGTTGGCAGGGCCAGCCAGAGGTGGTATTTGCCGGTTCTCTGAACTACTCAAAATTTCCACTATCGGTTCTCCAGAACTGGTCAAAACCTGCTGAATACCACCTCTGAAGCATGCCCGACATCACAGATTTAAAAAAAAACCAAAACAGAAGCCCTGGGCGCTTCCCAACAGGTCCGGAGTTCGCCCTGTGGAACTTTCCAATCGCAAGAGCGGCTGTCAAGTCAGCACGTTGGAGAGAGGTTTAGGTAGGCGAAGTGTTCAAACCTGACGCTACCTGTGCCATTGGCAGCCGTCAAAAGGGTGGAAGCGTGGTGGAAGCGAGGTTGGAGAGGAAGAGAAACTGAAGTCCTCTAAAAGTGCCTTAGGGCACCCAGAATCTTCAACTTGGAAGATCCGTGCGAGCAAGCGATAAGCAGCAGATCCAGAAACGGGCTCTTCTCGCTGCAGGGTGGCCCTCTGGATCGGGGGCAACGGCCAAACCTGCCTTGCCCGAAGCTGCGAATGTTGGACAGCACCCCGAGGCCGAGTCTCGCTGCCACTTTTGGCAACGGGCAAGCCAGCCTCCGAGTCCCGTCAGATGCACAAGACGCCAGTGGAATCGTGACAAGCTGGAGTCCGGCGAATCTGGAAGGTTCCCGCGGGACCACCCGCCCCCCCGCCCCCGGCGCTCATTTCCCCCTCCCCCTTCCTCTTAGTCTTCGGGGCTGCGCTCGGTTCCTCCACCGGTCGTTAGAGACGCCTCCAACGAGCGCAATCGTTCATGCTGGTTACCACGAGGTGTCCACCCTTGCGCGCACTTACCGGGGTCTCGGTCCCCGCGCCCTCCCATCTGGGCAAGGCTTGCGGAGAAACTCGGCGCGCCCTCCACGTCTTGAGACTTGGAAAAGGGCCGACTGCGCGGGACGCCCACTGGTGGGATGCCCGTCCCCGCCTCCGCGCTGGGGAAACGGAGCCAACCCGGAGGAAGAGGTGGAGGAGGAGGAGGCGCGTTCGGCTTCCCTGCTTGAGCAGCCCCGCCACTTCCTCGATTGCCCTGCCGGGGGTGGGGTCTTCCGGCTCGGCAAGGCGAGTCTGAGTGGCCGGCTTCTAGGGCGGCGCAAGGCGAGGACGGGCGGGCGCAGCTGTGGAAGTTTCTGCGGAAGGCGGGCGCGGGCAGCGCAAGCCAGCTGGATCGGGGAGAGGAGCCGGAGCGCGCGCGCATCAGTCAAGTTTTCCACCAAGCGCCCTCCCCGTCCCATCCTTTTCTCCCTCCCATCCACTGGTTTGACCCTTGGCATCACTTCCGACTTTCCTGCTTGAGCAAGGGGTTGGACTAGAAGACCTCCAAGGTCCCAACTCCGTTCTTCTGTTAATTCTTAGCATCCGCGCTCTCTCTGCCTTCGGGTTTGTTTCTTGGTTTTGCGAAGGAATCCTTCTTGCAACATTTATTTCTCCATCCCCCGAGTGCCATTTATTTATTTGTTTGTTTGTTTGTTTGTTTGTTTGTTTAGTCGCTTACTCATTTACTTCCCTCCTTCCTTCCTTCTCGGAGAATCTGCACAGCTGGAAATATAATAGAGAGTAGGATTGCTCCAGGACTACTCATAAGATTAAAAAAAAATGCCCCTCTAAAATTTAAGAATCCAGGAAAGAATTTGACATGTATATGATTTCCCCAGCCAGGGAGGATTCGTTTTCCTTATATATATGTGTGTGTTTTCTTAAGTTTTCATGTATGGTATTCAGCTTTGTTCGAGTATTTTCCCACGTAATTATAGTTGTGTTTCGGCAGAATCTCATCTGCCATCATCAGGCTTCTGTATTGAGTTCGTCTGTGAGTCAGGCTTTCACAGCCGTTTCTGTTTTAAATTTGGGGCTAGCCTACTGCTGTGCCACAATGGTTTTTTCTTCATCTTGATTGGTTGGGAGTCTTGATCTGTGTTTACTGGTCTTGGAATTTGCTGTGTTCTGCTTGATTGGTGTTTTTAATATCTTCTGTCTGCTTTGTGGCTTTTTTTGTCTTGATTGGCTGGCAACATTGTGTTTCCTGTATTGGAGGCTTTTAGTGCAGCTTGGCTCCGAGTAAATGGACGGCTATCATTTATTAGGAAGCCAGGTTTCATCTGGGTGCCTGGTTGGGGTGTGTTTGAGCTGGAGGTATCAGTGGGGATCTGTTTGTGCCCAGGTGTTTGCCTGGCTTGTGGTGTGGAGATTTTTTTGTTTATGAGTGCAGGCTTCCAAATAATTGACAGTCTGGTGGAATCATCTCTTCTATTCATGCTTTCAGGTCTTTTTTCAATCTCTATGGCTTCTCTGATAATTCTGTAGCTGGGGTTTTCTATAGTGGCTAGGGTTTTGGATTAAGAAAAAACCATTGTGGCACAGCAGTAGGCAAGCTCCAAATTTAAAACAGAAACAGCTGTGAAAGTGAACTGATAACAAGTAAAAGCTACTTACAGAGTCCTGCAAGTCAACCACAAAAAGCGCCGGACGAGTATTCTTTGAATGTACGCTTGGCTTCCCCGCCCCCCTGCCATAACAGCTACAGAAAATTACAAGGCAGACCACAAGAATCATTCACAAAGAAAACCTGAAGTAAGATCAAACTTTGTCCCGTACAAAGTTCCAGCCGACACACCCACTTTTATCCCCTGTGGGGTGTGGCTCAATGACTCAACTCATTCTCTGACCCTCCCACGCCTCCTACGTTGCTGCTCAGGTTTCTCCCTACGATGCTGCTTAGGATCAAGCCAACATTCTTCCTCTTGACTCCCTGTCAGGGGCTGCTCCGATATGCCTTCCTCCTGATTAATCTCAGGCTGCTCCTCTCGGTTGTCTGATGAAACCTGAGGCATTATCAGGGAGGAAGGCATTGCCAGAGAGGAAGGTCCTGGGGAGGAAGGCATTACCAATTCCTCCTCCTCATCTTCAGTCCTTCCTCTAAAGGTGGGCAACGGCGGCCACATCGCCCGTTGGTCTGTCCAATCCGCCGCCCTGAAAAATGCTGGCGTGGCATTCCCATGGGCCCAAAGCTGCAAAACAGTGCGGGCGCTCGGTGGAAGAGAAGAACTTTGCAAAGGCCTCGTGGTTAAATCACCTTCGACTCGAAGGTGGTCCCGATCCTTCGGCTTCAGGCTTAAACTTTGCAAGGCAAAAGCGTCTTCCGGCCGAGGGGAGGTTCCCCGTGGGCGGCGGCTGGAGAGCTGCTTGGAGCCACTAAGCTAGGCTGCTGGTGGGCCTTGCCTGCCTGGTGCCCGTTCGGCTCGGCGGTCCTCTTGGCAAAGCCTCTTCCTTTTTGCCTTTCCTTCCCAAGGCAATGCGGGACTGGAGCCGTGCGGAGCCACTCCGGCGGTAGCAACTCCTGACTCAGGGGCCTCCGAGGGGAGGAAGGAGGAGAAGAGGGGGAGAAAGGGTGGGGGCGATTCCCAAAAATCTTGTGCTGACCCGGCCCGTCTGTCAAATTTTAAAAGTCCATGCGCCCCGAGCCAAAAAGTTTGCCCACCCCTGCTCTAACAGCACAGGCTCGGGAATCGGAGCCACAACATACATACATATACATATACATATACATATACATATACATATACATATACATATATATATATTTGTTTTCTTAAGTTTTCGCGGGTACTTACATGTATGGCATTCGGCTTTGTTCGGGTATTTTCCCACGTCATTGTAGTTGTTCTCTTAAAGTTGTAGCAACGTTTCAGCAGAATCTCATCTGCCATCATCGGACTTCTGTATAGTGTTCGTCTGTGAGTCAGACTTTTACAGTGGTTTCAGATTTAAATTTGGGGCAGCCTATTGCTGTGCCAGAATGGTTTTTTCTTCTTCAGATTTAAATTTGGGGCAGCCTATTGCTGTGCCAGAATTGTTTTTTTCTTCTTCATTTGGGGCAGCTTTCTGTGCCAGAATGGTTTTCTTCTTCAGATTTAAATTTGGGGCAGCCTATTGCTGTGCCAGAATGGTTTTTTCTTCTTCAGATTTAAATTTGGGGCAGCCTATTGCTGTGCCAGAAAAAACCATTCTGGCACAGCAATAGGCTGCCCCAAATTTAAATCTGAAACCACTGTAAAAGTCTGACTCACAGACGGACACAATACAGAAGCCTGATGATGGCAGATGAGATTCTGCTGAAACGTTGCTACAACTTTAAGAGAACAACTACAATGACGTGGGAAAATACCCGAACAAAGCCGAATGCCATACATACATACATACATACATACATACATACATACATACATATTATATATTTGTAAAGTTGAAAAGTTGCTTACAACCTTCATTCATGCTTCTTTAACTTGTTTAATCTCTCTCTCTCTCCCCCCCCCTCCCTCCCTCCCTCCCTCCCTCCCTCCCTCCCTCCCTCTCTCTCTCTCTCTGATGAAGTTTGTAAGCAACTTTTCAAAACTGGGATAGTGTTACTACTCTGCAAGTAGATCTATTTGTAAATATAATTTCAAGAAAATTTGCAGACTTCAAACGGGAGGCTTTGCAGACCTCAAATAAGGACACACTACAAAAAAAATTAATTTAATTCCTGGGAAGGGAAGCATAACTATGTTGTGTCAATGTAAATCCATTAAAATCCTTTCAGTCAACGTGAATAAATCATGTTCTTATTTGCAATGCATTGTTTGCCATCACAGCAAGAGAAGTGAGAATTGTGGAGAGTGTTACAACTATGGTAGATGCGGGCTTTATGATGAGTGGCGAGCAAATCAAATGCACCACTGCAATTACTTCTTCCAGCATGAAGTCATTTACCACACTGCTGCTGTTGACGTTAGTTGCCAGTTGCTGCGGATGGTTGCCCCAGGAAAATGTAGCCTGAAGCTTTGGAAATCTCCTTGAATGTTCAACAACTTGGCAACTGCTTAACAACTGAAATGTCAAGTTCTGATTCTTAAGACATGCAAGGGATCAAGTTGAGCTGTCCCCCTGCTGCACACCTAAGTTCATGCTGAAGCTCCTAGTTTCCATATCACTTCCCCCCCCCCTCCAACTGGGAATAGAGCTGGAAGAGACCTTGGAGGTCCAACCTCCAGCTCAAGCAGGAGACCCTATACCATTTCAGACAACTGGCTGTCCAGTCTCTTCTTCCTTTCTTTTTCTTTCTTTCTCTTTCTTTCCCTTTTCTCTTTCTTTCTTTTTTTCTTTCCTTTCCTTTGTTTTTTCTTTTCTTCCTTCCCTTTTCTCTTTCTTTCTCTTTTTCTTTCTTTCCTTCCTTCCTTCCTTCCTTCCTTCCTTCCCTTTTTTGTTTCCTTTTCCTTTTTTCTTTCTCTTTTTCTGTCATCTCCCTTTCCTTTCCTTTCCTTTCCCTCTTATATAGCCCTCCACTGACCACAGCTGCATTGAGAGTCTTGCAAGAGTGCAGAATCAGATTTGCAGGAGTGATATCAATAGAATAAGACTGGGAAACTAAAGTTATGAAAGCTACTACCACTTTTCCTGTAGAGATAGAGTAACAGAATCTTGTAAATCTGAATGACTCTCCCTTCCCTGCTTTTATCCTGAAGAGAACTAGGCAATGTCAATACTTCCTATTTTTTTTTCTTTTTGTTTCTGAGTTTAGTTTGTATTGTTTGTTATTGTTTAAATTTTTTAAAAATCCGTTTTGCAGTATATGGAATCTCCCCTCAAGTACGAGCAAGTCGGATCGTAAAAATTATATTTTATTAACTGTAGTGCTACTATTACAAGAGATAACTTTTAAAATAAGCAAATTATTTCCATGTACAATCAGCAATAAAAATACATTAGATTAATTGCATTCTAATTTATAAATATATATATTTATTTATTTATATTTAAACATTTAGTGATGATACTTCTAGACAGCACTAACATGCAATGAAATAATATAAAGACTCTACAAGGTTGTACTTTACAATAGTGCCTAAGATTTTAATTTCCAAAGTAAAAGAAAAAAGAAAAGAAAAATTCAGTGTGTACAAAAACCATAATAAAATACAGTTACCGTCAATAATTACAAGACATTGAAAAAACTTGAAATCACAACAAGGAATATATTTATTTCAAAAAGAGCATCTATAGAAAAATAAACCAATGATTCCAGATTGCACTGTAGACAGTGGCCATTAAAAGCAATAAGGGAGAGGCAATTACTGTAGCTGTCTTATTATGCTTTTGTACACCATCCAGGAGGAGAAAAAAAATGTCTGTGCAAGTACTTGGGAAAAGTCAGTGGACAAGAAGCTCACAACAGCACCTGGGATCCTTCCTTATTTGTATTCGTGAAACATTTCAAAAAAACACGTTTGTGAAATATTTGCCAGAAATCCCCAAAATAGAGAAAAATTGCTAAATTGCAAAAATGCAACCCTAAGTAATGTGGAACTAAGACTAAGAGACAAGCGAGAAAAATTGCAAGTAGAAATTTCCTTCATCTAGCCTTCAACACACGATGAAAGTATTTTCTGAGAGATTTGGAAAACAGTCCTAAGTGAAGAAATACAAAAATGTCCAATGGCCTCAGGACTCCATCTGCAAATCCATTCCCTAACCTGGGTATCTCTTTGGATTGACTGGAGTTTGGCTATCTGAAAATGCTTTCAACGTTGGTCTTTCATTCTTCGTCTTTTTCTAATTCTTCCAGATGTTTTGGGACTTCAGTTCCCAGAGTTCCCAGCACTACAGCCAAAGACTAGGATTTATGGGAAATCAAGTCCTAACCCATCTGGGAAGATAACTAGGCTGGAGGAAAAATCTTGCAGCTGATTAGATCAAATCTGTTTCAGAAAACCAGTTGATTAATTTTGAGTTAGAAGGAGCAGCTCAAGAAAACCCGCTTTTTAAAAAAATAAGGATTATTTGTTTTCCTTTTTTAAAGGAAGGAAAATTGGCAATTTCCCCCTTTCCAATTCTAGCAGGTGCCCTTCAATCCGTCTTACGTGTCAACATTCACAGTGTCGGAGTTTTTCACCTCCGTGCATCCATAGTTCAGCAGGTCTTCTGAGACACTTTAATGGTGACCGTCTTCACTTCTGTGTATTCTGAGAGAGCATATTCTCCTCTGTAGAAGAACAAAAATTTTGAATTGAAGATACAAGTACTTCAGCATGCCAAAGAATCACGCCATATTTACTTCCCTTCCCACATCTGTTTAACATACTAGGCTTAAATGTCATTCAGGAGTATAAGATGGTAACCTTTCCAAAAATGACACGAAAAGACAGATGGGCTTTAGATGAAAATCCTTCAAAAACAAAGAAGAAAATAAACTATCTTGGTGTCAATATTTCAACTCCTTTTGTTTTCATAACACCCGAGGGTCAAATAATGGTTGTGTTCTTAAAAAATCTATCCACATATCTGACTTTTTGTTCCAGAACAAGATGGAATCACAAAGATCCATTCTCTGACATTGAAATGCATGTACACAAGCAGTGGTGGGATTCAAATTTTTTTACTACTGGTTCTGTGGGCGTGGCTGGGTGAGCATGGTGTGGCTTGGTGGGTGTGGCAGGGGAAGGATACTGCAAAATTCCCTCCCCTCCCCACCCCACTAACCTGCTTTCCAGCTCCGTTATCCTGTGCAAGGCAACAAAAGAAGACCCAGCCGATCAGCTGGGACTCAGGGGGCAGAGAATAGATGGGGGCGGGGCCAGTCGGAGGTGGTATTTGCCGGTACTCCAAACTACTCAAAATTTCCACTTCCATTTCTCCAGAACTAATCAGAACTTGCTGAATACCACCTCTGTACGCAAGTTACATGAAGGTTTACACACTAATGCACACTTTCAGCAGCATTCCTTAGAAGACTCCTTTGGGCTAAGAACAATTTTTGAACATTCAAATTATATTTAAATTTGTAGGGAGTAGGAAATCTTTGTAAAAAC
The DNA here is from genome assembly GCF_049901735.1 of Notechis scutatus. Taxonomy (NCBI): domain Eukaryota; kingdom Metazoa; phylum Chordata; class Lepidosauria; order Squamata; family Elapidae; genus Notechis; species Notechis scutatus. The sequence continues at coordinate 12,519,428 of NC_142019.1, forward strand.
CTTGGCTTGTGCATCCAGCTCCAAATATGATTATCTTTAAAATTCCTACATGCCTTGGAGCCCACCTAGGGGAACATGTGCGTCACTAAATCAACTTCCTTTTCCTTGGTTTCCCCCCTGATGTTCCCCAGATGTGTGGGTGTCAACTCCCAGAATTCTTGGCAATGGTTATGCTCACAAGGAAATCTAACAACCCCAATTCACAAACCTGGAAAGGGTCCAATCTGGGGCAAGTGCTTTAACAACTTTTTTCTCTAAGTATTGTTGATGCCTTATATGGTGACAAAGAAGAGACTTTTCTGTTTGTTAGTTATATTAGTTATATTAGATCTTTGGAGAACAGCAAATTAGTCTGAATATTTTAAACTGGTTTTATTGTGGTGAATAATATGATAATAATCATATAAATTATATAAATATTAAGTAAATAATAATATATAATATTTTTATGGTAATATGTGTATTTCCTGCCTTTATTATTATAAATAATATTGTGTGTGTGTGTGTGTATGTATGAGAGAGAAAGAGAGAGGGAGGGAGGGAGGGAGGGAAAGAGAGAGGGAGGGAGGGAGAGAGACAGGGGGGAGAGAGAGACAGAGAAAGAGAGAAACTTCAAATGAATCTTGACTTCTGTTGAAGCCTATCTAAAAAAAACCTTTAGTTTTCTTGGCAAATTTGAAAAGTGGATTGCCACTGTCTGTTTCTTAGGGCTGAGAGAAAAGGACTGGCTCCCCCACTTGACTTCTAGCCTGGTGCCTTAACCAAGTTTCTAGCCTGGTGACTTAACCAAACTGGCTTTCAAACTATATCTTTAGGAACAGTTATTTTTCTGTATATTATCTGGGTGACACGAAGGATGGGATACAAATAAAAATGCCACCCTAAGGATAGTAGGCTTAGGGCCTAAGTACAGGTTTAATGAGAAATAATTTGCATTCTTTGGGAAGATCTGCATATGAACGGCTCATCCAAATTGCAAGGCCCAGAGGCACACGGGGAATAAGGAACACAGGGATACAAGGCAAAAAAACCCTCTAAGTCAAGACAAAGGAAAATTAAATTCTTGTTCCTGCCACTCTCCAACTTAATTTTCTTCAAAAAACCAAAACCAGACTTACAGTTCTCTGCCATTTCCTGACATTTTAAAACCACCGAAGGGAGCCTGTGCAAAGAAGGAGTTGTAGCAGTTGATCCTGTGGAAAACAAAGACATGAATAAGACAGCTGTATTGTTTGGAAAGAGGTTATACCTTAAGCCAGGTGTCAGCCACCCACGGCTCTGGAGCCACATGTGGCCCTTTGGACCCTCTGCCTGTGGCTCCCTGTTGGGTGATCCCACCACTGGCTGGGCCTGCCTCTCACCCTCCCCTCCCAGTCACTCCTCACCTGGGCTGAGAAGGTAAAACATAAAAAACAGAAATGAGAGGGAGGGAGAGAGACCCATTTCGCACAGAAAACACCAGAAGCCACAAAACCTGGGTAGGCATGAGTCGGGGTCATGTGACTGGGTGGGAGTGATGTTGAGTTGGCCACGGCCACCCAGGTTTTGAGGCTCCCGGTGTTTTCTTTTCTGTAGGAAACGGGTCCAAATGGCTCTTTGAGTGTTTACGGTTGCAGACCCCTGCCCTAAGCTAAGCCTTGGTTTGCTTAACTATGTTTTCCTGAAGGAATCACAGCTGGCAACATAGACGCAGCCAAACAAGCTACAGTGTGACTTAGCTTGTTGTGTTAACCCTAGTATTAAGGTAAAGGTAAAGGTTCCCCTTGCACATACGTGCTAGTCATTTCCATTTCTAGGAGACAGTGCTCATCTCCGTTACAAAGCTGAAAAGCCAGCACTATCCAAAGACGTCTCCATGGTCATGTGGCCGGCATGACTAAATGCCGAAGGCACATGGAACGCTGTTACCTTCCCACCAAGGTGGTCCCTATTTTTCTACTTGCATTTTTACATGCTTTTGAGTTGCTAGGTTGGCAGAAGCTGGGATAAGTAACAGGAGCTCACTCCGTTACGTGGCGTTAGGGATTCGGACCACCGAACTGTCAAACTTTCTGATCAACAAGCTCAGCGTCTTAGCCACTGAGCCACCCGTCCCTTTCTAAGTATTAACTAGTATTAATTCATTTCATGCATTAACTAGGCAAATGAAAACAGCTTACTGTACTCTAAGGTCAGAAGATAAGGAGGAGGGGACATAGACTTATATACTCCTTCTACAATGCCAGCAAACTGAAGATTGAAGTGCAATTACTTAACAAAGCGACTTTCTGTAGGAAAAAAAAAATTAGCAACTCACCAGACAGTGCCAGATTGTAGTGCTGATGCTAATGTCAAGGCTCTATCCAAGTTCTTCGTAAACACCGCAGCTGTGAGTCCATATTCTGTATTATTGGCTCTCTGTATGACTTCTTCTAGGCTCTTAAACTTTGTTATGGGCTGCACGGGTCCAAAAATCTGTTGACATCAAAATCACGGCCATCAGAAGATGAATAAAAATTGAGTTAACCTAAAGCACCTTCCTTTCATATCAGGATATTCAGCAATCGCATCGTGCTGCATTCCCATGTTTAACATTTTATTGGGTTATAAGAAAAATAAGATACAAAATACAACGGTAAATATTGGTAAGAAAATGGTAGAGGGAAAGAGGGGGGGAGAGAAGTGAGGGAGGATAAAGAAGAAAAGAAAAAGAAACACTGACTTCCAATTCTCTCTGTTGCAGTAAAAAAAAGGCATTAACATCACATCACAACTTTTTTGTTTTTTCATAATAATGTGAACAAGCCATTTCTATAAGGATCTATCAATCTCATCAGTACAATCCAAAATCAAAGTTTCATTCTTTTCCACTTTAACACAAAGTTCAGAAGCAGCCTCCATGTAGAAACAAAGTACTTATATTCTTTTCTTTAAACAAAATGGTCAATTTTGCCTTTCAGCCAACTTCTGCAAACTATTTGTCCAAACATTGTGTGACATTCCCATCTGGTGTCCTTCAGTTGTGTTGTAGTAGCAGAACAAAATTATGTGAACTGAAGTCCCAAAATATTTTGGAGAGCACCAGGCGAGGTACACCTAACGTTTTATTTTGATCCATGTGCCTCTTTATTTTTTATTAAGGGTGAATGGACACGATTATGAACAAAAATGGGTTCTTTGTTAACCACCCCAAATATATGTCTACAATCACCGTGTCGCTGTGTGTGAGTTGTGAGGTTACATAACTTTGTTTCACGGGTAAATAAATACCTCCTCTTTGGCAATTCGCATATTGTCTGTGACTTCTGAAAAAATGGTGGGTTTGATGAACAGGCCACAATCGCCCATAGCTAAACCACCACACTCCAACTTGGCACCTTCTTTCTTCCCACTTTCGATCAGGTCCAAGATCTTGTCAAACTGCTGCTGATCGATCTATCAAAATAAAAATACAAGTTGCACCACTTTTATGAGAACTAGAAATGGATGCTAACAGCGTGACACACAGCTCATTTCTCATCCATGCTTTAAGAGTCTTCCTCATGGAAAATATAACACATCTAACATTTAATAATATTTAAGAGAGCCAGCTTGGTCTAATGGTTAAGGCAGTAGGCTAGAAACTAGGAGACTGTGAATTCTAATCCCACCTTAGCCATGAAAGCCAGCTGGGTGACTTAGGGCACCAAATACGATTATGCACTAGGCTAGAAACTGGGAGACTGTGAATTCTAGTCCCACCTTAGCCATGTAAGTCAGCTGGGTGACTTTGGGCACCAAACACCAGGAGACAGTGAGTTCTAGTTCCACCTTAGCCATGAAAGCCAGCTGGTTAACTTTGGTTAAGCTGGGACTAGAACTCACCAGGAGATGGTGAGTTCTAGTCCCAGCTTAGCCATAAAAGCCAGCTGGATGACTTAGGACATCAGACACGATTATGCACTAGACTAGAAACTGGGAGACTGTGAATTCTAGTCCCAGTTTAGCCATAAAAGCCAGCTGGGTGACTTTGGGGACCAAACACCAGGAGACGGTGAGTTCTAGTTCCACCTTAGCCATGATAGTTCTTCAAAGGTAATATAATACCTGTGGGCCCTGCTCAGTTTGGAAATCAAATGGGTCTCCCACAAGTCGCTTCTTTGCATATTCCACGCTGCGTTTGACAAATTCTGGGTAGATCTGCTCTTCCACAAAAACACGCGAAGCCGCTGTGCAGCATTGACCTTGGTTGAAGAAGACGCCCTGGTGGGCACAGTCCACAGCTAAGTCCACTGGAAAGACAACACAGAGAAAGAGGTTAAAAATATTAGCACAGGAAGCTGTGTTATACCAAGACCGCTTGATACGGGTCGCTCTTTCCCCAGCATTTTAATTGGTGTCTTTACAAGCCCAATTTGGATGCACAGCTTTGAAGAAAGGGTAGCTATTTTTCCCATGGGAGACCCAGTTCGATACAGGGGTTAATGCTATAATTAGAAACCAGGAGACCGGGAGTTGTAGTTCTGCTCTTCAGCACAAAGCCAGCTGGATAACCTTGATCCAGTCTCTCTCTATCAGCCCCAGGAAGATGGTAATGGCAAGCCACTTTTGGAAATTTGGCTAGAAAATTGTAGGAACATGTCCAAGTTTAGACAAGCATTTTGGTGTAGTGCAGGGGTTCCCAACCCCAAGTCTACGGACCAGCACCGGGTCGTGGCATGCCAGAAATCGGGTTGCACAAACAAGCGAAGCCCCATCCGTGGGATGCAGGCAGCACACAAAACCATGCTCCCTCCGGTCCATGGAACAACCTCTCTCCACAGAACCAGTCCCTGGTGCCCCAGAGGTTGGGGGATGCTGGTGTAGTGGTTAAGGTACCAGACTAGAACTGAAAAACTGAGTTCTAGTCCCACCTCATGCATAAAACTAGCTGTTAACCTTGGGTCAGTCATTCTCCTTTAGCAATGACAAACTACTTCTGAAACCTGGCCCCAAAAACTTTAACCAACCCCAAAAACTTTAACCTTAGACTGTCTACTATTGACCTCACCCCTTTCCTAAGAGGTCTGAACTATGTATACACTTATACTTATTATCTTGTAAACAATTGGCAAATCAAATAAATCAAATAAATAAAAATAAATAAAATTGCAGGGACTAGATGGGCACCAATACTAGTTGGAAGGCAGCATAATACCTCCTCCATTCAGAGTTTTGAGAAGGATTGTTATGTAACAGTTCCAAAGATGCTTTTTCAAGAGGCAACTGGACTTTCCGGTTCTTTCTTGAAAAAGCACCTTTGGGACAACCATGACCTGGATGACTGTGAATCTCCATGGACACTTGTGTGAGAGCCTTTGACTGAACACCTACATTGCAAAATTCAGGGAAAAAAATGTGGTTTTCCAACCATACTTCACCTTGTGCCAAAGAAAACACAAAACAAAATTTGGGAACTGCCTATGTAAGAGGTAGTGAAGAGAACCAACATCTTCTGCATCCCTAGATTGAACTTCTAAGGCAGCGTAGCCCCATCCTAGACTTGCTACAAAAGAGTACCATAGCCAGTTTGGACTGGTGATTAAGGCACCTGGTTAGAAAATGGGAGACAGTGAGTTCTAGTCCCACCTTAGGCATAAACACTGGATGGGTGACTTTGGACCAAGTCGCCTTCTCTCAGCCCAACCCACCTCACAGGGTTGTTGTTGTGGGGACAATAGGAGGAGGAAGGTGTTTTGGACATGTTCTCTGCCTTGAGTTATTTGTAAAACTAATAAAGGTGAGAGATGATACCGTGTTTCTCCAACAATACGGCCTCCACCAATAGGAAGGCCCAGCATGACTTCTAGGCATGAGGTGAAATTAAGCCCCGCCCCCAAAATTTAGGCCTATTTAATCCATGCGTTTCCCCGCCATTTCTCACATCGTTTGTTAAAACTACACGAGGTGAAGAGAAATGAGGGGGCAAGGGGGGGAGAAAACTTGCCTTTAGGAGCGCCCTGCACGTAGAATACCCCAATCTACTACCGATAGAACATCGGCCGATAGAAGCTCCCCAAAGGCAGAGTCACCAGCCACTTCTATCAGCCGGTAGAAGCGGCCTAGGGGCGAATGCCCACGTGCACTCCCCTCACCACAAAGCTGTTTCTATTGGCCAATGGAAGCTCCCTGAAGGCAGAGACACCAGCCATTTCTATCAGCCGGTAGAAGCGGCCTGGACAACGCCACATGCCTCCCCTCACCGCAAGCCGTTTCTATTGGCATGAAGCTCCTCAAAGCAGAAACACCAGCCATTTCTATCGGGTAGAAGCGGCCTTGGGGCAAACGCTCACATGCACTCCCCTCACCGCAAAGCCGTTTCTATTGGCCGATGGAAGCTCCCCAAAGGCAGAAACACCAGCCGCTTCTATCGGCCAGTAGAAGCAGCCTCAGGGCGAGTGCCCCATGCCACTCCCTTTGCCACGAACCCGCTTTTACCAGCCGATAGAAGCGGTTGGTGACTCTGCCTTTGGGGAGCTTCCATCAGCCGATAGAAATGGCTTCGTGGCAAGGGGAGTGCGTGTGGGCGCTCACCCTGAGGCCGCTTCTACTGGCTGATAAGATTTCCTCCCCCACGCGTACCTCCACCTAAAGTGGCCCATGTGCACTCAACTCTCCACGAGGGCGCTTCTACCGGCCGATAGAAGCGGTTGGTGTCTCTGCTTTTGGGGAGCTTCCATCAGCCGATAGAAGTGGCCTCGTGGAGAGGTGACTGAGCATGGGGCACTCTAGGTTGGGGTGCATGTGGGGGAGGAAATTAAGTCACCCCTGAAAAGACGTCCTAGCCATTTTTTCGGGGCTCAAAAAAAAGCCTTATTTTATGAGAAACACGGTAGATAGATAGATAGATGGATGGATGGATGGGATGGATGGATGGATGGATGGGATGGATGGGATGGATGGATGGATGGATGGATGGATGGATGGATGGATGGATGGATAGATAGATAGATAGACGAATGGATGGATAGAAAGATGATAGATAGATGATAGATAGATGATGGATGGATGGATGGATGGACGGACAGACGGAGAGACAGACAGAGAGACAGACAGATTAGACAGACAGACTGACAGAGTACCTTAAAGTCTGAATAATCATAGGGTTTTTTCCCCTTCCTTGTTTCACCTGTCCACACTATTAACTCCTTCCCACCCCAACAATACAGCTTCATAGGTTCTGTATGCTATCTTGAAAGACCAAGGAGAAACATATGCTAGTGGTAACAGAAATTTCCAAAAATCAGATTCTACTCACAGTCAGCATCTGCGCAGACAATGCAAGGATTCTTCCCGCCCAGCTCCAGAGTCACCCTCTTGAGATTGCTTTTTGAAGCAGCTTCTTTGATCAGCTTTCCAACCTGTGCCCCAAAAAAGAGAAGGTGGGAATTGTGAGATTCTTAGCCTCTGCCCCACAAAAAGGAGAAAAACCTTGTTTCAAATATTTTGTTCAGTCAGAGAAAGAGCTAGCTAGAAATTTGCTAGCAGGAAAGGAAAAAGGAAAGAAAAGAAAGGAAAGGAAAGGAAAGGAAAGGAAAGAAAGGAAAGGAAAGGAAAGGAAAGAAGGAAACAAAAGGAAAGGAGAGGAAAAAGGAAAGGAAAAAGGAGAGAAAAGGAAAGGAAAGAGAAAGGAAAGGAAAGGAAAAAGGAAGGAAATGGAAGGAAAGGAAAGGAAAAAGGAAGGAAGAAGGACAAAGGAAGGAAAGAAAGGGAAAGGAAAGAAATAAAGGAAAGAAAGGAAAGGAAAAAAAGGAAATGGGAAAGGAAAGGAAAGGAAAGGAAAGAAGGAAAGGAAAAGGAGGAAGGAAAGGAAGGAAGGAAAGGAAAGGAAAGGAAAGAAGGAAAGGAAAAGGAAGGAAAGGAGAAGGAAAGGAAGGAAAGGAAGGAAAGGAAAGGAAAGAAGGAAAGGAAAGAAGGAAAGGAAAGGAAGGAAAGGAAGGGAAAGGAAAGGAAAGGAAAGAAGGAAAGGAAGGAAATGGAAGGAAAGGAAAGGAAAGAAGGAAAGGAAAGAAGAGAAAGAGAAGGAAAAAGGGAAAGGAAAGGAAAGGAAAGGAAAGGAAAGGAAAGGAAAGGAAAGAAGGAAAGGAAAAAGGAAGGAAAGGAAGGAAAGGAAGGAAAAGGAAAGGAAAAAGGAAGGAAGGAAAGGAGGAAAGGAAAGGGAAGGAAAGGAAAGGAAAGGAAGGAAAGGGAAAGGAAAGGGAAAGGAAGAAGGAAGGAAAAAGGAAGGAAAGGAAGGAAAGGAAAGGAAAGAAGGAAAGGAAAGAAGGAAAGGACAAAAGGAAGGGAAAAGGGAAGGGAAAGGAAAGGAAAGGAAAGAAGGAAAGGAAAGGGAAGGGAAAGGAAAAGGAAAGGGAAAGGTTCTCCCATGCCAGAGAAGGAAAGGTCCTCCTATGCCAGAGAAGGAAGGAAGGGAGGGAGGGAGGGGGAAGGAAGGAAGGGAAGGGGGAGAGAGGGAGAGAGGAAAATTTGCAAACATCCTTAGCCACCCTAGGTCCAAACATGTCCGTGTCAATTCAGGTATTCATATTAGACCATGAACCCCATCCCTGGCCTCTCAGCCAGATCCAGGACATTGGCTTGCCATCTAATATTTGCCCTGAGAAACCCTCACAATCAACACTCCAGAAACAGGGAAGAAAGAAAGAAAGAAACACCCTCTTTTGCAACAATCAAAGTTTCAACCATTAGATGGTGCTGCTACATGCGAAGATTCCCAACCAAAAGGCATTTGCGAAACCTTTGGTGCTGACAGCAATTTCTCATAATTACAGGCAGGCATCTCAAGCGTGCAAGACTGACCAAAACAGGTGGGAACCGACAGGAGGCTGGCAAGGACTTTAAATCCTCAAACTCCAAACACTGTAAAAGCAGAGAGTGGATGAGGTTTCTGGAAAGGGCGTTTGAGAGTCCACTCTTCTTTGAGCCTAGCTTAACCTGAATAAAACCAAATACTGGTAACTAGAGGTGGTATATTCAGCAGGTTCTGTCCAGTTCTGGAGAACCGGTAGCGGAAATTTTGAGTAGTTTGGAGAACCGGCAAATCCCACCTCTGACTGCGCCCCCCGCCCCCATTCTCTGCCTCCCATTGGGTCCCAGGTGATCGGCTGGGTCTTCTTTGGTTGCCCTGCACAGGAGAACGGAGCTGGAAAGCAGATTAGTGGGGTGGGGAGGGAATGGGGATTTTGCAGTATCCTTCCCCAAGAAGTGGGGAGGGAATGGAGATTTTACAGTGTCCTTCCACTGCCATGTCCACCAAGCCACACCCACCAAGCCACGTCCACAAAACCTGTAATAAAAAAATTTGAATCCCACCACGGCCGGTAACCTGAATAAAACAATATGCTAGATTATCTACAGGTGAATTCAGTTAAGCAGAGCCTTAACGAGCGAGTAACCTCTTCCTGCATCCAATGCCAAACATTTTGGAGAAGATTATCTCCATAAGGAGCGAAAGAATGGACCAAATGGGCTCTCCTGATGCAAAACAGCCATAAGGTAGAGTTTCTGGCGACATAAAGCAGACCCATGTGGGTTTCTGATTTCCTATTCTTTAACAGCAACAGACTTGATTTATTTACCACCTTTGTCGTTTCTTTATAAGACTTAAACATAAAAAGGTGAGGATTCTGACTGTATTGCAACCATCTGTAACCGACTATTTGGAAATACTTGCAAATATGCCTAGGGATTTTTTGTGGCTCTCCTGGAAAATGAAGTGTTTCGTAGATTACGTTTACAGATTTAACAGAGTTGGGAGGGTCCTTGGAGGTCATCTAATCCAACCTCCCACCCAAGCAGGACACTCTACACCATTTCTGACAGATGGGCAGTCCAGTCTCTTCTTGAAAGCTTCCAGTGATGAAGCTCCCACAACTTCCGAGGGCAACTTCTGTTCCATGGGTTGATTGCTCTCACTGTCAGAAAGTTTCTCTTTATTTCCAGGTTAAACCTCTCCTTGATCAGCTTCCATCCATTATTCCTTGTCTGGCCTACAGGGGCTTTAGAAAATAGCTTGACCCCCTCTTCTCTGTAGCAGCCACTCAAATATTGGAACCCTGCTATCATGTCCCCCTGGTCCTTCTCTTCACAAAACTAGCCATGCCCAATTCCTGCAACTGTTCATCGTATGTTTTAGCCTCCAGTCCTCTAATCGTCTTGGTTGCTCTTCTCTGCACCTTTTCTAGAGTCTCAACATCTTTTGTGTAGTAATAGATCCAATCCAAGCAATGGGTTGTAGAGGAGCAAAAGAGATGTGAAACTATAAACGTTTCCATCACCTACCTCTGTTGAGCCTGTGAAAGCTATTTTGTCAACCTTGGGATGCATGGAAAGAGCAGCTCCTGCCGTAGGTCCATATCCTGGCACAATGTTCAGTACCCCTGGAGGGAATCCTGCCTGAAAAGGAATAACATGTTTTGAGTTGCAATGGGGAGGGGGGAACCTCAGCATGTCTCTAAAAAGAACTGTTAAGAAAGGGGCAGAAGCAAAGGGGATGTGGCAACAAACCTATTTGCTAAAACTACTATAACATTTTTGAAATGCTGTATTTGGTTATCTGGAACTTTGTTACTGAACTCAGAAGGATTTGTTGCATCCTTGTAGCTCTCTGAAATTGGCGGTTTTCTTGCGGATGTTTCATTACCAAGCTAGGTAACCCCATCAGTGCTAGAAGGGAACAGTGTTCTGTCTTTAACTTTCTTGGCTGAATATAAAGACAGTCAGGTAAGCTCTACAATGGCTTCCATACAAAGTTTCTTTATTAGATTGTAATAAGCATCCTCAGGGTATAACTCACAGTTATGTTGAGATTCATCTAATGTTCAATCTTTGCATAGTCGTCTTCATAGTGTGAAAATACAGTTATCTTCATCCCATAAAGATGGAGCAAAGAGAAAGACACCAGCACGATGCTGGGGTCCGAGCAAGAACAAAGGAAACTCCCCCAACCCAACCAAGGGTCAATTCAGTGACTAATCAGGATTACAGATGTGACCACATGACATGAACTACATTTCCCATGATGCATTAACTACGTTTCCCATGAGGCATTCCCTTAAGGGGACAGCTCCCAATTCCCAATTAATTATATACTGTCTGGACAGCACAAACAGGGTTTGCTCTTATTTTATATACTAGTGGATTGACCTAATCGTGGGAGTGCTCTTAGTGGTTCCTTGTTTGTGTGTGTTGGTAGTTCCCTGATTGGTATATTGTTTACTTGTGAACTGGTATCTAGCAGTGGTGGGATTCAAAAACTTTTACTACTGGTTTTGTGGGTGTGGTTTGGTGGGCGTGGCCATGTGACTGCGTGGGTGTGGTTTTTTTGCAGCCCCACCCATTTTGGGGAGCTTTAGCCACAGAGGAGCATCTGGGGGGGGGTGTTTTTGCTCCCCTAAGGCTCCTCAGGGCTCTGGAAGAAAAGGAAGAGAGCATGGGAGGGGTACACAGCACCCCTCCAAGCTCCATTTTGGGAGCTTCCTAGCCTCAGAGAAGCCTCTGGGGGGCATTTTTGCTCCCCTAAGGCTCCTCTGGGGCTCTGGAAGGCAAAAAATGGAGGTGGGGATCAGCTCCTCCCTGCATTTTTTGCCTTCCTGGGCCTCAGCAAGGGGAATCCCAGCAAAGCTGATCTTATCTACAGCTGATTATCGGGAGGAGAAAAAAGCAACACCTTAGGCGAATGTCAGGCAGGAGGCGGGGTGAGCGAGCATCGGGCAGGAGGGTGACCAGGTAGGGCAGTGGTCCCCAACCTTTTTTGTGCCAGGGACCAGTTTCACGCAGAAACACTTTTTCAAGGACCGGGAGTTCGAGTTTGGTGGTTTTGCTTGCAGACGTTTCATTATCTGACTAGGTAACATCTGATGTTGTTACCTAGTCGGGTAATAAAACGTCTGCCAGCAAACCACCAAGTTCAGGGAGCGCCAATGCCTCCTCATTGCAACCCTGAGCGACAGATAGTCCCTGCAGGACGGCTGAGAAGCCTCGCCTCTCGGCCCTGCCTTCCTCAGCCCCATCCCTCAGGTGTCTCCCTCCCTCCCTCAGCCTCATCCTCAGGTGTCTGCCTCGTTCCTCTCTCTCAGTCGCTCTCTCGCTCCTCCACCAGCCCAGGAAGAAACTGCTTCAAAGAAGCCTGTAGGGTGGCTTTTCCTGTCGGCGCAGCTCTTCCAAGCGCCCGTTCACCCCACATCGCGCCCACAGTTCAATCCAGTGCTCCATTCTGCCTGCCTGCCTTCGTTAGGGGACGTGGCCATCCAGAACTTACTACCGGTTCGGCGACCCCCACCAAATTCTTGCTACCAGTTCACCCGATCCGGTGCGAACCGGCTGAATACCACCACTGGTATCTAGTAATCTTGGTATTAATCTCTGCTCCAATGCTAGAGAGGAGGTCTTTTGGTCTTTTTTCTCTTAGAGGCTTTTTTATTATCTCTTTTGAATGGTATGTACCAGTGGTGGTATTCTACCGGTTTGGCTGAATTGGTAGTAAAAGAAAACTTCCCATTATCAGCTGACAGGAGGAACAAAGCCTCAGACAATCAGCTAAGAGGAGAAAGAAGAGAAAAGTGCAGGATTGGCCTTCCCACCTGCTCTTGGGCTTTTTTCTTCTTTGTCCTCTGCTGATGGATGCCGCAGGCCTCAGCTGGTGTGGGGAAAGCTGCACGCATGCGATCACCAAACCGGTAGTGGAACAGGTAGGATCCCACTGGTATGTACTTGTTGTTTATCTCTATGTGCCTGTTGATGGCCAATTTGTCTGAGTGCCAAGCCTCAGTAAGATTTACTTTTCAGTGGGCATATATCAGAAAAATTAATGTCTGTGAATCTGTAAAGGTATGTGGGGAATGATCTTGAGAGCAAGCAAGCTGCAAACTGAACTACCATCATGCAAAAAAGGCATCTAGGCTCATAGAAGAAAAAGGGGTGGGTGGGAAACACCTAAAAGACCCTCCCCAGTTTTCTAGAAAGTAAATGTTTAAAAAAAAGGAGAAGGGCTTTCAAGCTTGCAAGATTCTGTTAATGCAATCTTACAGTAAAAAAGTGGGGTTAGTAGTATTTATGGTTTTGCTTCTTGTCTGCACTACCTCAAAAGGCTGATATTCATTTTGCTAAAGCGTTTCTCCTTTCCTTTAACCTTCCAGAAAATTAGGGACGGTCCCTTCTCTATCCCCCAGCTCTAACTCTTTGATTTATTTGTACCACTTACCTCCTTGACTAAAGAGCCCAGGTGGAGGGAGGTGAGGGGTGTCTGCTCAGCAGGTTTCACAACTAAGGTGTTGCCACAACACAACGCTGGGGCCATCTTCCAGATCAGCATCAGCAAAGGAAAATTCCACTAAAAGAAAGAAAGAATATTTTATTTGATCAAGACACACAAGGGATTTGTCTCCAGTACAGAAAAAAACAACCATGACCCAGAGATGGTAAGAAGGACATCCCTATCATTCTTTCAATTCCCTTTTTGATGTCTTCCTAAAGAGCTGGAGGAGTACAGTATGGTTACTTCCAGATACAATCACATCTGTCAATTAAATAACCACCATATGACCCTGCAATCCCTTAATTTGGGGTTGAGTTGGAACAACTGGATGGAGCTGAGCATTTACTGGCCAGATGCCCTTCCTGAGTTCACAGCAAATATTTTTTCTTTGCGCCTTAGGAGATAAAGATCTGCTACTACCTAGGATTGAACTCTCAACCTTCCAAGTGGGAGGAGATTGTCTTCACCTCTACACCTCCACACCACTCAGTTAAATAACCACCACAATCAATAGTATTTAGTATTTAAGTTAAATATTCTACAGTTTAATATCCATGCTTCTTATGACATGCTTGTCTATGGTTGTTAATAGAATGTACAATTTATACATTTTTCCTTTAAAGAACAGGAGCTACATGTTATAACAGGAGCGCATCCTTTTCATCATGGTGCGATGCTTTATCCCATCTCTAAGTGTCACTGTGGGGCTGAGTACACCGATTTTTAGCTATAACTGGAGGAGAAACAACTAGCGGCTGCTAAATTTCGGCTCGTAGATCCCTTTTAAAAAGTTCCCTTTTAAAAAGATTTTTTTGAAAACAGGGAAGAGTTACCGTTGAAAGCTATGTCAAGAATAAGCAGACATAAAGGTGACTTCCTGGACAAAGCCATATGCTTTTCTCAATAGCATTATAAAAAATTCTGTAATTACCTTATTTATTTTATTTTTTTCAAAGTTGGTCTCCCACTCAAGTACTAACCAGATCCAATCCGGCTTTCTTTTTTTAAAACCAGCTAAAGTCAGCTATGTGCTGGCACGTGTACACAGGAAGAAAACTATGAGAAGCCAAAAAAAAGGTCTAAAATAAAATCAGTCCCGCATGTGTTCGCCAAGTCATTTCAAAAGGCAGTGATTGAATTGCGCTCTGCTTAAACGCAATCAATCCAGAGACGTTTGTGTGGATTTGTGCACATGACTTGCAACACCACATTTCCCCAGTAACCACTCCAATCGTGCCTAGAGAAACAGCTGACTGCCCCTTTTCTAGGAGACAGAGAAACAGCATCGTTTTTCTGATGATGGGACAAATTCGGAATTCCCTCCCACTGGAGATATGGCTGTCTCCAACATCATCTACCTCCTAGAAAATGTCAAAGATAGAGTTTGGGGCTCTAATGCTGTGTGTTGTCTCTAGGTTTTAATTGCCTTATGTATCCCTACCATTATTCTATTAGCTTATTCTGCAAGTCATCAAGAATCCCATGATTTCAGCATACTTTTAATTAATACATTAATAAAATAAATATGTTGACCATCCAAGAGAGGTGAAGATGAAATTCAAGCTGACAATTTAAAAAACACTCACAAAGGGTTGACCTTTTCTGTTGGGCGGGTGGGTGGGTGATGACCCAGGGCGTGGCACAAAGGCAACACAGTCAGATAATCAACAAGAGTCCCTTTATTAGCTCTAACTTTGCCCCCAATGTCCAGATTACCTTCTGGCTGGAGAAAAACTCTCCCAGGAACAGCCTTTAACTGCAGGGAATCAAGTCCAAAACTTGGTCAACAAAAACTGTAACTTTAAGTCCAGTCAAGCCAAACTGAGGTAATTAGTTTGGCAGGGCAGGAGGAAGAATTCCAGATGTGAAGGCACGGCAAAACTCACACGGTTGGGAAGACACCAGGAACACAGATAAGCAACGACAACACAGGATAAAGTCACGTTTGCTTCCAGCTGCTGCCGCAGCCAGCATTCAGTTCTTATGAACTTTCATTCCCAGGTGTGGCTAATGAAGAGAATCAGGGCCTTTTCCTCCCCCGTAAGCCATGCAACCCACGTTGCTCCCTTCTCTGTTCCTCCCTGCTTGCCCTAGGATGAAGTGGGGGGGGCTGGGTCTTCCTCTGAATTCCCTCTCCCTTGTTCTATCTCTTCCCTGCTCTGCCCAGCCAGACTTTGCCCTTCCCCAGACTCCACCACAGCCAACGGAGCCACACTCCCACTCCCTGTCAACTGTTCGTCTTCCTCCTTGGATTCAGACTCTGACAGGGGCATGACACACTCTTTGATAAAAGTTTACACTACAGCTGTTCCTCGACTTACAGCAGTTCTTTCAGTGACTGCTCCAAGTTACATAGGCACTGAAAAAAAGAGACTTAGGACCATTTTTCACATTTACAACTTTTGTAGCATCCCCATGGCCAGGTGATCAATATTTAGATGCTTGGCAACTGGTTCACATGGTTGCTGTGCTTTTGCAATCTTTTGACAAGCAAAATGAATGGGGAAGCCAGACTCATTTAACAACCATGGCAAGGAAGATAATAAAATGGGACAAAATCCACTTAACAACTGTCTCACTTAGCAACAGAAATTTCAGGCTCAATTGTGGGAGTAAGGACTACTTGTATTTGCTTGTTGGGAAGATCCACCCCAAGTATTCCCTGTAGAACAAGGACATGTACCCCTCTGAGTAAAATATGTACAAGGTGAATGATGTTGGAAACTGTGTGTCTTTGTGTAGGCATGTGTACACATGTGCCCATGTGTAATTTTGAGTCAGTCAGTCCTTCTTCCTAGGACTGAGAGAGAGTGACTGGCCCAAGGTCAGCCAGCTGACTTCATACCTAAGGCAAGACTAGAACTCACACTTTCATGGTTTGAGTGCAGCGCTTTAGATTGTTGCCTTAATCATCATAACAAACTAGCTCTCTGCAACTCGTAAGCACAGCAACTTCTCTATGGAGGTTCTCAGTCATCCAGGCCATGGTTGTCCCAAAGGTGCTTTTTCAAGAGGCAACTCTATTTTTTTCTTTGAAGATGTTTCCCTTCTCATCTAAGAAGATGCTGTGGAGCCAAAGAAGTTTCTAGGATGAGAAGCGAAACGTCTTCAAAGAAAAACCAGTTGCCTCTTGACAAAGCACCTTTGGGACACACAGCCACTCTAATTCTAAATCTAATTAAGAAAGTTCTCAACTAGAAACCAGAGGGGGGTCCCAGCATTCCTGTTAAGACGTAGCAAACTGTTCTGAATGTACTGGATTGTCTGTAACATCTTCTAAACTTCTCCTATCGGTGGAATCTTTTTTTTTGCCTAGATAAAATGGGCTTTGTTTTTATTTTCCTGGAGAGATCAGATACCGTATCTCGTCAGAGTTTTATGCGATGCTGGCTAAATCCCAGCAGTGGTAAGGAAATACCCCAGAGTGGTATTTTATTCTGACAGCTGTGTAAACATTCTCAGCCTAGTTACAAATCATTTTCTGCCAACGAAAATACCTGCTGTAGATTAAGGAGAGGTAATTGCTAGCGGCAATCTTCCCCTGCAGGGCAATCAACAGAATGGGCCATGATACGCTGGGATTAACCATTATGTAAAATAAACTACAGACGAGCACCACAACCAACCCAACATTCCTGCTGTGGCATAATTAACTGGGAGTTTTCATCAAGGCAAAGGGAAAACCAAGGCCCTCTGGACCTAGGACATATTTTGTATAATTTCCATCAGATCTGGATGCAGGAACTTTCCCCCACAAAGGAAGAGAAGTCCAACTAGGACATGTCTATTGCAACACCAAAACATGGGCAGTTTGTGCTGGTGGGGTCTAGTTAAATTACTCTAAATACAGGCTGGGTGAAATGCGACGTCGCTTGTTTTTTCTCTTAGCATGGTGGCTGAACCTAGATCCTGGGATTTGTAAACTAGGGTGGATAGCGTGTGTAGAAAGTTATCAGCCACCCCGCTACTAGAAGAATGAAATATTTTAGGAAATATTAAAAAGGCCAGAATATTGTATTTCCCTGAATGAGAAATTGAGAAACATGCTCTTGGAGACAGAAACTCAGCCCCAGCTGCCTGCCCCCAGTAGAGATTTTGGTGCCAGCTTATCTACAAGACAAAAGAGCTTCAGCTCCAGGATGATGGGATTGTCCTTCAGGGCAAAGCCATTCAGCCACAATAGGAATTGCCCTTCATAGCCTCGCCCAGCAAGGTCCAACCAACCTTAATTCAGACAACCTCAGCTGTGACCCCCCCGCATAGCTCCCTGGGAGTCTGACAGCCAATAGAAAACATGCCCTTGCCATAGGAACAGGAAGCTCACGTTCAAAGCCCAAGAGAGGGCATAAATAACACTCACTCTCCACTCCATGTGATCAGCTACCCAAGACCCCAAACCCACATAGTCCTGTTCACCAATAAACCCTCTCTCCAATCAGCCTCCATATTTCCAGTGTCTTTCTCCCCACTTGGAACTGAACCCAGATGGACATTTCTTCCAACACGTGCATGGACAATTCACCGCTAAAATATTCTCTTCCAATGGAGTTTTCGCAACCCCAGGATCAGACCTTCTAAAGCTGGCTTGAAGGTGATGCCTTCAACCTTCAGAAGCCTGAACGTGGCTTGAAACCAGAAATCACTAAAGCAGAATAAAGCAAGCGATGGCCTTTTCACGTTGCTGCATAACCACGGAGAGCAATTTTGGATTCCCTCCTGCCTTCCGATAGCAATCCTGCTCTACAGTTAGCCCTCGATTTGCAACTGCCATTGGGACTGAAATTTAGGTCATAAATCATGATCATGGTTAGTCGAGGCACTCATGTGACTGGACCAGAAGTGGTATTCAGCAGGTTTTGACCAGTTCTGGAGAACCAGTAGCGGAAATTTTGAGTAGTTTGGAGAACCGGCAAATGCCACCTCTGACTGGCCCTGCTCCCATCTATTCTCTGCCTCCCGAGTCCCAGCTGATTGGCTGGCTCTTTTTTTGTTGCCCTGCACAGGAGAACAGAGCTGGAAAGCAGGTTAGTGGGGTGGGGAGGGAATGGAGACTTTGCAATATCCTTCCCCTGTCACGCCCACCATGGCCACGCCATGCCCACCCGGCCACACCCACAGAACCTATAGTAAAAAAAATTGAATCCCACCACTGGACTGGACCCAATTTTGGGGGCCATTTTTATAGCGGTAATTTAGCAAATCACGTGTTCATAAGCTGAATCCATTCTCACAAAGGGGCGTTTTTCCCGCCAAAACTGGTGAAACACATCAGAAAGCATTTTTTAAAAAAAAATCCCAATCATGGTCACATGACCATGGGACCTTGCAACCGGACTTAAATGTGAGCTGGTTGCCAAGCACCCAAATGCAGTCATGTGACAATGGTTTGTGTGCAGTGAGACATTTTAGGATGGCCTGGTGATATTTTACAAGCCGTAAAGTCCCATTGTAGCTCCAAATGTCCTATTAATATTTGGGCAGTCACTGGGTAACATTTGGCACAGGAATAGCTCAATCTTAGAGAGACCAAATTCTTGGGGTAAACCAGGCATTGTAGAAGTAGTCTTGAAGTCTCTCTGAAATCATGCTCAACTCTTGGTGAGTTCATGGACACCTCTGATTTCTAATTACTCTAGAATCC
The DNA here is from genome assembly GCF_049901735.1 of Notechis scutatus. Classification (NCBI taxonomy): domain Eukaryota; kingdom Metazoa; phylum Chordata; class Lepidosauria; order Squamata; family Elapidae; genus Notechis; species Notechis scutatus. The sequence continues at coordinate 12,538,321 of NC_142019.1, forward strand.
TTTTCTTGACCTTAATTATCGAAGGAAAGAAGGGGATTTTAGAGACCATCCAGATAATATTTTTTTTCTCTCCATCCTTAGCACCCACACAGAAACTAGAATCCAAAATTTCTTACTCACTGGTGTTATGGCTCCGCAGACTCCCACTGGCTCATGCCTGGTGAAACAGACATAGTTTTCATCTGCAAAAGGTTTGAGAACATGATATGTTATCAAGCAAGGATGATTTTGATATGAATCATCCTAGGGGATGGAGACAAACAGGGTGGCTGGAAAACTTGTTCTGAAGGCTCAGCAGAAACAAACATTAGTGTTTGCCAACTATAACTGACTTGCCTATTTAGAATACGTTCTCACGCAGTAACAAGAGATGGCAAAACCTTTTAAAAGAGAGAGAGGGGAAACTCCAAACAGAAGTTATCAAAATTTAAGAACCATGTAGCTTGGATATTTTGCCTCTGACTTTCCACACATACTTTTCCTGGCAAACTCTTTAGTCATATAGGAACTGTGGAAGAAATAAACATTTATTTTAAACTGTTTAAGAATCAGTGACTGATTCTTTCTCACTTCAATGAGAGCAGCCAGAATTGTGTTTGGACAACAATGGAAAAATGAGGAGATTCCTATAGATGAATTTGTAATTAAAAAAATTAGAATGTGCAGAAATGGATATTGTGGGTTCTTGTAAGAGTTCTAATGGGGACATGGCTGGCAGGAAGGAGCAAATAAGTCTCCAAGAATATTTTTAACATGGGATTTGTTTTGTCAATAGCTAATAAGTAGAAACAGAAGTTAGAAACCTAAAAGTATAAAGGAAGGATCAATTACAATGAAGATTTACTAAAATGGATAAGTAAACATTACTATTATCATGTGATCATTACTGATGTTAAGAATATTATTTTTACTATTTCCAACACTACTGTATATCTCAAACTCAATCGTACTCCGACAGCACACTGTTTATATAGATATTGAATTTTTATGTTTTACACTAAAAAAAAATAAAAAATGTATACAAAAAATGGTAAAAGAAATAAATTGTAACTTAGGTTTAGCAAATAATCATTAGGTACACTTCTTTTCATTAAAATAAATGAAGACTGAAATACATAATTTCAATAAAAACAATTCACCCTCAGTTGAATCACAAAATGATATTATATATTAATGAATGTGTATGTTCTATTCTATTCTATTTTCTATTCTATTCTATTTTCTATTCTATTCTATTTTCTATTCTATTCTATTCTATTCTATTCTATTCTATTCTATTCTATTCTATTCTTTGCATGGAGAATTCTCTATTCTCTATTCTATTCTATTCTTTGCATGGAGAATTCTATTCTGTTCTGTTCTGTTCTGTTCTGCTCTGCTCTGCTCTGCTCTGCTCTGCTCTGCTCTATTCTATTCCTTGCATGAATTCTATTCTATTCTATTCTATTCTATTCTATTCTATTCTATTCTATTCTATTCTATTCTATTCTATTCTATTCTATTCTATTCTACTCTACTCTACTCTACTCTACTCTACTCTACTCTACTCCAACCAAACACACCTTTTTTTTAGAATAGTGCTGCAGCTGCAGATCGTAGCATTCAATTATGGGGAAAGTTACAGCTGCTCTAAGGAGTTGTTGGTAGACACTGGGGTGGGGGGAGAGCAGCTTGTACATTCAGAAGCATCGGGCTGCATCGTCCTGAGGTCTGATCCAGCCACTTTTATTATATTCTGAAAATATCTTCACTTAGGAAAGGCACTCTCGAGAGCTTTCTGTTCAGGCTTCCCCTTGAAAATCACTACCTCTAATCTCCTAAATGCTGCTGCTTCCTTTTTTAATTAATTAGTTATTCATACTTTTATTTGTACAACCCACTTATGTTCCTGCTTCCTATTCCCCCACTCTCCAAACCCCGCCCCCCAAATCTACAATGTGGATTGGGCTGAGAATGAAGGAGTGGCCACAAAGTCAGTCAGTCACCCCATTTGACTTCATGCTAAAGAGAAGATTAGTCATCATGGCTTCCGGTTCTAGTCCAGCACTTTAAACATTAAGCTCAACTGGGCTCTCAGCTTTCAACTGACATCCTTACTTCAGGTCAAATAGCAGCTCTAGGTAGTTCTCAACCTATAACCATAGTTGAGAGCCCCACATTTCCACTGCTAAACAAAAGACTGTCATGAAGTGAATTTTCCCTGTTTATGAATTTGCCTTGCCACAGTTGTTGCTGTGAATCCCTGCAGTTGTTGTGTTAGTAACACGGTTGTTTAGTGAATCCAGCTTCCACCCATTGACTTTGCTGGTCAGAAGGTTGCAAAAAGGGCACCCGTGACCCCGGGATACCACAACCGTCATAAATATGAGTCAGTTGCCAAGACCACAAATTTTGATCACATGACCCTGGGGATGCTGCAATGGTCATAAGGGGGCCAGACGGTCGTAAATAACTTATTTCAGTGCTGTTGTAACTTTGAACCAGAGGTGGTATTCAGCCAGTTCTGAACCAGTAGTGGAAATTTTGAGTAGTTTGGAGAACCGGCAAGTACCACATCCAACTGGTCCCGCCCCATCTATTCTCTGCCTCTCATTGAGTCCCAGCTGATTGGCTAGGTCTTCTCTGGTTGCCTGCACAGGAGAACGGAGCTGGAAAGCAGGTTAGTGGGGTGGGGAGGTAATGGGGATTTTGCAGTAACCTTCCCCTGCCACACCTGCCAAGCCACGTCTGCCAAGCCAAGCCATGCCCACAGAACTGGTAGTAAAAAAAAATTGAATCCCACCACTGGGCTGATCTTCATCAGAAATAAGTTTGGATTGGGTTGTTTTCTTTAATTTCCCAAAAGCAAAGGAGCTACTTTAAGCATGAATATTACTGCATTTTGACTCTTTGCCAACAGAGTTTACAAAGAGCCATCATCCTGCTTGCAACCAAAAAAAGGTTTAACCTATAGCAGGGTTTCTATAAATTAGACCACAAAGCAAGAACTGGAGAAGGAAAGTGCATATGAACTCAGATATATTCCTGGTAGCCAAACTGTAATTAATTATAGCATCTAAATTACCTGCTGGTGACCTTCTACTGCTGCACCAGAAACTATTTTAACTTACTGCACCTGTGTATGGTTTGCCAATTGCACAGTGGCAGATAGGACAGTGCTCCAGAGGGTGAACGTTAAGCCCAGAGGATCATGGGTTGCCCTCTCCCCTCTCTGGAAGAGCTTTATAGCTCCCGCTGCCTTAAGAAAGTTCAAAACATTCTTAAAGATCCATCTCATCCTGGACACCCTTTTTTTGAACTATCACCATCTGGCAGGCGGTACAGGACAATAAAAGCAAGGATAAATAGGCTGAAAAACAGCTTCTATCCCATGGCAGTAACTAAACTGAATTGTACTGTATAGCGTAATATTAATGCAATATCAGGGATTTTCAATTCAAGTGTATAGAATGTGAAGGATGTATGTTTGTGTTTTACTTTTTATAAGTTTTTCTTGTGTATGATGTACACTGAAGATGGCATTTAATTTCGTTGTACAAGGTGCAATGACAATAAAGTACTACTACTACTACTACTATTAGGCTTTCGTAACTTCTCTCCAGTTTATAGATTCAGGTTAATTTTACTTAAAAAACGTAAGATAAGAAACTCAGCAGAGGAGATATCAAGGGCAACTTACCCACAGGAATATTCTTGCCTTGGATTTTATCTGCCCATCCTGCATAGTATCTCAGGGTTTTTATGCAACCTTCAAGGTCAACAAAGAAAGCTTGGAGGAACGGTTTCCCAGTGTCCAAAGTTTCCAGGGTCTGAAAGCAAAAAAGAAACAAGAACATTTTATTTGAAGTTTACACTTTGAGCCAATCTCTACTGGGAACATATTTTCCCAACCAAATCTTTTGTGGAAACAATGGGATGGCAAGAATCAGTTGGTCAATCAAGTAGGTTGGAGGGACCCTATCTGCAAATCCTTTTCTGTCCCCACAAAGTCTTCCTGGAGGGACATTTCAATCCCAGTTGTATTGGCTTTGCTCAAGAGTCCTGAATGGGAAAACTTGAAGATTACAGTTGCTTGAGGTGCTGGAGGTTCCCTCTTCTTGAAAGTCTCAAGTGATGAAGCTCCCACAACTTCTGAGGGCAACTTCTGTTCCATTGGTTGATTGCTCTCACTGTCAGAAAGTTTCTCCTTATTTCCATGTTAAATCTCTCCTTGTTCAGTTTCCATCCATTGTTCCTTGTCTGGCCTACAGATGCTTTAGAAAATAGCTTGACCCCCTCCTCTCTGTGGCAGCCCCTCAAATATTGAAACATAGCTATCATGTCTCCCCGGTCCTTCTCTTCACTAGACTAGCCATACCCAATTCCAGCAACCATTCTTCATATGTTTTAGTCTCCAGTCCCCTCATCTTCCTGATTACTCTTCTTTGTACTTTTTCTAGAGTCTCAACAACTTTTTAATAGTATTGTGACCAAAACTGGATGCAGCATTCTAGGTGTGATCTTACTAAGGCTTTATAGAGTGGTATTAGTATCTCACTTGATCTTGATTGTATCCCTCTATTAGCTTTTTTGGCTGCTGCTGCAAACTGCTGGCTCATATTTAGCTGGTTGTCCACTAAGACTCCAAGATCCCTCTCACAATTACAGCTATTCAGCTTGGTTTCACCCAGGCTATATGTGTACTTTTGGTTTTTCTTGCCTAAGTGTAGGACTTTACTTTCCTCTACTTTGAATTTCATTTTATTAGATATGGCCCAGTGTTCTAGTCTATCAAGATCCATCTGGATCTTGAGCCTTCCCCATGCATGCTTTCTATTACTAATAGAAGAAAATATATTGTATGTAGTTGAGGGTCGAACTATGGGAATCCTTTATGCTCTCTGAGTTTGGCTATTTGCTGGCAGACATTTTATAGAAATAAAGCCATATTTACTCACCATTCAAATGAGACAGCAAAAAAACTAAGAAGGAAACAAAAAAGACCAAAGCACATCCCATGCAACAGCCAACACTCAGATAAGCAGGGATTAACACCAGACAAATAATCCAGCAGAAAACAAAACAAAACAAAAAGGAGGAACTATAAAGTTATAGTTAAGGAACTATAAAGAAGAAAACCACAGTCCCACCAGATTGGCAAGTTAAACTACTATATATAAACAGAGAGTAAAGCCCACACTCATGAGTATTAGTGAGATCATGAAGTTGGGTAATGAAACATCTGCAAACAACCAAGCTAGAGAGAACCAAGGACTGCACATGTTTCCTGTTAATTTGCTTCCTGCATATTGTTCTGAAAAACTGAAGATGAAAGTCATCCAGGTCATGGTTGTCCAAAGGTGCTTTTCCAAGACGCAACTGGACTTTCTGGTTTTCCTTTGAAGACACTTTGCTTCTCATCCAAGAAGCTTCTTCAGCACTGACTGATGACCCCACCATCCAGTCAGAGCTGAAGAAGCTTCTTGGAGGAGAAGCAAAACGTCTTCAAAGGAAAACCAGAAAGTCCAGTTGGCTCTTGAAAAAGCACTTTTGGGACTGAAGTTGACATTTATGGCAATAACAAGGACCTTCACCATCCTGCTTATTACTAAATTTTGTTCTCTTGCCTATACGATGGAAGCAAAGAAGTGTAATCTTCCAACCTCCTTTTAATTTCCTGCCCTTTCTAAACACCACCAAAGATTGATAGGTCAATAATGGAGCAAGAAGCTCAGGGTTAAATGGGATACCCCAACCCTTCCTGGTTGATTCTTCACACCCTGATGGTGCACCAGCTTCACTTACTGCCAACACCTCCCTATCTCGTTCAATCAGGTCTGCCAGTTTATTGAGAAGTCTTCCCCGGCTGGCTGCATCCATTTGTCTCCAGACAGATCCACTTTGGAAAGCTGTTTTTGCCGCTTCTACCGCTTTATCAATATCAGGCTACAGGTAAAGGTAAGAAAGAAGAGAGGAAAACATCATTAATACCACTGAAATATAAATGGGTACAACTATTCCTGGAGGGAGAAACCCTGAATATATAAGAGGAAAGGTCAAGTATGCTAAACAGTCAACCATCACAAGAATTATCATATTTCTATTCTTTCTTTGGGAACAGAGGAATGGTTTCTGGTGTCAATGGTACAACAGAGTAACATTCACAAATAAGTACTTGTTGAAAAGAAAGCCCAGGCAATCAGTAGAATTTTGATTAGATCATCATTTGCAGCTCTCCCAGTTGGCTTTCAATGATCAAATAGGGGAGTTTGGATTTGGTTAGCAACCAAATGATTTGCTTAATAACTGTATTTAAAAGGTTGTAAAAATCAGGCAGAACTCACGTAACACTGGCCTTGCTTGGCAGCATAAATTCTTCTCCCAACTGAGTTCATAAGTCAAGGACCACTTGTAAAGCCACAATGCTACTTTGGGTTTAGAGCTTTCTGCAAATCAGCCCAATGAGGCTCAGGGTTAGATCTTACCTTAGCTCTACAATCTGTTAACTATGGTTTTAAAATGCTTAGAATCTGGCAATGATGCACATTTTGAATAGGAATACCAAAGAAAGATAATAGGAATAGGAAAGATAATAGGAATAGGAAAGATTAGAATAGAATAGAATAGAATAGAATAGAATAGAATAGAATAGAATAGAATCAGAGTTGGAAGGGACCTTGGAGGTCTTCTAGTCCAACCCCCTGCTTAGGCAGGAAACCCTATACCATTTCAGACAAATGGTTCTCCAATCTCTTCTTAAAAACTCCCAGTGTTGGAGCACCCACAACTTCTGGAGACAAGTCGTTCCACTGATTAATTGTTCTAACTGTCTGGAAATTTCTTTTTAGTGCTAGGCTGCTTCTCTCCTTGATTAGATTGTTAGATTGAACTTCAGCTTTGTAGATTCAACCCCCAAGCCCAATGAACACTATGATGCAATACTAGATTTTCTCAAAACTGATAGATTCCAGCTACACTGGAGCACCCTTTCAGTCTAGCCAGGCTCTGGTATAGCAATAGCAATAGATTTATATACTGCTTCACGGTGCTTTAGGGCCCCCTCTAAGTGGTTTACAGAGTCAGTATATTGTCCCCAACAATCTGGGCCCTCATTTTACTGACCTGGGAAAGGTGGAAGGTTGAGTCAACGTTGAGCTGGTCAGGATCGAACTGCTGGCAGCTGGCAGTCAGCAGAAGTAGCCTGCAGTACTGCAATATAACCAGTGCACCACCACGGCTTTTACTATATTATATTTTACTTTACCATATGACTATATTAGGACAGGGGCATGAATTCAGCTTACACAATTCTCTGAAAACCTCCTCCATGTGATCAGAGATACGCACATTTATTTACGCAAGTGGAAATACTTGGCTGAAGCTTTTCCAATGGAAAGGTCAATCCAGGCTCTCATAAACTCTTTCGGTTACAAGAATATTGAGAACAAGGAAATTGAATGGGCAAGGCTGAAATTCCAATCTGAATCCACCCAATGCTTAATCAGTGTTGCGTTACAGAGATTTTGTAATACAAAGGCATAAAGTGCAGCTAAAATTTAAGGTCAGGAAGAAAGAAGAATTAAATCCATTACAACTGTTATCCATCACAAGGCAAAGAATGATGTTCAAGATAAGGATGTTCAGAAAATGTTTTCAAATAAACCCATGCTCCAATCTGGACAATCTAGGACTATCCAACCCATTTGTAATTCCAGCACACCAGTCACAACTTAGCATCTCATCCATGCAGAGTAAATCATTCTGAATGTGATATAGTTATATAAAATCCCACCATAGTTAGTTCAGATTTTGATTCAGGAATAGTGGGATTTTAGCCAAGACATACAGATTTCTTTTGCTATGTGGATTGTATTCTAATATACTTTCTTTGCATAATAAATACTAAGGGTCCCATATGAAGCTGTGTTGGATTGGATCATCAGAACTATCTGTAAACCATCAAAACTACCGTGTTTCTCATATAATAAGGCCAGGTCTTATTTTTTTTTGAGCCCCGAAAAAATGGCTAGGCCATCTTTTCGGGGGTGACTTAATTTCCCCCCCCCCCTTGCATCTTCGGGCAGGTGGGCGGCGATGGCTTGGATGTTGACCTTGGCGTTGGTGGGGCACTTCATATTGGGGTCAACGCAGGCAGCAACATATCCCGGTATGCAACAAAAGTACTTCCTAACGGCAAGCCGCCCCACCATTCCCCACCATTTTGCATGTTTTAATATAGGCCTTAATTTGGGGGGAGGGGCTTGATTTCATTTCGTGCCTATAAAACATGCTGGGACTTCCTATTGGGGGAGGCCGTATTGTTGGAGAAACAGGGTAGCTATATAATAGTTTTGGACCAATGCCCAATATTTAATCAGGCAGGATGTCCAGTTGGAATAGCCCATCCCTTTATCTTGGGGATGACATGAAATGTTTTCCCTTCCCTTATCCTCTATATATGGCATAAAATGAAAATGTTATTACAGACCCGGAGTCATTGATTGCTTTGTTCTGCTTGAACTTTTTGAGAGCTTGGGCAAGATGACTTTAAAACCAGCCAGCTGTGCCTTATTCAATAAAACATGGGTGAGGCATAATGAATGTAATCTTATTAAGTAAATGCATACAAAAATGCTCAAGCAGCAGACAGCCAAGAGAGGGAACGCTAAGTTGGCAGTCTTGTTTTAGCTTTCTCTGCTATGGTCCTTCAAGTCAATCTTGACCTCCAGCAATATTTCAGAAGTAAGTTGACCATTAGCATTTTCCAGGATGTTTTCTGACATCCCAGATTACAGCTAAGAGAGTGTGACTGCCCTAAAATTACCCAGCCGGCTTTTGTGTCTAATGAAGAACTAGAACTCAGGGCTAAAAAGAGTCATGGTGGTGCAGTGGTTAGAATGCAGTATTGCAGGCTAATTCTGCCTACTGCGAGCAGTTCGATTCTCACCAACTCAAGGTTGAGTTCAGCCTTCCATCTTTCTAAGGTCGGTAAAATGAGGACCCATATTGTTGGAAGCAATATGCTGATTCTGTAAACCTGTTAAGAGAGGGCTGTAAAGCACTGTGAAGCAATATATAAGTCTAAGTACCAGTGCTATTTTAGTCCAGCAGTTTAAGCGCTACACCAAGCTGACTCTCTTCTTTTTATTGTCCATTGTGAGAGAATTGGGAAAACTAAAGTTAGAGAGAGTTTTCTATAGTTTTCTCAATTCTCCTCCCGAGAACAAGTACTTCTATACTAAGTTATGGCTGAATCTTATATAGCTTCAATTAAATTCAGTTAAAGGTTTGCTTATGGATTGAGATCAGCACACACTAGGATATTCTTCTCCCTTCTGGAATAGAATAGAATAGAATAGAATAGAATAGAATAGAATAGAATAGAATAGAATAGAATAGAATAGAACAGAATAGAATTCCTTATTGGCCAATTGAGTGATTGGACACACAAGGAATTTGTCTTTGGTGCATATGCTCTCTGTGTACATAAGGAAAAAAAAATACATTCATCAAGAATCATAAGATACAACACAGTGATAGTTACTAATAAGGTTACTAATAAGCAATCAAATCATACTAGAAAACAAATAAAATAATATAAATTGTAAAGATACAAGCAACACAGTTATAGTCATAAGTGGGAAGATATAGGTAATAGGAAGGATGAGAAGAAGAATAGTAATACAGTAATTTGACAGTGTTGTGGCAATTAGTTGTTTAGCAGAGTGATGGCATTTGGGGAAAAACTATCCTTGTGCCTAGTTGTTCTGGTGTGCAGTGCCCTATAGCATTGTTTCGAGGGTAGATAATGACCAATGCCACAAATGTCTTCAGTCTGATTTAAGCATGGTATATAAAATCATACAGTGCAATGTCCTACATGTCAATGAATACTTAGCTTCAACCATAACAACACAAGAGCACACAATAGATACAAACTCAAAGTTAACCGCACCAAACTTGATTGCAGGAAATACGACTTCAGCAATAGAGTGGTCAATGTCTGGAATACTCTACCCGACTCTGTAGTTTCTTCCCCAAACCCCAAAACTTTAACCTTAGATTGTCTACTATTGACCTCACCCCTTTTCTAAGAGGTCTGTAGGGGGCATGCATAAGCGCACCAACGTGCCTACCGTCCCTGTCCTATTGTTTCTCTTATTCTTCTTTTATTTTTCTTATATGTACCCATTTCATGTATTCACAACTATGTATACACTTATACTTATTATCTTGTAAACAATTGGCAAATCAAATAAATAAATAAATAAAATAAATAAACTGATGCATATCCCAGCTCTAAAATGTCTGCCCTAAAATTACCCAGATGGGTTTTGTGGAGCCCTGGAGAACTAAAACTCAAGGTTCTCTGCTCAGTCCAGCAGCTTTAACCAGGACAGCCAATTGGCTCTCTAACTGTAGCTTTCCCAATTCTTTCCCATTAGACAATAAAAAGAATAGGTGGCATCACATGAGCTTTTTCTATACCCAGTTATGACTGAATCATATCCTTCAGTGAAATTCAACTAAAGGTTTGCTTATGGATCAAAATCAGCACAACACTAAGATATTCTTCTCCCTTCCTTAATGACTAATGCCACAAACAATGTATACTCCAACCCTCTTTTCTAATGGTTTTTTGGTGTTTTCTTTTTTGCCACAGTTGTATGTTCCAGTCTAATGGTACTGCACTTCTTATGGGTAGGGACATTTTAAAGTTATAAAACCAGTTTTGTGACATTTCCCTCCCACACTGCTGAGACGAGAGATCTTCGTGCAGGAAACTCACCTTTCTCCTCTATTTCCTTTGACGGCAAGAGAAGCTGGCCAACCTTTGAATCTATTTTAAAACTTTGGGTAACATTTAATTTTTTTTTTAAAGCCCTGCATGGCCCCAATGGCAATTTACAACTTTCACGAAAGGAAGCAGAAATAATAAAATAATTGTGCTTTTTGCAATATACCAGCTCTGAATGTGTCCGCTATAAAAAGAATCTGGGGATATTTTTGATCCATTGATTCTTTCCCTAATTATAAGAGTCTGCTTTAGTGCAGGATCACTCTGGATTGGGCTGGTCCACATTAACAGATTCTGTGCTGCGCTAATTCAGGCACGTTTCATGGAACTGGTTTTTTCAGCCCAATGCAGTTGCAGAGTAGAATTCACACAATCCAAGATATGGCAAGTAGACTTGATGGCAAATGTAATCCAAGAGAAAGGTTGGGTATGAGTGCAACAAGAATGTTTGTGCATCTAGATGTGTGAAAATTACAGACACAATGGATTGGCAAAAGTGAAAGGATTCTAATCAAGAATTCAGTTCAAGGCAAAAAAACAACCAATCAAGGAAAGAACCAACCTAGAACTAAAGAGCAATTTCCTACCAGAACAATTATTCAGTGGAATGGCTCACCTCCAGAGGTTGTGGGTGCTCCATCACTGGAGGTTTTAAGAAGAGATTGGACAGCACTTTGTCTGAAATAGCAACAGCACTTAGACTTATATACATCTTCACAGTGCTTTTACAGCCCTCTCTAAGAGGTTTACAGAGTCAGAGTATTGTCCACCAATAATCTGCGTCCTCATTTTACCCACCTCGGAAGGACGGAAGACTGAGTCAACCTGGAGTCTGGTGAGATTCGATTTGCCAAATTGCAGGTGGACGGCAGGCAGCAGAATTAGCCTGCAGTACTGCATTCTAACCACTGCACCACCGTGGCTCTGGGTCTCTTGTTTGAGCAGGGAATTGGACTAGAAGTCTTCCAAAGTCCCTTTCAACTCTGTTGTTGTGTTCTATTGCATCTGTTGTGGGTTCTTGTAAGAGTTCTAATGGGGACACGGCTGGCAGGAAGGAGCAACTAAGTCTCCAAGAACTCATCTTACTGGTCAAAATACTTTACAAGTTGGGCAGTGAGGGAGAAAAGCAATTATGTTTGGATATTATATCAGGAGACACTCGGAGCTCTGTCACACACAACCCTTGGGGGCTCAAGATTTGCAGCCAGAGACAAAGAGAGATCATCTGTTTTTACTCTAATGATGGCTTGGGAAGCAGTGGAGCCAGCTAACATAATCACCCGTAGAGGAAAAAGCCACCTCAGAATTGCACAGTTTTAAAATGAGCTCACATCTCTTCAATTACAGGATTATGGCTTTTCATAATTCCATGCCAAACCCTGGACTGGAACGCACAAAGTTAAAGGGACTGAAGATGAAGGAAGAGAGGAGGGCACAGACTTGGATGGGGGAAGAGAAACAACAAATAAGAGTAGCATGCTGTTATTTTTTAATACACCTATAGGTGGCTGAATAACAAGCCATAATGGCCATAAGGTTTGATGTACGTCAGCAAATGCCTTACCTCAGCCATGAGGTTTACAGGGGGAGCTTGATCTTCAACCATTGTTTAGCAACCATTCAAATTTGCAACAGCAGTGTGGTGACTTATGACCAGTCAGAATCAGAATCAAGCTGGAAGAGACCTTGAAGGTCTTCTAGTCCAGCCCTATCCTCAAGCAGGAGATCCTATACCATTTCAGACAAGTGACCATCCAATCCTTCCAGTGCTGAAGCACCCACAATGTCTGGAGGCAAGTTGTTCCACTGGTTAACAGTCCTGTGAGGAAGTTTCTCCTTAATTCTAGGTTGCTTCTCTCCTTGATTAGTTTCCATCCATGGTTTCTTGCCTCGCCTTTTGGTGCTTTGGATAATAAACTGACCCCCTCTTCTTTGTGGCAGCCCCTCAAATCCTGAAAAAGTGCTATCATGCCACCCCTAGTCCTTCTTTTCTCTAGACTGGTCATACCCAAATCCTGCAACCGTTCTTCACGTTTTAGTCTCCAGGCTTTTAATCATCTTTGTTGCTCTTCTTTGCACTTTTTCCAAAGTCTCGACATCTTTTTTGTAACGTGGTGGTCAAAAGTGGATGCAGTATTTCAGGTGTGGTCTTAAATAAGGCTTTATAAAGCGGTACTGATACTTCATGTGATTTTGATTCTATGCCTCTGTTTACACAACCAAGGATTGTATTAGCATTTTTAGCTGCCGTCGCACAAGGCTGGCTCATACTGAAGTGATTGTCCACTAGGACTCCAAGGTCTCAGTTAACTGTTTTTGAGCCAGGTTTTGCCTAATCTGTACTTTATACCTTTGATCCTCGCATTTATGACTATTGCGGCATTCCCATGGTCAGACGATCAGAATCCAGGCCCTTGGCACCTGCTCTCTGGCTCTGGCTTGATTTGACATGCTGGTCATTTGGAAGCACATCTGAAAGCATTTGGTCTCCATCCCACAAAACATGAATTTATCCTTTCAGTTGAACAACAGTAGATCAGGTATAAAGAAACATGTCCCTACCAAATGATTAGAGCAAGGGTCCCCAAACTTGGCAACTCCCAGGGAGTTGAAGTCCACAAGTCTTAACATTGCCAAGTTTGGAGACCTCTGGATTAGAGCAACTAATGAAAAGTCACTTCCCTGTATTTCCGCCCCCACCAAACCATCTCTAACTTTTAGAACTTTTGCTCGTTAACTAAGAAGAATGAAATATTGTTTCATTAAAGAATGTAGAAAGACAGACCTTGTCACCTTCTTCAATTTCACAGATCTTCTCAGCTGTTGTGGGGTTAAATGAGGGGAATTTCTTTCCACTTTTTGACTCATGCCATTCATTGTTAATAAATATCTAGAGAGAGAGAAAACAAAAGGATCAGAAGAAGCATTGACAAGACTACTGTATCCCTTGCTTGGTTTGTCTCCTTTGTTGCTTGAATAGCTCTAATATTTATCATATTCAGGAGCAGTGTATCATATTCACCCCATCAAAATAAGACACAGGCTGGCTGTAATAGTGGGACCCAGGCACTTACTCCCCAATGGTCATCCTAGAATATGGAGGAGCTTAGAAACAAGGTGGGTTAAAATAGTGAAGTTTCCAACCATCAGCTGCTGTGATGACCTGGGGTGTGGCACAAAGGCAACACAGTCAGTTAATCAATAAGAGTCCCTTTATTAGCTCCAACTTTGCGCCCAATGTCCTGGTTACCTTCTGGCTGGAGAAAAACTCTCCAAGGAACAGCCTTTAACTGCAGGGAATCAAGTCCAAAATGTGGTCAACAAAAACTGTAACTATAAGTCCAATCAAGGCAAGATGAGGTGACTAGTTTGGCAGGGCAGGAGAAAGAATTCCAGATGTGAAGGCACAGCAAAACTCAACACGCTTGGAAAAATGCCAGGAACACAGATAAGCAAAGTCAACACCAGATAAACTCATGTTTGCTCCCAGCAACTACCGCATGGAGCCTGCATTTCTTTTAAACTTTAATTCCCAGGTGTGGCTAATGAAGGGAATCAAGGCCCTTTCCTCCCCCATAAGCCATGCAGCCCACATTGCTCTCTTCTCCGTTCCTCCTTGTGTGCCCTAAGATGAAGAGGGGATGGGCCTGGGTCTTCCTCTGAATTCCCTCTCCCTTATTCTATCTCTTCCCAGCTAAACTTTGCCCTTCCCCAGTTTCCTCCACAGCCAACTGAGCTACACTCCCACTCCCTGTCAGCTGTTCGTCTTCCTCCTCAGATTCAGATTCCGACAGGGGTATGACAACTGCACATCACAGTGGGAAGTAGTAGTCATAGATGTGGCAAACATGCCAATATTTATTGATGCAGTTTCAACAGAAAAAGTAAATCACACTGAAGTCCAGGAGGCCAATTCACAAATGCAATTCGATATCCATGAGAGAAGGACTATCAAATTCCAAGGGACTACTCTTGTTATTTTTGCTGCGATGGATATCACTGCTCAGTTAGTGTAATATGGATTTGCCCCCTTCCATTGGTACAATGATTAAGCTACTGGGCTTGTTGGCTGGAAAGCCAACATCCCAGGTTCGAGACCCAAGCGCCATGCAACAGGGTGAGCTCCCATCACTTGCCTCAGCTCCTGTCAACTTAGCCGTTCGAAAGGATGCAAATGTGAGTAGATAAATAGGTGCCACTTTGGTGGGAAGGCAACAGTGCTCCATGATGTCATGTTGGCCACATGACGATGGAGATGTCTTCCGATGGTGCTGGCTCAACGGCCTTGAAACAGAGATGACCACTGGCCCCCTATAAATGGCAACAACTAGAAGAGTAAGATCTGCAGGGATTCCTTTGCCGTTTTTTTTAACTCTTGCATTAGTGATAGCTCTTTATTTGTATCCCGCCTTTATTACTTTTACAAATTATACTTTTTACAAATAACGCAAGGTGGCGAACCTATCCGAAACACCTTTTTCCTCCTCCTAGTTTCTCCACAACAACAACAACCCTGTGAGGTGGATTGGACATAAATTCCCCAGGAAAAAGCTTTTTCAGTCATGGTGTCTAACTTAAGAGGCCGAACTGAATAACCTTTTGTTGCAGGTAAAAAAACAAGAGAGGTTCCCAGGATGTTGAATGTTATTTTTCTTAGTTGCAATTGAGCCTGCTAATTAGTTTTAACTTGTTTTTATGGCCCAGTAGTAGATTTAATTACTATTATTATTGCATTTGATTTGTAGGTTCTGTAGCTGAAATGGCGGCTTTGTTTGGAAATTTAAAGGGCCTGTAAATCACCATGGGGGAGACGGGGAAGCATTTGTTTTAAAGGGTGGTCTTATAATTTCAAGAAAACCTACATAAACATGCCTGGAGAATTACAGATTGCCGAATACAGGTAGTCTTTACAATCCCTTGCAGCAATTTAGAATAAAATAGAATGAATGAGCTGGAAGGGACCTTGGAGGTCTTCTAGTCCAGCCCCCTGCTCAAGCAGGAGAACCTATACTATTTATATCTGTTCGTTCAGTCACTATAGTCTTCGACTTAAAACCACAATTGAGCCCAAAATAACCTTAAACTGTCTACCGTGGACCTCACTCCATTCTTAAGAGGCTTGTCTGGGGGCGTCCATAAGCGCACCAGCGTGCCTACCGTCCCTGTCCTACTGTCCCCATTTAGTCGTACTCATTTATTATGCATATACTTATACCTGTTTATACTTATATGTTTATATGTTATGTTCATATTTATACTTGTTTTCTCGTACATGGTTGTCGAACAAAACTAAATAAACTGAATAATAAATAAATGTCAGAGCCAAAGTAACAGTTGCACACCAAATAGAATTGTACTTGATTCTATTGACTAAAAGGTGGGTCATAATTAGAGGGCGAGGGGTGATTTTTTTTTTCCTTTCTGAAAAATGTTCTGAATGCTCTGCATTGGGCGTCCAATTATTTTGCAAAGCTCATAGGTTTTTTTTTTTTAAATGTTCCCAATTCATAACTGTGTTATTATTGGAAGCCAAAGAAAGGTGTGGGAATTAGAGATCTCTCTGAAATGGAAAATATAAAAAGAAATAAATATTTAAGTCTGGTAGAGGTCAGAAAACTCTAAAGATTAGCTACCCGAATTAAATTATCAGTTCTCCCAACAGACCATAGGAAGGTATAATTGATTTCCAAAGGTTGTATTTAATGTTGCAGGCTGAAGCATACTTTCCTTTCAGTTTTAATTCAGTCAGTGATATTTCAAACTAAGTCATCGTTGAAACATTTACAATAAAGGTAGATGTTTTAAAGATCACAAGGGTTAGCTGTAACAATAATGCCTGCTTTGACCTATCTCTTGGTTACTAGCAGAATGTTATTTCTTTATAGGAGTTAGCCTGACCGATTTGAACACGCAAAGATAAGACTTAGCTATTCCATTTTCTGTAAATCTAGAGCGCAAACGTGCTGCTTTTCTATAGTAGAACTAGATCTTTCCTATTGGGAGTTCAGTTGGCTCTGACAATATCCATCTTACAGAAAAAGTTGAAGACAGAACTATGCCGAAAGGGTATTTTGTAATGATGACTTGCAACCTTTGTCACTGGAACATTTTAGGTACTTGGCGATGTTACATGCTCGGATTTTACTCTTTGTTGTAAGGCCCAGAGAAACAGTTGAGATTGTGGAACAATATAAATTGGATAAACTTTCCTCATTTTTTAAATCAGGTACCTTAAGCAAACTGTACATTATGAAATGTACAAAACACAATATCTGATATTTTCAATTAAGGATATTCGGGTCACAGAAGAAAACCCCATTTGTTAAACGTTACTTGGACTAAAATGCATTTGCGTTATTTGGACTAAAATGCAACTAAAGGGAAGGAAACTTCTATTTAAGGCAGCATATTTAGGTTTTATTAAGCAGACTGTCATCCCCAAAAAAGAAATTTGCTAGATCATTTCAAAATTCAGCAGCATAATTGCAGAACTGTAAATGGTAAAAAAAAAAAAAAAAAAACCTTACTCGGCCCAGTTTAAAAATAAACTATATGGTCATGGCAATCAGGAATGTATGCAAATTGATTTATATAATAATTTGTATGAGCCTTTGGTGGCGTCAAGTTCAAAGAACTTTCTTTCATTTTAGCAAAGCATGGAAAGCATGATTCCTCATTAACATTCAAAAATAGGGACAGGAAAATATTTCTAATGGATAGTGTTGAAGAGTGTTTCTTACAAAATTCTGGCTGCTTTTCTACTTTTCTTGCTCCTATTAGAGACCAGGCAACTATCAGTAATAAAAGAGTTTAAAAGCACAGAAAGTATTACCTATAATAGAAAAGGAAAAAAATTAGAAAATTTATATTAAGAAAAACATCATCAATTAGCAACTTTTTTTTTTTTCCTTTTAAAGATCTGGAAATTTTTCAGACATTTAAACCAGAGAACGTGCTTAGCATCGCTAGAATTTGCTTAGATTTTTATAGGCAGAATGCCAATGTTATCCTTACTTAAATACAAAAACAACTACATTTGACGTGACAATATCCACAATGGGTGGTATCCATATCTTATAGAGACTTGTCATTAAAGTCAATTCAAAAGATCTGCTTAAATATTTGCTTTTGACCCCACATCAATTTAAATGTATGTAAATGTAAAACAGATTCTGACTTGAAACCATCTGAGCTACATCTCCGGACTGCCCCAAAATATATATTGTTTTAATTATGTGCCATCAAGTTAATTTTAACTCCTAATGACTCATAAGAATTTTTCTCCATGATGATTAAGAAGGAAATAATATCACAAAATCATTAGTTTCCTACTCTGCAGTCATTCCCATTCATAAACTAGTTTGAGTCAAGGTTTATTTGATTCTTATCTCGGCTTTTGTTCCTATGCAAGTAACTCTAGGCCATGGACTCTCACAATACTCTTTCTTCCTATTTTTCTATTCTAGTTCCACTTAAGAATAGTTCTAACTAATTCATTCTAACTAAGTTTATTTAGTGGCAGGGATAGTCAGGTCAACTCAACGTTTATTACAGTCAAAGACCAGAGCAAGTTAAAAACACTTTAAGGAATATCCAGTTAAAAAACGCTAGACTAAAATGAGAACAAATAAAATCTATATTAAAATCACAATTGGGCATCTAATCTTGTCAGTTGCATCCGAATAAAATACAGCACGGCCCAACTATAGTATAATAATAATCCTGAAACTGTGAGGCCCATAGTCATTCAATACTAAAATGTAAGAGAGTGATAATACAAAAGGGTTTGCTGCATTAATTGTGTAAAATGGTTATGATGGATTAATCACCTGTTTCCGATGGATTGTCAGTGCTGCTGCACAGGGATATAAAACCACATTGTCCCTTTTAGATCAGATAAGTTTCTTTCGTTGTTATTACCAGATTAATAAACAGTGTGCATATCTATGTGTTTGGTGCATGTGTGTACAGCGTGTGGGTGTATGTGGGTGGGTGTGGGTGGGTGTAAGGAGAGATGCTATATGTGCCTTATTTTCAATTACTACTGTACTTTATATATTCATTCATTCATTCAATTTCTGCAGCCACCCATCTCTCAGCCAAGTGACTCTGGATGGCTTACAATTCTAAAATATAAAACAGTTCAAACCACTTCAAAATAAATAGCCTTTTAAAGACCCTAGTAAAAGTCAAGTAACACATGGGTTTTTCCAGATGCCAAAAGTGAGAATCACAAGCTCCAGTGAAATGTTAACGTTATTACACTAAGCATCCTTAATCGAGCCATCTTAGCAAAAACAATTCAGGAACTGGAAATCACATAAATACAGCCCTGGAGCTAGCCAAATCTGATAAATGCTAATCTTAAAATGACTTTTTCCTTCTATTTTGGAATGTGGCAGAGAAATTTTAGTCTGAGAAAAATCCTTTTCTTTCTCTCACACTAAGAATCTCTGCAACTGCAACAATCAATGTTGAACTAAAATTTGAGTGAATGTGTTTTTATTAACGTTTATTAACATCACCATCTCTTTCCAGGCCTACAAGACAGAAATGCATCCAGCGGATGGGAAGTTTACCATTACTCCACTGATGGAAAGTGAAGAATTATGAATGGGTTTTGTTCCATATTTATTGTTTCCAATTCCACATTTCTATATAATTATAAATGTACATCCTTGGAGCCCAAAGAGTGACATGATAAAACAAGAACCACAACACTGCTATGCAAATGCCAAAAGTATTATGACTTCACAATGCTTATTTTGTTATATTGGCATCTTTGTAGTTAAGAACAGACACCTATGCTAGGGAGATCCACAACCAAACAAGCTTTTTATATCGCAGCTTTCTTGGCGTAATAGTTAAGGGAAATCCTAGTTTAAAAGATGCGTGCAAACCTTTAAAAATTCCACCTTTTGATGTATTTTTATCATTTCCAAATAAATGCAAACATGTATACAACACATTCGATAATTGAGGTTTTGGTTTATATTGTTTGCATTGTATTGTATTTATCTTTTTTTTAATTATTTGTAAGCTGCTCAGAGTAATTGGTAGTCAAGTGGCCTAAACAGTACAAATAAACCGATCAATTAGATTTCACAGCCAAACCTAAAAAGTCTTAAGCACATTTTAAAAAGTAAGGAAGAGTATGACAATCTTCTACACTAAAGAGAAATTTCTTTATGCAAATGTGATTTATATTATATTAAATATATTCCATTTGCGCCATTAATGGAATTCTTACTTTCTTTCTTGTGTTTACTTTGCTAGTTTCTCTGCTTATCCACTGATTTTGTAACCACCGTCTTCCAATTGCAACTCTGGGTAGTGAACGTAAACATAACATCTTATGAGTGGGGCAGTCACGTAAATATGATTAATCCATTCATAATAGATTCATCCAATTCATAATCTAGCTTCATTTTCAGGTCTCTATTTTCTTACTTCAGATCATTTCTCGAAGAGAGGGAAAAAGAACGGACCTCATCTTTTAAATATTAGAGTTGGATTTCAAATGCATCCCTGACTTCCTACCTTCTCCATTCACCGCGAAGGGGAAAAAAATGAAATTAGTACGATTGAAACGGGCTAAATGAAGTGGAGCCCTTCCAACTAATCCACTTTTAAAAATTGTCCAAATTTTAGAAGAGACGTGAGAGAGAAAGCAAATCTAAAATCCTTGACCCAATGCGTTGTTTTGTTAAAACAGCCAAGATGGTGGGATATCTCAGAAACTAAGCATCCATCACAGGCTGGTTGTCTTAAAACTTTTTTAAAAAAGCACACGACAACACTGTACAGATGATAAAAACAGTGCAATCCAGTCACTCTCAAAGTATGGAATAGGAATATTGGGTGAGAGAGAAATTCCCTGGAGATGGGCTCCAGCACAAGTATGGAAGCTCAGAAAAATTAAATCTCTGATCCCAATGACCGAGTCAGATTGGATCCTGCAATATTATCCTGGGACATGCATATTTGTCTTCCTTTGTATAGGAATAAGCTATATTTCCTCTAACACAACAGTCTTCAGGATGCAATCTCCAAAACAGCTATTCAGACTAATAATTGCAATCAGAATGCTATCCAATGAGTTCTTGTTTCTCGCTAACAGCGCTATGCGTTTTATGATCCTTTTCCACCTTTTTCTCACACGCATAGACTACTAGAGACAGACCAGGAATATTTCTAGTTGTCATTAAAGATTTCTTTTTTAAAAAAAAATGCTTTTTGGGCTATCCAAGTCAGATCTTATCCCTGTAATTCTGGGGAAGCCCCTCCCTCACTTTGCCTCCAGTTGAAATGTTTTTTGAATGGTTCTTGGCAGGTGTGTGAAATGTTTTATGCTCAGCCCCAGCACTGTTACATCACAGATAACTGGAAGCCTGGCGAAAATGCTCATCACCTCCACAGCCTCTTAACACGCGAGAGCTACCTGGATCACACAAATGATGAACTTTGCGTGTTCTGGAAGTGCAAACAAACAAACAAAAAAACAACAACACTTCCACCATTCTTTCACAAGACCCCTGCTGATTGACCTGGGGATCTAAATGGAGAACTTCCAACCTCTGGAGTGGCTACTGGATCGATGGTTAGACTCTACCTTTTCCCCTCCTCTTGCTCTCTCTTCTCCCCTCCCATCTTTTGGGTTATCAAATTGATGTCCTTATTTCTCATTGTGTTCCTTTGTCACTGTTTTGCTTTCTTGTTCTGTTATTCTACTTCAGTTTACACACCTGTTCATTTTTCTTCCTTTAATTACTGCAAGCCACCTAGAGTAGCGCCACAGCGAGAGAAGTGGAAAATAAATTTAAGAAATAAAAATCTTCCATGCACTACTGAAGAATTATAGAAGAGCAGCGAAACCTTGATGCCATGCATCTTCCTGGAAAATAATATAAAAGGGAACCTGCAAAGCTCAGTGGAGAGGTGTTTAAGGAACACCTGGGAAATCCTCACCCCCAAGGAGGCTGCTTTAGATTTCACTTTCCTTAGTAGATTCAGGGCTTCTCCCCCAAAAAAAAAATCCAGGAAGCCTCTTTTGGCACTTCCCACCCACCCCCAAAAGTTAAGAATTAACTCCTATTTAAAATCAAAGCTTCTATGATATTGCAACCCTATTTCTTTCTTTTGCAGAAAACATTGGGGGTTCCTCTCCTTTAACTCCACTGAGGATGCAGCAGTTGGGGGGGGAAAAAAGTGGAGGCTCCCAAACATATTATATAAAAAGCAATTTAATAGTAAAATGTTTAGCTTGCATCATGTTTCATGTCCAGAAGTGACTTATTTCTATGGGTATGAGATTAAACCTTTAAAAGCCCCACCTAAACCTTTTTATATAATATGAGAACCTCCACTTTCCCTCCCGCCTCTGCTGCATCCTCAGTAGAATAAATCAGAGGAAATCCCTTTTTTTCCTTCCCTGCAATGACTTCTGACATTCTTTATTAACCAATGAGTTTCTTTGCCTTGAATAAAAATTAGGTAGGGCTTAGCTAGTTGTGATGCCTTGGGGATAATTGCCGCCCCTTCTCCTCCCCAAAAGGCAGCTCGAACAAATGAATCAAGCCCCACTCCCACTTTCCCTTTAGAAGCATTTATTGTTAGATTTTTTAAAATCCCACCTTTATTACTTTATAAGTAACTCGAGGCAACACGCATACCTAACACTCCTTCCTCCTCGTATTTTCCCAATAGCAACTGACCACCCTGTGAGGTGGGTTGGGGTTGAGAAAGAGGCACTGGCCCAAACTCACCCAGCTGGCTTTCCTGCCCTATGGCAGGACTAGAATTTATGGTCTCCTAGTTTTTAGCGAGGCGCCTTAACCAAACTGGCTTTCCAAACGCTTAAAAAGCATTTATTGGAAAAGAAAAAAAAAAGATACTAAGGAACTAACTACTTTCCGAAACTCTCCATTTAAAAAAAAAAAGTTTTACTTCAAAGATAGTTAAGCAACACAACCCTAAAAGGAAAAAGGGGAAAGAAAAAAAAAAACCTCACACGTGCGCAGTCACACAGCACGCTTCACCTGATTATTGAATTAACCCCATTCTACTGGATGCATCCCACTCAGGGAAGCCTTCGTGGGCTCATCCGGCGAGCCCCAGGAATCAATTCCAGGCTTCCTCCCCCATTCAAGCCGGTTGCCCAGATGCGACCGCTCAGGTAGCAGCGAGTCGTAGGAACCCAACGACCCGCGTATCCTTCCCCCTACCTTGGTGAACTGGACCTCCAAGTTCCTTATCGGATGAGGGAGGGGCACAGAAGCCGCCTTCTCCGTCTGCCCGTTCTCCAGGGCTCCGTTAAGCGCTGCCATCCCGCACACAACACACACTCACTCACTCACTCACTCTCCGAGTGGGTCAGGTTGCGCGCGCCCCGCAAGACGCACCGCCGAGCAAGAGAAACCCCGCCGCGCTCTGCCTTTTTAAGAGCGCTTCGCTCCGGGCTGGGGGAGGGGGGCGGCGGGCTAGAGGCTTGGCCAGATGCTATCCACGCCCACTCGAGTCCGGCCCGCGCTGGACCAGCTGCAGGTGAGCGGAGGATGGCCGAGCCAGCGCCGGCTCCGGCGGCTGTTCGGAAGAGGCGAGAGCAAAGCGCGCGCAGGCATGGCCAGGAGGGGAGGTATCCCTCGGTGACTCCAAAGCGGAGCAGCTGTCCCGTGGATCCCAGCTGCGATTCCCTGGACGCCCCCTCCACTTCCTTCCCCTTCGCCAAACAATGCTGGTGATTGTGCCAAAAGCTGGCTTGGGGGTGGCCAAGAAGGGGTGGGAAAGAGTTAAGGTTCCCCCCCCCTTCCCCTTCTTCCTCTCCGTTGCAACGGGTGTGGGAGCCTGAAGCGCGCAAGACGTCCAAGGAAAAACAAGAGAGAGAAACCTCGGAGGAAATCATCTGTGTTACAACGCGGCGTTCATTCTCCGGGTGGAAAGAGAAGGGCCTTCTAGGCGGACTCCTCGCGAGAAGGAATGAGCTCACATCAGACTAACTCCTAATCAAAAACGGCCCCAGAAAGTCCAGTTTTCTCCTCCTTCTCCTCCCTCCTGGAACATAAACATGCGTGTATAGGGAGAGACATCACTTCACAAAGATTTTATGCCAAGGGCTGATGGATGGAGGAAGGAGCGCTGGGTGTTGCACATCCTCTGTGCGTGCACATGTGTTGTGTTCGCACTCTCAGTTTAGCCTTTCCTGCCTTGGCTGTAGGGCACGAGTGTCCAACCTTGGCAACTTGAAGACTTGTATGTAGATGCCAACTCTTAGAATTCCATGGCAGCCCTGGCTGGCTGGGGAATTCTGAGAGTTGAATTCCCCAAGTCTTA
Source organism: Notechis scutatus (assembly GCF_049901735.1). Classification (NCBI taxonomy): domain Eukaryota; kingdom Metazoa; phylum Chordata; class Lepidosauria; order Squamata; family Elapidae; genus Notechis; species Notechis scutatus. The sequence continues at coordinate 12,562,427 of NC_142019.1, forward strand.
AAAATGGCCAAGACTGGACACCCTTGCTGTAAGGGTGGACCAGCTGTAGGGGGTGGAGAGAAATTCCTATTTGGTCAAGGGTTCTGCTTTTTTAAAATGGGGACTAGATGGCTGATTTTGCTCATTTGACTATGCCTTACAATGTGTTGGATTGAGAGTGAACTGCAATGGTGGGATTCAAAACTTTTTATTACCGGTTCTGTGGGCACGGCTTGGTGGCCGTGCAGGAGAAGGATACTGCAAAATCCCATTCCCTCCCCACCCCACTAACCTGCTTTCCAGCTCCTTTCTCCTGTGCAGGGCAACAAAAGACCCAGCCAATCAGCTGGGACTCGGGAGGCAGAGAATAGATGGGGTTGGCGGGGCCAGTCAGAGGTGGGATTTGCCGGTTCTCTGAACTACTCAAAATTTCCGCTACCAGTTCTCCAGAAGGCATATTATTTCAGCCCATCCAGTGAGGTTTATTAACCATGGTTTGACCCAGCCCACTGTATCTCCCCTTCTCTTGAGGGCACTGTATAAATGCCTGTGCAAGGCAGAGAATAGCATTGGCCAAGTTTTGGGGTGCCCTTTTCATTCCTGATCCCTGAAAGATCCTTCTTGTGAAACTCAAGGAATCTGCTGGCATAGTCAAGCATCTCCCATCACATTTTGAGTAGGTTTTGCATTGCTAGTGACTTGATTTTGATTGATTGATTGATTGATTGATTCAGGGCTGGCCCAGGGGTGTGGACAAGAGCAGTCACTATGGCAGTCACAATAATAGCCATAGCACTTAGACTTCTATTACAACTTCACAGTGCTTTATATCTCTAAGCGGTTTACAGAATCAGCATATTGCCCCCAACAATCTGGGACTTCAAAGGGTGAAAAGCTGAGACAACTTTGAGTCGATCAGGATTGAACTCCTGGCAGTGGGCAGAGTTAGCTTGCAATACTGCATTCTAACCATAGGGAGGGAGGGAGGAAGGGAAGGAAGGAAGGAAGGAATAGCACTTAGGCTTATATACCGCTTCACACTGCTTTATAGACCTCTGTAAGAGATTTACAGAGTCAGCCTATTGTTCCCAACAATCTGGGTCCTCATTTTACCCACCTTGGAAGGATGGGAGGCTAAGTCAACCTGAAGCTGGTCAGGATCGAATTCCTGGAGTGAGCAGATAGTTAACCTGCTATACTGCATCCTAACCATTGCACCACCCCAGCTCTGGTAGTGTCATAATGCCGTTGATTCTGTTTCCATTTTTTTATGTATGACACATTTTTTAAAAAGTGTTTTGATTGCATTCTCATAGGTCCCCGCTCATGAGGTTGTTTTTTTAAAAAAAAACAACAACACGCCCTGCAGACACCCCTGAATTGACCACTAAGTTTATCATTTTGGGTCTTGAGATAAACTAAGATGTTTAGTGGTCAGTGATATAAAAAAGGCACTCGATTTTTTAAAAATTGTGGCTAAGGGAATGTTTCACCTAATGAAGAGAAGACCTGCACGATAGTTGTCTTCCAATACTTTGTTCTGACCTGGGCTTCCCAAGACCATGAAGCAGACTCCTCATCCTGATAACCCCACCCTTTTTTCCCCCCAGCTGGCATTCTTTATTTTTTTATTTTTTTAAAATATATTTTTATTAAATTTCTTTTGTTACATCATAAAACATCATGGTATCAACAACATTCTATACAGGTTTTGGGTTTAAATATAATACATTATGTTACATTTGTCTACTACTGAATAATAGCTTTAACTATAATTACTATTCTTATATCTTTATATAATTTACAAAATTTTATTTAGGTTAAAGGGAATTCCTCTCCAGCAAAGTCCCGTCAAACAGTCTTTCATGAGATTTCACAACTACAGACCTTCATCAGGCTTGGAGAGTTGCCAGGATGATATCTTCCAAACGCCGCGCTGTAGCAGCAATTACTTGGCAAGAAGTCAGGTGCAGATCTTCACCCTAATGAATTGAACTAATTGTCTCCTGCAAACACCACTCCCTTTTTGCTCCTCTTTATTCCCTATGGGAAGGGCCATTCACCATCCACCTGAGCCTTTACTCCTGAATCAACCCTTGTTCCTTAATTGTTCCCTTCTCCTGGCAGTTCTGTGCATGCACACATTGGGAATAGGCTCCAGCTATTCTTCTGCCCCACTGATCTCTAACTCCGAAGGCAGCTGATAACTGTCCCAGACGGCCCTGGCCCCATCTCTGCCTCTGATGCAGAGCCCTCGTCAGAGCCTTCCCCAGACTCCAGGACTGGCTGATGTTCCTCCCCAACTTCCCCTCTCTCTGAGTCTGCTGCCAGCTCTGCTGGCCACTGGTGGGCCACAATATACTTGAAGGGCTCTCACAGGGAAGAAGGGCTTGATTTATCCTCCAAAGTACCTGAGGCACGGACAAGAAGCAATGAGGGGAAGGTCCTTAGAAGGAGATCCAATCTGGAAGGTCCTTAGAAGGAGATCCAATCTGGAGATAAGGAGGAAATCAATGGAACTTGCCTCCCAGAATTGTGGATACTTCTGGTTTTCTTGGTTTTTTTTTCTTTGAAAAGATTTTGCTTCTTATCCAAGAAGCTTCTTCGGTTCAGAAGATGCTTCTTGGATAAGAAGTGAATTGTTTTCAGAGGGGAAAAACCCCCCAAGAAAGTTCAGTTGCCTTTTTTTTTAAAAAAAGCACTTTTTGGACAGCCATGACTTGGACAATCGAGAATCTCCATAGACATCAATTGTTGGAGGTTTTCAAGAAGAAATTGGATAATTCACCAGAATGGTATAAATCCTCCTTTAGGCATGGGGTTGGATTAGAAGACTACCAAGGTCTCTTCAAGGTTGACTCAGCCTTTCAGCCTTCCGAGGTCAGTAAAATGAGGGCCCAGATTATTGGGGGTAACAGGCTGATTCTGTAAACTACTTAGAGAGGGCTGTAAAGCATTGTAAAGTGGCAGATAAGTCTAAGTGCTGTTGCTATTTCAGACAAAGTGCTGTCCAATCTCTTCTTAAAACCTCCAGTGATGGAGCACCCACAACCTCTGGAGGTGAGCCATTCCACTGAATAATTGTTCTGGTAGGAAATTGCTCTTCAGTTCTAGGTTGGTTCTTTCCTTGATTGGTTTTTTTCTTGAACTGAATTCTTGATTAGAATTCTTTCGCTTTTGCCAATCCATTGTGTCTGTAATTTTCACACATCTAGACGCACAAACATTCTTGTTGCACTCATACCCAACCTTTCTCTTGGATTACATTTGCCATCAAGCCTACTTCCCATATCTTGGATTGTGTGAATTCTACTCTGCAACTGCATTGGGCTGGAGAAACCAGTTCCATGAAACGTGCATGAATTAGCACAGCACAGAATCTGTTTCTGTTGCTATTCCAGCCCAATGAGCAGAGGTGGTATTCAGCAGGTTCTGACCAGTTCTGGAGAACTGGTAGTGGAAATTTTGAGTAGTTCGGAGAACCGGCAAATCCCACCTCTGAGTGGCCCTGCCCTCATCTATTCTCTGCCTCCCATCGAGTCCCAGCTGATCAGCTGGGTCGTCTTTGGTTGCCCTGCACAGGAGAATGGAGCTGGAAAGCAGGTTAGTGCGGTGGGGGTGGGGAATGGGGATTTTGCAGTTTCCTTCCCCTGCCACACCCACCAAGAACCAGTAGTAAAGATTTGATTTATTCAATAAACCATAGTTATAGAGGGAACTACCTCACCTTGTCTGGGTTTGGAAGCTAAGTAGGGTCATGCCTGATTAATATTTGGATGGGAGATTAAAATCCTTGGGCTAGACTGGAAAGTTTTAAAAAAGAAACAATTTGGAAGAATTTGATGAGAAACCCTATTCATGCCGAGGGGGGGTGGAGTGCTATGGAATGATAAAACATGCATCATGGCATCATGATGCAATGCGTAAGGGGGGCCTATGCATCACTATGTCCTTGTACAAGGTTCATCATTCTGGCACCACCACAGTTTGCTGTAGACACTGAGGTCTGTTTCATTGCTAAGTGAGCAGCCTGGGTCCATGTAGCCAGTGGGAGTCAAGCATGATTCAAAAGTCAGTCTTCTTTGAAACAAGTTGTGGCTTTGTGGGAATTGCGACCCTGTAAAAATAGCCTGCTTGGATTGAGAGGGAGGGAGGGAGGGAGGAAGGAAGGAAGGAAAGAAGGAAGGAAGGAAAAGAGGGAGGGTGGAAAAGAAAGAGGGAGGAGGAAAGAAAGGATGCAAGGAAGGAAGAAAGGAAAGAAAGGAAGGAAGGAGGCAGGGACAGAAGAAGGAAGGAAGGAAAAGAGGAAGGAAAGAAGGAAAAGACGGACTAAGAAAGATTGAAAGGAAAAGAGAGGAAGGGAAGGATGTAAGGGAAGGAAGGAAGGAAGAAGAAAGGGAGGGGAAAGGGGATAAAGGAAGAATAGAAGAAAAAGAGAGAAGGGGAGGGAGAGATGGAAGGAGGGAAAGAGGGAGGGAGGGAAAGAGGAAGGAAGGAAAATGGAAGGAAAAGGGGTGAGGGACAGAAGGGAATTCATTTGCCATCATATTAAAACACCCATTTATCCATAAATGATGTTTGATCATGTATATTTTCCCCGTTCCAAATTAAATCCGTTCACTCTGGCATCTGTTAGAGTGAAAAGCCACCTTTGTCCTTAAAGAATCTGTCCGGAATCAGCTTTCCGGGTAGGTGACTCAGGCTCTGCCTGGAGGCTGAAGGATGTCAGAAACACATTTCAACTGAGGCAGAACTAACTTTCACCAGAGCGATCAGAAGAAAACAAGGCAAGAAGAACAGGGAGTGGTGCAGAGAATACGCATCCTGCTTTCTGGGTCTGGGCAGAAGGCTTCTCAGTGCTGAAAGCCATTCATTCTCCCTCTAAGATTTCCACAAATTTGAAGAGGCAACCTCGAACCTCGTTCCAGGCCCCATGTCAGCATTGACTCAGACAAAGATCTCAGGACAACCTGCCCTCTGAAACGGGCATACGACAAAATCTTTTGGCTGAACGGCAGCAATTATCGGATATTAATACAATTAAGCGAGTCCAGAAGTATTTCACGAGAAGAGTACTACACTCCTCTGCTCGCAACAGAATACCCTACATCACCAGGCTTGAAATTTTGAGCTTGGACTACCTTGAACTACGCCGCCTACAGTTGGACTTAAGTGTAGTACACAAAATTATTTGCTACAATGTCCTGCCTGTCAATGACTCCTTCAGCTTCAACCACAACAATACAAAAGCACACAACAGATACAAACTCAATGTTAACTGCTCCAAACTTGATTGCAGAAAGTACGACTTCAGCAATAGAGTGGTCAATGCCTGGAATGCACTACCTGACTCTATTATTACATCCTCTAACCACACTCCTTTAACCTTAAACTATCCACTATTGACCTCACCCCATTCCTAAGAGGTCTGTAAGGGGTGTGCATAAGTGCACATTCTTAGCCAAGGGAGCCATCATTGTCCAAAGACACTTTTGTGGTCATGTGGCCAGCAGGACTGTATACCAAAGTGCATGGAATGCTGTTATCCTTCCCACCAAAGTGGTACCTATTTATCTACTCACATTTGCATGCTTTCGAGCCGCTAGGTAGGCAGGAGCTGGGGTAGTTTAAGGGCACTCGCCCTGTCCTGAGGTGCTCAGGTCTCAAACCCAGGCTGTTGGCTTTCTAGCCGACAAGATCAACCTCTTTAACTGTTGAGCCATCGCATCTCATGTTAGTTAAAGTAGCATAAATTAAACTACTTTCATATGGTGGCACAGTGGTTAGAATGCAGTACTGCAGGCTACTTCTGCTGACTGCCAGCTGACTGCAATTTGTGGGTTCAAATCTCACCAGGCACAAGGCTGACTCAGCCTTCCCTCCTTCTGGAAGGTTGGTAAAATGTTGGGGGCAAGAAGCTGACTCTGCAAACTGCTTAGAGAGGGCTGTAAAAGCACTGTGAAGCAGCATATAAGTCTAAGTGCTAATGCTATATCATAAATGTTTGGGGTGCCAAGGAACAATTTAAAATGTCAGAAAGGTTCCATGTGGGGAGTGCTGCTATAGAGAGAGCGAGGGGATTGGACTTTCTTGCAGCATTTGAAAAACAGAACATGGTCCGAAGGCTGAAAAGGTAGCTCCTCGAATCCAACAGGCTAGAGCTTGGAATTTAGCAAACGTTGGCAAGTTTTCATTGGGGATTTCAAGGTGGTTGGTCCTGTTTCAATGCATCTCCATGAGCCATGGGTACTGAGAAAGGTGGCTATTGTCCTTCCTTCTTTCAAAAGTCCAATTAGGAGCACATGATTCATGGTTAACAGTGTAAGTCTCTGCCATTAAAAAAAAGGCTTTTGAAGGTTGAATATACTTCCCAGGGACAGGATATGGACACATCCACCGAAGCGGTTGGTGCCCCCATCTTCCAGGATGTTTTTCTAACCATTTATGCTAGATTTAAACTTTCCTTGGAGTTTCCATCCAAGGAAAACTGAAGTCAATCCTGCTCTAGCCCCCCCTCTTTTTTTTTTTGAGATCAAGGATGAACTTTTGGGTTATAGGCTGGTAGTTAGGGGGCGTGCATAAGCGCAGCAACGTGCCTACCGTCCCTGTCCTATTGTTTCTTTTTATTTTTCTTATATGTATCCATTTCATGTATTCATAACTATGTTTATACTTATACCTGTAATCTTATAATCACTTGACAAAATAAATAAATAAAAATAAAAATAAAATAAATAAATACAAGAGAGAGATGCTTCAGTTGTGTTCGGCTTCTGGGGCAGAGGTGGTATTCAGCAGGTTCTGACCAGTTCTGAAGAACCGATAGTGGAAATTTTGAGTAGTTCAGAGAACGGGCCAATCCCACCTCTGACTGGCCCTGCCAAACCCATCTATTCTCTGCCTCCCATTGAGTCTCAGCTGACCGGCTGGGTCTTCTTTTGTTGCCCTGCACAGGAGAATGGAGCTGGAAAGCAGGTTAGTGGGATGGGGAGGGAATGGGATTTTGCAGTAACCTTCCCCAAGAAGTGTGGGGGGGGGGTGGGATTTTTCAGTATCCTTCCCCTGCTGTGCTCACCAAGCCACACACATCAAGCCACGCCCACAGAACCAGTAGTAAAAAAAAATTTGAATCCCACCACCGGAAGTGTCCCAAATCAACCACAACTGCAGAGTCTCAAAAGTTAAGACCAAACCTCTCTGCAGTGGTGTCTATGGGAATGGAGATTTTGCATTCCTGCATTCTCATCTCTGAGAAATCTCTCCCTTCTCTAGCTAGCACAACCCAATGACTATTTGTAGCAATTCAGAGTTCAATCTGGGGATTCATTGGGAATTTCCCACAAGGTCCTCATTTCAGCATTCCTACAGTGCACAGCAGGTTCAAGGAAAAAAAAAACCCAGAGATTTAATGAGAGAAGGCAGTAGTGAGAGGTTGCAGGGCTGCCATTGACCCTGGAATGCTACCTGTCCCCCAAGGTGACTGGGTGCTGACAAAAGTCCCTCCCTTTCAGTATGCATCAATCCAAGTTTGTTTGGCCTTATCCGGGATTATATTATTAAGGCACTCAAACATATTGTGTTCTGAAGACCATCTGGAAGCATCTATTAGTCCAGAATGTAAAAGACGAGTTGTTGGTGAATACATGCCAACATAAGCAAGTGACGTGAATATTATTCCAGGCTCTGAACTGGATGCCCGTTTCATCTCCAGGTGCAAGTCAAAGTTGGCTTTGACCTTCAGAGCCCTAAATGGCATGGTGCTCAGGACTATCTCTTCCACTCAGTTTTTGATCCACTCCTTACAAATGCGAACCAATTGTATTGCCAAGTTAGCTAATGAAACATCTGCAAGAAGATGTGAGCATTGGAGAGCAGCCAGGACCCCACAATCACAAATTTCCTGAAAGTTCCCTATTTTCAAAGATAAGAAATGGGAAGTGAGTATTCCTAGATGTTCTGCTCTATCATGGCTCCAATGCTTTGGAAGACTCTCCCCAGTAAAATTCAGATACAGATCATCAGAGTTGGAAGGGACCTTGTCAGGGGTCTCCAACCTTGGCAACTTTAAGCCTGGAGGACTTCAACTCCCAGAATTCCCCAGCCAGCAAAGCTGGCTGGGGAATTCTGGGAGTTGAAGTCCTCCAGGCTTAAAGTTGCCAAGGTTGGAGACCCCTGTTGTATGTCATCACGTAAGTCATAATCTTGTAAGTCATGTCGTCCAAACCACCACCACCTGCCTAAGCAGAAGACCCTATACCCGTGATGGTGAACCTATGGCACGCATGCCACAGGTGGCACGTAAAGCCATTTGTGTGGGCACGTGACCCCCAGCCAAACTTAACCTGCACTGCACATGTGCGCACCGTCCAATGGATTTTCAGCCTGTTTGAGGCCGCTTTTGCCCCTCCCAGAGGCTTGAGGGAAGCCTCTGCGGCCTCGGGAGGCTGAAAAATGGGCCTTCCTGAAATACCGGAAGTGCCAAAACGGGCCCATTTTCAGCCTCCTGAGGCTGCAGAGGCTTCCCTTGAGCCTCTGGGAGGGCAAAAATGGCCTCAAACAGGTCGGAAATCAGCTGGGAGGTGCATGCATGTGCAGTGCAGGTAAGGGGGTGGGGCAGGGGTGTTGCTCACGCATGCACGGGGGCAGGCACATTGCATTGTGGGTGCTGACATGCATGCGTTTTTGGCACACCACAACAAAAAGGTTTGCCATCATTGCCCTACACTATTTCTGACAAATGGCAGTCCAATCTCTTCTTGAAAGTCGCTGATGACGCTGTTCCATTGGTTGGTTATTCCCACTGTCAGAAAGTTTCTCACCTTATTAGCTTTTAGGAAATTATGAAAGGGAGCTGTTCAAGCTTTTGATAGCTGAAAGGAGCATGTAGTCATTCATTTCTTGACATTTTTTTTCTTTAGAACTTATATTTTGAACATCATGATTATAACTTTGAGCTACTTTATCTAACTAAGGCTGTGGATTCTGCAAATGCTTCATTAAGAAATGATTGTAATCCACCAAAGGTCAACTGATTGCAGCGGACTATAATTAAATCAATGAACAAACAAACAAAAAAGCAAACTCTTCTTTGAATCTCCTGCTGCCTTTTCTACAAACTGCTTTGGGTGGTTGTATTAACCATGTTAACGAAGATTTTCCTACCCTCTCTTCCCATTAACAACATCAATTGGCAGTTTCTGTGGATGCCTTCACCCACACACTGGGCTCATTGAAACAATAACAACAATTCATTTTACATTAAGATATTTATTAGACAGTTTTGTAAGATATTTGTAAGACAGCTTCTTTGATATTAACTGCCCAAAGAGCTGGTTTTTCCTGCCTCCTCCCACCCGGCCTGTTCCCCAATCCAACTTCAAGTATCTTTGGTGTTATAATGGACATTAATACAATTGAGCAAGTCCAGAACAATGGTGGAATTCAAAAAAGTTTACTACCAGTTCTATATGCTAGCTTGGTGGGTGTGGTGTGACTTGGTGGGCATGGCAGGGGAAGGATACTGCAAAATCCCCATTCCCATCCAATTCTGGGGGGAAGGTTACTGCAAAATCCCCATTCCCTCCCCACCCCACTAACCTGCTTTCCAGCTCTGTTCTCCTGTGCAGGACAACAAAAGAAGACCCAGCCGATCAGCTGGGACTCAGGAGGCAGAGAATAGATGGGGGCGGGGCCAGTCAGAGGTGGTATTTGCCAGTTCTCCAAACTACTCAAAATTTCCGCTACCGATTCTCCAGAACTGGTCTGAACCTGCTGAATACCACCTTTGGTCCAGAGGTATTTCCTGAGAAGAGTCGTCCACTCCTCAGCTCCCAATAGAATACCTTATGCCACTAGGCGTGAAATTTTGGACCTAGAAAACCTTGAACTATGCGGCCTATGGTCTGACCTAAGCTTAGTACACAAAATTTTTTGCTACAATGTCCTACCTGTCAATGAGTACTTCAGCTTCAACCACAATAACATACGGGCAAACAATAGATACAAACTCAAAGTGAACCTCTCCAAACTCAATTGCAGAAAATACAACTTCAGCAACAGAGTGGTCAACGCCTGGAACTCACTACCTGACTCTGTTGTTACATTTTCAAACCCCCAAAACCTCAAACCCCATGGACCTCACTCACTCCATTCCTAAGATGTCTGTAAGGGGGCGTGCATAAGCGCACTAGCATGCCTACCATCCCTGTCCTACTGTTCCCATTTATTCATACTCATTTATTATGTACATACTTATACCTGTTTATACTTATATGTTTATATGTTATGTTCATACTTATACTTGTTTTCTCATACATGCTAAACTAAACTAAATAAATAAATAAAAAATAGTAGAGGGAGTGGATCGACTTGGAGAAGACAACCAATGGGTGGTTGAAGAAAAACTGAGGGAGAAAGAAGGGGAGCTGCACCTGGACCCAATGAAGTTTAATGGACATTAATACATGCAAACAAGTGCTTTTGTCTGGAGACAAAAGACCTTCCCAGCTTAAGGCTGATTCCCAAACACTGTTCACATTGTTTCCTCTCTGATGCATCTTGTCACTCTCCTTGACAAAGTTTAATTAGGACAACGAGCTTTTGCAGGCTGATTTCTCACTTCAGCAACTTCCTAACACTTCCCCTAACGAGGGACAGCTCAGAGTCTTTGGAGAAAGGACGGGGGTGGGGTGAGGGGATGAGGTATCTACCAGACTAGCCTCGACTATGTGCCACGAGGGTTGAGGGGCTGCAAGAGGAGAAGAGGAAAAAACCCAAAAGCGTTGTAAAAGTTTTAGCACAATGGGAAGTAGCAGTAGCAGTAGCAGGCACTGGCTCATTACAGGAGAACAGGTTTGGGCAAATAGAACATTGCTTTGGGGTGCTGCTCGGTGAAGAGCATTTGAAAATCCTCTCTGGAAACCCCATTTTTTAAAATAAGGAGTCTGTGGATTGTCTGTGAGATTCATTTAATGCTGTTGAAGGTGTCGTGTTTTTAATCTTTCACAGTGGATGCTTTGGAATGGTGGAATATGTTTATGAGCCACCGTATGATTCTTTGGTGAATGAAAATATGTAAATGGTATCATCCTTATTTGTCTTTCTTGCCTTTTTAAAAAAAAAATGTCTGAGAAAACATTTGTATGCCTGATAAGCTGAATTTCTGTAGAGTGAAATACTTTCACTCTGAGGAAATGTTAACAAAATGTAGGAGTTTCCCGTTTGGGAAGGAAGATGACAAAAAGTGAAATCCTACATGTGGTTTACTGGAAGGAAATTCTCCCCCCTGTTCACACAATGCATAACTTCAGAAATTCCTTCTTTTTAGCTGATGGGAGGGGAGAATTTGTTTTACCCTAACCAAAACTGGCAAATGTTTCCATAAATGGAATGAAAAGTGCTTTAAAAAAAAAAAAAAACAAGGAGTGAAAAAGAAAGTGATTCTGAAGGTTTGTTCATTGTTAGCTTTCCTAGAAGTACAGATGACCACTGATTCTGACTAAAACAGAATTAGACAGATTAATGGAGGAGAAAGTCTATTCAGCTGATTGATGGCTTAAGGGGGCAGAATGCAATTGCAAATCCAATCTAGATAGGAAAAAGTATGGTAAAGGACAAACACCGTTTGATAAGACACTGTTGGACTCTGATGAAAAATTAATTAAGAAGGTGTTCTGTCTCACCTTTATTCTTTCCCAAATGATGAAAGAGTACAAACTCACACAAACACAGGCAGGCAGGCTGGCTCGGACTTCACAGAGTTAATTCTTCGGAACTGATAACGTCCTTGGCATTCCAACACACTCTGCCTGCCAAGTCCGAACTGATAACAAGTAAAAAGCTACTTACAGAAAATTACAAGGCAGACCACAAGAATCATTCACAAAGAAAACCTGAAGTAAGATCAAACTTTGTCCCGTACAAAGTTCCAGCCGACAACACACCCACTTTTATCCCCTGTGGGGAGTGGCTCAATGACAGAGCTCACTCTCTGACCCTCCCACGCCTCCTACGTTGCTGTTCACGTTTCTCCCTATGACGCTGCTTAGGATCAAGCCAACATTCATCCACTTGATTCCCTGTCAGGGGCTGCTCCGATATGCCCTCCTCCTCCTGATTAATCTCAGGCTGTTCCTTTCAGTTGTCTGATGAAACCTGAGGTATTATCAGGGAGGAAGGCATTGCCAGAGAGGAAGGTCCTGGGGAGGAAGGCATTCCCAGTTCCTCCTCCTCATCTTCCAAGTCCTCTTCCTCTAACAGCACAGGCTCGGGAATCGGAGCCACAACAAGAAGGTATATAATTTTTTGCTAAATTTAAAAATGGAGGATGAACAAATAAAAGACCCAATGGTACAATGGAGAAAAATAAACTTTGGCCATAACATAGAACTAGAGAAATGGCAAAATTTATGGGAAAGCAACTACACATTAACAATGGCAACTTCTTATAAAAAAAATGTATATAAAATGTTTTACAGATGGTATTTACCACCTGCTAGGTTAGTGAAAATGTTTAAAAATATGTCTATCTATTTATTTATTTGTTTGTTTATTTGTTTGTTTGTTTATTTATTTTGTCAAGCAATTATAAGATAACAGGCATAAGTATAAACATAGTTATGAATTCATGAAATTGATACATATAAGAAAAATAAAAAAGAAACAATAGGACAGGGATGGTAGGCATATTGGTGCACTTATGCATGCTTCCTACAGACCCCTTAGGAAAGGGGTGAGGTCAATAGTAGACAGTCTAAGGTTAAAGTTTTTGAGGTTTGGGGAAGAAACCACAGAGTCAGGTAGAGTATTCCAGACATTGACCACTCTGTTGCTGAAGTCATATTTCCTGTAATCAAGTTTGGTGTGGTTTACCTTGAGTTTGTATCTATTGTGTGCTCTTGTGTTGTTATGGTTGAAGCTGAAGTATTCATTGACAGGTAGGACATTGCAATGTATAATTTTATATATTATACTTAGATCGGACCGAAGGCAGTATAGTTCTAGGTTTTCTAGGTCTAGAATTTCAAGTCTGGTGGCGTAAGGTATTCTGCAACGAGTAGAGGAGTGGAGAACTCTTCTTGTAAAATATTTCTGGGCTTTCTCAACTGTGTTAATATCAGATATGTAATGCGGGTTCCAGACTGATGAGCTATATTCAAGTATTGGTCTAGCAAATGTTTTGTATGCTCTCATTAGTAGTGTAATATTACCAGAGAAAAAGCTACATAGGATTAGGTTAACAACTCTTAATGCCTTCTTGGCTATGCAGTTACATTGGGCTCTAGCACTTAAATCATTAGAGATGAGAACTCCAAGGTCCTTGACAGAGTTTGGATCATCAAGTTCTTGACTATTCAGCCTGTATTTTATTTTCTGATTTTTTTTTTGCCAATATGTAAGACAGAGCATTTATTTGTTGAGATTTGAAGTTGCCATTTGTTTGACCATTCCGATACATAGTCAAGGTCTTTTTGAAGGGTAGCAGTATTGTCTGTGGTGTTGAATAGCTTTACATCATCAGCGAAGAGAACGTAGTTGCTCTTAATATGATCACAGAGGTCATTTATGTGGAATATGAAGACAGTTGGTCCTAGAACACTGCCCTGGTGGACACCACTGTTGACAGGTACAGAATTTGATACGACGCTCCCAATTTTGACAATTTGTTGTCTTCAGGAGAGATGTTTGTTGTATTTGAGTTGCTTATGATATCGTGAACTTTGGTGATGTTGTCTGATTCGTTGGTGTCTTTAAGACCAAATAAGATGGCATTTGGACATTTCTGATCACGTTCCATGATGCCTCTGATGAATAAGGGGATATTATTTGTGGAATTATTTGATAGGATAGTAATTGTTTGTGGCTGTGGTTTGGTGGTTATTTTTGGTTGTAGTTGTGATTGTAGTTGAGGTAGTGGTTGTGGTAGTTGTGGGATTTGATTTTGAGCTGATAGGTAATCACTTATCTGTGCTGTATTATTTTTGAAGAGAGATTAGGCTTGCTCGTATAGTTGTTTCAAAACGTGTTGCTAAGCATTCTTCTAATGAGTGAATGATTGATTCTATGCTTTCAACTTTGTCAGGCAGGGTACTCAGTTTGTTTAGCTTAGGAAAACATGATGGACATAGGCAAAAGAATGGATTTGAATTTTTAACGATATCAGCTAGGCTTTTGTTTGTGTTTAAGCAGGCAGGGTGGGCTTGATTGTCGCATAGGTGGCATTTGATGTTAATTTCACTTTCATTGATGGTTTCAAGTCATCTGAAACATGTGCAGGAGTCTGGGAGGTCATTGGTAGAGATATTATTCTTTTGTTGTTGTTTGGTAGTGGAGGGTTTGAAGTTTTTGGCTGGCATGGTCAATGGCAATAGTACACTAAACAATTATAATAGCTAGTTAATGTGATATGTAGACAGTTACTTAATGAATGTTAATGATATGTTAGAGAACAAATCAAAAGTAAGGTTAACTATAACTAAAATCAATCAATCAATCAATCGACTACATAATCAATGATACATTATGAAATCTCTATCAGTTCAATGAATCGGTAAATTAGTGGTCATTTAACAATTAATTATTATACTATTAGATGATAAATCAATTATTTTAGACAAATTGCTTAATCAGTATAGCCAATAATTAATCAATTTTAATAATCAATTATTCAATTATTCAAATCACTCTAATCAAATAATTTTGCTAAGCAACAAACAGCCTAATTAATTACATTAATCACTAATCACACTGGTCAATTAAATTAATTAAATCACTGATTTTACTAATCAAATAGTTCACAGGAATCGCTAATCATTTACATTAATCAGTAATCACACTATATGCACTAAACACTCTAATCACACTAATCAATAAAAACAATAAATCAATTAATCATTTGATAAAAAATAATTATTTTAAAGAAATTGATTTGGAGACATCATTATCTAATCTTTGATATAGGTCTTGAGGTAGAAAGTTATATGTTTTGAGATAATGAAAGTAATGAAATGCAAATGTTGGAAAGTAATCAAAAGACGGGCACATTTTATCATATGTGGTGGACTTGTACTAAAACAAAAAAAAATGGACAAAAATAAACAGATGGCTAGAAAATACAATAGGGAAACATGTAGATTTTAAACCTGAACTATTATTATGGATGATATCAGAAAAATTTGATAAGAGAAGTATGTATTTAGTATTACATGTTTTAACAGCAGTGAGGATTATCTTCGCACAATATTGGAAAGATGAAGAAACACCACAAGATGAAGAGATAACTGAGAAGATATTAGACTGTGCAGAAATGGACAGATTTACACTGAAAATCAAACAGAAAGAAAACACAGAATATTCCCAAACTTGGAATTTATTTTACCAGTGGTTGGAGAAAAGGGCTGGAGAGTAAGAATGGCATTTGTATTGTTAAGCAAATTAAATACTCAGACAACACGATGTTTATTACGAACTAAGGAATGTAATTAATAGAAAATTAATAAAAAGTAATAAAAATAAATAAATAGAGCCTTCTTATTACTGGAGAAAATTATTTTATTCATACTCAACTGACCTCCAAAGGGGCAATATAAAAGATCATATAATTGTCCAGTCTTTACATTTTGAGAAGACAATTGAATAGCATTTCTTGACCACCACCCCAAAAAAATCCCCAAAATAAAAAAAATTCCCCCTACCAACTATTTCCCCCCCCCCCCCCAACCCCAACTTTTTCGGCGTCTTTTACAAACAAAAAAAAAAAAAAAAAAAAAAAAAAAAAAAAAAAAAATTTCCCCCCCCCCCCCCCCCAAACACCCAAAAGCCCCTCCCCCCCCCCCCCCCCCCCCCCCCCCCCCCCCCCCCCCCCCCCCCCCCCCCCCCAAACCCCCCCAAAAAAAACCCCCCCCACCCCCCCCCCCCCCCCCCCCCCCCCCCCCCCCCAACCCCCACCCCCCCCAACCCAAAAACAAAAAAACCCCCCCCCCCCCTCCCCCTTCCCCCCTCCCCCCCCCCCCCCCCCCCCCCCCCCCCCCCCCCCCCCCCCCCCCCCACCCCCCCCCCCCTCCCCCCCCCTTCCCCCCCACCCAAAACCAAAAACTTTTTTTTTTTTTTTTTTTTTTTTTTTTTTTTTTACCATGGCTGAATTTGAGAACTAGAGTCAGACATGGCTTGTGCTTAGATTGGAGACCAATAGCAAACAGCATGGCTATAGAGTAGATGAGAAAGTTCAAAAACTTTTCTGTAGGATGGCATTCGCCAATCACTTCTACATTGATGCCAAGAGAAGGCATGGTTATGTCCATTAAATCACCAGAAGCTGAGCTCAACTTAAAGGACTTGTTTTTCTTTTTTTCCTTCCATTCAATCATTTCTGATTCTTGGACACTGCCCAAAATTTAGCTGGCAAAGTATCTCGGAAGTGGTTTGCCATTTCTTCCTTTCGAGGGCTGAGAAAGAATGGCTGGCCCAAGTCACACAGTTGACTTTGTACTTATGGCATAACTAGAACTCACAGTCTCCCAGTTTCTAGACTGATCTTGGTTTCTAACTGCTACACCATATTGGTTCTCCCAAAGAAGGACATTATATATTTTATCTATATACTGTAGAAGGAAACTATAGAACTGTCTCCATTGATCTATTTCTTACAGTACATTTTCCTCCTTTTGCATATTGGAAAAGGAATTCAACAGATTTTGAAAATATTTCTGAGAGATTTTTAAAACAAACATGGTATAAAATAATAGTGGAGTGAAAAAAATAATAAGATTAAAAATAAAGAAAGAAAAAAATCATTACATTGATCAAAGAATTTTTTTTTTTAAAAAAATTGATCTTTAAGGGGATTTTATCTGAAAAATAAGGCTTGAAGCTTAACACCTCAAAAACCAAGATCATGGTCATCAGCAACAATCCATTAATTTATCACCAATAAATTTGGAAAGAATACCACTAGAAAAAGTTGAAAGGATCACGTACCTCAGTTCCAATTTACATGAAAGCTGGGACATGACCACTGAAGGAAAAACAGGGATAGAGAAAGCTTGAACAGCATTCTTCAAAATGAAAAAGGCCTTCTGCAGTCACAATATAAGCCTAAGGTTGAATATCTGATGTTACAGCTTTTCTATCCTGTTCTACGGCAGGGGTCGCCAACCTTTTGGACTTCAGGGACCACCAAACTCATAATTTTAAATCCTGCGGACCAGAGACCCTGGGAAAATCCCCCAAAAAAGTCTGCAGGAAAATGCCCCACCCCGTTTTCCTGCTGATCAATTATTCTTTATTTGGGGTCGCAGGATACCATCTCCAGCTCCGTTCTCAGGGGGGGAGAGAGAGACTTTTGGCTTCATGCAAGGAAAGCAGCAGAAGCAGCAGAAGTCTTTCTTTCTCTCCCCCAAACTCCACCAGAATGACGCAGCCTCTTGGAGCAGGATGCCTTGCAGGGTCCCCAAAACTCATTTCGGGTGGAGTTTGGGGGACAGAAAGAAAGACTTTTGCTGCTTTCCTTGCATGCAGCCAAAAGCAGAAGAAGGAAAGAAGCAGCCCAGTGGCCAGGTGAGGCATGTAGGGTGAGTGGGGCAAGTTCCCCCCCTCTGCCCTTTCTCCCCTCACCTCACTACCTCATGTTGTTCGCAATGCAAGCGACGCAAGCTTTGTGTTCCTGCGCAGCCTGGATTAATTGCTTTGGGAGTGCTTTGGGGGTGACATTTCTCTGTGGACCATCAAAATTTTCTCGCAGACCACTAGTGATCCCTGACCCACTGGTTGGCAACCACTGCTCTATGGAGTGGAGAGTTGGTCTCTGACAGAAAGCCTCTTGAAGAGACTAGAATCATTTGAAATGTGGATTTACAGGCAGCTGTATAAGCTGGGTTGTCAAAATCAGAAATGAGGAGGTGATAAGCCACCTGGGAAAGCTAAGGGAAATCATCAGAACCATTGAAAAGTGAAAATTAGAATCTTTTGGACATGTGATGAGAAACTCTTCCCCCCCAAATATATATATATATAGCATACTTCACTTAATCCTCCAA
This sequence comes from Notechis scutatus, assembly GCF_049901735.1. NCBI lineage: Eukaryota > Metazoa > Chordata > Lepidosauria > Squamata > Elapidae > Notechis > Notechis scutatus. Next base: position 12,580,438 of record NC_142019.1, read on the forward strand.
GGAAAGATGGATGGCAAATGAGGACCAGACAGAAGAAGCACATCATGGCTTCAAAATCTAAGGGACTGGTTTGGATAAAACTCAGCAGCACTTTTTGTGCGGCTGTTGATAAAAAATAGGATTGTCAACATGATTGCCAATGTCTGATGACGTATAGGGCAGCAGGAGGAGGAGGAGGAGGAGGAGGAGGGGATTTTATTCCACAGCTCAGTTGACGCTCTACAAGATAATGTGCTAACTTTCCCACTTCCAAAAGTTGATTAGCAAACAAGATGTCAACTAAAAAGATACTCCTTTGGTCTTTGGTGTCCTTTGGAATATTCAAACCTTAGGAAAACAAAATGGTGGGAGGCCAGGAAGGGGGATTAATTCACAGGATGAAATTGGACAAACAGTCGTTATAACCCCAGAATGGGTAAATATGTTAGCATACAGTTCCTTTTTGTTGCTGTTCTCTAGTTCATTCATAAAGGTCTAATTTTTCATTGTGTGCCTTGTGATCTTTCATACATTGATCACATCAAAGCCCAGCACCAATAAGGATTAAATTATATTTCACGTGGTTGGTTCCTAAAGATCAGATAGTGGCAATTACTTACTTATAGCTGCCTGACTGTCTCTCAATTAAATCCCAACTAATGAATCATCAGCTGGGTATAGGAAAGAAATAATATCCAGCATCAAAATAGCATAGGGATAGGATGGGTAGGAAGGAAAGAAAGGTTTTGTACAGCTTTCTTACTCTTGCAAATGTTTGATATTGTAATGGGGTGTTTTGTTGTTTTTAGCATCAGTTATAAACTTTGTAGGAAAGACAGGGTGAAAAGGAAATTATCCAAAGAGAAATAAGGCTTGGAATGTTCTAAAGATGTAGAAGTGAGGTATGACATTTCAAAAAATAGCAAGGTTAGACAATTTGTTGGGATATAGTACACATTTTACATGTCAATTTATGCATGAAAGCCAAATGAAAACTCTCTTTTTCAAAGCTATTTATCACAAGATCCAGATTCTGGATGGTGATATCATGGTAGGTCAACTGGTCTCTGGCTCCATCAATTATAGCAGAGAGACTTTGCTTTAGATAAGTAGGTGACAATGGGAGGTGGAAATAATAAAAGGAGTTCTTTGCCTCCTTATTTCCATACCATGACACTGAATACACATGTAAGAGTGTTTGAAATACTCATTTCAGCATTCCAACCAGACCATTTATTTTGTAACTGGGTGTGTATTTATGTGTGGTTTCCTTTAGAAACAAAGGACTGATCAGATTATTACTCTTGTTCAAACCATTCCCATGCAGGTCAAGAAGCAATTGGACCAATGACCAACTCTTGACCACTTAGCTAGGCAGCTATGTCCTTACGAGACCCAAAGGTGCTTTTTCAAGAGGCAATTAGACTTGGTTTTTTCCTTGAAGACATTTCGCTTCTCATCCAAGGAGCTTCTTCAGAAAATCCCATGATGTACTACTAATTAAATAACCAAGCTGGAAAACATTAGTTGGGTTCACACATTGGGCTGAACCATAGGCTGCTTCAACCATCATGCAAAATCAGAACAAATCCAACCACATGATGACTTAATGCTTAATTCTCCAACACATTATCTGCCTGGACATGCATCTGCCTGGCCAGAAGTCTTTAGCAACCTCTAACAGTTTTCTTACTCAATTGTGTGTGTGTGTGTGTGTGTGTGTGTGTGTGTGTGCATTTTAGATGTTGAGGTAAATGGCTACCCAAATTAAAACTGAAAACTCAATCATAATCTTAACTTCCAAGAATGCCATTTTGAATAATGAATTATCTTGAAATTATCTATCTATCTATCTATCTATCTATCTATCTATCTATCTATCTATCTATCTATCTATCTATCTATCTAAATAGAAAAAAGATAGAAAGAAGTGTCTTCTGATCTACTTCACTGCAATTATAAATACAATTACATTTTAACCTCTTAAAGTTACACCATGACAGTTTTCTGTCTATAATCTATAATTTCTTTTTTTTTAAAGCAAAAAGTCCACAAGGGGTTTCCAGTCACCAGTTGGTGTAGATATTGTCTTTTATCTAATCAAACAAATCAGTTTAGCCATTTCAGCAAGCTCTGTGATCTTGACCAACCATTCCTCCTTAAAACATATTGCCAAATCTTTCCATCGTTGTGCATACAATATAATTTGTTGCAGTTATCATATATGAAAACAGTATTTCATGGTTCTATTCTAAGTATTTTTCTATAAATGTCAGGAGGAAAAGCTCTGGTTTCAATTGAATGTTAATCTTTAAAATCCTCTGAATCATGGTATGTATTTGAGCCCAACATTTTCTAGCTTTTTTATACCAAGCATGATAAAAATGATTTTTCTTCTTGTTCATATTTGCAACCTACAATATAATTTGAAGTGCTTTTATGCATTCCAGATAATTGTTCTGTTCTCATTTACTAACGGTAGAATTTTGTTAATGGGTTTTAAGAAATAAAATAGAAATAAATCACAAATTGTGGTTTTTGTTCAGTTGCTAAGCCAGGTCCAACTCTTCGTGACCCCATATACCACAGCACACCAGCGCGCGTGCGCGCGCGCACACACACACACACACACACACACACTGTCCTCCTCTATCTCCCAGAATTTGTCCAAGCTCATGTTCATTGGGTTGATGACACTATCTAACCATCTCGTCCTCTGCCATCTCCTTCTCCTTTTGCTTTTCATCTTTCCCAACATCAGGGTCTTTTCCAATGAGTCATCTCTTCTCATTTGGTGGCCAAAGTATTGGATCACAATTAAACCCAGCAACACCACATTCCAACCAGAGGTGGTATTCAGCAGGTTCTGACCAGTTCTGGAGAACCAGTAGTGGAAATTTTGAGTAGTTCAAAGTACCGGTAAATACCACCTCTGATTAATCCCACTCCCATCTATTCTCTGCCTCCTGAGTGTCAGACTGTGCTCCCTCTAAATCCCAAGAAAGAAATACTCAGACTCCATGGTGTAGAGCAGAATTATTCTTTTACGGGAAGATAAAGTGGAAACGACAGAGCCAATTCCGAAACTAAGAAATTGGCGGGTAGAACACATATACAAAGGAATAGAATTGCTCCCACCCCCCAAAGTTCAGATGATTCTTCCAATTAAAACTTCTGAATATGATCATGTGGTCATCTCCAGGTGGTGATGAGGCTATTGTCAGTTGACCTTGACATATTTTGATAAAAGTTCGCAGTTGTGCAAAAAAGGACAGAGGCTAGCGAAGAAATGGAAAGTTAAAGAAAAGAATCCCCCCTCCCCTTGCTAACCCAGCAAAGGAATGCAAAACACCTCCTGCCTTCTTCCCCTCCAAGATTCCCCCCTCCCACCATTTCATGACAGCCGAAAGAAGTAAATTAGCATAGCAGCAGATATGCAATAGTTAGAAGACAGAATATACTTTTTAGGAAGAATCCTTGAGGCTGACAGATGATCGGCTGGGTCTTCTTTGGTTGCCCTGCATAGGAGAATGGAGCTGGAAAGCAGGTTAGTGGGGTGGGGAGGGAATGGGATTTTGTAGTAACCTTCCCCTGCCATGCCCACCAAGCCACACCCACCAAGCCAAGCCACGGCCACCAAACTGATTGTAAAAAATTTTGAATTCTACCACTGATTCCAACCATTGTTTTGAGCCCACTTTAAAATTTTTCATCATGCATCATTTGGCGTGGACATGCATGTGTAGGAGATGACCAGGCTGAGCCCGAAGGAGGGGTCAAACACATAATCAGTCATGAGTCCCTGCATGCCCACAAGTGATCTAAGTCTAGCCCACCTTGAATGCCTTTCTTATCTCCTGCTCATTTCCCTTGACTGTTAGTAGCTCAGGTTTTTGTAGAGAACTTAAGGTTGCAACAAATCTTTATACCCATTTGAACTTCCCGAATCTCCTGATTTCCCCGGGGCTTGACAGCATGTACACCTCTGGTCATAATCCAATCCCTTAACCAAAAATGGAAAAGATTTAGATGCAAAAAAATTCCAGCTTTTTTTCTTTTCCAATGAAAAGTGTTTCCCACACCACTAGTAACTACCAGTGATTGCATTCGTAAGCATGAAAAGAAGTTTGTGGTCTGGCAAGAAATATCAAATGCTACAAAAAATAAAAATAAAGAGAGAGATGAAGCATTATCTGGCCAATAGTTGCAGTGATCCTGGATACTACTTCCATTGACATCAATCCAGGGTTATTAAGGCAACATCGCTATGAAGCTGTTGAGGTTTCTAGCAGGATTTACAGAGTGACTTTCCTAATCTGGTGTTTCTATATTTTTTTTCTTACCGAGGTCAGGCCTTTCTCTCTCTTAAGGGCCATAAGATGGCAGCCTTGGAATGAAAGAATGCTGAACTTGATCATTTCTTGAATGCATAGAAGAGGTATATGAAATTCAGAACCTTTCTACGGTAAAATCATCTCCAGGTTACTCAAGATATTGTTTTTTGTAAATGTCATTTTGATGTTTGCTTTGGGGACTGGGCAATAATTTTGTATCTAGCATTTTTAAATAATTGGGAGTCCGTGATCCTTGCCAGCCTCAACCTTAAATCTAACAGTAGAGCTGGATGGATCTTCTTCTTTCTTTATTTTTATTTTTTTGTGTGTTCTGGACTGTCATATTTCTTGATACTAGATATTACATTTAAAATAAACTATACAATAATATTAAGTCCTGGAAGATAAAGGAATACATAATATACTCTGTTTCAAATGAAAATCTCATCATCATCCTGCTGTCCTTGGCACTGTTTTAGCTTGGATCCCCTTGAAATACTTTCAATAAAGGGATTGAAAAACTTTCAATTCTACAAGGTGTCTATTTCTTATAAGTAGTGGAAATTTTGAGTTGTTCAGAAAACCGGAGAATACCACTTCTGGCCCCATCTCTTCTCTGCCTCCTAAATCCCAGCTGATCAGCTGGGTCTTCTTTTGTTGTCCTGCACAGGACAACGGAGCTGGAAAGCAGGTTAGTGGGGTGGGGAGGGAATGGGGATTTTGTAGTATCCTTCCCCTGGAGTGGGTTGGGAATGGAGATTTTGCAGTATCCTTGCCCTGCCAAACCCACCAAGCCATGCCCACCAAGCCATGCCACACCCACAGAACTGGTATAAATTTTTTTTGAATCCCACCACTGTATACAACCAAATCGCCATCTTTACCTTTCAGAATTTTATTCATGTAGTGTATTGTGTAGGACCCAAAGAGAGACAAAGAAAATCCTCCAAATTTGTAAAGATCTTCTGTTTCAATAAAATGACAACAAGGCACACTCAAAAAGAAAAAAGTGGACAATAGAAACGTGATACTTCTAACCAATTTCTTCCATACCTCCTTAGAAAAAAAGAGGAAATTGATGATGGTGGTGGTAAAAGAATCTAATGTCTTGAAAATGATAGTGGCCTTGTTTCAACGACATACTTAATTTGGTCAGTAGAAGGGTTGGTCAGCATGTTGTGGGAACACCAAAAAGAGAGCCATTGACCCAAGGAGTAATGTGATGAGAATGAGTCTTCAGAGCTGAAGAAGCTTCTTGGATGAGAAGTGAAACGTCTTCAAAGAAAAATAAGAAAGTCCCATTGCCTCTTGGAAAAACATCTTTGGGACAACCATGACCTGGATGATTGAGAATCTCTGTAGACACAAAGAGTGATTGGTTGCCCTTCCATTCATTGCAAGCAAGCCACCTTAAAGCATGCAGAAGATCTTGAAAATAGTGGCACAAGTATGGACCTCTTGAGTTATGAAACCACTGGGAATGGCCCCTACCGCTCATGCTGGCAGAAGAGGCATGCTGGGAGTCTCATCAGCCTGATTGTTCTGGCTTGCGGGGTCCAAGAGAGGGTCTTCTCTGCTGTTGCTCCTGCCCCCTGGAACATCTCCCCCACCCAATGTGAAGTTGGCCTCCAACCCTCCTATTTTTTTTATAAGGGCCAGTTGTCTTGGGGCCCCAGTGGGAGGACTGTGGAGGTGTTTGATTGAGTAATAACAGATCCTACCTTCCCTCCGCTCCACCCCTGCCTTCTCTCTGTGTCCTTTGTTTTAATGTCTGATTTTAACTTTTTATGTTTCAACTGTATATGTAATTTACAGTATATATAATTTTGTAAGCCATACAGAATTATCCTAGAGTAGAGGTGTCAAACTCAACTTCATTGAGGGCCACATCAGGGTTGTGTTTGACCTCGGGGGGCTGGGGTGGGCATGGCCAGTTCAACGTCACTTGTGTTGGGGGGACCTGTGATGGCCTGAGCACTCTGCCATTGAAAACAGGCTCCAGAGCTCTGTTTTCAGCTGCGATGGCCTCCTGCAACCCTCTGCCGCTGGCAGAAGCACCATGGGCCAGTCCTTTGCTGTTTCCAGGGAGTCCCCATGGGCCAGATCTAAGTACCCCGTGGGTTGTATCCAGTGGTGGGGTTCAAATAATGTAACAAACTGGTTCTCTGCCCTAATGATGTCTTCCGACAACCAGTTCACCAAACTGCTCAGAAAGTTAACAACCGGTTCTCCCGAACTGGTGGGAGCTGGCTGAATCCCACCACTGGTTGTATCTGGCCGCCAGGCCTTGAGTTTGACACCCCTTCCCTAGGGTAAGTTGGGAGGCCAATACATTTTATCGATCAATCAATCAAACGTGCAGGTTTACATGTTTGAACAGCCTGCACTTCATTGAGTGGCCCATCCAGGGATCAGGAAATAAGCTGATGGTGATCCAAGGAAGGATTTCCAGGCCTGATAGAAAGCAGAGCAATTTCTTCTCATCAGCATCAACACAACCAACAGCCACTAGATACTCCCAACCGATTCCCTTTGCTGTAAATAGCTATTTCCACCACGCTCTCACAGGAACAAGCATGACACGGACTCACTACAGCTGCTTAGAGTCACGGACCGAGAGGAGCAACATCCTCTCCAGGTGCTCTTGCTCAGAACAAAGCACCTTTCACCAGCTTCTGGGAACATGTGAATCCATCTCCTTTGCTGGTTGCAACTGGCTTTCCTGAATGGAAATATTTGGTTACAGTAAGAACTGTTATTTCATATGTAGCACAACCAAAGAGCCAGGAGGGATGGAGATGTAATCTGACTCAGCCAGCCTCGGGGAGTAGAGATATTCTCCCATGTAGAGCTTTACATCCAAATAGCCCCACAGCCACGGAGCTAAAACAGAATTGCAAAGCTGAGTAAGTGTGTGACCAAACACACTAGTGTAAAATGAAGACACCGTGATTCATGAAATAGGAATCAGAATAGAGTTGGAAGGGACCTTGGAGGTCATCTAATCCAACCTTCTGCTCAAGCAGGAGCCCTGTACCATTTCAGACAGGTGCTGTCCAATCTCTTCTTGAAAACTTCTCCAGGGATGAAGCACCTGCAATTTCTGAAGGCAAACCATTCCACTGGTTTTAAATTTTGGAAATTTCTCCTTAATTCCAGGTTGCTTCTCTCTCTGTTTAGTTTCCAGCCATTGTTTCTTGTCCTTCCCTCTGGTGCTTTGGAGAATAATTTGACCCCCTCTTCTTTGTGGCAGCCCCTCAAATATTGGAACACTGCTATCATGTCCCCTCTGAGTCCTTCTTTTCTGTAGACTAAACAATGGCCTGCATTGAAAACTAGTTTGCACGTTTGTATCATATGAATAGAGGTGGCACGATGGCTCAGTGGTTAAGGACATTGAGCTTGTCAACTGGAAATCTGACAGCTCAGGTTCGAGACCCAAGCATTGTGCAATGGGGTGAGCTCCTGTTCTTGCCTCAGCTTCTGCCCACCTAGCAGTTTGAAAGCATGGAAATGAATAGGTACCACTTGAATAGGTACCACTTTAGTGGGAAGATAACAGCATTCCCTGTGCCTTGGGTTGTAGTCATGACAGCCACCTGACCACAGAAGCATCTTTGGACAACACTGGCTAGGAAACGGAGATGAGCACTGCCCCCTAGAGTCAGACACAACCGGACAGGGGAAAACATTTACCTTTACCTTTTATCTTATCATTTCCCAATAAGGAATGTTTGCTCTTTTTATTTCCCTCATACTAGAAGCAGTATATTCAAATAGAAGTCTTCCTACCGAGCCATAGGAGGCCAGTTTGGAGGCCACAGGAGGCCACCGTCAAAGAACCTAAGTCCACGTTTCAACCTCAGTCTACTTTATAGAAAGAGCTATGGTCAAAACTGAAGAATCTGTTTAAGGGAGAAATATATTTGACAGGCATAAATCCACAAGGAAATAGAAGCAGTGGTGGTATAAGCCAGACTGTAGCATCAAAAGAAGATGTATACAAATATGTTGTCCAGATTTCTCCAAATCCTTAGCATCTTTTACAACTTTGCTCCTTGAATTCTAAACCAAACAGAGAGAAGCCCAGCCAGAGTGTTGCTCAGCCAAACATCCAGGGTTGACTTGAACATGTTTATACCAAGAAATATGGGTTGGATAGGTTCGTCATCATGTTGGAGCTTGTGTACCCTTAAAGGGAAGCAGCATGAAGATCTAAATGAAATATAAGAGAATAAAATGGTTAAGTGGGCCAGAAGAAGTAATTCATGGCAGTTGCAAAGGTGGTGTTGCACAACACAGTTGTCTCACAACTCCTAATTTCACTTTATGGTTAGACATCACCTATTGTTCATAATGGGCCATTCTTAGGATGGTGGAATCTCAATGGATGTCTGTAGAGATTTTCAGTCATCTAGGTCATAGTTGTCCCAAAGGTGCTGTTGGAAGTTAAAACCCATCCCTCACCTAGGAAAATGAAATATTTTAGGATATACTAAAAAGGCAGAATATTTCCCCTAAAAAGAAAAGTAGAAACTCAGAGAGGCAAAAACTCAGCCCATCCACCTTTGTTAATGGGTGGGCCATTAAGGCCTAGTCCAGAGTATTCTACATAACAAAGGTCTCTGCCCATCTCACCACCTGGCCTGGGAAGATTGCATCAGCCAGCACTCAGGCTCAACCAAGCCTGGGACTCAGGACAGCCTACAGAGTAGCTCCTGCATAGCTCCATAGGAGTCTGACAACCAATCAGAATACAAGCTCAAATTCAAATCACAACAGAGGGTATAAAACCAAGGGATTCTAGCATACCTTCCCTTTTTCACTTTGGAGCTCCAAGGCATGTCACCCTGTCCACCATTAAACCATCTTTCCAAGCAGTCACCATGTTTCCAGTGTCTTTCTTCCCCACTTGGAACGGAACCCAGAAGGATATTTCTTCCAACAGTGCTTTTTCAGGAGGCAACTGAACTTTCTGGTTTTGTCTTCTGAAGACCTTTCTTGGTTGAGAAGCGAAACATCTTCAAAGAAAAAAACAACAACCAAGGAAGTCCAGTTGCCTCCTGAAAAAAGCACCTTTGGGACAATCTCAATGGATTGTTCCCCAAGTATCTGGAGGAGATGGAAAACTACATTTTAAAACTGTCCAAATTGTGGTGCTGCAGCAGCCTTCATCGGAGATATCTTGAATCCTGAAATATCAAAGCTGGAATATCCATTACTGATATCGGCGGTATGCCAGGCATTGTTATTCACCATGCATTGTACGTGATGTAACCGGAGTGGCGACCTGTCCATCACAAAAGTCCAGCAGAGTTTCATTGAGGGTTTCCAAAGCCAACCCTACAATGCTTTTCCTCACACTTCAGAGGAGGCTGTGCTAATCCCTATTGCAGATATTTTAGTGCCAAGGCTGTGATAAAATTTCCCCCTTCCTCTCTCCATTCATGGAATTGGACTCCCACATTTTCCCACTCCCCTCTCTTTAATTTCACCTTTATCTCTTCTATCCATCTTCGGTCTGACAAAACTCTCCCATAGCTGCAGCTTAGAAACTGGGAGCTTTGATGTTGTAAAAGATATTTTATCTCAGGTGACGCTCAGCAATTCACATGTTATCATCAAGCAGGGTATTCAGAGGCTCCAGGAGTGAACCTCGGCTTTGTTAGCTGAGATCTGAGCAATTTGCAAGCTTTTCTGAGGAACACGGCCCAATAAAGGGGATCGAGAGTTGTCACCTGTCAGCTCCATTGAGATGGCGGCCTTATGATTATTGATAGTTTAATGCATGAGTCAGGACAAAAGAAGAAATGTGGAGAAAGGAAAAAAGGACTGTCTGCGGCCGATGACAGGTTGGGTCCAAAGCTGGGGAAGGGGAGAGAAAACTTTTCAGATTTGATCACCTAGCAGCACAATGGAATGGAATGGAGTGGAGTGGAGTGGAGTGGAGTGGAGTGGAATGGAGGGGAGGGGAAGGGAAGGGAAGGGAAGGGAAGGGAAGACTTCACTGGCCAAGTGTGATTGGACACACAAGGAATTTGTCTCCAGGCTCTCAATGGACATACAAGCAACAACAAAGTGATAAGTCATAGATACAATCATAAGTCATAAGATACAAACAATTGACAAATCATAATATACCAATAGGAGAAGATAACAGGAAAGATGAGAGGGGAGAAAAATGAGGAGATGAGAAGAGATGAGAAAGAAGAAAGGAAGAGAAATGAAATAAAAAATAAAATAAGAAATAAAAGTCTTCCTATCGAGCCATAGGAGGCCAGTTTGAGTTCCACCATCAAAGAATCCCAAGTCCATGTTTGAACCTTTGCTCTTTCATCATCACCTAGGAGAAGAACTACTCTTTGCAGGTAGTTCTCGACCTACGACCACAATGAGGAGCAACATTTCTGTTGCTATGCAAGGTGGGAGCACTATCACTTAGCACTTCAGACTTGTATACCACTTCACAGAGCTTTGCAGTCCTCTCTAAGCAGTTTACGGAATCAGCATCTTGCCCCAAACAATCTGGGTCCTCATATTACCCACCTCGGAAGGATGGAAGGATGGGTCAACCGTGAGGTGGTCAGGATTGAACTTCTAGTGGTCGGCAGAATTAGCCTGCAATACTGCATTCTAATCACTGCACCTCATGGTTCCAATTAATTAAATGAGTTGCACTGGATTTTACAGCCTTTTTTGCTGTAATGGTTGTTCACTGAATCCCTGCAGTTGCTAAGTGAATCATGCAGTCGTTAAGCCAATCCATCCCATTGATCACATGACCCCGTGATGCTGCAAATGTTGTAAATACAACTGTTGCCCAGATTTTGATTTTGATTGTGTGACCCTGGAGTCGCTGTGACAATTGTAAGTGCGAGGACCAGTGTCTTTGTAAAGTTGAATGGTTGTTAAAGAAATGGTTGTACACTTAGATAGGTGAGAGTTTTATTGAATAGTCATAAGACCTTATCAGTAGCATAATATAAATATATAACAAGACAAAATACAGATAAGTTAGATATATAAGAATACAGTAATAAAAACATATGTGGAAAACCAGGGAGTCAAAAATTGGATAATAGATCACCCTTGCAGGATACACCAATTTGTTCAATATATTGGGTTCTTAGGACCGCTGCCTTGATTATAAACTTAGCAGCCCTACGGACGATGTGTACATTAGAGGCCCGGAGGAAATATAACAATCTGTGGTTTGATTCCCAGTGGGCTGTTCTTTCCAGTAGAAATGATAAATATTTAAGGCATATATTTGGCAGTTGAACAAGAGGTGGGAAATATCTTCAATGGCAGATGAACCACATAAGCAGGTTCTCTCGTGGTATGGTACATGGTGGAAGCGCCCATGTCTGGACATGGAATCTAGTAACTCAAATCTGGCTCTGGTATAGGCTCTTCTCGGTAATTGTGGCATACCCATTGAAAGGTATTTTTCAGTTTGGAAGATGTTTTTATTCTTAGCCAACCATCTTATAGATCTGTTTTTTGCTAATAATTCCATGTCAGTCTGGGCACTAATATCCAAGACTCTCTGTTTAAAAATTTCCCTTGCCTGGGAAACCCTTGTCAATAAAAATTGGGTGGAAAACCCATGTCTTAAGATGGCTCTGTGGAGTTGACTGGCCCAGGAGTTAAATTGGAACTTATTTAACTGTTCACTTAGGCATAGTTTGGGAAGTCTATCCGAGTCCATTGATTGTATCTTTAGCCAGTATGTAAATGTTTTAATTATTAAGTGGCTATGTAAGGAGTGGATACCCAATTCCGCTCTGACTGCTGAAGCAGAAGTGTTCTTATCAGCCCCCAATAAGTGTCTTAAAGAGCGGGTCTGTGTTTGTTCAAGTGGGGAGGCTTTATTTAAACCCCACAGTTCTGCACCATATGTCAGCATTGGAACTATTTTTGCCCTAAATACTTTCAACATAGGGGTCAAAGTGCCTGTGTAATTATGGTTAAATAATTTATATAATCTTTTGGTGCTTATCTCAGCTCTTAATGCACTACTTTTAAAGTGATTAAACCAAGATCCTGTATTAGTAAATACCACTCCTAAGTAGGTGTAAGAATTTACTTGTTCGATTGACTCTCCATTAATCTGCCAATTATAATTCCTATTTTTTGTGCTGAAAACCAACACTTTGGATTTGCTGTTATTAATATTTAAGAAATTCAAAGTACAATAGGTATTCAGCTTATGCAACAGTCTCCCCAGGCCTATTTGTGAATGAGCCATTAATACCATGTCATCGGCATATAAAAGGGTATTAATAAATTTATCAAGAATCTTTGGCATATGCAAATCTACTGCATGCAGGAATCCTGGTAAATTATTGACATAGAGATTGAAAAGCATTGGGGCTAAAATGCAGCCCTGTCTTACGCTAATATTGGTAGGTATGCTCCATTTACGCCAGTACGGATTTTCACATGGGTGTTTGAGTAAAGGGCCCTAACCAGAAAAAGGAGTCTGGGCTCCATGTTCAGGTCCGCCAGTTTCCTCCACAAGATATTTCTGTTTAACCAATCAAAAGCCGCACTTAGATCAATAAATGCAGTGAATAATTTCTTACTCAATTTTAAATACCTTGTTACCAAATGATATAATGTGAAACAATTATCTATGGTAGATCGCTCTGGTCTAAAGCCTGCTTGTTCCTCTGCCAAAAGATTATTCTCCATAACCCAGATTTCAATTTTGCTCAACAAATGCTTTGCATACATTTTAGCAACAATTCCAATTAGGCTTATTGGTCTGTAATTATTTGGATTGCCTCTGTCTCGTTTTTTATGTAAGGGAACAATAATGGCCACTTCCCAACCCACAAGTATGTGGCCAGTATTGTTTATAAAGGTAAATAGCCCTGCTAACAAAGGCGCCCACCAATCCATATAAGTCTTAAATAATTCCGGGGGCAAAAAATCTTCACCAGGTGTCTTATCAGCTTTTAATGATCAAATAATGGATTTAATTTCTGAAACAGAAACAGGGGGCCAGATAGGGAGATTTTCTAAAGTTAATAAATCATTACTTTGGGTATACATAGAGTCCTGATTGGGTTTAAAAAGATTAGAATAAAAATTCTCCCAGGTTGAAGCAGGAATGGGAATATCAAAATAAAATGTACATTCCTTCAATATACTGAGACAGCATTCCAAAAGAAAGCTGAATTTGACCCTTTTGCCCAAATTTCCAAGTCCGACCATAATTTAGTTCTAAAGGAGGACTTCTTTGATGCTATCTGTTCCGAACTAAGCAGGCTCGTAAGCCTGCAAACATGACTAGCCGTTCCCAAGCAGGCTCGTAATCCTGCACTTTTGATTGGTTCGTTGACAGCGAGTCGCGATTGGTCAATTGGGACTGATCTGATTGGCTAGTTAACGGGCTGCCGCGATTGGACGCTCCAAGCGCAGCAAACTTAAACCATTGGACGCTTTGACAGCAGCCAGCTCTATAAAAGGAGCTGCTGTTGCTATTCTTTTTGTTCTGCTTCCTGAAGTCACTAATAAAGAGTTGAAGTCACAATTCAATGTCTCGCCTCCGTTATCGCGCCTACCCTCCGAGATAGAACACTGGCGACGAGGGTGGGATGCGGAGACAACAAGAGCTGACTGAAACACTCGCGTAGTATTGACAGAGCACGTGGCTGACATCGCGCAAAGACGGCAGAATGACCAGCAGTGCAATACCACCCGCTCCGTTCGACCCAGCTAACGAAGATTGGGACTCGTATATGGACAGGTTCCAAATGTTCCTGGAAACCAATAATCTGAAGGATGCTACGCCTGAAAAAAAGCGTCGGTGTTCCTAACGCATTGCGGACCCGCCGTTTTTAAAATGGCAAAGGCATTAGCGAAACCAGCTGAAGTCAAAACTATGGATTGGGACACCCTCGCTCCCATTCTCAGGGCTCATTACGCCCCAGCGGTTCCAACCCTCATCAGAAGACACGAGTTTTACCAGAGGGACCAACAGGAAAGCGAGAGCATCGGGGACTTTGTAGCTGACCTAAGAAATTTGGGTGGACTATGTGGCTTCACGAATCTGGAAGAAGCCATGAGAGATCGGATTGTCCTGGGTCTAAGAGACCCCACCATCCAAAGCAAGATTATGGCAAAAGGAGATATCACCCTCACAGATGCCATAGCGGATGCTACTGCAGCAGAAGCAACCAGGAAGTCAGCGGCTTGAATGCGCCGAGCGACTGGATCCAGCCGCCATCTCGCCAGCGACATCACAACGCCCACAGAAAGACACACAACAGCAGCCCACCACGAAGACATCGAGTCCTCATCAGAAGGTGAAGAAGAAGAAATCAATAGACTCAGATCAGAGCGTGACCAGCGAGACCAGCGAGGTCGAAAAACCAGCTACCAGTGCGCCGGATGCGGGGGAAACCACCCACGAGCAGATTGCAGGTTCCTAGACACCATCTGTCGTACCTGTGATAAAAGGGGCCACATCGCCAAAGTCTGCAGGAGTAAACGGATATCCAGCCCCAAGAGGAATGAAAATACCTTCCAGCAGACAGCGGGCAGCCACCCATCAAGCCGGGACCACCCGAACACGCAGTGGAGCCCATACAATAGAAGCCGAACGCTTGCCGCCACTACCAGACGAGAAGAGGCACACCAGACCGTCATTATCGGCCACGCATCATCAGTGGATGCAAAGAAAATCCGGGTAAAGGTCACCATTGAAGACAGACCATGCATCATGGAAGTCGACTCCGGGTCGTCCCTATCAATGGTCTCCTGGAAAACTCTCAAACAACTGATCCCTGACATCCGCCGTCAGGACCTCCGCACCCAGAGACTCATATTAAAAGACTACCAAGGCAATCGAATCCCGGTTGCTGGTTCCAGTCATGTCCAGGTCTCGTTTAAAGACCACACCGCAACTCTACCTCTCACCATCGTTGACAGAAACAGACCCAGTCTATTGGGATTACAGTGGTTCGCGCCATTAGGAATCGAATTGGCAGGCATCAACCAGACTGTAAGCGAGGATTGGGAGGCGGCCCTCATCCGGGACTTCCAAGACGTCTTCACCGAGCAACTAGGCAAGTACAAGTCCCCCTTTCCCTTAAATCCCCCCCCCAACCCCCCACCCACCAAAAAAACCCCCCATTCCCCCCCCCCCCAAAACAAAAAAAAAAAAAAAAAAAAAAAAAAAAAAAAAAAAAAAAAACAAAAAACAACCCCCCCCCAAACCCAAAAAAAACCCAAAAAAAAAACCCCAAAAACCCGAAAAACCTACAAAAAAAAAAAAAAAAAAAACCAACAAACACAACAACAAAAAACACACCCACCCCCCCCCCCCCACCCCACCCCCCCCCCAACAACCAAAAAAAAAAAAAAAAACGAACCCCCCACCCACAACAAAACCACAACAAAAAAAAAAAAAAAAAAAAAAAAAAAACAAAAACAAAAAAACCAAAAAAGCTTAAAAAAAAAAAAAAAAACCAAAAAAAGAAAAAAACAATCACTGGAATGCCAGGGAGGAGGAATAGATAGTAAATAATCCTCAGGAATAATAAACAAAGTTATGTAAAGATGCCCCTACCCTGGCATTAAAATCTCCTGCCAAAACTATAGTAACGTTAGGATGTTGGACATTTAATTTTATAACTGTCTCTTCCAAATTTGCCCAGATATTAGGTGTTATTGAAAGGTGTCAAAATGCCTTTCCTTCGAGGATTCGATTTTCCTGCTGGGAGAGCTCCGGCACAAGGATACGGACAACTGCTTGAAAGCTGGATCTTTTTATTTTTCAGGAAGGCGAGGGACAGCAAGAAGTCTGCATTCCTGGGCTAGCTGACTTCTTATGGTAAGTCCCTGGTTTTTATACCCTTTTCTCCCTTTGTGAGTTGATTTCGTGTGAATGTTTGTATTTGTGCTTAATGTTTCAAATCCTGTTTGAGTTTGTCTTTATTCCCGCTGGAGGGCAAACTCCGCGGGGTGCGGAAGGCAAACTCCGTGGGGTGGTTAGATTGTATTATCAGTTTTTTTCCTAATCTCTTTTAGCTTTATAATGGTTTTTTCATATTCGTTTTGTGGCAATCTCCTGTCTGTCTCTTTCGTAATTTATATTTTTTGTGTCTTTTGTCTGTTTGTTTTGTTTATTTGGTATGTCCTGTGTTTGTAAGGGTTTCCTTTTCTTATTTGTGTAGTTTTCTTAATTACTTAGGCTTTTGTCTATAGGGATACTTTAATACCTTTTATTTGATTCCTTTTCCTATGTAAGTTTGTTTTATGGCTGGCCTGATGTTCCCCTTGGGCTTTTCCTGTTTGAGTGACACTACTGTCTTCGTGAAGTTCCCTTTACACAGTGTATAATAAGGGGAGGAGCGAGGAGGGATATATATATATATATATATTCAGCAATATCAATCCGAAAGAACCATAGAAGAACTTGACAATTAAATGAGAAGCAGAAGCATCACCAAAACCAAGCTTCTGGGCTTGCCAGCCCAACTCTGCTTTGGCTAAAATTGACAAGCCTCCAGAGGCCCTTCCTTTAGTCTTAGATTTAACTGCAGGAATAGACCACGAATCAAAGCCAGGCAGGTGGATCTGTTCTTCATCCATGGTCAGCCAGGTCTCCTGAAGGGCTATAAGATCAAAGTTTATCAGGAAATCCTCCAAGTCACCATCCATGGCTCTGGCTTTCCAGCCAGCAATATTCCAGGACAATCGGTGAAAATAATCTACTTGCTTGTCATTTGTCATTATAGGGAGGAAATTAATGAGAGCATTGGGAGGGACACTAACATTTTCCAGTTAATCCACAGGATTAATATTATCCAAGATTCCCTCAGAATCAAAAAAGGACACACTGGTGTTTGCCTTCACTACTGCAAAATTGGTAAACAGATTCCAAATGCTTCTGAGGGCCAACAACCTGTTGCAAAGGTATCATTGTAGGTTGGCCCAGTAGGATAGTGTCCGAGACCAAAGGGAGTAGCAATGAGCAGGTGGGAAACTCCTTATGACGCAGTTCAACATCTACTCCAAGGTCATCTTCTATTTGTTGTTCTATTTGTTGTTCCACAGTAATTGAGCAACCACTCCTTTCTTCTCACCTGTACACCTCTTTTACAGAGTTATTATTTGCAGCATCTATATGAAGAGGAATTTCATCAGAATTCTCAGAAAGAGCATTAATAACATCTGCAACCAGGATAGCAAATTCTATGGGAGGTTTTGCAGCTTTACGTGTGACTTCTAAAAGATCCTTCAGGTCGTCTAATCTTTTAATGATGCCCGCTTGTTCTAGCTCTGGCAAAGTACAAAAAGAATTAATCAGGCTTGACTCCAGGATCTCAGTACCCTGCCGGATAGGAGGTTGATTTTCCAAGTTGCCACTTCTCAAGGGTGTGGGAGAGATAACATCCTTAGAGTTAACAGCTTTAAAATTATTGCAATTAGGCTTGCGGAAAGCAGTGCTCTTCTTGCCAATATGAGTTATTAAAGGACTAATACCCTCCTTAGTAAACACTCAAGTAGGAAAAATTCCAAATTCACTGAGGAAGGAGTTCATTTTAAACAGCATACTGGCTATAGTGGGTTGTTTAAAAGTCAAAAAAATATGTTTAAAAGCCCCTCTGGTGGGAAGCCATTCCACCCTCTGCAAATCCACCAGCTGCCTTTCACAGCAAAGAAGCTGGCTAAGGGAAAGAATAACCGCATTTCTAAATCCCCACTTCCCTTTATTCGTTTGGCTATTTAAAATTTTTAAGGTAATCTGATGCCACTGTAGATAACAGTTAAAATTTGTGTGCTTTTTATCCGAGACTTCTTGGGAGAGAGAACCTTGCTTAGCATGCACCTCTAGGTGAGGGAGTAGATCACATGACAAGTTTTTTATACTTTTAGTGAAACCCAAGTTAGCGTCCATCTTTGGATCAGCAAACTTAACAATTGACTCTTAATGAGTCCACTTTATTGTTGACCTCAGTTAAAAGCTCAAAAGTAGTCAGCACCGTCTGTGCCGTCAGCATGCATTGCCTAGATATAAAATAAAAAAAGTTTTTATTTTGTAATTCCCCATACTCTTGTTGCAACAAACCCTCAGCGGCAACACTGACAGCTGATGTTTCGGAAGCTGTGAGCTCTCTACCTCGGCTTGTAAGTCCCATTCCAGTAGATCGTATCTGTTAGAAAGGCTAATAAGTGAGGATGATAATTTATTACTTACAATCGTTGACTGAATATCATTTAAAAAGTCATCCATTTTAAGTTGTTTGGTAGGGTTGCATACAGACTGTGTAGCTGAAAGAGGTCGCTCCCTCTTCTTCCGTTTCCTATTGCTCATGGTGGGCCCGTCCTCCCGCCTCCGGTTGTAAGTCAAGGACTGCCTGTATTCTTGCTTCTCTTTGAATGTTATGTAATGGTGGTTGTTTCGGCAGGACACTGTTCACTTCATATGGAGTACTCCACTTGACCAGAGTAAAGCTATAGATGCAATTTACATAGACTTCTGCAAAGCCTTAGATTCTCTGTTAGTTTTACTACTCTGTTAGTTTTACTACTGTTAAAACTAAACTCTTACGGCATTTCTGGATCCCTCCGTAAATGGATTACTGCATTCCTGTCAAACAGGCAACAAATAGTAAAAATAGGGAGCGCTATATCAAACCCTGCTCCAGTTAACAGCGGTGTCCCCCAAGGCAGCGTTCTAGGACCCACACTCTTTATACTCTATATAAGTGACCTTTGCAATCACCTTATAAGCAACTGTGTCCTCTTTGCGGATGATGTAAAACTATTCAACACCACCGACAATGCTACTGCTCTTCAAAGTGACCTTGATTATGTGTCTGAATGGTCAAACAATTGGCAACTCCAAATCTCGACCAACAAATGCTCTGTCCTACACATTGGTAAAAAAAAAATCAGTACACCAAATACAAACTAGGCGGATATGACCTCATTGATGATCCTCACCCTGTCAAGGACCTTGGAGTTCTCATATCAAATGACCTAAGTGCCAGAGTTCACTGTAACAGCATTGCCAAATAGGCATTAAGAGTTGTAAATGTAATCTTATGAAGCTTCTCCTCCGGAAATATCGAATTGCTAACTAGAGCATACAAAACTTTTGCTAGACCAATACTCGAATACGGCTCTTCAGTCTGGAATCCGCACTGTATATCAGACATTAATATAATTGAGTGAGTCCAGAAGTATTTCATTAGAAGAGTACTATACTCCTCTGCTCACAACAAAATACCCTATATCACCAGGCTTGAGATTTTGGGCTTGGCTTGAACCACACTGCCTACGGTTGGACTTAAGCGTAGTGCACAAAATTATCTGCTACAATGTCCTGTCTGTCAATTACTCCTTCAGCTTCAACCACAACAATACAAGAGCACACAACAGATACAAACTCAATGTTAACCACTCCAAACTTGATTGCAGAAAGTACGACTTCAGCAACAGAGTGGTCAATGAATGCCTGGAATGCACTACCTGATTCTGTTGTTACATCCTCTAACCCCCACTCCTTTAACCTCAAACTATCCACTATTGACCGCACCCCATTCCTAAGAGGTCTGTAAGGGGCGTGCATAAGTGCACCATCATGCCTACTGTCCCTGTCCTATTGTCCCCATTTATTCATACCTATTTCCTGTATTCTTATTCATGTTTATACTTATACCTATTATCTTGTAAACGATTGATAAAAAATAAAATAAAATAAAATAAAATAAAAAAAATAAAATAAAATAAAATAAAATAAAATAAAATAAAATAAAATAAAAAAATAAAATAAAATAAAATAAAATAAAATAAAATAAAATAAATAAAATAAAATAAATAATAATAAAATAAAATAAAATAATAAAATAAAATAAAATAAAATAAAATAAAATAATAAATAAAATAAAATAAAATAAAATAAAATAAAATAAAATAAAATAAAATAAAATAAAATAAAATATAAAAAAATAAAATAAAATAAAATAAAATAAAATAATAAAATAAAATAATAAAACAAAATAAATAAAATAAAATAAAATAAAATAGATTATGCCAGTTAGTTTTTTTTTTTTTTTTTATGAGAAATGTAGTTTCTGCATATAGCTGTAACTTTGTTTGTTTGGGTTTGGTTTGGTTATATAAACCCAGCCATTGTGGCTTATGGTAAATGATCATATTTGGGGGTTGGGCTACAAGACCTCTAAGGTCCTTTCCAATCCTGTTATTCTATATTCTAAGATCCAGCCAAGAAACTGAATTAAAGCAGATCATGCTATCTGGTCATCATTTGAACAGTGTGATGGCCTAGAGGTGAAGACACTCGCCCCACACTCCAGAGGTGGAGAGTTCAATCCTAGCTAGTGATGTTTCTCTATTAGAGCACAAAGAGAAAATATCTGCTGCGAACTCCAAGTAGGCATCAGGAAGAGTATCCGGCCAATAAATGCTCAATTCCAGTCAGTCACCAGGACTCCAGTGGTGGGATTCAAAAATGTTTTACTACCGGTTATGTGGGCGTAGCTTGGTGGGTGTGGCTTGATGGGCGTGGTTTGGTGGGAATCAATGCCCCAGAATCAATTGAAAATGGGTAAACAATTTTGGAAATGTCAGCTCAGAACATAAAACATAGAATAACAGAGTTATTGGAGGTCTCCAACCCCCTACTCAAGCCAGAGACCTTATATCATTTCAGACAAATGGCTGTCCAGTCTCTTCTTAAAAGTCTCCAGTGATGAAGCTCCCACAACTTCTGAAAGCAAGCCACAACTTCTGAAGGCAATCACTTTGGTTGATTGTTCTCACAGTTAGGAAATTTCTCCTTAGTTCCAGGTTAGAATTCTCTCCTTGGTTAGCTTCCATCCATTGTTTTTTGTCCTGCCTTCTGATGCTTTGGAAAATAAGGTGACCTTTCTCATCTTTGTGGTAGCCCCTCAAATATTGGGACACTGTTATCATGTCATCCCTAGTCCTCAATGGCGGGATTCAAATTTTTTTATTACCGGTTATATGGGCGTGGCTTGGTGGGTGTGGCTTGGTGGGCATGGCAGGGGAAGGATACTGCAAAATCCCCATTCCCTCTCCACCCCACTAACCTGCTTTCCAGTTCCATTCTCCTGTGCAGGGCAACCAAAGAAGACCCAGTCGATCAGCTATGACACGGGAGGCAGAGAATAGATGGGGGTGGGGCCAGTCAGAGGTGGTATTGGCCGATTCTCTGAACTATTCAAAATTTCAGCTACCGGCTCTGGTCAGAACCTGCTGAATCCCACCTCTGCTAGTCCTCCTTTTCATAGACTAAATATACTGGCACTTCCTTGAAATTAATGGGTTGTTTTTTTAAGCTATCTATGTGTGTTACTCTATATAAAACACTTATGCTCTTTTTAGGGTTATCCAGATGTGCTTAAGCTTTGTGACTGGCTTGATATACACCTATCCTCTCCGCAAAATATGAATATGATGAGTGTGTGGAGGCTGCAACAGCTTTGATCATACAAACTGTAATGAATTCTGACTTGTTTTCCTAACTTTCCATGCCATGACTCAGTTTGAAGGCAGTGATGCAATCCTAGAGGGAATCATTACATCCATCACTCCATTATATTTTGGATGCACTCCAACATTGACCCAAGGGATCAATGGTTGTATCGCTGCCATGGATGTACTCAGCCTTACTTGTCTCACATACCACAAGCATACATGTGCAAATTCTGACATCTACATTCTTCCAGGGGATACCTCACCAAATCTGATTAGTGCAGCAAAATAACAGCAGAATAAGACTAGGAAGAAAAAGTCCATCTGTTTCAGGTTAGGTGATAGAGGCCTGGCTGCAAATGAAAGTCTGAGATGAAAGAGATTTGAATGGCCGTGATATTGTCACGATTGTAAGAAGGAAAAGACACTTTTGAATAATCCCTCAGAAGTTGATGACAAGCATGGCAAGACATAGGCTAGGCCAGTGGTTCTCCAACCTCTGGGAGCCACGATGTCATCACAAAGGGTCTGTGAAAGCTTGAAGAAATGTTATGATTTAAATCTTGAGTTGCGTCTTGGGTGGGTGGGTGGGTTCCGTGTCAACATCCCAACTGATGAACCCAACCAAGCAAGCTCAGCCAAGACTGATCCAATCTCTTTAATGCAAAACTTTACTGAGTCCATCATTTCGGCACAGATGAGGGCAAAACCAGATCTTATTCATTCCTGCGCAAATCCGCATAATTAATGTTTAGATTCTCCCTCCCCCGATTAGACCAAGTCACATTGTCCAATTGAGTCTTGTTATATTGCTATGAGGAAGTCTTTGGCTCCTGCCAAAGTGTCTTTGGTTCTCACAGCTCATCTTTTTGGTGTCTGGGACCTATATTCCATCTCTCCTTTCCTTCTTCCCTGGTTCATTGGCAAGCTGAGAAGCAATCATGGTTGCAACACCAAAAGGGCATTTTGAAGCTTGGCAGTCCATGGCCACAAAATGTATTTTGTCCTTGGTGAAGAAAAGTTTGAGAACCACTAGGCTAGACTTTTTCTTCCAGAAGTTCATTCTTTCTCTCTCCCTCCCTCCCTTCCTCCCTCCATACATCTCTCTCTCTGTCTCTGTCTCTCTCTCTCTCCACCCCCTTTCTTTTCCTCTTTAAAACTTGGATTGGAATTGGCATCCTTCAGTCTCAAGAGACAATGGTATCGTGCTTTGAAAAGAGGTCCTAAAACAGCATCTAAAACACCCTTCCACACTGAGGACAACTACAGTCTGTCTCCTGTCCAGTCCCCAGATTTTGCTGGTTCTGGGACTGCCTCTTTGTCTCAACCTGCCGAACGAGTGTCTCTTCAAATTGAAGAAGGCCATGCTGCGTCTTTAGCCTCCAAGCTGAACGGTCAGAGGTCAAGGTTTCCCAGCTGCTAATGTCCATTCCCAAGGCCTTTAGATCCCTCTTGCAGATATCCTTATATCGTAGCTGTGGTCTCCCTCTAGGGTGCTTTCCCTGCACTAATTCTCCATACAGGTGGTCTTTCGGAATCCGACCATCGGCCATCCTCACGACATGCCCAAGCCAGCGTAAACATCACTGTTTCAGTAATAATTGGATTAATAATTTGATTAACGGTAGTGAAATATTGAAGAAGTACAGGTAGTCCTTGACTTATAACACTTCATTTAGTGACCGTTCAAAGTTTCGACAGCACTGAAAAGAGTGACTTATGACTGTTTTTCACACTTCGGGCTGTTGCAGCATCTCCATTGTCATGTGATCAAAATTCAGATACTTGGCAACTGACTCATACTTATGACAGTTGCAGTGTCCCAGGGTTATGTGATCCCTTTTAGTGACTTTCTGACAAAATAAGTCAATGGGAAAGCCAGATTCACTTCACAACAGTGTTTCTTATTTAACAACTGCAGTGATTTACTTAGCAACTGTGGCAAGGAAGGTCCTGAAAGGGGCAAAACTCACTTAACAAATTGTCTCGCTTAGCAACAGAAAATTTTAGGCTCAATTGTGGATGTCAATCAAGGACTACCTATATATTCCTGGGATGGTAATGGTAAACATTTGCCAATGTAATTAAACATCTGTTTGGAATTGATAAAGTAGATGTAGTTTTTTTAATGGTCTATATAGAAAATAATTGAAAATACACAAATAGACATTCAGGGACTTATACTTGTTAAAGGCTGCAGCTGGGTAGTTTGGCCTCACCTTGGTAATGCATGCCATGATCAATCCTTGCTTATGATGTCAAAGATTTTACAGGAATTATAAGCAAGGGTTTATGCACATTAGTGTAATTGTCAAGACATCAATACATATATCATCCAGGGGATAAACCATGTCTGGTTAATTTGTCAATTTCCAAATGGCTCAGTTTGATGTAAGTATTGCAAATGGGTTTGGCAAACAAACCTGGGTATCTGTAGGAAAGTTCTCCTCTCTGTCTGTGGCCCACTCATTCTGCTGAATAAATAACCAAGACCACATTGGTATGCAACATGAAGTCAGTGGTTGGTGATGGAGGTGTCTAGAGGTGGATATTCAGCAGGTTCTGACTAGTTCTGGAGAACTGGTAGAGGAAATTTTGAGTAGTTCAGAGAACTGGCAAATACCACCTCTGACTGGCCCCGCCCCCATCTATTCTCTGCCTCCCGAGTCCCAGCTGATTGGCTGGGTCTTCTTTGGTTGCCCTGCACAGGAGAACGAAGCTGGAAAGCAGGTTAGTGGAGTGGGGAGGGAATGGGGATTTTACAGTAACCTTCCCCACCCACACCCACCAAGCCATACCCACAGAACTGGTAATAAAAATTTTTGAATCCCACCACTGGAGGTGTCCCAAATCAACCACAACTGCAGAGTCCCAAAGGTGATTTTTCAAGATCAAAACCCTCTGCAATAGTGTCTATGGAGATTCTCAGTCATCCAGGTCAAGGTTGTCCAGCTCTGACTGGATGATGAAGCTGAAGAAGCTCTTTGGATGAGAAGCAAAATATCTTCAAAGAAAAACCAGAAAGTCCAGTTGCCTCTTGAAAAAGCACCTTTGGGACAACCATGACCTGGAAGACAGGGAAGCTCCATAGATGCTACTGCAGAAGGATTGGATCTTCTCCAGGGAGCTGTCCAGCAAGACAACAAATTGATTTGTGGCAAAGTTGCCAAAATAGTATGGGAGCTGTCCAACCACACCTTAACTCCGCAGGGTAGGCGGGATGCAATGGAGCAATTTTATAACTGATCTTCTTCCTCATCATCAACATGGTTAGCTCCTGCGTAGACCATGTTGGGCAGCAAGTATTTTCCAGCAGTTTCAATCATTCATAGAATTTCCAACAACGTCCCCAAGGACATTAATAATCTGAAGATCTTCCATAAATGTTTGGCATCAGGATTTCTGAAGCTGCTGTGTTTTTTCTTTCCTTCTGGAGGAATTACACTTCATCGTGTAATTTTTGGAAGCTGATCTTTAGACAAACCTAAGACTTGCCAACAAGCCACATTCAACATTCATTCACAGTTTTCAATAGGTGTTGTAAATCTGATTTTTGTAGTACCTCTTCATTAGTGATGGTGCTCATAGTCCACCCTTTTCAGGAGATCTGGAACTGGGATTGAGGAGCCGTCTGGCCTGCCAGTTATGTAAATTGTCCATTTCTCCTTCCCTTTAGTTTCCAGAGGGAGAAGGGAAGAGAATCTGCCTGGAAAAAAAGAAAAAAATCAGAACAGATGGCTTTGCCATGATGCTGGGGTTTCCAGGTGTGATGTGGAGTCCGCGAAATAGCTAGGCTGATTGAGAAGTACGAATTGCATATTCCCAGTGATTGTGTTTTATTGGCTTATTTGCTTTTGTTTTTGCTGTGTTTTTAATAGTGTCAGCCACCGAGCATCAAAAAAAAGTGCAATGGGCAGCTGAGAAAGAAAGAAAGAAGAAAGAAAGAAAAGAAAAGAAAGAAAGAAAGAAAGAAAGAAAGAAAGAAAGAAAGAAAGAAAGAAAGAAAGAAAGAAAGAAAGAAAGAAAGAAAGAAAGGAAGGAAGGAAGGAAGGAAGGAAGGAAGGAAGGAAGGAAGGAGGAAGGAAGGAAAGAAAGGAGGGAGGGATGATTGTGGGAGAGGACAGTACAAGAAAAGAGGAAGGGCAGTTTGAAAAGGGAGGGAGGAGAGAAGGAAGGAAGGAAAGAAGGAAGGAAGGAAGGAAAGGAGGGAGGGAGGATTGTGGGAGAGGACAGAGCAAGAAAGGAGGGAGGAGAGGAGGAAGGAAGGAAGGAAGGAAGGAAGGAAGGGTTTTCAATCAGTTACAGATGAAACAGAGATAAAGTTTAGTAAATCGTTGGCAGCTGAGGAAGGAAGGAAGGAAAGAAAGAAAAAAGGAGGAAAGAAGGAAGGAAGGAAACATAAGATACCTTTAATTGATGTGCTGAAGTGCACTATAGGAATACAACCAACAAAGAGATAATTCAGCGTTGTACACCTGGCTGTAATAAATATGCATTTTATTGTTGTGCTACATAATCAGAGAGCTTCCTTCCTAAGACCTCATTTGAAGATTCAGACCTAACATGCTTCCCTTCTTCCCAGCCAAGTTCTTGGAGCTGTGCTCCCAACACATCTGGGACAATGGTCCTAACACACCTAGAAGGCATCTTTCTTCCCGCTTCCAGCATTCTGTGCCTTAGGAAGAAGTACAGTAACAAAGCTTCATGTGGTTTCCTGTCTGTAGAATCAAGCCCTACAGCTCGCTCACACACACAGACACACACACAGAGAGACACAGACACACACACACACACCAGCTTTATGACCTGCTCTTAGCAAAACCTGATCCCAGGAATTGTGTAATGCAAGAGGAAATTGTGCACGCACCCAAGTACATCAGCCCTGTATCAAAACTGGAACCCCAATGGCCTTAGTGTGCTAATCTCACTCTATGGTTGTTTCTTCTGCCATAAAATAATGTAGAAGAACGTCTCTTTCTCACCTTCTTTTTTTAGTTCATCCTTAACTGTTCTGGAGAAAACCCCAGTAGGATAAAACTTATCTTTTTTTGAATAACACCCAGACATTCCTGAGACTGGTCATTCATCTCCTCCCTTCCTATGCTCTAATCTCATTCCTATTGAATGTATTGTTTTTCCCCTCCCATTATTTATAAAATGAGGTCATTTATAGCAAGTATCAGAGCTTGATGGATCACCCTCTCCCCTTCTCACTCTCGCTCTCCCCCAAATCCCTGTGGGGTTTTAGAAGAAGCAGAAATTCTTTGTTCTGGACAAGGGCCAAATTTCATATCTCAAGTTCCTTCATTTATACCAGATTGCTAATCTTAGGCAGCAAGTCTTCAAATCTATCTCTACTGAGATGAGATAGTAAAATGACAATCTGATCAGCCTAGGACCTAAAATCAGTGCTCAGCTTTTCCCCAATTGGGATATTAAATTTTGAAAAGTCACAAGGGATTGGGGATTATTTTGATTTATAACTATCAGAGGTTTTTTTCCTCCCACATTTTAATGAATATTAAATCTGAATATTGCTTTTATTTTGTTATTTTTGTATTGCTTTACGTATGTGTTTTGTTGCTGTTTGTAAGCAAAATGATATTAAAATGCTTTAGCATATGAAGTGGAGTGCATGGGTCTATCTATCTGGCTGTTTATCTGTCATGTATGGCTATCTCTGTCTCTTATCTATGCCTCTCTCATACTCTATCTATCTATCTATCTATCTATCTATCTATCTATCTATCTATCTTCTACCTAACTACCTACCTTTCTATCATCTCTCTGTCGAGTTCTGTATCTATCTATCTATCTATCTATCTATCTATCTATCTATCTATCTATCTATCCATCCATCCATCCATCCATCCATCCATCTATCCTAGATAGATTTTAAAAAATTACAGTTCCATATAGATTGAATACTAAATCAGGACTGGAATCATAAACGGTGAAGAAAATGAAAAAAAATGTGAGCAGCTTTCTACCCAGGTGAAAAAGAAAAAACTCACAACTACAGGTGAAACTTGAAAAATTAGAATATAGTGCAAAAGTTCATTTATTTCAGTAATGTAACTTAAAAGGTGAACCTAATATATGAGATAGACTCATTACATGCAAAGCAAGATAATTCAAGCCATGATGTGTCATAATTGAGATGATTATGGCTTATAGCTCATGAAAACCCCAAATCTACAATCTCAGAAAATTAGAATATGTCCCACTCTAATAGTGTCCCACTCTAAGCAGCTAATTAAGCCATAACACATGCAAATGGTCTCTCAGTCTGGTTCAGTAGGAATCACAATCATGGGAAAGACTGCTGACCTGACAGTTGTGCAGAAAACCATCATTGACACCCTCCATAAGGAGGGAAAGCCTCAAAAGGTAATTGCAAAAGAAGTTGGATGTTCCCAAAGTGCTGTATCAAAGCACATTAATAGAAAGTTATGTGGAAGGGAAAAGTGTGGAAGAAAAAGGTGCACAAGCAGCAGGGATGACTGCAGCCTGGAGAGGATTGTCAGGAAAAGGCCATTCAAAAGTGTTGGGGACTTTCACAAGGAGTGGACTGAGGCTAGAGTCAGTGCATCAAGAGCCACCACACGCAGACGGATCCTGGACATGGGCTTCAAATGTCGTATTCCTCTTGTCAAGCCGCTCCTGGACAACAAACAACGTCAGAAGCATCTTACCTGGGCTTAGGAAAAACAGAACTGGTCTGTTGCTCAGTGGTCCAGTCCTCTTTTCTGATGAGAGCAACTTTTGCATCTCATTTGGAAACCAAGGACCCAGAGTCTGGAAGAAGAATGGAGAGGCACACACTGCAAGATGCTTGACGTCAAGTGTGAAGTTTCCACAGTCTGTGTTGATTTGGGGAGCCATGTCATCTGCTGGTGTTGGTCCACTGTGCTTCATTAAATCCAGGGTCAACACAGCTGTCTACCAGGAAATTTTGGAGCACTTCATGCTTCCTTTCGCAGACGAGCTTTATGGAGATGCTGACTTCATTTTCCAGAAGGACTTGGCACCTGCCCACACTGCCAAAAGCACCAAAACCTGGTTCAATGACCATGGGATTACTGTGCTTGATTGGCCAGAAAACTCGCTTGACCTGAACCCCATAGAGATATGGGTCATTGCCAAGAGAAGGATGAGAGACATGAGACTGAACAATGCAGAAGAGCTGAAGGCCACTATTGAAGCATCCTGGTCATCCATAACACCTCAGCAGTGCCACAGGCTGATAGCTTCCATGCCACGCCTCATTGAGGCAGTAATTGCTGCAAAAGGGACCCAAACCAAGTACTGAGTACATATGCATGCTTATACTTTTCAGACATCCGATATTGTTCTATGTAGAGTCCTTGTTTTATTGATTGCATGTAATATTCTAATTTTCTGAGATTGTGGATTTGGGGTTTTCATGAGCTGTAAACCATAATAATCTCAATTATGACAAATCATGGCTTGAACTATCTTGCTTTGCATGTAATGAGTCTATCTCATATATTAGGTTCACCTTTTAAGTTGCATTACTGAAATAAATGAACTTTTGCACGATATTCTAATTTTTTGAGTTTCACCTGTATTTTTTTAAAAAAAACCTTTAAGAAATTTAAACTTCATTTGTTGATGCAGACTCAACATAATCTGGGCTTTGTGCCTATGAAATATGATTTCTTCACATCTCCCATGAAGTCTCAAGACACAGCGGTCTGCACAGGTATTATAGCAATTTCTTTAGATCTGGGCCTCTAGCTTCAATTAAAATAAGATGAAAGCCTTTTGTGGTCTACTAGTTTTTAATATGTTCAATATTGCCTGCGTCTCAGACTCATTTTGCTGGGTAACTGTCTGTGAGAGATTGTGTGTGGGTGTGTGTATGTGTATGTGTTTGAGTGTGTGCTTAAATAAGGATGTCTTGTCCTCCTCCCAATATAATTGATTGGAAGTGCCCTATCATTTAAGGTCCCAAGCAAAAGTAGAGAGGAGTTACTGAAGGAAAATACTCATCCTTTCAGAGTATCCCTTTCCTTTCCTTCCCTTCTCAGAAATCTCAACTGACACGGAGAAGCAAAATTGACAGGAAACAGATGATCTGGTATGGTTGCATTAATCCAAGGGCTGCAGCTGAAATGGGGAGCGATGGTACTGCATTGCCCTGACAGAACTGAAGAAGCTTCTTGGATGAGAAGTGAAATATTTTCAAGGAGAAAAAAAAAACCAAGAAAAGTCCAGTTACCTTTTGGTAAAGCACCTTTGAGACAACCATGATCTGGAAGATTGAGAACCTCCATAGAAATTTATAACCTCCATAGGCATTTATTTCAACTTCCACCATGAGTTACCTTCTATTACTTTGGGGCTAATGGAGAAATGGGCAACTTATTGGCTCAGCCAAGACACCACTCCGATTTGGTTCTTTCTCTCTATTTCTTTATTTAGTAGTAGTAGTAGGCTGTATTATTATTAATCTTGTTATCTTTCTCATCTGTCACCTTTCCTACTATTTTCTCCTATTGGTATATTATAATGTATCAATTGTTATTTGTATCTTATGATCTATGACATATCACTCTGTTATAGATTCTATTCTATTCTATTCTATTCTATTCTATTCTATTCTATTCTATTCTATTCTATTCTATTCTATTCTATTCTATTCTATTCTATTCTATTCTACTCTACTCTACTCTACTCTACTCTACTCTACTCTACTCTACTCCATTCCATTCCATTCCATTCCATTCCACTCCACTCCACTCCATTCCATTCCATTCCACTCCATTCTTTATTTGTGTCCCACCTTTACTATTTTTTACAAATAATTCACATACGGAATGCAGACTGCTCAATAAAATGATAAATGACCAAACTCTGAATAAAAGCCCTTGTTCAACATTTCAACACATATTAAGACAAATGCTTTTCATATTATTCTTCATCACCCAATAGTAATTTTGTGTTGGATAAAACTAAGGTGTTGGAGAGCAGTAACTTCATACAAGTTATGTAGTTGGCAATTTTCAGAACACTTACACTACTTAAATTGTGATGGTCCTCTATTTTTCTACTTTTGCTTGACTTTTCAGAGATAAGATAGTAACTGATATAAGACAAAATTAACATCTATGTCAAATTCCAATCCATTACCGATAACTCCTGAACTAAGCAACATTCCTTTTTGAAACATAAATGCTATTTTCTCCAAGCTAGTCCATGCTTGAAGAACTGGATTTCAATCCATTCCTTCTAATTTTTTAAATAGGAGATTATTATTCTATATTTATACAAGCAAAATAAGACATACTACAGCTCAGGTAAACTTTATTCTTCAAACAGAGTCCCTTTGAAATAGAGAATCCTTCTATGACTGGTTCTCCTAAAAAACATCTTGTGTTTCTCTGGTTTTGATCTTACATGAAGTCAATTTAGCAAACTATAGAAAAATATATGAGGGGTTCATGTGATATGTTAGCATGAATAAACATTAAGAAAAGGGGTACTTTCTTGACAACTGGCAAGTTATTTGAGAGACGACGATGGGAGAAAGAAGTAGGGAGAGAAACAAATCCATGTTAATTGTAGCAGTGATAAAAAAAATGGTCAACAGAGGAGTGCAGACCACAAACACACCCACACATGCATAAAATGTTTGGGAATGGAAATAGGATAGATTTGGATGGATTTGATGGTATTTGGGAACACTAGTATTTGAATATTAGGAGTCAAATTGTTTAATAAAGTGAGAAAGATTGACACAAATAAATAGAGAGAGAAGTTGGAACACTCGCTACGTTCAAAGAGAGAGAAATCTTCAAATAAAAATATCCCCATAGAAACCAGCTTCTCTCTATCTCTACCTCTCCTTCTATCTCTCTCTCTGTCTACTTCTCCCTCTCTCTCCCCTCCCTTCCCCTCCTCCCATCCCCTCCTCTTCTCTTTGTTTTCTTCCTTCCTCCTCTTCCCCTTCCTGTTCCTTCCCTCTCCTCTCCTCTCTTCCCCTCTCCTCTCCTTCCTTTGCAATTGAACCTCAAAGTTTCATGCATAGGCCTCACTTTTTAACGCACTTAATAAAGTAGAGCCCTGTTACTTGAAGACATTGTACTGTGTTGACAATGTGCAATGTTTTACAAGTGCTATTGTAAAAAGGACAATAGGAAATGCTGCCTCCAATCTGAAACGTTGAACTAAGTCAATGCGCTCCTGTCTTCTCTTTTTCTGCCCACCTCCACCTCCACCTACAGTATAGCTTACAGTATTTATTCCTTCCACTCATATGTGCCACAGATTTTGGTCCAGTTGCCATGATTTAACCCTAACCTTTAGATACTTTAGATTTTTTTTACTTTAGATATTATTTATTGCAAAAATATTTTTGCAATATTTTATTGAACATTTTTCCAACAATTTATAACACATATAATACACTCTTTACAATGTTACAGCATCACAAGAACTTGTATATACATAATAATTCCATTGTTAATCTTTACTTTTATTGTCTAGCCAATTGTACCCAGCGTCCCAGACCAAATAATATTCCGATTCACCTCTATCTTTTAATTCTAGTGTAAGCCTGTCCATGTCCCTGCAGTCTAAAATCTTTTTTATCACTGATACTTTAGATATTTTTGGCCTGGATGGTTGAATCTTCATTTATGTACATATATCCCACACACTTGCTTTAAAGCAGGGGTCTTCAAACTTGGCAAGTTTAAGACTTGTGGACTTCAACTCCCAGAATTCCTGAGCTAACATGACTGGAGGAGGAATTCTGGGAGTTGAAGTCCACAAGTTTTAAAGCTGTCAAGTTTGAAGACCTCTGCTTTAAAGGAACTGAAAACACTTCTGCAATCCAATAACAATGTGATTACTCCAAGCACAGAATTTGGGCTGTCCGAAGAGAATATGCAGGTTTTATGCACAACCCATCACGACCCTCTCAGGAAAAGCCAAAATAAATAAATAAATCACAGCTAGTTCACACAAACCAGACTGAACCAGCTAGATAACATCCCTCTATATGAGTGTCAAATGCCCAAAAACTCAAATCCAGACCAAAAACAAAAGGGCTGTGCTTTTTTTTTTTTTTTTTGCATTAACATTTTTATTGAGTTATAAAGTACTGTAAAATACAAAATACAAAGTAAATAGGAAAGCAGTGGGGAGGAAAAGGGAAAGAAGACGTGAGGAAAGATAAGAAAAGAAAAAAGAAAAAGAAGCATTGACTTCCAACTCTCTCTGTTGCAGTCAAAGAAGGCATTCACATCAAATCACAACTTTTTGCTTTTTCATAATAATATGAACAAGCCATTTCTATAAAGATCTATCCATCTAATCAGTAAAACCCAAAGACAGAGTTTCATTCTTTTCCACATCAAGCACGAAGTTCTGCAGCGGCCTCCACATGGAAACACAAGTACTTATGTTCTTTTCTTTTATCAAAGCAGTCGATTTTGCCATTTCAGCCAACTCCATTAACTTGAATAGTCAAGATCTTGTTGATGACTCAAGCTCTGTAAAGGACCTTGGAATACTCACCTCTAATGATCTAAGTGCTAGAGCCCACTGTAACTACATAGCCAAAAAGGCATTAAGAGTTGTTAACCTAATCCTACGTAGCTTTTTCTCTGGTAATATCACACTACTAACCAGAGCATACAAAACATTTGCTAGACCAATACTCGAATACAGTTCATCAGTCTGGAACCCACACTACGTATCTGATATTAGCACAATTGAGAAAGTCCAGAAATATTTCACAAGAAGAGTTCTCCACTCCTCTACTCGTTGTAGAATACCTTATGCCACCAGACTTGAAGTTCTAGAACTAGAAAACCTTGAATTACGCCGTCTTCGGTCTGACTTAAGCATGGTATATAAAATCATACATTGCAATGTCCTACCTGTCAATGAATACTTCAGCTTCAACCATAACAACACAAGAGCACACAATAGATACAAACTCAAAGTAAACCGCACCAAACTTGATTGCAGGAAATACGACTTCAGCAATAGAGTGGTCAATGTCTGGAATACTCTACCCGACTCTGTAGTTTCTTCCCCAAACCCCAAAAACTTTAACCTTAGACTGTCTACTATTGACCTCACCCCTTTCCTAAGAGGTCTGTAGGGGGCGTGCATAAGCGCACCAATGTGCCTACCGTCCCTGTCCTATTGTTTCTCTTATTCTTCTTTTATTTTTCTTATATGTACCCATTTCATGTATTCACAACTATGTATACATTTATACTTATTATCTTGTAAACAATTGGCAAATCAAATAAATAAATAAATAAATAAAACTTCTTGCAGCCATTCAACCACAGTAGAAATCGGTGTCTTTCCATTTTTGTGCATGCAATAGTCTTGCTGCTATCAACATACATAATAACAAAGTTCCAAATTTTGAAAAAGCCGTGCTCTTTTGAAAGAAATTTGGAAGCCTGTCCTGTCACTAGGGAAGAGGAAGGAAATGTAGGGACCAGCACAAAGCAAATGTGCTAACATGCTGTATGAATTATGGAGGCTTTCACAGCTATTCGATTAAAGGTCACTCAGAATCTTTTTTTTAATGGACAGGTAGAATGTCCAGAAAAATGCAGTAACATGGAGAAGCTTGAGAATGAGAAGTTATGCGAGGCGTCTGTTGTCGTGGCACTGACGGATTTATTGCGAGAGCTTACGGTTTTTGTGTTTTTTTCCCCCGAAGACAGATTTATCACTCTTTAAGGCAAGAAAAATGGAAGCAGAGACGCCGGGGCACTGCTCCATCGAGAAGTTCCCCTCGGCTAAACAACTACGTGATAACAAAAGTGGTCAGATCCTTTAAGGCATAGTCCGTCACAGTTTGTGAAAGGGATGCCCCAGCGAGACATAAATATGTTTGAAACTCTCAGATGACGCCCAATCATTTCCTTTGATGAAAGATCTAGGGCAGATGGGTCCATCTGAAAGCATTCAAAACTTTCTCGGATTTGGCACATACGCCTTTTCATATGGGATGTTTCAAAACTAGATTTGGAAATATGCACTTCATGATTAGAGACATGAACACCTACAGCATCTATTGCAAGCGCTCAAGATTTCTCAGTGTCATTTCATTCTTTGACAATAGCGGGAAATGGTTAGATTGTACTTACCACTAATACAAGGGTCAAATCGTGCAATCTCCATCATAATCGCTATTGTATAAACCTACATGGATGGAAGCTGCCAAGGATGGGAAATGATGGCTCTCTGGCCAGACAGAACCATGGTGTAGACAAGGAAGAAACTTGGCTCTAACTTTCAAGGCTGAGAAGACAAGGATCGAATATATATTGATCTGAAAAGATGGGTGGAAAGGCCTTAGAATTTAATCCTAGGTTTGATAGTTATCTATAAGACCTTTTCTGTTTATTATTTTCTAGTATGGACCCCATAGGAGGCCGGGTGGCCTTGTTGGATTCTTGGAATCATTCAGTGATTGAGTTTACTCAGCCTGGTAAGTCATAATTTGCTAAGTAAAAGATTAAATATGCCACAGTTGTCAAGATTCACCTTTTGTAAAAATCAAAAACTAGATTTTGAAAAGCACCAAATGGCTAAATTCATATATCACAGTGGGTTAGGCTCATACCACACCCAAATAAACTACATTATGGTTTAGTATGCTATAAGATTTAATATGCTGGAGAAGACTCCTGCGAGTCCCTTGGACTGCAAGGTGATCAAATTGGTCAGTCCTAGAGGAGATCAACCCTGACTGCTCTTTAGAAGGCCAGATCCTGAAGATGAAACTCAAAGACTTTGGCCACCTAGTGAGAAGGAAGGACTCACTGGAGAAGAGCCTAACGCTGGGAAAGATTGAGGGCAAAAGAAGAAGAAGAGGACGGCAGAGAAGGAGGGGGCTGGATGGAGTCACTGAAACAGTAGGTGTGAGCTTAAATGGACTCCGGAAGATGGTAGAGGACAGGAAGGCCTGGAGAAATGTTGTCTATGGGGTTGTGATGGGTCAGACACGACTTCACAACTAACAACAATAACAAAATGCTATAAGAACCCAAACAATTTTAAACCATTCTTCAACTTTTGAAGCAGTTTGGATTCATCCATGTGTATCTCTAAATATCTCACCAGCCCACAGCTAGTCCTGCCTGCAACCTTCCAGCATTTTTCATAAATAAATACAGGCAGTCCTTGACTTACGACCACAATTGAGGCCTCAAAATTATGCTACTTACTAAGTGAGACAGTTGTTAAGGGAGCTTTCCCTATCTTACAATCTTTCTTGACACCATTGTTAAGTGAATCACCAAAGTGGTTAAGTGAGCAACCCGGCTGTTAAATGAATCTGGCTTCCCCACTGACTTTGCTTGTCAGAAGGTCACAAAAAGATCGCACGACCTTGGGACACTGTGACCATCATAAATATGAGTCAGTTGCTAAGTGTCCTAATTTTGATCACGTGACCCTGTGGGGATGCTGCAAGGGTCGTATGTGTGAAAAATGGTCATAAGTCACCTTTTAAAGTGCCATTGCAACTTTGGTCACTAAATGAACCGTTTTAAATTGAGGACTACCTGTAGCAGGGTTAAACCGACTACACTACCTTTCCAATACAGTTTGGGCCCAATTCTGCAGAGAGCACTCTGGGTTCATGTTTAGACCAGTGGTGGGATTCAAATTTTTTACTACCAGTTGTGTAGGCGTGGCTTGGTGGGCATGGCTTGGTGGGCGTGGCAGGGGAAGGATACTACAAAATCCCCATTCCCTCCCCACCCCACTAACCTGCTTTCCAGCTTCGTTCTCCTGTGCAGAGCAACCACCCAGCCAATCAGCTGGGACTCAGAAGGCAGAGAATAGATGGGGTTGGTGGGGCCAGTCAGAGGTGGGATTTCCAGTTCTCCAAACTACTCAAAATTTCCACTACCGGTTCTCCAGAACTGGTCAGAACCTGCTGAATACCACCTCTGGTTTAGATCCCAAGTAACTTTCCCAACACAAACATCCGTAGAAAAAAGAAGCAAGGAAAATAAAGTCATGGACAAAGACTTCATGCTGGAAAAATTTAAATCAAATACTCCAAGAGATTATGAAGATTTTTTAAAAAGAAAGGAAGGAAGGAAGGAAGGAAGGAAGGAAGGAAGGAAGGAAGGAAGGAAGAAAGAAAGAAAGAAAGAAAGAAAGAAAGAAAGAAAGAAAGAAAGAAAGAAAGAAAGAAAGAAAGAAAGAAAGAAAGAAAGAAAGAAAGAAAGAAAGAAAGAACACCCAGCTTGCTAACCTTTGGTTTTACATGGTCATTCCTGTTCATCTGAATAATCAGCATTTCTTTTGCATTGATGTAGAAAAACAATGTTGTGTTGGAATGCCCTGGTTTAAAACCAGGGGTGGGATTCTACAGGTTCGCACCTATTCACTAGAACCAGTTGTTAACATTCTAAGCAGTTCGGAGAACCGGTTGTTAGAAGAAATTACTGGGCTAATCCTGTAAGGAAGGCAGGAAGGAAAAATTCTGGTGTTGCTTACAGAAACTGCCTCTCCGTTAACCCTTATTACATTCTTGGCAGGACTAGACTTCCTGTCTCAGGAACTTCTCTGGAGTTTTTCCCCCCCTCCTTTGCTGGTACTTTGCTTGTCTGGAGTGACCATTCAAAGTTACAATGGCACTGAAGAAAGTGACTTATGACCATTTTTCACACTTACGACTGTTGCAGCATCCCCACAGTCATGAGAGGCCAGGCAAGGAGATGCATACCT
The DNA here is from genome assembly GCF_049901735.1 of Notechis scutatus. NCBI lineage: Eukaryota > Metazoa > Chordata > Lepidosauria > Squamata > Elapidae > Notechis > Notechis scutatus. The sequence goes on from NC_142019.1 coordinate 12,617,979, forward strand.
TAATGTGAGTGATATTGAGTTGGCCATGCCCAGCCAGTCACATGACCACAAAGCCACACCCACCAACTAAGCCACGCCCACAGAACCGGTTGTTAAAAAATTTGAATCCCACCCCTGCTTAAAACCCAGTTAAGAATAATACAATGGACACATTTTTGCCCAATCAAAGTGCGATTCCTGACAAAGTTGTTGACCAGCATTGTTTAACTTATGTCAGCACTGAATCTTTACAAGCTAATAAATGAAGTGCTGAGGAAGAAATATGGCATGGAACATGGAAGTAGTTGCCCAGGTTATGTCATTTGGGAATTATGAGACGTTTTAGCCTGACATATCTGGAGAACATCAAATTGGAGAAAGCAAAGGCAGAAACATGTACTGAAGCAGAACTTGAAGAAGTCATATCAGAGTAAAGTCAACATCAGATTGCAAATTAAGTTACCGAAGATAACCCTGGCTATCAGGCATCCTTCCAAGAACTCTAAACTAGCCTACTGCCCTCAGAAGATAACCCTGGCTGCCAGGCCTCCACCCAAAACCTCTAAACTAGCCTACTTCCCTCAATTGTACTGGGCGATTTTGCCTTTTGCCAGCATTGGTTAATATCACCCCGTCAGCTGTTGTACACTGTGGGGAACATCATTCTGTCTTCTGTTTCAAGCAACAAAATGGTTTAGTTGGAGCTGAAATCTTGAAACCATGATAGAGTTTCAACTTGGAATTCTAGGAGCAGAAATGACCATCTTTTACTCACTCCATGTTTAAGCATCTTTTTTCTACAATGCTTCTCTCTAGGATTTCTAAAGCAAATTTCTTCTAGCAATAGTGTAATGTTTCAAGTTTGCCATTTCATCTATTTCCAGCTTCTTTCTATGGATTCATCAATGGTTACAGTCATGTGTATGCCACCTAGCTATCTAACTTTAGGCAGCTTACATTATTTAAAAAAACCGATAGCAACCGCAGATTCTTTATTCAATATATAAACACAAAGCCTTCCTTCATTCTTCAGATTAATTAACTGAGGTTTCTTTTATAGGAAGAAAGTCCTACAATTACCCTTTCAAATGAAAAGACCATCATTGTGATTGTAAAAAAAAAAAAAAAAACAGACTGATCTCCGACACCCAAAACTATATCCTAATTCCATCCAGATGGAAAGGACTGAAGAGCTACCTGAAAAGATGGAAGGAAATTTAAAACATGGGTGAGCCACTTTGTTCTTTCCTTCATTATGAGTCTTTTTTTTTTTACAGATAAGCGGGTTGTCTGAACCAAGTCTTTTATCATTTATTCAGCCAAGAATGGCTTACACTGATCAATTAATCAAGTGTGTATATGAATGGAATATCTGGATCCATAAATAGGTGTCTGGGAGAAGCTATGATGACATTAGGTGTATCGACATCACCGTATAAATGATGCAAATTTTATAGTTCACGTAAAGATGCCATGACACAGAGGTCCAAAGCACCGAAAAACAAAACAACGAACAATGGATGGAAAACTAAGGAGAGAAGCAACCTACAATTAAGGAGAAATTTCGTAATGGTGAGAACAATCAGCTAATGGAATAGCTTGCCTTCGCGAGTTGAAAGACTAGAGGCTTTCAAAAGAGACATTTGTCTGAAATGGTATAGGGTCTCCTGCTTGAGCAGGGGGTTGGACTAGAAAAGTGGTCACCAACCAGTGGGCCAGGGACCACTGGTGGTCCGTGAGAAAATTTTGGTGGTCCACAGAGAAATGTCACCCCAAAGCACCCCCCAAAGCAATTAATCCAGGCTGCGTAGGAACACACAAGGCTGCACCACCCACATGGCCCACGGGAACACAAGGCTTGCATCACTTGCATTGCGCACAACATGAGGTAGTTAGGGCAGGGGGGAAAGGGACGAGGGAAGGAACTTGCCCCACATGCCTCACCTGGCCACCGGGCTGCTTCTATGTGTTTCTTTCTTCTTCTGCTTTTGGCTGCACGCAAGGAAAACAGCAAAAGTCTTTCTTTCTCTCCCCCAAACTCCACCAGAAATGAATCTTTGGCACCCTGCAAGGCATCCTGCTCCAAGAGGCTGCAGCAGCGCGACAAGTCTCACAAAGACTCATTTCTGGCAGAGTTTGGGGGAGAGAAAGAAAGACTTTTGCTGCTTCTGCTGCTTTCCTTGCATGAAGCCAAAAGTCAGTCAGTCTGTCTGTCTGTCTGTCTGTCTCTGTCTCTCTCTCTCTCTCTCTCTCTCCTCCCCTCTGAGAACGGAGCTGGAGATGGTATCCTGCTATCCCAAATAAAGAATGATTGATCGGTAGGAAAATGGGGTGGGGAATTTTCCTGCAGACTTTTTGGGGGATTTTCCCAGGGTCTCTGGTCCGCAGGATTTAAAATTATGAGTTTGGTGGTCCCTGAGATTCAAAAGGTTGGCGACCCCTGGACTTGAAGACTTCCAAGGTGCCTTCCAAGTCTATTATTCTATGATCTAGATGTCATCTGACCTCCTGGCCATGCCTGAACCTTTTCATGTATACACATATATGCCAAGAAAGCATCCAAGCACCAAGTTCTGTTCCAGAAGGTGTGACACACAAGAAAACAGAACTATAGAAAAGAAGGGGAAGAGGAAACATGAGAAATTAATTCTAGGTTCTAACATTATTGTGAGCATTTTTAATTCTGGGAGAAAAATCAGCTTCTGTCCTTCCTTTGCCTGATAACAAAGTAATCTTTCAATGAGTTTAGAAAAGAGCAACAAAGATGATGAGGGGTCTGGATGCCAAACCTTAGGATGAAGAGCTAATTATGTGCGGCCCAATGAAGGGGAATCTTAGAGAAGACATGATAGCATCTTCAAATAACTACTAATTTATAGTAGGGGATCAATTTATTCTCCAAAGCAGGAGAAGAAGGGCAGGACAAGAAGCAGTGGGTACAAGCTTCTTCAAAGAGAGATCCAACATGGAAATAAGGAGAAACTTCCTGACACTGAGAACAATTAACCAATGGAACAGCTTGGCTCCTGGAGATGGGATGTCAACTAGTGCACCCAAAACAAGAACACACTCTCAGGAGCTTTGAATTCCCAAAAGTAAAACTTTATTTTGGTACTGAAAAATCAAAACCAGCTCTGGTTTTCCTGCACAAATGTTTGCTTACTTAAACAATAGTTTCCCTTTCTCCCCATCCCTGGGGGATTACATTGTCCAATTATGAAATGTCCTTTTGTTATGGGAACCGTCCATCTCTTTCTCAAAAGCATCTGCAGTGCTGACCTTGATAGTTGCCAGGCTCTCACGGTCTATGCACACATTCTCAGCATTCTATTTCACCCTTCCCTCCCCCCAGTTGAAAAGTGTTAAGGTTTGAAAGAGGCAAAGCAGTTCAATCTTGACAGTGGATGCTTCATCACTGGAGCTTTTCAAGAAAGGATTGGGCAGCTTTAATGGCTGCCTCTCTGCCGCCGGCAAGAAGAGCTTCTCCTGGATCAACCAGGGACTTTGCGGTATCCCTGGGATCTACAGGATGCGCTCTTCACTATCGCTGTCTCTTCGGGATGGTTTAGGTCCGTTTGGACCGTCCAGAGGCAAAGATATCGGCTGCGATCTCAGACCTCCGAGATTGCAAGCCATACCATCGCGACGTCAGCTCCGCCCCCCAAGGCCCTTCCAGCCCTTTTGTTGTTAGTTGTGAAGTCATGTCCAACCCATTGCAACCCCATGGACAATGTTCCTCTAGGTCTTTCTGTCCTCTACCATCTTCTGGAGTCCATTTAAGCTCACACCTACTGCTTCAGTGACTCCATCCAGCCATCTCATTCTCTGCCTTCCCCTTCTTCTTCTATTGCCCCCAATCTTCCCCAGCATTAGGCTCTTCTCCAGCGAGTCCTTCCTTCTCACTAGGTGGCCAAAGTCTTTGAGTTTCAGGATCTGGCCTTCTAAAGAGTAATCAGGGTTGATCTCCTGTATGATACTTTTCCAGAACAGCAGGAGCAACAGGTCCAACTGACTCCACAGTTTTGCCATTGGTGATCAAAGTCAGGGCCGTCCTCCTCTGTAGTCCACCATCTTCTTTCTGAAGGTCCTTCTTTCTGATTGTATGGAAGGAAGTCAGAATGTTGGGAGGAAATATGTGTGTACCTGGGTGGGTGGGTGTCTGTATATTATCCATGGCTTTGTTCTGTGTAGGACTGTTTAACCCACTGTTTCATAACTATCGTTCCTCTGGATAATTTGGATGGTAATGAGGACAATCCCTGTTTTCCAGCTGCCAAGACCAGATGTTTGTTTCCCACTGAGATTAAGTATTGAAGAGGAGCCTACATGTTAAATGGCATTCATAGTATGCTGGAACCACATTTGAAGAGCTGAGAAGGACAAGGGAATGCTTTGGGACCCAGTCATAATGTGCAAATTGCCCACAACCAGGGAGGGTTGTATGTCAATAAATAGTTTCCCTTCTGATGTCACTTTAATATAAAATGTGCAATGGCATGGGTGATTTTTGCCTTGTTTCACTTATTCCATTCCCACCCGCAACCGATTTAAAATTAAATGAACCGAAATTGCTGGGAAAGCTGAGAGCCAATTAGGGAGAAAGAAAATTAAAGATGTCCTGTCCCTTTTGTCAGAGAGGATGTTAAAAAGGGAAACTGGTGGTGGCGGGGAGTACACATCTGGATGTGTGAGTGTGAGTGTAAGGAAGGAAAACACAACTAAAAGAAAAATGCTTCTTAATTCTCAAAGGAAAGCATTTCCCCAGCCTTGAAGATGGTATCAATTCCATTGCTGACTGAGTTATAATCTTCACACAACAATCTGATCTTCTAGTCCAGCTAAATCTGTGCCACGCAAACACAATAACTGACTATCAGTTCTTAGCATATAGGTAGTCCTCAACACACTGTAACATAGAACACAGAACATCAGAGTTGGAAGGAACCTTGGAGGTCTTCTAGTCCAGCCCTCTGCTCAAGCAGGAGACACTGTACCATTTCAAACAAATGGCTGTCCAGTCCCCTCTTAAAAACCTCCAGTGATGAAGCACCCACAACTTCTGGAGGCAAGTCGTTCTACTGGTTAATTGTTCTCACTGTTGGGAAATTTCTCCTTAGTTAGTTCTAAGTTGCTTCTCTCCTTGATTAGTTTCCACCCATTGATTCTTGTCCTGCCCTCAGGTGCTTTGGAGAATAGCTTGACTCCTTCTTCTTTGTGGCAGCCCCTGAGATATTGGAACACTGCTATCATGTTATTCCAAGTCCTTCTTTTCATCAGACTAGACATACCCAGTTCCTGCAACCATTCTTCATGTGTATTAGCCTCCAGTCCCCTAATCACTTGTTGTCCCCTAATAATTTGTTGCTCTTCTCTGTACTCTTTCTAGAGTCTTAACTCTCTAGAGCAGGGGTTGGCAACCTTAAACACTCGAAGAGCCACAAAGGTCCTAGCCGGAAGCCCCCCATTTAATTCTGGAGCCAACTGGAAGTCCTGTTCCCCCACCATAGAGTCTCCTCCTAGCTCAGCATCCTTTTTCCTTTACCTGTTCTAACCAAAAGCCCTATCAATTGTGGAGCTGAAACCCACCCCTTGTCCTATAGTCTCCTCCTGGAGTGCCTTGTTCCCCCCAAACAGAAGCTCCTCTCAAAATTATGGTGCCAACTGGTGACAGGGAGCCACAACAGAGAGATGAAAGAGCCACATGTGGCTCCAGAGACACAGGTTGTTGACCCCTGCTCTAGAGTTTTAACTGACTGGTCATAAACTAAGGACTACCTTTATCAAATTTTGTTTGGCTTTTTCTATTTCATTTCTTCCAAACACTGTTTAGTAGCATCTCAAAACGCCCTTAAGAGTAGACAATCTGCCGTGAAGCTCTTCAGTAAATCCTTGTTGAAATGTGAGGTTAGCATCAGATTCAAACTCAGCTATCACCAGCTATATCTTTAGTTTAATTGCCAAAATAAAACCCAGCAATTCATGAGTGGCTGGGTAGAGAAAATCTCTTGATTCCCCTGTGGGTAAAGGTCCACAGCACAGCCCCACTCCCGGACTGAGGTTTCCACCGATGACATTGTTCAGAGACCTGGCTAAAATCCACAGTTAGTTAATTGTTAAGAGCAAAACCAAGTCAGCCAGATTGTGTGTCTTCAGGAAAGGATATCGGTGTCTAATCTCAGTGAAAACGGAACGCAGGAGTACTCAGAGCCTTGTTTGGGCTCAATGCCCTTATGTACAAGACTGAATAGGAGAACAATGTTTACATCCCCCACCTCCTGATGCCTTTTAGAGGCTGGAAGCTGTGCAGTCGCAAAGCATGAGTGGTTTTCAAAAGACTGCCATTCCTGGCTCTCAGTTACCAAGGTCTTGACTGGCAGGCACTGTTGGTTGTAAATATACCTCAGTTACAGGCAAGCAAGGGAGAGAAAAAAATGGACTTCTTTCTGATGCCGAGTAGGGATTTCTCAAATTCCTGAAAAGCAGCTGTGTTTGTCCAGTCGAGCAAATAAATAATATAACATAAAAGCTGTGGGTTGCCTTAAGCTTGAAGCAGAAGGCCAAGGAAAGGGCTGTGGCCATGCTGAAAGGAATAGATTTCTTGGAATAATAGGAGGCATGCACTTAATTTTGTTTCACTTATTCATCAAATTTGCATGCCGCCCAACTCCCCTATAAGGTGACTTATAGAGCAGGTTACAGGTGATCATATTAAAGGGTTGTTTTCTCCTTTTTGTTCTTTCAAAATAGTGAAGCCAGAATCACCCTGAAGGTGATTGAGAGCTCTGCATGGACATTGCTGGGCAACTAGATGGGCAGACAACCTGCAGGTGGATAGGCTGAAAGGTCTTCCTGAATCAAAGAAAGATCATCTGATCCAACTTTCTATTGCCCCAGTGAACAAGGAGAAAACTCTTGGACTTCATAGATAAATAGATCGATTGATAGATTGATAGATTGATAGATTGATAGATCGATAGAGATAGATAGATAGATAGATAGATAGATAGATAGATAGATAGATAGATAGATAGATGATAGATAGATAGATAGATAGATAGATAGATAGATAGATAGATAGATAGATAATACATGGATGGATGGATGGATGGATGGATGGATGGATGGATGGATGGGTGGGTGAATAAATAGACACATAGACAGATGATAGATAGAAATGGATAGATGATGATAGATAGATAGATAGATAGATAGATAGATAGATAGATAGATAGATAGATAATACATGGATGGATGGATGGATGGATGGATGGATGGGTGGGTGGATAAATAGACACATAGACAGATGATAGATAGAAATGGATAGATGATGATAGATAGATAGATAGATAGATAGATAGATAGATAGATAGATAGATAGATAGATAGATAGATAGAGATGGGTGGATGGGTGGATGGGTGGATGGGTGGATGGATGGATGGATGGATGGATGGATGGATGGATGGACAATGTCTGGAATACTCTACCTGTCTCTGTGGTTTCTTCCCCAAACCCCAAAAACTTTAACCTTAAATTACTATTGACCTCACCCCTTTCCTAAGAGGTCTGCAGGGGTTGTGCATAAGCACACAAATGTGCCTACTGTCCCTGTCCTATTGTTTCTTTTATTTTTCTTATATGTATCCATTTCATGTATTCATAACTATGTTTATACTTATACCTATTATCTTGTAAGCAATTGACAAATTGAAATAAATAAATAAAATAAAATAAATAGACAGACAGACAGATGATAGATAGAGATGGACAGATGAGAGATAGATAGATAGATAGATAGATAGATAGATAGATAGATAGATAGATAGATAGATAGATATGATAGAGATAAATATATGAGAAATGAGAGAATAAGCTAGATGGATAGAGATGATAGATGGATGGTTGGATGGGTGGGTGGGTGGGTGGATAGATAGATGGATAAATAGACAGAGATAGACAAATGATAGATAAATAAATAGAGATGGATAGATGATAGATAGATTAGATAGATTAGATAGATTAGATAGATTAGATAGATAGATAGATAGATAGATAGATAGATAGATAGATAGATAGATAGATAGATGATAGACAGACAGACAGATAGATGATTGATTGGTGGGTGGGTGGATGGATGGATAGATACAGAGAGGTAGAAACCAGTGGAGCTGCAGCCTCTGAAGGTGGTAAAATGCTGACCTGGGAGAACCTTCTCAATCTTCATGAAAGCAGAAAAAAGACTCTCCTATCCTGAATATGTAGGTCTGAGAAGGTCTCCCTCTATGGCAAGGATTTGCAATGTATCCCTGCATGGGATTCCAGAGCCATATTCCCAAAGTAGTGGGTGAGTCCAGGAGAATAAACACAATTTTGCTGACAGCTAGATTTAGAATGAATTCAAATGAAATTCAATTAACATGCGCACTTCCCGGGCGTCTCTTTCATATTATTTACTTTTGCAACATTACACATCAATTTGGTCGCAATGATGGCTGAAGATCATATTCAAATCTTTTAGAGCAGAATAGAATAACAGCAGAGTTGGAAGGGACCTTGGAGGTCTTCTAGTCCAACCCCCTAGTCCAACCTTGTACCACTTCAGACAAATGGTTATCCAATCTCTTCTTAAAAACTTCCAGTGTTGGAGCACCCTCAGGTTCTAGAAGCAAGTCGTTCCACTGATTAATTGTTCTCAATATCAGAAAACCTCTCCTTAGTTCCAGGTTGCTGATTATAAGCGATGCACTTTTTGCAAACTAGAAGTGGTACGCCTTGGTTCTAAGGACTGGATTTCATAATCAGAGATCCTAGCAACAAAGATCTGCTTGGGGTGCTTCTTCTGAGATTTTTGCCAGGGTTCCAAGTAACAGACCCATAGCAAACAAAACTCTGAGGCCAGTAGACTCCTCAAACAATAGTTTTATGGGCTATATCATATTGGCACAGTTCTGCTGGAAACCGACTCTGAAGGTTCCTGCAGTTTTCACCTAATTAAAAGTAAAAGTTTTTCCCCTTCCCCAAACAATCAGTCATGTAGTCCAATCAGGGTTCCGTCTGGTTGCCTGGTAACGTCACTCCTCCTCTCTCTGACCAGGTGTGAGAATGTCCTTGGTTCCCAGGCGAAAGTATTTTGTTTTGGCTACAAAACCCCAGCTATCTCTATTCCCCCCTTCCCTATCCTTCAGCTCCAGTGTGGCAACACTGAAGCTCCAAAATGGCTTCGGCCAGGTCAGAGTTGACAATCTTCTTCCAAAGAGTTTTTTTTTTTTTTTCCAGGATGGGATGGAGAAGAATGACATTCAGAGCTGCTGCTATTGCCACTGACCTGTCTGGGCCTTAAGGGACAAAGGAGAACTTTGCTGCACAGAGATGTAAAATTGGATGGAGGCCAGATTATCCATCCACGACTTCTAACCTTCTTTGGAGCTGATTCTGTTTCTCTTTCCTTCTATTGCCAAAAACACATTAATCTATTTCAAAAATTCTCCATGCACACCAGCAGTATCATGTCCACAGTTAACAGCTATCCAGCTGTAAGAGCTGAGATACACATGGAGAAAATATTTCCTTATTCACTGGAGAACAATAAATGCTATCCAGGAAATGACATAATAAATGTAACAACATTACTGTGAGCACAGGGATGGGAGTAAACTATTTAAAGCATTAATCAAAAAGACTGGATTCTGTTTATGTTTTTCTATGCATCCAATGGAAAGGCAATCCTCCCACCCTATAAATTTTAGATCCCTGAATATCTGTGTATGTGGAGTTAATCAAAGGTGACACCCTCATCTTCAAGAAAACTTGATGCGTTTATCATGTTGAATTGCAATGCGGTTTCCTTTTCCCTTTTTCTTTTGGTACATTGTACGAGGTTGGTCACTGTGGTATGTACACTATAGTTTATGGCCTAGCACAATATGTGAGGATCAGGAAAAATGACTTGCTGGGTAAAACCATGGGTAAAGCAATTCATGGCTTAGACGAATGGGTCTCCTTGCACGTTTTGCTAATTAACAAACTCAAATAAACAAGAACTGTCATATATTTCAAATCCCAGTCTCTGTAAAGCCGAAATGGCAGCCATTCTTGGCTTAGGCAACATAGCAATTTTGCTGCTGCAGTTGAACGTTGCATGGCATGGGGATAGGTTGATGGCATGGGGCAGGGCGGGGCTTCAAAAAATTTAACAACTGGTTCTCTGCCTGGTTGCTGGGTGGGTGTGGCCATGGTGGGCACGGCCTAGTTGGCTGCCTGCACTATGGTGGGTGGGGTTCACCCTCCCCACTCCAGAGGCTTTCCTCGAGCCTCCAGGGGGGCAAAAATGGCCTCCCCAGGCTCCGAAGGCCCTCTGGAGGCTGGGCCTGTTTCCAGCCTTCCAACTTCTGGAAGGCCAATTTCCCCCCTTCCCAGGCTCCGAAGGCTCTCTGGAGACCGGAAACTGACCTGTTCTGGAGCCTCAGAGGTCCATTTTTCACCCTCCCCGAGCCTCCGTGCAGTTATCTGGGATCCAAAATGGGCTGCATGGAGACTCCTGGGAGGGAAGGGCGGGGCCAGCCAGTCATTGCAACTACCGGCTCAGCGAACCAGTTGTAAAATTAACATCCAGTTCGCCCAAACCAGTGCAAACCGGTAGCAGCCTACCCCTGGCATGGGGATGATTTTTAACCATCCTTTTTTCCCCTCAGCAAACATATAAACCCAAATATCCTGGTATAACCACTCTAAGATAATATCTAAAACTTGTGGATTTATTTCCATCTTTTTCTTCGGCCCAAGACCCCAAACACCCAAACATGCTGAAGAAATGAATAAACGTTGTTCTGAATAAAAAACAGAACAACTGAATTGGAAGGGACCTTGGAGGTCTTCTAGTCCAACCCTCCCCCGCCTCAAGCACGAAACCCCATTCCAGATAAATCGTTGTCCAATCTCTTCTTAAAAACCTCCAGCGATGAAGCACCTAGAACATTGAAGGCAAGTCCTTCCACGGATTACACTGAGGGAACATATATCACTAAGAAAGTAGATACAGTATGAAAGAAGGAATACCAATGGCCTTTGAAGCAAATTTGGCTATACTTTGAGAAATCAGAGAAGATCTATTGCTAAAAGCAGGAGGATATTCTCCTCTTCTGAACAATTGTGGCTTAAAAGGGGTAATACTGGAGCATCCCATCAGTAGAAATAATAATAATAAAGAAAGAACACAGGAACAGGTGTGAAACAGTCTCTATTTCTCCTTGTAAATAAGGGATCTCCAATCTTGGCAACTTTAAGACTTGTGGACTTCAGCTCCTAGAATTCCTCAACCACCATGCTGGATGCAGAATTCTGGGAGCTGAAGCCCACAAGTCTTAAAGTTACCAAGTTTGGAGAGAAACCTGCTGTAAACAAAAGTATTACTCCATCTTTCTTCTGGAGAACAGATCATTGTGTCCAGCAAGTGTGAAAGCTTTCCTTTGAGATAAGACTTCAATCCTCAGCTAAAAAACAGGAGTGGTAGATGAAGAACCTTATGAGATTCTCAATGTCTTCTTGAGGTTTGGGGGACAATGCTCCCCAAATAGTAGCATCTGAAATGTATGGGTCAGCAGTTCTGAGGATGGACATAGGCTAATATCAATTGTTTCCTGCAAGTCTGCTTCTTCGCAGGAAGAAGTGTCAGTCCTAAATTAGATGGATCAATGATGTCTTTCAGCATTAAGCAGCTTCACCAGGCAGCACGATTTGTTATGCAATCTGTTTAAGTTTTGCATGGTTATTTTCACTTTAGTACTAGAGAACACAGCCAAAAAAACACATGCTTACAGCTATAATCAGGATTAGCTTTAAAACACATACATACATGCAAACACACACACACGTACAAACCCCAACAGAAAATTGAACTGTAGTCAAAATGCAGACACCATATGAATATTTGCCAATGGTATTAAACAAAAAAAAAGCAAAGTATGAAGTTTCTGGCAGGAGCAGAAAATGGACTGGCGTTTCTTTCTGGCAATACTTAAAAGATACCAATTCCTCACTTATGTTGTTGTTATTATTATTTATCCAAACAACACTGAACCATTGCTTTGTGCCTATCATCTGACGGTCTGGTTCTTCATTATACAAGGGAGGTTGCTCTCCAGAAATTCATCAGCCAAACTTAACATTCACTAGGAACATGCTGGAGGAAAAGAAAGGGAGTGAGGGGGTGAGGAAAGATGTAGTAATTGAATCCAGAACCTGAATTATTTGAAAAGAAAATATCTTCAGGAGGTAATTGATTGTTATATGGTGTAACATCCACAAATATTAAAAGAGGAAAAAGAAAATATGAATAAACTTTGTGTTGGTTAAGAAAACAGATCATTCTTGAGATAGTCCCCTTATGTGTATTGTATCTCAGCTTCACATTAACAAAAAAAAAAAAAAAAACAGTATAATCTTATGGCATATGTGGTCCTGTTTTCTCTCTCTCTGCATCCACTTTTTGTCATCACAATATAAAAAAGATGTTGAGACTCTGGAAAGAGTCCAGAAAAGTGAGACAAAAATTATTAGGGGACTGGAGGATAAAACATATGAAGAATGGTTGCAGGAATTGGGTATGTCTGATGAAATGAAGGACCGGGGTAACATGATAGCAGTGTTTTAATATTTGAGGAGCTGCCACAAAGAAGAGGGGGACAATCTGTTCTCCAAATCACCAGAAGAAAAGACAAGAAACAATGGATAGAAACTAATCAAGGAGAGAAGCAACCTAGAACTAAGGAGAAACTTCCTAACAGTGAAAATAATAAACCAGTGGAATGGCTTGCCTTCAGAAGTTATGGGTGCTCCAACATTGGAGGTTTTGAAGAAGAGCCTGGATAGCCATTTGTCTAAAATGGTATAGGGTCTCCTGCTTGAGCAGATAGTTGGACTAGAAGACTTCCAAGGTCCCTCCAACTCTGTTATTCTTTTATTCTCCAGATTATTCCAAAGCAGTTTGAAACTGTTCCACAATTGTTTTCACTGCTGCCAGTCTCAATATTGAGGGAACACATGGAGATGGCAATCTATCAGCTAGGTCCTCTTCACTTACTAACAGGAGAATATTATTGTCAGTCTGTGCTCCCTCTAAATCCCAAGAAAGAAATACTCAGACTCCATGGTGTAGAGCAAAGTTATCCTTTTACTGGGAAATAAAATGGAAACGACAGAGCCAATTCCGAAACTGAGAAATTGGCGGGTAGAACACATATACAAAGGAATAGAATTGCTCCCACCCCCCAAAGTTCAAATGATTCTTCCAATTAAAACTTCTGAATAGGATCATGTGGCCATCTCCAGGTGGTGATGAGGCTACTGTCAGTTGACCTTGACATATTTTGATAAAAGTTCGCAGTTGCGCAAAAAGGGACAGAAGCTAGCGAAGAAATGGAAAGTTAAAGAAAGGAATCCCCCCTCCCCTTGCTAACCCAGCAAAGGAATGCAAAACACCTCCTGCCTTCTTCCCCTCCAAGATTCCCCCCTCCCACCGTTTCATGACAGCCGAAAGAAGTAAATTGGCATAGCAGCAGAGATGCAATAGTTAGAAGACAGAATATACTTATTAGGAAGATATCTTGAGGCTGACAATTATGGAAAATATAATTTGCTCACTGCCCTACCCAACTGAGCTAATGCAGAAGACAACAAACATCTCCACCCCTATTCAATACAAAAAGGAAGAAAATAATAATTATAATAAATTGCCAGGGGCCCCTCACAATTCTATTTTGATCCATCTTGGGTGAGTTCATGTGCAGCTGGCATAAAAGAACACTTTCCTGGCTGTTGAAACTATTGTTTGTTTATGAATCTGTCATTCTGCTTCAATTTGAATGCCCATTGAAAGCTTTGAAGACAGAATTACATAACCTTGTTCCTTAACATATGAGATTCTGTTCCTGGCTTCCCCAAACCAACTGCTAGAACAATCAGGAAGGGATACTGAAGGGTAGCGGACCATTATTATTGAAGTGACAGAGTTGCAGTAGTGTGAAGAGGGATGATTAGTATTTGCCCCCCAAATAAGCAAAAATAAAAATATTGCCCAATAGTTAATGCATCAAATCTTCCTTCATCCTTTCAGGGAGCCCTCAATAGGCAACTCTAATGAAGAAGAAGAAAGAGTGACAATGGTGGGAAATCTGGTGCCAATTGCGATCGTACGTTGAGGATATTGAACTCGTGCAATGTCTTCAAGTAAAAGGGACCTTCAGTTGCTCAAAATTGCTTTCCGTTTCATGCATAGACTGTAGGCAGTCATCAAAGTGCCTTCTGTGACCAATGACAGAGAGGCATTCTCAGATCCTTCGAGCCATTTCTGCTTGTTGCTGATGTTCTTTGCTCCAGAGCTGAGTTTTGGCATTGCTGGGAAGGATAATTCCTCTTGTTGTTTCCTTTAACAATGTCTTTTACTGTGTGTGGATTGTTGTCTTTGTAGTTGTAGACAGCACTGACCACATGCACTTCAGTATGTCCAAGCTTTGCAATTTAAGCAATTCATATAAAAATTGGCACGGACAAGGAAGAACAATAGGCCACATTGTTTCCCTATTCGGTGGTTGCTGTAGATTATTTTCTAAATCTAATCTCTTTCCCGATGCCAACATATAGGCCAGAAGCAAAATTATCTAATCATTTGCATGGATTCCAGCCATGCCAACTTCCCCCTGGCTGGAGCCAAAAGAAATTCTTCTCCAGGTAGTAGATAGGCAAATGGTACCAGCAAATATTGTTGTTTGGTCCGTGAGTTTTCAGAAAATGTCATCACTTTTATTTATCATGCTCTTTATCCAGGAAAGGCAGTGACATTGAACTATCACGTTACATTTGCTGTTAAGTGGTCTGTGCCTTGAGGAATTACAGTCTAGCATTTGATAAAGGGGTGATGACAGAGGAAGGAGAAGGCACATTGGAAGTGTGGTTTGGGAGGTAATTCAGGTGCCCTCTCTGAATATTCCTATGCCTTCTGTCAATGAAGTCGCTATCAGCTCTCTCTACCTCTTGAAAGCTCATCTGGCCTGAAAGCCAACAGATTTGGAAGGTTAACTCTGTTGCCTTTTTGGGGGGTAGACTTTGAAAAAACACAACATTCCTTGTATAGACCATGATGGGAAGGTAAAAAAAAAAAAAAGAGGGAGAAATTTGATTCAGGTACACTCCACAAAAGTTCTCCCTTTAAACTTAGCTTAGTTCTAAGAGCCATAGGATCACCTCTAAAATACAGCAATTATGTTTTAAATATGTTCCTTGAGGAAATAGATCTGCTGCTTTTTCATAGAGAATACAATACAGGACAATCAAACAAAATGAAACGAAATGAAAACATATATTTCCACCCTCACAACAACAAAAAAAGTGTACGTACAAAAAAAAGAAAGAAAAAGTGGTCAGTTAAACTCTGTTGACTTTTAATGGACAATTATGCAATTTGGTATGTCAAGGGACTCTCCGAATTATAACTTTTAAAAGGATTTAAAAAAAAACAAATAAGGGGAAATTTTCTGACACTGAGGACAATCAACCCATGAAACAGAAGTGGCCTTCAGAAGTTGTGGGAGCTTCATCCCTGGAGGCTTTCAAGAAGAGACTGGACTGCCATCTGTCAGAAATGGTGTAGGGTCTCCTGCTTAGGTGGGTTGGACTAGATGACCTACAACATCTCTTCCAACTCTGTTAATCTGTACATATCTGTACTTTCTTTCTAAGGTAGTGGCCCCCAAACTTTTGGGCACTAGGGTCCAGCTCCGTGGAGAGAGGTTTTTCCATGGACCAGAGGGAGTATGGTTTCATATGATGCCTGCATCCCATGGAAGGGGCTTCACTTGTTGTGTGGCCTGGTTTGTGGCATGCTGTGGACCGATGCCGGTCCGTGAACCCAGGATTGGGGACACCTGTTCTAAGGTGTTACCACAGCAGCCTGGTTTCAGTTTGGCCCATGGACCCCTTTATAAATTAAGACACTCTTTGATGTCCTCAGTTACAATCACAGCCTGGTGATAACAACAGATGACATCAGAAGCAGGAGAACATGCCTAACTAATTTATTTTGCTTGACTTTATTCATTGTACAGGAAAGAGAGCAGAACTGATAGATCTTTCTAAGGCAACTTTTTTTTTTTAAGGACAAGAACTTTTAATAGGGAAAAAAGACAGTGCGGATAAATGAAGAGCAGCAGGATCTTTTTTTTTTTTTTTGTAAGTTTTATTTGAGTTTTCACAAAAAGAAAAGAAATACAAGTAAAACATCTTTTTTGAAAGCGGCATAATCCCGGGTTACATCTCTTCGTACAGACACAAATTCAAGTTCATGCTCATTTTTATATTCCATTCCATATCTTATTACTATTCTACATTTTCTACATAGCTTCTCCCCTCTTTTAACTTTCTTAATTTTATTTTATTTATTTCATCTCAATTCAAATCATTGTACTTATATTCTTTGTCTGTCCTGTTTCAACTGTCTACTATCTTTTCTCATTAAACAGAATTTCTCCTGTAATCACTGATTGGAGTATGACGCCTTTATATCATTCCCCTAAAATTATAACACTTAATATAATACATAACTTTCATTCGGATTCTGCTTGGCACATTCTAAAACTACACATTGTATTCTTAAAAAAAGAAAAAAAGATTATACATGTATAATATAATTAAAACAACAATCCGTTCCAATTCAATTCTATCATTAATATTAATATTCATTTAGATCTTAACATTTTGCACATTACTTTTCAAATAAATATCATACTTCTATGGGAACAATTATAAACTTTCCATAGTTAATTTCCCCCCCCTTCACTTATATTTTATAAAACATTGACTAATTAAAATGTTCCCATTCCTTCCTAATTCAATTTTCTCATTTATTTTATTTCATTTATTTTATTCACAAACATTTCCCCAAACCACACCAACTACTTTATCCCTTTTTTAATCATATGTTGTTTTCATTTTTCTAAAATTATTTCTATTACAAATATAACAATACAATCTTATGTACCTTCACACAATCCCTTTTTCAGTTAGATTTTCACCCATTATCTCTAAATAGGTCCTGTTTCTTTACATCTTGCCCCAAACCTTTATAACTTCTCTTCCTTTCCTTCTTCCCCCTCTTCTTCTCTCTCCCCTTTTTACCCCCCTGTCTCTCCACCTCCATTTCCCTCTTCTGTATTCCCCTTTTCTGTTGCTTTCCAACATTATATCCACTTTTCAAATTATTTTCCCCTTTTTTGGCTGTTTTTATAGGTCTTAAATTCTCCATTCTCTTTCCCCACTTTCCCCTTTCTTCCCCACATAGAGTTACTTGTTCATTAAAGATGGCTTCTTCTTTGTCCCAGTCTTCTTGTTTTGCAGTCTTTTCTTGTTGTTTCTCATAGTTGGAGATCTCCATTTCTAAGAATTGAAAAACGAAGCCAAAAGAGCCCTTCCCTTCTTGTGCCTCTTCCTTGTATTTTTTTAAGTTCCATTTTCAATTCATCCAGAAGTGATGCCACTGTAAAAAAATTTAAACAATCACCCAATTGATTTTAGTCATTCAAATATAATAACCAAAAATCCAAAAGTCACCAGACAGTCCAAATACACACAGCTATTTCTTTTTACACTTTCTCTTCCTGGGGTTACTATTTAGTTGCAAAATCTCAGTTAAAATGTATCTTTTAAAAGTCTTGTTGAAGTTTTACTTTAGATTCTTTTGAAGTCCAGGCAGTTTCCTCCCTCCAGATCCTGCCCTTATTCTTTTCCTCTCCCTTCCTGCTTATAAAGAAAAAAGTTTTTAGTGTCCAGAAATCTTTATTGTCCCTTTGGCATTTAGTTATATTTTCAGCTTAATTGCCTATTGATGCCAAAGCGGATTTTTCCAATTTCTTATTCCGATCTCTTAGTTGTCAATGTAAGGAAGGAGAGAGAAGAAAAGAAAACCTTTCCCTTTTCACTTTCTTTCGCTGCTTCCGACCTTCTTTGGGAGCAATGTTATCTTTTGTAAAATTTAAATTCCAGGGTACCTTAATTGTTGTTTTTTCAGCTTAACCCAGTCAGCCAAAACTTTCACTTCTTATCTTCCTCCTGCACTTTCTTTTCCGGTTGAGTTCTTCTTTGAGGCGGCCATTTCTGACCACCGCTCCTACTGCCTTCGGGAAAGGGAGTTTGGCCAGCTGAGGAGAAGAGATGCGGCTCTCCTCGACCCTGCTGGCAGTCTCCCCATTCTTCACCACCTCTACAGGGTGGCTTAGCCCCGAAGCCAGCTGGCTCGGGGCGCTCCAGCGGCGAGCCCAGGCAGAAACCGCGCACAATCGCGGATTCCTGTCTGTCGCCGAAGCCCTTCAAACCGGAAGTCCCCAGCAGCAGGATCTTTTGAGGACAACACTTTATTCCTCATTAATAAGCAAACAACAAATATTTACAGCGTGAGATTAAGATGGATGCTGCCACCAGGGGAAGATCAATCCAGAAGGAAGATGATCTTCCATATGGCTCTTTGCAGGGGTGGGCAGTTGCTGCCCAGTTGCTGGGTTGCTGTAGTCATGGTGGGCATGGCCTAGTTGGCCTCCTGCACCATGGCCTGGGGGAGTGTTTTTGACCTCCTCTGGCTCCTGAGGCTTTCCTCGAGCCTCTGGGAGGACGAAAATGGCCTCCCGGGCTCCAGAGGCTCTCTGGAAGCTGGAAGTGGGCCCATTTCTGGCCTTCCTGAACTTCCAGGAAGCCCGTTTTTCACCCTCCTCGTCTCTGCATGTGCTCTGCACTTACCTGCATCCAAAACTGTCCACGTGGGGACTCCTGGGACAGGTGAGGTGAGGTGGGCGGGGCCAGCCAGGAGTGGGATTTGAGGGTTCTCCGAACTGCACAGAATCCGAGCTAGGGTCTCTCCTGAACCCCTGAGAACCCCCAGCAGCCCACCCCACCCCCCGGCCCTTTGATCAGTTATGTCAGCAGAAACCACACTTGTCTCTTGATTGAGTTTGTGTTCCCCCTAGTCTTTGTTTCTGTTTGCATTGTTTTGCGGACTCAGCTCCAATTGTGGCTTCAAATGATTCACCCTTATGAGCAGACCTGGGGAGAATAAACGTTTGCGTATGCCCTGTGCAGATGTAGAGCAATTAAGTCCTATTGTTTACGCCACAATGCTTTCATCCATGTCCTGTTCATTTAATTGTGGCTTATATGATGATTAGATATAGGTGTAATTTCTGGGAAGCTGTCTGAAAACAGGAGGAGGCGTAAGGTCATACTGGCAGGGGGCTGAACCACAAGCAGGAATATGTCCATTTTACTCAGAGTTTGGAAAAAGATGCTGCTCCTTTAATCCTGCATCATCATTGGCTCAGTTCATTCAGTTCATGGTCAGTCATGCCTTGTTAAGGAAGTACAAGACACACATCATTGTTCCATGCATTTTCATGTTTCCTTCTAGACTGCAGGGGTCTTCAAACTTGGCAACTTTAAGAGGACTTCAACTCCCAGAATTCCTCCTCCAATCATGTTAGCTCAGGAATTCTGGGAGTTGAAGTCCACAAGTCTTAAAGTTGCTATGTTTGAAGACCCTTGCTCTAGAGCAACCATCTTCTGCTTTACTGCTGTATGTGGGCTCCTTGGTGCTCTCTGAGCTCGGTTGTTTTCCTGCAGATGTTTCATTACCCAACTAGGCAATCTCAAGCACGGGTAGTCCTTGATTTAC
This sequence comes from Notechis scutatus, assembly GCF_049901735.1. NCBI lineage: Eukaryota > Metazoa > Chordata > Lepidosauria > Squamata > Elapidae > Notechis > Notechis scutatus. The sequence goes on from NC_142019.1 coordinate 12,637,661, forward strand.
AACTACAACTGAGCCCACAATTTATGTTGCCAAGTTAGACATTTGTTAAGTGAGCTTTGCCCCATTTTACAATTTTTCTTGCCATATTTGTTAAGTGAATCACTGCAGTTGTTAAGTTAGTAACACGGTTGTTAAGTGAATCTGGCTTCCCCGTTGAGTTGGCTTGTCAGAAGGTCACAAAAAGTGGACCACATGACCCTGGGATACTGCAGCCGTCATAGCTACGAGTCAGTTGCCAAGTGACTCAGTTTTGATCATGGGACCACGGGAAGGCTGCAATGGTCGTAAGTGTGAAAAATGGCCATAAATCACTTTTTTCAGTGCCGTTGTAAGTCACTAAGTGAACTGTTGCAAGTCGAGGACTACCTGTATTAATGATGTGATCTAGGTTAGGTTATAAAACATATGGGGGGAAAAAACCCACCAAGCTAAAAGAGCATCAAGGACCCCACTACTGTGCATGCAGAACGAACTCTCACCGAACCAGTAGTAACGCCGGTTGAATCCCACCCCTGATTCAGTCCCCATATTTTCTGTATTTAGAGAGGAAGGTCTCCATGATACTGAATTAATTTAGTTGGACACAAGTGGAATTGTCTAAGTATCATGTCACAAGTGGGCTGAAGCAGGATGATCATGACTTAATGCAATATATGAACCTGGCCAAGGCCATGGACAGGTTCAAAGAAAAATCCAACGCAGAAATAAGGAGAAATTTCCTGACCGTGAGAACAATTAACCAGTGGAATGGCTTGCCTCCAGAAGTTGTGAATGCTCCAACACTGGAAGTTTTTAAGAAGAGATTGGGCAAAACCCCTCTCAACTCTATCATACAGTTACTTGTTAAAGGTCTGTGGAGATTCTCAATCATCCAGGTCATGGTTGTCCCAAAGATGCTTTTTCAAGAGGCAACTGGACTTTCTGGGTTTTCTTTGAAGACGTTTTGCTTCTCATTCAAGGTGCTTCTTCAAAACCAGAAAGCTTCCGTTGCCTCTTGAAAAAGCACCTTTGGGACAGTTGCTGTTATATTTTGGTACGGAAGATGAGATGCAAAGAGTCTTTTTTAAAACTCCAGAAGTAAAGTGTTCATGATACCCTCACCAGTGGTGGTATTAAAATGGTTTTACCACCGGTTTGGTGGGTGTGGCTTGGTGGGCATGCTTTGCGCACGCACAGAGAGGCTTTCCTACTGATCTCCTGGACTCCTGCAACCCTCCCTGGGTCTTCAACGGCTGATGCGTGGCAATCCACTGTGCCACACGATGCAGCTGAGCTTCAAAAGCAGGAAATAAAGATCAGTATGGAGCCGGGGTGGGCAGGCGGGCTCAGAAGCTGATCATCGGAGTGAACTGGTTCGCTACCAGGTCATCTTTGGAGGTACCGGTTTGGCCGAACCAGGCTGAACCAGTAGAATCCCAACCCAGACTCTCACCCATTTTTCTCCCTGCTTCTTATATCAGTGTGATTCTGTTTCTCTCCCCCCCCCACCCCCCGAAGTCAATACTAAACTAATTTATTGAGATTTGAGATTAACCCATGTACTGGCCTGCCTTTAAGGGACACCATCAGCCTATTAGATGGTCTATATACTTTAGTTAGGAAGTGTCCCCTCTCTGTGTGAGGGGACCAAGGTAACGTCTAAGTCAGGGTGTCCAACCTTGGCAACTTTAAGACTTGTGGACTTCAACTCCCAGAATTCCTCAGCCAGCAAAGCTGGCTGAGGAATTCTGGGAGTTGAAGTCCACAAGTCTTTAAAGTTGCCAAGGTTGGACACCCCTGGTCTAAGTGAAGGCAAGGGGATATTTCCAAGTTGAACCTTTTCCCATTAATCCTTTCCTAAATGAGCTGTTTTCACGCCTTCTGTAGTGACACAGAACTTAATCCACCCCACAACCCCCGAACATTGGGAAAGACTTTAATCCTCTTAAGTTGACAAAGCTTTTTCTTTTAACCTCACACCTCTCTCACTTCCTATGACCCAAGCCTCCCGTTTTCCCCCTTTCTTTTTTTCTTCTCTTCACAACTAAACCATGGGAGGTTAAAAAAAAAAAAAAGGGTCCAAGCAGAAAAACTGCCAAGGATGAACTGTACATCTGAAAAGTAGAAACCTTTCAGACATACTGGCTGTGCTCATACCATACACTAAGCTGTTAGTTAGAACATAGAACATAGAACATAGAATAATAGGGTTGGAAGCAGGGGTGGGATTCCATTTTTTTTAACAACTGGTTCTGTGGGTGTGGCTTAGTTGGTGGGCGTGGCTTGGTGGTCATGTGACTGGGTGGATGTGGCCAACTCAATATCACTCACATCGAGGCACCATCGCCTTGAAGCAGGACCAATTAAGGCATATAAAATATGGACATTATAGAAATCTAGGTCATAAGTTAGAACAAACCTACAGGTCAAATTTACTTCTGTATTTTGTCTGCTGCAAAATTAAGGAACTTATATTTTAAGGAAGTAAAGCTCTGCTTCTCTTGCAACTAAGGATGGGAATGGAAAATTACTGTTGGTGTAAGATAACAGAATAAGCAAGAAAAACATATCCTCTTTTTGTGTTCCTGCCGTAACACAGGATATTGCATTTATCTGTCCTAAGATGCGTGTATAATCAGTTGACCGTAATTTGTGAAAGTGTTAAAGGTAAACGCCCAGACCTATGATGAGGTCATTCTGGGTATAAAGAAACCACCCCAGATGCAGCTGGGTGTTCAGAATCTGTCATGCTAATGCTCTGAACCTTTTCCGTGGTCTTGAGTCCTGTCTCTGACATATGACTTGCTGCTACAGCCTCACCTGGCCTCTCATGACTGTGGGGATGCTGCAACAGTCGTAAGTGTGAAAAATGGTCATAAGTCACTTTTTCAGTGCCATTGTACCTTTGAATGGTCACTCCACACAAGCAAAGTACCAGCAAAGGAGGGGGAAAAAAACTCCAGAGAGGTTCCTGAGACAGGAAGTCTAGTCCTGCCAAGAATGTAATAAGGGTTAATGGAGAGGCAGTTTCTGTAAGCAACACCAGAATGTTTCCTTCCTGCCTTCCTTACAGGATTAGGCCAGTAATTTCTTCTAACAACCAGTTCTCCGAACTGTTTAGAATGTTAACAACCGGTTCCAGCAAATAGGTGCAAACTGGTAGAATCCCACCCCTGGTTGGAAGGGACCTTGGAGGTCTTCTAGGCCAACCCCTTGCTTGAGCAGGAGATCCTACACCATTCTGGACAGATGGCTGTCTAGTTTTTTCCTTGAAATGTGCAGTGATGAAGCACCCACAACTTCTGGAGGCAAGCCGTTCCACAGATCAATTTCTCCTTACTTCTAGGTTGGTGCTGTCTTTAATGATCTTCCACCGGTTATTTCTTGTCCTGTCCTCAGATGCTCTGGAGACTAAGTTGACCTTCTCTTCTTTGTGACAGCCCCTTATGTACTATGGTTTGCTGAATAAATCCCACCTGACTCAATTCAGACAACACGCCAGTCAAAATACCATGTCACAGCTTCATAAAGAGCAGATGGTGCAAATTTTCTCATGGACCTTCACAACTCGTTGGGATTTCCACAGTCTAGTCCAAATACTGTTTCCTCTGTACAATCACACAGATCTCATTTTGGGAGGAATATCACTGTTGTCTCTACTGTTGTCATCCTAATAAAGGAGAATGTTTGTAGCTCTGGCTTAAAATTAGGGGTCTTTGGTTGCTTTTTTGCAGACATTTTGTTACCCAAACTAAGTAACATCATCAGTGCTAATAAGATGTGGAGTGTGTGGGGAGGAAGAGGAGGAGACTGTGAAGTCCTTGGTGCTCCTTGAGCATGGTTGCTTCCTTGCAGATAGGACCCCAACTAGTTAACATCATCAATACTAGTAAGGAGCGGGGTTAGTTCTCATTTTATATTTGAGTGGCTTGCTTGTTTCAAGTTCCTTGACTGGGATATTGTTTGCTGTTATTATTCCGCTGCACAGATGAGAATCCTTGAGCCTTTCTTTTCACCAAGTTGAACTAAAAAATGCCATATTGCAGCTAGCAGTTGGAATACTGACTGGGAATTGAAGTGAATTTAATGAAATCCAATTTCAATTAAGTGAAATTGTACTGATGTCTGTTAAAATGAATTGTACTGTATAAAGTATCATGCATATTTCAGGAGAAGCATTGCTTACCCAAAAATTATTTACTTTGATGTTAACGTTTAATGTTAATGCTTAATGTTTTGATATTTTTAATTGCCTATATATCGTTCATACTGTTGTACGGTGTCATATCATTTATGATATTGTAAGCCACTTGGAGTCACTTGATAGTGAGATGGGTAGCATAGAAATGTAATCAATAAAATAAATCAATTTAAAAAAATCCTCAGGTATTTGTGTCATGAAGGGGGTTGAGGTATCAGTTATCAACATCACCTGTGATCATTTAGCACCAGTTTACATCAGTAGACACAGATGTTCAGGACAAGCCAAGACGTCATCCTGTGCACCATGAAATCACATAAACAATACAGATTGTATAAAGAACATGACGTGCATCTCTTGGAGGATAATATCACGTGTCTTCCTTCGGTTGACCCTGCAAAGGTCCAAATTAGCAGAAACCAAGCTGTCCTACTTTTTCTGAATGTCCTGTTCCAGGTTGCAGGATGTGGAGGTCACACATTTGAGTATTCCTACTCTACTACTAAATACAAAGCTTAGTAGTAGTACTAAATCTACTAAATACAAAGCTTAGCCCATGCAAAATGATCTTGCAAAAAAATTTCTAATTGACACATAACCTGGCTGGGCATAGTACACTAAGCTAAACTGCAGCTTTAAAGTGAGCCTGTTTAAAGTGTAGTGGTGAAGGCATCAGGCTAGAAACCAGGAGAGCATAGATTCTAATTCTGCCTTGGGCACAAAGACAGGTGGTCTTGGCCAGCCATTGTCTTTCAGCCCTAGGAAGGAGGTAATGGCAAACCCCTTCTGAAAAACCAAGGCAAAACTGAAGGAAAGGAAAGGAAAGGAAAGGAAAGGAAAGGAAGGGAAGGGAAGGGAAGGGAAGGGAAGGGAAGGAAGGGAAGGAAGGAAGGAAGGAAGGAAGGAAGGAAGGAAGGAAGGAAGGAAGGAAGGAAGGAAGGAAGGAAGGAAAGGGAAGGCAGGCAGGCAGGCAGGCAGGAAGGGGAGGGGAGAGAGGAAGGAAGGAAGGAAGGAAGGAAGGAAGGAAGGAAGGAAGGAAGGAAGGCAGGCAGGCAGGAAGGGAGGGAAGGCAGGCAGGCAGGCAGGCAGGAAGGGAGGGAGGGAAGAAGGAAGGAAGGAAGGAAGGAAGGAAGGAAGGAAGGAAGGAAGGAAGGAAGGAAGGAAGGAAGGAAGGAGTGCAGCTACCTAGCTGTTAGCTCAGTGCAGAGTATGAACTTTGTCAGTTAGATTAATTCAATAAATTATCATTCAATTAATTGTGTATTGGGGCATCTATGAGTTTAGAAAACAAGCTATTCCATAATATAGTTTGTTTAGTTTTGGCTTCCAATATTTTGGTAAACCTAGCTTTTACTGTTCAACAGCATGACATAAAATGAGATGTGAAAATCCAGTTTTAAATGACTTGGACACCAAGCTCTTCTGTTAGGGCAGATGGGGTGTTTTGTAACACCAATGAACCCCATCCCATCATTTCCTAAAACCCATCTCTCATCCATGCAGAGATACTCACACAGACACACACACACACACACACAAATAACATATGTCAAATAAAATGGACACTGGGAATTAAAAATGTCGTTTTTCCAGCTGCTTTCTGGAATAATACAGATCCTCTAAACTGTATCATATGGTCTTTCTGAACATACAGATTAGCTCTAATTCTCCACAGTCTTACAGACTAACACATGCAGCAAGAACAGATGTTTAACAGTAAACCACTGGCAGAAAACAGGGTTTGTGCCTATTTGTTTGGCAAGAGGAAAAACCTCCTGCTTAAATGCACAAGCAAAAAATAGTTCAACCGGTTCCTTCGCAACTGATCCATGTTTCATTTCATGGCTGTTGCTCAATTGAGACCAGCCGTTGAGCTGGGCTGGTTTGTATCACCTGATGGTTCTCTTTCCCATAGGGGATTCTTTTTGTTGTTGTTGTTGGGGGGGTTTGTTGCTGCTGGAGCCAGTGGAGAATTTGAGACTACAAAGGTAACTCATTTGTTGAGGTATAGAAGCCAAAGCAATTCTTGGCGTCAATATCAAAAATTAATTCATTCACGCTGGTGTGAATACCTGTGGTTTTTGCATACTCAGATACAAAAATCTATGCCACCAAATAAAAACTGAATGCACTAATTATCACATTAAACAAGAGGAAAACCTTCTATGCACCAATTCCACCCGCACTTTCTACAATTTTGTAAACAACAAACTAAAAGACTCAAGGTCCATCCCACCCCTGAAAGGACCTAATGGCAAAGACTGTAATGATGACACCATCAAAGCAAACCTCTTTAACATATTCTTTGGCTCAGTATTTGTAAACAGCAATGGATCAAGCCCAGTACTTCCTAGTCGAACCACAGACAACTACAATGATCTAATACATATGGATTTTATAGAAGACATTGTTGAAAAAGCACTACGCAATCTAAAACCATCCCTATCTATTGGACCGGACAGAATATGTGCCTACTTCTTAAAAAAGCTATCCACTGCCATAGCCGAACCTCTAAGCATAATCTTTGAAAAATCTTTCAGAACCAGCTCCTTGCCTAACCTATGGTCATAAGCCACGGTCATCCCCATCTTCAAAAAGGGAGACCCCAGCCTAGTTGAAAATTACAGACCAATCTCTTTATGCTGCGTCACCTGTAAAGTAATGGAATCAATTATTAACCAATCTATTATCCTCCACTTAGAGACAAACAAACTACTCTCTAATAAACAATTTGGTTTCAGAAAAATACTATTCTGTAATCTGCAACTCTTACACTGCAAAAACATATGGACTACACAACTCGATCAGGGCAAAACAATAGACGCAATCTACATAGACTTCTGTAAAGCCTTTGATTCAATGGTACACGACAATACTACTAAAGCTAAAATCTTATGGTATCTCTGGACACCTGAATAACTGGATAGAAGCATTCCTGTCAAACAGACAACAAATGGTCAAAATTGGGAGCGTCCCATATCATGTATCTGATATTAACACAATTGAAAAAGTCCAGAAATATTTCACAAGAAGAGTTCTCCACTCTTCTACTCATTGCAGAATACCTTATGCCACAAGACTTGAAACTCTAGACCTAGAAAACCTAGAACTACACCGCCTCTGGTCCGATCTAAATATAGTATATAAAATCATACATTGCAATGTCCTACCTGCAAATGAATACTTCAGCTTTAATCATAATACAAGAGCAAACAATAGATACAAACTCAAGGTTAACTGCACCAAACTTGACTGCAGAAAATATGACTTCAGCAACAGAGTGGTCAATGTCTGGAATACTCTACCTGACTCTGTGGTTTCTTCCCCAAACCCCAAAAACTTTAACCTTAGTCTGACTACTATTTTCCTCACCCGCTTCCTAGGAGGCCTGTAGGGGGCGTGCATAAGCACACCAATCCTGCCTACCATCCCTGTCCTATTGTTTTTTTAATTTTTCTTATTAGTATCTATCTCATGTATTCAAAACTATATTTATTCTTATACCTGTATCTTGTAAGCGATTGACAAATCAAATAAATACTAAATACTAAAATTTGTCGGGGAAGTTTAAAAAAAATCAGTTTCATTGGCATAAGCCCAGAATTGCAAATCATTCTACCAACCTTTATGTAAGGTATGTTCACATTTAAGCTTCTTTTTGTGTTTAATTGAACATGATTCTTTTACGAACCCAGGAACCGAAGTATAAACAAGTATTGCCACAGAGAAAGCAGCTAAGGTACAATGCCTTATAAAATACAGAACAGATATAGAATCACAGGGTTAGAAGAACCTTGGAGGTCTTCAACTCCATGCTCAAGCAAAAGATCCTATACCAATTTGGAGAAATAGCTGTCCAGCCTCTTCTTGAAAGCCTCCAATAATGGAATACTCACAACTTCTGGAGACAAGCTGTTCCACTGATTAACTGTTCTCACGATAAGAGATTTCTCTTTAATTCTAGTTTGAATCTCTCTTTGATAAGTTTCCTTCTGTTATTTCTTGCCCTACCCTCAGATGCTTTGGACAATAGGTCAACCCCTTTTCTCTGTGACAGTTCCTCAAATATTAGTAGACTGCTATTGTGTCAGCCCTAATCCTTATTATTATTATTATTTGTTAGACTAGATATACCCAGTTTCTGCAACCGTTCATGGTGTTTTATCCTCCAATCTCCTGTTCATCTTTATTGCTCTTCTCCGAATCTTTTCTATAGTCTCAACATCTTTTTTGTGTCAAGGTGACCAGTATTCCAAGCGTGGACTTACTGGTTACCAGAGGAAAGATGGGAAGGGGAGGGGAGGAGGGGAGGGGGGCAGGGGAGGGGAGGAGAGGAGAGAAGAGAGAAGAGAGAAGAGAGAAGAGAAGAGAAGAGAAGAGAAGAGAAGAGAAGAGAAGAGAAGAGAAGAGATTCTGAATCATTTATGGACAGGTAAGATATAAATTGGCAACTTTTTTTCTACAGAAGAAAATCAGATTATTCTTCCACAATCAAAATTCACCTCAAGGGGAGAAGGTTTCTTCAGAGCAATTGGGAAGTCTTCCATAATTTCCAATCAGGACAAATTATCTGAGGTATAAAAGATTGAGATCTTAGAAAACGTATTTTGAGTTTTCCACATTTTACCAAGAAACCTCAGCCAATTTTCAAAATAATCTGAAGGAAATTCTCGCTGCTCTGCTAGACTCAAGGCTGGCTAGGGTGTGCTCCATTCTACTCCAAAGATGTTTCTTAGACTGCTATGACTTCATCCCAATTCTTTGACAAAACCCAGATTATGTTTTCTCGACTTTGCTTTCCCAGATAGGTTTAAAAAAAAAAAAGAATTAGCATGCAAATTGAATATTGCAGGCTAGATTTTGCATAACGTCCGTTATTAGAAACAGCTCTTCATGTCAGCTGCAGCCTCACATGATTTTTCTCAGCCAGATGTGGGAGACATCTCCCTGGTATGTGGAAAAGCCAAGGCCATCGTGGAACAAGCTTTTTCCTGCACAGAGAAAACCCCGGGGCAGCAATACAGAAGGAACCACTGAACCAGTAATTCCATGGGGCAGGGAGCCAGCTCTCTCTGCCCAGGTCCTGAAGAGATCCGATGCCAATGCTTAGCTGGTAAACATCATTTCTAAGTGTCAATTTACACTCTTCAGCAGATGTTTCTGTTTTGGAGAGTAATGGAAATTTTATGGACCATTTTCTCCTCTTCCTACCTCTTCTTCAGGACCAAGCATCAGATGCTCAGTAAGACAAAGTAGTTTATGGCCAAGCTTGCCAAAATGGAGGTTCTGCCCATGGAAAAACTGAAAACGCCAGAGAAAACCTCTTGAAAGTGATGTAAGAGTTAACCAGGAAATATTGCAGGTCTTGGTCCTTCGTTCCCCAATTAAAGTTGTGGATTATAGATGCTTTTCAAGAGCTTCAGTCAAGCAAATCTAAGGAGCTATAATCTATGAAGTTAGATTATAGATTATACTAGCTCGATACCCATGCTTCGCTATGAAACTATGTGGTCAGGCTTAGATTTTGGGGAGGAAAATAAGGGGGGGAAATTCTGCCTCTGCCTACCAGCATCCATCGATATTTATCTGGCTAGTGTCCTGTTTGAAAAGTGAAACAGTATTTGTTGTGTGAGCAAAAAGGAGACAGCACGGAGCTTGGGTGTGGCTTAGCTCAACTGTTCTGTACTAAAGCTACTTGGTGCTGTGAAAGTAAAACCAAAACTGAAACTCCTCTCCTCTGCTTATGTTTTGCATTTGGAACAGATTTCTTTTCAGGTGGGGAAGGCGCAGTGGTGGGATTCAAATTTTTCTGCTAACTGGTTCTGTGGGCATGGCTTGGTGGGCGTGGCAGGGAAAGGATACTGTAAAATCTCCAGTCAGAGGTGGTATTTGCTGGTTCTCTGAACTACTCAAAATTTCTGCTACCAGTTCTCCAGAACTGGTCAGAACCTGATGAATGCCACCTCTGGGAAGGGGAGTAGAACTCCTTAGCATCAGAGCATGTAAATAATAATAATAATATATGAAATACTAATGCTGTGATGGTCATTTCAAAAAACCTTTCTTAGTGAGCCCCTAGAAATCAAGAGGAACATATGTGCCAAATTTCAAGTTTGTAGGCTTTATGGTTCTGGAGATTTTGTGATGATGCATGAGTGGTATTTCACTTTTATATATATATAGATTATGTTTATAAAGAATAAAATTAAAAAAAATAAAGAAAGAGAGGGAGGGAGGGAAGAAGGAAGGAAAGAAGGAAAGAAAGCAACAATAAAAAGAAATAGAAAGAAATAGCATTCTTTGCAGCAAATATAAGTGCAATTTAAAATTGTATTTGAAGTTTAAAAAAAAAACCTCACTTTTTTATATCATCCAGGGTTTTCTTTTTAAATAATCAAAATCAAAACAAACCATAAATCCATTTTCCCCTCCTGCTTAATTGCAGGCAAGAAATTTTCATCTTATTCCTCTTGCAGAAAAGAAACTTGTTTCAACGACCAAGCCGACGTTTGATTGTTGTCATTGTTTTTTTCAATGTTTTTGTTTTTTAATCTGTGCTTCTTCCACAAAATCAACTGAAGAGGAGAAGGGAATCTGTGCCGATGGAAACGCTCCATGAAGCTGAAATGGTTCTTTGTCTACTCTATTGTTTTATAACACAGGTAGCCCTCGACTTACAACAATTCATTTAGCGACTGTTCAAAGTTACAACGACACTGAAAAAAGTGACTTTGGACCATTGTTCAGAGTTACGACCTTTGCCGCATTCCTCATGATCATGAGATCAAAATTCACATGCGGTTCACATTCATGACCATTGCGGTGTCCCAAGGTCATATGATCCCCTTTTGCGACCTTCACATAAGAACAGGGTTAGTAATTTATCAAGTGCAATGATTCACTTAACAACTGGGTCAAGGAAGGGTGTAAAATGGGGCAAAACTCAGCTTAACAAATGTCTCACTTAACAGCAGAAATTTTGGGCTCAATTGGGTCGTAAGTCGAGGACTACCTGTATAGTGATCAGATTATTTGGCAAGAATAGATAAGGGTCTATAGAGAGTCGTCCAGGTCATGGTTGTCCTTCAAAGAAAAACAAGAAAGTCCAGTTGCCTCCTGAAAAATCACCTTCGGGACAGATTTTATAGGGGTTTGATCAGTGGTGGGATTCAATTTTTTTTACTATCAGTTCTGTGGGCGTGGCTTGGTGGGCGTGGCAGGGGAAGGATATACTGCAAAATCTCCATTTCCCCCCCACCCTACTAACCTGCTTTCCAGCTCCGTTCTCCTGTATAGGACAACCAAAGAAGACCAAAGCTGGGACCCAATGGGAGGCAGAGAATAGATAGGGGCGGGGCCAGTCAGAGGTGGGATTTGCTGGTTCTCCAAATTACTCAAAATTTCCGCGACCGGTTCTCCAGAACTGGTCAGAACCTGCTGGATACCTCTGGGTTTGATTTTCATGTGTTTGTGTTTGAACTGAATTTGACACCATTTAATTTGGGAGAAGGGCTCCTGTTAATGGGCTCCATATCCCGGTTACTGACTGCTGGTCAAGGCCGCTACACACATACCATAATATACTTTGATCACACATCATGTGAATCTGGATGCTGTAGCTCAGGGGTGTCAAACTCAAGATCCGGGGGCTGGATCCAGCCTGCAGGGTGCTTAGATTTGGCACCCGGGGCCTCCTTGGAAACAGCAAATGACTGGCCTGTGGTGCCTCTGCCAGCGAAAACTCTGTTTTTGCTGGCAGAGGGCTGCAGGAGGCCGTCGCAGCCGAAAATGGAGCTCAGGAACATTGTTTTCACTGGAAGCACTCGGGCCACCACAGGTGCCCCTGACACGAGTGATGTTGGGCTGGCCACGCCCACCCTGGCCACGCCCACCCTGCCCCCCTGAGGTCAAACGCAACCCTGATGCGGCCCTCAATGAAATTGAGTTTGACACCCCTGTTGTAGCTGCAGAGCCCTGGTTCATGGCTAAGCCATTCACAGAGTGAAGCCATTCACTGTGAAATCTGGGTCAATGGAGGTTCCTGATGAAGGCAAAGAAACTCCCTCCATAAACGTGGGGTGGTTTCTGCTACATTAAGGATCGAGGAAGTGGGGCAGAAAACGTATGAACAACAGCAGCAGAAAATGCAAAGCAGAGCCTCTCCCACTATTCATCAATGGAGACTGTGTGGAAAGAGTTCATAGTTTTAAATTTCTAGGAACTCATATTTCTGACAATCTTACTTAGTCGGTCCACACTATGGCCACTGCAAAGAAGGCCCAACAGTGCCTGCACTTTCTGAGGTTGCTGAAAAAGAGTGGTTTGGATGAGAAGTTGCTGGTTACTTTTTACCAGTCTACCATCGAGATCATTTTGTCATACTGTGTAACGGTGTGGTATGCTGGATGCTCTGCAGTGGATAAGAAGATGCTCCAGAGCGTTATAAACACAGCACAAAAAATCATCGGTTGCTCTCTTTCTTCTCTGGAAGAGATTGCGAAGACCAGACTCCTCTCTAGAGCACTAAAAATCTCCACAGACCGTTCTCATCCTGGACATTCATATTTTGATCTGTTACCATCAGGGAGGCGTTATAGGTGTCTTAAAATGAAGACTAATAGACTGAGAAACAGTTTCTTTTCCAAGGCAATAATTGTCTTGAATCAAACAGTGTGATTGTGATTTAATCCTATTATTATTATAATTATTTTAATTTTTAAAACTTGTAGTGTGATTGTGATGTGGTGTTTGGGGCACTGTGCTGGAGTAGCTTTCAAATTTCATTGTATTCGTGGAATGCAATGACAACAAAGGTATTTATTCTATTCTATTATCAGTAGGGGGTATACTCTTATATTATGAACCACCATTTAACATTAAACAGAAATCTTGAAGGACAGGAGTTGGATAAAAGTCTAGAGCAGAAATTGAGAAAAACTTCCATTAACTTTTCTTGCCCCTTTATTGATGATCTGGGAAAAATAAATAGCTTTACAAATAGCATTACCCCCTTAGTTACATAAGCAATCCTGTGCTGGTCCTCCTTGAAAAAAAATCTTCAAACTCTCTCAAGCAAAGCTAGAGGATCCAAAATGCAGAAGAAGAAGAGAAAAAAAGTGAAAATTAAGATGGGTGCATTCTCCAAGTGAAGTCATGTGTGAGAAGGTCTGGGGGGGGTGTTAATTATTTCAAGAATTGTATTCCCCCCTACTTAGCCTCTTGCTGCCAGGATTCAGTTTGTCAGGTTAACATCAGGAGTAGCAGTTGTGAAGACAAATGCTACTGTCCTTCAGGTATGTAAAGCTCTGCCGCCTAGATCAGGTTTCATATGCTTCAAATTCACTTTTGCTTTTCTTAAAAAGAAAATCAACAACTAGAAATAAAGTCTCAGCTGTGTTTCCCGGACCTTGAGTTAGTCATTCTTTGCTACTCAGACAATGGCTCAAGGTTGCTATCTTGCATTAATGTATACTCCATTCTGTTCAGAAGAAGACTTGGTTCAAGAATTGCAATTTCCAATAGCTTACACAAGAGAAAACACATGTCCACTTCACACACAAGCAACAACTGAGCTTGTAGGAATGTTAGAAAAGGTTATGCAACTGTGTAGCAAATAATGCCAAAATTCCACTGCTTGTACTTAAGTTATGCCTCAGTAACTTGCACAGCTAGTTAATAAGGCAAGGATCTGTCAATCAAAACTTGTTGATCTCTAAAAGAAAATGGTCATTGCCAGGATACAAAAATCTTATTCCATAGATATTAGCAAAGACTTTTCTGTATTTCTGTATCTCCATCCATCAATCTACTATTTACTCAGATGCTAACAGACAAGGATACAATCTCTTTCTCTGAAAGTATGCTCTGTTTAATTCAGTAGATTATTTATTGTGTGATCATTTATACCCTGGTTAAGTCAACAGACTTCAGGAAACTTACATTAAAATTGTGAAAACCTTCCTTTTTAGGAAACATATTGCTCTGTCGCCAGTAAAGAGACCCGCAGACTGGAGTTGAATTCAGCTCTTTAATAATAACAGTAACTTCAACTGCAGTCGAACCGCAGCAGCCCTTTTTATAGCAGCTGCTCCATGGCTCGCAACCAATGACATTTAGTTAAACTTCCCGCTGCTATTTGCGGCCAATCAGGTACTAACGTTACTAACCAATTGTATAGTTGCTTCTGTTAACCAATAGGAACCTCGCCCTAGAAGTCTCTATTTAAATACACTACACATATCAACTTGGATTTCATGTTTTTCTGAATTGCTCTTTTGTATATTCCAATAGAGCTACGGTATATTGCTGCTTTAAGTTTGCCAGACATTTTCATAACACTCTATCATTGTTATTGTAGATTTAATTTAACTCTGTGCGAGATTCCTAGGAATCTTTCCCAATTTTGATAAATCTGCTGGTTCAAAATAAAATCATGATGAAAACAATGCGTGAGAACTATCCACAGATCTTAAACAGAATGGATTCTGAATTGTTTTTAAACTGCTTTATTTTTTTTGATATAAATATTAGATAAAAGAGGGAATCTTTTTTTGTTTAATGACAGGATTATAAAGTACAGATATCAACAATGAAAACAGAGCAAGTACATAATTTTAAAGTGTTCTGGCATGTAATGAAAAAATCTTGGAGATTATGAAAATAAGCTGCTTTAACATGCGAGTGCTCCTTTTCTCATGCAGTGACAAGGTTGACTTTGGGAGCCTCTATTTATATTTTAGATTAATTAGCCAAATTAATATCTATGTGATTGGGGTAGTCCGTCTCTGATAAAACTATAGTTGAAATGGTTATACTGTTAGAGCACACCCCTCCTCTGTCTTTTTATTGTTGTATTTGAAATGTAGCTTTTAATTGTTTTTAGTGATAGAAGATTATGATTTTTACTTGGGTTTTAACTATGTATGGCACCCAGAGTCACAAGTAAGTGAGATGGGTAGCCATGTAAATTGAATGAATAAATAAATAAAATAAATAAACTGTAAAGAATAGTCACCATTCAGAGTTTGGATAGAACAGTAAAATGTGTAGAAGAGCACACAGAACTGGTGGGCAGAGTTAAGTACATCATCAGCTCAGTCACTATATGGCCATAAACAGTCCAACCCTTTTTGAATTTCTTTGACCCTTATCTGATGCCAATTTAGCATTGAACATTAGTTGACTAGATTCTTGTGTATAGACTTGAGCAATAAAGCTTCTATCCTACAACTTCAGGTACAATACTGATCATCCGCGCCTGACAAAATGTAACCAAAATTAAACATAGAAAATGCTTCTTTCCTCTTTGTTCCATCTTGGAAAAAGAAGGGAAGAGTGAAGTTATACACCTGAGGATTGGTGGGCCGTTCAGGTGCATGCGCACCAACGTGCACCACCGTCCTATCTATTGTTTCTCTTATTCTTTTTATTTTTTCATTATATGTACCCATTTCATGTATTCACAACTATGTATACATTTATACTTATTATCTTGTAAACAATTAGCAAATCAAATAAATAAATAAATAAATAAATAAAATAAATAAACTTGCCTGCCTACACCAATTTCTACTGTCCAGATGTGCTGGGACTGCATGACCAGAATGCCTACCCTTGCTTCATAATAAGGTTGAATTAAACTTTAACTTCATGTGCAAATACAGTCTCGCCATCTTTCTGTTCAGTCATACTTGGGAGCTTTGGCAATGGCAGGAGACCAATGTGGTATTAATGTTTTTAGGAGAGTGGGAGCTAACACATCTTTATCCTTGAATGCTTGATGTAAATGCATATTAATAATAGCTAGCAAAACATACTCCATCCATCCACATCTCCATTTTGAATCTATCTTTGGACTGCAAGGGTGAAACAGCCTAATGTTAGAATTACCAAGTTGGGTATTGAATTACCAATTACCAATACTGTGGAATTACCAAGTTGGGTATTGAAACATCTGCAGAGCTCAGAAAGCATGAAGACTCCAAAGAATATAGAATAATAGGATTGGAAGGGACCTTGGAGGTCTTCTATGCCAATCCCCTGCCCATGGCAGGAATTCCTATACCATCCTGGATAAATGGCTGTCTGCTTTATTTTATTTTTATTTATTTGATTTATAAATCGCTTAGAAGATGACAGGTATAAGTATAAACATAGTTATGAATACACGGATACATATAAGAGAAATAAAAAAAATAAAAGAAACAATAGGACAGGGACGGTAGGCACATTGGTGCGCTTATGCATGCCCCCTACAGACCTCTTAGGAAAGGGGTGAGGTCAATGGTAGACAGTCTAAGGTTAAAGTTTTGGGGGTTTGGGGAAGAAACCACAGAGTCAGGTAGAGTATTCCAGACATTGACCACTCTATTGCTGAAGTCGTATTTCCTGCAATCAAGTTTGGTGCGATTAACCTTGAGTTTGTATCTATTGTTTGCTCTTGTATTGTTGTGGTTGAAGCTGAAGTATTCATTGACAGGTAGGACATTGCAATGTATGATTTTATGTAGTATACTTAGATCGGACCGAAGGCAGCATAGTTCTAGGTTTTCTAGGTCTAGAATTTCAAGTCTGGTGGCATAAGGGATTCTGCAACGAGTAGAGGAGTGGAGAACTCTTCTTGTGAAATATTTCTGGACTTTCTCCACTGTGTTAATATCAAATACGTAATGTGGGTTCCAGACTGATGAGCTGTATTTGAGTATTGGTCTAGCAAATGTTTTGTATGCCCTGGTTAGTAGTGTGATATTACCAGAGAAAAAGCTACGTAGGATTCGGTTAACAACTTTCTTCTTGAAAACCTCCAGCAATGGAGTAGTCACACCTTTTGAAAGCAAGCTGTTCCACTAATTAATTGTTCTCACTGTCAGGAAATTTCTCCTTACTTCAATCTCTTTTTGCATATATTCTCTTCTAATTTTTGATTTCCCGACTTTGGTAACCTCTTACTTGATGAAAACTTGGGAAAAGTCAAAGGCGCCCAGAATTTTCTTTGACATTTGGACTAATTAATAAAGCCAACAATGCAATTTGCGTTTAATTTGCAAAGTCCCTCTACCCATGTTCAGCTGGCATGGAAATTAGAAACTAGCAGCGTACTTTCTCCTTAAGTATATCCTGTCGTGTGAAAAGATGCCAGCTCTCTGTTTGTACTTAGGATGTTGTAATGGAAAGGAAATATGGACGTGATCAACTCACATGTGGTTTGTTGTAGACCAGCTTCTCCCAGCTGATGTTGTAGACCAGCTTGTCCCAGCCTGGCACATTCTCAGGATGTTGAGATTTACCAAGTTACATGGCTTTTATCAAGACCTTACTGGCTGGGAACCCTGTAAGTTGCAGTCCCAACGCATCTGTAGGGTGCCAGTTTGAGGAAGACTGTGGTAAACAGATAAAATAAAACCAGGCTTACTGTTTGGAATGGATTTAAGCCTCCATCAAACAAAAACCAGAACCCTACCCAGAACTGAGCTTCAAAGAGCTGGTTTGGGAAAAGTTGGTCAGGTCCTTTGAGGAAGAACAGTGAAGAACAAATCCATAGCACAGATGGCCAAGGAGGCCATCTTCCACATTTTGCTACCCAAAACATCTTTCAGGAATAAAAGAAAGTCTCTCAATTGAATCCTTAGTAACTCTTGTATCTGCCCTGCAATACATATTTTTGCAAGACAAAACCACAATCCCTCTTCATTAGCATTAGGCAAAAAAAGAAAATTCTTTTCTTAAATTATGACTGCTGAAATAAATTAGCTCTCAAACAGCAACCCATATAGCATTTTGTGTACTTTGTCCAGAGACAAACACAGCTGGCTTTTCGGGGAAAGCTGCCACTTGCTTTAAACTTTCAAAATGAATGTTTTAGAGAATTTGTATTAATACTGTGCTGAAATAAATCCTCCAGCGTCTGGCAAAGTTTCTTCCACGACAAAAGATGCTTCTGTTTTTCTCTCATATTCGCCAGATGCTTTCAAGTCTGCATTGGTAATACCATAATTCTGAGCTTAATTTTTGCAAGATAATGGGCGATGTGATTACCCTTGGGTTTCTTATTTGGAGGGAAACAATCATGGAGAAATTCCCTAGCAGTGCCTGCCTTTGAGACTTCATTGGAAGCACAGGAGGGAGACTGTAGGCCAGGAGTGTCAAACTCAAGGCCCGGGGGCTGGATCCATCCTGCTTAGATCTGGCCCACGGGGCCACCCTGGAAACAGTGAAGGACTGGCCCGTGGTGCTTCTGTCAGCAATAACGGAGCTCGTGAGGGCCACATGTGTCCCCCCAGCTCCATTTTTGCTGGCAGAGGGCTACAGGAGGCCGTCGCTGCTGGAAATAAAGCTCACGAGGGCCGCGCATGCCCCCTGAGCTCTGTTTTCACTGGCAGAGGGTTGCAGGTGTCAACTGGTAAAACATTCCTATGCTGGTTTCCAAGTTGCATAAGAAAGAGGAGGGGGGACCTTGAAGGAGCATACGGCAAATGAACTCAGAAGCACATTTCAAGCTTATTTCACAAAGATTGTGACTGAGGCAACTGGGTATTCTGGGAATGAAAATCTTCTATTGGAGAGCGTGATTGATGACATGAACATGTTCCGTTGGATAATCTGAATTATGATACACCCAGAGGGGTGGGGGGAACAGGGTCATAGGTGATTGTAAATTATGTATCTCAGAGTCGGCTTCATACAGATCATGCCAGTATGTCGCTCCTAATAAATCCTTTTCAGGTTTTTTGAAGTTTGTCTCAAGGCTCATGATTTAATTAAGGCAATCGTCTTAATTCTGACAGCAGGAGGCCATCGCAGCTGAAAATAGAGGCCGGGAACCCATTTTCACTGGCAGAGTGCTCAGGCCACCACAGGCGCCCCCGACATGAGTGATGTCGAGCTGGCCATGCTCCCTGGCCATGCCCCCCAAGGTCAAACACAATCCTGATGCAGCCCTCAATGAAATCAAGTTTGAACCCTTGCTGTAGATCGGGGTGGGGAATGATGGCCCATTTATGACTCATGGATTTCAACAATGGCTGGCTCAGGAATTCTGGGAGTTGAAGCCCACAAATTATAAAAAGGGCCATCGTTCTTCACCCCTGCTGTAGATGGAAGGAAAGAAGATTGTGCAATGAAAAGCACTAACAGAAACCTTCCTTTTAGCTCACCCTATAACTAAAAGAAAGACCACAATTGCATGCCATACGTGAGAATTTCACCAAAATGTTTTCAGGGACATTTGCAGGCTAATAACTTCACAAGAACAGACTGACTGTTAGATTGCTCTTAAAATCAACGTTGTTGTAACTGATTGTTTGTTTTATGGTTTTGTTTCAGGACAGATTGTTTTACTGTAGACAGATTGTTTTACTGTTTACTTGACTTATTTGATTCTTTATTTTAATAAGTAATGTTGCATTGCCTTGGTTCAGTGGTGGGATTCAATTTTTTTTACTACTGGTTCTGTGTGCGTGGCTTGGTGGGCATGACAGGGGAAGGATACTGTAAAATCTCCAGTCAGAGGTGGCACTTGCTGGTTCTCCGAACTACTCAAAATTTCTGCTACCAGTTCTCCAGAACTGGCCAGAACCTGTTGGATACCACCTCTGCCTTGGTTGGATACTACTTGGAGTCCTTCAGAAGTAAGAGTCATGCAAACATCATACAGTTCAGGAATCAGAGAGGTAGAGTAGTTGGGTCATGTAGGACCCATCCAACTTTTCCTTCTCAACAGAAATCCAAATCAAAGCATCCATCGCCAATGACTGACAGCTAGTTTGGAGTAGTAGTAAAGGCACAAGGCTAGAAACCAGGAGATCATGAGTTTCAATGCCACTTTTCACTCATGAAGTGACTTTGAGCCAGTCATCCTTTCTCAACCCTAAGAAGAAGCAATAGTAAGTCACTTCTAAAAATGTTGCTAAGAAAAATACAGGGACTTGCATTTCATGAAGGGAAACCTCATAAACTTTCTGGGTGTTTGGCTCAAGCATCTATTTGCTATTATTATTAGGATTTATTTCTTTTTTTGTAGGAGTGAACCAGTGTCTACTTTCCTGTAACTCTTAAGTATCAAATTCTTGGACGCTAGTTAAAAGGATCTTGGCTTTCTTTTGTATGACATTCTGTAATATACTTCATATTTATGAACATGTTCCCTCAGCTTTTACTTCTCAAAGCTAAATATTCTCAATATTTCTCTGTAAATATTTCCCAGGATTTCTCTCTTCATATAATTTTCCCCCCTAGTTCCCTGATCATTCTTCTAGTTCTCTTCTGCATCTCTTTCATATTGTCTTGAAACCTTCTTGAACTGTGGTGCCCAGAACTGAACTCAACAGTGTGTGTGTGTAATGATGCAGAATAAAAGAATAAAATTACTTTGTAATTTGGAAATATTTTGCTGATGTTGCCTAAAATCACATTTGATAGAGATCCGTTTTCTCAGCTAACTTTTGTATTTATGTTTGGCTTAATATATCCTCCTCCTTTCTCATAATGAAAGCATGACCGTTCATCCAAGCTTCACATTTCTAGCACTATTTTGTCTCTTTTTTATTTTCTGAAAAATATCTTTCTTAAATGTCACCTTCATTGTAGGTTGGTGAGAACAATTCATCAGTGGAACAGCTTGCCTCCAGAAGTTGTAAAAAGTTGTAAAAAGCTCCATTACTGGAGGTTTTTAAGAAGAGCTTGGACAACCATTTGTCTGAAATGGTATAGGATCTCCTGTTTGAGCAGAGGACTGGACTAAAAGACTTCCAATTATTCTGCATTCTGTACCTCTTGCAAATATATGGCATTACCAAACGGCTAGCTTTCCGTGCCCTCATAGTAATTTAAATCATATTCCATGAACTCAACTTTATTTGAAAAGCTAAAGTAGTTCTCCATCAATCATAATGGAGATTTTTTATTTTTTTAAAAAAGCAAAAAACGGAATACATTTTCAACATAGTCTACAGTCTACCAGCTATATTAGTGCAGCATGAACAGCTCCAGTTCAACCGCGGTAAGGATTTTATGTCATTTTAATATTCTTTCATCATCCAGTAGAAAGGACAATGTTGTAGTTCACTGGCAGCCTGTGCAGATGGCAGCAGAAGCGGACAGTGGGGAAGAACAGGGACCAGTCCGGGAGTCTGGAGATGCAGACATGGGGCCAGGGCCATCTGGGAGTTGTGTGCTGACTCCAGAGCCTCCAGAATCTGGCAGCAGCGAGGCAGAGGAGCAAGGGGAGCCTGTTCCTAGTGCACGTGTGCGCAGAGCCGCCAGAAGGCAAGAGCAGCTGAGACAAAAGGGGTGACTTGGGAGTATGTCTTGGAGGTGATTGCCCCTCCCCTAAGGTATAAAGAAGGTGCAGAGGTAGGAAAGCCTTTGCAGGAAGCAACGTCTTTCACTCTGATTGGTTTGGACTCTGAAAGCTCCATGGTGAATTTGTTCTCCTTTTGGTTTGGAAAGACTGATTGGGACTTTAGCCATTGGTAACACTTCAAGTAAGATAAGGTGCATTCTTATCAAATGTCTCTCGAAGAACTTGGGCAGACATCCCTGGGACTAATTATAACCAGTTAAAACTCATTCCAGGCTGTGAATGACGATAATTCACAGCCATTGAACTAAAATAAAAGAGTTTTGGATTTTATGTGTGTTTGTTGGTGTCTCAGGAAGCCTTGGTCAGAACACACAAAAGGAAAGCCAGATTTGCATTAAATGTGCATATGTAAAATTTAGATTTTTTTCATCTCATCAAAATGGAAAGATCTGTAAAAAGGTGACCTGCCCGCCAGGTGCACAGTTTACTATTCAGGTGCTGATGAACTCACAATGTGTAACCTGAAAGCTTCTTCTGTTTCCTCTTGTTATAAAACATTGTCCTCGTAGAATAACAGTTAATATTACTATAAACAACTGTACATGAAGAGTCTGCATTTTTCTCCATTTCAGATATTCTCTGTAAGCTGAAAGTTAGGCTCTGCATCAGTTCTGAAGGGGTTAGTTGTCGAATGCTTGAGAATTGTTGCTCCTATTTATGCTTCCTGGACCATGCATGGTCCATCTCAAGATTGAAATCCTGCAGGCCAGCATGGAAAACAGCTGTTCACTTATCATCTACCCAGTTAATCCTGGGAATGATCCAAGCTACTTTTTTTTTTTTTTGGTGACCTGACCATTTGTGATCCTTCTACCAGATTTTTAATCTACCTCATTCTGTCTGGATGAAATTGAACAGAATTCGGTGTGATACTGGAAAAAGTGCAGCTCTGCCCTGTATCAGTGGGGATGGAAAGATTCCCCTTGTTGTGACTGTGGTGTCTGATATGCAAACTATTGAACATATTGTGCAAGATTGCCCAGGACATCCGTTCTCTAGTTCCCTAGAACAGGGGTCAGCAACCTGTGGCTCTGGAGCTGCATGTGGCTCTTTCATACCTCTGCTGCGGCTCCCTGTTACCTGTCGGCTCCACAGTTGATAGGGCTTTCAGTTAGGACAGGATGCGTGCTAGGTGGAGGCTCCATGGTGGGAGAACTGGATTTTTGGTGAGCAGAGAAAAAAGGACGCCATGGGGAACTGTCATAGAGTCTGGTTGGCTCCAGAACTGAATGGGGGGCTTCCAGTTAGGACCTTTGTGATTCTTTGAGTATTTAAGATTGCCGACCCCTACCCTAGAAGATCTGAATGAAGCAATGCCAGAGATGATTGCCTGGACAGCTGAATTGGACAGCCAGTTATGAGGCTACTGGTATATCCCCATAGAGGTTCTGTATATAATTATGTGGATTGTGCATATATTTGTATTTCTTTTTTAACATGTTTTCATCATATGCTGAATAATAAATAATAATATTTATGCTCAGCAATAGTTGAAATGGCAGCTATTACCACATAGATCTCTACTACGCCATTGCTACACAAGTCTATATCCATCAAATTTAATTTTGTGCAGCATATAGCCACTTTAGTCAGATGCAAAATGTTCCAACACAGCTGGTTCTCTGGAATTTGTCAGTCTAAATGAAATCAAGGCACTCAAGAAGATGCAGAATGAGTTCCTTTTGCACAGATTCATTTGTTTAAACAAAGACCTATAAACAAAAAACTTGGAAGAGACGTCTACAAACAGGCAGTCCAATCGGGCAAAACTCAGTCCATAAAGCATTTATCAACTGTTACCCATCAGGGACTAAGATTTTTCTTATTGCCAAAGGTTGCAACAATGTGTAAATGTACATTCATGTGTCCCCAAACACCTACTAGGCTTCAATGTATGTCCAGCATGCCGTATAACTCTTGAAATTAAAAACAATTAAAAACAAAACAGGATAAAATACTTTCCAACACACAAAACTGATTTATCCAAAACCAGTCTACTGTCTCACCAACTATAGTATCTTCACTTCTAACTGGTAGTAGCTTCTCTAGAATTTCCATCTAAAGTTTTTCTTAGCTTTACTTGACCCTTTGCTTAAACCATTTGTCCGGAATGGTTTAGGTTGGAGGCTGTGAGTTGGATCCCAGGTAGAGGCTAATATTTGCTCCTGCTTGAGCAGGGGTTTGGACTGGAAGACCTTCAAGGTCTCTTCCAACTCTGTTATTCTGTATTCTGTAGTATTGAAGGCAAACTCTGTCTGCAACCTGGAGTTTCATCCTGACGGGCCTTAAGATTAACTCAGCCTTCCATCCTTCCAAAGTTAGTAAAATGAGGACCCAGACTGTTAGGGGAAATATGCAAGTAATGCTTCTGCATTATAAACCACCCAGAGAATACTGTACAGCACTATGAGGTGGTGGTGGTGGTGGTCGTTGTCATCATCATCATCATCATCATCATCATCATCATCATCATCCATTGTCTACCCACTGCCAGATGAAGGCCTCTTCCGCATGTTTCTAACCTATATGGTCCTGACTTTCTTTTGCTGATTGGGCCTGCAGTAGTTGCTGATGCATCTTATTTTGGGTCTCTTTTTCTATTAAGTGGGATCCATTCTATGATTGCCTTGGTCCACCTGCCATCAGTTCTTCTTGCTATGTGACCAGCTCACTGCCATTTCCACTTTTTTACTCTTTTGATGATATTGTATACTTTGGTTTGTTCTCTAATCCAATGTACAGGTCTTTCTATCTTGTCTTGTAATGCCGAGCATGTAGCTTTCCACGGCTTTTTGTGCCACGCCTAGCTTTTGATATAAGCCTAAGTAGCAACAGCACTTAGACATATAGGCCACTTCACAGTACTTTACAGACCTCTCTAAGTGGTTTACAGCAGGGATCCCCAACCTTTTCGCGCCGCGCCCGGTTCCGACATCAGCTGGGCGCGCGCCCGGCATCGCGTCAACTGGCGCCGCCATCTTTTATGACGAAAAGGCGCTTCGGTGGCGTCACGGAGCGCTGTTTCATAAAAGATGCGGCGCCAGCGTTCTGGTGAGCTTTTTCGGGTAGAAATGGCTTTCTACCCGGAAAAGCTCACCAGCTGGCGCCCGCCATCTTTTATGACGAAACAGCGCCCGGTAAGCTTTCTACCCGGAAAAGCTCACCAGAAGCGCTTTTTACCAAAAAGATGGCGGCGCCCAGCAACCAGCGGCCCGGTAAGGGTTGTTCCGCCGCCGGCACGTCCGCGGACCGGCGGTTGGGGACCCCTGGTTTACAGAATCAGCCTATTTGCCCCCAACAATCTGAGTCCTCATTTTACCCACTGTGGAAGGATGGGAGGCTGAGTCAACCTTGAACCTCGAACTGCCTTCAAGCTGTTGAACTGCTGGCAGCCAGCAGTCAGCTGAAGTAGCCTGCAGTACTGCATTCTAACCATCATGGCTCTTAAATGCTATTGTCATCACTACTCAAGCTATGCTTTCTGATCAATACAAAGGATCTAGTGGTATTATAAAAATCCTACCAGTACTATTCAAATGCAAGGATCCAGGATGCTAGAAGACTGAGAACTAACTTATTAGCTGATGAGAGATATATACAAGATCACCATATTGCCAGTTTAGAAATAAATAATGTCAGATGCTCCCAACCTGAGCAATCTTGACATGTGCAGAGTTCAGTTTTTTTAGTCCTCATGCGCAGCTATGATAAGTGTAGAAGTTGAAGTCCACACTTCTGGTTGGGTGCACATGTTAGACGCAGCTTTTGAAGCAGAATACTGTGTTGATAAATTTCTACTATGGCCTGGCATTTTCCTCATCTGATCATTGTTATCCTTGAAACATTTCTCTATCCTGGTTTGTTTTGCAAAGGGAACTCATTTTCCCATTGCTGATGCTTTGAAGCAGTGAAGTGAGGATGGGTGAAGTTTGAAGTTTATCTTATCACAGAATAATTGTTCATTCTTCCAGCTGCTGTCCTGGAACAGTCTTGGTCCTGGTTCTTTGGGGGAAAATCCAAAGAATTTGCAATGTTGCAATGTCGTTGTGAAATGCACAACTTGCATCATTTTGGAAGCGAATTGTGCTCTTAGGAGTGTTTTCTTTCAACCATAAAATATTGCTCATGCCTTCAAAGATAGCTTAAGCTTGCTGTAGGTTTTGTATTTCAAGAAATAAAATCTTATTTGGAATTCATTTTTTGGACCTCAATTTAATGGTCCATTTGGGGAAAAAGGATGCTTGGTCAAAAGTCCATTCCAACTGATTTTGCATAATTGGTGCTAACTATATAGATGACACTCATTATCCAGTCTGCTTTGGAAACAATGGGAGTGGAGTCTGAAGGATAATGTCCATTGCATTTGAAGTCGATTGTAGGGACATCCAGAGAAGTAAAATTTTACTGTTTCCTCCTACCATCTTTCAGCTTTGTTGGAACAAACATATCATCTTTCCTTGGACAACTATCTCATGTGAAAAGGGTTGGTCAAGTGGAGGAGGAGGAGGAGGAGGAGGAGGAGGAGGAGATGAAGATGATGAAGAAGAAGAATCCATGTTAGATCACCAACATTTTTACTATCCCTCCCCATTTGACCAGGATCAGCTGAAACTAGTGCAGTTCAGACAAAGATGCTGGGATGAGCAGAGGGTTGAAATTCCTTTTCAAAACCCTCCTTAATGCAGGACCCTCTCCATTCCAAATCTAGAAAAGACCCTCATAGGAACATAAGGGGGAGAAGAGTCATAATCACTGGAGATTTGGAAAATGTTGGCACCAATGCTTGGGTTAGACAATGAAAAGAGAGATTTGTTCGAAATGGAAGAGGGCCAGAGCAAGGACTAGACACGAAAAGGCTCCTGGATCAGTTTTTAAACTACGCTTTTGGCGTTATCTTGGATGCAGCTGCAACTGGGGGCTAACTCCACTTTCTAATGCAAAAAAAGAAATGGTTGAGCTTGAGTGAGTTAAGTTGAAGTAAATTCTCCTCCCCTGATACAGTCATGGTGAACCATAACACTTTCGTTTTCTCACAACCCGACACCTTTTCTCTTTTGTGTTGATTTCCTC
Source organism: Notechis scutatus (assembly GCF_049901735.1). Taxonomy (NCBI): domain Eukaryota; kingdom Metazoa; phylum Chordata; class Lepidosauria; order Squamata; family Elapidae; genus Notechis; species Notechis scutatus. The sequence goes on from NC_142019.1 coordinate 12,664,270, forward strand.
TTACAAATCCTGGTGCCTGAAATATCTCCATGGTTTTCTACTGTACAAGGGAAACCCCAATTTCATACTCATTCTTCCTGACTCATAATTTCAAATTGCAATGTCCTTCCTTTCCCAGGACACAAAAAACTTCCATGGAACTCATCATTCCTGTTTGCTAACGAAAGAGCAGGAGATAGCAAAGCCTTGGCTGAATCACTGAGTCCTCCTTTATTGGAATCATTGAATCGTTACAGGAAGTAGATGACATCATTTCTTTCCTCTGTCTTTGGCATTTACTCTCTGTTATTATCTATTTTTTCTGTTTGCTTTGGGCTAAGGTTTTCTTTTTTTTCTACAGTGATGAAAATAACAGGAAATTAAATAGAAATACATTTCTATTATTATCACAATGTAAATATCAAATTCCAAATGGTGTGTAACACCTGTGGAGCTCTTTCTTCCAATGTGGCCAGGAGTCCTTCTCACAGTGCATGTTGTGGTTAGCCAGCAGCAGGTGTGGACGGCTGAGGAGAACGAGGACTCAGATGAGGGGCCAGGACCATTAGGGAGTGGACTGCTGCCTTCACAGATTGTGGGGGCTGGCAGCAGTAATGAGGAGGTTCCCGAGGAGCCTGTGCTAAGTGTGTGTGCACAAAGGATTGCTTGGAGGAAAGAACAGTTACAACAGCATGGGCGACTCAGGAGTAAGGCTGCAAGGTAATGACCCCTCCTTCAAAGAAGATAAAAGCCAGCTGTGAAATGAACATACTTTGCAGAAGGCAAAGATGTTTTGAAACTCCAGCATTGTGGATGTTCTAGTATCCTGAGTTTGTATTGGAAAATTCTTATTTTGCAAATTATTTCTTGTCTGTTTTCTTTTGGCAAGTCTTGTACAGTTTGGTAACGCTTGCGCTTATCGTAGCTAATTATTTTGTGAAAGCATTCCAAGGTTTCTGTTCCTTTTGGATTGTGTTTGATTTGTTGGAAATTTGTTGGATCAGAACAATCCAAGAGGGAACGGTCACAATCATCACACAACCATTGTGGCATTTCCCCCATGGTCACGTGATCAAAATTCAGATGCTTGGCAACTAGTTCATATTTATGATGGTTGCAGTGTCCTGGGGTCATGCAATGATCTTCTGACACGCGAAGTCAAATGTGGACACCAGATTCCCGTAACAACCGGGTTGCTAACTTAACAACTGCAGCGATTTGCTTAACAACGGTGGCAAGGAAGGTTGTAAGGTGGGGAAAGCTCGCTTAACACCTTTAGAATCTATAGAATAACAGAATTGGAAGGGACCTTGGAGGTCTTCTAGTCCAACCCCCTGCTTAGGCAGGACACCCTACACCTCTTCAGACAAATGGCTATCCAATCTCTTCTTAAAAACTTCCAGTGTTGGAGCATTTATAACTATCTCTCTTAGCAACATAATTTTAGGGCTCAATTGTGGTTGTAAGTCAAGGACTACCTATATTTATTCATGAAAAATGCTGAGAAAACTAGCTGTGGGCTAGTGAGATGTTTAGAGATACACATGGGTGAATCCAAACTGCTTCAAAAGTTGGGAGAATGGTTTTAATTTGCTTGGTTTTTTTTTTTTAGCATGCTAAACCATAATATAGTTTATTTGGGTTTGGCATGATAAATGATTCATTTAACTGTGGTGAGAAAGGTCATAAAATGTGGCAAAACTCACAATTGTCTCAGTTAGCAACAGAAATTTTGGGCTCAATTGTGGTCATAAGTTAAGGACCACCTGTACTGGGTAGGGGTGGGAGAGGAGAGGAAAAATTAAACTGGTAGGCACTTTAGCAAAATGGCCTGCTTGCATGTTGCTTTTATTTATTTTATTTGTTTGTCAACCAAGAATAAATATGAACATAACATATAAACATATAAGTATAAATGGGTATAAGTATATACATAATAAATGAGTATGAATAAATGGATAAAAGGGAACAGTAGGACAGGGACGGTAGGCATGCTGGTGCGCTTATGCACGCCCCCTTACAGACCTCTTAGGAATGGGGTGAGGTCTTACAGTAGACAGTTTGAGGTTAAAGTTTTGGGGGTTTGAGGATGTAACAAGAGTCAGGTAGTGAGTTCCAGGCGTTGACCCCTCTGTTGCTGAAGTTGTATTTTCTGCAATCGAGTTTGGAGCAGTTTACTTTGAGTTTGTATCTATTTGCCCGTGCGTTATTGTGGTTGAAACTGAAGTAGTCACTGATAGGTAGGACGTTGTAGCAGACGATTTTGTGTACTAAGCTTAGATCAGACTGTGGTGTGGTAAATCCAACCTGTTAAGAGTTTCTAAAGTGCATCTTTCCCGTCTTTTGATGCGACACCCAGAAATCCTGGGTTCCCCTCACTGCCTTTTCTTGCAGTGGTCACAAGCCCTCCCAAAGACACAGCATTGCATCATCCGGGAAGACAGCAAAAACCCAGATGCCACTTAGGCCAATCACAAACCCTTCTTTATCGTCCTTCCCCCGCAAAAGGTTACCCCCCTAGAATTTTGCAGACTAAATGGAAAGGATGCATAATACTCAAAATTAAAAGGGCAAGAACAGGCGAGGCATTGAGACCGCACATTGCTTCAAATGAGCAGGCTGTTGGGGTGTTGGGGAAGGGTGGGGAGGGGGGAGGACAAATTAAGTCTGCCAAACAAAAGAGATGTACTGCTTCCTAAGAAGGCACTCTGTATTCAAGAGCCATCTATGGGATGTCATAATTGGGCACGGGTTAGTCATGTCTAAATGATAGCTCTCTCGACTTACGCTCGCTGTCTACGGGTACCGAAACTCATTGTCAGCAAAGAACCAGAGTGACCAGGGGCTCACTTTACAAAAGGCAGCCCTGTCTTGCCCAAGACTAGTTTACAAAAATAAACAATAGGGTTGCCTATCAACAGCGAACATCTGGGCTACAAATAAGCTGAACGTCAAATGGTCAGAGCCTTCCTCCCTTTTATAAGATTCATCCCGGTTCTACTTATTTTACAGACTGGATTCATGCATTTCCATGAAATCGGTTTGAATGCTTTGATTGTAGCTTAGCACATTGTGTGAGTTCAAGTTCAGTGGTTATATCATATGGAACCCGTGGGTGAAACTCGAGTCTTTTTTTCCTTTTTCATTCCTTTTTCTTTCATCTGTCTTTCTGTCTCTTTTTACTATTTGCCTTCCTTCTTTCTCTTTGTCTGTCTGTCTTTCCTTTCTTTCTTATTCCTTTTTCTTTCCCTCCCCTCCCCTTTCTTTTTTTCTTCCTTTCTTTACTTTTCCTTTCATGTCTGTCTCTTTTTCACTTTTCCTTCCTTTTCTTTTTCTTCCTTTTCTTTTCATTCTTCCCTTTTCTTTCTTTTTCTTCTCTCTCTTTCTCTCTCCTTTTCTGCTCCTTCTTTCTCATAGGATCGAAAGAGAGGAATAGCCACCTCTCCATCCATAGGCATGAAGCTGCTTCACACAATTAATGGACTCAAGGACCATGCCAGGATCAGTTGGCATGTCATTCTCCAAAAAGCCACTTGAAGAGAACGTGCTCAGGAGCAAAATGAGTACCTCGAGTCTCTGCAAGCCTTGTTTGCTCCTTCAAATCTACTTTTTTAAAAAAAGTAGACAAAAAACATTCCTTTTCTGCCTCCCCCTGCTTCAGGGGGCAATGAGAACCCCAAGCTCGCCACCGACATAGAGGCCTGCTTGCAGCAGTCATCTTAGTGTTCCCAGTCCTTGCAAAGGACCCTGAGAGATGGTCATTACTCAGGCAGGTAATTATTGCAAAGTATGGGTCATCACATTTAATTAAAATGCTGACTGGTGATTTATTTTCTTCCAGAAACTTATCATCTGGTGCTAACCACTCAGCCCAGAAAAGGGGAGGAATGTCGAGAATGAGGAAATTGCTTTAGAGGAAATAAGGCAGGAGAATTAAATTACATGGACCACTTCTAATGCATTGTACTCATTCCCAGTCGGTGAAGAGGGACAATGTACCCACAGTGCCTCATGCATCCCGCAAAGATTGGGAAAATGAGGAAAACCTCAGCCATTATGTGTTCCGGACTGCAGGAGAGTCCCTGTGGATTCCTGGAGTTGCCTCATCGCCGTGCAAAACGGCAGTTGGGAGAGATTGAACCAATTGCAAAAGGAACCAAACTAATCCAATCCATTTCATGTATGTAATGTTTTGTGCATATCTAAGACCTGAAAGTGGACCGGCGGTTCAAATCCCTAGCACCGCGTAACTGAGTGAGCTCCTGTTACTTGTCCCAGCTTCTGCCAACCTAGCAGTTCGAAAGTATGTAAAAAATGCAAGTAGGAAAACAGGGACCACTTTGGTGGGAAGATAACAGCGTTCTGTGCACCTTCGGCGTTCAGTCATGCTGGCCACATGACCACGGAGACGTCTTCAGACAGCGCTGGCTCTTCGGCTTTGTAGTGGAAATGAGCACCGCCCCCTAGAGCTGGAAACGACTAGCATGTATGTGCAAGGGGAAGCTTTACCTTTAAGACATGCAAAAATGAATGTACAGACACGGGTTCAAATGTGGGAATTTCAAATAGTCACAATTCTAATGTGCTTTGACACGGAGCTTCTGCAAAATATACTCAAAAATACTCGAAAACGAATAATAGAGTTGGAAGGGAAACCTTGGAGGTCTTCTAGTCCAACCCCCCAGGTTCAGGCAGAAAACCCTATACCAGGGCTGTTAAACTCCAGGCCCATGGGCCGGATGCATCATGCACTGGCCATGCCCATATCCAGTTTAGCGAAAGGGGAAAAAGTCCTAATATGTCATGTGATGCTGCTGTGACAGCATGAGTTTGACACCCCTGCCCTATACCATTTCAGACAAATCTGAATCTTTTTTAAATACTTCCAGTGTTGGAGAATGCACAAGTTTTGGAGGCAAGTTGTTCCACTGGTTAATTGTTCTATCAGGAAATTTCTTCTTAGTTCCAGGTTGCCTCTCTCCTTGATTAATTTCCACCCACTGCTTCTTGTCCATCATACCACTTTGTACATCATGTGGCTAAGGGTTATATAAAATCATGCATGGAAAATGTGGATTCAGAGAGTATGCCCCTTACACAGTTAAAGCCCTAAGTACTGATAGTAATTCAGGACCAGAAAGTGATTTATTTTTACCATACAGAATTGAACTACAGTTACAAGGCTAATTGCTTCTGGTTGACCAGAGCAATCTTTTTCAACCCAGTGCTGAACATGACCAACTTTTAACTTGATCCAGCAACATTTTAATGTTACTATTTCTTAGTTACCTAATTTGTTAGACACTATTTATTTCAAACAACCCTCTGCGAGTTCCTGAAGAACAAAAAAGAGGTACATTTAGTCGTCGTCCCCTAACGGTTATCACAGGCCCTACCCGAAAATGCAAGTTTTTCACCCCATTCCCCTAGTAAGGATTTTCTCTGAAGATTCAGCATGAATTTTACAACTCGGGATACAATCATCTCATCCAACATTTGCTCCTGGAGCGATAAAAGCTGTCACAGTAGTATCTCAAATGCCTTCGCCATTAGAAGTGAAGCAGGTCAAATACAACAAGAAAGAGGCAGTTTTCGCTAGGATTACAGACATAAAACTCAACCAGCATCTCCTCTGTAATTATTAGGTCTTCTGTCAAGTTCCCCAGTTTTTATACACAGTGGACACAGTGGATGACTTGAAATGAATTCTCCCATGTGCAATTTGGCCAGTCCGTTTTGATCGGTGCGGTCTCAGATGGCAATCAGCTTGAAAACCAATTGCTTATACAGTTTGTATCGATGACAGTTCTTCGTTTTTCAATCTCGCAACAAAGCCAGGGAAATCTCCTTTCTTGGCCCATGGGGCTTGATAACGCTTTGCTCCAGCCAAAGATTTCGGGAACAAGGTGCCCAGCCACCTACATCACCTTTCAAGCGTCCCCTTTAATTAGACCAGGAGAAAGGCATTTTAAACAATGTCACTATGGATTCATTCCTCGTGTTAACCTCTGTCATAAAGCAGAGCAGGGCAATCCATAAAAAAACAAGGAAGTTCCCTTTTAAGTTCATTGGTTACACGCACTGCTTTCGAACAAAGTTCTCATGGTCCGTAACGATTAAAAAGAACAAAAATCAAGGCTGTAAGAGCCATAGTTGTGGGCCGGTAGTCACCCATTTATGGTGAGGGGGCGATCAACCAAAATATAGACATACAAAATATGTTGTATGTCCTCAACATACAACAGTTTGTTTAGCGACCAAAGTTAGAATGGCATTGAAAAAGGACCGTTTTTTTCACTGTTGCAGCAGCCTCATGGTAGTCACATGATCAAAATTCATACACTGGGCAACTGACTCATATTTATGACGATTGCAGTGTCTCGGGGTCGTTTTGCAACCTTCTGACAAGCAAAGCCAACGGGGAAGAAAGACTCACTTAAAAACCATGTTACCAACTTAACAACTCCAGTGATTCACTTAACAAACGTGGCAAAGAGAGGTGGTAAAATGGAGCAAAATTCATCGTAAGTCACCTCTTGGAGGCTAGGCATGGACACAGAAAAGGTAGGCCTCGATTTACGACCACAATTGAGCCCAAAATTTCTGTTGCTAAGCAAGACACTTACTTTTTTCCCCTTTTATGACCTTTCTTGCCACAATTGTTAAGTGAATCACTGCAATTGTTAAGTTAATAAAACGGTTATTAAATCAATCTGGCATCTCCATTGACTTTGCTGGTCAGAAGGTTGCCCAAAGGTATGAGTGTAGAAAAAATGGTCATAAGTCACTTTTCTTCAATGTCGCTGTAACCTTGAGAGGTTACTAAATAATCTGTTGTAAATCAAGAACTACCTATAGTTTGTGGAGAAAACTACTAGCTATGGAATTGCTTAGGAGTCTAAAACTACTTGATGGCACACAATCAATCAGTAAGTGTATAGGAAAAAAAGCCTTCAAAGGATCAGGAGACTCTGTTAAAATTAATTGAGTGTAAAAACATTTGTTTAGCCCTTCAAAATAATCAAAGTTTAATCATGAAGAAACTAGCTCTTGATCACAAAACTTTTTACCATAGAAAATATGTCGATTTCAGACTTGTTTAAAAACGTATTAAAGGGAAATGAAATTGGGGGGAAAATATAATGACGCCGTTATTTGATATGTTATCAAGTATTGGGAGATAAAATAGATCAGCCTTCATAGTACATCAAATGATCAATAATATTCCTGATATAAATTGGCTGTTAAAAAGTATGCTGTTATACCCAGTGCCTGGACAATACTAGTCATTGCAATGTATTTCACTGACAACAAACAATAAGTATGAGAAAAACTGAGCGACAACATTTAAAGATCCCTGCAGAACCAGATAAATAATCCCATTGTGCTAGACTATTTTCTTCTTCTTTGAGGCTTGCTTGTGGATGACTCTGCAACACATACTCACCTAAGCAACCTTGCTCCCTCACCGAAGATAAAATTTTAATAATTTCCCACGAAAACCCAGTTCTGCATTCCCTCCAAAAACCCTGTTATTTGCACATTTTTATTATGGTCAATTTAAGCTGAACTTAAAATTCCTTTTTATAAATGTTTTTGTTAAATGTGTTTGCATAGTGCAAATCACTGTTTCCATATAATTGTGAACACAGCATTCCTGTCTTCAGGAGAAAGAATAGTTAAAGAGGTTGATTGAGGACTGATTGTATGAATTACTTCAGCCACAGAAATCGTTTACTTTGTGCCAGTTGCATATCTCACTCTAATCTAATATACAAGGTGTATTGTTGCAGGAAGAAACTTGAGGAGGGGGAGTTATAGACACTGCCCTGGGTTATAAACCTACTGTCATTAAAATCTTGTGCACCTTTGGCTGGTGGCCTACTTGGCATCTCAAGTTATCTCCCTCTATGTCAGGGGTCTTCAAACTTTAAGACTTGTGGACTTCAACTCTCAGAATTCCTCCTCCAGTCATGTTAGCTCAAGAATTCTGCGAGTTGAAGTCCACCAGTCTTAAACTTACCAAGTTTGAAGACCCTTGCTCTATGTTGTGTTGTAATTGTTGTCTGTAGACAAAAAAACCAGAGTGTGAAGCTGGCAAACACTGTGAGGAGTCAATTGAAATGATAGATGAAGGGCTGAGTTGAAATCCACAAGTCTTAAAGCTGTCAAGTTTGAAGACCCTTGGCCAAGAGAGAGAACAGAATTCCAGATCCTTCTCTGTGTATATTGGGGTGAAAAAGAATTATAACTGGAAATATGTTTTTTCTGTAAGCAATGACTAAGCAGGAAAAGAATCTTGTGTTTGTAGTAGACAGCAGAGTGTAAACATCTAACGCAATTCACAGCTGCTATAAAATGGCAAAATAAATGTTGGGGACTATTTGGAAATAAACTGATAACAAAGCTATCAATATTGTTAAGTCTTTTGTAAAAAAAAAATCAGTGAGATAGCTACATTCTGCCAGCATCTCCTGGGAAATACTGTAAAAACAGAAACGGGGAATCTTGGATGGGCAAAAAATGGAAGCAATTATTTTATGACAAGAGGTAATACTACTACTCACACTTTCTTAATTTAGGGGGGAAAGCCAAATCACTTAGCTCAGTGATCCCCAACCTTTTTATGCCGCGCCCGGTATCGGCATCAGCTGGGCGCCGTGGCCCGGTACCGGCATCAGCTGGGCGCCGCCATCTTTTTGATGAAAAAGTGCTTCCGGTGAGCTTTCTACCCGAAAAGCTCACCGGAAGCACTTTTTCATCAAAAAGATGGAAGCGCCAGCAAACCAGCGCCCGGTAGGACTTGTTCCACGGACGGTACCGTCCGCGGACCGGTGGTTGGGGACCCCTGACTTAGCTGACAGAAATGCATAAAATTATGCACTGTGGGGGAGAAAATACCATCAAAACAGTAAGAAATACATAATGATACTTTTAAAAGATTCCCCAACATTGATCGATCTTGAAAAGCTAAACCCTTGTTAGTCCAGGCTTGTATTTTTATGGTATTTCTATTTTTATAGTATTTTATTTTTATAGCATTTCTATAAGAGATCACCAGGAAGGCTCAGAACTAGACTGAGAAGTTTTTGAGGAAAATAATTCCTCAAAGGAAGCAACTAATCAGTGCTCCACTGTTGCCAAGAAAACTTCACGACTGTTCCCATATTCTTGACCAAGAGTTCAATCTTAGTCTTCCGAAAATGATGATTAATACTCTCTCTCTCTCTGTGTGTGTGTGTGTGTGTGTGTGTGTGTGTATGTATGTATATATATGTATATGTTTTCGTAGATTTTCACGGGTACAGGTATGTAGGTCTAGGTGTGTTCGGGTCTTTTCCCGTGTAAGATTATCTTGGCGACGTTTCGCCGAGGTCCCACTCGCCATCCTCAGGCTGAGGATGGCGAGTGGGACTGCGCCGAAACGTTGCCAAGATACTCTTAATCTTACATGGGAAAAGACCTGAACACACCTAGACCTACATGTATGTATGTATATATGTGTGTGTGTGTGTGTGTGTGTGTGTGTGTGTATCTCTCTCTATATATATATTCTTAAGTTTTCATGGGTATTTATATGTATGGTATTCAGCTTTGTTCGGGTATTTTCCCACGTCATTATAGCTGTGCTTTTAAAGTTGTAGTGACGTTTCGGCAGAATCTCATCTGCCCTCATCAGGTTTCTGTACTGTGTTCGTCAGACGAACACAAGCCTGATGATGGCAGATGAGATTCTGCCGAAACGTCGCTATAATTTTAAAAGCACAACTATAATGACGTGGGAAAATACCCGAACAAAGCTGAATACCATACACACACACATACATACATACATATACATACACACACACACACACATTCAGACTCGGGTATTGCAAACAAACCCAAGAAAAATGTAAGTTTAAAATACTGGAATGTTTGATATCAAATTCAAGTCATCTTTGCTTTAAGGATTATAAGCTCCCCAACAGTTGAACAAAGTTTCTGTATCTGCAGACGTAGAATACATCCCCCCTCCTAAAAGTTTAATTACACCAAAAAGCAGGAAAGTATTCATGCCTCTTTAGAAAACTCATTATCAGAAAACAAACCAATTTCTACATAACGGAAGCTAAATATATTTATGAGAGGAAATGTGCCATTACTTGGATAAAATGTTCATTAGGAGGTTGCAGATCTACCGTTTCTGTAAACAACAATATATGCATTTGGCTGAAAAAGAAACATAGGAAATACTATACAAAAACTATTCATGGCCTGGTATTAGTAAATCAGTAAGAATTGTGTAAATAGTAGAGCAGCTGACATATTGACTGTCAGGGTACTGGTGTTATCTCTCTCTTTTTTAAAGACTGTAGGGAAAGTAGGGAATGATTTTTAAAATTAGTCATTTTTTCTGTAAGCTTTTTCAGCTGAAGTAGTGAGGAAGAGAGTTCCAGATAGAAAGCAAAAAGATAAGAGACTTGGAAGCAAGTAAAGAAGGATGAAATCTTTGGCAGCATATTAAGGCTGGCCAAGAGAAGAGTCCCTGATCTGAACCAGCAACTTTCTCCCACAGTTTATTCCAAAATGTCTCTAGAGCAGTTGCTACATAAAAAATGGAGCTTCACATGCCTTTTTGTGTGTGTGTGTGTGTGTGTGTCTGTGAGGAATTTCAATGTTTATAGTCTCTTTTAAACTAAAATCTGAATTGATTCAGGTACCATCTGAACATGATTCCCTTACGTACTAAGAGTAATTCATGTGCAGCAACCATACCATGCCATAGTTCCCGAACTCTTCAAATCTACATCATGGTTTGATAGTGGCAGTCAGGGTCTGATATAGCAATAGCACTTTAGACTTATATACCGCTTAACAGTGCTTTTACAGCCCTCTCTAAGCAGTTTACAAATGTTAGCATAATGCCCCCAACAATCTGGGTCCTCATTTTACTGACCTTGGAAGGATGGAAGGTTGAGTCAACCTTGAGCCAGTTAAGATAGAACTGCTGGCAGTTGGCAGAGTTAGCGTTAGCCTGCAATACTGCGTTCTAACCACTGCTCCACCACGGCTTGGTTGTTGTCCTGTCCTCTTCTCTGACAGTGTGATCATAATTGTTGTCCAGCCCCCTTAACAATGACATTTTTGTTGCTATAATTACATAGTACAAATTTGATACTGATTCATTTTTCACAGGACATGTATATTTTACCTTCCGTACCAAAGTACCTTGATTTGCCCACTGGCAATCTCGGTGAGTGAACCGTGATCACTGTGCCATGGGAACAAAATAAGCTTAATAAAATCAGTTGTGATGTCTTTGTCCAATGTTGTTTTCGAAAAATATGCAACCACTGCATCCAATCTATAATCTTGAAAGAAAAGTCCACATTGGGACCGTGAGTTTTAAGTAGTTTCATAATTACAGCAACGTCAGGACACTATTTTAATTAGAAAGCTTTTAGTAAATGATGGTTCATGATTTAAATCGAGTAGTTGAACTCACTTATCATACTGGCAATTTAAACCACTAATTTAAATCCATTTATTCCATTTCTGTATTCAGTTGCTCAAGGTATCAGAACACAAGTGCTTTCCAGATCTGACAGTGTCACAATTTTGATAGAGGTGAAATATCAGCTTGGAAGTAGATGATCATACTTGCTGAATCGGTGTTCAATAAATAATAAAATTAAATCATAAATCCAAAATAGTCATTTGCTAAAAGACAGGCACTGAGATGGCACTCCTCCATCTTTACAATACAAAATCTTCATGTTTAAAGAATGAATTTGGGGGGGCAGAAGGGAGGGAGGGAGGGAGAAAGAGAGAGAGGACCAAATTTAAAAGAATTGGTAAAATTATTTTAATTCAAAATGATCCAACTGAAAGCCGTATATTACAAAAGGAAAAACAAAATATATTATGAAGTTGCTAACATGGAGAGAGCTGTGTGGAAGACGGAACAGGAGACAAAAATAGTATGTTATCCTTCCCACAGTGACAGTTGCAATTTCGACCTGATCAAACCAGTCTGAGATCTCAAATTCTCTTGGTTCGCTGTAGCAACCTGACAAGCATGCGAAGAAGACACCACAGAGGAAGCCTCCATCTCAAGTCCTACAGGACTGAAATGAACAGAAGCTTGCTGGAGCAGAAAATATGACCCATTTTCTTCAAGAGAACTTTCAAAGCTTCAGGCAGACCACTGATTCCCTGATAAATAAGATTAGTACATTAGGAAGTAGCCTCGGGAATCTGATCTCCTTACACTCTTTCTTCCCCTTCTATTCTTAGCAGTAACCAAAGCTTAGTATTATGTCTATACAACCGCTGAGCGTGGTTCATTAGCAAGCCAAGGTTCACCTCTTAACTAGAATCTGAAATAAGGTTGGAAGCCTGTTTTGCATTAGTATAATAAGGCCTTAATGGGGGAAGGAATTGGGAATTTTCTGGGAAGTATATGTTTTTGTGAGTGTCCTCTTATTTGCAAGCCACAATGTGTTGGGACTGAAGTTATTCCCACATGGGTGTTGTATAAAGTATCGGATATTAACAAATATTTGGCTACTGTCTTTTCATGCTGTGCTCAGAAGGACAAAGTTTTTCATTGCATGAGTAATGAGTTAAGCAAAAAGAGAGAGAGAGAGAACAAATTACAATCCAAACAGAAGCCTTTGGAGCAAACAAATACTAATATTGTAAATAGATTAGAAATATGATAATTAAATAATCTAGAAAAACACACTCTGCTGTACATCTATAAACATAAATATTTACAAAAAAAACTCTAGCTATTTTCAAAAGAATGAGGTTTGTGGTTTCCTAATGATCATCAGCTTGTCCATTTCTTTGGTGTGCTTGCCAATCTCTTTTTTTTTATTCATTAAGAGTTGACAAACATACAAGAGATAACAGGCCTAGCACGGATGCTTATATTATTATTATTTTTCATATTTTAAGCCCAAATATTTAACAGAAAATTCTCATAATTTTCTTCTTATAAATTATTATACACCTCTTCAAATTGTCAGTCTAATAAAGTTGGATCAAATAAAATTAAAATCTGCTTTTTTATAACCTTTCATCCAGTTGAGTTTTCACAGAGGTATGTGTGTATGTGGTACATTCTGTCTTCTCAGCCTCAAATCAGCGCAGTACGTAGGCTGTGGAATTCCCTGAACATTAAAACTAAAGAGGGAGGGCAACTAACCAGTTATTTCATAACTCAAGTGCTTAATTTTCTTTACAACTGGGACCCAAAGTTCAACCTTCCCTCTTTGCCTTAAACTTTCCAACACAGCTTCGCAGACAGGAAGGCATGCAGGGTGGCGCTTAGTACTTTTAGAACGACAACTCAATATGCACTTCATAAAAATGAACTAAGTATTAAAATATGGGGAGAAACCCCCCAAAAAACCCTCAAAACAAATAAATTAAAAAAGGCGTTACATATTCCATTAAATAGCTTTTTGTTAACAGCATGGCGTTTATACATTTTCCGAAAGTCACAGCAGCAGCAAGACAGAATTAAAAGTCATCTTATAATGGATCTCAGCATCCGTAAAGAGAACTCTAGATCATGGAGAATGTGATAGATCAAGCACACTGAGCCAGACCTGCAAATTTGTTGTGCCAGTTCACAACTTCCTTCCTTCTGGATTCAACCTGGATTGAAAGTACCTTAAAAAAATTGTTAGAGATTGACCATGGAAGGGTTTAAATAGAAGACTTGGAACTTAGCAATACTATTTGCCGATGTGAAGACGGGTATTTTATTGCCTGCAGCATTGCATGTACATCTGGTATATCAAATGCATGCTTGACTTGGCTATGGCACCTTAAAAGGAAAAAATAAATTAATAGGCCATTTCAAGCAATTGTTGCATTTTTCTTCTAAAAAAAAACTGATGTAGGGAAAGTGCTATTAGCCTGTTACCTTATGTACTGAGCCATCAACTTCTTGCTTGCTTATGTAAAGCCAAGGCTAAATTAGGAGCAACAAAATCCCTTCATTATCACTGTTTCTTAAAAATCCACTAAAAGCAAGAAGAGAGATCCTTACCTAAAGGGATAGTATGCTGCTCTTATGAGCTACGGATTACCTGGCAAAACTGATATATGAGGTGCGAGGTATGCCTGAAAACTTCGAAACACTCAAGCATAAGAACCAGTAGTGTTTCTGCAACAGAATCCAAGCTAAATCTGATCTAAAATCCGAACGCTCCAAGCTTCAAGATCAATGGATGTTGATAAGGGACCATCAGAATCCTATTTCTGTAATGATCTCAACTCCCGTAAAATAAGAGACGCATCTAAAATATTCACAGTAGCTGATATTTAGAACTAAGCTGTAATCAAGGATTAGTTTCAAGCTACCAACACACTGTCTTTAGAAATATCAAGGAATTACCTTCCAAGCAGGGTGAATACGGTCTTTAGAAAGGGCAAAGCCGTGATGTTAACTGTGTACTGAATATGATCAATCACCTGAGGTTCAACATACCTATGAAAAGTGAGTTATATGCACAGAATTCACATTCTGCCTATGAACTCAGTTTTACGGACCTTTCTGTTGATAGTACAGAGATCTGTGCATGCATAATTCACATTTGCAGGTATTTTGAATTGCGAATGGTTTTCACATGGCCTGAATAAGTTAAGGAGAAATTTGCAACGGCCTAAGGCTCTGTTTAGTGTCAAACCAGCTGGAAGCATGTCAGGTCAGAGGAAACAAATTATGGACCACATTTTAAAAAAATAAAAATAAAAAACAAATCGCTAGCTTGGATTTTGTTCTAAGAAAACCATAAATTAGCCTGTGGTATGAAAAAACAAAAATAACAGCTGAGTTGTGGGCTACGGTATTTGAAATCGGATGTCGTTGAAATGAAGGTGGCGATAACAAATAAATTTTAAAAACCCTTATAAAGCAGCAATTCCAATAGTAACAAACATCACATTGAGGTCAGGATAGGAATGTGTGAAACTCACATGTGTGATACAGGAAATAAAAATAAGACAGATAGATATATTGCACTTGAGGCACTATATGGAAACAGGATATGTCTACTTTGAAGTTAAATTTGTTTTCAGTCAATGCTTTTATGGATGCCCAGGTACGTGAGCAGTGTAAAACCTAATTAAAAACAGCAGTCCATTCATACTGGAATCAAAGGAAGGGTAAGAAGTTTGGACATCTTGAAGTACAATAATTATGCAAAAGATCTAAGTTGAATTTAAAAAAAAGAATGAAGGTGGCAATGTTTTCAGAGAGCCGTTATGTCTACAACAAACTTAGAACACTCTACTTACATGCCTGAGCCATGATTTTGAAGAAAAAATAAATAAATAACCCCCCGTGGGCAGAAAATTACCTTGGTGTGGAATCCGATCAATTGTCAGCACTAATTAAGCGTAAAATAGGTGCCATATTGGCCTTTTGTATGTATGTGTGTGCCGGAATAGTGCTAGGGGGCTTAGTCCTCCAATCAGGGTTACTACAGAAGGATCTGCCTATCGGATTCTCTACCAATAAGAGAAATACAATCGCAATACCTGGCGTTCTTAAGTCTGACCCTTATTTGGTTTAGAATTCATTCAGCACTTCGCAAATATTACACATGCTATATAAGGGATGGGGAAGACTTCCTTTCGAACAAGCAACGTCCCTTCTTCATTCTTAAAAGCGATGCTTATAAAATGTTCCCCACCCTGCAAAATAAAACCCAATCCCCTGTTTGTAACGTCATATAGAAAGCTTGAATCTTGTAAACTTGGACCAAGAATTCAACTAAAATAAAATAAAAATTAAGACCTCCTAGCATTTGGTATAAAACAGGCCCTTCCACCTGCCCCCCCCCGCAAGGAAATTGTATACCTGCTTTCTGACTTCTTGGGAAAAACAAAAAAACAAAAAAAAATCAGAAATTGCATAGGATATACGTTGTGCAAGATGACCAGCCTTTGAAAGGTATCTGGAATACAAACTAATCCTGCTTATTGTCCAACTCTTGCAAACTGTCAGATATCATCAAATTTGTGTTTTAAGTAGTCTTTCATGACCTTGGCAATCGGTAGTTCGTCAAGGAGTCTGAGGTTTTGAAGGCCTATACACTGGCGGATTTTAATTCGACAGAGATCTTGCAAGTTCCGAGGCTGCCCTAAAAAAAGAGACAAAAGTGTTAATAAAGTCATTACCAGGCCATGAATTGTTTGTGTGTTTTTTTAAAAAGGAATTAATTGGAAAAAAACAGTCAGGAAGAAGCCAAACTGTACAGCTGTGCCAAAACTGTAAAACAGAACTAGTTTTTTTCCATTCTGGCAGGAAACATTTCACTTTTTAGTTAAAACTATCTAAGCGGTAAACGCCAATGAGTTCGATCCTAGCACTATAACCTAAGAATCCTTTGTGTGGGACACCAGGGAACGAGCCTGAGAAGTCCTTAAAAAAAAGTTAGGGACTGTACACAACCAAGGTGTACATGCCAGAACTGCACAAAAAGCAAACTCACCCTAACTGCAAAGCAAGATGAAAGCAGTCAAAACAAATTCCTCTGGTCATTCTCCATTATAAATACATGCTTTTAACGGAAATATATGGACACGTACTTTACATGAACAAAAACCGAAGTTTGCCACTCCCAGATAACTGTTATAAATGTGCAATGCGGAGAAACAAATGTACGCTGGCTTTTAGTAACACACCCAAACAAATGTTAGAACTTAAAGCATGTATTGCTTAAGGTAGTTTCCTTGCCTGTTTTTGGAACCCAAAAGCACAGAAGGAGCACTTGGAAGAAAATGGCAGGGTAGAGAGGAAAGGCATCTGCCCTTAACACTAAATTCCTCAAGGGTGATTATTAAATGTCCTGACATTTCCTCCTGATAATCTGAACAGCATTTCCCGAGAATGTGCTAATAATGGACATTTCCAGTGTTAAGCACCAGTTGCCACATCTATTGCCCCTTGGTGTCTAGAGCACTTACTCATTCTTGGATGCATCTGAATGGACAAGTGGGAAGGATTATAGACCACACCAGTGAATTTTCTTATAGCAAAATGTAAAATGTTATTAGCAATTTGGGAAAGGCCAAGAAAATAAAGAAAGCGACGAATTAAGCACTGCCTAATGACGAAGAGGTAATGTGGAAAGCTTCGGCTAAATCTGGAAAGAACCGAGCTGGATTAAAGTAGATTAGGTAAAACAATTAAAAGGCTTCCAAAGCTGACACCTTCCATCCAGAAATACAATGGTGTCAGAGTCGTAGGAATCCTGAGCTGACTTGCTCCCAGACACATTTCTGAAGCGCATGTTTAAGGAATGCTTTCATTAGTAAACTTTATCCCCTAATTTAAAAAAAAAGAAGAAGAAGAAAAGCATGGTCAGTGCTTATCTACCACTATTTGGGTACAATGGAAAAGGCCATTTGAGCTACATTAAGCCAGCCCTTCTCTCAACAAAGGCAATTTTATGTACTTATAGCTATCCTGTGCAAAGCAATCTTATTTTTTCAAAGAACTAAAATGTGGGAGGTATTTTAGAGGGTCCCTGTCATGGATTGTTAGGTGAGCTTTCAACTTTTTTGTTGATAGGATGGAGAAAAGAGGAACACGGTAAGCTGCAGAGATCCATTTTCGTAAGTGGCCCTGTTGAACAACTGTATAAAGTTGGAAATTGAGGCAGCAGCATAAGCATTAACATGAAAACTGCAACTACTTAGTACCGTCCTCCAGACAATGCCAGAACAGGGCACTGGAGTTCAGAAATTTAATCAATATTAATTATCAGCTATTTTTTTTAAAAAAGGAATTTTAAAAGCAACTTATTAGAATTTATTAGGCAGCTAATAGTGAAGATTGTTTTCACAACTATTAAGAAATTTACTGGCACATATAAGTTTTTATATATTCAATTAAGTGATTTATTTGCCACCAAAATCCTAATGGATATATATATTTTTACATAAGGCTGCAAACTAATGTGATATTGAGAATACAGCAATAGAGGATTTTTAAAAACATTTTTTGCGAAAGTTATCTTTCTTGAATTTATTTCAAATATGAAATTCACAATATATAAAACATGAACTATAAAGGGGTTATTATAAAAATAACATAAATGCTATCTGAACGTGGAATGGAAGGCAAAATTTAGATGGTGCAGTTTAAATTTTGTTATTGATTTCAATGTCTGTGTTATATGCAGTGAAAATTTATACTTCAGTTTGATTTGTTATTCAGTCAGTTATTAATTATTAATATTTGCATTAAACATAATCGTAGAAAAATGAGATTTTGAAGGTTGAGGCAGGTGAAATTATTAGGCAGTTTGAACTAAAAGATAATGACACATACAGTGATATTAGTAAAACATAACAAATGAGAAAAAAAATAATTTTAGAGAAGAACAAAAATTAAAACTGAATAGTCCAGTTTTAAAAGTTTGCCTAGAATAAGAAAAAAAAAATAACCTAGAGTTAGGAGCAATGATAAGAGTAAAGATGAAAGATCGGAAGAGACTGAATATAATTCTGACATAGAGTAAGTTACAGGATTTTCAACCTACATCACACAATTAGCCGATAGACAAGGATCAAAATTACAAAATGTATGATATCCATGAGGGCTACACTGGTTTAAATTAATAGATTTAAGATATGAAAATATGATATGCCCAACCAGTATTGTAAAACATTCCTATACACAGTCAAATAATTGTGACAAACTTTTCTTAATGGATGATAAAAAGATAAAATCTGATAAAAAAAAAAGAACTATAATAAATTGCTCAAAATCCATTTTGTTGCTCTCTTCTACTTCAAAGAGAAAAAGAAACAAGCTTAGTAGAAAATTACATTAAAATTCTGAAAGGCTACATGTGGATATTCAGCACAAATGTATAAACGTTATGAAATGTGACTATACCAAAAAATATATTAAGTAATTGGCGAACATAATATACAGTACACTAAATCTGCAAGAATTTCTATAAATGGCTATTTATCTTTGGATCAAGCATGAAACCAGATATCTTTAGTTTCCTTCGCTATTTGTGTTTTTGTGAGACCAGTAATAATAGGCTTTGTAGAACATTAATAAAAATGTTGCTAAATACAAGAGGTTGACAGCAGTGCTACATAATAGAAAAAATAAATTTTGATTTATTGACAAAAGATTGAAATACTGTGCAGATATTTTTGAACATAAATATTTAATTCTTCCAAATCCGGATGGGTAAGAGTCAAGATCACAACAAAAACAGAACAAAGCTAAATTAAATCAGAGCAAAGTAGCAACCATAAATTGCAGAACTAAGATGTGAGCAACACTCTTAAATTCCCTTTATGCTTCCACTACCAAAAAGGAAGCGTCTACCAAGAAATTAAATATCCTTTTGTTTGTTTATTTGTTTCTATTAATTATTCTCTGCTTGGAATTATCTCCCTTCGTAGATTTGTAGCAAATAAAATCAGTTCCCTGGTTGATCCTTGCTCTCTGCAGTATGAAGCATGCCCACTTTGCAGAAACATTTTAACTGAAGCCTATATGAACCCCTGCACAAGACATATAAGGAAGCTATGCTCACCAAAGTACTTATTTCAGGTGCCAACTGGTCCATAATTGGGAAAGCTCAGATTCCTTACTTAACCTCAAAGCTAAGTCATTTTCTCCTAAATCAGCGTCTTTTACAGGACTTCTTAAGGTTTAACAAGGATGAAAGGAACAGGAGAAATGGTTATGTGCCTACCTCCAACTTTCTCGGACAAAGCGATATTAAAAATGTAATACTAAAATATAATGGATTGGATTAGTATTTCTAGAATGTGCATTGGATGATTAAATTCACAACTTCAGCAATGCTGGAAACTCATACATACATACATACATACATACATACATATATACATACACACACACACACACACACACACACACACATATATATATATATATATATATATATATATATATATATATGATGTATTTATGTATATATGTATATATATGTATATATATGTATATATGTATTTGTTTTCGTAGATTTTCACGGGTACAGGTATGTAGGTCTAAGTGTGTTTGGGTCTTTTCACACTTAATCTTACACAGGAAAAGACCCGAACACACCTAGACCTACATATACATATACATATATCTATATATATAAAAATACAAACATCTATATGTATGTTTTATGCTAAAATACTAGTACACCGTTTCTTAATTCTGTTCAAAAAATTTAAATGGTATAAATGCATCCACAGGTCAACCTTCAGTATGACTGTTTGTGATTTTATGTGGAATTTAACAGTTCAGCAAAATTCTAGACCAACAAAGGGAGGGGGGAATCTGAAGCTGCTAATTTCAGCATATATAGATTTTCTTTTACCAAAATATTGCCCAAATTAATTCTAACCTGTTAATTACAAAAGCAAAAACAAGAAACAAAAAACTCACAATGATAAATAAATGAAACAAAAAAAAAAAACCTTTAATATTTGTACTGGTGTTGTTTTCTTCATATCTAGCAATCTGCAAACTACTGGTGAGTTCTAGTATACAGTACTGGATTTCTCTCCCTCCTCCCTGGCTCCCAAAACATCAACTTTTACTTGTTTCTTCATGTTTACATAACCAAAACCCTGCAACATGGCATAACATTGGGTTTTTCTTACAGGATGGCAACCAAATAAATTGAAAATCTAGGACCCAATCATCTGAACCTCTTCTTCTGCCCTCTTAGGCATCTCATAACCTAATTTCAAAAGGTAAATTGCCTATTAAGGAGATAATAGGAATTAAGAGTACCAAAGAAAAATATTTATATTTTCCACATTCTCATAATTGTACTTATTTTCTTTCCTTGATTTGGACTGTTCCTTTATAAATCCACTATTATTTTAATTGTACAAAATTAACCATTAAAAATTATATCTCTAATTGCCATATTAGTTGGGAAAATTGCCCGTTGTGGCTTTTCAATATAATAAAGCTTTTTTATTAGAAAATCAACCTATTCCCGGGCACATTACTTCAGCAAGGAAAGCCAGGTATTTAACTTTCAAAAACATATCAAAGCCTCATTGAAAATGTTTTAAAATCATAAACAACTGCAGTACGTTTGCTCTCTGTTTATAAGAATTATATTAATTAAGATAATTTTCCACTTATCTTTCTTAGACTGGATATTCAGATAGCCACAAAGTTAGGCAGAACAAAAAGTTTTGGAGCTTCGAAGGGACCAGAGTGCAATTGTAACTGCTTTCAGGAGCATCAGCAGCATTTTTTTAAAAAAATATGAATATAATGATATGTTACATCTAAGATTGTTTTCTTCCATGTAAAAGATGCTCCTTTTCTGTTTATGTTGCTTTTTGATTTATTTTAAAGAGCAGTTAATTTATTATGCTATTTTGGTTTTTCACAATTGTCAACAGAGGGAAAAGGCACCGTTGCAAACAACCAGAAATGCAAACATTTAGATTGGAATGATGTTTCAGTACTCCTAAACACTCATAGAATTCGTCCTAAATTGTTAAAATTCAATATTGAAAAACAGAATAACTATTTAAAAACCCTCAGGCACCTACTGTACATTGGTCTATATTCCTATTTCCCTTTTCCTGTGCACAAATATTAAAATAAAGATGGAAAAAAATAGGATTTCTTTGTATTTTTTAAAGCAGCACCGCTATGATACAGTGATAGTACTGACGTGCCGTACTGGCAATACTCGTTGAATATTTGTGAATAACTTGATTCCAACTATGCTATCTCTCTAACTTATTCCACAAAAGTTCTACCGGAACCTGGAGAAATTCTGATGGCATTTCAAGTAGTTTGTGCCTTTTCTCTCCAGAAAATGCAGTTACCACTGGGTGTGTGTGTGTTTGTGTGTTCTTTAAAGGTCTAGAAAAACCCCTCGATCATCTAGAAAGCTCAAGATGGTGAAGCAAACAAAACATGAGTGGATTGGAGCTGATGGATGATGAAAAAGTAATAAGGCCAAGGATGAGATACATCAAATAAAAGAATGAATGGGTTTATGCTTGCCAATCAACGTTACAGATAGAAAGGCGATGTATCATAAATAGTATGTGATGTGTATCAGATGATAGAAAGGTGATGTATCAAAAATATATATATTTTTCTCTCTCTTTTTTGCTATAGAAGAGAGAATCACATGAATATATGTATTTAGAAATCCCCTCCCTCTGTAATACATGTTTTTGCTCTGGGGTACATATATTGCTTGTTTTCCAGAGTATTGTCTATTTTCTTTCCATAAGATAGAAAGGATATTCCCCTGCCTGTTTTACATTTTGGAGAAAGTGAAAACTATTCCCTTCAAACAAACAAAAACAGACTTCAGGGAGGAATGTATTGTTTAGACAGCAGGAACTGCTGGGGAGGGGAGGATATGCCTCCCATTTAATTTTGGGAACAAATTACCTTTCCTTGATGACTAGAAACCCCCTGCTTACAATTATGGCAGTTGCATGCATTTTAAAATACCGCCGAGGACCCCAAAAGATTAAAACTGCCTGCCGTATACAGGGCACATTGGCACATGTCTAGGTAACACTTTTTGATAGGTGTCTAAGAGTTCAACTTCAAACCCAGTTTCGGTAATTTGCAGCTGAATATGACTGATTAGAATTGGATCCAACTTCCTGTTATATAAAACAAGCCTCTTTACTGCCAAACCCTTTTGATTTCACTTCAATGCTAACCTAAGAAAACTGCAGCTAAGCCGTGTTCTTTGCACTGTGTTCAAGTCCACTGCTCCGTTTACAATTTGTTGTACACCTGATATTTTTACTTTTATATGTTTGCCATACCCAAAGGCTGCCAGAATTTTTTAGCCCCCTGAAACAGGGCACCCCAGAGGAGGAGGAAAGGCAATGGGATTGTCAGGGGATAAACACACAAAAGCATTACGGCAATATCAAAGAAGCCAGCTGAACAAAAACCCTAGTTATATTCTTGAGGCTAACATGCATGCTTTGAAAATGTGCCTGCAATACGATAGTTGGGGAGTTTGCTTTGACTAACCGTCACCCACCCAACATACTACATGCCATTCTGAAAGCTTAGCTTCCAATTTCCATGCCCAAGAGAAGCTAAGATGTCACTTTTCTGAAAACGTCTGATCCATCTCCAACATATATAAAAGCCGGTCCCACTCATAAAATATGATTTATTTTAAAACTGAGATTTGAATATCGGCTAACAAGTAGCCCAGGCTGTTCAGAGATTCTGCAATTGGAAAAAAAAAACCCACCTGTAACAGATTCAGAACTGAAGTTTGAACAATATAATCATCCCACACTAGAATTACAAAGCAGGATAAATTCACAAACTTTGACTGAAGAACGGGATTCTAAAATGTAACCTTAAGCTACTGAATATTTCGCATTAAAGGAAATTGCCTTAAAGCTAGAGGTAAATCTAGCAACTGACTACAGAATTATATTTTATAATGGTCTCGGTTTCAAACCATTGAAATTATGCTGAAATAAAACCTGTAGAATGATTTAAAGCACATTTCCCAAAGATATGAATTTTGATTTTAAGAAATAGATCTCATTTTATAATAACAAAATCTTAGAATAATTGGAGGATTTCTGTTTTGTTTTGTTATTATAAAAAGAGATCTTTTTCTTAAAATCAAAATTCATGTCTTTGGGAAATGTGTTGTTTCTTACAATCATTCTACAGGTTGTATTTCAGCATAATTTATTTATATTATCATTGTGATTCATATATATATATATATATATATATATATATATATATATATATATATATATATATATATATATATATATATATATATATATTATACTTTATGTTATTAACTTTTCGGGTATTTTCCCACGTCATTATAGTTGTGCTTTTAAAGTTGTAGCAACGTTTCGGCAGAATCTCATCTGCCATCATCAGGCTTCTGTATTGTGTTCGTCTGTGAGTCAGACTTTTACAGTTGTTTACAGTTTTATATATATTTACAGTTTTTACATACATACATACATACATACATACACACACACACACACATATATCCTGATGTTAAGTCTTAACCCCAACGTAAATAGTCAGAGCTAAGAAATCTCTCAAAGTGGCATTTGTTAAAGCAGCTCTTAGTTTGATGTCCTAAGATGATGATGGAAGAAATGGAAGAATCCCAAAATAATTGTCTATCTATACCCATATTGAGTCTATATGTGATAAGACTTCAGTACACCTCAGAAAGTTAAGAAAAGGATGCAGTTTCTATTCTGCTCAAATTTCCCAGATTGGTCATACAGATATCGAATCTGTTCATAAATAATAAAGATAATCTATGAGGGGAATGGGTAATTAAGAAGTTTATAGATATATGTATTTTGTGTGTGTGTGTGTGTGTGTGTGTGTGTGTATAGATGGATAGATATAAACAGACAAACAGACAAATGTGTGTATAAATATATATCAATTGCTTCACCAGTATTCAACTTTTGAATATGGAAAGCACATATTAAAAGCTCAGTTGAAAATGCACTAATGGAGGAGTGCCTGTAGAAGTAGAGCAGGCTGAGACCGAGGGAAGGGTCAAATGCATCGTAAGTCTGGAATCCCATCATGTCCACAAGAGATCTAAGTCTAGCCCACCTTGAATTCTATTGACCCTTATCTATTACCAATTTGCTTGGACCTTTAGTAGTTCAGATTCTTGTAGAGATTTCTAGCATACAATAAACCTATATTCATTTGAACTTCTTGGACTCCTGTGCTTGACAATACCATTATCCAAATATTTGCGGAAAAGACATTCATCTCTACAGCAGTTTGAATGTTTGAAGCTAAGATAATCGTGCAGCTCATAAATGGGGGTTCAGTATTAAATTTATGATCCATCACAGATTGCAAAAAAAAAAAGACTGAATAATCAATTTTAGCTGTGGCCAAGTATATATTTAATGCTGCTTTTCATTTAGAAATGTTATTAGAAACATTTGACTGTTTTAATCTTTTCATAAAACTAGAGTTTTGCCATCGTTGGGTTAACTCCATTCATTCTGGAAAATATCTTTAAAACTATTTTTTTTAGTTTTAAACTAAACTAAGAAAGCTGCATTGAAAAAGAATGTAATTTTTAAGATTAAAGAAGTCCAAGAAAGTGATCAAAGAAAATAAGTGTTATCTCAAAAAGCTCCTCTTTATTAGGTTTTAACAAAAAAAGCTTCAAGTGGTAGCCCATTTTATAGATTAGTTTTTGCTCTAGCCAGACTTAACACTACGTTATTGATAATTTTAGGAACTAGATAGAACAGGAAAGAGAATAGTTTATTAAATACAGGTAGTCCTTGACTTACAACAGTTCACTTAGTGACCATTCAAAGTTACAAGGGCACTGAAAAAAGTGACTTATGACCATTTTTCACACTTATGGCCGTTGCAGCATCCCCCATGGTCACGTGATTTATATTGGGATGCTTGACAACAGACTCACATTTATGACGGTTTGCAGAGTTATCCCCAGAGTCATATGATGCCCTTTTGCGATCTCCTGAGAAGCAAAGTCAACAGGGAAACCAGATTAACTTAAGAAC
Organism: Notechis scutatus; assembly: GCF_049901735.1. NCBI lineage: Eukaryota > Metazoa > Chordata > Lepidosauria > Squamata > Elapidae > Notechis > Notechis scutatus. Next base: position 12,689,827 of record NC_142019.1, read on the forward strand.
CAGGTATCTAATTTAAGAACTGCAGTGATTCACTTAACAAAGGAGGTGAGAAAACTCGTAAAATGGGGCAAAACTCACTGAACAAATTTCTCACTTAACTATAGAAATGTTGGGCTCAGTTGTGGTCATAAGTTGAGACTACCTGTAATTCTTTGTTGGGGGATTCTCAGGAAACTACAAGAGCAGTTGAAGGCGGTGCAAAGTGCAAAGAGTGTAGTAGTGGGATAAAATTACAAGGTAAACCAATTAAGCAAGCAAGATTCAAATTCAAGGAGTCAGCTGAACAGAATAGGAAAGATGTGAGCTTTTAATAGTGCCAACTTTAGGAATTTAAGGAAATAGAAGTATGGGGTTGTGTTCTAATTATTGAAAAAAATAATAGCCAGAAGTGCACACATCATTAATCTGTTCGATACAGCAGAATAAGCGATGTAGATATTGGGCGCAGAAAGAGGGAAAAGAAACAGAGATGGGAATTATGACAATACAGAAGACGCTGCATAATAAGCAAAACTAAGCACAAAGTATTAAAAAATTGCAACAGAGAACTAAAAAACTTCAGGAATACTGATAAAATATTACTAATATTTAAGTATGAAATATGTGCTGTGTTTTACTGAAATGAACTTTTTAAAGTGAGAACAGTAAACCAGTGAAACGACTTGCCTCCAGAAGCTGTGGGTGCTCCATCACTGGAGGTTTTAAGAAGAGACTGGACAGCCATTTGTCTGGAATGGTATAGGCCAGGGGTGTCCAACCTTGGCAACTTTAAGACTTGTGGACTTCAACTCCCAGAATTCCTCAGCCAGCAAAGCTGGCTGAGGAATTCTGGGAGTTGAAGTCCACAAGTCTTAAAGTTGCCAAGGTTGGACACCCTTGGTATAGGCCCTGTAGGTGTCCTGGTTGAGCAGTGGGTTGGACTAGAAGACCTCCAAGGTCCCTTCCAACTCTATTATTCTGTTAATTGTAGTATGTTTTAAGATATTATTTTATATGCAGAATGCACCCACCAATGAAATTGATTTTCCTGCTCTAAATATATCTTCCATGACTTTCATATCTACTCCAGAAGATGGAATAGCAAAGTTAGGGCATATACATCAGAAGATGGAGGAAAAGAAGAGCGAAATTAAATCTTCTTGCATGAGTACAGATTCACATCTCACATTGGCTATATTCATAATATTCAACTTAATATCAGCCATTGGATTCAACAATATAAAGTTAAATTTATAATCCAGAAGTACTGATTTCATTAAATTAAGGAATCTGAATACATGTAGATTTTTGACACCAGAAATCAACCACTTTTTAAAAATAGGTTTATATGTGCAAAAATAGGTTTATACGTGCAGCAAAAAAAACCCACAAAACCCCCAAACCTGATACAAAACACAGAATGGTGCTGAATATGAAACCAGTAAATTCTGGAGAAATAGGAAGAAAATCTGCAGAAAAAAGATTTTGAGAAAATTTAGCCACAGAACAGAAAGTATACAGTCTAAAATGTGTTACCAATCACATGCAATATTTTGGGGTGTGTGTGTGAGAATACTGCATATAGCCCCAAAATTATTTCCTTCCAAATCCCAAAGACTAATATAGCCAGAAAAATGCATTGCTTAGTTGAAAACAAAGGAGAAAAATGCTTCAAGTTTCTAAATTAAAAGTGAATGCGTGGTTTCAATAAACCACAAGAAGATCTTTCCAATCTGGCATTTTCCAGATTTGCTGAATAAAATTCCTAGAACTTTCAATCGGCACAAATGGAAACATGCTGCTTTTCTTCCCAAAACCTTTCTTAGCTCAAATGCTACATTCAAACATGCATTCCCTGGAGCAAAGTTGCACTTTCAAGGGCAATCTTGCATGCATATACGACAATCTGTTTTCTCATATTTAAAAAAAAAATGCAAAATGATTTGGAACTTTAATAGTATTAATAGCAACTAGGTACATGTGGTGCTGACCAGGTATTCTACAATTATAATTTTTTTACACATGGTTTCATTCTTCTATATTTTTAACAGCAGAAAACTTTAGCAAAAAGCTCTATGAGAAGCTGATTAAAATAATTTTAAACTACTAAACACAGGGAGAGAGTGAATAATTATACGTTAACCCTAACTAAAAAGTAGCAAAAGTTGGCTTCTTTGTGCATAAAAGAGGTGAGCTACATTGTTCCTTTCTTACACGACACAAGGAGGTTTATTTATATTTATCAACAAACTGCGATTCATTGTAAAAGTCAAGGTTAGGGAAGAAATGAGAAAATGAAGTCTATTCAGGAGAAACCAGGGCTGCAAAAGCAATTTGCCTGATTTTATATTTGGGCTAGCAAGATTTTTGTCTCTGAAATCAATTCACCTAAATTATCATGTGAATACTGATTATTTGGATAGAATGTTCTCTTACTGAACAAAACATTGAACAAAAGCTATTTGTAACATTTTTTTCTGAAGTAATCTAATTTGGCCATATTCAACCAAGTCTGGAAATATGGGACAAACTGGGTTTTGTTATGCCTGACATGTTCTTCGGCAAGGCAGAAGGATGGCATCGTTGCACCATGTATGCGACCACAGGGTGACTGGAAGGGTATGATATCTGGTTGCGGTAGGTCTGGCCCTGCAATGTTTCTCCTACGTTCCGTTTTATTATCCTTCCAATGGGATAAATCATTTCGAAATATTAAAAGACAGAAACCATGAATAAAGAGGAGTCTGAGCCTGCTGGAAAGAAAGTCCATTTGGTGAAACTTTCTCAGAAGATGTCAAGTCATAAAATATTTCTATGGTCATTTTAGAGTTGCCAACAGAAAGGGAGGGGGAAAGGAGTTTGAAACAGCAGTGCAGCAGCTTGGAAATTGAAAGTGCATTCCATACATAGTTTTTCAGAGATACCGTGTTTCTCATATAATAAGGCCGGGTCTTATTTTTTTTTTGAGCCCCCCAAAAATGGCTAGGCCGTCTTTTTGGGGGTGACTTAATTCCCCCCCTTGCATCTTTCGGGCGGGCGGCGACGGCTTGGATGTTGACCTCGGCGTTGGTGGGGCACTTCGTATCAAGGTCAACGCAGGCAGCACCCTATCCCGGTGTGCAACAAAAGTACTTCCTAATGGCAAGCCCCCCCACCATTCCCCCCATTTCGCATGTTTTAATATAGGCCTTAATTTGGGGGAGGGGCTTAATTTCATTTCATGCCTATAAAACATGCTGGGACTTCCTATTGGGGGAGGCCGTATTGTTGGAGAAACAGGGTAGTAACTAGGTGACTGAAGTTTCTGCCAAGCAAAAATCTAACGAGAACATGATTGATGACTCTTGGATATGGATGTATCTCATTGGAGAATATAAATTATGATACACCCAGGGGTGGGGGAAAACCAGGGTCAAAGATGACAATGAATTATGTGTCTCAGAGTCAGCTACACCCAGGCAGTGCCGGACATGTTAACTCCCAATAAATACTTTTGAAGTTTTGGAAGTTTGGCTCGAGACTCATGGGGTAAATTGGGGTAACTGCTGGAAACCTGACAAAAGATAAAGGCTTTAAACCACTGAGCCACCGCGCTTCACCTATTATTGGCAGCACAATAATAATGGATAATTATTTATCGCTTCCTCATATAAGTTTGGAATACTTTTAATGTATATGTTAAGAGGGGAACCCAAAGAGGGATTGAAAACAGGATTATTTTAAACATTAAGGGAAATTCGCTTGTCTGATTGCTGGCTCATTGTATTATTATCAAGATTGAATGGCTTTATTGCCTTCTTGCTTCTATTGCTTTTCAATTTGCCAATGAAAAGGGTCGGAGAGGGGTGGAATGGGTAGGGAGGAAATGGGATGCAAAGACTTAGTTCATAGACCATGAAAGCCTGCAAAATGCCAAGGTCACTACTGAAGGTGCTCAATGGAGAAATGGACTGTTTCCATAACAAAAAGAAGTTTTGCAACAACCACCCAAGGAGTGGGAGAAAGGGAATCTATTGTTTAACTAAGCAAGCTTTCACGCGGGAAAACCAGAGCTTGTTTTGCTTCTTCAGTTCTGAGATGGTGTATTCAATAAAGTTTTACTTTTGGGGATTCCTTTTGTTGGGTTTGCTAGTCAGACTGTTGACCATTATCATCTGTAATTAAAACTCACTCATCAAATGTCTCGCTTAGCAACAGAAATCTTGGCCTCCATTGTGTTGTAAGTTGAAGACTACTTAAAACTGCCACCACCCCTCTACCAATCTACTGCAAATTTTGATAAAAGATTTCCGCTATACATACTTGTTACTTCCTGTAAGAAATCCAAACAAGGCCGGCTACTTCCAGATATACTTATTGAAACTGCCAACGGAGTCTGTCCTTCATAGTTCCTTGTGTTGGTATCCGCGCCATAATTGTACAACATCTGCGCACAAAGTACGTCATCCCTAAGAGCAGACAAGTGCAACGGTGTTTGTCCGTCTTCTAAGCGCCCCAAGTTCGTGTCTGCTCCTCTCTGAAGGAACATCCGGCAATAAGTGTGATTGCTTTTGATCACGGCGTAGCGTAACAGAAAGCCATTTTGAATGTCAATGTTGGCGTTGTGATCTAGGAGGATTTTGACACAGCTGGACCGTTCGCGGATGATGGCAAGCTGAAGTGGCGTAGTGCCTTTGTCGCTCAGGGGATCGACTTCAGCCTTGAACTCCAGCAAGAGTCGGACAAAGGAGTCTCTTCCATAATGAGCCGCCACATGCAGGGGAGTCCAACCGTCGTTGCTCTTCGCGTTAATAATATTGACACGGTAGTCTGATTCTAGCATTAGGCGTGCAATCCGGGCTCGGCCGTGCATAGCTGCATAATGTAGAGCAGTGAAGCCGCCAATCAGGTCTTTCACTGTAGGATCCGCTGAAGTTTTTAAAAAGTGCAAGAAGTTAATTATCGTAAAAAGCACGCAAAACAGCAATTTAAAATAGAACTTTTTCCACCCCACGTGGTGAATCTATAAATTCAGCTTTCCCAGCAGACATGAAATCTCACAAATGGATTGTGAATTCAATCCTAGGTAGAGGCAGATATTTCTCTCTCTGGGCACACTGAGAATGTATCTGCTGAAAAAAACTCCACATTGGCGACAGGAAGGGCATCCGGCCAGTAAACACTCAGCTCCATTCAGTTGCCCAAACTCCACCCTGCAAGGGATTATGGGGTCATTAAAAGAGGATGATGATACCTATTTAACAAAAACCCCAATTCTTCATTAGGTATTACAAAAGACTTGTAAAATTATTGCCATCCATTATTGTTATTTTTTTATAGACTTCTTTCCAATTGATAAAAAAGGTTTGTGACTTAACTTTGGGACTTAACAGTGATTAAGCAATATTGTGCATATTGGAAGTTGCTTTATAGGCACCAAGCATATAATATTTTAAACTTTAACATTTCAATACTGAAAAATGCAAAATTTCAAAAACAAGGCATGCATCTGAATTATGGGCTGAATTTAAAATATTTTCATGCAATGTTCCATATAAAAGGAAGTGCAGAAGACCCATTTATTGGGAAGAATTTGAAAGCAAAAGAGAATTCAATAAAATTTGGATCTGGTTTGTGACAAATGAATTGAATATTTACTATACCTATTGTCTCCAATACAGGTAGTCCTCACCTGATGAACACAATTGAGCCCCAAATTTCTGTTAAGTGAATTTTGCCCCGTTTTACAACCTTTCTTGTCCCACCTGTTAAATAGATCACTGTAGTTGTTAAGGTAGTGACATAGTTGTTAAATGAATTCGGTTTCCCCATTGGCTTCGCTTGTCCAAAGGTCAAAAGAGGGGATCACATGATCACAAAAGGGGCATTGCAACCATCATAAATATGAGTCAGTTACCAAGCACCTGAATTTTGATCGTGTGACTATGAGGATGCTGCAACAGTTGTAAGTTTGAAGAACGGTCATAAGCGACTTTTTTCAGTGTCGTTGTAACTTTGAACAGTCTCTAACTGAAATGTAGTAAGTGATGTGGAGACAATTCAAAATTACAATGGCACTGAAAAAAGTCACTTATAATTAAGATCACTGCAGGTGGGGACTGTAGCCAAGAAATTAAAAGATGCTTGCTCCTGGGGAGGAAAGCTATGGCAAATCTGGACAGCATACTCAAAAGCAGAGACATCACCCTGCCAACAAAAGTGTATATAGTCAAGGCTATGGTTCTCCCAGTTGCAACATACGGCTGTGAAAGTTGGACCATAAGAAAGGCTGAGCGCCTTTGAACTCTGGTGCTGGAGAAGACTCCTGCGAATCCCTTGGACTGCAAGGTGATCCAACTGGTCAGTCCTAGAGGAGATGAACCCTGACTGCTCTTGAGAAGGCCAGATCCTGAAGATGAAACTCAAAGACTATGGCTGCCTCATGAGAAGGAAGGACTCGCTGGAGAAGAGCCTAACGCTGGGAAAGATTGAGGGCAATAGAAGAAGAAGGGGAAGGCAGAGAATGAGGTGGCTGGATGGAGTCACTGAAGCAGTAGGCGTGAGCTTAAATGGACTCCAGAAGATGGTAGAGGACAGGAAGGCCTGGAGGAACATTGTCCATGGGGTTGCGATGGGTCGGACACAACTTCGCAACTAACAACGAAGTTGTGTGGACTACCTGCAATCAAATCTCCAAACCCAACCACCACCAGGTGTTTCTCAAGATCCCTCTACCTACCTATCCTAATCCCTTCAGCTCTAACGTTTCATCCTCGGTTCCGTGTTTTGTTTTCCCTTATGCTTCTTGGTCTTAAAGAAAAGCATCTGTAGCAACATCTGCAGGCTCAAGATGCAGATGTATTGTGGTCTGGCAAGATGAGCTTGTTTTAGGGGGTTAATACTGTGTAAGGTAAAGAAAGCCTTCTGTCATCTATGCAGTTGCAAAGCATGTAAGCTATATGTTAGTTTAGATCATCTCGATAAAATCTGTCTTCTATAAAATGAAAATAACCTTAGCTTTACCGTTTCACAAAATGTTGAGCTTTGCAAGAATGTAAACATCTAATTTTGAGAAGGGGAAGCAGGATAGGGCAAAATGTCAACATTTCAAAAGGAATAGCTAAGTATTCTTTCTCCCACAGAAATCAGGATTCATGAAATATTTTAAAAATTACCAGATGTATAGATCTAATATCATCCTGTCACATGCAATGACTAACATTGTTTTTTGTTCATGGGCAAATTACATGGTGCCTGGCACTCAATTCTTCCCACTTCTGCTCATGTTATTTGAATATAAAAAGTGATACAAACCTTGGCAAGGGGAGTATATGAACATAATCATGCAATATTACAGAAATCTCAACCATGAATACTGTTTTAGATGGAAAGACAAGATATAATTAAACATAAATAAGCAAACTGTTTGACTGAACATTTTATTAGAAATATCTATTTCAGCAAGTGGTTAAAGTTGCTTTCCAGATAGTGACAAGACAATTAAATATTAAAATCACAACCCTTATTTTATAGATAAAGAAAATAACTTGCATTAACAATTTTTGTACAGGCTAATGGTGAATTGTTTAAAAGCTTTCTCTGTTTAAATAAACTAGCTTTAACTTGTATTAAACATCTCCCTGTGACACCAGTGAATGTCAGTATCTTCAGTGCTTTTCTTGGCATTTTTCATAGATAAAAAGAACCTCTGTAGTTAAATTTAATATAACTTAGTTGTAAAATCTAAAATCTATTTATTTTAAGTGTAATTCAAAGAGAGTAGAGAATAAAAGAAGACCAAGAGGAAAGCTTGACTGATCAGGTAGGATCTAGGTGAGGTTGGTCCCTGAAAATCTCTTACCCAAATTTATAGACAAGAACAAAAAAAATCCTCCAGAAGAGAATCGCAAAGGTGCTTTTTCAAGAGGCAACTGGGCTTTCTAGTTTTTATTTGAAGACGTTTGGATGAGAAGCAAAATGTTTTCAAAGAAAAACCAGAAAGTCCAGCTGCCTCTTGAAAAAGCACCTCTGGGATTCTCATTGGGACAACCATGATCTGGATGACTGAGAATCTCCAAAAGACATTTACAGAAGAGAATATATGTAGCTCAGGTTGAACTGTAGAGTCCTTGGTGCTCTCCTCATGTTACAAGTTACCTAGTTGGGTAATAACACATCATCTGCAAACTAACAACCAAACAAACGCACAACCCCCCTCCCAATGATCCTGGCATGATGTAACATCCCTATCACAAAACCCATCACAAGACTCTCACTGATGACTCACACTTGGCCCCTCACAAGACCCTCACTTGACACACCCACAACTGAAGCCCTTATAAACAGAAGAACACCGATACTGACATCCCCTAAACTCTGCTGAAGATGTTACCTAGCCTGGTAACGAAATGTTCGAAAACTGACCCACAAGCTTGGAGAACAAACCTTCACCCTCATCCTACACCCGAGCTAGAGATATTCACGCTATTGCAAATTAACAACCAAGTTCAGAGAGCTCCAAGGATTCCACAGTTTAGAAATCCTCAAAGGAGCTAAAGGATAACTGAGTCTGGAAAATGAAATTATCCTAATTACACTTAGTGAGGGGAAATTGTTTTATGCAAATAATTTATGTAAAAATCAGAGGGAAAAGAGAAGCAACCTCATTTCATGAGAGACAAGAGTGAATGAAAAGATTCAATAGATGTACTTGATCCCATATAAAATGAATTCTATGCAAATTCTAATCTAGACAGACCTCACATGGATCCTTAGTTCACACAGGACAATGTCGAGCTTCTTTGGTACAGGTAGTCCTCAACCTACAACAGTTCACTTAATGACCATTCAAAGTTACAATGGCACTGAAAAAAGTGACTTATGACCATTTTTCAAACGGCCGTTGCAGCATCCCCCCTGGTCACGTGATTGACATTCAGATGTTTGACAACTGATTCATATTTACGACAGTTGCAGTGTCCCGGGGTCATATGATCCCCTTTTGTGACTTTCTGGCAACCAGAATTCTGAAAAGCTAAGAAATGTAACAAATATTCCTGAATCGTCTCAATTTGGGACAATGCATCAGTTAAGCTTGGCCAACTCTACAGTACTATTGTGGCAAATTCTGAACCAAAAAGCAGAGGATATCACGGATATCAGAGAGCATCGGAAATCATTTCCACAGGTATAGAAACCAGCTATTCACTAAAAAAATATCAGATATGAAAAAGGATAATTTGGGAGAGGACTATACTATACTACAGCTTAGCATAGTATAGAGCAGGGGTCCCCAACCGCCGGGCCGCGGACGGTGACCGGCACGCATGGAACAAGCCTTACCGGGCCGCTGGTTGCTGGGCGCCGCCATCTTTTTTGGAAAGCTCACCGGAAGCGCTGTTTCGTCATAAAAGATGGCGGCGCCAAGCGCTCGGTGAGCTTTTCCGGGTAGAAAGCCATTTCTACCCGAAAAAGCTCACCAGAAGCTGGCGCCGCCATCTTTTATGACGAAGCTGCGCTCCGTGACGTCACCGAGCGCCTTTTCGTCATAAAAGATGGCGGCGCCCAGTTGACGCCGTACCGGGCCTCGGCGCCCAGCTGATGTCGGAACCGGGCCGCGGTCGCAAAGGTTGGGGATCCCTGGTATAGAGGACTATACTGTATGATAGCTTCATATGTATTTGGAAATATTACACTGCCATCTTCTGGTCATATTCCATTTGATAATGATTGTTAAAAATTACACTCTACCCAAAGATCTTTTGAGTCTAGGTGACATTGATGGACTATATATTATCTGGTTATATCATGGAAATAATTTGCAACTGCCTTCTTTTTAAATCTACAGTGTTTATAACCAGCATTCCTCAGAGTAATCCTTCCAAATAAAAACCAGGTCCAATTACATTAGCTTTTCAAGATCAGCCAAAATTGTTGCCACATAAATCAAGAAGGATTTAATTTTATATACGTGTAGCACAAAGTTCTGTTAATAAAACCCGAGTGAAATACTGGCATTTATCAATAAGCAATTTCTGTACATGTAGAGCCCTGATTCTCTGTGGAAATATTACACAGTATTTGTCCAGAATTGTATTGGGTATCTTGCTCGGACAGGGGCTGGACTAGAAGACCTCCAAGGTCCCTTCCAAATCTGTTATTCTGTATTTCACTAAACAGATCTCTTTTTTTATCCCCAGTTGCATACCAGCTGCCTCTTCATCCATAAATTTTATAAATGGATTATTTATAAAATTTAAGGGAAAGATGCAGTTATTAAAGATCAGAAACTCTATTTCTTATACCTTCAGAACACTTTATTTTCATTTTTAACAAATACAACTTAAAGCAAAGAGAAATAGATATTTCTATATTGGGAAATCATTGAGAAATCTAAAGCTAAATGCTATTGCCAGAACAGTGACAATTCCATATGGCCATTAATTTAGCAGGACTGAATTATGAAGCTAAATTATTCCATGAACTTCCCTTTATTTTCTTCTGCTATTACAAATGCATTCATGTGTTTTTGCTAGAGGTGGTTAGTATTCTACACCCAAGAATGATTTTATATGTCAGAACATCTATGTTTAGTTTGCAATATAGAGTAAGATGTTATCTATCTGCTAGAACCAATCCATGCAGAATTATGTTATGGAATGAATTACTTTTTCTTTTGTACAATGCTCAAAACACACAACAAACGAGTGCCATCTTGTGGTCGAATCTGAAGTCACATAGCTTGTCTGCTGGTTTGTTTGTTTTTTCCCTTTCCACACCCTATTAGAGATCTAAAAATGTAGAAATTAAATTGTATCTAGATCACGTTGTTGGGCAAACAGCAAAAAAGAAAATTCTGTTTTTAAAAAAGGAAGCCCAGGTATTGACAGAGAAGGTCTGAAATGTTTAATCATCAACCAAGCAACTGTTTGGTCAACTAACCTCCATGTTCAAGAAAGACACGAACGCATCTTTCCTTCCCTCTTGCTGCTGAAAAATGGAGCAAGGTCCAGCCATTAGCATCTCGGCCATTGGGAGAGTAGCCCTGCTCCAACATTTTGCGCACCGTATGGACATCCCCAGCAGCCACCGCGGCCTGAATCTGCAACTCTTCCTGTAGTTCAGGGTTCCTCCGGCAATGGTGATGTAACATCCTCGCAGAATCTGCTTCCTTTTAAAGAAGGGTCATGAAGCCACAGCAGTCACCTTCAATAAAAATACATTTATCCAATGAAATCGATAAAAAATGAAACATGTGTTGTGCATGGGAGAGGGAGGCGCTCATCCTGACTATCAACTACAGCAGGGGTGTCAAACTCGCATCGTCACGGCATCGTCATGTGACATAACAGGACTTTTTTCCTTGGGGGGCGTGGCCAGCACATGATGCATCTGGCCCGCGGGCCAGGAGTTTGACAGTCCTGAACTACAGCAATGCTTCTAAATCTTGGTCACCTTAAGACCTGTGAACTTCAGCTCCCAGAATTCCCCAGCCAGCCATTCTCTTAAGTCCACAGGTCTTAAAGTGGCCACGGTTGAGAAACACTGAACTACTACATCAGCTATATACAAAATAAAGACAAAATAAAACATCTGGTCAACAGGAACAATCCACCCCCAAGGAATTAAGGAAAAGGTGTTTTTCTCCTTCCTATATGTTACAGGTAGTCCTCAACTTACATCAATTAACTTAGTGACCAATCGAAGTTACACCAGCACTGAAATGACTTATGACCATTTTTCACACTTACAGCTATTGCAAAAACCCCAGGGTCACGTGATCAAAATTCAGACACCTGGCAACAGAGTCATATTTATGATGGTTGTGGTGTTGTGAGTTTTGTGATCCCTTTTGCAGCCTTCTGACAAACAAAGTCAATGGGGAAGCCAGATCCACTTAACAACCAGGTTACTAACTTAACAATTACAGTGAGTCACTTAACAACTGTGGCAAGAAAGGTTGTGAGATGAGGCACAACTCACTTAACAAATGTCTCGTTTAGCAACATAAATTTTGGGCTCAATTGCGGTCGTAAGTCGAGGACTACCTGTAATTGTAAATGCAATTGCAAATTGCAATGAATTTTGACTGACTAACCAATAACTGATCATCTCCAATTAAAGCCTGTGAGAATTGTAAGAACATATTAATAACAGTTCTTCCAAGCTCTTCCATCTTGCAAACACAAGCAGAAGAGGGAAAGAGGGAGGGTCTTCTATTTAAATGGAGCAAGAAATAGAAAAATGGCATTTTGCAAGGATTATGCTGATAAAGAATATATACGTTCAAGTCAGTGTGAATTCCTAGTGACTATCTGGATTAGTCCCTGAGGTTTTTCTTGGCAAGAATTTTGGAAGCAGCTTCTTCCTATGGCTGAGAGAGGGGATTGGCCCAAAGTCACTCAGGTGGGCGACTAACAGGGGGAATCAGAACTTCTGGTCTTCCGTGTTTTAGTCAAGTGCCTTAACCATTATACCAAAGTGTCACTGGGTTTATATTTACAAACTGTATCTGGGTTTTTAAAAATGTTTTTAAATATAGATGATTAATGCCCATTTTTAAAATAGTGACAATTACAGCATGTCTGTGTCCTTTATCTTAAATCATTTTACTTTTCCACGAAAACTATTCTTGGAAAGAAGCAAATAATTAAAAAAAAATCCACCAGTTTTATAATGTTTCTCTCAAATATTGGACTTTTACTCATAAAATTATCTTTGGAGGGAGCACTGGAAAAACTGTTCCCGGATGACCTCACTGATAATTCCTTACTAAGATGCAGGTAACATTTTCCACAAAGAATGAGTAAGGTCCTCTATTACGAAATACCTTATAGGCAAAAGTCAGTTTTTGTACGTTGTGTTTTCCGTCTTCATTGTACATTACTTTGTCTGCAGGCATAATACAGCAAGCAAATGGTTTCTCCTTGAAATGAAGAAGGTGTCTGTTAGATCAAAGCAAGCAAGAAGCAAGAAACATTAATCTAATCTCAGATATTGTGCGGATTGCAAGAAAAAGTAGAATTGTGGATGTGTGGCAGAAAAAGCAGGCAGAATACTCAAAAAAAAAGCAAATAAATAAGCACAGATCTGTGTTTATAAACAAGCAAACAGTAAAGGCCTAAGGAACCCTGCCATCTGCAAAAAAGATATTTAAACAAGGAGCCTCTCATAATATACCATGGAAATATACCCAAACTTCACTCAAGACTTTTTTTGGGGCAGGAAAAATACTCCTACCACTTATATTGTACATTTTGAATTGTTATTTAATTGGAAAAGATTATGCAATGGCAATGTCATCCCTAGATTTAAATAAGTTTATATATCCAAAGGACAAGATTATAATGAATGTAGGGCTGCCAAGAACATTATCTTCTTTCTTATTATTCCTCACTTGAAGGCTTACTCCTTCTGTGATACTGCTTCAATCAACATAGTGAAATTTACAATTACAGTTTACTTAGTATATAATAATATAATAAAAATATCATATTAATACATTATATTTTTCAGAATGAAAGTTTGTTTTATCTTTTTTTAAAAAATCTTCCATTCCATTGCAGGCCTGTGCAAAATGTTTGGTCCACGGGTCATCCTGACTCCAGAACAATCCATTCCTAACAACAATGTTCCAGAAGAGGTCCAGAGAACTTCACAGAGTGTTCTTCTGTTCCATAAATGGGCTGACTTCAAAAGACTTGGAAACTCTATACCGAGTTGTCCTCTTTCAGAGTTCAACTGAAACATTTTTATGACAGAACATTTCACACCACTCTCAGTCTATTACTTTCTTTCTCTGGATGCTTATTTCTCTCAAGAAGCACCAAGGATTTCCACTCATTTCTCCTAATGCTTTCGATGTTTTGTTACAGAGATGAATGGCCATTGCTTTGCTTCCCGTTTTCAGCAAGGGAAATGGCCATCTATGGGGTGCATTTATGGGTATTCAGGTTTTTCTGTATCATACTAAGATTTAAGGAAGCTGTATCTCACAGGAAATTGTCCATCTAACTGAATGAGAGGTTCATACAGTACATTAAGCTATGATTCATTTTATAATTTTTCAGTGAATGAGTCACTAATGGACAATTCCCAAATCACAATGTGCCACAAACCATAGTTTATTAATCATAATACTTGAGTTGGCACAACAAAAGAAACCAAATACATTTTATAATGGTTTTTAAATGCCTCTGGATTTAGCTACTTTGCTTGATTGTTGCAGCTTGCCATGGTTTCGGTTAAGAATCTTTCCCTACCTTGAGTTTTAGAAGGATAAACAAACTATGCATTAGCAAAGCATGCGCATACTGTGTTTTAGCACTTTCAATATTTTTGCAGGATTTATTGTTCCCTGTTTATTGAATAAAATGTGGATTATTGAATTAAATTGGTGATTACCAAATGTTGCAAAGAAAAAATTGATCAGTGTGAATATAACAACAGCAGGACAATCAGTTTTGCAACATTCTGCTGTCTAAAACCAGTCACAATAAGAATGTGAGGGACATGTGGTCAAGACAAATCAGATTTGGGGGAGTCCAAACACTTTATTTAAAAAGTAGCATTGCTTCATAATTTCTCTTAACTAAAAGCTAAATTTTCAAAAGCAAATTTAATCTCCCTGCAATAGTCGCAGCTGAAAGCAAGATAGGAAATTAATAAAGATACTAAAACGCAATGCTTTGTGTTGCTATGCGCTATAAAAGTCAGTCATGCTACTGCATTCATGAAGTGGCATAATGAAAACAGCTAGTAAATAGAAGTGAAAGATTTCTTTCCTAGACCCAAATCATAATGGTCTAGTTTGCAGAACGTGCTAAGCCAAAAATAAACGAACCACATTCCATGTTGCACACCATAGAAATAGTTGCTGTTCACCAACTGTAAAATGGGTATAAATGCCCACTTCAGTACAGCACAGAAGTAATGAATGGCTTACCATGTGTAAAGTAGTATACAGGTGCTATTGTACGTATATATAAATTAAGACCTTCATTCTAGTTTATAGCTTATCATTTAGAAGCACATGCACACAATGAAATCTGTAGAAGGATGAGATTTGCCCTCTTCTACAAGCTACTTGGAAGGTAAAATGTTCTTATATAATGAATGCTGTTGCCAAAGTATCACAAAATATCTGAACTTGCTCTCAAAATCAACATAAATGATTGTAATGTAACCATTTTTAAATGCAAACATTTGACCCAGAGATTGCAGTTTGAACAAGCAAAAACACTCATATAAAGGTCATAAAGGCTTTAAATAACAAAAGCAATATAAACATTTAAATGTATTTGATCACTCGTCTGTAAATGTTAACCATTTTTAAAAGCTCATCACATTTTGAAAACCTAAAAACTAACTTCACCTTAGGAATACCACCAAGGCTAAAATATTCCACCCTTTGCTGTTTACCCTGCAAATTGTTTCTCTGTGACATATTTTCAAATTCTTGTAATCACAAGCAGCCCCTGAAATCATACTGAGCCTCACTGAACAAAAACAGCATCTGACTCTTTCCCTGCAAAACTATCAACGGGGACCAGTACACGTTGAACTGTTTGCTACTGTAAATAGACTTAAAAGAGAACATTTAATTCTAAGGACTTGAAAGAGAAAGTTTACTTTAAACTTCCAATATGTATCCCATCTTAGTAAGCAAAGAGTCTACATCAGGGGTGGGCAACTATGGCCCTTTTATGAATTATGGACTTCAACTCCCAGAATTCCTGAGCAAGCCATGCTAGCTCAGGAATTTTGGGAGTTGAAGTCCACAAGTCATAAAAGGGCCATAGTTGCCCACCTCTGGTCTACATGCTATATTCTGATGACATTCTTGCTTTTAGACACTATGTGAAATCTTCAATAAAAGACCTCTAAGTTGCATGTGACATGGTTACCATGGTCATCTTTAGGATCCTAGAAAACATAGTTCAATCTGCATTAGAAAACAGTGGAACCCTTTTCTGTGTCTGTACAAAGGGAAAGAGAAGTAAAAGACTGGATCAATTGGGGTATAAATCTTGTGTGTTTCTTAGTTTATTAATCCAGACTGGGCCAGTGTATCTGATTCAAAGGAATTGATTCTCAAAAGAGATAGAAACCAGACCATTGCAATATGCTATACACACACGTATCATCATCTCCATTTAATGACCCCATAATAGAGTGGAGTCTGGGGTGGAGTCTGGGCAACTGAATGTTTACTGGACGGATGCCCTTCCTGTCGCCAATACAGAGTTTTATTCAGCAGATATATTCTCATCATGCCCAGAGAGAGAAACATCTGCCTGTACCTAGGATCGAACTCACAGCCTCCTGATTGCGAGGTGAGCGCTCTACCTCCAGGCCACTGCACCATTCATACTATATGCATGTATAATCAAGTTTAAACAGCTGCCTTCACTAAGCAGATAATACAGTTTGCTAAGGTAACTAAGCTATCCTGACAATCCAATGTCTATGCTTCCCAATGTACAAATGACACACGTCTTGTTTGTAACTTTCAACAGAATAGAAGTCATACAAAACATCAACCATTACTAGTAATAATCTTACCGACTAATGTAAAATGTTTTCAAAAAGTAAAATTTTAGATCAGTTACCTGGATACTGGGTTCTTCTATTACATTTTTGCTTCTTGATTTTTATTTTGCATTCAGAGTTTCCTAATCTCTTATGTAGCAGCATGAGCCTGGAAAACAAGCAGAGAAGATTTATGATAGATACAGAAGCCTTTCCTCAGTCCTCTCAACTTTTATTACATTTTCCCTTATCACCCAAAAAGGAGCACAGACCAGTTTACATTATCAGCCTCAGATCCCCAATATTATTCTGTTCAGACAGCAAGCCTGTGATATAATTTATGACGAAAGATGATGGGGTTGACCTTGAAACTTCAGAAACTGTTGTGAATGAATGGAAATTTAAATCTAGTCCTTCCCTCTCCCATTAGTTGACTATTGTGACTCAAGTTATTTTTAATGACTTGTGGAATCTTCTTGCCTTACACATTTACTCCAACCTATAAAATGTGATTTACAAATAGCAAAGGCTGGATTCATGGGCTTTGCTAAGTTAAACCAAACCACATTGTGGCTCAGTGTGATGCACAAATATACTATATAATTGTATTAAAGTCTAATTTACTGTTGTATTAAAGTCTAAAAATTGGATCCTTTTTCATACATTTTAAGGAAGGTCATCGCTCTGCTTTAAACGTAGATGATCAGCAACCTTCATCTCCCAATTCTCTGCACTGTGATGAATAAAGCACTCTTACATAAATCATGGAAAAGCTCTTTTTAAATCTAGCTCAGATTTGGTAGCAATTAGCTACACCTTCTATTGCCTCTCCAATGCAGCCTTCAGAGAAGATTCAATACAAGCGTTTCCTGTCCTTCTCCATCTTATAAGTACAGTATTTCTTCCTTAGCCATTTCTTTTGTTATCGATATTGTTACCCTTTCAGAATAAGAGATGGCCCCTTTTTCCACCCTCTAAGGAGTTTTAACAGATTAACAGAGTTGGAAGGGACCTTGTAGTTCATCTAGTCCAACCCCTCACCCAAGCAGGAGACCCTACACCATTTCTGACAGATGGCAGTCCAGTCGCTTCTTGGAAGCTTCCAGTGATGAAGCTCCCACAATTTCTGAAGGCAATTTCTGCTCCATTGGTTGATTTCTCTCATTGTCAGAAAATTTCTCCTTATTTCCAGGTTGAACCTCTCCTTGTTCATCCATTATTCCTTGTCTGGCCTAATCCTCCTCACCTGCAACCCAAATCTTGGGGATGTCAACATAACATGTACTCTCCCTTTTTCATATAATCTTTCTCTCTCCCAGCTCAAGCCATTCTTCCCTTTATAGATCTGAGGTAGAGGTGAACTATGAAAAACTCACCATGATTTAACTATGCTTTTCAATAATTTCTCAATTTTGGGATCACTAGTCCCCAACTCTCACTGTTAATCTCTTAATATTAAACCTGAAGTTATCCAATGAACCTGAGAAAGTTTCATATCAGTTAAAAGGAAATATTCCACACAGAGTGTCACCAATAGATGAAATTTGCTATCACAAGATAAAGTGATTCCTGCCAACTTGAACTGCTACAGAAATAGACAAGTATGTGGAAGTTAAAGATATCCATGAATTGTTATATATTACCTTCAGCATCACAGCTAGTGTGTTTTTGAATCACTGTTGCCAGGAAACACAAGTACTGTAGGAGAAAGCAACTTAACTCATATTCTGATAGAGGGTTTGACAAAGGATCTGACTGGCCATAGTGCTGGATCAAATGGATCTTTGATTTGATTCAGCATAGTTCTTTTTTAATCTATTCTATTATGTTCCCAACCTTCCAGGATGAGTTTTCATTAATTGTTCCCCATTTAACTCTCATGATTCCTTCTTCTGTATATTTTTAAAGAATAAGCTCTGCCTGTTGCATTCCTCCAAGCAACAGAAATTAAGTGGACGTCCTTCACACATTCCCTCTCCACACATTATCAGAAGAAAAAGAAATCTACAACTGCCATTTTAAATTTGCCAACCAGTGAATATATCCTGTTGAACTAAATGGAACGTACTTTTGAGTAAAGGAAACATGTACAGAATGAGAACTAAATCTTTTTTTTTTTTTACTTTTTTGAGGTCAAAAGGAAAGCATTTGTTTTTATAATTGTTGAGAAAACACATTAATTGTCCTGAGGTATAACTTAGAAAATTACTTCAAAGAACACTGCAGCATTTTAATAGCCACACTTCACCAGAATACTTGCACAATATTATTTTTAATGGGCCACAAAACCTTAATAAATGCTACAGTTCATACAAGAGACATAACAGTCAATTCCAAACCAAGCAATTGCATTTCCATAAGATATTAGGTATGATTAATTTAACCCTTGAAGGGTTTCAAATATGTATGTGTTTACCATATTATATAGACTTGATTAGTTTATAATTTAAAGTATTATGCAAATCCATACAAATTAATAAATTAATTCAGTAAACAGGATTAATTTAGGAGGTGCTAAACAGGATTAATTCCGAAGAAAGGCGCTAAGCAAATGAACGTTGGTCAAACCATACCTAAAATATAGCATCCAGTACTGGCATAGAATTTTAGGAATGACATTGATAAACTGAGAGTGTTAGGAATGGAGCAACTGAAATGAAGACTGAATGATTGGAGTCAATGGCTATGTGTAATGTGGAGACCTGATACAAGATAGCTGTCCTCAAATGTATGAAGGATTATGTAGAAAATTGGGCAGGATTGTTGCAGTTGTTCCTGATGACAAAACACAATGGACTTAAATTTTAAAAAAAGACTTCAGTTGGGCATTCGGATAAATTTCTGATAAGAGCTCCAAAACAATAGAACACACTGTCACAGGAAGTATTTGAATAGAGACAGGATGGTTGCCAGGGATGCTACAGCACGGTTTTGGTATCCATGATATTGGATATACATGATATCCAACATTTATTTATTTATTTATTTATTTATTTGATTTGCCAATTGTTTACAAGATAATAAGTATAAATGTATACATAGTTGTGAATACATGAAATGGTTACATATAAGAAAAATAAAAGAATAGGAGAAACAATAGGACAGGGACGGTAGGCACGTTGGTGCGCTTATGCACGCCCCTACAGACCTCTTAGGAAAGGGGTGAGGTCAATAGTAGACAGTCTAAGGTTAAAGTTTTTGGGGTTTGGGGAAGAAACTACAGAGTCGGGTAGAGTATTCCAGACATTGACCACTCTATTGCTGAAGTCGTATTTCCTGCAATCAAGTTTGGTGCGGTTTACTTTGAGTTTGTATCTATTGTGTGCTCTTGTGTTGTTATGGTTGAAGCTGAAGTATTCATTGACAGGTAGGACATTGCAATGTATGATTTTGTATACCATGCTTAAGTCAGACCGAAGACGGCGTAATTCAAGGTTTTCTAGTTCTAGAATTTCAAGTCTGGTGGCATAAGGTATTCTACAGCGAGTAGAGGAGTGGAGAACTCTTCTTGTGAAATATTTCTGGACTTTCTCAATTGTGCTAATATCAGATACGTAGTGTGGATTCCAGACTGATGAACTGTATTCGAGTATTGGTCTAGCAAATGTTTTGTATGCTCTGGTTAGTAGTGTGATATTACCAGAGAAAAAGCTACGTAGGATTAGGTTAACAACTCTTAATGCCTTTTTGGCTATGTAGTTGCAGTGTGCTCTAGCACTTAGATCATTAGAGGTGAGTATTCCAAGGTCCTTTACAGAGCTTGGGTCATCAACAAGATCTTGACTATTCAGCTTGTATTTTATTTTCTGATTTTTTTGCCAATATGTAAGACAGAGCATTTATTTGTTGAGATTTGAAGTTGCCATTTGTTTGACCATTCGGATACATAGTCAAGATCTTTTTGTAGGGTAGCAGTATTGTCTGTGGTATTGAACAGCTTTACATCATCAGCGAAGAGAACGCAATTGCTCTTAATATGATCACAGAGGTCGTTTATGTAGAGTATGAAGAGAGTTGGTCCTAGAACACTGCCTTGGGGAACACCACTATTGACAGGTACTGGATTTGATAGGACGTTCCCGATTTTGACCATTTGTTGTCTGTTTGACAGGAATGCTTCTATCCAGTTATTCAGTTGTCCAGAGATACCATAGGATTTTATTTTTAGGAGTAGTTTGTCGTGTACCACTGAATCAAAGGCTTTACAGAAGTCTATGTAGATTGCGTCTATTGTTTTGCCCTGGTCGAGTTGTGTCGTCCATATGTTTTTACAGTGTAAGAGTTGCAGATTACAGGATAGTTTTTCCTGAAACCAAATTGTTTATTGGAGAGTAGGTTATTTGTCTCTAAGTGAAGGATGATGGATTGGTTAATAATTGATTCCATGACTTTACAGGTGACGCAGCATAAGGAGATTGGCCTGTAGTTTTCAACTAGGCTTGGGTCTCCCTTTTTGAAGATGGGGATGACTGTGGCTTGTGACCATAGGTTGGGCAAGGAGCTGGTTCTGAAAGATTTTTCAAAGATTATGCTTAGAGGTTTGGCTATGGGAGAGGATAGCTTTCTTAAGAAGTAGGCACATATTCCATCCGGTCCAATAGATAGAGATGGTTTTAGGTTGCGTATTGCTTTTTCAACATTGTCTTCTGTGAAATCGATATGTATTAGATCATTGTTGTTATCTGTGGTACGGCTAGGAAATACTGGGCATGATCCATTGCTGTTTACAAATACTGAGCCGAAGAATGTGTTAAAGATGTTGGCTTTAATGGTGTCGTCGTTGCAGTCTTTACCATCAGGTCCTATCAAGGGAGGGATGGACCTTGAGTCTTTTAGTTTGTTGTTTACAAAATTGTAAAAAGCGCGGTGGAATTGGTGCTTAGAAGGTTTTCCTCTTGTTTAATGTGATAATTGGTGCATTCGGTCTTTATCTGGTGGCATAGATTTTTGTATCGGTTTTTGAAATTGGCAACGTGACCAGATTTGTTTTTCCGCCAGAGTGATCTCTTTTTGGATTGAAGTTTCCTTATTGATATGGGTAATCTGCTTTTTGTTTTGTTTTGGGAGTTGTTGTTGGTACATATAGTTTGATGACTCTTTTGACTTCAAGTAAAAATATGTTATAATGGTCTTCAACAGTATTGCATCCAGTGAATAGAGATTGCCAATCAAGGGATGAGAGATCGTTGTCTATAAGATCATAGTTGCCTTTTTGAAGTTACAATAGGGGATTACATCATTGTGGTGATTTTTGTGTGGATGTATGTTGAGACAAAAGTCGATCATATTGTGGTCACTACTGGAAAAGGGTTCTTTAGATTGTATTCCGTAGATTAGGTTCAAACTGTTGCAGAAGATGAGATCGAGGCAGTTGTTTAGTCTAGTGTTGTTGGTTACTAGTTGTTCCAGTCCCAGATTTGTAATAGCATTGTAGAAGGTTGTGTGTATGATTTCAGTTGTACAATCATTTAGGGTCCAGTTAATATGAGGTAGATTGAAATCACCAAGAAGGATAAAGGGTATGGGCAGGATGCAGCCCATGTTAGTAATGTATTTAGCTTGTTTACATGTTCGATGTCATAATCAGGTGCTCTGTAACATAGTAAGAATCGAAATAGAACATATTTTCTATTTTCTAGAAATAGAACATATTTCTACTCTTTATATTCTAATATTTTATAAACCCATGAGAGGAAAAATAAGTTTATTTTTCTTCTTCAATTCAATCTTGGGTCTTATCTTAAGAAACTGTCTGGACAAATCCCTACTGTTTTCTTGACAAGGTTTTTCAGGAGTGGTTTGCTATTGCCGCCTTCCTAGGACTGAGAGAAAGTGACTGGTCCAAAATCACCTAGCTGGCTTTGTGCTTAAGGAGGGACTACAATTCAGGATCTCCTGGTCTTTAACCCAATGCCTTAACCACTACATCAAAACATAAAATTTAGACTACAAATTGCCCTTTTTCAGTTTCAAAGGGCAAACTCTCAGTTCAAAATGAGCTTTCTAGTCTTAGTGGAAATGCTCTCTACTGTCTCAAGCATTCTAGAATCATTGAAAGCCCAAAACACATCTGTTTTGAGTTCAATCTGGAAATATTTAAAACTCAACATACCTGGAAGTTAAAAACAGCATTTCTAACTTGAAACCAGTGTACTGAGGTTGAAGTGGATCAAATTCACAATGTTCTGCACAAGACTATAAATATCTTTTACTGGGATGTACCCAGGTGAAAACTGCCTGCGCACAGTTATCAGTTCTAATATAAGTGCTGGTTTTACCATGGGTGTTTTTGGAGGGAGGGAGAATGGTGTGCTAAACAAGGTGGCTGCCTGAGCATGCCAGACATGAACATGTTCAGTAGCTCTGCCCTCCTTCCAAGGCACTCAATCCTTAGCTTTACCCGGATTCACTCAATTAACCCGGTGCCCTAGATTCCCATAGCAGGCTGAAACAGACTCCTAAACCTGAGTCCACACAATGCACGAGGCTCCAGATCTATCCATTGGTTGACTCTGTTGCTGTGTCTCAAAGGTCTGTTTTTTTTCCCGCTTCAGTTTTTCTTCCCAGTTTTGAAGAAGCTTCTTGGATGAGAAGTGAAACGTTTTTCAAACAAGACACCAAGGAAATTCAGGTGCTTTTTTGGGAGTAGGAAAAAGAAAAACACCTTTAGGACAATGTCTATGGCAAATCTCCATCATCCATGGTTATGGTTGTCCCAAAGAATCTTTTTCAAAAGGCAACTGGACTTTCTTTGTTTTTTCTTTGAAGACGTTTCGCTTGTCATGCAAAAAGCTTCTTCAGCTCTGAAGAGCTCTGAAGATTCCAGTTGCCGCTTGAAAAAGCACCTTTGAGACAACCATGATCTGAAAGGCTGAGAATCTCCATAGACACGTGACCATGGGGATGCTGCAACGGTCATAAGCATGAGAAATGGTCATAAGTTACATATTTCAGTGCTGTTGAAACTTCGAATGATCACTAAGCAAACCATGGTAAGTTGAGGACTACCTGTGCTGGGTTCTCACATTTACATGACTCTGAAAAACACCTTTGGGACAACCATGACCTGGAGGATGGAGAATCTCCATAGACCCTCCATTGCTGGGTCCATTGGACAATGCTGAACAGTCCCGGCCATCACACATTCCGATCCTTCACCCTAGAGAAAAGCTGCAAAGCGAGCCTGGTGCTCATCCCAGCCTGGACCACTGTCTCCTGGCTAGCTCACCCCAACTCAGTCCAGGTTCTCCAACTTGGGGCACCCCCCCCCCCAGAATGGCCAACTCCCCCATCTCAGCCCTCCTTTGCCATGCTTCATGGTCCCAGCAACCCCCGGACAGAGAAAACGGGGTGCCCAGGGGCAGATCTCCCCAAACCTGGAGAGAAGAGGTTGGGGCAGGGGGTTGGACTAGAAGACCTCCAAGGTCCCTTCCAGCCCTATGGGATTCTATGCTTGCTCCTGTTCGTTCCACCAACGTAATTTGGGGGGAAGAGGGGGGTATTTCGGTGCCCCAGGCTCCCCAAGTTGGGTTGATGCCAGTCCCTTGATCAGGAGCGACTCCCCATCCCAGAGACCCCCTCCCAGGCCACGGCAGCGTCTGGGGAATGAGGGGGCGCCCCGGGGGAGTCGCCCCCTTCCCCGAGCCGCTGTGGCTGCCCCCCTTCCCCCCCCTCTTGTTGCTCTGGGGGCGGGGCCCCACTAAGCCCCTCCCTCCTCGCCGGCCGTTACCTGTCTGTCTTTCTGTCTCTTTCTCTCTCTTTTCGCTTCAGGGCCCAGCCCGACCCAGCCGCAGGGCTCCCCCGGGCGCTTCCCTTCCCGGCTGCCGGGGAAGCAAGGGGACGTTGGGGGGGAAAATGGGCTGCCCGGTGCGTCGGGCAGAGCAAAGCGGGTCGTCCACCGAAGGAAGGCAGCCAGGAAGAAGAGCCCCTTTGCCCTGACTGACTGACTGACTGACTGATGGAGTAGGAGCCACCTCCGCTCCTTACTCCGGGGGTCACCGGGCCTGGGCTGACCCCGGCGCGCGGCCAATCAGCGGGCGCGCTCGCCGCAAGGCATCCGCCCACCGCCGCTTCTGATTGGACGTCGCGACAGGGAGGGAGGGAGGGAGGGGTGGGGAGTCGAAAGGCCACGCCTCTCCCCGCCTCCCTCCTGGCGTTTCCTTCTCCTCCTCCTCTACTTGTTCTTGGCGTCTCTTTCTCCTCGTCTCTCCCGAAAGGATACAAGTCCTCCGCCCGCCCAACCTCCCTCACTACAGACACTTCCGGCCCCGTCTCGGCAACTTTTGCTTCTCTTTGGGTTTCTCCGGGGAAAGAGAAAGGAACCTTGACCATAGAGTCGCGGGTGGGCAAGAACGACGCCGATCCACTTCCTCCCCCTCCCCACACGCCGCTGCCCGAGAACACGGTTTTCCTGCCTTCTGCCGGAAGTTGTAAAGCTTTAACTCTATGGTCCTACCGGAAGTCGCGGCAGCCCGGCTGGGAGAGCCTGGATGATAACGGGCTGTGGGGGGGGGGGCGGACGTTTTGTAGCCGCGGAGGAGGAGAAGGGCTTGATCCTCCTCAGAGAAACGTTGCCGTCTGGTCGGAAGGCCGAGAAGATTGGGAGTCTGGGGTGTTGCATAGGATTGGGGTGTGTGTATGGGGAGGGGGTCCTTGCTCCAATATAAGAATCGGTATTGAGGGCGGGACATCATCATCATCATCATTATTATTACTATTATTACTATTTATTACTATTACTACTATGCTACCGTGTTTCTCATATAATAAGGCCGGGTCTTTTTTTTTTTTTTTTTTTTTTGAGCCCCGAAAAATGGCTAGGCCGTTTTTTTGGGGTGACTTAATTCCCCCCCCCTTGCATCTTTGGGTGGGCGGGCAGCAACGGCTTGGATGTTGACCTCGGCGTTGGTGGGGCACTTCATATCGGGGTCAACGCAGGCAGCACCATTTCCGGGTGTGCAACAAAAGTACTTCCTAACGGCAAGCCCCCCCCTCCATTCCCCCCCATTTCGCATGTTTTAATATAGGCCTTAATTTGGGGGGAGGGGCTTAATTTCATTTCATGCCTATAAAACATGCTGGGACTTCCTATTGGGGGAGGCCGTATTGTTGGAGAAACAGGGTACTTATTACCACTAATTATTCTTATTAATTATAATTATTGCAAACCATATTTTTTGCAAAGCAGAGAAGAATGGAAAGGAAAGATTTCCCCGGAGAGAAGAGCTGTTTATATCTCTGTTAACTATGCCTGACATTTACGTATGATACACAGGTCATCCTTAACTTACAACAATTCATTTAGTGACCATTCAAAGTTCCAGCGGCACAGAAAAAAAAGTGACTTAGGACCGTTTTCCACACTTACGACCATTGCAGCATGGTCACATGATCAAAATTTAGTTGCTTGGCAACCGATTCATATTTATGATGGTTGCAGGGTCATGTGATCCGCTTTTGCAAACAGAAAGTCCGTGAGGAAGCCAGATTCACTTAACAACCGGGTTCCTAGCTTATTGACTGCTGTGATTCACTTAACAATGCTGGCCAGAAAGGTCGTATAATGGGGCAAAACTCACTTAACAAACGTCTCGCTTAACAACAGAAATGTTGGGCTCAATTGTTGTAAGTTGACTGTACACAGGTACTGTAACATTGACTGTACTCAATGTTCTATGGAGCTTCTTAGACATCCAGGTCATGGTTGTTCCACGGCTGCTTTTTTCTCAAGAGGCAACTGGACTTTATCTGTTTTTCTTTTTGAAGATGCTTTGCTTCTCATCCAAGAAGCTTCTTTTTAAGTACCTGAGGCAGGACTAAAACTCACAGGCTCCCAATGCATGGGCCTTGTGCCTTAACCGCTGCACCAAGCTGCCATCTGCTGGAACCAAGAGAAAAAAATCCTAAAGTGCAACTCCTGCTAATTACATTGATGCACCTTGCATTGGAAATTTACCTAGCAACAATACAGAAGTGGTTTATAATTGCCGCCTTTTAGAATGCTTAACTTCCAAGGCTAAGTTAAGTTACTGGGAGCTGCTCTAAATGAAGTAAATTGTTTCCTCTAGACTAATTCCTATATGCAGCATGAGTATTTATTTCATTTTATTTGGGAAGTGTATATTGCTGCCTACTTGCACATGGCAACTCAAGGCAGTTTACAGGAATATAAAAACCTCATATAAAAAACAATAAAAGATTTCAGAAATAGAGAAGTACAAAAAACAGTTGAAGAGAGAGAGGAATAGTTTTCAAATAGAAGATTTTTAAGGGGTAAGGGTAGTTGTTTGGGAGATCCTGGGCAGAATTAGGATGACCACATGTGACAGAAAAAAATCCCAAAGTACTTTAGAGAATTCAGATACTCGCTTTTAGTATAACTAGCTTAGCATATGGCATCTACACAAGTCTTGCAATCACTGATAGTATAATTAGTGATTAAATGTTAGTGCTTAAATTATTAGACTGCAATTAGGTAAAGCCAGATTCTGGCCTAGAGTCAGCCAAGAAAGTTCTTTTAGTAAAATGGGGTAGTACAAATATATAAGGTTTCAAAAGAAAATAGAGAAATAAAAAAAAGGCTAAATGAGAGAAGAATTGCCTCTCTCAGGCTACTTCAAGAGGGTTGCTGCTGTGAGAATGAAAAAAGACAGGCCTCCACGGAAACTGCCTTGACTGAGGAAATAGTGGAATCTAAATCTAATAAAATAATAATTAGTAACCGTGTTTTAATAGTACCTGGTGCTGAAAACTTGAATTGTTCTGACTTTCACTAAGAATCACTACCGATCTCACATTCTTGTCGTTTTTTTTAGGTTCAATGGAACTGGAATCTTTACAAAGTTACATCTTATATGAGAGTCAGTTCCTGGAAGGGGGGGAAACAATTCAACTCCTGCTGATTTGAATATATAAAGAAGCCCTGGATATATAAAAATTGCTGATAATGGAGACTTACTTTCACTTCCTTCAAAAAATGTATAATGATATAATTGCTGGTGCTTTGTTCGCCCAAGATAGTTACAATTGTGCAGCTCTTCTAAACCCATCGGCTTTTTCATCAGCAAAAAATTGTGAATTATGTGCCTGTCATTTTTTTTCTAAGTTGGATGCTGAGATCTCTTCCGGTCTAGACCCAATAAACAAAGGACATGATATTTCTAAAAACCTTAGCCATCTGAAGTGCCATGCACGGGAAATTATTCTGCTTCAGTTAACCTTGATCGAGATGGTGCTTGCCAAACTGCAGCTGCAAGGGGTGGCTACTGAAATAAAATCCAAATACATTGAGATCCTGAGAATCCTGGAAGAATCGAATATTGTCTCTGAATTGGTCAGTTTCCCAAAGGTTGTGTTTTTCTTAAATGCCTTTGTTAAGATGTCTTGTAGGTACAACTTCCTTCTGTTTCCCTTTCTCCTAGATTCATCTGTTACGTAGTTCAGATAAACAGCTCTCTCACATGGCTTCTAAAAATTTGGCTTCCCTTGTGCATTTCCAGCTAACAGAAGAGGTAAGTCAGAAACTGAGCTTTGTAGTTACTGTTTAGCCAAATGTATCTGCTTTGTGGTTTTGTTTTTACTTCAAATACACATGTAATAATAGCTTATGTTGGAAGAAATATCCTTCTGGGTTCAGTTCCAAGTGGAGAAAAAGACACTGGAAACATGGGGGCTGTTTAATGGTGGACAGGATCATATACCTTGGAGTTCTTGGGTGAAGAAAAGGGAAGGAGAGTCCCTGGGTTTTATACCCTCTCTGGCTTTGAACTTCCTGGGGCACAGGAAGAGTAACCTGATTGGTTGCTATCAGAGGTCATAGCTAGCTTTGTAGGTTGTCTGTGTGCTAAATTTGGTTGAAATTTGGTGGGTGGTGCAATGAAGGACAATTCAATGGCTCTGCCTGAAGGAGGTAGATCTTTGTTATGTAGAATAGACCGCCCTAGGCCTTAATGGCCATTAATAAATGTAGGGGAGCTGAGTTTCTGCCTGAGTTTCTGCTTCTCTTTTAGGGAAAATATTCTGACTTTTTAGTATATCCTAAAATATTTCATTTTTCTAGGAGAGGGGTAGGTTTTAACTTCTAACAGTAACTGTTCAGGATTTTGTACAATGAGCAACGTAGTACAGAACTTAAGCTAACGTAATCTTTAATGTTATAAATCCCTACCAACAAAAATACTAATTACATCTCGTGCACTCTTAGTGCAGCCTGTTTTGTTCTCCTAGTAAAAGAAGAGGTAAACTTATACCTGGTGGTGCCATCTGTTACCCCCTTCTAATTAGGTTGCTTTTACCCATTGGGCTGGCCAGACATATGTCTCTGCCTCCTTCATTGGGCCATGTCCTTTTCTCCCAAATGTTGCACTTAGAAAAGATCGCCAGATTTTTTAAAAAAATGTAAAATGTAAACACTATAAATAAATGACAAAGCATATTCTTTAAAAAGACATTCATCATATTTAATACCGAAGGAAATATTTCTTCCACTGAACTATACGTTTTGTGGCTATATATTATAAATGTTTTTAATGATGCATCTAATTCACTATTTTTTTAATGGAGTTAATGGAGCTAGCTTATCTTAAAAATGAATAGATTATTTCCAGGTTTTTCTCTATCTGATATGATATTTCAAGAGAATTTTACCGTATCTTCTTGTTTTTGTCGGAGAATAAAACATGTTTTTCTCCAAAAACAACCAGGAACAGCTCTGTCAAAGCAGGAAAGTGGGGGAAGTTTTTTCCAGTGTATTTAAATTGCAATTATTTGGTTATAGTTCAGTTCCTTTTAAATTCCTGATTGTTTTTTCCTAATCGTGCAATTTTTTAATGCCATGTTTGTGTTTGATTGTTTACAAGCATGAGCTATATAGAACTAGAGCCCCTGTTTAGAACCCCTGGAATGAAACAGTTAAAAATGTTGATAGATAAAATAAAAAGAAGTGCAAGTATATTTCATTAGTAATGTTTTCACCATTAGTAGCTCGTCTCAATTCTGTAGCCTCATAAATGACTGGTTTTTTTTCCACTATCTCACAGGATACATTATTAGTCCACGCGTATATTTTTTAGTTATTTGTGGCATATAGTTGGTTTAAAAGATGGGGAGTGGAGATACGATTGAATGTTCCTTACATATATCATTAAAATATGAAAATTAAATAAATAAATAAATAAATAAATAGGAAGATGGTTGCTAGGCTGGCCTTTTTTTTTTTTTTTAGACTTGCTGCTTTTCTATGCCAAGAAAATAGTTGGTGCTGACACTCTGTATACATTCTGCATTTTGAGGCAGATTTTTTTCCATGTGCAACTGCACCTCATTAGTTTCCTCCTGCTAACTGGTGTCATAATGCAGTACTAAAATAATCAGATAGAGGGCTTAATAGGACCAGAGAAATCACATTTTGGATATTCTGCTGTTCAAATTGCATGCAGATTTTCCCACAGATCTAGTATATGTATTAGAACTACTGTTCGCAATAACTTATCATCTGTTTTCCAAAACTGAGGGGTTTTTTAGCATGAATTTGACTGAATTCAAGTAATGGTAGTGCCTGTTGGAAGTTAAAACCCACCCCTCTCCTAGGAAAATGAATTATTTTAGGATATACTAAAAAGACAGAATATTTCCCCTAAAAAGAAAAGTAGAAACTCAGAGAGACAGAAACTCAGTCCCCCACCTTTGCTAATGGACCATTACTCTGGCCTGGGCCAGTCTATTTTACATAACAAAAATGTACTCCAGGTAGAGCCATAATAGGAATTGCCCAAAGCCCTTTCATTACATCATCATCCAGCAAGGCTCAACCAAGCCTGGGACTCAGGACACCCTACAGAGTTGCCCCTGCATGGCCCCATGGAAGTCTGACAACCAATCAGAAAACAAGCTCAAATTCAAATGCCAACAGAGGGCATAAAACCCAGGGTTTCTCAGTATCTTGCCCCCCCCCCTTTTTTTTTCTTCTTCTTTTCCTTCACCCAACATCTTGAAGTATGTGGCCATCCTTTTCACTTTGGAGCTCCAAGGCATGTGGTCCTGTCCACCATTAAACCATCTTTCCAAGCAGTCACTATGTTTCTAGTGTCTTTCTTCCCCACTTGGAACTGAACCCAGAAGGATATTCTTCCAACACGCCCAACCCAAATCCATAACTTTTCCACCCCACTGTACTTTTAAAATTGCCACGAAGGTATTTTACAACAGTATGAAAATGTGGGAAGTTTTAAAATTAGAACAAATAATCCGTTCAATTGATTGAGGAGAATCAAAGGGGGGGTTAGAGTGAGCTTTAAAGTTAACCTTTATAGAAGTGATTGAAAAATAGGTACGTGGAAAAATTCTTTGACATTAAACTTTAAAGCCTGGACTACGGAATATGAAAGTATGGAATTTAACCAAAGGTCTCTATAAAGTGAGACCATTTGTGTTCTCAGATAGATTCTTGAATGTTCTTCAACGATGCCTCAGCATGAGCAGGAATTGGCAGCCCAGCATTTTGACTGCAGTGCTTAGAAAATATTACTTAACATTTCTTCTAAGCTTGCTTAACGGCATAAAGGGAAAAACATGCACTTGTGTTCTGGGCAACTGTAATTAAATATAGGTAGTCCTTGACTTACCACCATTCATTTAATGGTATAACGCCACTGAAAAAAGAGGACATGACTATTTTTACTTTACTTTACTTCATTGTCATTGCACCTCGTACAACAAAATCAAACACCATCTTTAGTGCAAATCATGACCATGAAAATAAACACAAACACACATCCTTCACCCTCCACACATTGAACCGAAAACCACAACATCGCCCCAACACTGCATTATACAGCAGAATTCAAAAGAGCTACTGCCCTGGGATAGAAGCTGTTTTTTGAGCCTATTTGTCCTTGTTTTTATTATTCTGTACCGTCTGCCAGATGGTAATAGTTCAAAAAAAGGGTGCCCAGGATGAGATGGATCTTTGAGAATGTTTTGAACTTTCTGAAGGCAGCGGGAGCTATAAAGCTCTTCCAAAGAGGAGAGAGGGCAACCCATGATCTTCTAGACAATGATATTAACCCTCTGGAGTGCTTTCCTATCTGTCCCTGTGCAATTGGCAAGCCATACACAGGTGCAGTATGTTTTTTTTTAAACAAATTTTATTGATTTTCAAAAACAAACACAAACAAACAAAACATAAAACATGAAAACATAAAACATCTTTTTTGAAAGCAGCTTGATCCCGGGTTACATCTCTTCGTACAGACACAAATTCAAATTCATGCTCATTTTATATACCATTCCATATCTTATTGCCATTCTACATTTTCTATATAGCTTCTCCCCTCTTTTAACTTTCTTAGTTTTATTTTATTTATCTCATCTCAGTTCAGATCATTATACTTATATTCTTTGTCCTATTTCCAGCTGTCTATTATCTTTTTTCATTAAACAAAATTTCTCCTGTAATCACTGATTGGAGTATGACGCCTTTATCTCTTTCCCCTAAATTTATAACACTTAGTATAATACATAACTTCCATTTGGATTCTGCTTAGTACATTCTAAAGTTACACACTATATTTTAAAAAGAGAAAAAATTATAAATATAATAATTAAAACAACAATCCATACCAATTCAAATCTATCATTAATATTAATATTCATTTAAATCTTAAACATTTTACACATTACTTTTCAAATAAGTATCATACTTCTATGGGAACACTTATAAACTTTCCATAATTATTTCCCCCCCCACTTCACTTGTATTTTAAAACATTGTGTCATTAAAATTTTCCCATTCCTTCCTAATTCAATTCTCTCATTTATTTCATTTCCTTTCTTTTGTTTACAAAAGTTTCACTGAATTACACTGAATATTTCATCCCACTTTTTAATCACATATTGTTTCCAATTTTCTAACATTATTTCTAATACAAATATAACAATACAATCTTATGTACCTTTGCAGAATCACTTTTTCAGTTAAGTTTTTACCTATTAGCTCTAAATAAGTCCTGTTTCTTTACATCTTGCTCCACACCTTTGAAGTTTCTCTTCCCTTCCTTCCTCCCTTGCTTCTTCTCTCTGCCCTTTTTACCCCCTTGTCTCTCCACCTCCATTTCTGTATTCCCCCTTTCTGTTGCTTTCTAACATTATATCCACTTTTCACCTTATTTTTCCCTTTTTTGTTTGTTGTTTTTTAGATCTTAAAGTCTCCATTTTCTTTTCCTCCTTTCCCCTTTCTTCCCCAAGTAAAGTTACTTGTTCGTTAAAGATGGCTTCTTCTTTGTCCCAATCCTCTTGTTGTGCAGTTCTTTCTTGTAGTTTCTCGTAGGTACAGATCGCCATTTCTAAGAATTGAAAAAGAGAGCCAAGAGAGCCCTTCCCTTCTTGTTCCTCTTCTTTGTATTTTTAAAATTCCATTTTCAGTTCATCCACAAATGATGCCATTGTAAAAAAAAATTTTTTTCAAACAACCACCCAAGTGTTTTTAGTCATTCAAATATAATTTTCAAAAGTCCAAAAGTCACCAAGCAATCCAGATACACACAAGCTGTTTCTTTTGACACCTTCTTCTTTTTTCACTTTCTCTTCCTGGGGTTACTGTTTAGTTACAAAATTTCAGTTAAAATGTATCTTTTAGAAGCCTTGTTAGGATTTAAACAGATTCTTTTAAATTCTAGGCAGTCTCCTCCTTCCGAATCCTGCTCTTATTCTTTTCCTCTCCCTTCCCACTTACAACAAGAAAAAAAGGTTTTTTTTTTAATGTTCAGAAATCCTTATTATCCCCTTGACATTTAATTATCCAGTTTAATTACCTGTTGATGCCAAAGCGGGTTTTTCCGATTTCTCATTCATTTCTGTTCGCTGTCAACGTTAGGAAGGAGAGTGAAAAAAAAACTTTCCCTTTTCACTTTCATTCGCTGCTTCCGAATCTTCCTTGGGAGCGATGTATCTTTTTAAAAAATTTAAATTCCAGGATACCTTAGTTGTTGCTTCTTATCCCGGTCAGCCAAAACTTTCACTTCTTAACTTCCTCCTGCACTTTCTTTTCCGGCTGAGTGCTTCTTTGAGGCGGCCATTTCTGACCGCCGCTCTTACCGCCTTCGGAAAAGGGAGTTTAGCCAGCTGAGGAGGAGAGGTGCAGCTCCCCTCGACCCTACCAGGTCTCCCCTGTCTTCACCACCTCTACGGAGTGGCTTAGCCCCGAAGCCGGCTGGCTCGGGGCACTCCAGCGGCGAGCGCAGGCAGAAACCGTGCACGATCATGGATTCCTGCCTGCCACCGAAGCGCTGCAAACCGGAACTCTCAGAGGTACAGTATGTTAAAATGCTCTCTATGGTGCAGCGGTAGAAGGTCACCAGCAGTTTTTTTTTCCACACTTACAACTGTTGAAGCATCCTCATGGTCCCGTGATCAAAATTCAGATGCTTGGCAACTGACTCATAGTTATGATGATTGCTGTGTCCCGGGCGTCATGTTGATTCCCTTTTGCGACTTTCTGACAAACAAAGTCAATGGGGAAGCCAGATTCACTTAACAACCGTGGGGCTAACTTTATTGCGGAGATTCACTTAACACCTGTGGCAGGAAAGGTCATCAAAGGGGGCAAAAATTCATTGAACAACTTGCCTTGCTTAGCAACAAAAATGTTGAGCTCCATTGCTTCCGGTTTTGCGCGGCTTCGGTAGCGGCAGGAATTCGCGTCTCTGCGATCCCTGCCGCGCTCGCCGCCAAGGTGCCCCCGATCTAAATAGGTCTGGGGGCTATGGCTGCCTTGTAGAGGCAGCCGAAGAGAGAGGGGATCCGGACAGAGGTTTGGGGGTAACGCAGACCCCCTTTCCAGCCGGAATAACCCCTTTTTCCTGAGGTGGTGGAGCGGCGGTCAGTAATGGCCGCCTCAAAGAAGCCTGCAGCCGGGTAAGATTTGTGCTGGAGGAAGAGGGAAGAGCTGTGGAAGTTGCTTCTGACTGGGATAAAGTTAAGAGAGAGAGTTCCTGTAACCTCGAAGGCTGCTAAGGATACTTTGTTTCTAGAAAGAGATACAAGCGGCGAACATTTCAAAAGAGAAAGTTTTTTCTTTTTTTGCCTTTCACTCTCCTTCCTAACGTGACAGCAATGGAACCATAAGAGAAATCAGGGAATCTGTTCTGGAGGTAAATGAATATTGAAGGAGCAAGGATTTCTGAATATTCAAAGGGGAAAAAAAAAGAATAATTTTTTTTTGGCTGTGAGTGGGAAGGGAGAGGAAAAAAAAAAATTGGAGCAACCTGAAAATAAGGAGAAGACTGCCTAAAACTTTAAAGAGCTAATTTTAAAGAGTTATTAAACAGCAATAAGACTTCCTAAAGATATACTTTAAAGAGAACTTTGTGATCAAACTTTATCCCAAAAAGAGAAAGTGAAAAAAGAGAAAGTATTAAAAAGAATCAGCTGATTGGACTGTTTGATGACTTTGGATTTTATGAGAATTATCTCAGACTAAAAGCACTCGGGTGGTTGTTTTGAAAAAAAAAATTCTCTGTACAATGGCATCAGTTGTGGATGAACTAGAACTTATACACCAAAAATATGAAAGAGAAAAGCAAGAAGGGAAAGATGTCTTTGGCACTCTTTTTCAGTTTATAGAAATGGCGGTCTGTGCTTATGTAAAATCGTATGAGCAGGATAAAGAAGAAGCCATTTTTGAAGAACAAGTGACTTTGGTTGGGGAAGAAAAGAAGGAGGAGAAAAAGGAGAAGAAGACTTTAAGACCTGGGAAAACAATCCAAAAAGAGAAGAATAAGGTGAAAAGGGGATATCGTGTTAGGAAACAACAGAAAGGGGGAAAACAGAATAAAAGGGAGGTGGAGAGACAAGGGGGTAAAGAGGATAAGGAGAAGAAGAAGCAAGGGAGAAAGGAAGGGATGAGAAGCTTTAATGGTGGGGAGCAAGATGCAAAAAAACAAAAGTTTTTTAGAGATAATGGATAGATTTTATTGGAAAAGGGATTCTAGAAGGGTACATAAGATTGCATTTTTATATTTGTATTTAGAAATAATTATAGAAGACTGGAAATAATATGCAATTTAAAATGTGATAAAATATTTAGTATAATTCAGTGAAATTTTTGTTAAGAGAGGGGAGTACTTTAATGAAATAATGATTTAAGATCGGTGATGGGGGGGGAATAATTTTGGAAAGTATAAGAAGTGTTCCCATAAAGGTATGATAATTAATTGAAATGGGTAAAATGTCTAAAGATATAAATGATTGTTAATACCAATGATTAGGCCATGTTATACTAGTGAAACTATTCGTGAAATGAGAGGTTTGAAGAAGGAGGGGAACATGTAATGTAATAATGATTTATAATATGTGATGTGTGGGGCGGAATTAATATGGCAAATAGGAGCTCCCATAGAAATATGTGACCTAATTGATAAGAAATGTGCTAGATGTTTAAGATATGAATGAATATTAATATTAATGAATAGATTTGTATTGGTTTTGATGATATTGTATAATGTCAGAATGTACCAGACAGAATCCCAACGTAAGTTATGTACTTTAAATCAAGTATTATAAATATAGGGGAAAGAGACATAGGTGTCATACCCCAATCAGTGTACAGGAGAAGGTTTTTCTTTTTTTTCTTTTAAGAAGAAAGATAAACAGATAGTTGGAAATAGAACAGACAAAGAATAATAAATATTATGATTTGAATTGAGAGGAGATAAATAAAATAAAATTGAGAAAATTTAAAAGAAAGGAGAAGCTATATAGAAAAATGAAAATGTAATAAGATATGGAATGGTATGTAAAATGAATATGAATTTGAATGTGTGTCTGTACCAAGAGTTTTGACCTGGGATTAAGCATCTTTCAGAAAAGAGATCTTTTATGTTTTTATGTCTTGTATTTTTGTATGTTTTGTATGTTTTTAAAAATTAATAAAAATTTGTTCAAAAAATAATAATGTTGAGCTCCATTGTGGTTGTAAGTCAAAAACTACCCTCACTGCTCATATTTCCATGTGAGCAGGTTGGAGGGGATGCTAGTTTCCAGTTTTTCAGAAGGATGGAAAGAAAGATAGAGATTTCACCCATCCTGCTAACAATGCTATTTTAACTAAATCACCTTTGGCGGGATTTGCACAATGTACTAGATGGTAAGCTGTAATTACAAAAACTGCTTACCATACGAAGCCAAAGGTCAACCTTATAGGTTAATGAGACATGTGAACCTAACTGTGTGCTGTCAGTTTCTAGTAAAACCATCCTACACCATTTCGCATAGGGGTCTCCAACCTCAACCAAAGCTGGCTGAGGAATTCTGGGAGTTGAAGTCCACAAGTCTTAAAGTGGCCAAGGTTGGAGACCCCTGATTTAGCCTACTGTTTGACTCAGCCTTTCATCCTTCCGAGGTCAGTCAAATGAGGAGCCAGATTGTTGGGGGCAAGATGCTGACTCTGTAAACCACTTAGAGAGGGCTGTAACCAGGGGTGGGATTCTACTGGTTCAGACCAGTTCTATAGAACTGGTTGTTACGATTCTGCACATTTCGGAGAACTGGCAAATCGCACCACTGGCCTGAGAGCAGAGTTGAACCTTCCTTAGGACTGAAGCTTCTATTTTTGAACCTTTTGAAATAGTTGCCTTTTTCATGCTTCTCCCTTGTTTTGATATTTGGAGAAGGGTTAAAGGTTATCCTTCAGACAGATATCCAAGAAGTCATCATTTGTTCAGTGTAACTCAGAGTAACGTGCATTCTCTCTTTTTCCCCAGAATTCATTAAATAGTGCCTGGCTTACTTTTTGTTTAGAGACTTTATCAGGATTTCCCAGTAATACTTCAATAGCGGAATGCCTCTGGACTTTGGCCAAAATAATAAAAGAAATTTTGAATGATGACAACACTTGCAAAGAAGGTACTGTTTCAATTGGCTTTACGTTGCAAGTAGCTAATAGAAAATCAATGTACAGTTACTCTTCGTGAAACTATTGATATGTTCATATTGTTATGGATATATTGCTTGCCTTGTAAATTTTCATGGAAGAAATAGGTTTTTAATGAGAAAAAGTTCTAATTTTGACTAATAATTTAGTTAAGGCCTCTCTATCATATTTAAGCCCTGGTTGATGCTGGTGTTGTTGTTGTTATAGGTAACCTGAAAAACCTTCTTACTCCACTTAACAACGTGCTGGAAAACTTCTACAGTTCCATCCTTTCTTGTTATTCATCTGCTCACAATGTTCCACTATCTGCAAAATCAACAAATAACTTGAATAGCTTTCTAGATCTCTTTGAGCTGCTTGTAGCCTCCAGGATTCAGGTGCCACTCAACCTCGGATGCCAAAGGGTATTGTTTTTGAACTGCTGCAATATCGGCTGCCTTGCCTCATCTCCAGTTCGTGGTTTCATCAAGAAAAAATCGATCGCGTTGCTTAAAAACTGCATACTTCACAAAGCCGCTGAAGACCTGATCAAGACAAAGGTGCTTCCTTCCTCTTCCCACGACCCTCATTTGGACAAGGATCGATTAGCATTGGCTGATACCGTGCTACATTTTGTGAATTCTGATTGGCTGGGCAGGTTGTGTGTTAGTGGAAACGCCCGCCATTTTGATGGTAGCCCAATTGAACCTCAAGAACCTGCGAAGAGTAACTTGGATGTAGTGATCTTCAGATCCTTAAGCTTGCTTCTGCTTAAAGCGTTAGAGACGAAGATCCAGGATTCTGCCTGCAAAAAAAGTGAATCACAAGGTAATTTTGCTTTCACGGCAAAATACTTTGTGATCATTTTGTGAAAACAAGGGGGTTGCCACTGTATTTTTGAATTTTTTCTTTCTTTCTGAAATGATAGCTGTTTAAGGGAATAGAAGTTAAGACTCGGTTGGGTGCAAGGGAAAAATAATTTGTTAGGTGAAGTCTTCATATCCACCAATTTATCTCTCCTTTATTTGTTGAACTACTTCTCCTTCCAGTATGCTGAAGAGGATTTAATACCTACTTATAAGTTATACATTCTTCGAGAAATAATTTTCCCAGTCAGATCTGTGGATTTATCATAGTAATTCAAAAGCTATCCAGAAACTTTTGTTCCATAACTTAACCTACAAGCTTTAGCTACCAGGTTATGGATTAATGAAAGCTTTAAAGTTGATTGCCTTTCACTGCCTAGAGAATCTAAGCAACGACAGAAAACCAAGTAATAAAATAAGAAAATATTTAAAGATGGTGTTTTCTTTTAACAGCGTATAATAGACTTAGAGGATCATATCGTAAAGGTGTACAGAAAGAACTGACTGCAGAATGGGTGTGCAAATTTTGGTTTTGCAGACACTGGAGAAATAAATTACTTTTAAGAGAAGATGCCGGTGGTTTATTCATTTGGCATTTTAGTAAAACGTTGCTTCAGAATATTCCCATCGTGGCATTGAGGTGTCTATAGCAAAGTTACATTGTACAAGATGTGGGAGGATTGTGTTTAACTTGAGCAGGTGTTGTAATCCAAAGGCTCTCCAGAGAATGAAGATGTTCAGTGTGATGTGTCATTTGAAATTCAGTTTGATTGTGTCTCTAACTTCATTAAGAAGTTCCACTCCCAGAAGT
This sequence comes from Notechis scutatus, assembly GCF_049901735.1. NCBI lineage: Eukaryota > Metazoa > Chordata > Lepidosauria > Squamata > Elapidae > Notechis > Notechis scutatus. The sequence continues at coordinate 12,728,897 of NC_142019.1, forward strand.
CTCAATATACAGTCCATAAAAAATTATTGGGCTCAGCTAAAGTGAAGAGGTTTTAATAGAGTGGATAATTATATGTACACAGGATCAGTTTTCTGGATTATGGAAGCTGTAGGCGTGAATATTTTTAATCTGTTGCATGAGCAGAAAGTTTTTGCCACGTTGAATTTGAAAGTGGATCCTTTTTCCCGCAAGCCCAAACATAGCATCATTTCACTTAAGTCCTTAAGTCAGTACCCATAGCGTTTGCTGGTATTTAAAAAAGGGATTTGAAGGTTTTAGATTTAAAAGATGTTGACAAGCAAGATATTGTCACTCTTGGTCACCTGTAGGTTTCGGAAATGACTTCCTTACAAAATGGAATTTTTACTATTGTTTTTCCTTTTCATTCCCTTTAAAACGATTCATTAGAACAGGTAGTGCTAAAAAAATTGTTGTTCCTCAAAATATTGTAATTTTTTGTCAAGAGCAAATATATTTGTATATGATTTTGGCCTGCCATTGATTTTTTTTCCTTCTCCTTCATTTTAGCTCATTTGGAGAGAGTTATGGATCTACTCATAACAGTCTTAAAAAGCCACCTGAAACCTTCTGCCAGTATCTGCTTATTTGAACACCCTTGCATGTGGATTTCACTGTTTATAGAACAAGATGATGAGATGGTAGAAGCTGTAAAATCATTACTGGCAATTTATTTAAACTTGGAAAGGTTAGTGTCCTTTTTTCCAGAAGCCATCAACTTGTATTTGCTAAAAATTATCAATCGTCATAAATATCTTGAAAGTGAACACACAGTTCAGGCAACAGTGTTCAAATTGAAACACTCATTCATTCCGTTTCATTTTGCTTCCAGCGTATCACTCCTTCTAAGACAAAATTGTTCCCAATTCCTTCAGTTCCTGGGACAAATCTAGCAAGCTTACTTCTCCCTCTCAAATATGATCGTATATGAATAATGTTCGCATTTAGAATCAGGCATTATCTAGAGTTTCTTTTCCATATACAAGAATTTGACAAGCATTACAAAGAAGCAGTACAGGATTCTTCCGTATCATAAATGTGATAAGCAAATATGCACCTCTTCTTTAAATAAGACCATAGAAACCTCGACAGGGAGTTCAGTAAAGTAATCTCCTGGTCCATTAATTACTCTCAATGAAACAGAGAGAATTGTATTCTTAAATTTTGACATAGTTCTTCAGCTTTGTCGTGAATTCAGTTCATTTCCCTTTCTGAAGGGAAGAGGCAAGAGTGTTTAGGATGTAGGTTCCAAACATGTGCTTTGAACCGAATACCAGTTGTTGTTTTTTAATCAGAGATTTCCATTATTTATATAATATGTGATCTTTTCAGGGTTTTTCCAACGTAGAACTAAGGAGACATTTCCCCCCAGTGAGAACAATTAATTAGTGGAATGGCTTACCTCCGGAAGTTGTGAATGCTCCAAAATTGGAAGTTTTCAAAAAGAGACTGGATAGCCATTTGTCCAGAAAAATATAGTGTCTACTGATTGAGCAGAGAGTTGGACTAGAAGATCTCTGAGGTTCCTTCCAACCCTATTATTCTGTGTTCAAGGTATCTTGGAAGTCCTATAATCCATTGCCATTCTGTTTATGCCAGTTGTCTGAAACATCTTACTTGCCCCTAGTTACTTTATACTGGCTCATGTTTGGATTTCCTTATGCAGGATATGGAAGATCATTGCATACAGAGTGCTATTCAAAAATTTTACCTGAAGAAAACCTGGATAAAGCATAGTTTGTCCCCCCTAAACTAAGCTTTTTCTCCCTTTACTTTATTTCAGTTATACACTACAAAATATCATTCTCCAATGGTTTGTTATTTCACAAATGGAAGCAAATATTTGTTGTTTATTTAAGTATATTTAAACCATACTTGGTGTCCACATGAAGACTCACAGAATGATCAAGTTCTCCTAATTAGTAATTACTACTTACTGATGCCTTTCTTTTCCATTTCATAAGTTAATATCAAATTACAGTTGATGGAGGTGAAAACAAGCTAGCTTTCTTTCTTCACTTGTCCACTTTGTTCAATTTTATTCCTTTAATGTGCATTGAATTAGAGCACACAGTGGGAGAGAATGCTTGAGCACCATGATCATTGTAATAGTCCGATTTACTTGGCCAAAAATAATAAATGTAAATTCAGCTCTATCGTTAAGAGTTCTTGATAAAACGATAATTTAATCTTCTATGTTCTTGCTTATTTTTTAGGTTCTGCCATGATGCTAATTTTACCCTCTGCCATTTAGATGATGGAACCCAGGACAATCGGACACACCAGAGTGGCTATAATCCCCACTGCATCTTCTTATGTCTGTTAGGGAGTGTTGCATTTGATGCCACGGTTCTTCTGGATTTCTTGATTTCATCAGAAACCTGCTTCTTGGAATACTTTGTACAATATTTAAAACTTCTTGTGGAAGATTGGCCCCAATTCATCCAAGTTTCCAAGTGCTTTAAGTTCGCCGTTGGCAAAGATCTCAGAATTTGGGAAGAGAACTTGCCTTGCCGGCAGAAAGAGGTCCCCAACTCTGATCTCACTGGGCAGAGCACTGCATATGATACACAGGCCTGTACAGAGGCCCTTTTGCCTTCCTCCCTGAATTTGTCTACCCTCCATCAAAGAGACAGTCAAGCCATGCAGCCCAACAAGTCCGATTTTGCAACAGCATCTAGCGATGCACATTTATCGGGGGCTTTTCAGAAGCTGGTTGATTATGATAGCTCAGAAGATTCTGATGTGGAATGCGTAAGAGAAGAATGTTTGACAGACACAAGACAAGAAGCTTTGAACCATCGAGCCTGTACAAATAAAGCAGTTCTTGATGAGAATGCAAATTCCTCCAAGCAAGAAGTGCTACCTTTCATTGAGCAAGATTTGAATATTTCATCAGACTCCTGCAGCAAACTATCCCCCATAGAATTTAAATTAGCAGATGAAACTTTCCAGAAAGCAACTGCATGTTTCCAACAATTGCAAATGTCAGTTTCTAGGCTACATGCAAAAAGTCTCTTCCCATACAATCCAAATGCACTCTTGAAGCTCTTGAATCAAGTTCATATAATTAGTAAAGATCACCGAGCTACTTCAGACTAATCAGATTCAGACATGATATTCTTCCGATTAAAATCGAATTCGATTTTGGGAATCGCCCCCTTCCCCCCTTCTTCTCCTCCTTCCCCTCCCTCGGAGGCCCCGAGTCAGGAGTTGCTACCGCCGGCGCGGCTCTGCGTGGCTCCAGTCCCGCGTTGCCTCAGGAAGGAAAGGCAAAAAGGAAGAGCGCGGCGGCGCTTTGCAATGGCAGCAGCGGCTCCTGGTTTTGCCTTTCCCTTCCCAGCAACGCGGTGTGAGCGTGGGCGGACGGGCGGTGCGGCGGTGGGCGGGCGGGCGGTGCGAGCGGTGCAAGCGGAGGCCGGGCGGTGCGAGCGGCGGGCGGGTGGCCGGTGCGAGCGGCGGGCGGGCAGTGCGGCGGTGGGTGGGCAGGAGGGCGGTGCGAAAGGAGCTGGGCAGCGATTTCTTGGCGCGCGGTGGGGGTCTCTTTTGGCCGGCCCGATTTTTTTCAGAGGGGAATATCATGCCTGCAGATTGTAAAGAAATATAGTTCTCCAAGTTAAACCCATATATTCGTCAGCATTTGAAAGGAGGTTCCATAAACTTAATATGCACTGAAATATGTGGCCCCCGTTCTTTGGGATTGAAGTATATGTTGTTTATGAATTGTCTGCTTGGTTACAAAACACTGTAGCTTCAAATCCTTTGATATGTTTAACTCCAAAAGGAGGTTACAATCTTGTCTGTGCCATGTGTGAATTTTCCCTGAAAGTTTTTTTTTTTAAGGCAGTAAATTCTGAATTTTATTTTTGGCACCTTGCTCTGTCTGAGATAATTTTGATATGAAGGATACATGTCCTCAGAAAGAATTAGTTGCTGCTTTTAAAAAGAGGATAGGATAGCTCTGTGTTCCCATATTGAGGAAAGGAGAGTGTGTCATAATTAAATAATTTAAAGTTTTATGAAGTGGGAAAGCACGGCTAAAGGGGAAAAGATTCAATTTGTACAGTTTTTTCTTCAAAAATGGGTCATAAAAGCATGCAGCCTCTTATCAGCATATGCTCTAATATTATACTGCTTATGATATAAATCAAACAACTTAAGAACAAGCGCTGGTGGTGCGGTGGGTAGGATGCAGTTTTGCAAGCAAACTCTGCCCACTGCCAGGAGTTCGATCCTGACTGGCTTAAGGTTGACTCAGCCTTCCCTCCTTCCGAGGTTGGTAAAAATGAGGAGCCAGATTGAAGTGGCTTGTTTCAGTTCTAAGAGCACTTTGTTCCACAAGGATGCTTTTGCTGTAGAGAAAGCCAAAGCGGGCATTTGCGTTACCAAATAGTTGTTGGACCTGTCCAAGGTGCCTTATTGATGCATAAATGAGGGCATGAGATGGGATGGACTGTATGGGAGTCGATGGTGCTGGCAGCAGCATAAATGCATATGATTTCATATAATGTGAAAGCTTGAATGGTTTCAGTAAAGCTGTTTCATATTGAAGGTAATGTAAGATCTCTCCACTTTATTTTATGCTGCCATATTCTGGGCCAGCCAGTATATCTTTCTTTGAATCCACATCATTCCTACTAAGTGCTTAGTTTCTTCCCGTACTGGACAAATCCTTTTACTTTAATGTTTTAAATGTGTTGGTTCAAATGTGTTAATTCAACATTCAATTCATAATGTTGCCATTTGTTTTGTTGTCTTAAAACTTATGTAGAATGGTTTCCTGGAATTGGGTATGTCTAGTTTAATGAAAAGGAAGGATTAGGAATGACATGATAGCAGTGCTCCAATATCTAAGGGTCTGCCACAAAAAAAGATTTGAAAAGAAGGACCAGGGGTGCCATGATAGAAGTGTTCCAATATCTATGGGACTACCATAAGGAAGAGGGGGTCAACCTATTTTCCAAAGCACCCAAAGGCAGGACAAGAAGCAACTGTTGGAAACTAATCAAGGAGAGAACCAGAATGAAGGAGAAATTTCCTGATAGTGATAACAATCAACCAGTGGAATGGCTTGCCTCCAGAAGTTGTGGATGATCCATCATTGGAGGCTTTCAAAAAGAGATTGGACAGCCATTTGTCTGAAATAGTATAGGATTTCTTGCAGGGGCTTGGACTAGAAGAACTTCGAGGTCCCTTCCAACTTTATTATTCTGTTATTCTGTCTTTACATTGCATGTTTTGTTATAAACTTCAGCATTGCAAATTTTATGCCATTAATTTAATTTGTTAAGAAAACTCCATTTTGAAGGCTATTGTGAGACATCTTGCATGATGGTTTTTTGTCTTTTTTTGAATGAAGAATCCAGTTGATTTTAATAAAATCGAAAATACTTTCTGGGGCTACTGTTTTAATTTTAATATCTAAACCCAAATAGGCATTAGTAGTATTATTGAAAATGTCAAAGACTTTAGAGTAGAAGACCCCTTCTACAATTCCTTATAATTCTATGATTTTGTGATTCATTCATTCCTTATCAAGATTCTTATAAGGATCTGGGCTTTCTAACACTACAAATAAAGACTATTTTTAATAGAAAACCTTATTAATTTAAGGCTAGATAATACTAGAATGATTTCAGCACCATCTCTGTTACGTGGTATTGCAAAACTGACTACATAGTTTTCAAGTTGTGAAATCAATCTGTCCTTTAATTCAATGTTCATGTGTTCAAGTATAAAGTCTTTCTGGCATCAAATCTGTTTCATTAGAGACATTGCTGTTTTTTTTAAAACAAGGGCCATTCATTTTACATCTTAAAAACAGTGGCTTGTTGATACACCCTGCATGGTTACTTAATAGGCTTTTTTCTGTAAAAAGGAAACTTCGAAATCAATTAACATTAGCCAAAAACAGTGTTGGATATACTGCTCCATCTAGGTTAATGACTGCAATATCTAAAATTCCCCCCATAATGTGTAAAACATTGCTGTGTTTGTTTCCAAGATGTATAATAACCCTATAGCAAATATTACAGATACTACAATGATACTATAATGACTACTACGTCTGATTTACTTTGGCCATGTCATGCATGCAAATTCATTGGAGAAGGCAATGATGCTAGGAATGATTAATGGAACAAGAAGAAGGGACGAGCAAAAGAACACACTGGCTTGATAACATTGAAGCTGATCTAAAGATGAACCTCCAACAACTGGAAGAAGTTGTGCTTGACAGGGTGGGATGGAGAGCACTTGTCTATAAAGTCGCCAAGAGTCAGACCCGACTAAATGGTTAAAATAACAATGATAGGTGAGAACCAGAGGTGGTATTCAGCAGGTTCTGACCAGTTCTGGAGAACCAATAGCAAAAATTTTGAGAAGTTCGGAGAACCAGCAAATCTCGCCTCTGACTGGCCCTGCCCCCATCTATTCTCTGCCTCCCGAGTCCCAGCTGATCGGCTGGGTCTCCTTTTGTTGCCTTGCCCAGGAGAACAGAGCTGGAAAGCAGGTTAGTGGGGTGGGGAGGGAATGGGGATTTTACAGAATCCTTCCCCTGCCACGCCCACCAAGTCACACCACACCCACCAAGCTACACCCACAAAACCAGTAATAAATTTTTTTTGAATCCCACCATGGTGAGAACTAGTGATAGGGCATCACAGATGAGATTTAAGGCTGTTAATCTAATTATACAGAAATGTACCTTCTCACTCAAAACATGAATTGACTTGTTGCAACCTTTTAAACCAGTTAGGAAATCATTAACCTCTTAAACAGAGCACTTAGTGGCCATGTGGGAAAGAGATAAAGATTATTCTTCCTTTCTACAAAGTGATGGATGTCAACTCTCACTGTCATATCCTCTTTTCAGTTTTTTTTTTTACCCGCCTCCTCAAAAAACACCCTTATTGCATGATGTCAAATCTCTCAATCTCTCCAGCTAAATTTGATTAGCAATAGCTGTCCCAAATTGTAGGAAACGGATGGATTACTTTTTCTGCTCCTTTCTCTGTTTTCTGCCTCTGATTTTACTTCCCACCTGGTCTGATGAAGGGTTCTACAGAATTTAAAAGCTTACTTATTATTTTGTGATAATGTAATTGATTCTATTTTTCTCTCTCTCCAAATGGATTCAATTTTTTTCAGTCTCTGTAATTCAGAATTATTTAAGTGAAGAAAACACAAGGGCGTTGACGTTACACAATCCTGACTTGGCTCTCTGAACTTTGGAATGCATGTTGACTACTTTCTGTGTGTTCCAATTGAAAGCAAAATCTCTCGGGCAACTTTCTTTTTTCAAAGATTCTGTTTTGTTTCCTTCCTTGCCTGCCATTATCTTGAGTAAATTGTTTATTTGCCCTGAGTAAAATGTTTATTTTTACCTAGCAACCGGGTATATATGAGTTGGAAACCTGCAACAGAATACCAAGGGATTGGATTCTACCGGTTTGCATCTATTTGCTAGAACCGGTTCTTAACTTTCTAAGCAGTTCGGAGAACCAGTTGTTAGAAGACATTACTGGCCTAATCCTGTAAGGAAGGCAGGAAGGAAACATTCTGGTGTTGCTTACAGAAACTGCCTCTCCATTAACCCTCATTACATTCTTGGCAGGACGAGACTTCCTGCCTCCGGAGCTTCTCTGGAGTTTTTTTCTCTCTCCTTTGCTGGTGCTTTGCTTGTGTGGAGCCCAAAATTCACACATGTGTAGCCATTTCACTTGGAAACCTGACAGATTGACTTTCTTAAAGGGGAAGGGTTGTTTTAAGCTTTTTACACTGCTCTTGGAAGGAAATACTCCCCTGTTGGCGTTAGCACTTTGAAGAAATAATGGAATAATGAAGCAGAGCTGCCGGAAAGAAGCTTTTAATGACAAGGAACCAAGATGAGTGACATTCAGCAAGACTTCTTGGCTAGCTAGAAAGATTGACATTCAAATGTGAGTTTACATACCCTTTCTGAGTTTTGATCTAAAACTGGTTTTTGGTGAAGTTTAATTCTGTGCTTGATGATATTTAATCCTGTGTTTATTGATGGGATAATTTTCCCTATTCAGCTTTGTTTGGAAGGAAAAACGTTAATCTCTCTTCCTGAAAAGAAACTGGGTTGAGAAATCTGGCTAGTTCCTGTGTCTATTTGTTCTGATAATTGGTTTAACAAGCAACAGCTACTGTTGTGATTTAATTATTTGTATTGCGTCTGAATTTTTTTCTGCCTCATGTTTTCTTTTTCTATCTGGGGTGGGGTGGGGGTCTTCCTTCACTGCTTTAGTGGTATCTGGCACTGTCCTTTTGGGGTGTACTTCCAAGAGGAAGGATGCAAGCTTGGCACTGATTTTTTACTGCCTTTCTGGGGGGCATGTGATCTTTCCTTAAATCTGGATGATTTCCTCAGGATATTTTGTGAGGTGAGTGAGACCAGCTGGTGTCTTTAAGTGTTGCAAATGGATCTAAGGATTGCTTCTCCTGGGTATGCTCTTTCTTATCATTGCATTTTGCCAATTTAATTCCTCCAGGTGCTCTAGCACCCTGCCTGATTTGTAACTCCAGCTTGCAGGTATTTTTAACCTAATGATTGGTATTTAGGGCAGCTTTTTGCAAGCAAAGCTTTTTGTATTTTTGTACAGGTAATCCTTGACTTACAACAGTTCATTTAGTGACCATTCAAAGTTACAATTGCACTGAAAAAGTGACTTCTGACCATTTTTCACACTTACGACCATTGCAGCATCCCCACAGTCACGAGAGGCCAGGCAAAGAGAAGTGCCCCTGGATGGGAGTGATGTTGAATTGGCCACGCCCAGCCATTCACATGACCACCAAGCCACGTCCAGTCAGTCACATGACCACCAAGCCATGCCCACCAACTAAGCCATGCCCACAGAACCAGTTGCTAAAAATTTGATTCCCACCCCTGACTTCAACCTCAAACTGTCTACCATGGACCTCACTCCATTCCTAAGAGTCCTTAAAGAGGGTTTGCATTAGCACACCAGCATGCCTACCGTTCCTGGCTTACTATCCCCAATTTATCTGTATTTACTCCCTTTGTTCTTGTTTACGTTCAGACTTGTTATCTTCTACATGTTTGTCAAGCAAATAAAATATATAAATAAAACTCCTAATTCTAACTTTGAGGATTGGCTAATCATTAGTCTTGACTCTGTTGGATGAGATGGACAAACACCACAGTCAAAAGCAACTTAGGTTTCAAAAGCTGGACTTTATCAAATCCAACAAGGGCATGTATGTTTCTACATAATGGTTATATGCATGTGATAGAAACATCAGGAGGATACTTACTGATGCAAGAAAGGGTGAAAACATTTCATGAGCTTAAATCATGAAGGCAGAAGAAAATGAAAAAAAAAAAAAGGTGGAAGCCACAAGAACACAACCACATTAAATGGCTATCACAAGATGGATATATCACTGAGAACCAGTTTGGTCTAGAAGTTAAGGAACCAGGTTAGAAAGCAGGAGATTTTGAGTTCTAGTCTTGCCTTAGCCCTGAAAGCCAGCTAGATGACTTTGGGCCAGTTATTCTCTTCCAACCCATCTCACGGAGGTGTTGTTGTGGGAAAAATAGGAGGAAGAAGGCATGTTGGATATGTTGGCATGTTGACTTATTTGTAAAAAAATAGGTGGGATATACATTAATTAAAACATGTAAAATATCCACAAAGAGGCCATGAAAAGAATGGAGAGATGCTATTTCATGAGTACTGTGTTTGATACCATTGTTTATTTTGATATTCGACACGCACATCACTTTCCAATTCAAACTACCAGAAACCAGCTCATTTTGCCATGTATCATTTCAGGCTGTGGTTTTCTGTACCTCAGGAGGACCAGATGTTTTGGGGTTTTCATTTTCCTAAAAACATTCTGCAACTTAACACAACACAATCAAAGGCTTTTTTTTCATTTATTTATTTTTAGTGCCTTTGACATAGGGCTGACTCCTGCCAACTGCCTAGACAAGTCTCTGCAGTTTTCTTGGCAAGATTTTGGAAGTGGTTTGATATTGCTTCCTTTTTAGGACAGAGGGAGAGAACTTGGAACGATCCAAGTTGACCTAGTTGGCTTTGTGCCTAACAAGGGACTAGAACTCACAACTACGGCACAAATGGGCTCTTCACTGTATAATCAATTATAATTCTGCAAACCCTTTGATTCAGTGGTACATGACAAACTACTGTTAAAACTAAACTCTTACGGCATTTCCGGATCCCTTCATAAGTGGATTACTGCATTCCTGTCAAACTGGCAACAAATAGTAAAAATAGGGAGCACTATATCAAACCCTGCTCCAGTTAACAGCGGTGTCCCCCAAGGCAGCGTTCTAGGACCCACACTCTTTATACTCTATATAAGTGACCTTTGCAATCACCTTATAAGCAACTGTGTCCTCTTTGCGGATGATGTAAAACTATTCAACACCACAGACAATGCTACTGCTCTTCAAAGTGACCTTGATTATGTGTCTGAATGGTTAAACAATTGGCAACTCCAAATCTCAACCAACAAATGCTCTGTCCTACACATTGGTAAAAAAAATAAATCAGTACACCAAATACAAACTAGGTGGATATGACCTCATTGATGACCCTCACCCTGTCAAGGACCTTGGAGTTCTCATATCAAATGACCTAAGCGCCAGAGCTCACTGTAACAGCATTGCCAAAAAGGCATTAAGAGTTGTAAATCTAATCTTTTACGCAGCTTCTCCTCTGGAAATATTGAATTTCTAACTAGGGCATGCAAAACCTGTGCTAGACCAATACTCGAATACAGCTCATCTGTCTGGAATCCACACTGTATATCAGACGTTAATACAATTGACCGAGTCCAGAAGTATTTCACGAGAAGAGTACTACACTCCTCTGCTCGCAACAGAATACCCTATATCAGGGGTCCCCAACCACCGGTCTGCGGACCGGTACCGGTCCGCGGAACAAGTCCTACCGGGCCGCTGGTTGCTGGGCGCCGCCATCTTTTTGATGAAAAAGTGCTTCTGGTGAGCTTTTCCGGGTAGAAAGCTCACGGAAGCACTTTTTCATCAAAAAAGATGGCGGCACCCAGCTGATGCCGGTACCGGGCCGCAGCATAAAAAAGGTTGGGGATCACTGCCCTATATCACCAGACTTGAAATTTCGGACTTGGACAACCTTGAGCTATGCTGCCTATGGTTGGACTTGAGCGTAGTACACAAAATTATCTGCTACAATGTCCTACAAGTCAATCACTACTTCAGCTTCAACCGCAATGATACAAGAGCACACAACAGATACAAACTCAATGTTAACCGCTCCAAACTTGATTGCAGAAAGTACGACTTCAGCAAGAGAGCGGTCAATGCCTGGAATGCACTACCTGACTCTGTAGTTACATCCTCAAACCCCCACTCCTTTAACCTCAAACTATCCACTATTGACCTCACCCCATTCCTAAGAGATCTGTAAGGGACGTGCATAAGTGCACCATCATGCCTCCCATCCCTGTCCTATTGTCCCCATTTAATCGTACCTATTTTCTGTATTCTTACTCATGTTTATACTTATACCTATTATTTTGTAAGTGATTGACAAATCCAATAAATAAATAAAAATAAAAATAAGAATGTCAAGAAGAATATGTGCCTCACTGTATAATCATTGTATATTGATTTCTTTTTGACATTCTTTAATTTTCCTCAATTATCCCGAGTACCTCGGCACTAATGTATCTTATTCCTTGATCTTTTCTAAAACCAGCTTGAATATCTGGCATCTCTCTTTTCAACTGGGATTCTAATCTGCATTGGAGAAACCTAAGCATTTTGCTAGCATGAGAAAAAGAAGATTGCAGAGTAGTTTACACTATTGAGTCTTCTTTCTTTGACTTTGGCATATAGTCTAATCTCTTCCAACCAACTGGCCACTGTATCATTCTTCAGATTTACTGGTATAGTTTGGTTAGAACCTCTATTGCTTTGTGACCATTACATTGCTTCCTCTGGAGGGTAAGGAAGGTAGGTGATACTGATGGCGACAGGCAAGATCTGTTAACAAAGTGAAGTGGGTAAAAACATATTTAAAGTCCATGACAAGCAGAACATATGTGGAAGAGGCTTAGATAGGCCTTCCCCCAAATTCACATGAGTATAAGAAAAGGGAAAGAAAATCTGCACAAAGCAGAACCTTTTGGCTTAAAAATAAACCTGAAAAGGAACCAGGTTAGGTTTAACAAATTCACCAAAGGAAGAATTTATTTTATATCTGGAGAAGAACTAGATGTAATAGACTACTATATACCTTGGCCAATGGATCTCTATGGAAGTTGATAGAATAAAGGAAATTGGAACGGTATTAAATGTGGTTGGCAAGCATTCAGCAAGCTAAGCATAATTTTCAAGAACAACCTCCCCCTGTGCCTGAGGAGAAAAGTTTTTGATCAGTGTGTGTTACCTGTTCTAATATATGCCAGTGAAACATGGACACTAGCCGCACAATCGATACAAAAGCTATGAGTGTCACAAAGAGCCATGGAAAGGTTCATGCTTGGCATTATAAGACAAGACAGAAAGACCCCATACATTGGATTAGAGAACAAACAAAAGGATAGGATATCATCAAGAGAGTAAAAAAATTGAAACGGAAACGGGCCAGTCACATAGCAGGAAGTACTGAGAGCAGGTGGATCAAGGCAGTCATAGAATGGATCTCACTTGATCAAACGTCCACAAAAGAGATCCAAAACAAGATGGATCGATGACATCAGCAAGTATCGTGGGCCCAATTGGCAGAAGAAAGCTCAGGACCATATTGGTTGGAAACAGGCGGAAGAGCACTTCATCCTCCAGTGGATAAACAATGGCTAAAATGATGAGAATGAGGATGAGGATGAGGATGATGATGATGATGATGATAAAAGGAGGAAGAGGTACAGATAACAGATAACAGATAATCAGAGTTGAAAGGGACCTTGTAGGTCATCTAGTCCAACCCCCCCCCCCGCCCAAGCGGGAGACCCTATACTATTTCTGACAAATGGCAGTCCAATCTCTTCTTGAAAGTCTCAAGCTACAGCACAACTAATTTGCAAAACTCTGTTATTAAAGCCACTAATCATAAAAGTTGTAGCCTGCTTGTGAAGTTTGATTCCTAGTTTGATATAATTAGTCTGTCTAATTCCTGTAGTCTTCCAACTTGCTACTGTAATAATTGGCATGCTGATCTAATTTCATTTTCTACTACTAGACTTTCTTATAAGTAGGGAATATTTTCTACATACTGCTTCTTTGATCTTCTTTGAATAATTTATCATGTGCTCCTTGGCATTCTTTAACATACCAGATTGAAGTTCAAAGATCTTTATTAAGACTTTCTATGTCTCTTTCTATCTGCGGGGTCATTACAGGTGCCTTTGTAATACTATGTCTTGCCGCTTCTAATGGTTCCCTGAAATTCTTCGTTAAATTCCTGAGTTCTTTGCCCTTCTGGGTTTTAACTTTACTTCTTTCCTTGGTGATTATCGTTTGTTCTGACATCCTCTTTGCTCCCTTTTGTTTCTTGGTCTTCAGTACTCTCTATTCAAATGTATCCTTAATAATCTCTTTGCTTTCATTCCACAGTTCCTTGAGTTTCCTACCAATGAGTTTTCTGGAGTTCAAGTGATTCCTGGTGTTCCTCTTGAAAATGAGATCACATTGTAGATCTTGTAGATGTCTGAGATGACATTGTAGAAATTGATTGACTTGGAATCTTCACACGAACCCTTCATTAACTCTTCCAATGTCTGCTCTAATTAGCTGTTCTACCTGCTTCTACCAAGAAGATAAATCAGTTTAATTTCTGGATATTCCATCTAATGATGTCCGTTTATATAAGCAATGCCTTGGTTGTCTGAAAACTGTTTTAGCCATGACGATATTGAATCAACAGAAACTGATCAGTGCTTTTTATTTCTGTTTCCCAAACTACCCAACTGAACATTTTCCTCCTTACTGTTTCTAATGTTAGCTTTCCAATCAAATGACAAACATCACATACCTTTTTCCTAATGCTCCCTACACAAGGGGGGGGGCAGAGTATTGCTGCTGTTCTACACTTATAGAACGATGAACTGCACCCTTAATTCCAAATTTAGGTAAAATTGTAATTTCTGAAAAGCACACTTCCTTTAAAAAAATAACAAAGGCAAAATACTCTCTACTTTAGTAAAACACATTCCATGAAGCCATAACCAATCTGTTCCCCATTCAGAACATTCTGGAAAAAGGAGCTTCTTGGGCAATTTACATCTGGTTCTTCTTAATACTTCTACAAATAGGAGATCAAGAAATAGGTCTCCATCTCTGGTTTGCAGGCTCCTGTGAAGCATCTGGTTAGCCACTGAACAACAAAATCCTAGATTGAAATGCATCTTGTCCTGAACATTTGCTACAATCCTTCTCCTTGTTCTAATACAGAATAACAGAGTCGGAAGGGACCTTGGAGGTCTTCTAGTCCAACAACCCCCTGTTCAAACAGGAGCCCCCAAACCATTTTTGACAAATGGTTGTCTGGTCCCTTCTTAAAAAGCCTCCAGTGATGGAGCATCTACAACTTCTGAAGGCAAGTTGTTCCACTGGTTGATTGTTCTGACTATCAGGAAATTTCTCCTTAGTTCTGGTGTTAGTTTAGTTAGTTAGTGTTAGTCTTAGTTCTAGTGTTCTAGTTCTAATGCTGACGTTCTGTGCTGTTTTCTCGTTTTGCCTGATTTGATGTCATTATGTTTGGAAGAAACTCAGCTGTGACCTGCAGAATTGGCGTCTGTCGGTGTTGTAGTTACCTCCCTGATTAAGACTGCCATAAAGCATTGACTCTTTCTCATTTTACAATATTGGGACAAGCAGCTTTGAAGACTATCATTCCACTGGAATTGAATCCTAAAGCTTTGCATAATACAAGGATTGCGCTTAGTCAGAAATCCTGAATTGCAACTTTCATGGGCGGGTCTGGAAGTCTGCAGAGAAGGGGCGTGCATTACTCAAAAAGTAGCCGGTGTAGTTGCTCACTGCTCACCTGTACATGTACCGTAACTTTCTGGAGTGAAGCACAGAGGTAAGCGTTTTGCTTCTTTTACCATCTTTTACCATCTGAATTGAAGAAATTGAAGATACAGCTTTTAAAAGAACACCAACTATTTGTATTCTGTGCTGGGATTAATGTTCACGCCTGTTAATGACTTCATACCAAAAAGAACGGTTTTGAGTGACAGTGGCATTTTTTTTTACTTGAAATTGACTTGACTTGGAAAATGAGTGAGAACAATGGACTATTACGGTTCCTTTGCTCTTTTCCTCTCACTCTGATTATTGCTTGGATCACGTTGAAATATTTTAATGTACCTTCCTTTGAAAATCCATCTCTTTGTATGCAGGGAATAATGTGACTCGTGTGTGGGTTGAATGCTAAGTGTCCCATTAAATTTTTTTATCCAAATATGAACCCGGAATGTTGAAAGTGGAAACAAAAACAGGGTACCTTCTCTCATATGTGGTGGTTATGCCCTGAAACTAGGAAATATTAGGTAAAGATAAGAAATTGGTTACAGGAAATAATAGGTCTTCAAATCGAGCTTAAACCTGAACTTTTAAAAATTAGGAATAATAAGATGAGAATTTAGTAAAAAGGCTAAATATATTATACTGCATATAGTGACAGTGGCTAGAATTGCCTTTGCACAAAGTTGGAAATTGGACTGCACCTCTTCTGAGGGAATGGTAATAAAGAAAGTGTTGGACTGTGCAGAGATGAATAAACTTCCTTTAGAGTTGGAAGACAGAGAAGAATCAGAATATTACGCGGTATGGGATAAATGGTATAGATGGTGAGTTAATAGAAAGAAGGATTAAAAGTATATATGCATGTCAATGTATGTGTAACATCAATGTCACTGTGTTGTAAAGAATGTAAAAGAGATTTGTATTCTTGGGAAAAAAATGCAATTAAAACATTTTTTTAAAATATGGATAAAAAAAACCGTGAAGAAGACTTGGTGGTTGAATAATATGCTGACATTATAACCACCCAGAGAGTGCTGTGAGGGTAGTATATAAGTATATATACTCATACCCTCATAGTATACACTATGAGGGTAGTATATAAGTCTCTATTATGAGCCACGGATATGGGGATGCTCCTATCATGGGGAGCCTCTGGAGATCCCTGCAGCACCACCAATGTCAGTAGCAGATTTTTGAGGCTACTTAAAGAGGATGTCCAAAGGAGACAGTTCTCCCTGCCACCATCGTTATGTTGCTGTCTTCCACTTGCTGAAGTGCCCACTTTTATTGAGAAGAAGCAAAGGCAACCAGAGAGCCCTGTTCCTTCCTCTCATCTGTCCATCTGGAGAAGGCAGAGAGTCGGGCAGATAAAGCAAAACGAGGTAGACTTAAGTGGAGAATATTTGTAGCTCAGGGTTGACACGAGGAGTCCTCGGTGCTCTGTGAGCTTGCTTGTTTTCTTGCAGACGTCTCCTTATCCAACCAGGTAACCTCATCAGTGCTAGAAGGGAGTGGGATGTGCAGAGAGGAAGAGGAGGAGGATGACTATAGGGTCCTTGGTGTTCTCTGAGCTTGCTTTTTTTCTTGCAGATGTTTCATTACCCTAACTAGGTAACCTCATCAGTGCTAGTAAGGAGTGCTGTTTGCTGTCAGTTTATATTCTGATTAAATACTTAACTGTGTGGGTTGGGAGTGGACTTAGATATTCTTTGGTTGGGCTGTTTACTGATGGCTCTTTGGCAGTTTAAGTGTCTCAGGAAGGATCAGCTGTTGGCTTCTCTTAAGCCAAGGCTGTGATACATATCTGTTCCCTCCAATACTTTCATCAAGGAGAAATTGTCCATGTTAGGGTGTGTTAAATATTACCAGGGAGAAGGTAAATTATATCATTTGGAGCTATAATTAATCCATTAAGTCAGAGATATTTCCCCCAGGTGATGTTGGTAATGTGACAGTACAGGCAAACTTAAGAGGAAAGGGTGGCCCTGTGGGTTTTACTCTGTATTCATGGCTGACTTTAGAGGCAGAACACATCTCTGTTTCTTAAACCAAAGAGGACAAGTTGCAAGTATTAAACAAGTATCGATTACCTGCAACAAAAAGCATCTTGGGGGAGCTGTGTCCTTCAGTCTCTGAGTGTAAGCCTTCTACTATTGGACGAAGCACGATGACAGGTAACAAAATTACAGGGTTGGAAGGGACCTTGGAAGTCTTCTAGACCACCCCCCTGCTCAAGCAAGGGATGCTATACCATTTATTTTTTTTTTTTTTTTTTTTTTTTTTTTTTTTTTTTTTTAAAAAAAAAAAAATATAAAAATTATAAATAAAAAAAAAAAAAAAAAAAAAAAAAAAAAAAAAAAAAAAAAAAAAAAAAAAAAAAAAAAAAAAAAAATATTATTTTAATTCCCCCTTCCCCCCCCCCCCCCCCCCCCCCAAATTCTACCATTTCAGACAAGTGCCTTCCCAGTTTCTTTTTAAAAGCCTCCAATGATGGAGCACTTTTGAAGGCAAGCGAAATGCTGGTTAATTGTTCTCACTATCAGGAAATTCCTCCTTAGTTCTAGGTTGCTTCTCTCCTTGGTCAGTTTTCACCCATTGCTTCTTGTCCCGCTTTCAGGTGCTTTGGAGAATAGCTTGACTCCCCTCTTCTTTGTGGCAACCCCTCAAATATTGGAACATTGTTATCATATCACCCCTGGTCCTCTTTTCCACTAGACTAGACATAAGACAGGGGAGCATCATCTGAAGCCATTTGAAAAAGTGGAGAGCCCAGTCCTAGCCTTTTCTCCATTCCCTCCATTTGTGTATAATAATTGGTTTAGAAACTGGTTTTGCCACTTTCTAACCAAAGTAGCTATGATGTAGTATATGATTGTAGCCAGCAACTGCAATGTTGCTTTCTTGACACTGTTTTCCTTTTTGATTTAGGCATGTCTTTACACACTTACTTTTCTTTCTCCATTTTACCTACGGTTAAGTTCAACATTTTTAATGACCTCAGCTACCTGTCTCCCAAAATTAGATATCACCTTGCCTGATTTATTAGGCTATATAGAAAGTCCAAAACAGAGAATATACATAAAGGTAAAGGTTCCCCCGCACATATGTGCTAGTCGTTTCCAGCTCTAAGGGATGGTGCTCATCTCCGTTTCTAAGCTGAAGAGCCAGCGCTGTCCGAAGACGTCTCCGTTGTCATGTGGCCAGCATGACTAAATGCCGAAGGCCCATGGAAGGCTGTTACCTTCCCATCAAAGGGATCCCTATTTTTCTACTTGCATTTTTTACATGCTTTCGAATTGCTAGGTTGGCAGAAGCTGGAACAAGTAACGGGAACTCACTCTGTTACATGGCGCTAAGGATTCGAACTGCCAAACTGCCGACCTTTCTGATCGACAAGCTCAGAGTCCTAGCTACCGAGCCACTGCGTCCCCTGAGAATATAGATATCGAATATCAAAATACACAACGGTATCAAACACAGTACTCATGAAATAGCATCTCTCCATTCTTTTCATGGCCTCTTTGTGGATATTTTACATGTTTTAATTAATGTATATCCAACCTAATTTTTTTACAAATAGGTCAAGGCTGCGAACATATCCAACATGCCTTCTTCCTCCTATTTTTCCCACAACAACAGCTCCGTGAGATGGGTTGGGAGAGAATGACTGGCCCAAAGTCATCTAGCTGGCTTTCAGGGCTAAGGCGAGACTAGAACTCACAATCTCCTGCTTTCTAATCTGGTTCTTAACCTCTAGACCAAACTGGTTCTCAGTGATATACCCATCTTGTAATAGCCATTTAATGTGGTTGTGTTCTTGTGGCTTCTACCTTTTCGCCCCCACTTTCTTCTGCCTTCATGATTTAAGGTCATGGAATGTTTTCACCCTTTCTTGCATGAGTAAGTATCTTACTGATGTTTCCGTCACATGCATACAACCATTATGTAGAAACATACATGTCCTTGTTGGGTCTGATAATGTCCAGCTTTTGAAACCTAAATTGCTTTTGACTGTGGTGTTTGTCCATCTCATCCAATAGAGTCAAGACTAATGATTAGCCAATCCTCAAAGTTAGAATTAGGAGTTTTATTTATTTATTTTATTTGCTTGACAAACATGTACGAGATAACAAGTATAATATGGAAATAAACAAGAACAAAGGGAGTAAATACAGATAAATGGGGATAGTAAGCCAGGAACGGTAGGCATGCTGGTGTGTTTATGCAAACCCTCTTTAAGGACTCTTAGGAATGGAGTGAGGCCATGGTAGACAGTTTGAGGTTGAAGCCAGGGATGGGATTCAAATTTTTAGCAACCAGTTCTATGGGCATGGCTTAGTTGGTGGGCATGGCTTGGTGGTCATGTGACTGACTGGACATGGCTTGGTGGTCATGTGACTGGCTGGGCGTGGCCAATTCAACATCACTCCCATCCAGGGGCACTTCTCTTTGCCTGGCCTCTTGTGACTGTGGGGATGCTGCAATGGTCGTAAGTGCGAAACATGGTCAGAAGTCACCTTTTCAGTGTAATTGTAACTTTGAATGGTCACTAAATGAACTGTTGTAAGTCAAGGATTACCTGTACAAAAATACAAAAAGCTTCTCTGCTTGCAAAAAGCTGCCCTAAATACCAATCATTAGGTTAAAAATACCTGCAAGCTGGAATTACAAATCAGGCAGGGTGCTAGAGCACCTGGAGGAATTAAATTGGTAAAATGCAATGATAAGAAAGAGCATACCCAGGAGAAGCAATCCTTAGATCCATTTGCAACACTTAAAGACACCAGATGGTCTCACTCACCTCACAAAATATCCTGAGGAAATCATCCAGATTTAAGGAAAGATCACATGCCCCCCAGAAAGGCAGTAAAAAATCAGTGCCAAGCTTGCATCCTTCCTCTTGGAAGTACACCCCAAAAGGACAGTGCCAGATACCACTAAAACAGTGAAGGAAGACCCGCCCCTCCCCAGACAGAAAAAGAAAACATGAGGCAGAAAAAAATTCAGACACAATACAAATAATTAAATCACAACAGTAGCTGTTGCTTGTTAAACCAATTATCAGAACAAATAGACACAGGAACTAGCCAGATTTCTCAACCCAGTTTCTTTTCAGGAAGAGAGATTAACGTTTTTCCTTCCAAACAAAGCTGAATAGGGAAAGTTATCCCATCAAAAAACACAGGATTAAACATCATCAAGCACAGAATTAAACTTCACCAAAAACCAGTTTTAGACCAAAACTCAGAAAGGGTATGTAAACTCACATTTGAATGTCAATCTTTCTAGCTAGCCAAGAAGTCTTGCTGAATGTCACTCATCTTGATTCCTTGTCATTAAAAGCTTCTTTCCGGCAGCACTGCTTCATTATTCCATTATTTCTTCAAAGTGCTAACGCCAACAGGGGAGTATTTCCTCCCAACAGCAGTGTAAAAAGCTTAAAACAACCCTTCCCCATTAAGAAAGTCAATCTGTCAGGTTTCCAAGTGAAATGGCTACACATGTGTGAATTTTGGGCTCCACACAAGCAAAGTACCAGCAAAGGAGAGAGAAAAAAACTCCAGAGAAGTTCTGGAGGCAGGAAGTCTCGTCCTGCCAAGAATGTAATAAGGGTTAACAGAGAGGTAGTTTCTGTAAGCAACAATAGCAGAATGTAAGGAATGGCTTCCTTACAGGATCAGGCCAGTAAAGTGGAAAAAAACAAAAGGAGATTTCTTCTAACAACCGGTTCTCCGAACTGCTTAGAAAGTTAACAACCAGTTCTAGCAAATAGATGCAAACCGGTAGAATCCCACCCCTGGTTGAAGCTATGAGGGGTTGAGGCTGTAACAATGGAGTTGGTTGGGGCGTTCCAGGCACTGACCACTCTGTTGCTGAAGTCGTATTTTCTGCAATTGAGTTTGGAGCGGTTTACCTTGAACTTGTATTGATTGTTTGCCCGTGTATTATTGTGGTTGAGGCTGAAGAAGTCGTTGATAGGCAAGAAGTTATAGCAGACAAGTTTGTGTACTATGCTTAGATCGGACCGCAGGCAGCACAGTTTCAGATTGTCCAAGCCCAAAATTTTGAGCCTGGAGGCATAAAGGATTCTATTGTGAGTAGAGGAGTGGAGTACTCTTCTCAAGAAATATCTCTGAACCCGCTCAATTGTGTTAATGTCCGATATACAGTGTGGATTCCAGGCAGACAAGCTGTATCCGAGAACTGGTCTGGCAAAGGTTTTGTATGCCCTAGTTAGCAATTCAATGTTGCTTTATTATAATTTAAATTTAAAATCTAATTTTAAATTATAGTTTCTCCAGTTCCACCTAGAAATATGCTGAGGATTAGATCCAAATCCTTACTCAACACATATATTCTACACTAAGCTCTGGTAATAATCATCATTGCAATCATTGAACAGCCCAAGCTAATAAATCCGAAGAAATATTGTCAGAAAAAATTATAGCAGCATGAACCAAGGATGATGAACCTAATTAGTTTATCAATATATCTAGTTCTTGAGATGTTTTGGTGGACATTACAAGCTGGAACATGAAATTTGCATTCAGTGTAACCACTTTCCTCTCGTGTCCTGTGGGCTACCTTGTTCACTACACAAGGAAGAGTTTGCATCCCACCCCATGAGATAGAACATATTGTAAAACAGCTGTATCATCCATTCAGATGTTACACCATGCATAATTCATTCACTGAAATCTATGCCACAAGGTATGGCAAGAACACATGACCTTTACAGATTTTAAGAAAGGATTAGGTAAATTAATTATGTCTTTGCACTTTTGAGTATCCACATAGATGTTGAGTAATTATCCTCAGTCCTCAATGTGGGAAAAGACAATTAGGACATGATATTTGACAGGTCATTTGCATTCTGCTAGGGATGTAGTTTTGGACAAAGGTCACTCCTTATCATCCATCCCCTCCCACTTGTGACTGTATGACTGTAACTTTGTTGCTTGTATCCTTATGATTTATATTGCCTGTTTCCTAGTATGATTTGATTGCTTATTGTACCCTATGACTATTATTAAGTGTTGTACCTGATGATTCTTGACTCTTGACGAATGTATCTTTTATGTACACTGAGAGTATTTGCACCAAGATAAATTCCTTATGTGGAATCATATTATCACACTTGACCAATAAAGAATTCTATTCTATTCTATTCTATTCTATTCTATTCTATTCTATTCTATTCTATTCTATTCTATTCTATTCTATTCTTTTCTATTGTACTCTACTCTACTCTACTCTACTCTACTCTACTCTATATGTAGTTTTGGACAAAGGTGAAAGAAGTCAGGTGTGAAATGGTTGTCTTATAGCAATAGCACATACTTATATACCGCTTCACAGTGCGTTTACAGCCTTCTCTAAGCGGTTTACATATCTAGTTGTTCAGGAATTAAAAGCAGAACTCCTCTCCAACATACAGTGTAAGTAGTGGTTGGATTCAAATTTTTCTACTACCGGTTCTGTGGGCGTGGCTTGGTGGGCATGGCAGGGAAATGATATTGTAAAATCAAAGTCAGAGGTGGTATTTGCCAGTTCTCTGAACTACTCAAAATTTCTGCTACCGGTTCTCCAGAACTGGTCAGAACCTGCTGAATACCACCTCTGAGTGTAAGGGACTGTATCAGCCACTACAAAGGGCAGACAGTCAAAAGACAAGCAGAGCGCATCCATGAACATCAACTAGCTGTCAACAAAAACTCCTTAATCTCACAACACATGGACAGACTCAGCCATGGTTGCAACCAGGAAACCGTGAGCATCCTAGACCGAACTAAACCCAAACACACTAGGGAATTCCTGAAAGCATGGCATTCAGACAAGTCATTCATCAATAAACACACAGAGATAACCTGCATTCACTCATTCAAAAGAGACAACAAATAGTTAAGAAGGACACCAAAGAACCAGAACTCTTCCTCTCCAGCAATCAATTCCTACACAAGCAGAGATGAACACCATACAAATAATCAAGCAGAAAAGAATGCCGTAAATCAAGGATCTATCAAACAGAAAACCATACCTCGCCAACACTGACAGGGCAAGCATCTCTATATAAATAGGCAGAAAAAAAAAAACAACCACCCACAGTAGCACTAGTGAGGCGGTGAAATGTCTGCAAAAGAACAAACAAGCTCAGAGAACACCAAGGGCACCACATACCTTATTCCATACTACTGCTATTTCTCCTTCCTCATTCTCCATTTGAAAATGGTTCCAACTGAATCCTCAGACCTTGAAACTCCAAGGAGAAAGAGCAAACATCACGCTAACACCACAAACTGCTCTCGACCTAGCAGCAATCCAAATCTCAGTCCCACACCATGAAAAAAGAAAATGAAATAAATTGTTTCCACCCTCTTACCCACATGCTAATTTCACACCTGGCTCTATGCAAAAGAAAATGAAGGAAAACATAGTTCTAATGAGAAAGAGCTATAAAGTCTTCCATCCATCTTTCCCTTTAAAAGCCAATAGAAT
The DNA here is from genome assembly GCF_049901735.1 of Notechis scutatus. Classification (NCBI taxonomy): domain Eukaryota; kingdom Metazoa; phylum Chordata; class Lepidosauria; order Squamata; family Elapidae; genus Notechis; species Notechis scutatus. Next base: position 12,752,442 of record NC_142019.1, read on the forward strand.
GAAACAGGAATTCCATCATGGGGAAACCAAGGGCCCACTTCACTAGAGTGATTACTTAGCAGGCTTTAGTGCAGTTTAATGGATGCTACACATGAATCCGAAATATACAAGACTCAGCTCTCATACATAAACAATATCATGCACAGAACCCTGCCGCATTCAAGCCGATGGAGTCATCCTGTCTCTTCTAAATGCCATGGGAAAAAACTGCCTAGAACAGTGTTTCTCTACCTTAGGAAGTTGAAGAAGTGTAGACTCCAGCTCCCAGAAATTCACAGCCTTCATGGCTGACTGGAGAATTCTGGGAGTTTTGAAGACTCCGTTCCTTAAAGTTGTTCAAGGTTGAGAAATATTGGTCTATAGCAGGGGTAGGGAAACTTGGCCCTTTTATGACTTGTGGACTTAAACTCCCAGAATTCCTGAGTGAGCCATAAAAGGTTTCCTATCCCTGGCCTACAGGTTTTTCAGTTGTGGGGGAAATCAATTTTTGACTTGAATGGGACTGTTTAATAGACAAGTGTAGGACATATAAAGAAAATGTCCTTGTTGCTCACAGTGGCCACATTTCCATAGCAACTCCTGGATCTCAAAATGTAAATGTTTCTTCTAACTGAAACCATTATTCTCTGCTGGTAACAGAAGGGCAGAAGGAACATGAAATCTATTATGTTATAATATATGATTTCATACCATATCTATTATTATGCTATAACATCTTGCCTGTCAATGACTTCTTCAGTTTCAACCACAATAACACATGGGCAAACAACTGATACAAACTCAAGGTAAACTGCTCCAAACTCAATTACAGAAAATACAACTTCAGGAACAGAGTGGTCAATGCCTGGAACACCCTACCCAACTCTGTTGTTATATCCTCAAACCCCCAAAACTTTACCCTTAAACTGTGTACCATGGACCTCACTCCATTCCTAAGAGGTTTCTAAGGGCATATGCATAAGTGCACCAACGTGCCTACTGTCCCTGTCCTACTGTCCCCACTTATCTTTATTTACTTCCTTTGTTCTTGTTTATGTTCATACCAATACTTGTCATCCTGTACATGTTTGACAAACAAATAAAATGAAAATTACTTATGAATATGAGTGTGTGTGTCATTTTCTCCTCCTGTCTAAAAGGTTTTAAATAGGAGTACATCTCCTTGTCTACAGGAGTGTGTCTTTCGCTATTGTTTTGGAGAAAACACCTACAGTAGATTCCACCTAGTAATAACTCACTGTAGTGAGACTTGGTTATTTGTTTTGGGTTGTGTGTTTTGATTCTACAGAGTTATGTTTGTGGCTCCAAGCCAGACACGTAGATTGGACCCTGATTTTAATTAAAAAACAATTGGTTTGTTTAGGTTTTTTTCAGTTACAACCTTCAGACATGTTGGCATTGTATATATGCCTATGCAAGTTGTAGACATAGCTAACATGGTGTCTTCCTTTGGGCAGAATAAATTGGCAAGGGAAATGAAGGTTGCACTAATCCTGTAATTTGAATGTGTTACAACAGCTGGGAAGTCTCAACTTTAGAACTTTAACAGACATGCAGAATACCTGTTGCTTTGTTACAGCATTTAAACTGCATTGCTGAACTGTTGATTGAAGTGAATCTGGGCTTTGAAATCTTGGTATTTCATGATTGACTGTTTAAGCACAGTATACATGGTCTCCCTGGTGGGTTCCCCCCCACCTTTTTAATAAAGAAAGGTTACTCTTCCAGATACACTAGTTTTTCTGCATAACACAGCCTTTGTACCTCTCCTTATCAATCTTTGGGGACCTGTTCATCTGTTTAACATTTCATGCCTGCCACCTCCTAAGTGATTAAAACCAATCAGTGCTCTAGAGTGGATGAGTAAGGAACCTGCACCTCTCTTGACAAAGACATTAAAAACGAGAGAGTAAAGCTTCTTAACTGGATTAGCTCTTGTATGCCTTCAGGAAATTTTCCAAGGTGGCGATTACTACCTGCGAATGAACTTGCTACGTGAATTATAAGAGTAATTCGGTATTCTTGGATAATCTTAAAATTATAATGGTATAGCGGAATCTGTAGCCAAAGTAGAGGTAGAGTTAAGGGACTGGTTAGCTTGAAATCCCTACAGGGGAGGAAGCCATAGATATCTGGGCTCCCTCCCCTTCCAAACCCCTGGAGTGTTTCTCAAGTTGTTCTCCAGAGGGTATGGTTGGTTTGGCAAGGTTCTTGTAAGTGAGTGAGAAATAAGTAGGTGTGTAGGAACAACAGTTTCTTACACTTGACAAATAGTGTTTTGCCAGGGGCAAGGGCAAGCATCCAGCACAACACCATGATAGTGTTGAGTTGTGGTGACAAAGTTTAATAAATTGTTAAAGACACAGGGATGAAAAAACAAGCTAGTAAGTAGCTGCAAACTGGAAGCTTTAAATCAGAGATAGACAGGTATGGATGGATGGATGGATAGGTGGGTGGGTGGGTGGATGGACTGATGGACTGGTCGGTGGCCAACCAATCAGTTTTCAATCTTATATCTCTTTCTCCACTTCATTATAACAGGCTGAGGATCATTCATGGGGTTGGCGGGGAAGAATGGTACTATACAGGCATTTTGTAATAAGCTCCCATGGCCAATCTGAATTGGAATCTACTTAGTTTATTTTTAGATGCCTTCCCCATCTAACTGGTGCTTATACCATTTTTTTAAAAAAAAAAATTAACTGATTTAAATGATGATCGGGGATTCCACGTCCAGTTCAGGTCTGAAGCAAAGATATATTCAGAGGAGTATTCAATGATTTTTTAGAAGTTTGAATCTCCAGTTCCCATCAATGGCCAGCTTGATTAGCATATGGGGATCAAAATCCAAAAAGTTAACCAGTCAACCGGCAGGAGAGACAAGAGGATCAGATCTCCACATTAACATATGTTTCATTGAGAAATCATGTTCCAGCTGAACTTACATATCAAGAAATGAAAGATTTGATGAACGTCTAGCAAGCATTCCAGGTCTAAGTTAGTAAAGTTACAGGAGAAAGATTAAGATTGAATTTAGAGCACCAACTTAGGAAATCAAGGGAAAACACCAAGGCAGATGTGATGAACTCGGACTGTATAACATGATAATAAATTGCCTTTCTTATTCATTTCACGTGATAGAACTCAACACTCCTTGTTCTAGTTGCAGCAGCCTCTGTTGCCTTGTGTTTTTGTTCAAGATAAAGACTGAAACTGGTTCGGTTTCTTGTTTCTCTGAAATCATTCAAGGCCTGGCGATTTTCAACCAGTGACTACTATGGTGATGCAAAACATGTGATTTGTTCTTGCATAATTGCTGAAACTTGCTTCTGCCTTGTGAATAGGACCAGTCAATCCTGCTGCTCTGGAATGCAGGGTTTTTAGTTTTTTGTGTTGTTGTTTTTTTTTCAGGTAAAACATGTCCCCATATTCCCCCATGGAAACTCATGACAACCATTTATTTTTTTTGTTCCAATTTATTGGATTTGTTGGATTACTGGATTTGCTCAACACGCTGAACCACAAACTAAATGTACAGGCTGGATTTAGTGATCATAAAGAGAAAGTTTTCTCCTGCTTGATTGTGTCAGACTCTAAGGCAGGGGTGTCCAACCTTGGCAACTTTAAGACTTGTGGACTTCAACTCCCAGAATTCTGGGAGGTGCTCATCTCCGTTTCTTAGCCGAGGTTGCCAGCATTGTCCGAAGATACTTCTCTCATCATGCGGTCAGTTTGACTATATGTTGAGTCGCACAGAATGTGGTTACTTTCCCACCGAAGTGGTACCTATTTATCTACTCGCATTTGCATGCTTTCGAACTGCTGGGGGCAGGAGCTGCAGCAGAGAATGGTAGCTCGCTCTGTTGGCGGTCTCAAACCTGAACTGTCAGCTTTCCAGCTGACAAGCTCGGCATCTTTAACTACTAAACCACACACACACTGAACTTACGTGATACCTATGTCTAAATTTATTTGTAGTTCACTATGATATGGTGCAACAATTTCATGGTGGTTGAGGGGCCAGCGCTTCTTTAAAGCATTTGTTAAATTATTTCATTTTTTATGTTTTTATTTTTGCAACATCTACACTATAGTATGATAAATAAACCTTGCATCATTTTTATATATAGTGGTCCTGGAACAATTTAGTATCAGAAATTGAATGAATGAATAAATGAATGAATGTGAGCATATTTTACAGGTACATCCTCAATTTACGATCACAATTGATCCCAACATTTCTGTTGTTAAACAAGATAATTGTCATGTGAAATTTTGTCCCATTTTATGACCTTTCTTGCCACCATTGTTAAGTGAGTCACTGCCATGGTTAAGCTAGTAACATGGTTGTTAAGTGAATCTGGCTTCCTTGTTGATGTTGCTTGTCAGGGTTCAGCAAAGGTGATCATATAACCCTGGAACATTGCATTGTCATAAGTACATGTCAGTTGCCAACGTATTCCAATTTAGATCATGTGACCACAGGGATGCTACCATGGTTTTAAGTGTGAAAAACGGTCATAAGTCACTTTTTCCAGAGCTGTTGTATCTTCAAATAGTCACTAAACGAGGCAAGAACTACCTGTAATGGATAAAAGCCATTAAAAATAGCTTAAAGCTGTTTGACATCCCTAAATAAGTGCATCTGAAAAATATGATACATTTGGCATAAAGCCATCATCTTTCTTGATGGATATTTCATCTTCAAAAGGCTTCATCTGGACCCGTGATGGTGAATCTATGGCACGTGTGCCACAAGTGGCACGCAGAGCCTTTTGTGCCGGCACGCGAGCCGCAGGCAAGCTTACCTCACTGCACATGCACATGCCTCACAGCTGATATTTCAGCTGGTTTGAGGCATTTTTCAGCCTCCCAGAGGCTTGAAAAAACCCTCTGCAAGACTTTTCAGGACGAATAGGCCCGTTTCGTCACTTCCTGTAATGCCGGAAGTGACAAAACGGGCCTATTATTCACCCTGAAAAGCCTTGCAGAGGGTTTTATCAAGCCTCTGGGAGGCCGAAAAAGGCCTCAAACCAGCCGAAAAATCAGCTGTGAGGCACAGTGCGGGTAAGGGGATGGTGGTGGGGGGAATTGTGCGTGCATGGGCAGTGGGCGGGGGGGGGGGCACATTGCCTTCTGGGTGCTGGCACGTGAGTGAGCGCGCACTTGGCGTGCACAATTTTTGGCACAGGAACCCAAAAAGGTTAGCCACCACTGGACCAAGGCTCTCTAGGATGCTTTCAAAACATAAACATGGGAACAAACACTCCATAGAGAATTAGATGCTGGGACCTTTAGTGTTTTAGAGATAAATAGCAACGTCACAACTTCACATGAAGAAACTAAACAAACCAGTAGTGTTGTTTGCTATATCTGTAAATCTAGGTGTTCCAATCAACCCACAGATCTCTGTATTTAGTAAGAACTGAAGTTTTTGAGTCATTTTGAAGTCTGGGAACCACCCAAGAGTTCGTTGGAAAATGAGTGGCTATATAAATGTTTTAAATAACCCAATAAAATTTTCAAAGAGAAGTCCTCGTTCTGGAAAGAAGAAAGAAAGAAAGAAAGAAAGAAAGAAAGAAAGAAAGAAAGAAAGAAAGAAAGAAAGAAAGAAAAGAAAGAAAGAAAGAAAGAAAGAAAGAAAGAAAGAAAGAAAGAAAGAAAGAAAGAAAGAAAGAAAGAAAAGAAATATAATTTATAACTGTCCTCATCTTCTGTTAAATGGACAAGCACGTTCCTACTCAGTTGTGTACAGGTAATCCTTGACTTACGACCACAATTGAGCCCGGAAATTACATTGCTAAGTGAGAAAGTGAATTTTTGCCTCAGTTTACGACTTTTCCTGACACATTTGTGAACCGAATCACTGCAGATGCTGAATTAGTGACCCGGTTGTTAAGTGAATCTGGCTTGCCCATTGACTTTGCTGGTCAGAGGGTTGCAAAACATGACCCCAAGATACTGCAACCATCATAAAGATGAGTCAGTTGCCAAGCGTCTGAATTCTGAGTGGAGTAGATCCACCATTTTCTTTCTGTCAGAATACAAATTGTGAATAGATACCCAGAAGCAGTGGTGGGATTCAATTTTTTTTACTACTGGTTCTGTGGACATGGCTTTGTGCGCGTGGCAGGGGAAGGATGCTGCAAAATCGCCATTCCCTCCCCACCCCATTAACCTGCTTTCCAGCTCCTTTCTCCTGTGCAGGGCAACCAAAGAAGACCCAGACAATCAGCTGGGACCCAATGGGAGGCAGAGAATAGATGGAGGCGGGGCCATTCAGAGGTGGTATTTGCCGGTTCTCCGAACTACTCAAAATTTCTGCTACTGGTTCTCCAGAACTGGTCAGAACCTGCTGAAGATCACCTCTGCCCAGAAGGTCTATCAGGATCTCCTGCATTTTATCTTCCATTGTTATCTGGGATTGATTTTGAATGGTAGATCAAGTCATGTATAATTTTGGCCTTTCTTGCTTCTTCTCAACCCCACTGCTCTTGTTTTCTAAAAAAATTAACATCATGTCTGATGGAGAGTTCTGAGGTTCTCAGTTTACTTTCGTTAATCTGGAAAAGATAATTATCGTATTAATTGTGGGTTTTCTTTCCCGTGAATCAACCCTGCTGTAATTGCTTTTTATGATTATGGTTAGATTTCATTTCTTTATTTTGCTTCCACACTCCCACACAGCAAATTGTGCAAGACAAGGCTAACACCTTTTTTATTTTTTATTTTTTTAAAATCTCTCCTTAAATAACATCTTCTAAAGAGCAGCCTACGATGTGGGAAATAGAAGCCTTTAAAAAAATCTCTCTCTCTCTTTGCGAAATTCAATAAAATTCAGTTTTATTGGTCAGCAGTAAAATGTTGTTCTAAGCTGCAATTTAAAGACACAGGCTCACAAGCGTCAGGATTGTGATTTTTTAAAAAAGTAATTGACTCCATTCATTCTTATAAAAGTTATTTGGTATATTTTTGTATGAATGTCTTAGAAATTTTAATGATGTGATTTCTGATCTTAAAATTGGAACATTTTCTCTAGTTCTGGTCACCAACCACTGTTTACTTAGGATAGTGGTTTCATACATTTTGGATCTGCATATTTTTCATGGGTTGATAATATGTTGGCTATAAAAGTGTTGTAAAAAGAACAGACTTCAGGCTATTGCATGGAGATATGCATTTCTCTCTTCTTTTAATTGTTAGTGATTACTTATTTGTGGTAGAGTCATAAATACTCCCACGTGTCTCAGAAGGACAAATAAGAACTTTCTCAGCATTTGCTAGTCTGTCCAGGAACCCCCAAAAGGTGTTTAATTAGCTTTTCTCTGTAAATCTGATTTCCTGGCTGCGGCAGATAAAGCAAAAACTATATTTTGTAATCTAGACATACCTTTATAATACTTTAGATTTTATTTACGTATTTTATATTTTTAAATCTGTGTTCTTTTAATCGAAATGTGATCTGAATGTGCCATACGACAAATAAAATCTCCATAAACTGTTGAACAATTAACCGATGCTACTCTGCGAAGAGGGAAAAGTGATAGCGTCTAAAAAAAGCGAAGAGGGAAGAGTGATAATGTCTAAAAAAAAGTGAAGAGGGCAAAGCGATAACATCTAAACCTGACTTTTTTTCTTAGAAAGGGAAATATTTTCCTATGTTCTTGACACACGGAGAGAATTTAAATAAATTAAATTTCAGAGTTATGCCCAGCAGGGTTTCAAGTGGCACTTAAACCAAGAACCTTAAACTGGAGTCATGGTGTAGCAATTGTCATTCAAGAATTGCTTAGAGCAGTGATGGTTAACCCTTTTGGCACTGAGTGCCCAAAGCGTACGTCTATGCGTGCATCCCCAAAATGCAATACATACACATCCCCACGCATGCGCCCTGCCCCCTGCACACATGCATGCATCCTTACACATGTGTCCCACCCTCCTGCATGCACCCCCACCCCCCGGATGACCGAGAGAGGGCAAGCAGTAGACATGAAGAGCGACAGAGCTCAGCCGATGAACAAGGATAGGCCCCTCCTGATCTCTGAGCATGGAGTGAATGGAGAGAAGGTGAGAACAGTGCAGGCTGACCCGACGACTCAGGAGGAGAGCACCCTGCCCCTCTTCACAAGGCATACCTGAGGACTGGGAATTAAGGAGACGCAGTGGGGAGGGGCTTTTTTTCGGGAACAAACGCTAAATTGGTAGAGTTTGGTGTACCAGTACAGTCATTTGGAGTTTGCAGGACTGCTTGCTTTTTCCTGACTTTGTGGACTCAGTACCTTGTTCCCTACTTTGTGGACACATTGTTTGTTCCTTGCTTCATGGACTCATTCCCCTGTTCCCTTGTATTGCTGGATTGGGCGCAGCCAGAGGCGGCTGTTTGTGTGTGTGTGTGTGTGTGTGCGCGCGCACACGCTTTGCTCTGGAATTTGCCAAGAACATGGGAGCGTTTGGGGGGAAATTTGGAGCATTACAAGGGAGTTTGAACTGGGACTTCCGGTTTGTCGGCTTTGCGAGCGGCAGGGATTCGCAAAGCTGCGCGATCCCTGCTGCGCTAGCTGCTTTTGGTGCTCCGATCCGGACGGGTCCGGAGCTAGGCTGCCCTGCAGGGGTAGCTGAAGATAGGGGGATCATTGTTGCAGGCCCCCTCCCCGGCCGGCAGAACCCCCTTTTCCCAAGACGGTGCAGCGGCGGTCCGCAATGGCCACCACAAAGAAGCTGGCAGCCGGGTAAGAATGCTCAGGAGGAAGTGGAGAAAGTTTTTGAAAAGAGAAAGTTTTTCTTGGTTCCCAGGACTCTAAGACATATTTAACAAAACTCCTGAAAATTATGACTTTCTGAATGATACCTTCTAGAAGAGGAAAAAAGCGGCAGTTTGGTGGTGCTGAAAGGAAAGTTTACTCTCCTTCCCGACGGAATTAATAAGTGGACATTGAGAAACCTGTTTTTTTCAGGTAAAACTAGCTTTATGGGATAAGTCGGAAGGGAGAGGACAAAAAATATATTCATCTGGTTTGATTTTGTTGGAGGAGATGCCTTAAGGATTTGAAGACAGAAATAGAACTCCAAATAAGGCTTCAAAATACAGATTTGGACTTTCTTTTTTCTTTTGTCTGATACTACCCCTGGAAGAGAAAGGGAGAATTTTGTCTTGGCTTGGATTGATTGAGGATTGTGGATTTTGGGATTGTTTTACTTTTTTTTTAAATATCTTGGTTGGTGTAAGAAGAAAGAGGGAAAAAAGAAAAGAAAAGAAAAGATCTATAATGGCTTTTTCTTTTGAGGAACTGAGGGAAGAATATGAGCAAACAAAAGCAGCCGGTAAAGATGGTATGGAAAAAGCCTTCCTATTTTTAGAAATGGCGCTGGTTAACTATCAACAAACAATACAACAGATGGAGGCAGAAGAACAACAAGAAGAAGAAGATGAAGACGCCATCTTTAATGAATTCCAAAATTTAACTAAGAAAGAAGGAAGGGGAAGAAAGCGAGGAAAATGAAGGACTTAAGATCTAAAAAACATTTAAGAAAGAGAAAAATAAGATGCAAAATAAATATAATGATAGTAAACAAAAGAAAAAGGGAACACAACAGAGAAGGGATGCCAGCAAGGCAGAGGCTAGAAGAAGGGGGGTAGGAAGATTTGGTGGGGGAAGAAAGAAAGGGAAAGGCGGAGAAAAGCCACAAAGTTTTGAAATTAGATGGGAAAAGAGGAATTTTTTTAGGGACAAAGGGTAAAGTACAATTTCCTTAAAAAGATTTTGCAAGGTACATAAGATGGTATTGTAACATCTGTATTAGAAATAGAAAATTAGAATGGCTTAAGAGTTAATAAGAAATTAAAATGTTGAAATGTTTAACAATGATTGATTTTAAAATGTAATAAAATATTAAAGGGAAAGGCAATGGGAATGTTATAAGATTTAATATTTAGATTTATTATTTAACTATGTATTTAATCATTTTGGATTTATCACTTTGTTTTTATTGTTATTAAAAGAAAAAAATTAGTAGATAGAATGTACCAAGCAGAATCAGATTGGGTATTAGGTGTTATTTTAAATGTTAATCTAATTAATTTAGGGGAGGATAGAAAGGCATCATACTCTGATTAGTGATTTCAGGAGAAATTTTTTTTTTTATAAGGAATGAGATAGAGGGATAATAAAGAATGGGCAAAAGATACAAATATAATGATTTAAATTAAGATGGATTAAATAAGATAGAATTATGAAGAGTGAAATGTGTGGAGAAGTTTATATAGAAGATATAGAATGGTAAATAAAATAGGTAATGATATGTAAGATGAGCATGAATATAATTGAAGCCCATATAAAGAGAGGTACCTGGGGCCGTTACTTTCCTAAAAGATTTTTTATATGTTTGTTTGTTGTGTGTTTATGTTTTTGAGAGTATTAATAAAACCTTGTAGAAATACAGAATGAGAATAATGGTAATCAAGTCAGAAAGAAATAGATGAAATAATAATAGTGAAATTGAATAAGAGTAAAGAGAAGTAAAGAGAAATTGGATAAGAGGTATTTTTATGCTCATATGGAAATGGCTTAAAATAGAATTGTATTGTATAAAATAAAGTTTTATCTGACTTGTAAAATTTATAATGGAAAAAGGTTCAAATATGTAATGGTTGATGATGATTTGTTTGTCTTTGAAATTAATAAAATTTGCTTAAAAAAGGGGGGGGAGTTTGAACTGTCATGCCCTTGGTAGAGTCAGACTCTGAGGGACAGGAGGGACAGCTGACAGGGAGTGGAGGGGTGGCTCCGGAGGTTGTGGAGGAGGCTGGGGAAGGGCAGAGGCCGGCTGGGCAGTCAGAGGTAGAACTAGGCCCACCCCCTCTTCATCCTAGGACATGCAGGGAGGAACGGAGAAAGAAACAACTTGGCTTATGAGAGAGGAAGAGGCCATGATCCTCCTCATTGTTTGCAGCTGGGGAGAATAGTATATAAGAGAGACAGTTAAAACACAGCATTGACAGAAGCAAAGCGTGTGTTATTTTGGGCTGAAGTTATCTTGGTTGACGTCCTTCCAACAGACTGTGCCTTGTTATCTCTTCAATTTGGTAAGTATTTATCCTGGTCCATTGTGGAAATTCCTTCATTGTAGTTTGTTTTAGTTTTTTATTTCACCTCTATCTGCTCATTAAGTTCAGACTGTATTGCTTTCTTTTAAAGACTATTTTTGAATACGTTTTATCTCCAACTGAGAATTATTGAACAGTGAAGCCAAGTTGGAGGCATTAAAGGACATTTATTTATGTTTTGGATTTTGTTAATTTGTGTTACACTCTGGGTCATCACAATGGAACAGAATGGAACAGAACAGAACACAACAGAATAGAGCTGGAAGGGAGGTCTTCTACTCCAGCCCCTGCTCAAGCAGGAGAACCTATACAATTTCAGACAAGTGACTGTCCAGTCTCTTCTTAAAACCCTCCGGTGATGGCGTGGCCATGATTTCTGGAGTCCAGCTGTTTCACTGGTTAATTGTCCTCATTGTAGGGAAGTTTCTTCTTAATTCCAGGTTGCTTCTCTCCTTGATCAGTTTCCAAACATTATTTCTTGTTCTGCCCTCTGGTGCTTTGAAGAATAAATTGACCCCTTCTTCTTTGTGGCAGCCCCTCATATACTGGAATACTGTTGTGACTTCCGGTTTGAGCTTCTTTCGTGATGGACCGAAATCCACGATCGTGTGCAGTTTCAATCCGTGCTTGCCGCCAGAGCGCCCTGAGCTGGCTGGATTCGGGGCTAAGCCATCCCAAAGAGGTGGGGAAGAGGGGGGAGACCACCAGCAGGGTCAAGGAGAGCCACATTTCTCCTCCTCAGCTGGCCATTACTCCCTTTCCCGAAGGCGGTTGCAGCGGTGGTCAGAAATGGCCACCTCAAATAAGAACTCAACCAGAAAAGAATGTGCAGGAGGAAGACAAGAAGAGAAAGTTTTGGTTGACCGGGTTAAACTGAAAAAGCAACAACATAAGGTACCCTGGAATTTGAACTATAAAAAATAACATTGTTCCCAAAGAAGACTTTGAAGCAACGAATAAGAGAGGGAAGGGAAAGGATTTGGCTTTTCTTTTTCTTCCCTTCCTTATACTGACAGCTAAGAGATTTAAGTAAGAAATTGACAAAAATCCACTTTGACATCAATAGGCATTTAAGCTGAAAATAAAATGTCAAAGGGATAATAAAGACTTTTGGATATTCAAAAACCTTTAAAAGCAGGAAAGGAGAGAAAAGAAAAGAATAAAAGGGCAGGATCTGGAAAAATGGAGGAGTCTGCCTGGAACCTTGACAAGATTCCTAAAAGATACATTCTAACTGAAACTTTGTAACAAAATAATAGAACCCCAGGAAGAGAAAGTAGAAAAAAGAAGCAAGAAGAAATAGATTTGGATTATTTGGATTACTTGGTGATTTTTGGATTTTTGGCTATTGCATTTAAATGACTAAAATCAATCGGATGGTTGTTTAAAAGTGTTTAAAATGGCATCACTTTTAGAAGAACTGAAAATGGAACTTAAAAAACAGAAAGAAGATGCACAAGAAGGAAGAGGTTCTTTTGGCTTCATATTTCAATTTTTAGAAATGGAGATCTGGAACTATGAGAAACAAAAAGAAACACTTGTAGAACAAGAAAGTTGGGACAAAGAAGAAGCCATCTTTAATGATCAAGTAATTTTATGTGGGGGAAAAAAGGAAAGGGGGGAAAGAGAGTGAAAAGTTTAAGATTTGAAAAAACAACCAAAAAAAAGAATAGTTTGAAAAATAATTACAATATTAGGAAGCAACAGAAGAGAGGATCACAGAAGAGAGAATTAGAAGTAGAGAGACAAGGGGGCAAAAGGGGGAGGGGGAAGAAGAGGGGGAAGAAGGAAAGGAAAAGAAGTTATAAAAGACAGAAACAAGATATAGAGAAACAGGGAAAATGTATAAGGATTGAAAGCATAAGCCTATTTAGAGATAATGGGTGAAAAATTAATTGAAAAAGGGATTCTGCAAAGGTACATAAGATAGTATTGTTATATTAGAAATAGAAATAATTTTAGAAAATATGAAACAATGTATGACTAAAATGATGATAAAATACTTATTGTAACACAGTGGAATGTTTGTTAATAAATAAATGAAATAAAGTGAATGAGAGAATGAAATTAGGAAAGGATGGGAACATTTTAATTATTATTAATGATTTATAAAAATATAAGTGAAGATAAATATGGAAAAAAAGAATTAATTATGGAAAGTGTATAAGTGTTCACAAGGAAGTATGATATTCAATTGAAAAGAAATGTTAAAGATGTTAAGATTCTAACTAATATTAATGATAGAATTGAATTGAATGGAATGAGTGTTTTATTTACTATTGTTATAGATAGATAGATAGATAGATAGATAGATAGATAGATAGATAGATAGATAGATAGATAGATAGATATTTAAGAACATAGTGTGTATTTTAAGAATGTACCAAGCAGAATTTGATTGGAAGTTATGTACTATATTGAATGTTATAATTTTAAAGGCATAAATTAAAGTTTAAATAAGAGTTGAATTGATAAAATTAAAAGATATAAAGGTGTCATACTCCAATTAGTAACTACAGGGGAAAAGTTGTTTAATGAGAAAAGATAATATGAAATTGAAACAGGACAGACAAAAGTATAAATATAATGATTGGAAAGACATTGAAACTTAGAAAAAGATATATAATTGAATTTAGATATGAGATAATTAAAAATAAAGTTGAGAAAACCAAGGGAGGGGAAAAATTATGGAGAAAATGTTAAAATAGTAATAAGATATGGAATAGAACACAAAGATGAATATGAAATTGAGTTTGTGTCTGTATGAAGAAGTGATAATCTGGGATCATGCTATTCTCAAAAAAGATGTTTTATTTGTATTATGTTTTTGTGAAAACCCAAATAAAATTTATATATACAATTTATACTGCTATCATGTCTCCCCTAATACTTCTTTTCTTTAAATTAGCCAGACCCAAAATCTGCAACTGTTCTTCATATGGTTTAATCTCCAAGTCTCCAGTTCAGCTAAGGTTTGTTTGGTTCCATCATTTTTAACCTATAAATGAAACTAATTTGCTTTTTCATTTCTTTTCAGCCCACTCAACAATGCATCAAATAATACAAACCGCGTACAGCTGGTTTTGGTGGGAGAACATCTGGATGCCTGCCAACTGCACGTGGGCAGATTTAGAAGATCATAATGGATACATCTTTCCCAAACCACGACAATTATTTGCCACAATCCCATATGCCTTTGTGATGCTGGTTATCAGGTTCTTTGTTGAAAGGTAAAAATTCTCTCTTTTTTTAAAATCTTTTTTTTTTCCTGCTCCAAAAATTCATTTTTTCTCCCATGTTTGATTTTTAATCCTATGAAATATCTTAAGGGCTTCCTTTCCACTATTTATTTTTGTAGCTTTTAGTGAGATGTTTTCAGCTTTAAAATGATAAGTCTTGAGGTATCTTGATTCGGTTTCAAAAACTGATAATGCAGATTATGGAAATGCAAATTACGTGAAGGCGTAATCCTTTGTTCACTTGTCCGGTTGCCCTAACTTGCAGTCTTATTTATTTATTTATTTACTTACTTACTTATTAATTTCCATTTGTATAGCTACCCATCTTGAACCAATGAAGCTTCATCTGTTTGCTTTGTTTAAAAGTGAAGGTAAAGTAAAAAAGATGTGTAGAGATAAATTGTAAGGGAAAAAGAGAAGCAGAATTAACACATCCACAGGTTGTCAAATACGAAAAATGGGGACTATAAATTCCAGTTCCAGTTAAGGTGACTTAGATTTAGATGCCTCTACACAAGAATCTGATAAACTAATAGTCAGCACTAAATTGACACCAGGTAAGGGTCAACAGAATTCAAGAGGGGTTGGATTTTGAATGCTTATAGCAATGTAATGATTCTAGACTGATTCCTCTCTTGACCCTTCTCCAGGCTCCAGGCTCAGGTACAGAAAAAGAAAGGGTAGAATTAAATGGAGTCTACTCTCTGACTAAAGTAGTATTCTTGTGTTAACCACATCATTTAAGAGATAATTTGAGTGAAGCTGAAAACCATGTCCTACTGTTCCATGCAGCTGTGGTATAACTTTCTTAATTACTAGAGGAAAATAGGTTGGATCTGCCATCTCAGAGGTGTGTTAGATGGAAATTCTTTGTCTTAAACCCTTTGGAAGATGCCCAATTTAAGGAAGACTCACTTGTCCTGGAACATGGACTAACTAAGCTGTGCAAATGAAAAAATGATGCAACACAATGCTGAATGGGCACTCCACAAATTCCCCATGAGACAAAGCAAATGGGTTGCAACCATGAATGCAGAAAACCTGTCCTTCAGCCCAAGCAGGGAGCACTTCATTTTCCTGTGCTATCGTATAGCTAGCCTCATATTGAAATCATTACATTTACAAGCTTCCTTTTTTAATTGTCTTTCAGATATATTGCTCTTCCTCTGGCTGACTACCTGGGCATGAAGGATACAAGGCGGATCAAACCACTGGATAATCCCACCCTTGAAAATTTTTTCCAAGAATGCGCAAAAAAGCCATCTCAGGTGAGGATTCTTTCTTTAAAAAAACAAAAAAAATGTTTCCTGGGTGACTTTCATGCCCCAAATCACTGCCTGGTTCTACCTTTCTATCCAGCCAAGGAATGGTAGACAAATTAACAAATTAGCAGAGTTGGAAGGGAATTGGTAGGTCATCTAGTCTAACCCCACTTGCCCAAGCAGGAGACACTACATCATTCCTGACAGATGGCAGTCCAGTCTCTTCTTGAAAGCCTCCAGTGATGAAGCTCACACAACTTCTGAAGGCAACTTGTTCCATGGGTTGATTGCTCTAACTGTCAGGAAATTCTTCATTTCCAGGTTGAATCTCTCCTTGATCAGTTTCCATCCATTATTCCTTGTCTGGCCTACAGGCACTTTAGAAAATAGCTTGACCCCCTTCCTCCTCTCTGTGGCAGCCCCTCAAATATTGGAACTCTGCTATCATGTCTCCCCTGGTCCATCTCTTCACTAGACTAGCCATGCCCAATTTCTGCAAGTGTTCATCGTATGATTTAGCCTCCAGCCGCCCATAAAAAGCTTGGTTGCTCTTCTCTGCACTCTTTCTAGAGTCTCAACATCTTTTTTATAGTGTGGTGATCAAAACTGGATGCAGTATTCTAGGTGTGGCCTTACTAAAACCTGCCAACCTTCAGAGAATGAAGAACTCCAGGCAATTATAGCTCACAGAGAGAGGTGCCAGAATTATAGTCCGATAACACCTGGAATTTCCCCAATCTTGTTAGCCCTCTGTATGCTTCTTACAAGTCTCAACTCTGTGTTTCTCAACCTTGAGGAACTTTAAGGTGTGTGGACTTCAGAATTCCCCAACCCTCCACGATGCTGAAGTCCACACATGCTGTCCATCCCATTGTAAAGTCGCCAAGGTTGAGAAACACTGCTTCAACTGATGGAGTTGGCCAATTGTAAATCACTTTGCTGCCACCTCTTGAAACAGGTAGTCCTCAATGTACGACCACATTTAAGCGCAACATTTCTGGGGCTAGGTGAAAGCGTTTTGCCCCATTTTATGACTTTTCTTGCCACAGTGGTCAAGTGAACAACTGCAGTTGTTGAGTTAGTAACGTGGTTGTTCAATCAATCTGGCTTCCCCATTGAGTTTGCTTGTTGGAAGGTCGACAAAGAGGATCACATGACCCCAGGACACTGCAATGGTCAAAAATGTGACTGTGATGACCCGGAGTGTAACACAAACGTAACAAAATCCAAAACGTAAATAAATGTCCTTTATAGGGGAGGATGTGGATATCTCATTTAGGTGATCTTAGAGTAGAGTAGAGTAGAGTAGAGTAGAGTAGAGTAGAGTAGAATAGAATAGAATATAGAATAGAATAGAATTCTCCAAGCGAAGAATAGAATAGAATAGAAAATAGAATAGAATAGGAATATAGAATAGAAAATAGAATAGAGAATAGACTATAGAATAGAATAGAAAATAGAATAGAATAGTATAGAATAGACTATAGAATAGAATAGAAAATAGAATTGAATAGGAATATAGAATAGAGAATAGACTATAGAATAGAATAGAAAATAGAATAGAATAGTATAGAATAGACTATAGAATAGAATAGAAAATAGAATTGAATAGGAATATAGAATAGAGAATAGACTATAGAATAGAATAGAAAATAGAATAGAATAGTATAGAATAGACTATAGAATAGAATAGAAAATAGAATAGAATAGGAATATAGAATAGAAAATAGAATAGAGAATAGACTATAGAATAGAATAGAAAATAGAATAGAATAGTATAGAATAGACTATAGAATAGAATAGAAAATAGAATAGAATAGAATAGAAAAGGGAATAGAATAGAACAGAACAGAACAGAACAGAACAGAATAGAATAGAATAGAATAGAATAGAATAACAGAGTTGGAAGGGACCTTGGAGGTCTACTAGTCCAACCCCCTGCTTATAGGAAACCCTGTACCATTTCAGACAAATGGTTATCCAATCTCTTCTTAAAAACTTCCAGTGTTGGAGGATCCACAACTTCTGAAGGCAAGTTGTTCCACTGGCTAATTGTTCTAATCTTGATCATTCTGTTTTCTTAAGCACAAGCAAACAAAATTGCTTCACAACTAGGCAACTGCTATTGGAAGATTCTTATATTCTGAACTTTTTAATTGTGATGGAGTTTCAACACAACGGGTGGCATGGGAAGGGTGTGGGTAAATCCGGTGTGCTTAGCATAGTGTTGAATTCCCAACCCTTTGCAGCACAATGAGATGCATCTCGATGCATTTTTCATTGATTGGGAATTATGTCATAAGTGCTGCAGATAATGACAGTAGAAGTCGTAAGTAGGTGGAGCAGCTTTGAAGAGCAGAAGAACCAGAAAAGTGATGCTCTTCACAGAAAAACAGAATAACATAGTTGGAAGGGACCTTGGCGGTCTTCTAGTCCAGTGGTCGTCAACTGGTGGGCCAGGGACCACTGGTGGTCCATGAGAAAATTTTGGTGGTCCGCAGAGAATTGTCCCCCCCCAAAGCACCCCCCAAAGCAATTAATCCAGGCTGCAGAGGAATACAAGGCTGCGCCGCCCACATGGCCCGCCCACCCCCTGGCCCCCACTCTTCATCCGAGTGCAAACCTTACCTTGAGTAGAGCCACGCGAGCTGGAACTGGAAGGTAAGACCAACAGTGGGGGAGGGAAATCCACCTCAGGATGGCTTGCTGATGTTGGTGGGAAAGTTGGTCCCGTATTCCAGAGCTGCAGTAGTCACAGGACTGGCCCCTTGGTCATCCTGGAGCAGCTCCTCCAGTCCATGGCAGGCCGGTGCACCCAGGTGGAGGAGCAGCTGCTCCGGGATGACCAGAGGGCCAGTCCTGTGACTACTGCAGCTCTGGAATATGGGACCGACTTTCCCACCAACATCAGCAAGATACCGTCAGTCAAAATTCATATTAGTGGTCCACGGGATTTAAAATTATGAGTTTGGTGGTCTCTGAGGTCCAAAAGGTTGGCGACCCCTGTTCTAGTCCAACCCTCTGCTCAAGCAGCAAACCCTCTGCTATTTCAAACAAACAGTTGTCCGATCTCTTTTTAAAAACTTCCAGCACTGGAGCATTTACAATTTCAGGAGGCAAGTCATTCCACTGATTAATTGTTCTGACTGTCAGGAAATTCCTCTTTAGTTCTAAGTTGCTTCTCTCCTTGATTAGTTTCCATCCGTTGCTTCTTCTCCTGCCCTCAGGTGCTTTGGAGAATAGTTTGACCCTTCTTCTTTGTGGCAGCTCGTCAAATATTGCAACATGGCTATCATGTCTCCTCTAGTCTTTTTTGCTGCCCTTCTCTGTACATAGTCTCTGTTATATTCTGGGCATGGGTGCAAGGAAGTGAGACGAGTCAGAGAATTAGTGAACTTCAACTCTTTATTAAGGATTAGGAACAGAGCGTAAAAAACCCTCGGGCAACAGCAGCTCTTTTATAGAGCTGGCTGCTGACCCGTTAACCAATGACCTGTGTCCAAATGCTTAACTTTTGCCCAATGGGAGATGTTCAACTAATAGCCAATCAGGCTGCTCCGTACGGACCAATCCCTGTTCGCTATCCATGGGCCAATCAAAGGTGCAGGATTACAAGCCTGCTTATCATGTGGTTGATAAGTTTTATTAAATAGTTTTTATTAGTTCATAACAGTCTCCAGTCTATGAAAGCTTAAACCATTAGCATTTCTTGGTTTGTATATCATGCTTTTTAAAATGACTTTTTGTGTCATGACATTTTTTTTAATCTAGCAAATACATTTACTCTCTGATGGTCAGCAACCTCCTCTTCCTTCCTCTCCCTCTTCTCATTTTCCTTCCCCTCCTCCTCCTCCTCCTGTCACCACATTAGAAAAAGATGTTGAGATTCTAGAAAGAATGCAGAGAAGAGCAACCAAGCTTTTTATGGGTGGCTGGAGGCTAAAACATACAATGAACAGTTGCAGGAACTGGGCCTGGCTAGTCTAGTGAAGAGAAGGACCAGGGAGACAGGATAGCAGTCTTCCAATATTTGAGGGGCTGCCACAGAGAGGAGGAAGGGGGTCAAGCTATTTTCTAAAGCACCTGTAGGCCAGACAAGGAATAATGGATGGAAACTGAAGGAGAGATTCACCCTGGAAATAAGGAGAAACTTTCTGACAGTGAGGACAATCGACCCATGGAACAGAAGTTGCCTTCGGAAGTTGTGGGAGCTTCATTCCTGGAAGCTTTCAAGAAGAGACTGGACTGCCCTCTGTCAGAAATAGTGTAGGGTCTCTGCTTGGGCAGGGGGTTGGACTAGATGACCTTCAAGGTCCCTTGCAACTCTTGTTATTCTACTCTACTCTACTCTACTCCACTCCACTCCACTTTCTCTTCTTCCTCCTCTTTTCCCTCCTCCTTCTCTTCTTCTTCCTCCTCCTCCTCTTCCTCCTCCCTCATCTCTTCTTCCTCCCTGGCATAGAAGCTGCAGTTCTTGTTTTGATTCCTTGACTTCCAGCATGTGCCTCACTGATTTCTCCCTCCTTCTTTCTCCAACCTTGCAGTCAGAAACACGTAGACTAGCTAAAAAGTGTAACTGGACCGTGCACCAGGTGGAAAAATGGTTCAGGCGAAGACGCAACCTAGAAATCCCAACTCTGCATAAAAAATTCAAGGAAGCTTGGTAAGAAAAGAGCCCACTCTCCTCTATTCTCTGTTTCTTAAAAAAAGAAAAATCTTCTCAGGTAGTAAAATAGCCCGAAATTTGACATTTAATGGCATTCTGGGTATTGTATAACCAGATATTTCCTTTGTTGTCAGTCAACATAAATTCATAATATTATCGAACTACCTATCTCAGGTCCTTGGGATGGACTTGATAAGTGATTAAAAAGGTCAAATCCAGTCCAAACATCTGGCTAATTCTGCAACCAACAACAACAACAATAATAATATAACTAGTATTATCCTGTTATCAGTGAGCCTTGTCTTGCAAATTCTCCATTGATTATATTACATTACAGCTTCGATTGCAAAATTGCAGTTGCCATCTTGACTTTTTTAACTCTCTCCAGCCAACCTTGTATGCACTGAAGCTGTAGTTTGAGTTTCCAAAGGCAAATCTGAATATGAGGATTAGAAATTAATTTATTCTTCTGTTCTAATTATTTCCATATCCTGTGCTTCCTCTTGAGCATGTGTGTGTGTGTGTGTGTGTGTGTGTGTGTGCTTGTGTGTGTGTGTGTGTGTCTGTGTAGATAATACCAATTTATTCCTGTAATGGAGTGACAATATAAAGCTTGGTGCTCTCTGAGCTTGGTTGTTTTCTTGCAAGCATTTCATCCCCCAAACTAGGTAACATCATCAATGCTAGTTAGTTAGCCAGACTAGCTAGCACTGATGGTGCTATTTAGTTTGGGAAAAGAAATATTTGCAAGAAAACAACTAAGCTCAGAGAGCACCACAAATCCCACATTTCAACCCTACCTACAAATAGTTTCTGTCAGTACTCTGGCTTATTTTGAACTTAGACTTCAAAGTGGCTCAAATCACTGTAGTTAATAGAAATAATAACGATGAGGCAAATTAATGCAGGAAGAGAGAGAGATGGTTTAAACAGGCAGTACTGTGTTCCTAGCTAAGAGGATTAGACAAGTCTGTTCTATCTTACCATCTTCTTCTGTGTCCATGTGAACTCCTTGGTCCTAACATTCATTTTATTTCTTTGCAGTTGGCGATGTTTATTCTACAGTACTTCATTTATTGCTGGAATTATATTTCTCTGTGATGTAAGTTAAATATGGGGCTGGGAGGGAGGATTCCAGTGGTAACATGGTCTAATCTGAGGTTGTTTTTTTAACAGCAGCTTCCCATGAGTTGTTAAACTTGGGTTAGTATAAAGACAAATGCAATCTCCCCCAAAGGAGGATAAGCTAAACTTCTACTGTTTTTTTTATTTTTATTGTTGCTTTGTTGTTGTTGTTGTTTTGTTGTTGTTATTATTATTATTGCTATTGTTATTATTGTTGCAATTTTCTTTGTTATATATAAATTTTCCATATCTACAATGGCAGTGTACTGTCTGGGTACAATCTCTTTTAAATACAAGTAATAAACCTTATGCATACAATAACTATAACTATTCTCAAAATCTATCCATCATGATCTTCACTTATTAAACATTTCCCATTATTTAATTAAACACTCTATTCAGCTTTATCTATATACTTGGTTAATAATATCAAACATTACAAACATATGAAATCACATTTATAACCATGATCCTCTAATTCTGTTCATCATCAGGTTTACTTATCCTAATTATTCAATATTTTGTTATTTAGTTACACATTTATTTCATCTTTGTTTCCATAACCTCTTCCATTCTAAATGTCTACTGTTATTATCCAGATAGAGTCATTGTGATAATCAGGAATTTCTCATTTTGAGGTAGGAGGGAGGTTTTTTTCATTTTTGTTTGAAGAATTAAAATTAAGAGAATTAAACCAGATGAGGCATTAAGCAGGAATTGCACCCGCATATTTGCACTGTAAGAAAATGAACTGTGAGGGAAGAATTTTTTGACTTCCGTGGTCCTATAATTCCATAATTCTTAAAGATACAGATGTCTTGCAGCCCAGCCTGGCTGTCTTCATGCAATTGTCTTGGCAGTTTTATCAAAGCCATTTGCCAACACTTTAATGAATTGGAGGTTACACAAAGTTCTGCATCCTCTTATTAGAGAACCGTTATCTAAAACAAGACATGGAAACTCCCGGTGTGAACTTGGGCCAGCCAGCCCCATCTGAACAATCTACCTCACAGTCCTGTTGTGGGGATTAAAAAATTAAAGGGGGAGACCCATGGAAGCTGCTTGGGCTTCTGACGGACAGATGGGACAGCAAACTAATAAGTCAACAGCAAATAAATGACTATTAAAAATGCTAATGGAAAGATTCTGGACTGGGACACTCTCCAAAGAGAACCTTGGCTTTGCCCATATTGTAGTGGCTTCAATACCAAGAAAATATTTTTCTTTAAAAAAATAAAACTTATTTTTCAATTTCTCAGGATCTTTAGAATCAAAACACTTGTTCAGTTCTTTGGGGCCATTCACAGGATGTTAGTCTATCGATTCAGTCCTGCTACAGCTCTGTTATGCTCATTTCCTGTCCCGCTGCTAATTCTCAACCTTTTAGCTTTTACGGTTTAATGAATCAGGTTTATATTAACCTCTTTATTAGTTTAAACCTTGCAAAGAACATCTAGCATTGGGCTATATTGTAGACGAATAAATCTGTCAGTAACAAAACCTGATTTGCTTGCGGTTAACATGCTTCTCCTTTTGAGGATCCACTTGTGAATGAATCATTTCACATCCAATTTTGCATTTTCTAGGTACGTTACAGTGCATGGCTATCTCTATCTATCTATCTATCTATCTATCTATCTATCTATCTATCTATCTATCTATCTATCTATCTATCTATCTATCTATCTATATCTCTACCTGACTACCTATCTATCTATCTACCTCTATCTATCTATCTATCTATCTATCTATCTATCTATCTATCTATCTATCTATCTATCTATCTATCTATCTATCTATCTATCTATCTATCTATCTATCTATCTATCTATCTATCTATCTATCTATCTCTATCTATCTATCTCTATCTCTATCTCTATCTCTATCTCTATTCTATCTATCTATCTATCTATCTATCTATCTATCTATCTATCTATCTATCTCTATCTCTATCTATCTATCTATCTATCTATCTATCTATCTATCTATCTATCAATCTATCTATCTATCTATCTATCTATCTATCTATCTATCTTTATCTATCTATCTCTATCTCTATCTCTATCTCTATCTCTATCTCTATCTCTATCTCTATCTCTATCTATCTATCTATCTATCTATCTATCTATCTATCTATCTATCTATCTATCTATCAGCAGGCTGGATTCACAGAGATTGCCTGGATAAGCTCTACAGCTTTTTATGGAAAGGTTTTCCAGAAGTGGTTTAACCATTGCCTCCTTCTTAAGGTGGAGAGAAAATGACAGACCTAATATCTCTCTGCTCAAGCTACTTCACAGGATTAGTTGTGAAGAAGAAAGGTGCACTTCAATCAGAAGGTCCTTTTAACTTACAGTTCCACCCTGTGGTGGCCACCTTCCCGGGCAAGGCTGTTATACGAGACAGGCCATTAGGGTTATCCTGATGAGCAGCAAAAATAAATAATGCCTGGCCCCTGAATTAAGTAGTGAGTTGGTGGCAGAGATGAGATTGGCACTGTTGTCATTTTGATTTGATTTATTTGATTTGTCAATCACTTACAAGATAATAGGTATAAGTATAAACATAATTATCAACACCTGAAATGGATACATATAAGAAAAATAAAAGAAACAATAGGACAGGGACGGTAGGTATGTTGGTGCGCTTATGCACGCCCCCTACAGACCTCTTAGGAAAGGAGTGAGGTCAATTGTAGACAGTCTAAAGTTAAAGTTTTTGGGGTTTGGGGAAGAAACTACAGAGTCGGGTAGAGTATTCCAGACATTGACCACTCTATTGCTGAAGTCGTATTTCCTGCAATCAAATTTGATGTGGTTTACCTTGAGTTTGTATCTATTGTGTGCTCTTGTATTGTTATGGTTGAAGCTGAAGTATTCATTGATTGGTAGGACATTGCAATGTATGATTTTATATACTATACTTGGATCGGACCAAAGACAGTGTAGTTCTAGGTTTTCTAGGACTAGAATTTCAAGTCTGGTGGTATAAGGTATTCTGCAACAAGTAGAGGAGTGGAGAACTCTTCTTGTGAAATATTTCTGGACTTTCTCAACTGTGTTAATATCAGATACATAATGTGGGTTCCAGACTGATGAGCTGTATTCAAGTATTGGTCTAGCAAATGTTTTGTATGCCCTAGTTAGTAGTGTAATATTACCAGAGAAAAAGCTATGTAGGATTAGGTTAACAACTCTTAATGCCTTTTTGGCTATGTAGTTACAGTGGGCTTTAGCACTTAGATCATTTGAGATGAGTACTCCAAGGTCCTTGACAGAGTTTGGATCATCAATAAGGTCTTGACTACTCAGCCTGTATTTTATTTTCTGATTATTATTTTTTTTGCCAATATGTAAGACAAAGCATTTATTTGTTGAGATTTCAAGTTGCCATTTGTTTGACCATTCTGATACATAGTCGAGGTCTTTTTGAAGGGTAGCAGTATTGTCTGTGGTGTTGAATAGCTTTACATCATCAGCGAAGAGAATGCAGTTGCTCTTGATATGATCACAGAGGTCATTTATGTAGAGTATGAAGAGAGTTGGTCCTAGAACACTGCCTTAGGGGACACCACTGTTGACAGGTACAGAATTTGATAGGACGCTCCCAATTTTGACCATTTGTTGACTGTTTGACAGGAATGCTTCTATCCAGTTATTCAGGTGTCCAGAGGTACCATAAGATTTTAGTTTTAGGAGTAGTTTGTCATGTACCACTGAATCAAAGGCTTTACAGAAGTCTATTTAGATTGCGTCTATTGCTTTGCCCTGATTGAGTTGTGTAGTCCATATGTTTTTGCAGTGTAAGAGTTGCAGATTACAGGATAGTATTTTTCTGAAACCAAATTGTTTATTAGAGAGTAGTTTGTTTGTCTCTAAGTGGAGGATAATGGATTCGTTAATAATTGATTCCATTACTTTACAGGTGACGCAGCATAAAGAGATTGGTCTGTAATTTTCAACTAGGCTGGGGTCTCCCTTTTTGAAGATGGGGATGACCGTGGCTTGTGACCATAGGTTAGGCAAGGAGCTGGTTCTGAAAGATTTTTCAAAAATTATGCTTAGAGGTTTGGCTATGGCAGTGGATAGTTTTTTTAAGAAGTAGGCACATATTCCGTCTGGTCCAATAGATAGAGATGGTTTTAGATTGTGTAGTGCTTTTTCAACATTGTCTTCTGTAAAATCGATATGTATTAGATCATTGTAGTTGTCTGTTGTTCAACTAGGAAATACTGGGCATGATCCATTGCTGTTTACAAATACTGAGCCAAAGAATGTGTCAAAGAGGTTGGCTTTAATGTTGTTGTCATTGCAGTCTTTACTATTAGGTCCTTTCAGGGGTGGGATGGACCTTAAGCCTTTTAGTTTGTTGTTTACAAAATTGTAGAAAGCGTGGGTGGAATTGGTATATAGAAGGTTTTCCTCTTGTTTAATGTGATAATTGGTGCATTCAGTCTTTATCTAGTGGCATAAATTTTTGTATCAGCTTTTGAAGTTGGCAATGTGACCAGATTTGTTTTTTCACCAAAGTGGTCTCTTTTTGGATTGAAGCTTCTTTATTGTTATGGGTAATTTGTTTTTTCTGGTTTTGGGAGTTGTTATTGGTACATATAGATTGATGACTCTTTTGACTTCAAGTAAAAATATGTTGTAATGGTCTTCAACAGTATTGCATTCAGTGAATAGAAATTGCCAATCAAGGAATGAGAGATCGTTATCTATAAGATCATGTGGAAACACTGATGGTTGTTTTCTGTCTCCTTCTATATTCCTTCTAGAAATCCTGGTTTTATGACCTTTGGCAAGTATGGCTCAACTATCCAAATCACGTGAGTGTCTTACTGGTTCTTTGGAGATACCACTGTTGACTTTGTGTGAAGAAATATTCCTGCCTTCATTTTTGATGGCCCATAAATAGCTTTTTTCACCATTCGGGATTGCAGATTCCAGTAGCATAGGATTCCCTTAGGGGAAGATGGTAAATGAAGTGTTCTCATGTTGTCATGAGCTGCTACCATGATGAAACAAATAAGAATCAGCAGATCACAAACAGTGTCCTAGCTTCAATACACATCAATAGGAATACTATTATTGCTGATAGACATATTAGGTATAATCCACCTCCATTCAAATCATAAGTCTCTAGCCATATCTCTCAGAGAAAAGAAAATTGATTTATTAGAAGTGGCCATGTTGGTGTTATCTGGATGCAGCCAACACTAAAATACATCATTCATTTCCCCCTTGACCCTGGTCTTCCCCCCACCCCCCGGATGTATATTCTCCAATGGGACACATCCATAGCCAAGAGTCATCAATCATCCTCTCCAGCAATATTCTTACGCTCCAGCAAAATTGTGCTGCCAGGACGATTATCTAGGCATTTGAGGAATGCACTGTTTTCCCCTACTCCCTTTCTACTGGAAGCTAAAAAGACCAAAGGAGTATCTTTTTAGTTGACATTAGGTTATGTTTGCTTCCTTGAGTGATATAGGTAGCCCTCATTTTACAATGACAGGCCTACCAGGTCCGTTCTGGCTATAGGGAGAACTCAAAGGTACGATGGTGATAAATCTTCTTAACTGGAACTTAATTGTATAAGCCTGATTCTTCATGAGGTTAATATCAGGTGTGATGAATCAGTACTATACTTTAAGTTCCAGTTAAGAAGATTCATTGCTCATGCCTAGACACAAGAATCTAGTCAACTAAAAGTCAGCATTAAATTGGTGCTAATTAAGATTTAATGGGATTCAAGGAGGGCTGGACTGCTTGTGTGGATGTATTGATTCCAAACTGATTCCTCTCTTGACTCTATTCCCCAGGCTCTGCTCTTCTTCTAGTATTTATTGTTCCAATCCTTGTTCCATTAGAATAGATTAGATTAGATTAGATCTAGGGTAGGGTAGGGTAGAGTAGAGTAGGAATTTGTCTCCGATACATAAGCTCTCAATGTACATAAAAGCAAGAAGTGATAAATCATGATCATAATCCTAAAATACAATCAACATAAACCATAATAAGATACTATATAAAAGCAATCAACATAAATCTTATGATGCCAACAACAAAGTTATACTCATAAGGTGCTAAGGGAATAGTCAATAAGAAAGATGTGAAGAATAAGACTGTAGTAATGCAGCCCTACTATGTGGTTTGACATTCCAGGGCATAAGACATGTGGTGGGAATTAGGTCTTTAGCAGTGATGTCATGGGTAGAAAAAAACTGTTCTTTGTCTAGCTGTTTTGGTGTGCAATGTTCTATTATCAACACTTTCTCTCCTGCTCTGGAACAAATGTACTCCCTCTCTAACCAAAAAAGTAATTGCCTTTTCTCTTTTCACACTCTCTTTGCAGCCCATGCTCCCCTCCCAGTATTGGTACTACATGCTCCAAATGAGCTTCTATTGGTCATTGCTCTTTACTCTTGGAACTGACACTAAAAGGAAGGTAAGGAGGATTGACAACTTCATCTGTTTGGGGATGGGATGCAAGCCATTTTCAGTTCCTGGTTTCCAGGATGCTAGATAACTGTTAGGAAGACACATATATAGCAGACTGAATCCTTTGTAAATGTAATAGCCATTCTTGTTCTGAAATTCAGGGTGGCTTCGATTATTTGTAACATTGGGCACCACTAAAGTAAATAAAAAAGTCACAGTCAGCTAAGACTTATTCAGATTTACTCAATTATCTTCTAAATAACCTTAGGCCTTTCTTCTTGTCATTCTCTTATGCCTGTAAAATTGGCTTGCCTCCAAATTAAGCTATGCCCCCCATTGCCCAATACAGCTGTTTTCTTGCAGAATATCTTCTACTCCTCCTCATTTCTTACTCATCCAAGTGACGTGCACCATTTCCCACCATTATTTCTCAACAAGATTCAAAAAGAACAGGTCTTTATACATACAGTATGTGGCTTTGCTGTGGGGGGAGGGGGGAGGGGAGGTGATGGCTCAGCCATTAAAGATGCTGAGCTTGTTATCTGGAAATGTGACAGCCTGGGTTCAAAACCCAAGTCCTGCATGACTGGGTGAGCTTCTGATACTCACCTCAGCTCCTGCCCATCTAGCAATTTGAACGCATGCAAATGCAAGTAGATAAATAGGTACCACTTGGGTGGGAAGGTACAGTAACTGCATTCCGTGCACCTTGGTGTATAGTCATGTTGTCCACACAACCATAGAAATGTCTTCGAACAATGTTGGCTATGTTCTGACCGAGGCTTCCTGCAACTGTAATTAAACACATGCTTAGTCCAAACAACTCTTGTTTTATTTCAGTGCTGGGAATTATGCTTATTCTCAGCCTGTAATGAGTCCCAAACAGTCCCTCAAGATAAGCACCCACCTTTATCTCCTTTGAATTGCTGCCAACAACAAAAGAGCCAAATTAACTATAAAAAACCAACCAAAGTACAAAGTCCACACAGAGCTTCAAGGTTTAATCCGAACAGAGTGAACAACTTTGTTTCTTGCAAAGGTTTCTCTACCTTTGTACTTTCTTTATACCTTAGGGGAGGGGCAATCACCTCCAAGACTTACTCCCGAGTCGCCCCTTTTGTCTTAGCTGCTCTTGCTTTCTAGCAGCTCTGCGCACACGCGCACTGGGAACAGGCTCCCCTTGTTCCTCTGCCTCGCTGCTGCCAGACTCCGGAGGCTCCGGAGGCAGCACCCCACTCCCAGATGGTCCTGGCCCCATCTCTGCATCAGATGCAGGACCGAGTGCTCTCCAGACTCCTGGACTGGTCCCCGTTCTTCCCCACTGTCCGATTCCGCTGCCGTCTGCACAGGCTGCCAGCGAACCACAACAGGCTACCTCGGGCAAGAAACAGAGATGAGCACTGACCCTTAGAGTCGGACATGACTGTACAAGGGAAGCTTTTACTTTTTATGGCCAGGGGTCCCCAACTCCCATTCTGTGGACCAACACTTCAATACGACTTCAATACGACTTCAGCAACAGAGTGATCACTGTCTGGAATACTCTACCTGACTCTGTGGTTTCTTCCCCAAACCCCAAAAACTTTAACCTTAGACTGTCTACTATTGACCTCACCCCTTTCCTAAGAGGTCTGTCGGGGGCGTGAATAAGCGCACCAACGTGCCTACCGTCCCTGTCCTATTGTTTCTTTTATATTTTTTTATTTTTCTTATATGTATCCATGTATTCATAACTATGTTTTTACTTATACCTATTATCTTGTAAGCAATTGACAAACCAAATAAATAAATAAATAAACACCAGTCCGCGGCATGCCAGCAACTGGACAGCGCAAACAAGTGAAGCCCCATCCACGGGATGCAGGCAGCACACGAAATCGCTACCCTTCCTCTCCATGGAAAAAACCTCTCTCCACAAAACCAATCCCCGGGGCTGTTGTTTTATGGCTTTGAAGCAATTAAATCAGTGGTGGGATTCAGGGAGTTTGCGCCAGTTCAGGAGAACCAGATGTTAATTTTCTGAGCCGTTTGGTGAACTGGTTGTTGGAAGAAATCATTAGGGCAGAGAACTGATTGTTAAATTATTTGAATCCCACCACTGAGTTAAATAGATGAGTTCCTTATTTTCATCGACTCATCCAGAATCCTTTTGGGCGCGTTGGTTTTGGGCCCTCCACCCTAATTTTCCTAAGACAGAGCCAACGCTCTCCATCTTCCAATATCTTCTTGGCTTTAAGAAGTCCATTTCTCCATTTCTTTTTCTTAGGATTTCATGGCCCATGTGGTGCATCATTTTGCCGCCCTTGGCTTGATGTTCTGTTCCTATAGTGCCAATTATCTCCGTCTTGGAACGCTGGTGATGATTGTCCATGATTCGGCAGATATCTGGCTGGAGGTAAATCTCAGCATCTGTCTGTGCTTGTGCTTAGTTATCCAAGTCCCGGGATTTCGTTAGTATTGTTTTTCATTCATGGTAGTATATGGAGGAGCAACATCTGAGCCCTGAGTCTGAATGATGAGCTATCCTAACAAGGCCTGACACGAAACATTGGCTCATTCGGTCCAGAAAAAAACATACCTAGTGGTCTTCCATCCAAAAAGAAACTACGTCCTGAGTTAACCCAGCTCATTTTCCCCCACTCCCCCCAACAGCCAAGGTTGTCTCTCAGTGTTGCTACCTAGCTGAACACCAACTTTGAAACCAGTTCTATGAACACAAATCTTCAAGACTTTGTCCTAAACTATTTTTGTCGTAGGGATCTGATCTTCAGCCCTATTATTGGGAAGTGGTGTTACATCTCATAGACCAATCCCTATAATTGAGATATAAATATTGTACTTTTTGTCGCAACAGCTAACAACTAGCAATATTTTTGGATCAAATGTCCAGCATCACATTGGGTAATTTCCCCCCCACCCCAAAAAAGTATCTCTTCCTAAAATTATGAGGAAAATAATAAAAATGGATTCCTCTTTGATTGGGGTTGAGGGGAAATATATATGTATCTTGGTGTGTGTGTGTGTGTGTGTGTGTGTGTGTGTGTGTGTAAAGAGAGAGGGAGGGAGGGAGGGAGGGAGGGAGAGAGAGAGAGAGAGAGAGAGAGAGAGAGAGAATAATATATTTATTTCAATAGATTTACATTCATTGAAGACATTTTTACAGAATAAAAATAATATAAATTTAAAGAAGGAAAAGAAAACTAGAAAAAAGCTGTAAATATACAAGTAAGAAATAAAGGGGAAAACAAGGAAAAAAGAAAAGCTGGAAAAAAGATATAAAGAAGCCACTTCCAACCTTTGCTAGAGCTGTTCTAAAGGCATTTATATTTTATCCTGAGAAGGAATTTCACTGCCACAACTTATCAAGTATATTTTTCCCCCAACCGGTTACAGTTGATCCCTTTTCATGAGATCATCCCAAGGTAGTAACTTCTCTCCCAATTGTTTGATTTCAGGCTGCAAAGTTGTTCAACTATGCTCACTGGGACAATACCTGCAGTGTTCTGTTTGTCATTTTCGCAGTGGTGTTCTTTATCACACGGCTCATTCTCTTTCCATGTTGGTAAGTTGCGTTGAGGATTGTTGGGCTTGAAAATTGTGACCTCTGGGTGCTGCACCTGTTCTCAGCAAACACCTGAGAAACAAATGACTCTCTAGATGACTCATGTTTGCCAAACATATTCATAACCTATATGAATATTTATGCTTCAATTTAGGGATGGAGAAATAACAACAGCTAATGATCCAACTGTTTCTTTTTCTCCTCTTGTTTTCCTAACAGGATTTTACGGGCCTCGATATATTATCCTGTGTTCTATACCCAGACACTTGTCATCGCATATTTTGTATACAATGGGCAGCTATTGATCCTGCAAGGTCTTCACCTCTATTGGGCCTACTTAGTTTTCAAGATTCTGAAGAAATTCATTTTTGTGAAGGTAAGGATGGACTTCAGGATCCTTCTGATGGAAGCCGATTATGGTTATGTTCTACTAGAAATTGGGGAGTTCTAAAAGAACTGAGTGTTATATCAGTCTTTCATAATATAAAGTTCCCCTTCATAAATTCACAAACTCTTCTGGTCTTGCAGGTTTAGCTATCTAGAATGGGATGGGATGGGATGGGATGGGATGGGAGAGAGATAGAATAGAATAGAATAGAATAGAATAGAATAGAATAGAAGAGAATAGAGAAGAGAAGAGAAGAGAAGAGAAGAGAAGAGAAGATAGGATAGATTGAAGGAGAGGAGAGGAGAGGAGAGAGGAGAGGAGAGAAGGAGAATAGAATAGAATAGAATAGAATAGAATAGAATAGAATAGAATAGAATAGAATAGAATAGAATAGAATAGAATAGAATAGATTGAAACAGAGTAAAGTAGAGTAGAGTAGAATAGAATGTAGGGTAGGGTAGGGTAGGGTAGGGTAGGGTAGGGTAGAGTAGAGTAGAGTAGAGTAGAGTAGAGTAGAGTAGAGTAGAGTAGAGTGAATTGAATTGAATTCTTTATTGGCCAAGTGTGGTTGGACACACAAGGAATTTGGCTCTGGTGCAAAAGCTCTCAGTGTACATAAAAGCTATAAGTGATAAATCATTATCACAGAAAAATTGCCTTTCCCTGGGCCAACCCAGCATCTTGCATCTTGGTTGTTGTTTATTCTATAACCAGTTACCCTTTCCAGGTGTTCAGTATTCCTATACCAGCTTGGGCTAAAATAGACAATGACAAGGTAAGCAGTGTGAGATCTATGCATGCTTTATCCAGAGATGTTCAATCTTGGATATTTAAGATGAGAATGGCTGTGGTCCTTGTGAAAAATCAACCAGAATCTCTGGATCAACACAAATCACTTTCCAGGTTCTTGCAAAATTAATTTCTAGTGATTAATATACTATCCAGTCATCTCCTGTGGAGATGCAATTCATTCTCTAAATGGGTTCTTGATTGATGGTCTTGATTCTAGAAATCACTTTTCTTCACAATCAAGTTTTTCAACTGTTTCCTCCAGTAGATGGAAGACCAACTCTTAATCATCATTAAAAAAAACATATTGGCCTGTTGAGTCTAATATAATTGGTAGACTTCTTATCTCAATCTTGACTTGGCTTGAGGGAAGAATGTATTTCCATACTGGAATGGTGGATTGTCTTAAATTCTCTTTTCTCCCTCTTCTCCTTTGGCTGTCATTGATGCTCAGAGATCCAACAGATTTCTCAGATAATTTCCTTTACTTTACAACACTGATCACTTTCTTTGGATCATGTTCTCATTAAATGCAGGGTCGAATGGGCAATGTTGATCTTGGTCTTTACAAACAAGTTCTTTGTGTCTCAGGTGTTTCAACAGGACCACTGAGTAAAAGACTACTTTTTATATATTCTTTATTCCTTAAATTTCTGTAAAGCATACAGGAAAAGAGGTCACCATGGCAAGGCATGTGCCAAGAGTTGATGAATTGACGACATTGTCAGATATCAATGCCATTTTGTTACATGGGCCATTCACAACTTTACCTCTTGTTTAACTTTCCTGTATTTCAACTTTGCTAATTATGGATGTATTTTGCTGTTCACTTTTTCCAAACCAAACATCTATTAATGTGCTAGATCCTTTGAGACATCCTAACCAGACTCCAGAATGGGTCTTTCCAACCTATTTTCACTTAAGCCAGAATAATGTTTCCACCAACTGCAAGCCAATCGCTTCCAGCAGAGACATGAGTAGTGCCCCTTCCCCCAAAAAAACCCCATAGATTTTTCTCTGCTTAGAACAGAGAACCTTAGAACAGAATCATTAATAGGGATGATCAGTCCCTGAGAAATTTCCCTTAGACACCATGCAAATTCTTGTTATCTCCACATCTTGTGGAAGTTGCTTTTTCATAAGCGAATTGAACATATAAAGTCAAACTATTTGAAACCCTCTTTTTGGAGCCTTTGTCTATTACACACACAGAGAAAGAGCTTTGTAACTTCTAATTTGAATCTGCAAAATCCAACGGAGAAACCTTTCTTGGATACAAGGAAAAGACACATCAGGATTCAATAGTTTTTTCCTCCTTGTTGGGAGAATGTTGAGTGCATCTAAATAGCAATAGCACTTAGACTTATATACCGCTTCACAATGTTTTACAGCCCTCTCTAAGCGGTTTATAGGGTCTGCGTATTGCCCCCAACAATCTGAGTCCTCATTTTTATCAATCTCAGAAGGATAGAAGGCTGAGTCAACCTTGAGCCGATGAGAATCGAACTCCAGACTGTGGGCAGATTTAGCCTGCAATACTGCATTCTAACCACTGTGCCACCAGGGCTCATAAAGAAATAACATATAAGAGAGAGATGGGCTAATGTCTCCTCCTTTTCTTCCTTCACAAATTATCTTTATTTGAAGGGTGCATAATCCCTCACCAGTAACCGGAAATGTATAGATCCTATTTTTTTATGTTAGAATTTGATCCATCCACATTATGGGGAGACTGTCACTAACTCAGCGCCATTTTGTATATTGTTTAAAATCTAGTGTTCCTTTCCCTCTCCCCCACATTATTTTGGCTATAAACTTCTTCAATTCAGTTTCCCAACCAGATCTCAAAACGCTGTTGAACTGACTACAGTTTCTCTGCGAAAATGTTTTTGAAAAATCTCCATGACACTCTAAATCCCTCCAACATCTGGGTGCCTCTTTTAAAAAAAAAAAAATGGGAAGATGGTGTCACTTCCTCTTAGTCAGCCAAGGATGTAAACAAGTGGAATCTTTCTGTAAGCGTCTAGAATTCCATTTCCCCCCTCCCTGTCTTTTTCTTTAGACAAAATGGTTATGTTTTTTTCTACAACTTCCTTCTGTAGAAGGCTGGAATTCAGAGGTGGTATTCAGCAGGTTCTGACCGGTTCTGGAGAACCAGTAGTGGAAATTTTGAGTAGTTTGGAGAACTGGCAAATATCACCTCTGACTGGCCCTGCCAATCCCATCTATCCTCTGCCTCCCGAGCCCAAGCTGATCGGCTGACTCAATGGGAGGCAGAGGATGGAGGGGGACAGGGCCAGTCAGAGGTGGCACTTGCCGGTTCTCCAAACTACTCAAAATTTCTGCTACCGGTTCTTCAGAACCGGTCAGAACCTGCTGAATATACCACCTCTGATATACATAGAGGAAAGTTTCAAAGGGTTAGAGGAACGTGCAGGCCTACAATTTCTCTTTGAATCCCTCCAATTACTGTACCCAGTAGGGTACACTAAACTTTATTATCTCAATTATTGTTTGGATTGGTTTGGATTAGCTTTAAGGTGGCCAAGTTCTCATAACAAAGAACCTTTTAGCTCGATTCAAAGCATCATTTTAAGGTTGGAAAAGGCACTTAAAACAAGGCTAAAAGTCTCCATATGCTGTCCTTTGTTTTACTTGCCAAGAATGGATTTATAATTGGATTAACTCAGAAAGCAGTGGGACATTGGGATTCATAGATGACCACCTGGGTTTTTGACATGCATCCAAAGACCCGTGCCCTGGGGGACTTATTGAATTTCAGTAACATAGTTAACAGAATTAATGAAGTCTGCAACTGGTATTAAAAAAAAACTGTTTAGTTTACCATCATTAGCTCTCCACTGGATTCAGCCAAATGATAATGAAACATACCAGAAATGAAGCATTGTGATTTGGCAAGATATAAGAAGTGATAATATTGGAGGCTGATCTTTGTTTCAGGAAAGGTGTGAACACACCATGAGTTAGATGGGAGAAAGGCAAATTAACACAGTTCGTTTGGGTAGAAAAGTACAAGATACTTTTCCTTTTGTTTGTTCTTTTGGGATCATCCCAAATCAGGATTACTGGCTGTTTTATCATTTGCAGGTAGTCCTTGATTTACAACAGCTCATTTAGTGGCTGTTTCAATCAGGAGGTTGTGAGTTCAATCCTGGGTAGAGGCAGATATTTGTCTCTCTGGGCACACTGAGAATGTATCTGCTGAACAAAACTCCGCACTGGTGACAGGAAGGGCATCCGGCCATTAAAAAAACTCTGCTAGCTTCATTCAGTTGCCTGCAAGGGATTATGGGGTCATTAAATGAAGATGATGATTTAGTGACCGTTTCAAGTTACAAATGCACTGAAAAAAGTGGCTTTTTTTGCCACACTTCTGACCATTGCAAGTAACCCCATGGTCATGTGATCAAAATTCAGACACCTGGCTACTGACTCGTATTTATGATGGTTGCAGTGTCCCAGGGTCATATGATTCCCTTTTGCAACCTTCTGACAAGCAAAGTCAATGGGAAAGCCGGATTCACTGAACAGTGTTGCTAACTTAACTGCAGTGATTCACATAACAACTGTGGCAAGAAAAGTTGTAAAACAGGGCGAAATTCACTTAACAAACATCTCATTTAGCAACCGACATTTTGGGCTCAATTACCATAAGTCAAGGACTACCTATATAGAGATTTAAATTCTTAAGGTAAAGGTAAAGGTTCCCCTCACACATACGTGCTAGTCATTCCTGGCTCTAGGGGGTGGTGCTCACCTCCGTTACAAAGCCGAAGAGCCAGCGCTGTCCGAAGACATCTCCGTGGTCATGTGGGCGGCATGACTAAATGCCGAAGGTGCATGGAACGCTGTTACCTTCCCATCAAAGTGGTCTCTATTTTTCTACTTGCATTTTTACATGCTTTTGAACTGCTAGGTTGGCAGAAGCTGGAACAAATAATGGGAGCTCACTCCATTACGAGGCGCTAGGAATTCAAACTGCTGAACTGCCAACCTTACTTTTTTTTTTTTGAATTTTTTTTATTGATTTTTAAAAACAAACATAAACAAACAAGACATAAAACATAAAAACATAAAACATCTTTTTTGAAAGCGGCTTGATCCCGGGTTACATCTCTTCGTACAGACACAAATTCAAATTCATGTTCATTTTATATACCATTCCATATCTTGTTACCATTCTACATTTTCTATATAGCTTCTCCCCTCTGTTAACTTTCTTAATTTTATTTTATTTATTTCATCTCAATTCAGATCATTATACTTATATTCTTTGTCTGTCCTGTTTCCGGCTGTCTATTATCTTCTCATTAGACAAAATTTCTCCTGTAATCACTGATTGGAGTATGACACCTTTACATCTTTCCCCTAAATTTATAACACTTAATATAATACATAACTTCCATTCGGATTCTGCTTAGTACATTCTAAAGTTACACACTATATTTTAAAAAAAGAAAAAATTGTAGATATATAATATAATTAAAGCAACAAATCCATGCCAATTCAAATCTATTGTTAATATTAGTATTCATTTAAATCTTAAACATTTTACACATTACTTTTCAAATAAGTATCATATTTCTATGGGAACAATTATAAACTTTCCATAGTTAACACATTATATCATTAAAATGTTCCCATTCCTTCCTAGTTCAATTCTCTCATTTATTTCATTTCATTTATTTTGTTCACAAAAGTTTCACTGAGTTACACTGAGTATTTTATCCCACTTTTTAATCATATGTTATTTTCAATTTTCTAACATAATTTCTAATACAAATATAACAATGCAATCTTATATACCTTTGCAGAATCACTTTTTCAGTTAAATTTTTACCCATTATCTCTAAATAAGTCCTGTTTCTTTACATCTTGCTCCACACCTTTGTAGCTTCCCTTCCCTTCCTTCCTCCCTTGCTTCTTCTCTCTGCCCTTTTTACCCCCTTGTCTCTCCACCTCCATTTCCCTCTTCTGTGTTCCCTTTTTCTGTTGCTTTCTAACATTATATCCACTTTTCACCTTATTTTTCCCTTTTTTGGTTGTTTTTATGGATCTTAAAGTCTCCATTCTCCATTCTGCCAACCTTTCTGATCACCAAGCTCAGCATCTTAGCCACTGAGCCACCGCATCCCTACAGGGCTTATAAATTCTACAGGGCCTATAATTCTATATATATACACTTCCTTTGGCATAATACCCATTCTAACTAAGGGAATTCACTTTTGAGTAGAATAGAATGGAGTGGAGTGGAGTGGAGTGGAGTGGAGTGGAGTAGAGTAGAGTAGAGTAGAGTAGAGTAGAGTAGAGTAGAGTAGGCAGAGTAGAGCAGAGTAGAGCAGAACAGAACAGAACAGAACAGAACAGAACAGAACAGAATAGAATAGAATAGAATAGAATAGAATAGAATTCTTTATTGGCCAAGCGTGGTTGGACACACAAAGAATTTGTCTTGGTGCAAATACTCTCAGTACAGAGGTGGTATTCAGCAGGTTCTGACCAGTTCTGGAGAACCGGTAGCAGAAATTTTGAGTAGTTCGGAGAACCGGCAAATCCCATCTCTGACTGGAGATTCTACAGATCCTTCCCCTGACTCACCCACCAAGCCACGCTCACAGAACTGGTAGTAAAAAAAATTGAATCCCACCACTGTCTCAGCATACATAAAAGATACAATTTATAGCAATGGGCTGGTTATTACAGCTGATTACATTAACAATGTGGATTGATTTACACAGATGCCCCTGGAAAGATTTGGTAACAATAATTTACAGATAGGTTTGAATCAAAGTTTTATTGCTTAATAGTTCTTTTAAGTGTCCAATTGCTGAGCTGGCTCCCAGGTCTCACCAGTGAGAATTTAATCTCCCAAATTTTGTAATTTGGCAAAACCCACAGCAATTAAAGTTTAAAGCTGTTTTCCCTAACAGACACATTTCCTAGAGATCAATATTCTGTTTTTAGTGGAAATTCTCACAAATATATTCACAGATATGTTACAACTGCAAATCCAGAATGGATTATGAGAATTGCGATCTAATAGATTTGGAGAACACCAGACTGGGGAAAATTGCTTTCAGTCAAAGTAGGCTAGAAATGAGGGAAGCACCCCATGATAGATATTCTCAAAATGACCCAAACTATGATAAGGCAATTATGTCTGTCATATGGTACTAATCTATATATATAAAAGCGAAATACCACTCAGGCATCATCACAAAATCTCCAGAACCATAAAGCCTACAAACTTGAAATTTGGCACGTATCTTCCTCTTGGCTTCTAGGGGCTCACTAAGAAAGGATTTTTTGAAATGACTATCAGAGCATTCATATTTCGTATATTATTATTAACACGCTCTGATGCTAAGGAGTTTTACTCCCCCTCCCCATCTGAAAAGAAATCTGTTCCAAATGCAAAACACAAGAAGAGGAGTTTCAGTTTCAGTTTTACTTTCACAGCACCAAGCAGCTTTGGTACAGAACACTTGAGCTAAGCCACGCCTAGGCTCCTTGCTGTCTCCTTGCTCACACAGCAAAATAACTGTTTCAGTTTCCAAACAGCCCTCAACTTTCTCACAAATTGACAGGACGCTAGCCAGATGAATACTGATGGATGCTGGTAGACAGAGGCACAATTTTTCCCTTATTTTCCTCCCCCAAAACTAAGTTCAATCACATAGTTTCATAGCAAAGCATGGGTCTAGAGCTAATATCACATAAATTCATGCTAATCTCTGCATGAATTGCTTATTAATGGGTCAGTTGAATATTATCCACAAGATTTACATGTAACCATCTTTTATATGTTGAAATGAACAAACCTTCGCTTTTGAAATAGATTTCCATGCATTGAATTATTACTCTACTAGACAAACAATATATATTCATTTGATTCAGAACTGGTTGGGCTCCTTAATATGTTTAATGCTGTTGGGCTAAATTTCACATATGTGCCAACAGGGCAATTATGCAGATAACTTTTCCCTTGGATACTCCAAAAGCAAAAATCAGCATTAAGTTGAACCTAAAAAGCAACCACGGAATATTCAGAATTTTAAGAGGCATCTCGTCAACAACACATCATCAAGAGTTTGATCAACGAGGCAACCTTAGAACTTTCTGAACCCAACCCTGGAACATACGCCAGGTTTCCATCAAAATATTTCCTCTCTCTGTAGGAGGCACCTATATTATTTTTTGATTCATGGAGGGTTTCCTCCCCGCTCTCTGTAAAATCTTCACGACAGTCATGATGGAGCCCCAGAAGAACTTATTGCCTTATGTGAAGGGCAAAGGGAAATTCTACCCAGGAAGTCCTAGGGGTGATTTGGCCAACGTGATACCTCATCAGTTGTTTGTGTGTGGAAAGATGCTTTTCCTTTCCTTTATCTGATCGCGTGCCAAGTTTATCTTTCAATATTTACTCTGTGGATTGTTTGTTTGGATACCCTTCTGCATATAGCTTCGAAAAAGACAAAAGAGCGAACCCCAGGAAGTTTGTGCTGTGGGGCCGAGCTGGTGGAGTTTATGTTTTCGTTTTTCTGCTCTAGCTTGGCTCTGTTTTCATGGAAACTAAGCATACCGAAGTGGAAATGGGCAATCCCAAACTTGCAGGCTTTCTGAAGCGTTCGATGCCTATATGTGGTACCAATAAAGAAGAATATTGGTGGTTCAGGGTTAAAATGAAGGGTCCTTGATGCTCTCTGAGCTGGATGGTTTTCTTGGGGACATTTCATTACCCAACTAGGTAACATCATCAGTGCTAGAAGGGAATGGGGTGTGCAGAGGAGGAGGAGGAGGAAGAGGAGGAGGAGGAGGACGACGACTATGGGGTCCTTGGTGCTCTCTGAGCTTGGTAGTTTTCTTGCAGGTGTTTCATTACCCAATTAGATAACATCATCAGTGCTAGAAGGGAGTGGGGTTTGGAGGCAGGAGGATGGGGAGGAGATAGTCTGTGAAATCCTTGGTGTTCTCTGAGCTTGGTTGTTTTTTTGCAGACATTTCATTACTCAATGCAATGATGAGTTTGGGCAATGAAACATCTGCAACAAAACAACCAAGCTCAGAGAACACCAAGGACCCTTCAGTCCCAAACTTGTTTAAACTACTATCCTAAGAATAGTCTGATATGACCTTATGAGTGTGTGTATGTGTGTGTGCGTCTATCTATCTATCTATCTATCTATCTATCTATCTATCTATCTATCTATCTATCGGTACATCTAAGAATGATCTAAGATTTACTTATTAAGAAAATGTATATGGCTGCCCAACTCACTCACAGTGTCTCTGGGTGGCTTATGAAAATAAAACCCCAATACAAACCCAATAAACCCCACCAAAGTTCCAATGAAAATGTGCCCTTGCTGTGCAAGAAGGGTCAATGCAGTTCTCAAAGCAATGTTCTTCCAAGCTAAAGCACTTACACGATTTCAGTCTATATAGTAAATAAATAATTTGTAAAGCTCTGCAAATTTGGTCTAGCATACATGTATGCAAGGGGATGCGATGGCTCAGTGGCTAAGACACTGAGCTTGTCGATTAAAAAGGTCAGCAGTTCATTGGTTTGAATCCCTAGCGCCATGTAAGGGAGTGAGCTCCTGTTACTTGTCCCAGCTTCTGCCAACCTAGCAGTTTGAAAGCATGTAAAAAAATACAAGTAGAAAAATAGGGACAACTTTGGTGAGAAGGTAACAGCGTTCCGTGCGTCTTCGGGGTTTAGTCATGCCGGCCACATGACCACGGAGACGTCTTCAGACAGCGCTGGCTCTTTGGCTTTGTAGTGGAAATGAGCACCACCCCCTAGAGCCGAAAACGACTAGCACATATGTGTGAGGGGAAACTTTACCTTTACTTTATGTGTGTGTAGGATTGCACTATGAGCAGTTGTAGGCTTTGGCAAACTAAGCAGTCATCCAGGGCATCAAATTTTAGGGAGTGCCACCACTGAAAAGGTGTCCAAAAATACATATGAGTATAACATATGATATTCCTTCAGTATTATTTGAAAATTTTTCTTTCTATGCTTTTCACAAACCCTTATCCACAAGCCAGTGGAATGGTAACCCAACTTCACATATCGTCCTGATCCTTTGTGCCTGACAATCACTCACTGTTGGTCTACACCTCTTCTGAATGTCACATTTTCCTCGTTTTCTGTAACGCCAATCAATCCACATAGTGCATAATTAACTTTTTCAGAATGATTTTGATATTCTTTCTCCCTAGAATGTTAAAGATGAACGGAGTGATGATGAAGAAGAAGACTCCCTCAGCGATACTGAAGAGGCATGTATGAAGAATGGAATGAAGAATGGATTAAATGATCCTCTCCTAAATAATAATAATAATAACAATAACAATAATAATAATCATCATCATCATCATCATAACAACAACAATAGTAATATTAATTAATGCCCAGCCAAGACCATCTCCTAGTGCCATTACCTGCTGTGTCATAAACCCAACACATCATAAAGACTTTTATATCCACATCAAAACCAAAATCCATGACTGCTTTTTATTGCAGATCTACAGCAGTCTATAGCAGTCTACTTAGCAGAACTCACTTTTGAAAAAGAGTCTCCTTTGTAATATGCAGGCTAGAAGATATGCAATGAAATTATTATTATTTTGAACACTCCAAATGGTTAAGAATGGGAATGAATTTAGAATATAACATTTTTAGACTGAGATCTTCGTGTATTTAAATTTTGATAAGACTTAAAAACAGTTTGGACAAGTTTTTAATAATGTTTTCATATAATTTGAGATGTGTGGCTTTATACTGATTTTATTGATGAGTGGGTTGGTTTTACACAAGGAAAATCCATGCAGTTTGGAATCTGCTTCAGTAAAAGATTAACCACATTTGATCAACAGGCTACTTAGTGGTGGATTCCAGGTAAAGACAGGAAGGTTTTATCGATCCTGCTCTTTCTCAATTCATCTCTTATCAGTGAAGCCCCGGATGTAATTATCAGAGGTAATTGCCGAGTCCAGAAGTGAATTCTGGTTTTAGTGCAATGGTTTTAGAATATATATTTTAAACTTCACTGATTCTTGAGTGTACCTTCCAGTCAATCTTGAGTTCTTGCAACTGCATGGATTTGATAACATTTCTGGAAATTGATGTCCTAAGCCACCAGGTGTCATTGAGACTGAGCTGGGTGATAGTATAACTTTTCTTAAATAAAAAAATCTTCCCTTGATTGAGACTGACTGCTCCTCCCCGCCCCACACGTCATCCATCTGGCATACTGCCTAAGCCAATACTAGAACTCATGGTTTAGTATTTTTAACCACTACACCAAAATGGGGTTCCAAATACACGGGACTATTTATATAGAAAATTAGCAAAGGGATATCTAGATTAGGATTAAAGCCACCTGCTTCAATTGTATTAAGGTCAACCTTGTTTTCTTTTTTTGAATTCTTCCAACTCTGATTTACTTTTTATTTATGCTTTGTCTTTCATTATATAGTCTTGAT
Organism: Notechis scutatus; assembly: GCF_049901735.1. NCBI lineage: Eukaryota > Metazoa > Chordata > Lepidosauria > Squamata > Elapidae > Notechis > Notechis scutatus. The sequence goes on from NC_142019.1 coordinate 12,795,535, forward strand.
TTTCATTCTTTGTGCTTTCTGGATTGTTTTATTTATAAATAAAGTGTGATCCCATGGAAATGGGGAAAATATCATCTGAATGCTTTTTAAACAATATGTTGCTTCTTTGTTATGCTTGGCCAAATAGGAGCTAGCTTTATAGCAATAGCAGCAGCACTTACACTTATATACCATTTCACAGTGCTTTACATAGTGCCCTCTCTAAGTAGTTTACAAAGTCTATGCCCTCAACAAACTGGGTCCTCATTTTACCCACCTCAGAAGGTTGGGAGGTTGAGTCAATCCTGAGCCTGGTGAGATTTGAATTGCCAAATTGCTGACAGCTGGCAATCAGCAGAAGTAGCTTGCAGTACTGCACTCTAACCACTGCGCCACCGTGGATGGGTGGGCAGGTGGAAGGAAGGAAGGAAAGAAGGAAGAAAGGAAGGAAGGAAGGAAGAGCAATAGCAGTAGCAGTTGGACCACTTTGCTTTACAGCCCACTCTAAGCAGTTTACAGAATCAGCCTATTGCCCCAACCATCTGGGTCCTCATTTTACCCACCTCGGAAGGATGGAAGGCTGAGTCAACCTGGAGCCTGGTGAGATTCAAACTGCCAAATTGCAGTCAGCTGGCAGTCAGCAGAAGTAGCCTGCAGTACTGCACTCTAAATACTGCGCTACCATAGTTCAATATGTTGAACAATTCTATTTTATTTCACTGAACGGTGACGTCCTTAACAAGTCCTTGACTTATGATCCCAACTGAGCCCAAAAATGCATTGCTAAGGAAGACAGCTGTCAATCTGTCTTGGCATAGGACTCCAAATCAGAGCATCATGGACAAATGTCTACCTATCCTTTGCTTAAACAGAGCCAATAAAGGAGAATTTGGCTCCTTCCTGGGGAAGTATAAATCCTGGAGCAGAATTACCCTTGGCGTTAGGAAGTTACCTGTCTTTCTTAGTAAATGTCCCAAAGGTGGTTTTTTTCCCCCCAGTGGATTGAAGAATTGAAGAAGCTTCTTGGATGAGAAGCAAAATGTCTTCAACAAAAAAAACAAAGAAAGTCCAGTTGCCTCTTGAAAAAAACACACCTTTGGGACAACAACCATGACTTGGATGACCAAGAATCTCCATAGACGTTTTTAGTATGGTTTAGTATTGCTGAAAATGGTCACCAGGGGGCAGTAGAGCTACACTACTCTGCATGGGAAGCTATGGAATAGCTCAGGAAGATGAAAGAAATCTCTTTGCTTTGTGTTAAGTAACCAGCAGTGAGTGGATAAAAGTAAGGTGCTCCTTTATGCCCTGATCTTCATTTCCTTTTCTTTGAAGCCCCACTACATCAAAGTAATTGCCTTTTGCCCTTGGCTACATTCCACTGTGTGTTTATAGTCTCTGTATGGCATTGCAGCCTTTTATTCAAACGCAAACAATGAAAATTTGGTTCAGTCCAGTGCCTGAGTTCACACAACACAGTAGACAACATGTGATGGGATTTGTGGATCGTATGAACCCATAATTCATTATTTGTATTTAACCTATGGTAATCATTGGTTCCTTGGAAAGTCATTACACTTCACCTTATGCATTTCACTGAGACTATACCCGAAAGGTCCAGTATAAATCAAGTCAATCAAGATACACTATAGACAATGTTATTTTGTGCAAATTATCTTCAGTTTTGCACACCATATTTTAAACCTAGAACCTGAGATTGTGCAAACTTAAAACTGCAGAAATAGTCCATTCAGAAATCAATCTTTGTCTCTCTGTCTGTCTGTCATCTATCTGTCGTCCATCTTTTATCTATCTATCTATCTATCTATCTATCTATCTATCTATCTATCTATCTACTTACCTTCCTACCTACCTACCTATCCATCTATCACCCATCTTCCATCTATCTATCATCTATCTATTGTGCATCTGTCCATCTGTTCATCCATCTATCATCTGTCTGTCTATTTATCTATCTATCATCTATCTATTGTGCATCTGTCCATCTATTCATCCATCTATCATCCATCTTCCATCTGTCTGTCTGTCTGTCTGTCTGTCTGTCTATCTATCTATCTATCTATCTATCTATCTATCTATCTATCTATCTATCTATCTATCTATCTTCCTACCTACCTATCCATCTATCACCCACCTTCCATCTATCATCTATTGTGCATCTGTCCATCTGTTTATCCATCTATCATCCATCTTCCGTCTGTCTGTCTATCATCTATCTATCTATCTATCTATCTATCTATCTATCTATCTATCTATCTATCTATCTATCTATCTATTCTGCATCTGTCCATCTGTTTATCCATCTATCATCCATCTTCCGTCTGTCTGTCTGTCTATCATCTATCTATCATCTATCTACTCTGCATCTGTCCATCTGTTCATCCATCTATCATCCATCTTCCGTCTGTCTGTCTGCCTATCATCTATCTATCTACCTACTCTGCATCTGTCCATCTGTTTATCCATCTATTATCCATCTTCTGTCTGTCTGTCTATCATCTATCTATCTGTCTGTCTGTCTGTCTATCTATCATCTATCTACTCTGCATCTGTCCATCTGTTCATCCATCTACAATCCATCTTCTGTCTGTCTGTCTGTCTGTCTATCTATCTATCTATCTATCTATCTATCTATCTATCTATCTATCTATCTATCTATCTATCATCTATCTATCCATCATCTATCTATTGTGCATCTGTCCATCTGTTCATCCATCTATCATCCATCTTCAGTCTGTCTGTCTGTCTGTCTGTCTGTCTGTCTATCATCTACCTATTGTGCATCTGTCCATTTGTTCATCCATCTATCATCCATTTTCCGTCTGTCTGTCTGTCTGTCTGTCTGTCTGTCTATCTATCTATCATGCATCTGTCCATCTGTCCATCCCTCCATCCATCTACCCATCTATAGCATTCATGCTTCTTTCACTGCTACACCAGGCAATCATTTGTCTGCTCCCACAAAGAAGAAAGTGTCTCATTGCTTCAGATCAAAGCGCAGAGCTTCTGGATGTCTGCAAATAGATTTAATTCAGTTCTGGGAAGTGCAGAGGTTAAACTAAAGAAGCATCTAACAGATTCTGTGATTCCAGCAAAGACTCCCAAACAGATACCTTTGGTTACACTTGTTGAATGTAAAGATGAAACTTTCAGCAAAAGGTGCTCTTCCAGGTACCCATGGCATGGCTTTTAGGAATAGTGCTCCAAAAATTGGAGGGATTATGCCGAGGAAGCTTTAAAAGTTTAAGTTATTATTGCTCAGTCTCTAAGTCATGCTCCAACACCTTGGAATCTCATGGGACCGCAACACAACAGGCCCCCTGTCCTGCATGATCTCCCAGGGTTTACCCAAACTCAAGTTCATTGTGTCAATCATCATTATCGTTTAACAACCCCATAATCTCTTGTGGGGTGGAATTTAGCTAGCAGCTGAATGGAGCTAGCAGAGTGTTTTACTGGCCGGATGCCCTTCCTGTCACCAATGTGGAGTTTTGTTCAGCAGATATATTCTCAGGGTGCCCAGAGAGAGAGAAATCTGCCTCTACCTAGGATCGAACTCACTACCTCCTGATTGTGAGGTGAGAGCTCCACCGCTAAGCCACCGCACCACTTCAAGGTCAATGACACCATCTAATCATCTCATCCTCTGCCATCTCCTTCTGCCTTCCATCTTTCCCAACATCGGGCCTTTTCCAAGGAGTCCCCGCTCTCATTTGGGAGCCAAAGGATTTGGGTTTCAGCTTCAGCATCTGTCCTTCAACGAACACTCAGGGTTGATTTCCTTTAGGATGAACAAAAGTTCAAGTAGATCCCATTTTCTATGCTGTACATGAACACAGCAATTGTACTTTAGGAGTAATCCAAAGATGAGGACTTTCTGTTTTTCCTTCAAGAGCGTTTGCTTCAACTGAGAAGAACGCCTCAGCAGAAAGTCCATTGAAAAAGCATCTCTGGGACATCCATGACCTGGAGCAGGGGTCCTAACCACTGTCCGGACGTCCCGGTCCGTGGAACAAGTCCTAAAGATGCTTTTTCGTGGACTTTCTGTTTTTCCTTCAAAGATGTTTGGCTTCTCATCCAAGAAGCTTTTCCAGGTAGAAAGCTCACCGAAGCACTTTTTCATCAAAACAAGATGGCGGCGTCCAGCTGATGCGGTTACCGGGCCGCGCCATAAAAAAGGTTGGGGATACCGGCCGTGGCATAAAAAGGTTGGGGATCACTGACCTGGCGGACTGAGAATTTCTACAGGCATTTGTGGGCTAGAGTTTTTGTGAATTCAGTCCTTATGTGACCAGCAACCCACTATCCTTGGATTTCTGGTCAAGATGTTATTTTCTGCTAAGCCATATACATCATATACATATACATATACACATGTACACATATACACATATACATACACACACACACACACACACATATCCCTTTGAGAGGAAGCCAATGATGGTATCTAGGGAAGAAGAGATGTAAAGCACTTTGATGACCATCCAAGTTAACTCTCTGGAAGCCAAACAGCTTCTCCTTGCAAAGATGTTTATAACATATGTTCAACGTCTCCAAGGGGTTATTCATTTTGCAATAATAGCTGCAAAACTTGGCTCCTCTTGAGGATATTTCAAGAGGAAGGATGAAATAAAAAAACTTGAAAAAGGAGCAGAGGAAGATGATGTTTCTAAAACAAAAAAAAAACCCCAAACCTACCACTTACAAATGACTCAAGCACCATATGACAATCCAAAGCTGGTACGGAAGGCCCGATAGTCCCAAAGGTGCTTTTTTTTGTTTTCAAAAGACTTTCTTTGTTTTTCCTTGAAGTTGTTTTGCTTCTCAATCCAAGAAGCTTCTTAAGAACTGAAGATGCTTCTGGGAGGAGGAGCGAAATGTCTTCAAGGAAAAAAAAAACCAAGGAAGTCAGTGGTGGGATTAAAATTATTTTTACTACTGATTCGGTGGGTGTGGCTTGGTGGGCATGGCTTAGTGGGGTGTGTGGCCATTTTGGGGGTGAAACCTTCTCTCAGCATCTCAGAGGCTGCATTTGCTTGATGTCCCGATTCATGATTAACTGAAGCATGGTGTTATCCAGTGGTGGGATTCAATTTTTTAAAACTACTGGTCCTGTGGGCATGGCTTGGTGGGAGTGGCAGGGGAAGGATACTGCAAAATCCCCATTCCCTCCCCACCCCACTAACCTGCTTTCCAGCTCCGTTCTCCTGTGCAGGGCAACCAAAGAAGACCCAGCCGATCAGCTGGGACTCAATGGGAGGCAGAGAATAGATGGGGGTAGGGGAAGTCAGAGGTGGTATTGGTTGGTTCTCTAAACCAGTCAAAATTTCTGCTACTGGTTTTCCAGAACTGGTCCGAACCTGCTTGAATACATTACCCAACTTTGCTTTTGCAGGACACATGGAATCAATAAGCTCCATGGAGTTGGACAATGCGTTAAGCTGGGGTGGGGGGGGAAGCACATCTATTTCCCAGCCCAAGGGGCTAATTAGAACAAAGCAGATCAAGGCAGTCCCCCAATAAAGTTGCCATTTTTTTTTATGCTGTCAGGGCTCCTGTGCATTTAACCCTCTCTAGCTCCGAGGCAGAGCTGAGGCTTGTGTGGCGACACAACCTCACACCACTTTCTCTCACCGTCCCTTGGAAACCTTTCCATGCACAAAGTAGTGGCTGGATCAAACATTGCACTAACTTCTAATTTCAGAGCGGCCTGATAATTATTAACCATAGCAGAGCAAGAGTGGGTGATTTCACCCACTGCAGGAAGCCATAGAGGTGGCTGGTTCTTAATGCTTTGCAAGCCATCCATTTAAAGTTCACTGCAGCGTTTCCTCATGTTATGCCCTCCAGATATGCTGCGGTTTTAATATAAGGAAGGCATCTAGTTAGGAGACGCTGGTATGATTCAACATGTAAACTCAGTTGTGGTGGCTAATGCAACAAACTAGGGTTAAGAGTTCAAGAGGAAAACTTCCGGAAACACTTGCCTCTCATTCACCCACTTTTAATGACCCCATGATCCCTTGCGGGGTGGAGTCTGGGCTGCTGAATGGAGCTGAGTGTTTACTGGCCGGATGCCCTTCCTGTCACCAATGAGGAGTTTCATTCAGCAGATATATTCACAGTGTGCCCTGAGATAAACATTTGCCCCTACCTAGGATCGAAAAGCTTCACCTCTAGGCCATCGTACCACTCAAACACTTGCCTCTCATTGCTTCTACATACCTGGAAAGCTTTTGCTTTCCCTCGGCAGGTTTATCAATGGGTATCCTAAACCCAGTTTACCAAATTAGCCCACATTTCAGGATACGCAAAGCAAGATGGATGAATTTCCACAAAACACTGAGCTAAAACAGAGCCGACTCCTTCATGCTTCATTCGGTGTGTTGCATTAACGCAAGCTAGGGTTAATCCCACAAACCACAATAAAGACAACCCCTGGAAACCAAGCCAAGTTATGGCTCAGCCAGCAAACCACAATTAAACAAACCACAGTTCTCTATCCAAACAGAGAAAGAAAAACACGTGGTGGATAAAATATCGATCCCTTCACCTGCTGGACATCTGCAGATAAAGTGAAGGATTGAAGACAAACCACAACCACAACCACAACTACAACAAAAGAAGAAGCAGTCAAGCTATTCTCTAAAGCACCTGAAGGCAAGACAAGAGGCAATGGATGGAAACTAATCAAGGAGAGAAGCAAGCTAGAACTAAGGAGAAATTTCCTGACAGTGAGAACAATTAATCAGTGGAACAACTTGCCTCCAGAAATTATGGATGCTCCAACACTGGAAGTTTTTAAGAAGAGATTGGGCAACCATTTGTCTGAAGTGGTGTAGGGTTTCCTGCCTAAGCAGGGGGTTGGACTAGAAGACCTCCAAGGTCCCTTCCAACTCCAACTCTGTTATTCTAACCCAGGAATAGTGCTGAGAACAGCCGCCTCTCCCCGTCCAGACGCGCCAAGAAGCATCACCTTCGCCTCTCGAGCGCCCCCTGCCGCCGTCCCTCGGCCTTCACCCGCCACCCACGTGTACTGCAGCTCAGTTTACAACTTCGCTATTTACCCGAGTGTGTTAATTCCGACGGCCAATCAGCGGGCAGGAGGTGTAGCTCCGGCAGATTCAGCTCCAATCGGGACTTTGCCTCCAAAGTGCCCCCCCAACTCTCTCTTCTCGGCCCCCCCCCATTTTTCCTTTCCTCCCTTCTCCTCCCCTTTCTGTAAACCACGTTGAGTTTGTCTGTAGGAGCTAATTATTATTATTTCGCCCCCCACCACCCGCCCACCAAGTCTGGGAGGGCTTCGCGATTAGTCCCGGCCGACACAGTTCCTGCTTGCCTGCTGCCATCGTCTCCCGCTTCCTCCCGCTCCCGGCTTCTGGAGTCCGGTTCCTGGGGGCCCCTCGACTACAATTAAAATGTTTGACGGCCCCTTCCTGTTCTTTACCTCGTCCCCGCTCTTCGCTCTGCTGCTCTTCGTCCTTGGCCAAGCGAGTCCCGAGACAGGTAGGGGAGACTCTCGGCTCTTCTTCCTCCCTTCCCCTTCCCGGAGCATCTTGGCTTAGCCTCGGATCCCGCCCCCTCGGGAAGGAGGAAACGGCGAGGGGGCTTCTTTTGCAAAACGCCTCTTAAGGCTCCCAAGCTGCGGGGTGTTGCAAATCCACGAGATGCGGGGTTGTTGCAAAGCCGAACTGCCCGCCTCTTGTTCCTTCCGTACCTTCTTCCTTTCCCTCCCTCCATCTTCTGCTCTAGGTGGGGGTTCCCATTCTCTCCCCCCCCCACTTCCCCTGTATCCAAAAAGGACGCCTGTTGTTTCCAGATTGGAAATGCCCCGTTTTCAGCATCGGAGGAGGTGACCGGAGCACTTTCAATATCCCAACCCCGCGAGGGAGAGGACTGGACCGGGTGGAGAGCGGTTTTTGTGCAAAGCGCTTCTCGTCCGCAGTCCCTCGGCGCCCGTGGGGTCACGAAGCGCCTTTATTACCTGTGGTTGTGTGTGTGTGTGGGGGGTCTCCCCTCTTCCGTGCGCCTTTGCTGCAGAAGGAGAAAATGTCTACGGAGGTTCTCAGTCATCCAGGTGATGGTTGTCCCAAAGGTGCTTTTTTTTTTTTTCAAGAGGCAACTGGACTTTCTGGTTTTTCTTTGAAAACGTTTCGTTTCTCATCCAAGAAGCTTCTTCAGCTCTGATTTGGATGGTGGGGAAATGGAAGGATTTATATTCCTTGCAGACAGCTGGTCATTTGCTTTTTTTTTTTTTTTTTTTTTAGAGAGTCATTGAGGCCACTTGGAGGTTTATCTGTGTCCTCACCTGAGTGGTGCTCCTGGTTCCTGTAGCCTGCAATTTTTCCTCTGGAAACCCATTCCTGCTCCCACACCATTCAAAGGGTGTTCATCCCAAATTATTTAGCTAAAAGTCTGTAGCGATTCTCCGTCATCCAGATCCTGGTTGTCCCAAAGGTACCCTTTTTAGGAGGCAACTGGACTTTCTTCAGCTCAGAGCTGAAGAAGCTTCTTGGATGAGAAGCGAAATGTCTTCACAGAAAAACCTAAAAGTCCAGGTGCCTCCAGAAAAAGCACCTTTGGGACAAACTGGGAAAACTTAAAACGGTCTCTGCCTGAGCTGTCTTCTCACAACTGGCCAACCAGAATCCTTAGTTGGGGGCCGGGCCAGTCAGAGGTGGCATTTCCCGGTTCTCTGAACTACTCAAAATTTCCGCTACCATTTCCCCAGAACTGGTCAGAATCTCCTGAATACCACCTCTGATGCCCCCAGAAGTGGTAGTAAATTTTTTTTGAATCCCACCATTGACTGCAGCCGTCATAAATATGAATCAACTTGCCAAGGGGTTTGAATGTTGATTGCATGACCACGGAGGGGCTGACAGGATCGTAAGTGTGAAAAACCACCATCAGTCATTTTGTGTTCAGTGCCGTTGTAACTTCGATCCCGAAATGAACTGCCATAAGCCGAGAACTACCCGGTTGCAGAAGTTGATGGAGTTGGCTGAAATGGCAAACTTGACTACTTTGCTTAAAGAAAAGAACACACGTGCTTTTGTTTCCACATGGAAACCGCTGCTGAACTTGGGCAGTTTGAGCTTTCTGAGTTGGTGCAGTTGGCGTATGATGGATTAAAAGATCCATGCAGTCACCAGGAGTTTGGATTGATTCAAAGGTCCATAGAGACAATAAGCAGAGAATGTTGGATAAGATTCTTTCAAATCAGGGTTTGGGAACCGATGCAATTGATCATAGTCAAAGGTCCCTCGGAGATTGTACAGGGTACAGTTGTTGTTGTTGTTCAAGTTGTTGTATAGTTGTTGTTGTTGTTGTTGTTCAAAGGAATCCTGAGATCGCCAAGTAGAGCAAAGCCCTTAAACTTTTCCCAAATTGGAATGCTTTGCAAAGGAAAGGAGAAAAAAAAAATCACAAAAACCCAGATTTAACAGGCATGCTGGCTAACAAGCCAGATAGATAATCAAGTTGGCTTTAAAGCATTTTTCCACCCCAGAATTTTCTTTCCTTCGTGTTACTGCCAGCAGCTGCATGTTTCTAGGAAGCCTCCCGTCCTCGGGTGCTTACTCTTGCCGTGAGCATTTCAAGTTGAGAAGTAGACAGCTGTGTGGTGGTGGTCCTTGACTCGCGGCCACAATGGAGTGCCCGATCTCCCCTGGCAAAGCGAGACAATGGCAGAGTGGTTTTTCCCCATTTTCTGACCTGGCTTGCCGTAGTCACTAAGTGAATCGCTGCAATTGTTCAATTAGTAACGTGGTTGTGACGTGAAGCTGGATTTCCCCTTGGCTTTGCTTGTCAAAAGGTTGCAAAAAGGGATCTCGTGACCCCAGGATGTTGCAACCCTCATAAGTACATGCCAGTTGCCAAGCGGGAATTCTGATCATGGGGAAGCATGGCAATGTCTGAAGCAGAGGTGGTATATTCAGCCGGTTCTGGCCAGTTCTGGAGAACCAGTAGTGGAAATTTTGAGTAGTTCGGAGAACTGGCCAATCCCACCTCTGACTGGCCCCACCAACCCCATCTATTCTCTGCCTCCCATTGAGTCCCAGCTGATTGGCTGGGTCTGCTTTGGTTGCCCTGCAAAGGGAGAATGGAGCTGGAAAGCAGGTTAGTGGGGTGGGGAGAGAATGGGGGATTTTGCAGTATCCTTCCCCTGCCACGCCCACCAAGCCACGCCCACCAAACAACACCATGCCCACCAAGCCACACCCACAGAACCAGCAGTGATAAAAGTTTGAATCCCACCACTGCTCCAAAGTGCGAAAAATGATTATAATAACCCCCCATTTCAATGCTGCCCTAACTTCAAATGTGACTCAGTGAATGGCTGTAAGTCAAGGACTACCTGTATGTACATGGGTAGTCCTCCACTTAACGACCATAATGAAGGCCCACATTTCTGAGACATTAGCTGGGACGTTTGTCAAGTGAGTTTTAGCCCCATTCTGTGACCTCCCCTTGCCACTGTTGTTAAGTGAATCAGTCCAGTACTTACGTTAGTAACATGGATGTTAGGAACTTACCTGGCTTCCCCATTAGTTTTGCTTGTCAAAATCAATGACGCCCCCCAGGACACTGCAATGGTCGTAAGTATGAATCACTTGTCAGGCACTTGAAGTTTGTTCGCATGATGCTTGGAAGGTCATAATTGTGAAAAACGCTCATAAGTCATTTTTTTCAGCGCCATTGTGACTTTGAGCAGTCATTAAATGAAATGTAAGTAGAGGACTCCCTGAACTTGAGTATCCTGTAGCTGTTTTGGGTTGTACTGTATGCTGTCAAGGTTCCTTTGTTATTTATTTATTTACAGACCCCTCATATCCCGGACATAAACTGTTTCAACTCCTTCTCTCAAAATGACGCTATAGAGCATGGGACACCAGAACAACTAGACACAAGGACATTTTTCCTCCGAACGCCATGACTCTGCTAAACAAATATTTCCCTTAATACTGTCCAACTATTTACAAAGTCTGCATTACTATTACTATTAATTCTCCTATCCTTCCTTTCACCCATCGCCTCCACTTGTGATTGTATGACTGTAACTTTATTGCTTGCGTCTTTAGGATTTATATTGACTGTTTCCTAGTATGATTTGGTTGCCTATTTGTACTCTATGACTATCATTAAGTGTTGTACCTGATGATTCTTGACTCTTGACAAATGTATCTTTTCTTTTATTTATACAGAGCATTTGCTCCAAGACATATTCCCTGTGTGTCCAATCACACTTGGTCAATAAAACTTTATTTTATTTTTATTTGTCAATTGCTTACAAGATAATAGGTATAAGTAAAAACATAGTTATAAATACATGGATACATATAAGAAAAATAAAAATATATATAAAAGAAACAATAGGACAGGGACGGTAGGCACGTTGGTGTGCTTATGCACACCCCCTACAGACCTTTTAGAAAAGGGTCAATGGTAGACAGTCTAAAGTTAAAGTTTTGGGGGTTTGGAGAAAAAACCACAGAGTCAGGTAGAGTATTCCAGACATTGACCACTCTGTTGCTGAAGTCGTATTTCCTGCAATCAAGTTTGGTGCGATTAACCTTGAGTTTGTATCTATTGTTTGCTCTTGTGTTGTTATGGTTGAAGCTGAAGTATTCACTGACTGGTAGGACATTGCAATGTATGATTTTATATACTATACTTGGATCGGACCAAAGACGGTGTAGTTCTAGGTTTGCTAGGTCTAGAATTTTGAGTCTGGTTGCATAAGGTATTCTGCAACGAGTAGAGGAGTGGAGAACTCTTCTTGTGAAATATTTCTGGACTTTCTCAACTGCGTTAATATCAGATACATAATGTGGGTTCCAAACTGATGAGCTGTATTCAAGTGTTGATCTAGCAAATGTTTTGTATGCTCTAGTTATTAGTGTAATATTACCAGAGAAAAAGCTATGTAAGATTAGGTTAACAACTCTTAATGCCTTTTTGGCTATGTAGTTACAGTGGGCTCTAACACTTAGATCATTAGAGATGAGTACTCCAAGATCCTTGACAGAGTTTGGATCATCAACAACATCTTGACTATTCAGCCTGTATTTTATTTTCTGATTATTTTTTTTGCCAATATGTACGACAGAGCATTTATTTATTGAGATTTGAAGTTGCCATTTGTTTGACCATTCTGATACATAGTCAAGGTCTTTTTGAAGGGTAGCAGTATTGTCTGTGGTGTTGAATAGCTTTACATCGTCAGCGAAGAGAACGCAGTTGCTCTTGATATGATCACAGAGGTCATTTATGTAGAGTATGAAGAGGGTTGGTCCTAGAATACTGCCTTGGGGGACACCACTGTTGATAGGTACAGAATTTGATAGGACGCTCCCAAGTTTGACCATTTGTTGTCTGTTTGACAGGAATGCTTCTATCCAGTAATGCAGGTGTCCAGAGTTACCATAAGATTTTAGTTTTAGGAGTAGTTTGTCGTGTACCAGTGAATCAAAGGCTTTACAGAAGTCTATTTAGATCGCGTCTATTGCTTTGCCCTGATGGAGTTGTGTAGTCCATATGTTTTTGCAGTGTAAGAGTTGCAGATTACAGGATAGTTTTTTTTCCTAAAACCAAATTGTTTATTAGAGAGTAGGTTGTTTGTTTCTAAGTGGAGAATGATGGATTGATGAATAATTCTAATTCTAATTGTGCTTGAAAATAATTGTAGGACAGCGATATTTGGCTGCGCTCACCAGAAGTGGAAATTTCTAAGAAAGTTTAGCCAGGATTTTTATAGTTTCCTTGGCCTTGTATGCCATATGCTAAATAAATCAATCTAGAACAGGGGTCTCCAACCTTGGCAACTTTAAGCCTGGAGGACTTTAACTCCCAGGATTCCCCAGCCAGTAGAAGTCCTCCAGGCTTAAAGTTGCCAAGGTTGGAGACCCCTGATCTAGAAAGGCCAGCATGAAATTCTACAGGGCTGCTATTGGCATACAAGATTTTTCTTGTGCAAGGCTCCACTTAGTGCTTCCTCCTTCATTGACTACCTATTCAGGAGTTCTTTCTCCAGCCTTGATCTGGGACCCTGATCAAAAGATTCTGGGCTTCAGCTTAGATAAGCTGTGACTCCTTCAGAACTTATCTAAGTTCTTGCCTTCAGAAGTTGTGAGTGTGTCATCACTGGAGGCTTTTTAAAAAGAGACTGGGCAGTTACTTGTCTGAAATTGTTCTCCTGCTTGAGCAGGGGGCTGGACTAGAAGACCTCCAAGGGCCCCTTCCAGCTCTGTTCTGAGGGATGGAAATCCTGCAAAATAGCTCCACTCCAGAAAAGAAGAAGAGCTTTCTGGATCATGCTCTGGATCTTTCTTGTCCAGCTAGATTCATTTGGGAAGCTCATCAATTTAGGATGGAGGATAAGAGCTTTTCATTGTCGTTTTCCAGGGCTGGGCTGCTGGGGGTTCGCAGGGGTTCGGGAGAGCCTCTAGCTAAGATTTTGTGCAGTTTGGAGAACCCCCAAATCCCACTCCTAGCTGGCCCCGCCCACCCCTCCCCACCTCTCCCAGGAATCCTCATGAGGCCTATTTTGGGTGCAGGGAACTGCAGGGAGTACGTGGAGGCTCGGGGAGGGTGAAAAACGAGCCTCCCGGAAATTCAGGAAGGCCAGAAATGGGCCTGTTTCTGGCTTCCAGTGAGCCTCCAGAGCCCGAGGAGGCCATTTTCATCCTCCCAGAGGCTCGAGGAAAGCCTCAGGAGCCTGGGGAGTGCAAAAATGCCCCCCTCCCCATGGTGCAGGAGGCTAACTAGGCCATGCCCATCATGGCCACAGCCATCCAGCAACCGAGCAGAGAACCTCTTGCTAAAAATTTTTGAAGCCCACCCCTGCTCACAACTAGCACTGAAGGTCTGGGTTGACTGACTCCTCCTGAGCTCTGAATGTTAACAGATTAGAGGGGGAAAGGTTGCTTTGATTATGGGAGACGGGGTAGCTGGATGCTTTCTGAGATCAACCCTTCTTCCCTTTGTCCTTTGCAGCTGTTGCAGAGCTGGCCGTGGTGATTCCAGAGCAGGTTCCTCTTGGCAGGGTCCATTTTCTGCAACCCCCCAAAAGTGGGCCTAACAAGGCTCAGAAGCGACGTTCCGTTTCCCTACCTGAAGATGCTGCCCAGTTGCTTATTCGCCTGCCTGTCGGTGCTGGGCTTCCTCCTACCTCTGATGTCTACCTGATGCTTCACCACGATGATCGGTTTTTGGCTCCTGGTTTCTCCGTAGAAGAAATCAATGAGAACCGAAGCATGCGCCATCATCAGGCAGTAGATCAGCTCTGCTTCTACACGGGCCATGTGCTAAACCGCAGTCATGACTCGTTGGCTTCGCTCAGCACCTGTGGTGGACTGGTATTTATCGACACCAATCTATTGTCATTGTGGGGTGTGTCAGTGTGTGTGTGTGTGTGTGTGTGTATGTGGGGTGTGTGGATAGAGGATGGCACAGCCTTGCAGAATGTGGGTGTCTGTAGGATAGAGACGAAGGTTCAAGGGATGAACAGGAAGGCTGGGTGAAGAAGAGAACTGGAGGCTAAAACATACACTGAATGGTTTCAGGAACTGGGCATGGCTGGTCCAGTGAAGAGAAGGACCAGGGGAGACAAGATAGCAGTCTTCCAATGTTTGATGGCCTGCCACAGAGAGGAGGAAGGGGTCAAGCTATTCACCAAAGCACACCAAAGGCCAGAGAAGGAATAATGGATGGAAGCTGTACAGGAAGCTTTCAGGAAGAGATTGGACTGCCATCTGTCAGAAAAGGTGTAGGGCAGGGGTCTTCAAACTTGACAGCTTTAAGACTTGTGGACTTCAACTCCCAGAGCTCCTCCTCCAGTCATGTTAGCTCAGGAATTCTGGGAGTTGAAGTTCACAAGTCATAAACGTGACATGTTTGAAGACCCTTGGTCTCCTGCTTGGGTGAGGGGGTTGGATTAGATGACCTACAAGGTCCCTTCCAACTCTGTTAACCTGTTCTCAAGTTGGGTTCATCTCCTTAGGCAGAAAAGGTGTACATTTGTGTTAGCAAAACATTGGGGATTTTCAGTCGCATATTGAAATAGAGATTCCTTTCAGCCAGGCAGACATGAGGCAGAAAAAGATAATTCCTAAACTATTGAGTGAAAATTGAATTGAAAAGCCAGAATCAATTTCCAGTCAGAGGTTTAGGTTTAGGTTCTCTCTTTTCTTTGGCAAACTTTGGAATTTTCTTAGCTACCTTATAATACTCTCCATGAAAATTGTGCCATTTTCGCTAGACGTGTTACAGAATAGAATTGGAAGGGACCTTTGAGATCTTCTAGTCTAACCCCCTGCTCAAGCAGGACACCTTATACCATTCCAGACAAGTGGCTGTCCAGTCTCTTCTTAAAAACCTCCAGTGATGGAGCACCTACAACTTCTGAAGGCAAGCCGTTCCACTGGTTAATTCTCCTGACTGTTAGGAAAATTCTCCTTAATTCCACATTGCTTCCCTCCTTGATTAGTTTCCATCCATTGTTTCTTGTCTTGCTTTCTGGTGCTTTGGAGAATAAATTGACCCCCTCCTCTTTGTGGCAGCCCCTCAAATCCTGGAAGGCTGCTATCATGTCCCCCCAGTCCTTCTTTTCACTGGACTAGTCAAATCCTGCTACCCCTCTAGAGATTGAGTCTCCTTCAGAGGGGATATTTCAGAGATTGGAAGTCCTGGTAGGGATGCTGTGATACAGGTACTCCTTGATTTACAACCATCATTTAGTGACCAAAGTTACAACAGCATTGAACAAAGAGATTTATCACCATTTTTTCACTTATGACTGTTGTCACACCCCCACGGTCGCATGATTAAAATCCCGGTGCCTGGCCACTGATTCATATTTATGACAGTTCGAGTGTCCCGGGGTCATGGCGATCATCTTTAGCGACCTTGTGATGAGCAAAGTCAATGAGGAAGGCAGGCCCACTTAAATAATCATGTTACTAACTTAACTGCTGGGATTCATTTTACGATGATGACCGGTTGTCGGCAGTAAAACTCACTTCACAATTGTCTTGCATAGCAAGGGAAGCCCTGCGCTCAATTGTGATGTTGTCGCCGTCTACCAGTGGAAGGAAGGGATGCGGTGGTGGCTCAGTGGCTAAGACACTGAGCTTGTCAATCAGAAAAGGCGACAGTTCGGCAGTTTGAATCCCTAGCACCGCGTAATGGAGTGAGCTCCCGTTACTTGTCCCAGCTTCTGCCAACCTAGCAGTTCGAAAGCATGTAAAAAATGCAAGTAGAAAAATAGGGACCACTTTGGTGGGAAGGTAACAGCGTTCCATGAGCCTTCCCCCTTTAGTCATGCCAGCCACATGACCACGGAGACGTCTTCGGACAGCGCTGGCTCTTCGGCTTTGAGCACCGGAAATGAGCACCGCCCCCTAGAGCCAGAAATGACTAGCACGTATATGCGAGGGGAACCTTTACCTTTAAAGATTCTACGCTGGAAGTTGGACTAGAACTAGATCATTTCTCAAGTCACTTCCATTCCTTATATTATGAGTCTATGTAAGACCCCCCCGCCCCCCCCCGTCCTTTGCCTACCTGTAGCCTGTGCCTTATTTGCCCTTTGGGATAAAAAGCTCTGTGGAGTTTAGTTTGGAAAGATGACAGCGCTTAAAACCAGAGATCTATGCTCTGCCTTAGGTGAGCACCTGCAACCAGGTAATGGAATCCCAGCAGCTCCGTGATTGATGTTAGAAAAGGAGCTTGCTACTAAAAGTTTCTTGGGGCTTAAAAGTGATCCAGCTACTTTCCCTTTTGAAAAGCTATCAACATTTCCCCCTCCCCCCTTTTGTTAATCTCATTCATGAGCTGCCGAGCGTTCAGAACTGTCTTTCCTGCAGAGATGTTCACCAATGGGTGGAAAGACCTCTCAATTTAAAAAAAAGGAGCAGACAGGTGGGGATTTTATCTGTGGTAAGATTGATTGCCTGAGACAGGAAAGCAGCACAACAGAGAGATTATGCACCCTGCTAGCCAAAGGTTTAATGCAGAATTAGAGATGGGCGAAGCAAATCTGTTTTGCTGTCTTTGCAATGTATTGCAAATAAGGGTAGGGTGGTTTTTTGTTTTTTTGCACCTTTAAAATATTATGGAAATAAGGATTTTTTTTGCATTTTGTAACATTTTTGGATAAACAAACAAAAGCATCCCAGACCAACCAAGTCACAAAATAGTGCAGCAAGCAAGCTGCTTCATACTATATGCAATATACCCTGTTTTCCCAAAAATAAGACCTATCCCGAAAATAAGACCTAACATGTTTTTACATATATTCTTTATATAAGCCCTATCCCCCCCCCAAATAAGTCCTACTTAAGAGCCTGTGCAGTTGGCTACCCGCCCATTCCGTCTGATTGTTTGCAGTTTTGTGGCCACGAGGCAAGGCAGGGTGGCGGTAGAGCTGCCTCACGCACTCTGCACTGGACTTACCTCAGGGCCCCTGCAGCCAGGCCCTCCATGTCCTGACACAATCCTGGTGGTAGCAGCATCAAGAGCCACGTGCCGTAGGAGCCCACTTCTGCTTGCTTGTGGCCGCAACAGAGCAGGAGGCTGAGCAGTGTGATGCTGCTGTAGCTGCGAGGCAAGGCAGGAGTTGGGGTGTGGATGGCCTGGGTGCAGGGGCCCTGAGGTAAGCTGGTGTGGGGTGTGTAGGACAGCTCCACCACCACCCCCCGCCTCCTGGTGGTGGCACTGGTATGCCCTACAAACTCCTGCCCCACTATGAGCAAGCAGAAAAAGTGGGCCTCCTGTACATGGGGAAAAAAATAAATACCCCCTGAAAATAAACCCTAGTGCTTATTTTGGGACCCATCAGGGAAAGACGGGTAGAAAGTCCAGTACTTACAAGCATTCATTTGATGGCCAAAATTACAGTGGCACTGAAAATAATGATGTATGTGTTTCTTCATGGGCACTTAGTAACTGGCTCCTATCTATGAAGATTGCAGGGTTCCGGGTCAAGTGATCACCTTGTGTGACCTTCTGATCAATGGTGGGATTCAAATTTTTTTACTATCAGTTCTGTGGGCATGGCAGGAGAAGGTTACTGCAACATCTCCATTCCCTCCCCACCCCACTAACCTGCTTTCCAGCTCCATTCTCCTGTGCAGGGTAACAAAAGAAGACCCAGCTGATCAGCTGGGACTCAATGGGAGGCAGAGAATAGACGGGGGTGGGGCCAGTCAGAGGTGGGATATGCTGGTTCTCTGAACTACTCATAATTTCCTTACCGGGTCTCCAGAACTGGTCAGAACTGGCTGCATACCACCTCTGGTTCTGATAAGGAAGGTCAGTGGGGAAGCCAGATTCATATAATGACTGCATGATTCCTTTAAAAGTGGCAGCAATTCGCTTAATAACTAACCAAAAAATGTCATAATATTGAGTGTGACTCATGTAACAACCACGATGGAAATTCTGGTCCCAACCGTGGTGACAACTCAGAGACTGTATACCAGCATAATGTTGTTTTGTTTTTCCTATGCAATGAGACCTCAGTCCCAGAAAGTTAAGGAGGGGAATAAGAAATACCCAAGGACATTGTGGTTTGCTGCTTTCTTCCGAGATCTTATATTGAAAATCTCCCCGGTGTTAAGTTCATCGTTTGACCCTCCTTTATCTTCCAAGATTCTGTGGGATTGTTAATTGGAATTTCATCTGGGGAAGAAGAAAGCCGTGATTGTGAAGGGCAGTTACACTTATGACATCTGTGCACCATACATAAATCCAATAAGACGGGCGAAACCATGAGTTAAGCACTGGAGCAAGAAACATGGAGCGGCTCCTACGGCTGGTCTCCTTCCAGCCATGCTAACTGCATCAGCGTTGGCAGAGAGCAGACGGAGGGAAAAACTACACATCTTGAAAAGTACTCCTTAGACTTGAAATAGAGAACATAATATAACTTGGGACAGCTGTCGGCTCTAGGAATGCTGATCTCAATTTTGTAAAAGGCAAGAACAGTTAGAGACTGCTCCGTAGTGTTTTACAACACTCTCTGGGTGGTTTACAAGGTCAGCCTATTGCCCCCCAACAATCTGAGTTCCTCACTTTACCCACCTCGGAAGGATGCAAGGCTGGGTCAACCTTGGGCCCGGTCCCCAACCCAGAACTAAGGAGAAATTCCCTAACAGGAAGAACAATTAATCTGCGGAACAACTTGTCCTCCCCTCCTCGCCAGAAGTTGTGGGTACTCCAACACTGGAGGATTTTAAGAAGAAACTGAACCATTTGTCTGCAATAGTTTAAAGCAGGGGTGTCCAACCTTGGCAACTTTAAGACTTGTGGACTTCTTAAAGTTGCCAAGGTTGGACACCCCTGGTTTAAAGTCTCCTGCTGAAGCAAGGGAGTTGGACTAGAAGCCTTCCAAGGTTCCTTCCAATTCTGTTATTCAGGATAGAACTCCAGACCATGGGCAGAGTTGGCCTGCAATGCTGCCTTCTGACCACTGCACCACCAGGGTGCTGTTTTGGCAACGGAGAAAGAATAGCATCAAGGCAACTGAGACTGGGTACTGTCCAGCCATATTCTGAACTTAAATGGCTTCTGGTTTTTTTTCCTCCCTGAATCTACTGGTTTTTTTTTTTTGCACAATAGAATGAGCTGAAAGTATTGGGGGTTGAGTAGCATTGTTAAGGGAGGTGCACCCCATTCTGTGACCCTTTCTTGCCACAGTCGTTAAACGAATCTCTGTAATTAATGGAGTCATGCGGTTGTTAAGTGAATCTGGCTTCCCCATTGACTTTGCCTGTACGAAAGTTGCAAAAGGGAGTCACGTGACCCTGGGACGCTGCAACCATCATAAATATGAGTCAGTGGCCAAGCGTCTGAATTTTGATCACCGTTGCCCTTGTAACTTGGAACAGTCACTAAACGAACTGTTGTAAGTGGAGGGCTACCCGTATAAGACTGGGAGTGCCCGAATATGGATCATACATCCATGGAACTACTGCAGTGGTTGCAAATATGCAAGATGGTCGTTAAGTCATTTCTTTCAGTCTCATTGTAACTTCAAATGGTCCCTAAACAAATAGTTGTAAGTGGAGGTTCATTTATAGTTCTCAGCACGGATGGGATGCAAATATTTTTACTACCGGTTCTGTGGGTGTGGCTAGGTGGGAGTGGCTAGGTGGGTGTGGCCATGTGACGGTGGGCGTGGCTTCTTTTGCAGCATCCCCCCGCGTGCCCCTTTTTACCTCCTGGGCCTCAGGGAAGCGGTCTGAGCAAAGCAGTAAGACAGCGAGGGGGATCCTGGCACAACTGATTGTCAGAACAGCTGATCGTCGGGAGGAAATATAAATAAATACCGGTTCAGCCTAACTGGTAGCTGTTTTTTTACTACCAGTTGGGCTGGATGATAGCATTTTTTACTACCAGTTCTACTGGCCAAACCAGTAGAATACCACCACTGGTTCTCAGCCAGCTGTCTGGCATTATGATGCCGTCCATTTCCTCATACCAACCCTCCAATAATTCATTTGTGAAAGTCACCAGAAGTTTGAGACCAAGTCAGAGAAGAATATACCTTGCCTAAGACCAATCGGGCTCACTTTACTTGACAAATTACATTTGCAAGTTAAGCAAATTAAATTGGCTTACTTATTTGGCAAATTCAGTAGCCCTATTTTAGTCTTACGTGGTGCTTGAACTCAGACTTGGCTCTTGGTTTTTGGCTTGGGCTTTCATACAAAGGAAACAGAATTATTGGGGGAAAGCATAGTACAGTTAATTGTGGATAACCCCACTGTAGTAACACAGCTTATGCAATGTTTTAAATTTAATTGCACCGCCTAGAAAAACAACGCAGTAGAAAAACTTGTGGGAGGTCTCATTCCCATGTAGATTATTCCTGTCTGGAATTGCCTCTTCAGGCTCTGTAGAGAGATCATGTTTCCCTCCACTCATAATTTCATTCACTTAGAAAAGTACCTTAGGAAAACTACCTTTCTTTCTTCTTAGGAGAAAGTTGGGGGTTGGATTCTCAATGTACATCAAAACTACAGATATGGTAAACCCAGACCAAGGAAAATGTAATGCTTGGTGTAATGTGGGAAGCATCATTCTGGAGAAAAATTATATACAGATAGTCCTTGATTTACGACTGCAATTGGAACTGGAATTTTGGTGGTAACTCATGATGATTGTAAATCTGGGCAGTCCAATTTTATGACCATTTTTACAGGGGTCATTCAGTGAATAACTGCTCTCATCAGCCCAAATCTATTCTTGCAAGGGGACATTTTTGCCAGAGACCAGCAAAAAGTCACAAATTGTGGTCATGTCACTGTGAGATGCTGCACCTATTGAGAGTTTTGCAGTGATAATTCAGTGCCAGAAAAATAAACACAGATGGCTGATGCTTTATTTAACATCCTTATAAACGTAAGTAGATTTTACAAACCAGTTGTAGATTTCTCCAGCGTGGAGCAAAACTCAAACAAAAACATGTTGCAAGTTCAGAGCAGAGCTCCAGTCTTCAGCAAGCAAGCAAGCAAGCAAGTTAGTTTCATCTTCAATAGACAGACCCAGAGCTCCAACATAGCTGCAGAGTTTCAGAGCTTAACATAGAGGCGCGCCTAGGCTACTTTTAGTTTCAGTTTCCAGCCTAGACTACTTTTAGTTTCAGTTTCCAAACTATCCCCATTGGCTGATTTAGTTGCTATGCCTGTTCATTGGCTGACCTTGTTACCAAGTTGTATTCCAGTTCATGAATATACTGACAGCACCCAATTGTAAATATGAAGCAGAGACCAAGGTGTCCAAAAGCTGTCATGGGAACTGGAGGAGGGGGCAGTATGACCTTTTACCACATTCAGAAGTGCCATAAAGCACCTTTTCTGAGCTCCTTATAACTCTGACTGGTCATTTAATGAGTCATCGTAGATTGAGGACAACCTGTATGTGCCCACTAAGATTGGACATCGATTTGATGTGGCATAATCCAAAGGTGTGAAACAAATCACCTTTGCTTTTCCAATGATGCATTGGCAAGGAATTTCTTTTAGGTTTATTTTATTTAGGAAATATATATAGCTACATACTCGCTCACAGCAACTCTAGGCAATTTACAAATGATAAAAACACAGTATTATTTTTTAAAAAAATAAAAAACAATAATCCACCTCGCCCAACCAGGTGACAACCCACAGTTTAATAAGCCATTTGATGCACTCCATCTCACTCTGGGTTCCACAGGCCTGCTGGCAAAACTACGTCTTTAGGACCTTACAAAATAGTGTCAAGATGGAGGCCGGTCTAATTTCTGAAGGGATGATATTCGAAAAGGAGGGAGCCACCACCAAGAAGGCCCTTTTTCTGGTTCCCACCAGATGTACGTCCTTGAGGGATGGGACCCGCAAACATTCCTCGCTTTCCCACTCTAGTGGGTTGGGTGGATGTGACCAGCAAGAGATGGTCCCTCAGATAACCTGGTCTAAAGGTGCTTTAAAGGTGACAACCAGCACCTTGAATCACACCCGGAAGGAACTCTGCAACCAATGCAGCTCCCGCAGGAGAAGTGACACACGTGCACACCGAGGTCTGCACAAAACCATGCGGGCCGCTGCATTTTGCACAAATTGGGAGTTTCTGGATGCTTTTCAAGGGTAGTCCCATGTAGAGCATGAATTGTAGGTATCCTCAACGGTGCCAAAGAACGATGCTTCCCTCAAAACATCAGACCATTGTAGCAGAACTTTACTGTCACTTTGAATGTACACTGATCGGCATGCATTAAAATGAAATTTTGTCACCTATAGCTCTCAAAGGGTTACAGCCAATATACACTACATAAACAGGACAAAATAAAATAAAATAAAATAAATAAATACAAATTTATGCCTATACCCACATCTATCTATCTATCTATCTATCTATCTATCTATCTATCTATCTATCTATCTATCTATCTATCTATCTATCTATCTATCTATCTATCTATCTGTAATATAAAAGCGAAATACCACTCACGCATCATCACAACATCTCCAGAACCATAAAGCCTACAAACTTGAAATTTGGCACATATGTTCCTCTTACCTTCTAGGTGCTCCCTAAGAAAGGATTTTTCGAAATGACCATCAGAGCATTAATATTTCCTATATTATTATTAACACGCTGTGATGCTAAGGAGTTCTACTCCCCCTCCCCACCTGAAAGGAAATCTGTTCCAAATGCAAAACACAAACAGAGGAGAGGAGTTTCAGTTTTACTTTCACAGCACCAAGCAGCTTTAGTATAGAACAGTTGAGCTAAGCCACGCCCAGGCTCCTTGCTGTCTCCTTCTTGCTCACACAGCAAATACTGCTTCAGTTTCCAAACAGCCCTCAACTATCTCACACACTGACAGGATGCTAGCCAGATAAATACTGATGGATGCACAATTTTTTCCCTTTATTTTCCTCCCCAAAAACTAAGCCTGACCACATAGTTTTATAGTGAAGCACGGGTATAGAGCTGGTATATTATATGACACAGAGAGACAACACAGTCTAATTCGGGTGTATACATGTACATGGAGAGAAAAGCAGAGTTCCACTCCTTTTTGCTAGGGTTTGAACGCTGAGTTAAGTAAAGAGGCGGCACAATTGTCCTTTCTACGACACAACTAAGTAGGCAATTCTATGCTTATTCTCTCTGCCTCTGTGCTTCCCCCTCTTTTGTGGAGAGCGAAGCCAAGAATGTTAGCCCTCCACGTATATTCTGTAGAAACTCTGCATGAAGAAACATGACTAAAATATGCACCTGTTCTTGGATCTTTAATTACAAAGTGGAAGGGGGATATTCTTTGGAACATGTCTCTGCATAGCTGCTCTACATTTGCATGTTAAGAAAAGTCCTCCCTGAGCCCTCAAGATAACCTTTTCAAAAGACCCGAAAGACCAAAAAGCTAATACAATCCCGGGTTGTACAAACAGAGGCATAGAATCAAGATCACGTGAACTATGATTGCCGCTTTATAAAACTCTAGTAAGGCTGCACCGGGAATACTGCATCCAATTTTGGTCACGGTACTACAAAAAAGATGTTGAGATTTTGGAAAAAGTTCAGAGAAAGAGCAACAAAGATATTCAAAGACCTGGAGGCTAAACCATATGAGGAACAGTTGCAAGGATGGGTCTGGCTAATCTAAAGAAAAGAAGAATTAGATGATAGCAGTCTTCCAATATTTGAGGGGCTGCCATAAAAAAGAGAGTTTCCCATTATTTTTCCAAAGATCAGAAGGCAAGACAAGAAACAATGGTTGGAAACTAATCAAAGAGAGAAACAACCTGGAATTAAGGAGAAACTTCCTAACAGGGAGGACAATTAACCAGTGGAACAGCTTGCCTCCAGAAATCGTGGGTGCTCCATCAAGTGGGATGCAAATATTTTTACTAGGTTCTGTGGGCGTGGCTAGGTGGGTGTGGCTATATGGCTGGGTAGGCATGGCTTTTTTTTGCAGCCCCCTCCCTGCATTCCATTTTTTTTGCCTTCTGGGCCTCAGGGAAGCCCCCTGGGTGAAGCAGTAAGCAAGGGGGATCCCGGAACAGCTGATCATCGGAACAGCTGATCGTTGGGAGGAGAAAAAAAAAAGAAATACCAGTTCACCTGAACTGGTAGCCGTTTTTTTAACTACCGATTCAGCCAAACTGTAGCATTTTTTTACTACCGTTTCATGTGAACCAGGCCAAACCGGTAGAATCCCACCACTGGTGCTCCATCACTGGAGGCTTTTAAGAAGAATCCAGACAGTTACTTATCTAAAGTAGTGTAGGTTCTCCTGCTTGAGCAGGGGGCTGGACTAGAAGACCTTCAAGGTCCCTTCCAGCTCTTTCTTTCAATTCTAAGTGGATTTGTCCTTGAGAAGCTAAGCGAGGGCCCAGCGGTTGCCACCTACTGATTAAAATAGCCACCCGGTATATTTCAGTGCATTTTAATGCTTTCCAATGACTTCTATGGGCAGCCCTTGACTTACAACGGTTCATTTACTGACCGTTTGAAGTTACAATGCCACTGAAAAAGTGACTGATGACCATTTTCCAGACTTACGGATGTTGTGGCATTCCTGTGCTCACATGATCAAAATCCAGGTGCTTGGCAATCGACTCCTATTAATGACGGTTGCAGAGTCCCTGACTTGTGGTTTCCCATTTTGTGACTGTTCTGACCCAACTGGGTTCCCAGAGAGCAAACACAGACAAAGGCAGCAGCCCCCACCTTTCAAGGTTTAATCACAAATGCTGTTCCTTTACAGATAAAAGGCTGCTTTCCACCAATTATCTCCGACAAGAAAGAGCCTTGCCAAGTTGTTTGTCAAGGCTGCCAAAAACCCAGAGATAAGAACTAATTTACAAGATTCACAAACTAAGATGTCCACCAGTTGAGTTTAAAAGCTTCTTTGCTGTCTGCAAAGAATGCTTTTGCAAACCTGGCTTTTATCCTCTTGAGGGAGGGGCCATAAGCTTGCAGCCTTACTCCTGAGTCACCTGTGCTGCTGTAACTGCTCTTTCCTGCGAGCAATCCTGCGCACATGTGCACTTGGCTCAGGCTCCTCGGGAACCTCCTCGTCGCTGCTGCCAGCCCCCACAATCTCTGAAGGCAGCAGTCCACTCCCAAATGGTCCTGGCCCCTCATCTGAGTCCTCGCTCTCCTCAGCCATCTGCACCTGCTGCCAGCTAACCACAACAGCGACCTTCTGACAAGCAAAGTCCATGGGGAAGCCAGATTCACTTAACAGCCATGTTCTTAGCGTAACAGCTGCAGTGATTTACTTAACAACTGTGGCAAGAAAGGTTGTAAAGCTGGGTACAATTCACTTAACAAATGTCTCGCTTAGCAGCAGAAATGTCAGGCTCAATTGTGGTCATAAGTCGAGGACTGCCTGTATTGTGGACCCTAGGAAATCTTTTTGGGTTGACCTTGGCCCCTGGAGTGGCTTGTTGGAGGCTGCAGGCCATCAAATGGGATGAGCCCACAGTTATCATTTAAATTTTACTTAATTAATTTCTGTTCATGTGTATGTTTCCCATGCATTAAATAATTTTCTCCCTGGGTCCCATTTGTGGATATTTGTGGCGGGGTGAGGTTCCTGAGCAGAGGTGGTATTCAGCAGGTTCTGACCAATTCTGGAGAACCGGTAGCGGAAATTTTGAGTAGTTCAGAGAACTGGCAAATACGACCTCTGACTGGCCCTGCGCCCATCTATTCTCTGCCTCCCGAGTCCCAGCTGATGAGCTGGGTCTTCTTTTGTTGCCCTGCACAGGAGAATGGAGCTGGAAAGCAGGTTAGTGGGGTGGGGAGGGAATGGGGATTTTGCAGTATCCTTCCCCTGCCGCGCCCACCAAGCCACGCCCACAGAACCGATAGTAAAAAAAATTTGAATCCCACCACTGTATATCCTGAGGCCTAACTCAAGCCTATGAAGCCTCTTAGAGGTGCTGAAGTCTAATCTGTGGCAGCTTTCCCAAAGAACCTCTTAGCCCAAAATGTGACTTGCCGTGCAAAGCAGCTGTAATGGTCTTAAGAGGTGTAAGGATGCTAATTGCTCTCAGCTTCCCAATTCCAGTTGTGAGGCTGCCACAGAAAACTTAAGGAGCTCTTACTGAGCTGTGTCTAGTTTGCTGGATTGGCTAACAGTGCCCTCTTGCTTCCTTCCCCCAAAATAAATTAACGTGAAATGAAATAGACTCCGACTTCTTCTGGCAACGTTGCTCAATGGGCTTCTCTAATGAGATGCAGCCTTTATCCCAAAGGTGCTTTTAAAAAAACAACTGGAGTTTTCTTGGTTTTTTTTTCCCCTTGAAAACATTTCACTTTGCATCCAAGGAGCTGCTGATAACAGTTCTATAGAAGAATTATTGAGTCTGTCATCTGCACCTCTGTAACTGGTTTGGTTCTGCAACCCAACAAGACAGGCACAGATTTCAGAGAGTAATTAGGACTGCAGAAAAAACAATTAACTGCCTTCAATTGAGGACCTGTATACTGCATGAGTCAAAAAGAGGGCTGTGAAAATATTTATAGACACCTCACAATCTTGGACATAAACTGTTTCAACTCCTACCCTCAAAACAACACTATAGGGCACTGCACACCAGAACAATTAGACACAAGGACAGTTTTTCCTTCGAACGCCATCACTCGGCTAAACAAATAATTCCCTCAACACTGTCCAACTATTTACAAAATCTGCACTATTATTACTATTAATTTTCTCATCATTCCTTATCACCCATCCCCTCCCACTTGGGCCTGTATGACTGTAACTTTGTCGCTTGTATCCTTACAATTTATATTGACTGTTTCCTAGTATAATTTGATTCCTTATTGTACCTTATGACTATTATTAAGTGTTGTACCTGATGATTCTTGACTCTTGACGAATGTATCTTTTCTTTTATGTACACCGAGACAAATTCCTTGTGTATCCAATCACACTTGGCCAATAAAGAATTCTATTCTATTCTATTCTATTCTATTCTATTCTATTCTATTCTATTCTATTCTTCATTCTGAACTCAAGAAGCTTCTTGGATGAGAAGCGAAACATTTTCAGGGGGGGCGGAAACCCATGAAATTCCAGTTGCTTTTTGAAAGCACTTTTGGGATAACCATGTCCTGGATTATTGAGAATCTCCATAGATGACCCAGCCCTTGGTCTTTGGCCATCTCAGAAAATAGAAGCCTGGTTGATCGATTCATTGCTTGATCAGAAAGTGGCATCACAAACACAGCATTGTGATCGTTGTGTAGGAAAGTGTTTCTCAGCCTTGGCAACTTTAAGTTTTGTGAGCTTCATCTCCAGAATTCCCCAGCTAGCAATCTTAAAATTGCAAAGGTTGGGAAACACACATTTTGGAAGAGCCTGCTGTATAAACTCAGCCACTGTACCAAGGATTTAGTGTGACACTCCTCCTAGGAGTTGGATGCTAACTACAAGAATAATATACTTAAGTGTTGCTGGGTTGCTCTTAAGGTTACAGCTTCCATTCCTAAGGTTTGCAATCACCACATACCCAAAAGAACGAGGGTTTAGATCAGATGCATTGGCTAGAATGCCAAAACATAGTTAGAATGTCCAGAAAGAGGTTTGTTTTATTTCCAAACATTTCCTGCTTTGTCTAAATAATCTTGGGATGTAGGAGAGAATGGCTCTCTTACTTTGAGGTTAAGTTATATTTGATGGACCGCTTGGAGCTGTACTGCGTTAATGACACATCTCAGTTGTAAGCAAAGACAAAGAATGTGTGTGGTATGTGCGAGCCTGTATAAATTATAACACATATGTAATGTAGATTGTAAATCACATTAATGTAGACAGCTGTTCTATATCCCAGAGAGTTTGTTTGGGTGACTGCTTGGCTGGTATAAAAACCTTTAAATGAATGTTATATTTCTAGCTTTCTTCTCTATAGTGGGTTTACATAAGAGTAAAATTAGAAAGAGGAGTGTCCTACATCCTTTTGTACCGAAGGATTGTTGAGATTTTGTAGAAAACTCTCAAACTGTTTTATATGTTGTTTATTTATGGTAGCTAAAAATAGCTTCGTGGTATTGCAGAGTATCTATAGTGATGGAGGAAGCTGATTTTAATAATATCGTGTACTGTTAGACTTGACTTCATCTGTTCTTGCACTTTGTAAACCCGTAAGGTACTGCTTTTCCAGCATGTCTTTGTGGCTTAAGCTGATTGGGGGCATGTTATCATAGTTAGATTTATCATCTTAGTTTAGCCTGTGAATGTTTTTGTGTTCAGTTGTGCTTTCATGTGAATCTTGAATAATGTGATGTAGATGCAATATCCTTAATATATATTAAAGGTAAAGGTTCCCCTCGCACATAATACGTGCTAGTCATTTCCGGCTCTAGTGGGCAGTGCTCATCTCCATTACAAAGCCAAAGAGCCAGTGCTGTTCGAAGACGTCTCCATGGTCATGTGGCTGGCATGACTAAACGCCGAAGGCTGTTTACCTTCCCATCAAAGTGGTCCCTATTTTTCAACTTGCTTTTTTTTTTTACATGCTTTCGAACTGCTAGGTTGCAGAAGCTGGGACAAGTAACAGGAGCTCACTCCGTTATGCAGTGCTAGGGATTCGAACCACCAAACTGCCGACCTTTCTGATTGACAAGCTCAGAGTCTTAGCCACTGAGCCACCAGGGTTTAAATCGTGATTTTTGCAGAGTGGATAATCAGACCATGGGGATCCAAAAGGGATGACATTTATGGGATATTTTCAGCCAGGAATGTATGTTAAAGATTTTGCTTAACCATGTTATTGATAAGCATTAAGTTACCAAACATAAAAGGAACAGTTGGAAACTACTAATATGAAGTCTTGATCACAAGCCTTTCTGGATAGTACTAATAAAGTGAATATTTTTAGCTCAGGGTTGAAATGAGGTGTCTTTGGTGCTCTCTAAGCTTTGTTGTTTCCTTGCAGACGTTTCATTACCCAACTAGGAAACATCATCAGTATTAGAAGAGAGTGGGGTTTGCTCTCTATTCTAGCACCGATGATGTTACCTAGTTTGGGTAATGAAATGACTGTAAGACAACAGTTGTGGTTAGAGAGTGCCAAGGACTCCTCCTTTCTAGACAGTGTTTCCAGTGTTTTGTTTTTTGGGATGGGATCTTGTTTTCATGATTGCTCAAACATTTTGGGCAGACATAATCTCAACTTATCCTTTAAAAAAAACCCACTAGTTCTGCCAGCTCATATACTTTTCAAATAACTTTCCTTCTCTGTAGTCAAGATGGGAGAAATTTGCAAAGCAGGTAGAGGATACGGGTACTTTCGTAGCTATGAGGTGACCAAGGGGTTACTTGGGAATGTCTCATCTTCTATTAATTCTTTTACCACACAGTCTTCTCTCCAGCAATCCAGCATTCCTAGGTTCTCCCTTTTCCATTCAATCTCAAGGGGAGCCCCCTTCTGTCTTTTATTTACCCACACTGTGTGCGTGTGCCAATAGAGAGGCTTTGAAAGGATGGAAAAAGGTGTGAGAAGAAGGGGGAAAAACAGCACCAGGAATAGCATACTCCACCTTTACGTAAACTCAAAGGAGCCCCTAAGAGAAATTACAAATTCTTAAGCTCCTGACAACACAGGAGAAATGAAGAAGCTTATTGCTTAGGGCAGGGGTGTTAAACTTGGATTTTATTGAGGGCTGCATCCGGGTTGTGTTTGACCTCAAAGGGCCAGAGGTGGGGTGTGACCAGGGATGGGCGTGGCCAGCTCAACATCACTCATGTTGGGGGCACCTGTGGTGGCCAAGTGCTAAGGCAGGACTTCCCTGAGACCCTCCCTCATTCTGATTATAATCTTCCTTCCTTCCTTCCTTCCTTCCTTCCTTCCTTCCTTCCTTCCTTCCTTCCTTCCTTCCTTCCTTCCTTCCTTCCTTCCTTCCTTCCTTCCTTCCTTCCTTCCTTCCTTTTCTTCTTTTTCCTTCGCTCTTCATTCTTTCTTCTTCCTTCCCATCTTCCCATCTTTTTCTTTGTCTTTCCTCTTTGTCTTTCCTCTTTCCCCTTCTTTCCTGTCCCTTCTTGCATGCTCAAATGCAAAACGGGAAACATTTCTCCTTTTGCTTTGTTTTTAGTTTGTTTTGCCAGCCCTCTGAAAAGCAAAAATGGGGTGCAGAGGGGCCTGCGTGCAGAGGCACCTTGGGCTGCCCCTTTGCTGTTTCCAGGCTGGGCCAGTGGGCCAGATCTAAGCACTCCACCCATGGGCCAGATCTCCCCTGTGGGCCTTGAGTTTGACACCCCTGGCCTAGGGGGTAATTTTTGGAGAACTGGAACAACAGATTTTTGAACCCAGCATTAACCTTTAGGTGTCCCAATGGTGCTTTTCCAAAAGGCAAGTGGACTTTTTTGTTTTTGTTTCTTCCTTGAGAACCTTTCACTTCTCATCCAAGAAGCTTCTTCAGTTCTGAAGAACCTTTGGGGGCAACCATGACTTGAATAGTTGACAACCTCCTTAGACATTGAATGTTTAGGTGGTTTGGGTGCAACCATGCTCCAAGATTTGAACCTTTGGGGCAATCACAGTCTGACTGAAAATCTCCTTAGATATTTAACCTTTAGGTGGGTTTCTGTTTTGGTGGACAGGTTGGCCATATCCAGATCGGTCTAGAACAGGTGCAGATACAGCCTGTAAATAGCTCTGAATCCTCATTTCATGGGAAAGAGCACTACGTCAGGAGGAAGAGGTCCAGCCAGGGCCATTCTTTGAAGTCAACGATCCCCGTGGAGCACTGCAGTGTGTTACCAGGTGGGTGAGTAGAGATCCATGTGGTTACGGCACTTACTGTCAGGCAGGAAGAATCGGGGCCATACATTAAGTTCCAGTTAAGATGATGTGTTCTGACCAAGGCTTCCCGAGACCGTAATTAAACACATGCTTAGTTAAAACAACTCTTGTTTTATTTCAATGCTGGGAATTAAGTTCATTCCCAGCCTGTAATGAGTCCCAAACAGTCCCTCGAGATAAGCACCCACCTTTCTCTCCTTTGAATTGCTGCCAACAACTAAAGTGCCAAATGAACTATAAAAAAGCCAGACAAAGTACGAAGTCCACACAGAGCTTCAGGGTTTAATCCGAACAGAGCAAACGACTTTGCTTCCTGCAAAGGTTTCTCAAACCTTTGCATGTCCTTTATACCTTATGGGAGGGGAAATCACCTCCCAGCCTTGCTCCCGAGTCGCCCCTTTTGTCTCAACTGTTCTTGCCTTCTAGCAGCTGTGCGCACACACACACTGGGAACAGGCTCCCCTTGTTCCTCTGCCTCGCTGCTGCCAGCCTCCGGAGTCAGCACACCACTCCCAGCTGGTCCTGGCCCCATCTCTGCAGAGGATGCAGGACCATCATCCGAGTCCTCCCCAGACTCCCGGACTGGTCCCTGTTCTTCCCCACTGTCCAATTCCGCTGCTGTCTGCACAGGCTGCCGGCAAACCACAACATGATCTATTGCTCATGACTATACACAAGAATGCAGTCAACGAACTGTCAGCACTGCATTGGCTCTAGAAAACAGTCAGTGGAATTCAAGAGGGGTTGGACTTAGATTGTTTATGGGAACATAACGATTCTAGGCTGATTCCTCTTGAGTCCCACCCCAGCTCTGCAAGCTCTTCTCCTACATTTAATATCTTGGGTACTGTGGGATGGGAGATGGAACAAGAGCATATACCCTGGTACAACAGATCTGACTACTATTCATATATTACCCTGTCCGTTCACCTGCAAACAGTGTCCGGGCAATATACTCCATGCATACACCAGGCCTAAGCAGATTGGTCTGTGTTTATGGTTCAATGTAACGTTCAAACTTATGCAAAAATATTTTCAGCAGAAAGGGTCAATGGCTTAAACCTCCCTTTATCCTGCTGTGGAGAATTTGTGGTAT
Source organism: Notechis scutatus (assembly GCF_049901735.1). Lineage (NCBI taxonomy): Eukaryota > Metazoa > Chordata > Lepidosauria > Squamata > Elapidae > Notechis > Notechis scutatus. The sequence continues at coordinate 12,827,947 of NC_142019.1, forward strand.
ACATTACATCAGCCTGTGGAATGCCATAAATCTCAGTTGTGTGTTTTGTGTACAGGGTGGATCACATATTATTTTTTAGACAATAGAAGAGATCAAACAGGCCCAGTGTTGCAAGTGGATTATAACACTATGGCCATTATAATTATAATGCTACATTCTTGCAACATATTAAACCACAAACGTTTATGTCTAAACTGCAATGGCTAAGCTGAAAATCAACAAACTACATTATGGAAACCAGAACGTTGTGTTAAGCTATATTTTGGGTAGGCTTATTTTGCCCTAACATTTTATGTAAGGCAGAATCAGAATATATTTATTATGACTTTATATATACAGAAATGAAGCATAATAAATAATAGTGGTCAGGCAAAATCCCCATTCCCTCCCCACTCCACTAACCTGCTTTCCAGCTCCGTTCTCCTGTGCAGGGCAACCAAAAAAGACCCAACCGATCCGCTGGGACTCAATGGGAGGCAGAGAATAGATGGGGTTGGTGGCTTCAGTCAGAGGTGGGATTTTCTGGTTCTCCGAACTACTCAAAATTTCCGCTACTGGTTCTCCAGAACTGATCAGAACCTGCTGAATCCCACCTATGTCAAGGGCTACCTGTATTGTGGGAATGCAGCTTTTCTAGAAAATAAGATGAAGCCTTTTATTTATTTATTTTAGTGCTCAGAGAAGTTTGTAATCTGATTGGCATCTTCAGAAACACGCTTATTTTGCTCTCATCAACTACACAAATACTTGGGAGAAAAACATCTCAACCCTTTATTGAGAAATGCTTATTTAAGCTATAAGAATGTAATCAAACATGTAATGGTTTTTTTCCCGATGGCTGCAAACATGCTGTTTTCCTGGGGAATCTAGTGTTCCTTTCTTAATCTCTTTCCCCAAAATCTCAGCCGGTGATGTAAACTCTCATTACAGAGGATGGATTTGGTATAAAACCCAGCTGAAAACAAGGCAGAACTGTCCTCTGAAACAAGGCCATGAGCCCTCCGTATATTGTTCTGAGATAGGTCAGCTGCAAAAGTTTGGGTTTGCTAAACCACATTCTTCTTCTAAAGTCTTAAATTGTGTGAGAGACAGGAACGTGTTTCAAAGGAACACACTGGTTTTATTTCTAACATCTAAAAGGCAAGCAAAAAAGGCAGGCATGAAAAAAAAAACATTTCTAAGGCAAAAGAAATCTCAACTGTCAGTGAAGATTTAAATGTATTCATTCATTCATTCAATCAATGTAGGTGTCACCTGACTCCAAATTAAGATAGTGAGGCTCACAATATAAAGCACAGTATAAAGATTCTATCAGAATGAAAAACACGAAACGAGAGAACAAAGCTGTGAATCTGGTTAGCAATAACAACACAAATATCACACCCATAAGCAGATTTAAGAGAAAGTGGTTGTTTGGAACAATCTGTAGGCTGGCTATAGTCAAAATAAATTTCTTTAGATTCATTTTGGGTTAGAAGTTGTAATTAAGCTCACACATTAAGCTATTCTCAGTTTTGTTCATCATAATTGGCTGAATAAACCCAATTGCCTGGGTGCACCTATAATGTTAAGGCAGGATTACCCAACTGGATATTCTCCAGTTTTATGGATTTTGCAGCTTGTAGAATTCTTTGCAATAAAAGCATCTATGGAGTTCTAGGTTGGAGAAAATTGTATTAGGGCATAAGTCATGCATTTCCTGAAATGTTGAGCTGTGAATCATTAAGGTATGGATCAAACTATATCTGATAAGAGGGAGAATTCATATTATCCTACCATTATCCTATCAGGACTTATCTATGAAATCCCTCCATAAAGTAAACTTCAGTATCCATGCTAAAATAAATGAAAATACACATCTTCCTGATTGAAGACCAACCTTTTTATACTGAGCCATAGTGGCACAGTGGTTAGAATGCAGTATTGCAGGCTAACTCACTGCTCACTGCCAGGAGTTCGACTCTAACCAGCTCATAGTTGACTCAGCCTTCCATCCTTCTGCGGCTGGTAAAATGAGGACCTAGATTGTTGAGGGCAAGAGGCTGACTTTGTAAAACCGCTTATAGAGGGCTGTAAAGCACGATGAAGTGGTATATAAGTGCTATCTCCATATGGAGCCTCTGATTTAATTTTATTACTAATAATTGCTTTATTTTTAATGGGTGTTCTGATTTTAGCGTACTTTGTAAATTAACTCATGAGAGCAATGCCATGTAAAAATTCTGAATAAAAAGCAGTCAGAAAAGTTGTAACACATTATTGGTCTTCCTTGGTGGTCTAATCAAATCTTAGAATCCCTACGCCCAAGTAGGATATGGTGGGGAATCTTGTTTGCTAGTAAAATACAATAGTAGCATAACCTGGGATGGAGTTCTAGAATACCTACTTTTGTTTTTGAGACTACGTAGACAATACTCATTAGTGATAGCACTTCCCAGTAAAAGCATTCTTGCCTTACTCATAGAAGCACTTGTAGATAGGTGAACACAGAAAAATAAAGACAATTTGCCATTAAGCAAGCAAATTCTTATTGCTTCCACGATTTAGAAAAAAACTCTGAAGATGCTTTCCTAGTTTGGAAAAAGCTCTGAATATTTTTTTTTTTTCAAAAGCCAATTATTTTATTTCTACCACAGTGCTGTTCATTTGATAATGATGTTTAGGAGATTTTGTGGTATACTCAAGGCCCAGGTATCAATTGTGGACCGTTGTTTCCCAGTGCATAAATCCTAAATATGCGTTGATTCAGGTTTAAATAATTTTCTCCTGCATCTTTAACCATCATCCTTCTACCATGTTATATTTTTGCAGCTGTAGGTTTAACTTGGCTTGGAACATCTATTGTTATGGCCAAAAACTACGCATGCTAAAAATAGCAAGCAATGTAATGAAAACTCTCTTATCCCTTATTAGGAAGTACATGTTGTAATACGAACAAGTGCATTTTTGGATGACAGCTTATGTTAGATGTATTGTGAACTCAAAACGTTACGGGCTGTAAAACTGGCAACCATCTTGTATGTGTACCTCTGTTCCTTGATCTCACATTTTCCTAATGTGATGTTCTCTGGATGGAAACTCTAGGCTGGAAACTCTAAGAGTTAAAGTTTCCAAACCTACTGAGTGCACCAGTCAACAAAAGAATTGCTTTTCCCGTGCCAAACTCATTTTAAATCTAATTTAAATAGCAATAGCACTTAGATATATATGCCACTTTACAGCCCTCTCTAAGCGGTTTACAGAGTCAGAACTATTGCCCCCAACAATCTGGGTCCTCATCTTACCGACCTCGGAAAGATGGAAGGCTGAGTCAACCTTGAGCCGATCAGGATCAAACTCCTGGCAGTGGGCAGAGTCAGCTTGCAATACTGTATTCTAACCACTGTGCCAGAGCTCTTGGGAGAGGGAGGGAGGGAAGTGGGGAGGAGAGAGAGAGAGAGAGAGAGAGAGAGTATTCTTAGAGAGAATATAGACAGATAGACAGAAGATAGATAGAGATAGATAGATGTATGCTAGATAGATTTTTATTTTTTATTTATTTATTTTATTTTACTTGTCAATCGCTTACAAGATAATAGGTATAAGTATAAACATGAGTAAGAATACAGGACATAGGTACAAATAAATGGGGACAATAGGACAGGGACGGGAGGCATGATGGTGCACTTATGCACTCCCCTTACAGACCTCTTAGGAATGGGGTGAGGTCAATAGTGGATAGTTTCACACATGGTTGGAAAAAATGATAAAACAACACATAGACTTTAAACCAGAGATTTTTTATTGGGAATTATACCGGAAATATACAATAAAGAATTGAAGTATTTGATTGTAAATGTTTTAACAGCAGCTAGATTTGTGTTTGCTAAGAATTGGAAAAACAATAAAATACCTATGCAGGAGGAAGTTATTAAGAAAATTATAGACTGAGCTGAAATGAGTAAATTGACAGTTGAAACTAGAGAACAAGAAGATGAACAATTTTATATGATATGGGATTTGTTTTATCAATGGTTGGACAAAAAGACATGGTAATGTAATAGATTTGTTGATTTTGTAATAGGTTTAATAGATAGATATAAAATATAATATAGACATATATAACCATTGGATGAAAGTATGATATAAATTTTAAAATAAAATTTAAAATATCTCATATAAAGTGATAGAATAAATAGTTTGGTCATGGATGATTAATAATTGATAACCATATAAGCATATGTTAGCTTGATAATGTGGAAATTTATATAAATTAAGAAATGACTACAAAAGGATAGCACAAAAGATTTGTAACCAACTGACACACTGTATGTATATAAGATGGAAGATGGTTTTTATGTTTTGTTTGTATATGTTTGTCTTAAAAAAATAAAAACTTTTTTTTCAAAAAAAAAATAGTGGATAGTTTAAGGTTAAAGGAGTGGGGTTAGAGGATGTAATAACAGAGTCAGGTAGTGCATTCCAGGCATTGACCACTCTGTTGCTGAAGTCGTACTTTCTGCAATCAAGTTTGGAGCGGTTAACATTGAGTTTGTATCTGTTGTGTTATAGAGTTAGCAATTTTTATATTTATTATAATTAGATACAATTATATTTATTATAATTAGATATAATTAGATTAAATAATTAGATGATAGTTAGCAATAGCCCTTAGACTTCACAGTGCTTTATTATGCCCTCTCTAAGCGGTTTACAAAGTCAGCATCTTACCCTGAACAGTCTGGGTCCTCATTTTACCCACCTCGGAAGGATGGAAGGCTGAGTCAACCTTGAACCGGTCAGGATCGAACTCCTTGATAGTTGGTGAAGATTCGCTTTCCACCCCTAATTACCCTTGTCTATTTATGATGGCCACCCCAAACATCACTACTTAGGAATGAACAAGATGTACATTCTTTAGACCAGGGGTGTCCAACCTTGGCAACTTTAAGACTTGTGGACTTCAACTCCCAGAATTCCTCAGCCAGCAAAGCTGGCTGAGGAACTCTGGGAGTTGAAGTCCACAAGTCTTAAAATTGCCAAGGTTGGACACCCCTGCTTTAGACCATGGTTTTCATTATAGTTCAAAGTGAAAAGTTTATTTTGCGGAACAATACAATTCCTGAGGGTGATGAAATGAACCAAAAACGGATTGTGTTTATGTTCTCATAAATCCACCTAGTGAGACATTGAATTTTCTAAGTTTACCAAGAATAACTTTAACCCAGCCACGTCTCAATCTCAGAGTTATTACAAAGATAAATTGGGAAGGAGGGAGACCTGTAAGAACTATGAGATGAACTGACTGGAGAATGGTTCTGTAAGGATATATAATAAATCTGTTGCTACAGGGGATTCTATTGTAAGCGGCTAAAGAATCCCCATATTTGACAATCAGATTCATAGCAAGTGGGAGAAAGCATGTAAAAAACAGGACAAAGCTTTGGTTGTATGGTTGAATCCACTCTCTTTATTTCTGTTTTACCTCCCTCTGTCAGATGTCTCTGACAGCAAACAGGAAATTGTCCATGTTTCTATCTGCCTTGCTGTATTGCTGGAGTGAGGTATTTTTTTGATTTACTGATGCCTTTGAGCCGGTATTGTCTCCCTGCAATTGCCTGGACAAGTCCGTGCAATTTTCCTGGCAAGATTTCAATGGTGTGCCATTTGCCTCTTTCCTAGGGCTGAGAGAAAGTGACTGGCTCCATGCCCAAAGTGGGATTAGAACTCACAGCCTCCCGGTTTCTAGCCACGTACCTGAACAACTAAACCAAACTGGTTCTGAATGGGATTATGAATAAGGCAATATATTTATACCTGGACAGATTTATGTAAAATAAGGGATCCTTGAGATCTCCAGATCCCCAGCCCTTGTTAAGCTTTGAAAGATCGGACCAGCAGGTGAGAGCTTGGAAGTGAACACAGGAAGGAGTGTGTTCACTTAAAACTGGGAAGATAAGTTTGAAATGCCTGGGTTTCTGGCAGGGATATAATTGTGTTTTGAGGCCTGTGAAGTTTTTGAATCGTAGTCTTCAACGATAACCTAATTAACAGGGGTAGGACTCAATTTATGGGTATGGTCCAACTAAAAGCATTAATTTGGATGTCATTTACTTTCTGTCGTTTGAGTCAGCAGTTGGCTTTCCTGGTGAGGCAGTGAAATTGGGGAGGTCGATAGAGGTCAATGATCTCCTGTGACAAATTGTGTGATTACACTAATCTCTTCTTCACATACAGAACTGAGTTGGCAAGGAAGGACCCACTGCTTAAGGAGCTCAGATAACTCTTTCATTCTTTCCTCTTATGGCTTTTCCCATGATAAGGGACTCTTAAGCAATTTATAAGGAGGGGCTGATGGCTCAGTGGTTAAAGGCGCTGAGCTTGTCAGCTCCAAAGCTGAGAGCCTGGGTTCGAAACCCAAACACTATTGATGGATATTGATGGAGTGAGCTCCCGTTCCCTGCCCCAGCTAAGAGTTTGAAAGCATGAACATGTGAGTAGATAAATAGGTACCACTTCAATTGGAAAATAACAGCGTTCTGTGCACCTCGGTATATAGTCATGCTGGCCACATGGCCACAGAAGCATCTTTGGATAATGCTGGCTCCCTCAGCTAAGAAATGGAGATGATGAGAATTCTTTAATTTCACAACCATAGATTTAACCATCCTAAACCAAGCCAAGTCCAAAATCACCGGGGAATTTCTAGAAGAACTGGCACTCTGACAAATCAGCCAGCAATAGACACATAGACCTTAACAACATCTGTAGACTATGCAAAAGAGATAATCAACCAGCCCAAAAGAGAACTAAAAAACTCCAGCACCTCTCCACCAGCAATCAGCTCACAAAGTTGGATTTCACAGGCCTTCCAGTGAAAGTAAATGCAGGAGATTCAGGACCAATAGAAGGAAATACTTTTTTTTTTTTTTCATGCAGAGGGTAGTGAAACTCTGGGATTTGCTGCCAGTGTTTTTGCTCAAGGCAGCCAGCTTTGGAAGGTTATCAAAGAAAATTGGACAGATTCCTGTAGGATCAAGGCATCAGCGATGACTAATTTCAATGGCTATTTGCTGCAGGCAAACCTTTGGCGCTAGTTGTTAGTTGACAGTGAAAAAAAAGCTCTTATCCTCCATCCTAAATCTGTGAGTTTCCCAAATGGATCTAGCTTAGATGAAAAAGATCCAGAGAATGATCCAGAAAGCTCTTCTTCTCTTCTGGAATGGAGCTATTTTTCAGGATTTTCAATCCATCGGAATAGACCTTGGAGCCTTCTACTTCAGCCCCCTGCTCAAGCAGGAGGCTGTGTACCATTTCAGACAGGCGGCTGTCCAGCCTCTTCTTTGAAACCTCCAATGATGAAGTACCGACAACTTCTGGAGGCAAGCTGTTTCACTGGTTAATTGTCCTCACTGCAAGGAAGTTTCTCCTTAATTCTTGGTCTTAGTGGACAACCAGCTAAATAGGAGCCAGCAATGTGCAGCGGCAGCCCAAAAAGCCAATGCAATCCTAAATTGCATTAACAGAGGGATACAATCAAGATCAAGTGAGGTACTAATACCACTCTATAAAGCCTTAGTAAGACCACACCTAGAGTACTGCATCCAGTTTCGGTCACCACACTATAAAAAGATGTTGAGACTCTAGAAAAAGTACAGAGAAGAGCAACCAGGATGATTAGGGGACTGGAGGCTAAAACATATAAAACACAAGCTATTTTCTAAAGCACCTGTAGGCCAGACAGGAATAATGGATGGAAACTGAACAAGGAGAGGTTCAACCTGGAAATAAGGGAAACTTTCTGGCAGTGAGAACAATCAACCAATGGAACAGCTTGCCCTCGGAAGTTGTGGGAGCTTGAGACCTTCAAAAAGAAATTGGACTCCCATTTGTCAGAAATGGTGTAGGGCAAGGGTTAGCAACCTGTGGCTCTGGAGCCACATGTGGCTCTTTCATCCCTCTGCTGTGGCTACCTGTTGCCGATTGGCTCCACAATTGATAGGGCTTTTGGTTAGGACAGGTAGAGGAAAAAGGATGCCGCGCTAGGAGGAGAGTCTATGGTGGGGGAACTGCCATAGAGTCTGGTCAGCTCCAGAATTGAATAGGAGGACTTCCGATTAGGATTTTTGCCGATCAGTGGTGTAGGGTCTCCTGCTTGGGTGGGGGGTGGGGTTGAACTAGATGACCCACAAGGTCCCTTCCAACTCTGTTAAATCTGTTAATTCCAGGTTGGTTCTCTCCTTGATTAGTTTCCATCCTTTATTTCTTGTCCTGACTTCTGGTCCTTTGGATAACAATTTACCCCCTCTTCTTTGTGGCAGCCCCTCAAATACTGGAATCCTGTTATCATGCCAACCCAGGTCCTTCTTTTCTCTAGACTAGCCAAACCCAATTCTTGCAACCGTTCTTCAACACGTTTAATTATTTTTTACTCTCTGTGGCACTCCCGCTGGTGTCTGTAGGCAGCACAAATATCCCAGCACCCCACTGATCATTCTTTTCCAATTCTTCCCCCATGGCTCATTCTAATTTGGAAGACCTCCCCATGTTTCTGTTTTAAGTATATGTTCTCTTCGGCCTGAGCCTCCTCCAATGGGTCCTCCTGCTTGTGTTTTATTTGCCTTTCTGCTAACCCTCAACATCTGAGCTGTGGAGCTTACAATATCAGTTTGTTCAAGAGGAGACAGGTGCTGTTCATTTAATCCTTTCTTTAATGGCTGCTGTTTATTTTAGTTCGGGATTTTTATTGACTCGCCGAGGAATAGCATTCCAAGGTTGATAAATCAGATGCAGGAGAAATTGGCTTGCTCTATTGAAAGACTCAAGCCACCCCACCCCTTTTCCTTAATCCATCATTATTATAGTCTAGGCCTCTACTTTAGCAAGCTGTCTGCAGGAAAAAAAACTTTATTTCTAGGAGGGAGGGGCAAGGAGGGGGACTCAATGTGCACCCATTCATTGAAGATCTCCTATTGAGGAATGATTTAGTTGGCATTTCAATCTGATGGTTCGCTTTTTTCATTCAATTGGTTAAATTCTCAACCTTAAAGTTCCTTTTCCACCACACATTCTCATTCGCTAAAAGAATCAGAGAGTGACACAGAAAGTAAGTTTTTTTTTTTTTTAGAAAAGCAGTTTTCAAATTGCACTAAAATGCAATAAAAACCCCTCTGCTGTTCTGAAACCTTCTGTTTCCCAGTGGGTTGAAGTGTTGTCTTCGTGAGATTTGAGTGCAGTGTGTGTAGCCAATCTTTCACTTTTTGCGTGGTACCCCAATCATGCATTTTTGCTTAACACAATAGCAAAACAACAGAGTTGGAAGAGAGCTTGGGGGTCTTCTTGTCCAACCCCCTGCTCAAGCAGGAGACCCTATATCACTTCAGGCTGCAATAAGATTGTTCTCTTTTCTTCCGTGATCTACAGTTAGTTTTATTTTCCAACATGAACAAGAAAGCAAAAGCGGTTGGCTTTATTCTCTTCTTTTCCTTTGGCATTTTTTGCAAGTTGTCATTGCCAGACTCAGATTTTCTTTTCTTTTTCTTTCTTTGCACACGTGTCCAATTTCGACCCAACTTAATAGCAATCTTTCTGGATTATATCACAGCAACGACTCTCTGTCAAGCACTGGGGAAATCAGGAGATTCACGCGATTGAAATGAGTATAAAAATTTATTGCCGGCTTAAGCTCTGTGCAAGAATCTGGCCAACTAACAGTCAAGGGAAATGAGCGGGAGATAAGAAAGTCATTCAAGGTGGGCTGGACTTAGATCTCTTGTGGGCACTCAGGGACTCGTGACTGATGACACATTTCACCCCTCCCTTGGGCTCAGCCTGGTTATCTCCTACACCAGAGGTCTCCAAACTTGGGCAGCCTTATGACTTGTGGACTTCAACTCCCAGAATTTTCCAGCCAGCATGGAGAATTCTAGGAGTTGAAGTCCACAAGTCTTAAAGTTGCCAAGTTTGGGGACCCCTGTCCTACACCCTCTTTCATTCTCTTCCCCAGCTCCCTTTTTAAAAAAAAATAGTAAGAGAGGAAAATTCAGATAGTCAGTCCTTGACTTACAACTACAATTGAGCTCAAAAGTTCTGCTGCTAAACAAGACAGTTGTTAAATGAGTTTTGCCTCATTTTATTACCTTTCTTGTCACAGATGATAAGTGAATTGCAGCAGTTGTTCTGTTAGAAACACGGTTTTTAAGTGAATCTGGTTTCCCCATTAATTTAGTTGGTCAGAAGATGGCAAAAGATGACACTTTTGGGGACACTGCTAACGTCATAAATATGAGTCAGTGGCCAAGCGTCTGAATTTTGATCACATGATTATGGGGATACAGCAATGGTTGTAAGTGTGAAAAATGGCCATAGGTCACTTTTTAAAGTGCTATTGTAAATTTGAATGGTTACTAAATGAATAGTTAGAAGCTGAGGACTACCTATATACATAGGGCTCTAACCAAAGAGAATGGCCTGGCTGGGAGGTGAAGATTGCCCAGAGGGTAGTTCTGAAAAATTCCACAGAGGTCTGCTTGCATTGCTTGATAAGGAACCATTGGATTAAAAAAAAAACCAACACACCAGGTGTCATGGCTGCTAACTCTCAGCATGCATCTGTTCTAGCCAACTTTAAGAAAACGTCCAGTAGCTGCCAATGGTCAAACTGGCTCCCACTTCAAAATGAGCATCTTCTGATATCTGTCACCACCAGAGGTGGTATTCAGCAGGTTCTGACCAGTTCTGGAGAACCGGTAGCAGAAATTTTGAGTAGTTTGGAGAATCAGCCAATACCACCCCTGACTGACCCCACCCCCATCTATTCTCTGCCTCCCGAGTCCCAGCTGATTGGCTGGGTCTTCTTTGGTTGCCCTGCACAGGAGAACGGAGCTGGAAAGTAGGTTAGTGGGGTGGGGAGGGAATGGGGATTTTACAGTTATCCTTCCCCTGCCACGCCCACTAAGCCACGCCCACTGAACCAGTAGTAAAAATGAATCCCACCACTGGTAACCACCATCACTATGTTTTTCTTTTAGGATGTCTTTTGTGCATTATCCTGTTTGTTTTTTTTATTATGAGGCAGAGAAAAATAACTGGGAATACGTCCCATACACATATTCTTGCAATCATGAATTCTTGGCCCTGAATTTCTCTGGGAGGGTCTGTTTAACTAGGAATGGTAACAGGAAGGGGCCATTTTGGCAGTTGCTATTATTCTGGTTCATCCCAGGGTTCTTGTCCACCAAACAAATCATCGTATGCCTCAGTGAAATATGTGAATCCAGATTAATTCAAATTTCTGAATAAGTCTTGAATCATTTAGCAGCCCTTTATTTGAGCTATGGGAACCATAGATGGTAAAAAGGTTCTCCATTATCAGAAGACTAGAGGTTGGATGGAACAAACATTTCCTCTAATAAGTTTGATGCCAAGTTGTAACTGACAAATTTACCCCCCAGATCTCTTTTTGCCCCTACATGTTTTGCTTATGAAAGTAGGGAACCAAAATGTAAAAAAAAGAATAATATTTTAGCCTGGTGCTTCAGTATATTATGGTCAGTCTTATGATCTGGAATTCATTCATTCATACACTCACTCACTCTTTTATCTAATATTAATTTATTAATTAAAAAATAGAGCATGCAAGAGGACCCGGGAGTTATAATAACAGAAAAAAGAGTTGGAAGGGACCTTGGAGGTCTTCTAGTCTAACCCCCTGCTCAAGCAGGAAACCCTATACCATTTCAGACAAATAGCTGTCTAGTCACTTCTTAAAATCTCTAGTAATTGTTCTGTCAGAAAATTTCTCATTCATTCAAGGCTCGTTCTCGCCTCGATTAGTTTCCACCCATTGCTTTGCGTCCTGCCTTCAGGTACTTTGGATAATAAGTTGCCCCGTTCTTCTTTGTGGCAGATATTGGCACATTCCTATCATGTCACCTCTAGTGCCACTCCTAGAATGATTGGTGGGTGACCAAGGTTGATAATTTGCCTTCTAGCTCTTGGTATTTAATCATTAGCTGTGACCCCCATAACACGCATTTTGTGAATATGTCAAAAAAGAAAAAAAAATCCATCCCAGGAAGCCATTTTGAGAGGATGCCCATAAAAAGCTCTTCGAATTCCAGATATGGTCACTGACCAGAAATGATTGTCTAAAATTCATTCACCTACTCTGGTTGAATAAAAAAACAAACAAACAAACCTGGGTTGGCTGATGGAGGACTTAATGGTCTTCTGCTAAACCCTGATGGAGCCGAATTGCCAACTCTGTGCTGATAGAAGTCCTTGATGGAAAATGGCTGATTCCTGCCTTAGGCCTTTAGGAGGAGGTGGGTTTAATATGTCTAGTTTAATAATCTACATCCTGTTTTTGAACACACACAAACAGTGCAGATGGATAGGAAGTTGCCCAGACAGGTTGAGTGAGATTGTAGCTACTGGTGGAGAAATTGCTATTATTTATTATTAACTCAACATTTAAGATTCTCAATGTGGGGGTATACATATAAGACTGATCTTTATCCCCAGTAGGGTATTTCCAGGATGTATATTTTCCACTCTCTTTGTTTTGCTTAATATTTTGCTTTCTTAGGAGGGGGAAGGAGAAGGCATAAACGTCTGTTGTTTCGGTATGGAATCAGGAGGGGAAGAGAGCTATAGGTGATGATAGTTAGTGCCTTGAGCAAAAAAAGAATAAAGCAGAACCTGCCAGACATTTTGATAGAGGATAAGCGGAATGTGTACAAATGCTATGCTGATGGGAAAGGATGGATATGTGGATGAACAGAAGGCTTGATATTAATTACAAATGAAGTTAGGCAGTGCCATTTTTTTTGCATTTCCAGCCCCCCACAACAGTTTCAATATCAGTTTCATGGAAGAATTGCTACTGATTTCTGTCAAAGAAGAGTGCACAGAGCTTTAAGTGGGAATATTCTGTTTTCCACTGTACAATCATCTCTCTGTCAGGATTCCAGCAATCGCTCTAATTAAATCATGATTCTCGAGCCAAACTTCAAAAAACTTCAAAGGACTCATTAGAGGCAACATACCGGCATTGCCCTGTATGAAGCCAACTCTGGCATACGTAATTTACAGTCACCTGTCACCCTGTTTCCCCCCCGTCTCCCCTGGGTGCGTCATAAATCAGATTCTCCAATTGAGCATGTTCACGGGCTGGGTGTCATCATTCATGTTCTCCAATTAAATATTTTCACGGGCAAAAGCTGTGGTATTTTAGTAACAATCTTTTAAAGAGAAGAGTTGGAATGTGCTTTCGCTTTCAACTGCTACACTGCTCTTCCAGATTCCCCCCCCTTTTTTTTAATGGCAACTACTAAAACAGGCATAGGAATGTTTTATGAGTTGACACTCTCTGTGTCAAAACTCTTCCTTGTGTCAATTATTTCCTTAAATAAGAAAAAGAATCAGGACAAAACCCTTTCTGCATCTTGCCTAGTTTGAAGGATTAGCATCAACCTTGAAAACACACTCAGGTTCTTTTCTGTCCTATCCTATACTGAGCCAAGTAAAATGTTGAGTTTCTTTCTTAACCTCTCTCTTCTTTTTCTTCCTTCCCCATTCCCAAGTTCTACATTCCTTCATAAAAGCAGTTCTAAAATTGTGGAAACATCTACGTGATAAATTCTCAGACAGGTCCATTTTTGCTCTACCTAGTTTTCATAGAACTGTAGGCTCCATGGTGCTCTCTGAGCTTGGTGATTTTCTTGCAGATGTTTCATTATCAAATTAGGCAGCAGCACCAGGGCAAGGAAACCACCAAACTCAGAGAGCACCAAGGACCCCATATAGGTCAACTTTGAGCTACAAATATTCTCTTCTTGAGCCTTGGTGGCGCAGTGGTTAGAATGCAGTGCTGCAGGCAAGCTCTGCCTACAACCCAGAGTTCGATCCTGACTGGCTCACAGTTGACTCAGCCTTCCATTCTTCTGAGTCCTCATCAGTCCTTATTGGTAAAATGAGGATCAGATTGTTGCTGACATTGTAAACTGCTCAGAGAGTGCTGTAAAGCACTATGGGGTGGTATCAGGGGTAGGATTCTACTGGTTCAGACCAGTTCGGGCAAACTGGATGTTAAGTTTTGATCTGGTTCGCCGAACTGGTATTTCAACCCACCTGCTGGCCCCGCCCACCCCGTCCCTCCCAGGAGTCTCCACGTGGCCCATTTTCAGTGCAGATAAGTGCAGGGTCCGCACAGAGGCTCTGGGAGGGGGGAAAACTGGGCTTCTGGAAGTAAGGAAATGGGTCTGTTTCCGGCTTCCAGAGGGCCTCCAGAGCCTGGGGAGGCTGTTTTCACTCTCCCAGAGGCCCGGGGGAAGCCTTCAGACCCTTGGGAATGTGAAAAATGGCCCTCCCAGAAGTTCCGGTAGGCCACGCCCACCATGGCTACGCCCACCCAGAAACTGGGCAGCGAACTGGTTGCTGGGATTTTTTTAATCCCACCTCTGGGCGGTATATAAGTCTAAGTGCTATTAATATTTTCATAGATCTCCTGAGTTTTTCTAAACTAACTGTATTAGAAGGAGCTTTTGAAATAAGTTCTTTGCTTCCTAGAAAAAAAGAAGCCTCCAAAAGGTAAGCTTCTCCATGACTGGAAAGGACGGAGGAATGCCATTCATCTCACCAATGAGTACACGGTGGAAACGCTTGTGGTGGCAGATGCTGACATGGTCCAATATCATGGGATTGATGCGGCTCAAAGATTCATCCTTACTGTGATGAACATGGTAAGTAGAACGCGATGTGCCTCTATCTGCCCTTCAGAAAATAATAATAATACATTTCATGATCATGAATGTATTTTGAAAAGTCATCGGAACTTTCTTTTATGAAAGGCAGAAAGCATTCTGATAGGAAATCTCCATGTAGATAAAATATAGAACGAAATGTAGAACATAGGATAATCGAGTTGAAAGGGACCTAGGCAATCTTCTAGTCTAACTTCCTGCTCAAGCTGGAGACCCTGTAGCATTTTGGACAAATAGCTATCCAGACTCTTCTTAAAAACCTCCAGTGATGGAGCAACCACAACTTCTGGAGGCAAGCCATTCCACTGATAATTGTTCTTACTGTCAGGAAATTTCTCCTCGGTTCTAGGTTGGATCTCTCTTTAATGATCTTCCACACATTACTTTTTTCGTCCTTCTCTGAAGTACTTTGGATAAAGAAAGTAGCTAAAGGACACGAGAGCTTCCTCTATTATTCAAAACAAGCCCATTGCTTATACTGATAATTGAGGGTAAGCATCACTATGTTTTAATGTGGAAGAATGGAAACCCAACAGGAATCTTGTTCCTCTCTAGGTTGCTTGCTTTCTTGCAGACATTTCATTACCCAAATTAAGTAATATCATCAGTGCTGGGGTTACCTAGTTTGCGTAATGAAATGTCTATGAGAAAACAACCAAGCTCAGAGAACCCCAAGGACCCCTCATTTCGACCTGGAGCTACAATATTCTCCTTTAGTGAAAACCCTATAAGGATGAGTTATGACAGAATAGAATAGAATAGAATAGAATAGAATAGAATAGAATAGAATAGAATACTTTATTGGCCAAGTGTGATTGGACACACAAGGAACTTGTCTTGGTGCAAATGCTCTTAGTGTACATCAAAGAAAAGATACATTCTTCAAGAGTCAAGAATCATAAGGTACAACACTTAATAATAGTCATAGGGTACAATAATCAATCAGGTCATACTAGGAAACAGTCAATAAAAATCATTAGGACACAAGCAACAAGGTTACAGTCATACAGTCACAGTGGGAGGAGATGAGTGAAAGGAAGGATGGGAGGATTAATAGTAATAGTAATGCAGACTTAGTAAATAGTTTGACAGTGTTGAGGGGAAAAACTGTCCTTAGCACATACAATTCAGCAATTGTGGATTGTTCAACCAAATATGCCTTACTTTGAGGTGTGAAAATCTTGCCATTGAATTTTTTGCAGATGGAAATTGTATCAAAAGGGCTCCAAACCGTCTCCTTTTTTAACGGCCAGCTCAATTCTAAACCAGTGGTAGTGCCATATTCATTTCCCCATCCAGACACATGACTGCTATTCGTTTCTACTGAAAATCCCCCTCATAAAGCACTGGGTTAGAACAAATGTGGTTGGTTTTCATCCATCTTTTAGTGGGAGAAACAGCTCTCTGAACAAGATGGATTACAGCACAGTAGAATAGTGGACTCAAGCATTGCTACCTACAGTTGTAATATCGTCTATGTTGCTGGTGAAAATCGGCTAAACTGAATCATCGTTTTGAATTATTGGTAGTCAATGAAGGCAAAGATAATGTTTCCAGCTGGATATGTTGAGCTCCTACAGGTGAAACTCGAAAAATTAGAATATCGTGCAAAAGTTCATTTATTTCAGTAATGCAACTTAAAAGGTGAACCTAATATATGAGATAGACTCATTACATACAAAGCAAGATAATTCAAGCCGTGATGTGTCATAATTGAGATGATTATGGCTTACAGCTCATGAAAACCCCAAATCTACAATCTCAGAAAATTAGAATATTGTGAAAAGGTTCAATATTTTAGGCTCAAAGTGTCCCACTCTAATCAGCTAATTAAGCCATAACACCTGCAAAGGGTTCCTGAGCCTTTAAATGGTCTCTCAGTCTGGTTCAGTAGGAATCACAATCATGGGAAAGACTGCTGACCTGACAGTTGTGCAGAAAACCATGATTGACACCCTCCATAAGGAGGGAAAGGCTCAAAAGGTAATTGCAAAAGAAGTTGGATGTTCCCAAAGTGCTGTATCAAAGCACATTAATAGAAAGTTATGTGGAAGGGAAAAGTGTGGAAGAAAAAGGTGCACAAGCAGCAGGGATGACCACAGCCTGTAGAGGATTGTCAGGAAAAGGCCATTCAAAAGTGTTGGGGACTTTCACAAGGAGTGGACTGTGGCTGGAGTCAGTGCATCATGAGCCACCACACACAGACGGATCCTGGACATGGGCTTCAAATGTCGTATTCCTCTTGTCAAGCCACTCCTGAACAACAAACAACGTCAGAAGCATCTTACCTGGGCAAAGGAAAAACAGAACTGGTCTGTTGCTCAGTGGTCCAAAGTCCTCTTTGCTGATGAGAGCAACTTTTGCATCTCATTTGGAAACCAAGGACCCAGAGTCTGGAGGAAGAATGGAGAGGCACACACTGCAAGATGCTTGAAGTCCAGTGTGAAGTTTCCAGTCTGTGTTGATTTGGGGAGCCATGTCATCTGCTGGTGTTGGTCCACTGTGCTTCATTAAGTCCAGGGTCAACGCAGCAGTCTACCAGGAAATTTTGGAGCACTTCATGCTGCCTTCCACAGACGAGCTTTATGGGGACGCTGACTTCATTTTCCAGCAGGACTTGGCACCTGCCCACACTGCCAGAAGCACCAAAACCTGGTTCAATGACCGTGAGATTACTGTGCTTGATTGGCCAGCAAACTCCCCTGACCTGAACCCCATAGAGAATCTATGGGGCATTGCCAAGAGAAAGATGGGAGACATGAGACCGAACAATGCAGAAGAGCTGAAGGCCGCTATTGAAGCATCCTGGTCTTCCATAACCCTCAGCAGTGCCACAGGCTGATAGCTTCCATGCTATGCTGCACTGAGACAATAATTGCTGCAAAAGTGACCCAAACCAAGTACTGAGTACATATGCATGCTTATACTTTTCAGAGGTCTGATATTGTTCTATGTACAATTCTTGTTTTATTGATTGAATGTAATATTCTAATTTTCTGAGATTGTGGATTTGCGGTTTTCATGAGCTGTAAGCCATAATCATCACAATTATGACAATTCACGGCTTGCACTATCTTGCTTTGCATGTAATGAGTCTATCTAATATATTAGTTTCACCTTTTAAGTTGCATTACTGAAATAAAGGAACTTTTGCACGATATTCTAATTTTTCGAGTTTCACCTGTATTGTACACATAACTCAATGGAATGCAAGGATCCGCACTGGGAGTTTTTAAGAGATTGGACAACCATTTTTTTTTTTAAATGGTCCAGGGTTTTCTGCCTGAGTAGGGGGTTGGACTAGAAGACCCTTCCAACCCTGTTATTCTTTTAATTGCCAGCTGATTAATTATGCTGTGTTTCTAATTACTTGGTGTTCTTATCCAGTCATTGTTCTAGTCTCATTTATTCAGCTTCCCTTCGTTGTCTGTATTAAACTCAGAACTGCTTAAGACAAGATCCTATCTTTCTCACATATGTTAATCCTTAAAACGTCCTATGCATTGATGCCCTTGGATACATACAAATAAACAATAAAGCCGCATATTATTTCAGTCATATCCGTTTTAAAATCCACTCCCCTTGCCGATCAGATTTAAAATGTTTGCATGGATATGCTCGATTTTCATGGAAAGAGGTTCCAACTTTCTCTCTGTCTCTCTCCAAATATTTAATAATACCTGGAGGAATAATTTCAAGAATGAAGATCAGTCTGTTTGAAATAAAATCACATTTACTTCCTAGACTTTTCTTCCTATTTGAAGCATGTGTTAGTTCAAAGTTTCCCCATTGTGTGTGTTTAATATTGTTCAAGGGATCACTAATTTCATGTTACGGCATGCTCCTTCAAAAGACCCTTACTTAATTATATGGTTTAACAGCAGCTGCAGCAGTACTGAGAATATACATTTACAATTCCTTGTCAGTTTGTGGTCTTTTGAGAAATAGATGCACGGTCATTTTAAAGCCAGAAAAAAGAATGCATCTATTTTGAAAGCAATTGTCATAATTTAAGGACTTTTGTACATTACGGTTCAGTGGGCTTGGCTATGGAGCTTCACTTCCTGCTGCAAAGAGGTTAGCGGGCTGCTCTTTAATTTTAGACTCCTTCTACCATTCAACATTTTTCGGTAGTTGACCGGAGTGTAGGAGTACAGCTAATTCATAGTTGGGATATAGACTTGCAGAACATAGTGATGATTGTTTTGGCAAACTTGCTGTGTCCTTTTCTGGATTGCTCAAAGAGGAATGAGCAGTAGAGCACAAATCATGCCTTTCAATAGTTCTTTTGTGTGCTCTTGGTTTCAAAAAGGTGGTTCTTCCGATGTCCAAGATAACTGGATGAGAAATGTGTGACCCTGCTAAAATTCCTCTGTTTGTTAATATATATATATATATATATATATATATATATATATATATATATATATATATATATATATATATATATATATATATATATATATATATATATATATCGAGAACCTTAGAAAACATACATACATACATACATACATACATACATATATATATATATATATATATATATATATATATATATATATATATGAAAGCAAGTCGGTCATTGTTTAATATATTTTTGTTCAATGAATGCCTTTCACTGCTATGACATTAGGTATGGTCCTTTTACTGCTTGTATTCAGGTGTACAACATGTTTCAACACCAGAGTCTTGGGGTAAAAGTCTACGTGCGAGTGACTAAGCTTATCTTGCTTCGAAGACGTCCTGTAAGTTCCTTTCCAGCTTTGACTGAAACTGTGGGTAGTAGACTGGTAGTCTAAAGATTGCTCTGGAAAAAAATTGGGCTGAGATACTCTGAAAACCATAAAAAGTTTATTAATGTAGATCAGGGCTGTCAAACTTGATTTCATTGAAGGCCGCATCTGGGTTGTGTTTGACTTTGGGAGGCTGGAGTGGGTGTGGCCAGGGTGGGTGTGGCCAGCTCAACATCACTCATGTCGGGGGCGCCTGTGGTGGCCTGAGCTCTCTGCTAGGGAAAACGGGCTCCCAAACTCTGTTTTCGGCTGCAACATCTTCCTACAATTCTCTGCCAATGAAAACAGAGCCCTCCCAAGCTCCATTTTTGCTGGCAGAGGCACCGTGGGCCAGTCCTTCACTATTTCCAAGGTACCCCTGGGGGCCAGATCTAAGCACCCCATGGGCCAGATCTGGGCCCCAGGCCTTGAGTTTGACACCCTTGATGTAGATGATTGCAAGCAGAGAGTGCAAACAAGCTGATACCTATGCTGTATATACAGGTGGTCTTCAACTTGCAACAGTTCATTTAGTGGCCATTCAAGGTTGCAACGGCCCTGAAAAATGTGACTTATGATGACCGTTTTTCACACTTGCAACCGTTGCAGCATTCCCATGGTCAAATGTACCCCCTTAGTTCCCTGCACAAGTGAAGAGAAGATGAATTCCATTTACTGCAAAAAGATGCTTTGCAAAGTGGGATGGATGGATGGATGAATGAATGAATGAATGAATGAATGAATGAATGAATGAATGAATGAATGAATGAATGAAACTGGATGTCAGCTTTGGAAGCCATATTCCAAAGCTCACTTTTGAGATTATATTTGTCTCAGAGTTACTGATTGGAATGGAGGTTTGCTGGAATGCTGACAGTGGACGTGTAGAGCCTCGGTGGCCCAGTGGTTAGAGTGCAGACTACAGTACTGCAGACTACTTCTGCTGACTGCTGGCTGCCTGCAATTTGGCAGATCGAATCTCACCAGGCTCAAGGTTGACTCAGCCTTCTATCCTTACGAGGTGGGTAAAATGAGGACCCAGATTGTTGGGGGCAAGAAACTGATTCTGTAAACTGCTTAGAGAGGGCTGTAAAGTATATAAGTCTAAGTGCTATTGCTATTGCCACTGCAGAATGTTCCTTTAGGTACTCTAATGAGCATGGCTGAGTTACTTTTTTAATTTTATTTTTTTAATTTAACAGACAAAAGCTTGATGACTTGATTTATAAAACATAAAATATCCATAGTCTATTATTGGCTCAAGGTGACCTTCAGTAACACTTTACCATATGTGTGGCTCTCATCTTTGCTTTACTTCTTTCTCCTGCTTTTTTCCCCCCTTCTTTTTTGAAGGCCAGGTTGTCCATAGGTCACCATGGAGAGAGGTCCCTGGAAAGCTTTTGCCAATGGCAAAATGAAGAGTTTGGGGGTGCGAAGTACCTTGGGAACAATCAGGTTCCCGGAGCACGAGATGACACTCTTCCAGTAGATGCTGCTGTCTTTGTTACAAGGTATGGCGTGAATTTGGATTGAGTGAACGATTTCTACTGTGGTCCTGTCTGTTACTAGGAAGAGTTAGGTCTAGATCTAAAGGCAGCCATTGAACAAGTTGCTAAGGGTCTCCAAAGTGGATTGCAATGTTTCATGAATAAAGGTAAGCTATACGTGTCCCAGGATAACGTTTCAGGATCCCATCTGATCAGCAGGACCAAAGGTTTACTTTCCAAGTTTATCTTCATGGAACTTCTCTCTCTCCAGAGTATTCAAGTTCCCTGAGGATGGGCTCCTGCACGAACCTGAAAGCTTGGAAGAGTAAACTTTTGGTCCCAGTGAACCAACTCAGATTGGATCCTGGAACCCTTAACCACAGACGTACTATTTCGGCTACGCTATTACAGACATGAGGTCATAATGACTGCTCTAGCTGCTGGCCATAGTGCAGGGATTCACTTAACAAATTTACAAGAAAGATCGTTTCACTTAACAAATGTCTTGCTAAGGAACAGATATTTAGGAGGTCAATTGTGGTCCTAAGTCGAGGACTACCTTTATTCAAAATTTCGGAGCAAAAAAGGGATTGGGTTTTCTGAATTTCCCCCCCAGCCTCAGGGTGGAGGGTGTTGTAAAGGCCTGAAATTATACTCGTTACTCTTTCCCCACCCTGGACTGACGCATCCAATGAAATTCCACATGTGTTAGACCTGGTCAAGCAGGGGAAAGGGATGGAAAACTGTTCAAATAAGGTGGATTTAGAGGGGCAGATGCTAGCAATAACAGCCATGGAAAGAACTGGACTGGATAAATGAAAAGATTAGTGTGTATTGTGAGAAAATTAGGAAGCGTACAGAGGCCAGGCTTCGGTAAAACCACATCCACTGTGCAAAATAAGCTGGCCCTGGATTCTCACAACCCTTCCCTTCCTATATAACCCCATTTCTCCCCCCCCACCCCCATCCCGTTACAACTTCCCTCCGCTAAAGGAGGGAAAAGACTGGGAACAATTGTCGGTTGTACAATCTCCTGGCTCAGCTGTTTTGGTTCCTAGGGCACAGAAATTCAATGTTTGTGCTTTTTTCTTTGCTTAAGTGCTGTCTTTCAGCGTGTGTGTGTGTGTGTGTGTGTGTATCAACTCCAGATGGTACAGATGTGGACCAGTGGTAAAGGATGCAAAAGCATGTCTGTGTCCAGCATGGAATGGCTAAGCCAAAGGGGGGGAAAAAAAACAACAACAACCTGGATCTTCAACATTAGATTTCTCTCTCTGCCTGTTTGTAACCAAAACCAGACATTGGTTTCGATTGACCTCTAAAAACACTTCTTCTTCGTTTTCCTGTGTGGAGCATTCTTTTCAGCAAAAAGGAAGCCAAGTTCTGTTCACCTTGGGAAAGTTTCTTTTTGGCCTGTTGGTCATAAAGTCATAAGGGCTTCCTTCAGTCTAGCATAGTAAGTATTACTTGGATCCAGGGGTGGGATTCAAAATTTTTAACAACCGGTTCTGTGGGTGTGGCTTAGGTGGTGGGCATGGCTTGGTGGTCATGTGACTGGGTGGACGTGGCTTGGTGGTCATGTGACTGGGTGGGTGTGGCCAACTCAATATCACTCACATTGAGGCACGCATCTCCTCGCCTGGTCTCTCATGACTGTGTGGATGCTGCAATAGTTGTAAGTGTGAAAAATGGTCATAAGTCACTTTTTTCAGTGCCATTGTAACTTTGAATGGTCACTCCACACAAGCAAAGTACCAGCAAAGGAGGGGAAAAAAACTCCAGAGAAGTTCCAGAGACAGGAATAGATTTCCTGCCAAGAATGTAATAAGGGTTAATGGAGAGGCAGTTTCTGTAAGCAACACCAGAATGTTTCCTTCCTGCCTTCCTTACAGGATTAGGCCAGTAATTTCTTCTAACAACTGGTTCTCCGAATGTTAACAACCGGTTCTAGCGAATAGGTGTGAACTGGTAGAATCCCACCCCTGCTTGGATCGTACAACAGACAGAGCCAACATCTTGCAGCAACACAGTGACTTAGCAGAATAGAACATTATAGAATAACAGAATTGGAAGGGACCTTGGAGGTCTTCTAGTCCAACTCCCTGTTCAAGCAGGAGACCCTACACTATTCCAGACAAGTAGCTGTCCAATCTCTTCTAAAAAACTTCCAGGGATGGAGCACCCACAACTTCTGAAGGCAAGCCGTTCCACTGGTTGATTGATCTCACTGTTAGGAAATTTCTCTCCACGAGTCTTTCAACTGTAGAATGACATGGTGTTGCTGGTGTTTGGGACCTGTGCCACTGAAAGCTCTTGATGTGAGGCTTGCCATCTCATAACCATAATGAAAGCTTCATATTGTAGAATAGAAAAACAGAGTTGGAAGGGACCTTGTAGGTCATCGAGTCCAACCCCCGCACCCAAGCAGGAGACCCTACACCATCTCTGACAGATGGCAGTCCAGTCTCTTCTTGAAAGCCTGCAGTGATGAAGCTCCCACAACTTCTGAAGGCAACTTCTGTTCCATGGGTTGATTGTTCTTAATGTCAGAAAATTCCTCCTTGTTTCTACGTTGAGTCTCTCCTGGATCAGTTTCCATCCATTATTCCTTGTCTGGCCTTCAGGTGCTTTGGAAAATAGCTTCACCCCCATTTCTCTGTGGCAGCCCCTCAAATATTGGCTCCCCTGGTCCTTCTCTTCACTAGGTAGCCAAGCCCAGTTCCTACAACCATTCATCTTATGTTTTAGCCTCCAGTCCCCTAATCATCCTGGCTGCTCTTCTCTGCACTTTTTCTAGAGTCTCAACATCTTTTTTGTAGTATGGTGACATGATTTTTCTTTAAACCTGCAAAAATACAGGAGTTTTGCCAATCATTCTTCCTGAGAAAACAACGATGCACATCCAAATAACTAAAAGCTAGAAAGTAAAGAACACAGCACTGAATTGAATCAACTCAAACATGATCAGAAGTTGTGGGGTTCCCACTGGGAATAAGATGGAGAATCCAAGGAAGCTGCAAGAATGGTACTTTGGTTAATAGCAATAGCACTTAGACTTGCATAGTGCTTTAGAGCCCTCTCTGTGTGGTTTTACAATGTCAGTCTATTGCCCCCAATAATCTGGGTCCTCATTTTACCGACCTCGGAAGGATGGAAGGCTGAATCAACCTTGAACCCCATCAGGATCGAACTCCAGGCTGTGGACAGAGTTTGCCTGCAATTCTGCATGCTAACCACTGCAAC
Source organism: Notechis scutatus (assembly GCF_049901735.1). NCBI lineage: Eukaryota > Metazoa > Chordata > Lepidosauria > Squamata > Elapidae > Notechis > Notechis scutatus. The sequence continues at coordinate 12,852,196 of NC_142019.1, forward strand.
CACCAGGCCTCTTCATAGTATAATAGAGTATATATTAGGTACCTATTACCTATTAAAGCTATCTATAAAAATTATATCCTTGCTTCTTCTTCTTCTTCTTCTTCTTCCTCTTCCTCTTCCTCTTCCTCCTCCTCCTCCTCCTCCTCCTCCTCCTCCTCCTCCTCCTCCTCCTCTTCCTCTTCCCCTCCTCTTCTTCCTCTTCTTCTTCTTCTTCTTCTTCTTCTTCTTCTTCTTCTTCTTCTTCTTCTTCTTCTTCTTCCTCTTCCTCTTCCTCCTCCTCCTCCTCCTCCTCCTCCTCCTCCTCCTCCTCCTCCTCCTCCTCTTCCTCTTCCTCCTCTTCCTCTTCTTCTTCTTCTTCTTCTTCTTCTTCTTCTTCTTCTTCTTCTTCTTCTTCTTCTTCTTCCTCTTCCTCTTCCTCCTCCTCCTCCTCCTCCTCCTCCTCCTCCTCCTCCTCCTCCTCCTCCTCTTCCTCTTCCTCTTCCTCTTCCTCTTCCTCTTCCCCTCCTCCTCTTCCTCTTCTTCTTCTTATTGTTATTGTTATTGTTATTATTTTACTTGAGGTGAGACTAGAAAGGGGACAACCTCAGCTTCTGCACCTTAAGTTAAACAATGATTGGTTATCCGTTGCCAGCATTTTCCTCTTATGCTTCCTTTTCGGCTGCTATTTTAATTGTTCCCAGATGGGCCCTTGGCATGGACAGATGATTTGGGGTTTCTCCAGGCATCAATAGCTTTTGCTTCTGCCCTATTTTACTGTCGGGAGCCTTGGCATTAGAGAAAGGAATTTGAACCCATGGAATTACCTGGAACGACCAGCCCCTTGTCATCCATCGTCCTGCAAGAGATAGGCTGTGTTTTCATTCGCCAAGCTAGAAATTCCCTTTTGAGAAAGCAGCTTTTTTTTTCAGCTGAAACCTCCCATCCCCCTTTTTTTTTACTGAAAGCATCTGCTCAATTTACCCGTTTATATAATAATCATGTCATCTAGTCCTTGAATAAACTTTGTGAAGCTGAGTCTGGCCATTCCTGCGAAGACGATACTGCCAGCTGGGTCAAAAGGAGGAGGCCGTGGATGGCCCTGTGGCCAACTTTGTACTGCAAGCTTTTAGGTGCAAGTAAAGCAGCCCAGAATTTCTGTGCTTAGAATGGTAGAAGGTTAGAGTTTTGTCCTACTTCTGCCAGCAGTAAATCGTCCTTGATGGCTGACTTGAAAGAGAAACCTTGAGATGATTGAGGCTTGGGAAGAAAGAAAGGAATAAAGTGGCCATAATGAAGGGGCTATGGTAATTCACTTAACAACCACAAAAAAAGGGTCATAAAATGTCAGATGCGAAAGACCAGATCCACCCTTGAAGGCTCCATTAAGCTGAATTATTGCTAAAATCCTATGCACGGGGATCTTTTCAATTAAAAATCGGCACCTGGTTAGATGAGGGTCAACATCACTGAAGGGTAGTTGGATTGATTTCCTTTGTGGCTATGTAGGGATTCTAGGCTTATTCCTCTTTTCACTCCGCCCCCAGGTTCTGCCATTCCTTCTACATAAAACCAGGCACAACTCACTTACGACTACCTTGCTTAGTGATGAACATTTCTAGGGTAGTTGTAAGTGAAGGACTTCACTGTAAAATGGAACATGAAAATAATATGAATGAGTGAATGAATGGATGGATGGGTGAATGAATGAAAATAAGTGTACCTTCCCCAAGTGCAATATCTTACATTAGCGGCTTGTAGGTGATAGACACCCTGAAATGTGTCTCCATTTATACAACCCATATCCAGGGGTGGGGTGCTGGGGGTTTGCAGGGGTTGGGGAGATCCTCTAGCTAAGATTCTGTGCAGTTCAGAGAACCTCCAAATCCCACTCTTGGCTGCCCCTCTCCCCTCCCCTCCCAAGAGTCCCTACGCAGCCCGTTTTGGATGCAGGTAAGCGCAGGGAGTGCGTGGAGGCTCGGGGAGGGTAAAAAACGGGCCTCCCAGAAGTTCAGGAAGGCTGGAAATGGACCCATTTCCAGCTTCCAGAGAGCCTCCGGAGCTCAGGGAGCCCATTTTCGCTCTCCCAGAGGCTCATGAAAAGCCTCCGGAGCCTGAGGAGGGCAAAAAAACACACACACACACACGCCATGGTGCAGGAGGCCGATTAGGCCACACCCACCATGGCTACGCCCACCCAGAAACCAGGCAGAGAACCCTTTGCTAAAAATTTTGAAGCCCACCCCTGCCCATATCTCATCCTTTTAAGGAATGTGCCTAATTATGATTTATTGTTTTCAGGACAGATTTTTGTGTCCATAAGGATGAGCCATGTGACACAGTGGGTAAGTAATCTTACAGATGTTTTTTTTCATTTTACAATGCATTGTTTTACTGCCTTTACCAGTGAGGAAGGCTAAGGTTCCCCCCCACCCCTTCAGATAATTTACCTTTAACGTGGTGTGGTTTTCTTAGATTGGCTGAGAGTACAATAAGGAAGAAAGAGTTTTTTTCCCCCTCCTAATTCTGTTTTTTTTTTTTTAATCAAATCTGCATATTTATAGTCTTGGTTGTCTTTCTTTTCAGTACATATGTTATGTAAAGAGTTTGTCTGACTAAACATGGAAACCGTAGTAGTCGCTAATTGCTTCGCAGATGAAAAATGGATTTGAATGTTCATGTCCATTGTCTTTTTTCTGGGCAGCTGGAGCTGCAAAGGGAGTCGAGAGAGGGGGGCGGGGGTGCATGTAGTTCTAGTTATAGGGATGGGCTGCTCAGGAGATCCCCTAGCTAAGACTCTGCAGGGCTCGGAGAGCCCCCAATAACCTCAGAAAGACAAGCAGCAAGGGAAAGCTCTTTATAGGCTTAATTGAACTTCTGGGCATTCAGCCAAGAGCATTTCACTCCTCGTAAAAGTGTTGCAAGCTAGATAAACAATCCACTCAACACTCGAGAGGGACAGCCATGGAGAAAATCAGATCACATAGCCACTAGCCTCTGAGGGGATTAATTCCCAAATAATAAGAATCATGTAACTCACCAGAAACTCCACTAAGACTCCAAGATCCCTCTCACAGTCATTGCTATTAAGCCTGGTTTCACCCAGTCTTTTATTTAAGTATTATATCTTTTTTTAGGTAATTAGGAACAAAGAAGCGACGTTGAGTTGGCCCCACCCACCCAGTCATATGACCACCCAGCCAAGCCCACCCAGCCAGTCATTAGGGCAGAGAGCCCCTTGCTAAAAAATTTGAAGCCCACCTCTGTTCTACTAGCAATATCTAGCCATACATCGCCGCAGTTGCTGGAAACCAAAAGCAATTCCTTTCCAAGCGTGAGACTCGCCAACTATTATTTGGCGGACTTTAACAGTACTGAGACGAAGGGGGTGGAGTTCCAGGAATACAGGGAACCCCCGATCACAATGTAGCCCCAAATTTCTTTTGCTAAGCAAGACGCTTATTAAGTGAGTTTTGCCCCCATTATATGACCTTTCTTACAGGATAATAAAAACGAGGACAAATAGGCTGAAAAACAGTTTCTATCCCAGGGCATTAACCAGGGGTAGGATTCAAAAACCCCAACAACCAGTTTCTGCCCTGTTGTTGGGTGGCCATGGTGGACGTGGCCTACTGGAAGTTCTGGGAAGGCTGTTTTTCACCTCCCACAGAGTCTGGAGGCTTCCCTTGGGACTCTGGGAGGGCAAAAACTGTCTCCCCCGGGCTCTGGAGGCCACCTGGAAGCCGGAAACAGGCCCGTTTCCAAACTTCTGGAACTTCCGGGGGGGAACGCTGTTTTTTCCGCTCCCAGAGCCTCCGTGAGGACTCTGCACTTACTTGCATCTAAGACTCCTGAGAAGGGTGGGGTGGGGTGGGCGGTTCAATTACCAGTTCGGCGAACCAGATATAAATTTAACATCCGGTTCACCCAAACCAACCCAAACCAGCTGAATCCCACCCCTGGCAATAACTCTATTGAATTCTACTGTGTAGCGCAATATTAATGCAATATCAGGTGTGTTTTTTTTACTTCAATTGTATAGAATGTGAAGGATGCGTGTTTGTGTTCTATTTTTATACTTATCATGTCCACTGAAGAGGGCATTTAATTTCATTTACGAGGTGCAAGGACAATAAAGTAAACTAAACTTTCTTGCCACAGCTGATAACGGAATCACCGCAGTTGTTAAGTGAGGAATACCGGTTAAGCAAATCTGGCTTCCACCATTGACTTTGCTTGTCGGAAGGTATTCTAGCCCAACCAGGTTCCTAGAGAGCAAACACCAGACAAAGGCAGCAGCCCCCACTTTTTAAAGTTTAATCTACGAATTCTGTTTCTTCACAGATAAAATGCTGCTTCCATCTAATTAGCTCCCACAAGAAAGAGCCTTGCCAAGTTGTTTGTCAAGGCTGCCAAAAACCCAGAGATAAGAACTAATTTACAAGAGTTTGCAAATACTAACTATGATGTCCACAAGGCTGAGTCTCAGAGCGTCTTTGCTGTCTGCAAAGAACGCTTCTTCAAACCTGGCTTTTATCCTCTTGAGGGAGGGGCCACTACCTTGCAGCCTTACTCCCGAGTCGCCTGTGCTGCTGTAACTGCTTTTTTCTACGAGCAACCCTGCACGCATGCACACTTGGCTCAGGCTCCTCGGGAACCTCCTCATCGCTGCTGCCAGCCCCCACAATCTCTGAAGGTAGCAGTCCACTCCCTAATGGTCCTGGCCCCTCATCTGAGTCCTCGCTCTCCTCAGCCGTCTGTACTTGCTGCCGGCTAACCACAACAGAAGGTTGCAGAAGGGGATTGCATGAGCCCAGGGCTCTGCAACCATCATAAATATGAGTCAGTTGCCAAGGGTCTGGATTTTAATCGCGTGACCACGAGAATGCTGCAATGGTTGTAAGTGTGAAAACGGTCATAAGTCACTTTTTTGGCGCTATTCTAATTCTGAACAGTCACTAAATGAACTGTTATAATTCAAGGACTACCTGTATCAGCAGCTGAACTATTATTATCTGTTTAGAAGCAAGATCTTCTTGCTTCTAAACAGATAATAGTATTTGGTTGGAGTTGTTTTCTAAACTTTTTTTTAAAATTTTAATTTTTAATTTTCTTTCTGATGCCTTCTTCAGCTGCTGGGAGTTATCATTTCTGGAAATTATCATTTCACTGACAATGGAGAAGTCTAAAAGGTGCTTTTTCAAAAGGCCAAAGGGGCTGGTTTTTCTTTTTCTTTCCCTGTTCTCTTGAGGTAGAAGATGTTTCACTTCTCATCCAAGAAGCTTCATCAACATTTATGTAAATGTTTTTAAAAAGTAAATATTTACAGAGCACTTGCCAGCAATTTAGATGCTAAATGACTGAATTGTCACAGAGATAGATTGTTTTGACACAACTGGCACTTCAACAATTTTGCCTATATTGACTTCAGGGTTGCGGTAAATAAATATTTTATATCCAATTGCTTTCTAAGGCATATTCTGATCCTCAGATAATTCTGATCTTGTTGGAAGATCATTGTTTGTTGTTCCAGCCTTACCAGAAGCGTTTTGACATCAAAACTGACCCTTTTTAATTGCTCCAGAGAGGATAAAATGTGACATTTTAAACGAAGGACTTTTTTTTCTGGTAGCGTCAGAACAACGTTGGAATACTTCTGGTAAGATGAGAAGTCCTTTTATGGTCTCAGAACATACAGAGTTGTATCCATTCAGCTTTTGCTCCTGTGAAAAATAGCTTGTCAGATATTATTATTTTATCTTGGATGTGGAAGGAAAATCAAAGAAGACAGGACATGGTGAGGCTGCAAGGAAAAGTTGAGACATGCATTCTCTGTTTTCAGCATTTATTGGAGCTGCCCTAAACCCTCGCTCTGTGAGTGGAAACTAATGACTCACAACACCGTTATTGTCTACAAAGCCAATGGAAACCATATTTCCATGGGATACACATTCAAAGTATCTACCTGAGTCCAGATGTAGCCACAGACGAGCATGTGCTTAGCAAGTCGTGTGCTAAAACCATTTTGATGGAAGACACATGCTATCGCTTAGGAGCCAACATCTCATTTTATAGTTCCTGTAACGCTTGAAAAAAAATTGTGAAGGGTATTTTTTTTGGGGGGGGAGGGCAGGAAGGGATAGGTTATAACAGATAACAGATAATCAGAGTTGGAAGGGGCCTTGTAGGTCATCTAGTCCAACCCCCCGCCCAAACAGGAGACCCTATATCATTTCTGACAAATGGCAGTCCAATCTCTTCCAAGGGCAAGCTGTTCCATTGGTTGGTTATTCTCACTGTCAGAAAGCTTCTCCTTGTTTCCAGGTTATCTTTGTGCAATCTCAGTGTGTAAACAAGAGTGGGGATGATATGAAGGATATTATTTTCTTCATGTTGGGAATTTTTGGCAAGAACATCCCATTGTCTTGGTTAAACGAAGAAGAAGCAATCCAAAACAGATCTAGAGATCAGTGCCAAGATTGGATTTGTCATATAACGGGGCATCGGTTGAGCTGGGTTTCTGCGATTGGCTCATCTAGACATTTAGAAGAGCTGGATTTGAGAAGATTAGAAGTTTGATTGCCATGTGATTTTAAAGGAATGCAAAAAAGGGCTTGCAATCCAGTTTTGGAGATGGTGATAACGACGATGTTATCCATTGAGTCTTGTCTACCTCTTGGCGATGCTATGGGCCAGGTCTGTCCACACCTTCCAATTTTGCACTTCTTCTTTGACTTATTCTATGCTCTGGCTGCTGTCAGCTTTGCTAGTGTTCCAACAACTGTGTTTTTTGGTGGCCTGGTTTCCTTTTACCGCTAACTCTTCCAAACATAATTGCTTTCTTCAGTGAATTCTCCTGCGTGACCTGGGTATTACTGTCTGTGTAAGTTTTGTGTCTTCAATGCAAGAAAACCCAAGGATGTCTCAGTATAGTTCATATATTTCTGTGAAATGTGATCAATAGTACGTTGGCTTCCAAAATTGTTTATTGTTTAGAAATACTAGCTCTCTTACTACAGCATGAGCCCTCCTGAAATAAACTGGGATTTAGCTGAAGTAATGGCATACTGGCTAAAATGTGTCTTATCTGAACAGTACTATACTTAGCATGGAATGGCATTTTTGGTCCAAGGATGTGGGTAACCTAATCAATATCTTCTCTAACTTAAGATATTGTGTGAAGGTTGACCAGTGTCAGTATGTTTGATACCTAATAACCCATCTGGTAATACCTCTGGCATGTGGAAGATTATGACTTAAAATATAAGAAGAATAAATAATTTGTTGTATGTCTTGGAAACAAAGAGAAAAGGGAGGAACATGATCCGAATGAAGATTGTGTACAATTGGAGTTTTTCTTATGTATAAGTTTAATTAATTATGCAGGAGCTAAAATATATGCCAGGAAATATGCATTGGTGTCATCTAGGTTATATATTTATCCATTCAAATTCTTATTTAAGCTTCAATGTATACCTTTAAAATTATAGCATTCAATATAATACATAACTTCCAATCGAATTCTGCTTGGTACATTCTTAAAATACACACTATATTCTTAAATATAAGAATATAGTGTGTATTTTAAGAATGTACCAAGCAGAATTCGATTGGAAGTTATGTATTATATTGAATGCTATAATTTTAAAGGTATACACTGAAGCTTAAATAAGAATTTGAATGGATAAAATTAAAAGCTGTAAAGGTGTCATACTCCAATTGGTAACTACAGGGAAAAATTTGTTTAATGAGAAAAGATAATATGAAATTGAAACAGGACAGACAAAAGTATAAATATAATGATTTCAATTGAGATAATTAAAATAAAGTTGAGAAAATTAAAAGAGGGGAAAAACTATGTAGAAAATATAAAACAGTAATAAGATATGGAATAGAATATAAAAATGAGCATGAAATTGAGTTTTGTGTCTGTATGAAGAAGTGATAACCTGGGACCATGCTATTTTCAAAAAAAGATGTTTTATTTGTATTTTGTTTTTGTGAAAACCCAAATAAAATTTTCAAAAAAAGAAAAGAAAATAAGAATCCATAAGTTGTTGCTAATTGTATGTTATACTTGAAAGTGACAATAATTGGAGAATAAATGGGAGGCGAGGGGAACTGTATAATATTCTGAATGAATGTCACCCAAAGGAAAAAAAAATACTTTGACTTGATGGATGGGTGGGAATGTGACAAAATAAATGATTCGACCACTTGATAATCCAAGAATGATTGAGAATAGTGAGTGTTTGGTTAGCACTTGCTTAGAAAGATGTTTTTTTTTCAATCTATGGTTTCAGCCTAAGGCTCTTTGTATGTACTCATGACAAAAGGATCCCCATGAGTTATTTAATTGTTTATAATAAAAAGATTGGGACAATTAGCATGCTGACGAAAGATTCTGACTGTGAGTAGAATTGTTCTTTGTAAGAGCAAGAATGGGTCTTGCGGGGAAAGTGCTCATGAAAGAAAAGGAAAGAAGTGAAACAGAGTAGAGCAACTACAGGAAGAGATTAGCCCTGGATGAAGAAGCGTTAGAAGAAAAATTAATCTCCCAACATAGAAAGTGGATGAACGGAAAGGGGATACGGAAGTTGCTTGGACAGAATGGAAAGAATTCTGTCATCATGTGCCACACCAGTGTGCAGAATTATTGAGATATATGATGGATGGATAGATAGATGGATGGATGGATGGATGGATGGATGGATGGATGGATGGATGAAGGCAGAGATAAAGGTAGATAAGAGATAGAAATGGGTGGGTTGGTAGATAATATGTGTGTAAGAGAGAATGAGGGATGGTAGGTTGGTAGATTGTGTGTGTGAGAGAGAAGGATGGATGGATGAATAGATGGATGGGTGGGTGGTATATGATGATTAGTTTTATGATCATATTAAAAAACAAAAATAAAATACAGGATCTAATTCCAGAATAAAATAAATTAAAAACTACAGTAATAAAATACATAAGCGGTAAATGCAAATAATCAATATTCAGATAAATACCTAACTTTTACAGGATGAATAGGCTATAAACGTTCTTACTGTTTGACTGCCTTAACTATAAACCTAGCACTTGTGTAAGGTATATGTTGAGAGTCCAGGATGAAACAAGACAATCTGCGATTCAGTTCTCAGTGGGCTGTTCTTTCAGGTAGGGATGTTAAGGGAATTCCATTGCCAAAGGAGCTTTGAAGGTTACATAATGACTGAGCTGAGCTCAAAAATGAAGGAAAGTATGAAGGTATGCATTTGTGGGCTGAGGTTGTGCCAGCCACCAGACAAGAAGCAGAACAACCAAGACTCTCCGCTGGCATTTAATGTGCCTGCTCGGTTTCTCACCTCCTTCCAAAGATCAGCTGGATTCTCTTCTCTTCTCTTCTCTTCTCTTCTCTTCTCTTCTCTTCTCTTCTCTTCTCTTCTCTTCTCTTCTCTTCTCTCCTCTCCTCTCCTCTCCTCTCCTCTCCTCTCCCCTCCCCTCCCTCTCTCCCTCCTCCTCTCCTCTCCTCTCCTCTCCTCTCCTCTCCTCTCCTCTCCTCTCTTCTCTTCTCTTCTCTTCTCTTCTCTTCTCTTCTCTTCTCTTTCATCTTTTCTAATCTCTTTCTTCTCTTCTCTTTCTTCTCTTCTCTTCTGTTCTCATCTCTCTCCCCTCCCCTCCCCTCCTCCTCTCTTCCTCTCCAGAAAGATGTTAGGGGGAGGAGAGGTTGACATTACACATTTCTAGCAAGACCACTATAGGCAAGGTAACTGCAGACAGAGCCCCAGAGCAAAATTTTAGCATTGAAATGCAGAAAAGCTTGCTTTTATCCTATTCATCCTTGACTGAAGCCCATTAAACAGTCTGTAGGTTGCAGCCATCTGCCTTGGGACATTTCTGTCTTGTTGTGACTTGAATTGGTTCTCCAGCTTCCTGCTGAAACTTCCTTCCAGCCACGCTACCTCAGATCCAGCCAAGCACGGAAAGTTCAGTATCTAACGCTTAATATCCTGTGGGAGGAATAGAATGAGCATTCTGTCTTTTTGGCAATTGAATCTCAAAGCGGATCCCATTTTTAAACAAGCAAATTCAGCTTTCAGACTTAGCATGCTCCCACACAAAATCTTAGTGACCCTTCCATCTTGCTTAAGGTCTTTTAACTCCTAGCTCCAGCCTTCTCCACCTCTTTGTGGAACCTGAACCTCCTTATTGTCTAAGTGTTTGAAAAAGCAGAAGGGTGCCTCAACAGATCACAAAACAACAGAATAACAGAGTGGGAAGAGACCTTGGAGGTCTTCTAGTCCAACCCCCTGCTCAAACAGGAAACCCTATACCACTTCAGACAAATGGTTATCTAATCTCTTCTTAAAAACTTCCTGCACTGGAGCATTTACAACTTCTGGAGACAAGCTGTTCCACTGATTAATTGTTCTCACTGTCAGGAAATTCCTCCTTAGTTCTAAGTTGCTTCTCTCCTTGATTAGTTTCCACCCATTGCTTCTTGTCCTGCCTTCAGGTGCTTTGGAGAATAGGTTGACCCCCTCTTCTCTGTGGCAGCCCCTTAATTTATATCCTACTGTGGGTTTGGGCTCCATTTCTATTTGTTCCCCTCATTACATTTATGAAGTTGCAGTAAATATTTATTGCTCCCCTCTTTTCTCGGAGGACTTTCTCTAAAGAAGCTGAGCACAGATGCTGGTAAAGTTGAGTTCCCATAATGCAGGTGCTATCTGTTGTCTGTTTTGAGAAAGAGGGTGCTTTACTTTTTCAGAGGTACTTGAACAAAGGTTGGTTGGAGAGCCGATTTCCGGGATAAAAAGTTTGAGTCACTACGTGGCCTCTTTCAGTGAACGTTGGCATGTGAAACATATCTATCGTCTATTTCAGTTCCATCATAATTTAAAATAATTCCTCTGCATTGCTGAGGAAGCATGCAGACAGTCCCATCTTCAGATGAACTGGCTGGAGATGTATAGTCAGCTGATGTCTAGCTCAGGACCACGAGCCAAACAAATGTCAACAAAATCTTTTGGATTCTTGCCTTGCTACTGGGTGTGTGAGACATAAAAGTCTCTTTGGAGGCAGTTGTGAGTAGAATAGCTTACACAGATTAGAGCTACAAGCAGGATGTTCTGCAGAGAAAATAACAACTCCATGGATACCACAGGGAGGTGGTCTTGTCTCTGAACTTGGATAGGAAAAAAAATGACAACTTTATTTTCACTAATTTTTAACTGAAATTTAACTTTCTGTTCAGTTGTGTGTGTGTGAAGGCAACAAAGTAATCCCTAGTTTCTAGACTCCAAAAAGGTTTGTTCATGTTTGTAAATCTGTATGCAAAGTTGTTATTTCTCAGAAAAAAAAGGAATCATTTTCTTATTAATTTAATGAATTAATAAAGACAGGAAAATAAGCGAGTTTGGCTGCATTTTATGATATTTCTTGCCACAGTTGTTAACTGAACCTTGTAATTACAAAGCAAATGTGACTTCACTCATTGACTTTGCTTGTTGAAAACCAACTGGGAAGGTCTGAAGTAATGATCACATGACCTCAGCACCTGAATTTTGATCACGTGACTATTGGAATGCCGCAACAGTTGTAAGTGTATGTCAGATAACGCTGCTTTTCAAATCAAAGACAACCGTAGAGACAATCAATTCAATTGTCTCTAAAGCCTACTAAGATTCTCAAATTGCAGATTCTTAAGATAAATGTGTCAGAATATTCATGAACTGGCAGAGACATAGTAACAAGGTCAGCCAATGAGAGCTGAATTAGAAACTGAAACTGAAGGAGCCTGGGCATGACCCTGAGGCTCCACTGTGCTGAGAAGCGAAACCATCTGTTCTGAGCTCTGAAGCTGCTGCTTGTGTTTTGCTTGTAACTACTACCTCGTAATAACTACTACTATTAGTATTTATATAGTATGTATATAAAGAAGTTAATGAATCCTGCTGAATCAGTCATCTCTATGTGCTTTATTTATTTTATTTTATTTATTTATTTGATTTGTCAATCGCTTACACGATACAGGTATAAGTATAAACATAATTATCAACACCTGAAATGGATACATATAAGAAAAATAAAAAGAAACAATAGGACAGGGACGGGAGACACGATTGGTGTGCTTATGCACGCCTCCTACAGGCCTCTTAGGAAGGGGGTGAGGTCAATAGTAGACAGTCTACGGTTAAAGTTTTGGGGGTTTGGGGAAGAAACCACAGAGTGAGGTAGAGTATTCCAGACATTGACCACTCTGTTGCTGAAGTCGTATTTTCTGCAATCAAGTTTGGTGCGGTTAACCTTGAGTTTGTATCTATTGTGTGCTCTTGTATTGTTATGATTGAAGCTGAAGTATTCATTTGCAGGTAGGACATTGCAATGTATGATTTTATATACTATATTTAGATCGAACCGAAGGCGGTGTAGTTCTAAGTTTTCTAGCTCTAGAGTTTCAAGTCTGGTGACATAAGGTATTCTGCAACGAGTAGAGGAGCGAAGAACTCTTCTTGTGAAATATTTCTGGACTTTCTCAATTGTGTTAATATCAGATACATGTTCCAGACTGATGAGCTGTATTCAAGTGTTGATCTAGCAAATGTTTTGTATGCTCTAGTTATTAGTGTAATATTACCAGAGAAAAAGCTATGTAAGATTAGGTTAACAACTCTTAATGCCTTTTTGGCTATGTAGTTACAGTGGGAGTGGGCTCTGGCACTTAGATCATTAGAGATGAGTACTCCAAGGTCCTTGACAGAGTTTGGATCCTCAACAAGGTCTTGACTATTTAGCTTGTATTTTATTTTCTGATTTTTTGCCAATATGTAAGACAGAGCATTTATCTATTGCTTTCTGGATTTGATTTCTGCAATAAACTCTAACAAAATGAAATTTTTCCTCCTCGTACTTCTATAGCAATAGCAATAGCACATAGACTTATATATTGCTTCACGGTGCTTTCCAGCCCTTTCTAAGCGGTTTACAGAGTCAGCCTATTGCTCCCAACAATCTGGGTCCTCATTTGGCCCACCTCGGAAAGATGGAAGGCTGAGTCAACCTTGAGTCTGGTGAGATTCAAATTGCCAAATTGCAGGCAGCAGGCAGGCAGCAGAGGTAGCCTGCAGTACTGCACTCTAACCACTGTGCCATTATGGGCCATCTATGGTCTCTGCATTAGAACCCAGATGTAATGTGGAGTTTTCATTTACATGTTTTGTTTTGTTTTTAAAGCTGCCATTTCTTTCTAAAGAGATGTCAGAAAGTATTATTAGGGACTCCCATTAGAGGCTTTTTGAAAAGGAGTGCTAGCAAAGTCAAGCTCCCCTTTTCTTTCCAGATCAGATAGGACTGGAGAGAAATGTCAGCACTCTGGTGTAAAATAACATCATATTCCTATGAGGTCAACAGTCTGTATCTCTCCCTCTTCCCTTTCTCCTTCCTCTCCAGGAATTGATAATTGGGGTTGTTTGGCACTGGAAGTGTCAGCCGATTATTTGAGGAGGTGAAACCAGATGTATAACTGTCTCTGTAAACTGAGATATAAATTGTGAGGTTTACAGCTATATCAGGACAATATTCAGGCATTCTGGATAATTCCAAGGCCAACTTATCTCAAGTAAAGAATCCAGCTCTACTGGACATGCAGCTTCTCCAGAAATGAATTTCAGGTACAGCTAGTCCTCGACTTACAACAGTTCATTTAGTGACCGTTCAAAGTTACAAAAGCCCTGAAAAAAGTGACTTATGACTATTTTTCACATTTACAACCATTGCAGCATCCCAGTGGTCACGTGATCAACATTTTGGAGACTTTGGTTCATATTTATGACAGGGTTGCCGTGTCATGTGATCCTCCTTTGGCGACTTTCTGAAGAGCGAAGTCAATGGGGAATCCAGATTTACTTAACAACCGTGTTACCGACTTAACAAATGCAATGATTCACTTCACAACAGTGGCAAGAAAAATCGTAACATGGGGCAAAACTCATTTAACAAACGTTTCACTTAGTGACATAAATACTGGACTCAACTGTGGTCGCAAGCCAAGGAGTACCCTGTATTGTGGAAATACAGCATTTATAAAAGAATAAAGATGGAGACTTGTATTTTTATTTAGTGCTCAGAGAAGGTGGCATTGTGGTTCAGAATTCTGCCCATCGAATTCCAAAAGGTAGATTTGAATCGTAACTGGAAGCATTAATCAGGGAAGCATGTATTTATTCCCACTTGCATTCTGAGTGGCAAAATTAGCAGGCAGTAGCTCCCCTCATCTCCAGCAAGTTAAGTGGGTGAGATTTTTTTGGGAGGGAGTGTGGATATTAGCACATCAAAGCTGAATAAACATTAAGTTGAGGTTTGGCTTCCTGTGCTTTAGCTAGTTTCATAATTGAAGGGTCATTGTGTCATTCCCCATTCCCGGTGTTTATTAACTTTCCCTCTTAGGTTTGGAGAAGGAGTGAGAGAGATTGTTTTAATGGGATAATGAATGTCTTGCTACGCAAAAGGCAGATGTAAAAATGAGACAGGCTGTTTTCTGTTAAATCTTTGCTAATCTGCCTGGTTCTATATTAGACCCTTGAGAGACAAAACTAACTGAAGCTAATACTCTTCATGAACTTGCAAAATACTGCAAGCTCTTTCTTAAATTATGCAAAGAAAACGGGACTTTCTGGTTTTTCTCTGAAGACCTTTTGCTTCTCATCCAAGAAGCTTCTCCAAAGCTGAAGAAGCTTCTTGGATGAGAAACAAAACATCTTCAAAGAAAAACCAGAAAGTCCAGTTGCCTCTTGAAAAAAAAAGCACCTTTGGGACAACCATGACTTGGAGGACTGATAATCTCCATAGACATTTACACAAAGAATTGATGGTGTCACCAGCGTGTTATTCTTAGTGATTTAATTACTTAACTGATTGACCGGCTGATATTTTAGCGTGGATTGATTTATTTAGAAAATTTATACTTGAGTTGTTCCCTTTCCGTGATTCAAGGCGGCTTACAAACATTAAGTCTGTTTAATTAAGCTACTACCGCCAACTCTTCCAAGCATAATTGCTTTCTTCAGCAACATGGCACAAAGTACATGAGATGCAGTTTTGTGCTTTCGCCTTCCAGGTCTGATGTTATGAGCTCCAGTACTTGCTTGTTAGTCATCTTTCCTGTCCAAGGCAGAGGTGGTATTCAGCAGGTCCTGACCAGTTCTGGAGAACCGGTAGCGGAAATTTTGAGTAGTTTGGAGAACCAGCAAATACCGCCTCTGACTGGTCCCGCCCCCATCTATTCTCTGCCTCCCATTGGGTCCCAGCTGATCGGCTGGGTCTTCTTTGGTTGCCCTGCACAGGAGAACGGAGCTGGAAAGCAAGTTTGTTGGGTGGGGAGGGAATAGGGATTTTGCAGTATCCTTCCCCTGCCACGCCCACCGCCACACCATGCCACCAAGCCACCCCCACAGAACTGGTAGTAAAAAAATGTGAATCCCACCACTGGTCCAAGGAATATGCAGGAGCCTTCTCCAGCACCACAGCTAAACATGTCAATGTTCTTCCTGTTTTAGGGTCCAACTTTCACAATCACGGGTAGCTTACAAGGAACACAGAGCGAACTAACCTACATTTGGTTGCCAGGCTGATCTCATTGCTTTTCCATATTTGGCTCATGTTCATCATTACTGTATTTGGAATGCTACTAAGTATTAAAGGATCGGTTGTGTTAGTTTTCCCTTAGATTACCTTCTGTTAAGCCTGAGGTTCTATCTAGCCTCGGTGGCACAGTGGTTTGAGTGCAGTTACTGCAAGCTACTTCTGCTGCCTGCCGGCTGCCTGCAATTTGGCAGTTCAAATCCCACCAGGCTCAAGGTTGACTCAGCCTTCCGTCCTTGCGAGGTGGATAAAATGAGGACCCAAATTGTTGGGGGCAATATGCTAAGTGCTATTGCTTTCTAAGTTTATGCACATGAGGGTATGGGGGAAGACTGGGGTGGGGGGGGGTAGCATTGTTTAGCTCAAAAATACAAAATGAGGAGGTATTTATTTGACCCCATTTAAACATGGGTTTCTAAGGCAGAAAACCAACTTAAAGCATCTATCTAAGCTTGTGGACACTGAGGGTATGAGGGAAGACTAGTGGATAGCATTGCTCAGCCCAAAAATGCAAAATAAATTAACCAAGTAGAGGCATTTATTTAACTCCATTTAAACATGGGTTTCTAAGGTAGAAGACCCACTTAAACCACAGAGACCATGGAAAGTTGGAAAACCCATGAGCTTTCAGACTTCTAAACATGGATCTCTAGAGGCCAAGTTAACATAACATTAAACATGTCATTATCTCTATCCTACTTTCTTCTTCCTTTTAAGTAGCAGCTGCTTAAGAGGGAAGGGTGCAGCTAGCTGTTTATAATGAAATGTTCTGGACAAATCCAGTATTATGGGATTGCTGTCTAGAACAGTGATGGTGAACTTTTGGGGCCCCGAGTGCCAAAAGCGTGCATGCGCACATAACCAAAATGCAAGTCGGCCCCCCCATGCATGCACATGCCCCCCTGTACATAAGTGTGCCCCTGCATGCATGTGCCTCCGTGCATGCGTGCCCTCCCCACATGTGCATGCGTGGCAGAGACCCGAAGGCCAGCTGGCCAGTAGAACTGAGCTGGGCAATGCATGCCGCCACGGGTCTAGAATGTTTTATAACTCCTATGGGTTCTGGATAGATTATTTGTTTAGAATAAACTAAATAGAAAATTTCCTGCGATGTGACATTATTGCAATGGGAAGCATAATTCTTTCTGGCATCCATATGCAAGATCTGCTGAATTTGTCCAAATCCAAACAATTGCCAGTAAGAAAAGCCAGTGGCCTTGCAACCTCATGGTGGTGTCAGTTCTTTTCCATGATAAATTGTCTTGCCATCGCTCTTTTCCCTTCTCAATGGAGCCTTCTCCAGCTATTAGTACATCATTTTCATTTTCTGTGCCTGCCCTGGGATTTGTGTCACTTTTTTCCCTCCTTGTCTGTTCTGACCCAAACCTTGTTCCAAGGAAACAAATACGAAGCAGACGTAACAGCAAACCCTTTTAATGATTCTTTACGAATTCCATTCCTTCATGGTTAAAAGGCTGTTTCAAATTAATTATCTTTGATAAGAACGAGCCTTGCCAAGGCAGTGCAAGGTTGCCAAGAACACTAGATAAAGTTACTAAGAAAGATTTCAAACATAAAGAGTCTCCAAATACCAACCAAGATATTCCAAACGTCCACAAGGCTTGAGTGCAAAAACGTCTTTGTTTCCTGCAAAGAACTCAGGTTTCTCAGCTGGCTTCTATCTCTTGAGGGAGGGGCCATTACCTTGCAGCCTTACTCCCGAGTCACCCGTGCTGCTGCAGCTGCTCTTTCCTTCGAGAAGCCCTGTGTGCATGCGTTTTGGGCACAGGCTCCTCAGAGACCTCTTCATCGCTGCTGCCAGGCTCCACAATCTCCGAAGGCAATGCTCCACTCCCTGGTGGTCCTGGCCCCATCCCTGCATCACACGCAGGCCCCTGATCTGAGTCCTCGCTCTCCGAGACCTCAGCCTTCCGCACCTGCTGCTGGTGAATCACAACACTGTCCAATAAATATTTGCTTTTGGGGCAGAATACCTTTGACTTGGGTAGCTGTCACCTCTTTCAAGCTTGTGGTTGTCCCCGTTCTTACCCAGTTCTCCAATCACCTGGGGTGAGTTAAGATCTTTTATTTTATTTATTGATTTGATTTGTCAATCGCTTACAAGATAATAGGTATAAGTATAAACATGAATAAGAATACAGGAAATAGGTGTGAATAAATGGGGTCAATAGGACAGGGACGGTAGGCACGATGGTGCACTTATGCACTCCCCTTACAGACCTCTTAGGAATGGGGTGAGGTCAATAGAGGTTAGTTTGAGGGTAAAAGTGTGGGAGTTTGAGCAGGTGACAACAGAGTCAGGTAGTGCATTCCAGGCATTGTCCACTGTTGCTGAAGTCGTACTTTCTGCAATCAAGTTTGGAGAGGTTTACTTTGAGTTTGTATCTGTTGTGTGCTCTTGTATTGTTGCAGTTAAAGCGGAAGAAGTCATTGACAGATAGGATGTCTATGCAACCTAACCGGGCAAGGAAAAGAGTGATCAGTCGATATGGTCACTAGGAGTCAACAACAACTGGATGGCACACAATCAATCAATCAACCTAAAATCAATAAACCCAAAGTTTGTCACTGGTGGGAATGAGCCCCTCGCTGTGATTCTGGATCGAAAGGATTAGCCAGCTTTAAGCTGTTGCCCGGGGGACACCCTAATGTGACAGCACACATTCTTCGCGGAGGCTCCTTTCATGTCCCCCAACTCAAAGTTAATCCTTCCAAACAGTTCACAATCTCTGTAGAAAGAAGAATTTATAAACTCTGGACTTTTTTTGTGTGTGCTTTAAGTAAAGTGTGACACCAAACTTTGATCTCACCTTGCTTCCTGATCTATGATTTAAGAAAATCATTTCCCCATTTGTGCTCTCCCCCCACCCACCCCCTCTCTATACATAAAGGGGTTCAACCATAGGCCCTATACACACACTATACTATGTAATATGTATGTACACATATGGCATACGTACCATAGGATTAAATAGTGTATTTTGGATGTTCAGTAGTAGTAAATAGGGAGGGAAATTGTATCTCTTTGAGGCGATGAGAGGCCAGGCAAGGCACCCCTTGATGTGAGTGACATCAAGTTGGCCATGCCCACTCAATCACATGGCCACCCAGCACGCCCACCAGTCACATGACCAACAAGCCACACCCACCAAATAAGCCATGCCCACAGAACCGGTAGTAAAAAAAATTGAATCCCACCACTGGGTAAGGCTATTGTGAGTTGGGCTTGCCATGCTGTTCTACCATCACAGCTAACAGTGGTTCTTTAAGAGAAAGAGGTGTGATTCTTGCACAGCAGGGATGCACAGTTACACCTCCTAATCTTTTTATTTCATTTTATTATTTCATTTCATTTCATTTTATTTTGAACACACACTCAGGCAGATGAACACAATATGAATGAAAAATGTAGGGTGGAAAGGTGGATGCTAACAATTACATTTCTTTCTTTTTCTTTCATTCTTGCTGGCTTGCTTGTTTACTTGCTTGCTTTTTCTTTCTTTCTTTTTTCTTTCTCTTTTTTTGTTCTTTTTCTTTTGTTTCTCTTGCTTTCTCTCTCTCTCTTTCTCTTTCCCTTCCTTCTTTCTTTCCTTCCTCCTTCCTACCCTCCAGGAATGGTGGCAATTCAGGAAGCAGGACTGTGAGCCCAGTTTCATATGATGTGAGATGGAGGGGTGTGTGAGGAATTAGAGTTAAAACCACAGTGTATGGAAAGTACCCTGGGGTTTTAGAACTTTGTTTAAAACAAAATACAATGAATTGGTTGATTAATGAAAGGAGGGAAGAATGGGTGGGTAGGGAGAGACAGAGGTAAAAAGGGCAAAAATTAAATGGTGAGAATCGTGTCGTGACCAACCCAAGATCTTATAGATATATAGTAAAGAGCTTTTACTGGTAAAATAAGAAATGTAATGCCATTATGAGTGAGGTGCTGTGGTTCTGGCATAGAAAAAAAAAGGAGAAACATCTTATTTTCTGAGAATAGACTTCTGCACAGTCAAAGGCAAGATTTATCTGCAATTTTTGGATTTGGCTAATCTATTTCAGAATATTTCAGGTCATCGTATTACTCAGCTGAATTTCACACGGAGTTCTGCTGTACCTACCTCCAGATGCTGCAGGAAATACCTGATAGTTAAAGGAATTGATTCTGTGGGATTTATTGATAAAAGCCTTGTGTGAGTTTTTCCATACTCTGCCTAGTCCAGTCTCTTAATCACTAAAATTCACATGTTTTCCTGTAGTGTAGGAATACCCGTGAAGGCCATTTTTATCCCACTCTGGATCTGAAATTGCAAACTGCTGTTCAACATTACTAAAACCTGTCAAAGAAAGGCCTCTGCCTTGGATTTGACTTACTAATTAGGAGTGTGTTGCTAATAGCGAGAGGATTTTCTAACCATTTCTCTGGGTTTTTTTGGGGGGGAGGGAGGTTGAAATAACTCCCTTCTTTCTATCGTGCCAATTAAATTTAGCTCAAGTTGGTACTTTATATTAAACGATTCCAGAACTCTACATGCTGTGCTTTGATAAAGCAGAGGGTAACGGTGTGTGTGATGGATGTGTGATGGGGAGTATATTACTTAGCATCCGGTATAACAGAATAACAAAAGGGACTTTGGGGGTCTTCTAATCAGGGGTGGACTTCAAAAATTGTAGCAAAGGGTTCTCTGCCTGGTTGCTGGGTGGGCGTGGCATTGGTGGGCGTGGCCTAATTGGCCTTCTGCACCATGGTGGGTGGGGCGTTTTTCTCCTCTCTGGGCTCCGGAGGCTTTCCTCGAACCTCGGGGAGGGTGAAAATGGCCTCCCCAGGCTCCGGAGGCTTTCCAGAAGCTGGAAACGGGACCATTTCCAACCTTCCCGAACTTCCGGGAGGCCCATTTTTTGCCCTCCCTGAGCCTCTGTGCACGTCCTGAGCCTCTGTGCACGCCCTGCACTTACCTGCATCCAAAACGGGCTGCGTGGGGACTCCTGGGAGGGGAGAGGTGGGCAGGGCCAGGCAGGAGTGGGATTTGGGGGTTCTCCCTACTGCATAGAATCTTAGCTAAGGGCTCTCCCGAACCCCTCCAAACCCCCAGCAGCCCTCCCCTGCTTCTAATCCAATCCCTTCTCAAGTAGGAGAAACTATACCATTTCAGACAAATGGCTGCTGCTTTTTTTCTTATAAACCTCCAGTGATGGAATATCCACAACTTCTGAAGGCAAGCCCTTCCACTGGCTAACTGTATCGCTGTTAGGAAATGTCTCCTTAGTTCTAGGTTGCTTCTCTCCTTGGTTAGTTTCCATCCATTGTTTCTTGTTCTGCCTTCAGGTGCTTTGAAGAATAAGTTGATCCCTCTTCTTTGTGATAACCCCCAAGATATTGGAGGACTGTTATCATGGCACCCCTAGACCCTTCGTTAGACTAGACCAGGGGTCTCCAACCTTGGCAACTTTAAGATGTGCGGACTTCAACTCCCAGAATTCCTCAGCCAACTGGCTGGGGAACTCTGGGAGTTGAAGTCCACACGTCTTAAAGTTGCCAAGGTTGGAGGCCCCTGGACCAGACCTATTCAATTCCTGCAACTGTTGTTCATAGGTTTTATCCTCCAGCCCCCTAATCATCTTTTTTGCTCTCCTCTGCACAGTATGTTGCAATAGTTTGTGTTGGAAGGTTGTGTTCATATCCTAGTTGATGACTCAATTGAGGCAAGTCTACAAATTCAAACTTGATTCCAATGTATACTACCTAAGATGAATAAGGATTATCAGGACACCTTGAACCTAGTTTTTCATCAAATATGAACGTTTCAGTGGTGCTTCAAGACAGCAAAGCTCTTACATTCACTGCACTTTTACAGGTGGTTCATAGAATAGTGTTCCCCATTTGTGTTGACTCCATGGGTTCCACACACTTCTTCATCTTCTCATCAGAAAAAAATTAAAAATGTGAAGCAGAGACAGAAGAGCAACTTATTTGGCTTATTTTTACCATAATTGGCTTTAGAACAGTGGTCTTCAAACTTGGCAGCTTTAAGACTTGTGGACTACAACTCCCAGAATTCCTTCTCCAGTCATGTTAGCTCAGGAATTCTGGAAGTTGAAACCCACAAATCTTAAACTTGCCAAGTCTGAAGACCCTTGCTTTAGAACATAGAACAATAGAATTAGAAAGGAATTGGAGGTCTTCTAATCCAATCCCTGCTCAAGTGGGAGACCCTATACCATTTCAGACAAATGGCTATCCAGTCTCTTCTTGAAAGCCTCCTGTGATGGAGCACCCACAACGTCTGAGGGCAAGCAGTTCCATTGGTTGATTGCTCACTCCGTTAGCAAACTTCTCTTCTCTAGGTTGCTTCTCTCCCATTGGTTAATTTCCAACCCTTGTTTCTTGTCTTGTCTTCGAGTTCTTTAGAGCAGTGATCCCCAACCTTTTTTATGCCGTGGCCCGGTACCGGCATCAGCTGGGCGCCGCGGCCCGGTACTGGCATCAGCTGGGCGCCGCCATCTTTTTTTGATGAAAAAGTGCTTCCGGTGACCTCACCGGAAGCACTTTTTCATCAAAAAGATGCGGCGCCAGCTTCGATGAGCTTTTCGGTAGAAATGGCTTTCTACCCGGAAAAGCTCAGAGCTTAGCGCACCATCTTTTTGATGAAAAGTGCTTCCGGTGAGCTTTCTACCTGGAAAAGCTCACCGGAAGCACTTTTTCATCAAAAAGATGGTGGCGCCCAGCAAACCAGCGGCCCGGTAGGACTTGTTCCACGGACCAGTACCGGTCCGTGGACTGGTGGTTGGGGACACCTGCTTTAGAGAATAGTTTGACTCCCTCATCTTTGTAGAAGCCACTCAGATACTGAAATACTGCTACCATATCTTCCCTTTTCATTAGACTGACTAGATATACCCAATGCCTGTAACCATTCTTCGTATGTTTTTGTTTTTATTAAAAAAAAAACTTTAAAAACTCAGGCAAAGCTGTTAAAGTTTAGAGCAATACACGAGTATATGTATTTTTAGAAGGATAGTAGCAACAGCATGCTTACAATCATGCTATTGCTTCTTCTAAAATTACAGTCAGTATATTTGAAATAAAGAGTCTTGGGCATCGTTGGAAGTTATTCCACAGGAAAGCAAAAATATGAAACAATTTTTCCCTTTTTTCTGAACCTAAGCTTCCATGCGAAACGATTTCCCATAAAATAAAATAAAAAACTGGGCAGTTTTCCATGCTCATCAAAAGGATATCTGCTCTTTATTGCCTTCTTTGAGAAAAAAAAATGATGGTGGGAAAAAGAGAACCGCTCTTAAATAGTTGCCTCAACTCTTTTACTCTCCTAAATAGGAACTGGTGCCCAGGCCACCTCTGTTGTGGGAGCAACATTCCTTACAAATAAATAGACCCTTTGTCTTTTGGGAGGGAAAAAAAAGGATTTTTAAAAGATCCAAATAAGGTCCTAATTAAAATAGAAATGCTGCCTTTGGGTTGGTCTTGTCTTTTACATAGAATTGCATTTATGCCTTGGGGGAAGGAATACTTTTAGATGCCGCATTTTTCTGCACAGAGTCACCTAGGAAACTTTTCGAAATGTGGACCGAGAGGGATCATGAAAGCAAGAGAGGAAGGTTAATTTGTTGTACAAAATGTAGAGTTCAAGGAGACATTTCTCCATATCCTGGAAAGGAGAACCTGAAAGCTTGCATGTGCTATTGAACTGGTTGGTTAATAAGTATATCATTCAACTTTGATTTTTTTTTTATTTCTTTTTATTTTTATGGAATAAAAAAAAATTCCCCTCTCTTTTAAGATGTGGCTTCCAGATGTCACAGAGATCAGACGCAAAGCAAAATATGTTCCATATCCAGTTTTATGTCATAGCTCACTTAAGTTACAGTTCAAAGAATAATAGAGTTGGAAGGGACCTTGGAGGTCTTCTAGTCCAACCCCCTCCCCAAACAGGAAACCCTATACCCTATGCATATACACTATGCAACACCTGAGATATGGTTACTCCAAAAATTGGAAAGAGTATTTGCCCTAATGGGAAGCAGAATATGTGTGGCATGCCTCAAATAGTTCTATGCACTGATTGTACTTACTAAACCTCCAAAAATCCCAAACATAAAACGTGTCTTTGGGGACATTCCCATGAGCCTCGGTGACACAGTGGTTAGAGTGCAGTACTGCAGGCTACTTCTGCTGACTGCCGGCTGCCTGCAATTTGGCAGTTCAAATCTCACCAGACTCAAGGTTGACTCAGCCTCTCATCCTTCCAAGTTGGATAAAATTAGGACCCAGATTGTTGGGGGCAATAGGCTGACTCTGTAAACCACTTAGAGAAGCTACTGTGAAGTAGTATATAAGTCTAAGTGCTATTGCTATTGCTATGTTGTTATCTGTTGTAAACCTTAAAAAAAGGCATTGCCAGAGGCAAAAATATTATTCCAAGGTTATGGTTTAGCTTCTTGTATCATCCCTGCTCCTGTGGATTTTCTTTTTAAAAATAGCCACTTAAGCCTACTTCTCTGTGAATATGAATTTTGATCCACTATTCCAAGAAAGTCCTTCGTTTTTTGCTTTTTAAAAATGTTGTCCATCAAGTTAATGGCAGGTTTCCATGTGCTAAAGTGATTTAATTCTGTTTAACCTCACGATTTCCTTTCTTGTCTTGTGTTAAATCTTCATCTTGGTACCTAAGAACCTGCCATCTTTCAGAAATGGTGTAGAGCAGTGGTCTCCAACCGTGGCAACTTTAAGACTTGTGGACTTTAATTCCCAGAATTTCTCAGCCAGCTTTGCTGGCTGTGGAATTCAGGAGTTGAAGTCCACAAATCTTAAAGTTGCCAAGGTTGGAGACCCCTGGTGTAGTAGAGTCTCCTGTTTGGGCAGGGGTTGGACTAGATGGCCTACAATAACTCTGTTATTCCATTATAACAATCTGAAAACAAAGTGTTTGGTGTCCTCTTTGAAATGCCTAATTTTAATTTTGTAATTCCTGGTAGGTAGGTAAGTAAATAGAGATGAGAGAGAGAGAGAAAGCGAGAGAGAGAGAATAGAGAAAGATGGGTGAAATGATGAATGGATAGGAAGATCCATTCAGATGAAGATGATGATAATCTTAGTTGTAAAATATGAGTAGATAAATGGAAAACAAGAAGTGAAAACAAGACTACAATTATTATGAAAAACTATGCAAAAGTGGAGTCTAAAAAACTACAGTAGACTAATTTAAAAAACAGCGATTATATTATATAAACAGCAACAAATGTAACAAAACACAAAAAATAATTAGATTGCCATAAGGCAAAAAGAGAAAATACTAAAAGTAATAACACCAATAACTAATATCTGTATTATCATTCTCATCTGTTTGGGTTCTACCGCCCATTTTAAAAGAAAAAAATAGAGATATTCAGAGAAGCTAAGCTAAAGCAAATCTAAATGGCCTCGGAATTGTCTGAAAGTACTATTATAAAAATACAAACTGTTTACAGGTGGTCTTTGATTTACAATGGTTCATTTGGTGACCATTCAAAGTTACAATGGCACTGAAAAAAGTGACCTGTAATCCTTTTTCACGCTCACAACCTTTGCAGTATCCCCATATTCACGTGATCAGAATTTGGATGCTTGGCAACTGTCTCATATTTATGATTATAACAGTGTCCCAGGGGGGGTCACGTGATCAACTTTTATGACCTTCTAAGAAGCAAAGTCAATGGGGAAGCCAGAGTTGCTTAACGACTGTGTTACTAACTTAACAAACTGCAGTGATTCACTTAACAACTGTGGCAAGAAAGGTCATGAAATGGGTTAAACACCCCGTTTAACAAATGTTTCACTACACAACAGAAATGTTGGGCTCCTTTGTGGTGGTATGTTGAGGATCATCTGTGCTGTACTGGCCTTGATGGAGACTGTTCTTATTTTCTTCAGGCATCGCTTACCTTGGAGGAATCTGCAGCTTGAAGAGGAAGTGTGTCCTTGCAGAAGACAATGGACTCAACCTGGCCTTCACCATTGCTCACGAACTGGGGCACAAGTAAGAGCCAACGTCAGCATTTGCAGTATTGTTTGAGTCGGTATTAGCATTAGGAGCCTCTGTGACACAGTGGTTAGAATGCAGTACTGCAAGCTACTTTTGCTGCAGCCAGCTGCCTACAATTTGGCAGTTCAAATCCCACTAGGCTCAAGGTTGACTCAGCCTTCCATCCTTCCGAGGTGGGTAAAATGAGGACCCAAATTGTTCGGGGCGATAGGCTGACTCGGTAAACCGCTTAGAGAGGGCTGGAAAGCACTGTGAAGCGGTATCTAAGTCTAAGTGCTATTGCTAATGCTGCAGTTGATTGGATGTTGCATTAGGAGCCCTGGTGGCGCAGTGGTTAGAATATGGTATTGCAGGTTGACTGATTCGATCCTGACTGATTCAAGGTTGACTCAGCCTTCCATCCTTCCGAGGTGGGTAAAATGAGGACCTAGATTGTTGGGGGCAATATGCTGACTCTGTAAACTGCTTAGAGAGGGCTGGAAAGCACTATAAAGTGGTATATAAGTCTAAGTGCTATTGCTATTAGAGACAGGTTCTCTACAACTGATACTCTTAAGTTGCATTCCTTCTAAAAATGGATTTAAAGGGGGAAAAACTTAGTTGTTAGTTGGAAGAGAGTGATATTGCTCCAGGATAACCTATGAGAAAACCCTCAAGAAACACAGGAGTTTGGATCATAACATAGTTTGATCGGATTTATTGATTTATTTTGTAATTCATTACAAATGTAATACACATGTCCCAGGATAACCCTGCTAGTCTGGGTTGTACACCAGGACCAGATCAGAGGATATGTGGGCATTCAAGCTTGAACTTCTCAATTCCCCAAACAGCAAGTAACACAAAACTGCAATTATCCAGATGTGTGAAGTACAGAGACTTGTAGTGCATATTATAAGCTGTTTTGCTTCACAAGGGATTCTGCAACAACCCAGAATAATTGAGAAGGAGAGTCTATTATCCTGGCCACAACAAACAACAAGCTAGCAGGCTGCCATTTTGTAATTTATTTATTTTGTAATTTATTTGCCTGCCTGAAAATTTGGCAGTTCGAATCACACCAGGCACAAGGTTGATTCAGCCTTCTATTCTTCCAAGATGGGTAAAATGAGGACCCAGATTGTTGGGGGCAAGAGGCTGACTCTGTAAACTGCTTAGAGAGGGCTGTAAAAGCACTGTGAAGCAGCATATAAGTCTAAGTGCTAATGCTAATGCTATAGTTGATTGGATGTTGCATTAGGAGCCCTGGTGGCGCAGTGGTTAGAATGTGGTATTGCAGGCTGACTCTGCCTGCAGTCTGGAGTTCGATCCTGACTGATTCAAGGTTGATTCAGCCTTCTGTCCTTCTGAGGAGGGTAAAATGAGGACCCAGATTGTTGGGGGCAATATGCTGACTCTGTAAACTGCTTAGAGAGGGCTGTAAAGCACTATAAAGTGGTATATAAGTCTAAGTGCTATTGCTATTGCTATTATTTATTTTGTAATTTATATACATGTCCCAGGGTAATGCTGCCAATTTGGGTCGTTCACCAGGACCAGAGGTTTAGTTTTCCAAGCTTACAGACTTGTGCTGGAGCCCATCCTCCGGGAATTTCTCTGAACCAGAATGTGTGCTTTGGGCTATTCTATGCATAATATTTACGTGGTGCCTGGTTGTGTGTGGCTTTTTAGTTGTTGTTTTTTTGGAGTGTTGATGGCCGGCTATTGTGTCATTGGCTATTGTTTCCTTGCATTGCCAAATCCTTGCTTCCTAAATACCTGACAAGCTGGTGGTAAATCAGCACTCCTGTTGACTGACAAGGGCCCCCGTTTCCCCGGCTTCAATCATTTCCCTGGAATCTTTGTTACCTGCTTGGCCAACAATTATAAATGGAGGTAAATATACATGTTCCAGGGTAACATAGCCAATCTGGGTTGGTCATCGGGACCAGAGGTTTAATACTTCCCAGCTTTCAGACTTGTGCTGGAGCCCATCCTCAGGGAACTTCTTTCTATTGAAATCTGAGCTTGTTGATCAGGAAGGTTGGCGTTTCGGTGGTTCAAATCCCTAGCGCCACGTAGCGGAGTGAGCCCCTGTTCCTTGTCCCAGCTTCTGCCAACCTAGCAGTTCGAAAGCATGTAAAATGCAAGTAGAAAAATAGGGACCACTTTGGTGGGAAGGTAACAGTGTTCCATGCACCTTCGGCATTTAGTCATGTCAGCCACATGACCACGGAGACGTCTTCAGATAGCGCTGGCTCTTCGGCTTTGTAATGGAGATGAGCACCGCCCCCTAGAGCTGGAAACGACTAGCACGTATGTGCGAATGGAACCTTTACCTTTTATGCTTTGTATTTATGTGGTTGGATGTAGTTTTCTATTGGTTGATTAGGGTGTTGGTGGCTGGAGATTGGCTGTTGTTTCCTTCTGCTTTTTAAATGTCATTTCAAATAAATGAAATTTATTTGCTGGCCATCTTGAATCCAATGACTCCGAGTGGCTTACAACATAAAAACATTAAACTCACCAGTTCTAAAACAATGCAGCGGATAAAATCATTAATAATTCTTGGCTTATTCCTACTTTTCACCAAGGGAAACACTGAGGACATCTTGAACATTTTCTTTTTAGGGGAAACATTTTAAATGATGCCACAAGAGTTTCTGTAAGATTAGTGAGGTTTCATAAAAGTGTCTTTGTGTTTATGCTTAATGGATAGTCTGTGAATCATTCATAAAGAAGTCTTCATTTTGGAGGTAATTGATGGGTGCCTGTTACTCCTTTTAGTATTCAAAATAACTGTTTGGAAAAGAGGATGGATGTTGATTCTGGATTAGTCATTTGAGATTTTGGAATCAAATATGAAAATAATAGCATCTCCAAATACAAAAATCCAAGGTTGCTGATTATAGAGCTAGCATGATTATTATACATTATATTTTTTTTTGTTTTCCTAGATGTGGATTCAATGATTCCAAGGACAAAAGTAAGAACTGGTGGTTGTAGGTGCCTTGATCATTTGGGTAGATTAATCAGCTAGTCGGTATTTATTCATTATCTTTTGAAGCCACCCGATTCCCAAAAAGATTCTGGGTGGCTTTTATGAGAAACCTACAGTATGTAACCTCCTCAGTTTTTGCTGGAGCTTTAAAGGGAGGTTCAAGAAATAATCTGACAAGATGAAAAGAAATACTGAGATTTTTCTGTCTTTGACACCAAAAGATACCTGAGCCAAACCAGGGGTTGTTTGAACAGAAGTGAATGATGACAAGATTATGCCGAGCTGTTGAATCAGTTTTCAGCCTTAATAACACATTAATCTTTGGACTGCTGAAATCGGGAAACCCTTGTTTAATGACAAAAGGAAATGATGCTTGCTTATTAGCCTCCCTGGGCTTCTGAGGACTTGCTTATTTATATTGCAAACATTTATTTTTAGTTCTCTTGGCTTCCCTGAAGAATTAAATTGGAATGTAGCATGGACATCTCTCCTGCAATTTAATCTGCTACCACTGGCCCGTTCTTCCCGGTTCTTCTTTTCTGCTCATGTGTAATCAGAAGTGAATAATTTTCTAGCATAGGAGGCTGAAGCAGATGTGACCCTCCTTTCTTATTTGAGTCTATCACTTCTGGCAATGATTCATCACTGGCTGAGTAGGTGATCTTGATGACTGTTTAGGGAATTTGTTTCTGGATGTTTGGTCTTGCTCAAATCTGTAGGAACACAGAGCAATCTTGAGCAAAACTGGCCTCCAGCCCTTAGAAGGCCTGGACCAAATTACATCCCCAAGCCAACCTCTCTGTGGAAGATGGAAATGATAGACGTGGGCATCCAAGCTTGGTCTTCTCAATTCCCCAAACAGGAAGTAAAACAAAAATGCAATTATCCAGATGTGTGATGCTGGTTTTCCTCAGCTCAGGCTGAAACACAGACGGTAAGCATATATATATATATGGAATGTCATCATGACAATCAGGTGATTGTTGGTGTTTTGTTTCATTCTCTTCTTTTCTCCAGGGGATTATTACAGATGACAGTTCATGTTCACAGGTGGCATTTCTTGCATTTAAAACAATAAATATAAACCCTCTTCTCATTCTAATTTCAACATGGGTTACATGCAGTGGTCTTTACTGTGATGTGACAGTCTCAGGTGTAGTTTGAAATATCCCCTATTCTGTTTTGTGAAACATTTCCTATTTATACGCCAAGTTAGGCAGCTAAAATCCATATGTATGCTGTCAGTTTAGAGAATCTATCCCTATAGCACCCAGCGAAGTAATCACTTCTTCTATCCCTTGAATTTGCTGCATTGTTCTGTCTGTCAGATTGTATCTCCTCCAATTCTTTGAATCTTTAAAAAAAAGTCTCATGATTTTTGGATTGAGCCTCTGCTGCTTATAGATTACATGATGTATGACCGTTGTGGCATTAAAGGCAAAAGTCAAGAACATCTTCTCAATGTTCTACTTTCACCACGGGTGAGATGCAGTTCTTCACTGATGAGCCCAGTCACTATCTGTAGTTTGAGCATCCCACAAAGTTAAGCTTTGTTCTGCACCAAGATTTATTGAATGAATCACAACCAGCTAGATTAGAACAATCTGGTTAATTTTTCCAGACACCTGAAAAGACATTTTAGTACTACCTAAGATACTCTCCCCAAGCCAAAAACAGAGACCTCAGGGATGGTGGAAGATGCTGTGTAAATCAGAGAGTAGGAGCTTACAAGAACTCAAAAGAAGCAAGTACTGAAAAATTACACTAATGAAATATGCTTCTCATGTTTATTTAAGAATCTCCCCCCCCCCCCCATCTCTGTTCAAGAACTTCCCCCAATTTTGGCACAATTTGGAGGCAACTCCAAGGTTGCACACAAGTTTTTGAGCTGTGGGCTGCAGATGTTATGTTCTTTCAAGCTATAGGTGATGGGAACGAGAGAAAATAGGAATGTCTATGAAAAATATGGGAATATTCTGTTCTGGAGAATATTCTGAATATTCTGTTCAGGCTACTGTAGAGGGTTAAACACTAGTTCTCCATGACAGCCTCCTTACTTTTCCAATTGTCCATGAAAGTTTCATTCACTTGACTTTGATCAGTCGGATCTTTCTTTTCTGCATCAGCTTCGACAAAACAGAACAAGGAAGAGACCCAAGAAGATATGTTGACGCTAATAAAGTTTTGTTTTTAATAGCAATAGCACTTAGACTTATAAAACACTCCACAGTGCTTTACAGCCGTCTCTAAGCAGTTTACAAATGTCAGCCTCTTGCCCCCCAAAATCTGAGTCTTCATTTTACCGACCTTGGAAGGGTGGAAGGCTGAGTCAACCCTGAGCTGGTGAGAATTCGAACTGCTGGCAGTGGGCAGAGTTAGCCTGCAATACTGCATTTCAACCACCATGGCTCCTAAAGTTAATTGACAAGAATAATATCTTGATGTCTCAATTTTTAAGTAAAGCTTACTTATTTCCCTCAAGTTCCTTCTCGGTTTATTGAGTCCATCTCTTCCAGAGCTTCTGATATTGAAAGTGTCCCAACACTCAGTCCAACTCATTGGGGAGTTTGAGCTTTATCCCCTGCATTTCACTATCCAATGGAAAGAATATTTTAAGTAATCTTACTCTCTTCCCCTCTGCTATGCTTTTCTGGCATTCTACGTCTACAGTGGAAATTTTTGTTGTTGTTGTTGTTCTTTTAATTATTCATTATTCTACCCATAGATAATTGAAAACATATTTTTCAGAGCTCATTTGGGCTCAGTCAAAATGAATATATTTGGGGATTTTTCCCCCTTATTACTATGCAGCTTCATACTTTGTGGTGATTTTCATAAAGTGTACCTAATTGTCTTTTGGATGAGGTAAATTCTGCTGGATTTATTTCAGGTTAGCTTTTGACCACCATATATCTATTTTTCGACTGTTAAAATTTTTTCCTTTTTAAACTGACCCAGACAATACACTATTCATTATGCACTTATGTATATTAAAGAAAAAAATGTATAAATGTATTTTTTAAAAATGTCCATCTCAGGGTCTCCAGGGTGTGGTCAAAGAGTCAAGATATCTGCAACATTGTGATTGATTCCATCTGCTTTTTTGGTTGTTATTGTTTGTTTGTTGATATACAACATAATTGTGATGCAGATTTAAAAAATAAACCAGACAAATCTTTGGCTGCACACAGATGAGTCCAAAATCTTGACTTTGGTGACCATGTCCTGCAAACACCAATGTTTATTCTTTGAGTTCAGTGATATTTGGAGATAGTTTTAACTTCTTAACTTCAAGATGAACTGTTCCAGATGCATTATCTATTCTCAATTCTAGTTAAACTATAATACTAGGGCAATATTTTCTCTGGATGTAGATGGAAAGGTTACCCTTCCAAATAGAACAACAGCTTCCCATAAAACAAAATTCTGAGACCTCTGTTCCTTGGAAACATCCAACAGAATTTCCAAGAAAGCAAAGAGTTTCAGGAGAAAATTTTCTCAGGAGAGCTTCTTCATATCCCTAATTTTTAATCAGCCTATTTTGTTGTTTATTTTCCTTGGGCATAACACAGATCCTTTTTATTAATCTCAAATGTGGGTTGAGATGGATATCATAACAAAAGAGAAACAAGGCGTGGTCTAGACCTCAGACCTTGTACAAAGCCAAACTCACTTAACCCTCAGTAAATGGAGAAAGAATCTTTTGAGATGAATTTGTTCTGATCCACAAATAAAGATCCAGCTGCCCTTCTGTTTGGTCCTTGTTATACTATGGAACAAAGAGGGAATCTATAGTAGATTGTCATAAATAATCGATACATTTATTTCCATCTCCTCCTGTTCCTTTTGGCTCTTAGACTTTCATCAGGAAGAAATACACCAAGAACAGAGATATTGTAGCTATAAAACTGTCCAACAGATTTTCAGTTTTTATTAATTTTGCATCCAGATGTATATGCACTATAATTTATCCAGTTTTAGGGGTGCATAATTAGCATCTTTTTGATCCATCTCAGTGTTGCCTTCACTCAATTATAAATAAATTCCATCATATTTCTGCCTTGTTCTTTTAAAAAAACAGAACTAGAAAATTTGCCTTCTCAAGTTCAACTTCTAGTTCTAACATTGTTCAGCCAAGAATTCCAATACAAAATTTATCTGGAAGAAGGAGGAGGGGGAGGGGGAGGAGGAAGAAGAAGAAGAGGAAGAGGAAGAAAAGAAAACTTGGATTCCAATTCAATCAGCCACTTGGGAAGTGATGCTGGAAGCCATGAAATTGTGGATGAAATGAAACACTCTTCACAAAGATTGCACAGCAAGAATTCTTAGCCTCCTTGGACTTGCGTCATTTGGGTGAGAGTTGATTACTCGCCGAGGTCACTGTAGGTTGAACCAGAATCTTTCTGGCACAAAATAGTGGTTGGTTTTGCCAGCTCATTTTAGGCTAGCTATTTAATGTGTCTTTGGTTTACTCAGCAGAATGAACTTGAGTAGGGACAGACTGCTGAGCCACAAAAACTGTTGATTGAACAAAGATGACCGTTGGCTGCTGTTCTCCCCAAGTTTCAGCACAGTTAAGAGTTTTCCAGGCAGTGCTAGTGTCAAAGTAAAACTCTGCAAGATGCACTTAAACAAAGGTTGCTTAGCTGGCATTTCTCTGAAAGCATGAGAGCAGAGTTTCTCAACCATGGTAGCTTGAAGATGGATGGACTTCAACTCCCAGAATTCTGAGAGTTGAAGTGCACACATCTTCAAATCTCAAAAGCTGAGAAACACTGGATGGGAGAAATGCTTAAGGAGTTGGTTGAGGAAACTAAACTGATAGATTCTAAATTGGTGGATTCTAGAGAAGCCACTCAGGCCCCTATCTGCAATTGAATAAAGTGTGGAAGAGAAACCACTCATGTAAATAGCTAGGAAAAGGAAGGAAACCAATCAAGAATTGATAGGGTGCAGAATACAATTCAAGGCACAATTCACCACTGTCAATTTTCTGTTTTATGCCTTTTGCCACTGAAGTGAATAATAAGGGTGCGTTTAAATTGTGGGTTTCAAGGAGAATAGATGAACTCTGTGATTCTGGAAGAAACAGCAGTTGTTATAATGCCAGACAAAACATCCATCCTGCTAAAAGCCCATAATTTGGAGATATTCTTTGCTGTAGTTTTTGGGACAAATGCTTCCTAGTTTTACAGGCAAGAACATATGAGATGGTTTAAACACAGTATCTTTTTCCAGTTTGGCAATTTTAAGGTTTTGGACTTCCAACTAGATTCTTTCAAAAAGAACTCGCAGTTCCATTCAGCCTGTAAGATGGAGTCCACTCATTTCAGAAGTCCAGTTGTATCTCTCTGTTGCAAAATAGTTTTCCAGACCTTAAGTCCTTGCCTTATAGAACATAGAATCATAAGAATAGAAGGGTCTTAAGTCTTCTTGCTCAACCAGGAGACCCTACACTACTTCGGTCAAATGATTGTCCAGTCTATTTTTGAAAACCTCCAGTGATGGAGCATCCTCAACTCCAGGAGGCAAGCTATTCCACTGATCAATTGGTCTAACTATCAAGAAATTTCTCCTTAATTCTGGTTGGATCTCTCCTTGATTAGTTTCCATCCATTGTTTCTTGTCCTACCCTCACGTGCCTTAGGTCAACCCTCTCTTCTCTGTGACTGCCCCTCAAAGATTGGAAGACTGCCATCTTAGAAGAAGGTCAGGAAGGATGGAAGGAACTTCTGGCTAATTCAGAAACAGAAATAAAACAGGCTTGGAGGCCAATCAGGCACCAAACACGCCCAAGACCTCCTTCTTTGCAACCTCCCCAGACTGAGACAAGTCTAGATGATATAAGAGGTCTTCAATTTCCAGAACCCACGTAGAAAAGGTTGAGGATTGATGTAACTGGGACCTAACTTCAGGAAGGCATCCTAAATCCAAATCCCTGCTTTCAGGGACGAGAGCGAGAGCTGAAATTTGAAGCATGCTGGGCAGAAAACAACGCCTTGTTTCAGTCCAGCTAACTTAGAAAGCCAGGCTGTTAATATTGGGATATGGCCAGGCTAATGTAAAGGTCTCGTCCTTTAGATTAGCCAAGCCTTTTTAGCTTTTGCAAAGCGAAATCTGAAGAGAGTTCTGTCAATTGACCTCGGGTGATCCTGAACCAGCTTCTCAGCTCCCTGCCACGAAGTCCAAATTCAAGTCCCTGGTTCTAAAGGAAATAAATGAAATAATTTTAGCATGCTGAATCAGTTCAGCCGCTTCCAGTTAATGCCGCTTCAATATGAAACCCCCGTAACGTTCCTAATGTTCAGCTCCACCGAGGAAAAGAAAAATGAGTCAAAAAGATGTGATATGACTAACAGGGGCTTTCTGCTTTGAACAAAAACCTCCTAGCTTCCAGAAAGTAGAACATATCCTAGAGAACATTACAGCTCTTTATCCCTCTTCCTTCAAAGCTTTATTGTAGCTTTATTTTAAGCTTTTGTGTGTGTGTGTGTTTTTTTTTTCCAAATTTTATTTTAGGCACATTGACCAAAAGGGGGGGAAAGTAGAATGTTTCCAAACAGCCAACCATAAATGTTTTATTGGGATGGGAAAATGGCTTTGTGGCACTGGGTGGAGTTTTGAGATGGCCCTAAGTGGGGTGGGGGTGGAATACTGTTTTAATAAGACAGAGAAAGGTTTGTGTTAGTTATAACTGCATGTTCTCATCAAGCAGAATGCTGATCCTTGTGAGGTTTGGGGCAAGACCGTTAATCTGGAAGCTAAGCCAGCTTTCTCCAGCCAGATGTTGGCCAAGGGTTATGGGAGTTGTAGTCCAACACTGTATAGGATGAGGGTGGAGCGGGGAGGGAGAAACTAAAGCTAGACCTACTGTTCCAAAGGTGCTTTTCAAAAATTGGACTTTCTTGGAGTTTTTTTTTTTAATGTTTTGCTTCTCATCCAGGAAGCTTGGATGAGTTCTGAAAAAATTTTGAAGAAACTTCTTGGATGAGAAGCAAAACGTTTTTCAAAAGAATAAAAACAAGAAAACCCAGCTGTCTTTTGAAAAACACCTTTGGGACAACCTTGGCCTGGATGACTGAGAGTCTCCATAGACAGTTAGACCTACTGTATATCGCTTTTCAATCGAGGTTGTAAGTCGAGGATTGCCTAAACTTGATATCCATCCATGGAAAAGGTATCTGGATAGCATCACAATTGAATGAACAAATTCCCCCATTTTTATAAAAGCTGCACCAATCCTGGCATTGGTGAAATTAGCTATGAATTGGTTTGTGCGAGAAGAAGAGGAGGAGGAATGGGTTGCATCGGAAAGTAAGACACTGTTGTAATAATCCCATCCCATTTCAGGGAATCCTCTTTGGGAATATCAAATGACAGAAAGTATTGAATTTATGTTTTGTTTTTTTCCCAAAAGGGTGGGGGTGTAATCAAAGCAACCAATCTGAGATCTCTAGAAAGCTGTTCTTGTATCCTATTTCTGGAGCCCTTCCAGTAAAAGATTAGTAGGAAGCAGATTCTATTTGTGGAGAAATCCTGAGAGAATCAATCAATCAGAATGGAGCTGGAAGGGACCTTGGAGATCTTCTAATCCAGGGGGTCGCCAACCTTTTGGACCTCAGGGACCACCAAACTCATAATTTTAAATCCCGTGGACCACTAATATGGCTTTTGACTGATGGTGGCTGCAGGAAAAAAGTCTGCAGGAAAATTCCCCACCCAGTTTTCCTACCGATCGATCATTCTTTATTTGGGATCGCAGGATACTGTCTCCAGCTCCGTTGTTAGGCGGGGGAGAGACTTTTGGCTTCATGCAAGGAAAACAGCAGAAGCAGCAGAAGTCTTTCTTTCTCTTCCCCAAACTCCACCAGAAATGAGTCTTTGACAGCACCGCCTTTTGGAGCAGGATGCCTTGCAGGGTCCCAAAGACTCATTTCTGGCAGAGTTTGGGGGAGAGAAAGAAAGACTTTTGCTGCTTTCCTTGCATGCAGCTAAAAGCAGAAAAAGAAAGAAGCGGAAAGAAGCAGCCCAGTGGCCAGGAAAAGCGCGTGGGCTGAGTGGGGCAAGTTTCCCCCCCTCCACCCTTTCCCCCCTCCCCTCACTACCTTGTGTTGTTCACAATGCGACACAAGCCTTGTGTTCCCACGGGCCATGTGGGTGGAGCAGCCTTGTGTTCCCACACAGCCTGAATTAATTGCTTTGGGGGGTGCTTTGGGGGTGACATTTCTCTGCGGACCACCAAAATTTTCTCATGGACCACCAGTGGTCCCTGGCCCACTGGTTGGTGACCACTGTTGTAATCCAATCCCCTGCTTAAGCAAGAGACCTTATTCCATTCCAGGCAAGTAGCAGAAAAGTCCAGCCTTTTCTTTAAAAACCTCCAGAGATGAAGCACCCACAGCTTCTGAAGGCAAGCTGTTCCACTGGTTCATTGTTCTCAAGCTGTTCTCTAATTGTTAGGAAGTTTATCCTTAATTCCAAGTTGCTTCTCACCTTGATTCGTTTCCATCCATTGTTTCTTGCCTTGCATTCTGGTGCTTTGGAAAATAAGTTGATCTCTTCTTCTTTGTGGCAGCCCTTCAAATACTGCAGTACTGCTATCAGGTGTCACCCCCGTAGAGCCTAGTCCTTCTTTTCTCTAGATTAGCAATACTCAATTCCTGGAAGAAGAAGGATTATTTGGTCAAAGCAATACGGGCAAGCTAACTAGCATCAATTAACGTTGTAATGAACTGTACAGCCTTGAGAATATTATATCTTTGAATAGAGCTGGGCAACCTAAAAGGCAATAACATTCCTTGCACCTCCCACTTATTTTAGCCTTTTGAATCTGAAGACAGAAAGGTCTTTGTAAGTGGCTCAGAGGAACAGTTTTCCCAGAATTCCCTTTTTTAAAAAAAGCAGCTCATTTCAGGAAGGGATTACATGACTTCAACCGCAAGAGCTCTGTGCACAAAACACCAAGGCATTGTTTAAGTGAGGTTTACGAGCCTTTCACTGAATAAAGAGGTCTGGGTATTGCTGAATGCATATCTGTTGAGGCACTGGGCTCCCAGCTGTTAACAAGCCATTTCGCTTTTTAGTAGAAACATATGTAATGTCTTCTCCTATTATGTTATGGCTGCCATATGCTGCTTCAGATCAAGAAGGTCCACCAACTGGATCATCCACGATCGGTTTCATTAATATGATTTTTCCTTTACGTCTATGGAGATTCTTGGTCGTCCAGGTCATGGCTGTCCCAAAAATGCTTTTTCCAAAGGCAACCGGACTTTCTTTTTTATTTTATTTTTTCCTTGAAGATATTTTGCTTCTCATCCAAGAAGCTTCTTCAGTTCAGAGTATTTCTCATTCTGTAACATACTCTTTGAATAACTCCAGAACACAAACTATATGAGCTCTTAAGCTAGCAGCTGGTTAGGTTATCTGACTCAAAATCTCTTTTCCAGAGCTTTGGGTCAACATTTAAGTATTGTGTTTTGTTTTTGTTGTATTATTTTAAAAAAAGTATTTTGTTCAATTTTTTTTAAAAAAAGATTAAGAATCTGCATCTACAAATCCTAGGCACAGTATTTGTTTACCTGTGTCCTTCCTTCCTTCTTCCCTTCTTCCCTCCCTCTCCCTCTCTTTCTTTCTTCTTCTCTTCCTCTGTCTCTCTCTCTTCCTCTCTCTCCCCCCCTCTTTCTCACTCTCTTCCTCTTTTCCTTTCTCCCACCCTCTCTCCCTCTCTTTCTCTCCTCTCTTCTTTTAGCATGGGCATGAGTCATGATGACGATCACTTGTCCTGCGCTGGGAGATCTCACATCATGTCCGGAGAATGGGTGAAGGGCAGAAATCCCAGTGACCTATCCTGGTCTCCCTGCAGCCGAGATGACCTTGAAAAGTTTCTAAAGTAAGAATATTTGCTAACTGCAAAGCATTTGAATCATAGTCAGTAGTCTTTTATCTTCTTGGTTGAAATAAGGAACAATTCTCAGTGATGGGTATTGAAGGTAAACTGGATCTGCTTTTGCATCCCGGCCTTCAGAAAAAAAAAATTATTGGCAGGAGAACAGAAGCTTTTATTTTCACCCAATGTCAGTGTCTTGACAACTTCTTGAAAAGTATCCTGGAGCTGTTGTCATTTTTACTTCAAATTCTGCCCATATTTTGTGACAGGAAATATGTCAGGGCGCTTCTGAATGGCTCTTTCAGTTGGGAATAAGTATCTGCTTCTATGTTTCAGCAAGTGTTGGCAAAAATAACCGAAACCTGAGATTCTCCGGTGATCCCTCTCAATCTCTGAGCCAAACTGAGCTCAGGGAAGGATCTACCTCCCCTCTGTACCGTCAAGTAAAACTTATCTTGCACTTTCATGTCGCAGCATCCAGTATTTCCGCGCCTTGTACCATTGCCAACCCATTAGAATGAAGAAATGGAGAGCGTGATTTTGCTTCTTGATGTGGTAGATGGAGAAGGTGTGATTAGACGGCATGTTCCAAGGATGTGCAGGAGAGGGAGAAGATTGAGAGGCAGTTACATCCTTGCCATCATTTTCAATTTAATTCCTAAAGTCACTGCCTGTTTCTATCCAGCCTTTAGAGCTGATGTGGTATTTGTTCACCAGAATCCGTTGATAAGCAAAAGAGCAAATATCCTCCGTTATAATCTGAGGTTATCATCAAGCAGGAATTATAATCTGAGGTTATCATCAAGCAGGAATTTAATTTCACGGGTACCTCTTAAAATTGCAGTCAGTAGCCCTGGTATTTTCCACAGAGGTCTTTGTTGTTTTGAAATGCCCTGGTGTTTATTGATGTACTAGTGCTTTTAACTATAAGGAAGGCTGAGCACCAAAGAATCGAGGCCTTTGAACTCTGGTGCTGGAGAAGACTCCTGCGACTCCCTTGGACTGCAAGGTGATCCAACTGGTCAGTCCTAGAGGAGATGAACCCTGACTGCTCTTGAGAAGGCCAGATCCTGAAGATGAAACTCAAAGACTATGGCTGCCTCATGAGAAGGAAGGACTCGCTGGAGAAGAGCCTAATGCTGGGAAAGATTGAGGGCAATAGAAGAAGAAGGGGAAGGCAGAGAATGAGGTGGCTGGATGGAGTCACTGAAGCAGTCGGCGTGAGCTTAAATGGACTCCAGAAGATGGTAGAGGACAGGAAGGCCTGGAAGAACATTGTCCATGGGTCAGACATGACTTCACAACTAACAACAACAACAAAGTGCTTTTAATCATAATCTTCTTTTAATGACCCCGTAATCCCTTGCAGGGTGGAGTCTGGGCAACTGAATGGAGCTGAATGTTTACTGGCCGGATGCCCTTCCTGTCTCCAATGTGGAGTTTTTTTCAGCAGATATATTCTCATTGTGCCCAGAGAGAGAAATATCTGTCTCTACCTAGGATCGAACTCACAGCCTCCTGATTGTGAGGCAAGAGCTCCCCCTCAAAGCCATCGCAGCACTCATGTACTAGTGCTTTTAATGTTGGCTGTAAAATTTACTGTATAATGTAAACCACATTTAGCATTCTTGGTAGCAGTGGTGGTATTCAAAATTTTTTTTACTACCAGTTCTGTGGGTGTGGCTTGGTGGGCATGGCATGGCTTGGTGGGTGTGCTGTGGCTTGGTGGGCGTGGCTTGGTGGGCGTGACAGGGAAAGGATACTGTTAAAATCCCCACCCCACTAACCTGCTTTCCA
This sequence comes from Notechis scutatus, assembly GCF_049901735.1. Taxonomy (NCBI): domain Eukaryota; kingdom Metazoa; phylum Chordata; class Lepidosauria; order Squamata; family Elapidae; genus Notechis; species Notechis scutatus. The sequence goes on from NC_142019.1 coordinate 12,892,508, forward strand.
GCTCCATTCTCCTGTGCAAGCCAACAAAAGAAGACCCAGCCAATCGGCTGGGACTTGGGAGCCAGCAAATAGATGGAGGCAGGGCCAAGGAGAGGTGATATATGCCAGTTCTCCGAACTACTCAAAATTTCCGCTACCAGTTCTCCAGAACCTGTCAGAACTGGCTGAATACCACCTCTGCTTGGTAGATCCAAATGTTATTTTCTGAATGTGAAGAAGCTTAATAAATAATATAATTTACTAGCAGATTGTGTGTTGCAACAGAGATGGCCAAGCATAATCTACATGTCTTTTGATTCTCTAGGTCTAAAGTCAGCAATTGTTTGCTGGTAACAGACCCACGTAGCCGCTATGCTGTCCGCCTGCCTTATAAACTCCCAGGGATGCATTATAGCGCAGATGAGCAATGCCAGATCCTCTTTGGAACCAACACAACTTTCTGTAAGAATATGGAGGTAATATGGATCATGAAAGAGCAGATAACAAACTTTTGGTAAAATGGTAGCCTTATGTGGGATCATAGAACAGAGATTTCTTGCTGGGGCAATCTTTAAAAAAAAAAGTGGTAGGAAACATCTCTTTTTGCTTTTGAGAGAGTATTTTTTTTTGCAACATATAAAAACTAAAAATATGGAACATTAAACATTGTGATATTATTATTATATTGTGATATTAAACATTGTTTAATGTCACACTTCCCTTGTTTTAAAAAACTGATGTGTAATATGTCAGAACGTAATGCACCAAAATATATTAATTGCTTAACCTGCAGAGGGTGAATTGCTAAATCAGTGATCCCCAACCTTTTTTACGCCGCGGCCCGGTATCCCCAACCTTTTTTATGGCGCGGCCCGGTACCGGCATTAGCTGGGCGCCGTCATCTTTTTGATGAAAAAGTGCTTCCGGTGACCTCACCGGAAGCACTTTTTCATCAAAAAGATGGCGGCGCGCTAGCTCGTGAGCTTTTCCGGTAGAAATGGCTTTCTACCCGGAAAGCTCACGAAGCGCGCGCCGCTATTTTGATGAAAAGTGCTTCCGGTGAGCTTTCACCGGAAAAGCTCACCGGAAGCACTTTTTCATCAAAAAAGATGGCGGCGCCCAGCAAGCCAGCGGCCCAGTAGGACTTGTTTCACGGACCGGTACCGGTCCGCGGACCGGTGGTTGGGGACCCCTGTGCTAAATGACTGAAGCTTCATTATGGATCTTTACTGCTGCCAGTGTCAGCACTCCAGCAACCCTCTTTCCAGCCAATAACTCCAAGACAGACATCTTCTCAAAGATTCTTTTATTAAGATAGTAACTGGCACATTTGTGGAATCCCGAATCTGAAAGTTTTCGGGCTTCTTTGCAATATTCAAAACTACAAATCCACCCCTTCCCCCCTTGGCCGTCATCGCATCACATGCCCCAATCACGACCCATTCTAAAGTAAGGTTCTTATTTCATTCTGCACCATATTCAATGACCTTGGACTAGCAAAAGAATTTTATTTTGTCTACTTAGAGATACTCAATTTGAAATCCCCCCCCCCACACTTTCTCAGGCTTGTGGCAGCGTGAGAGCATCGAATCTCAACATGGCTTCAAAAGCTGACAGGCAGTGGACTCATAAATAATCAAAAAGACTCAAAATGGAGCCTGCCCACCTGTCCCCCAAACCATCCCCAGGTTACCAAAGTGACTTTATGGCTGTATTCACCACCCGCCATTCCGTTCCTGCAAGATTTGGAAAAAGTTGTGTACTCTTGGTTTAGCCCAGCCCTTTGTTTCAATAGTTCCTCCATCTTCCTTATCATAAAAAAGAAATTCAGCTACCTAAAATCTGATACGAAAATCAGCTGTACTTTTTCTACTTTTCCCTATTGCATAAAAAGATGTGCCAAAGTAATAAAATAAAGCTTGGATTGTGTGCTTGAGTTTCAAATCCTAACCGTTCTACTTTATTTATGTTGATCCTGGCAAGCTCCTTGAGAAACATGAAAAAAGGGAAGGTTTGTTTTCTTCGGAAAGTAAGAAAGTTAACTCGTGTTTCTCAGAGGACTACCAAACCTGTTACTAGTGACAGAATCTCTGAAAGTATGTCTTGAAAGATTATCCTGGGACAAGGGACTAAAATAAAGAACTTTTCCAATGATTTTTCTAGGGAGAAACAACTTTGTCTTCCTCCGTTGATGCTCCTAATTATTTGTTTTATTTTTTAGTTCTCCATGTTGGATTTTCTTATTCAAGGAATTCTTGAACATGACTTTTTTGTGTGTGAAACATTTGTAAAACACCAAAGTCCAGAAGCATAGTTGGTTTCAGTAGCTGGGCATACAGGTTTTTCTTGGGTTTCCCCTAACCTTTGCAGTATCAAAGATAAGGTGAGATAAGATGGATAGGATAAGATAGGGTAGGGTAGGGTAAGAAAAGGCAAGCTAACTTTTATTGTCACCTTTCTGTGTGCACAATGGCCCACAGAATAAAATTCAGGTGGTATTTACTTTTTTAAAAAATAAATAATTTTTAAAAATCGTTTATTAAATTTGTCTGCCGTCCATCTCACCATAAAGTGCAGAGTAAACAGAAAATACTTGCTTTGTAGCTATTTCATGAATTGTCCCTTACATTGGGATCAGAGGTGATATTCAGCAGGTTCTGACCAGTTCTGGAGAACCGGTAGCGGAAATTTTGAGTAGTTCGGAGAACCAGTAGTGGAAATTTTGAGTAGTTTGGAATACCACCTCTGACTGGCCCCAGCCCCATCTGTTCTCTGCCTCCCGAGTCCCAGCTGATTGGCTGGGTCTTCTTTTGTTGCCCTGCATAGGAAGATGGAGCTGGAAAGCAGGTTAGAGGGGTGGGGAGGGAATGGGGATTTTGCAGTAACTTTCTCCTGGAGTGGGGTGGGAATGGAGATTTTGCAGTATCCTTCCCCTGCCACGCCCACCAAGCCACACCACGCCCACCAAGCCACATCCACAGAACCGGTAGTAAAAATTTTTGAATCCCATTACTGGTTGGGATGAAATGTATGCACAAATGCAAGCCAATATTCATTTTATTGCAAATTAGAATTTTGAAATAAAAATCATTGCAACTAATAATCTGAGAGTCAGACTCTCTATTGCATTTTATCCAGCAGTTTCTTCAAAGTTATATTAACCACAGTTAACATGAATGCAATTTAAATTCTTTCTCTCCCCTTCTTTCATCCTTCCGTAGAGGAATACTTTGATTTCTGAATTTGAGGTTATGCTTGGTTTTTTGGTGCATGGTTAGTTATTCCATGTGGATATCTTTTTTTGAAAACGTATTTGTAAAAACTAAAAAACAAATCAGATAACGCTCAATTCAGAGAGGCTTAATGAAGCTTTGTGCCTTTTTCTTTGCAATAGTGGCATCTCCAGGCAAAGTAATTTCAATTTTTTTTCTCTTTTCTGCTGACAGCATTTGATGTGTGCTGGTCTCTGGTGTCTTGTGGAAGGAGATGCCTCTTGTAAAACCAAACTGGATCCTCCTCTGGATGGGACAGAATGTGGGGCTGACAAGGTAAAACTCCTGGAGAAAATCAACTCTACTTTGTAGAGTTTGGTATTCAGCACATTTTGATGCAAACATTTTGTCCCGATACTCATCATTTGTTTGATACTCAATGCACAATGCACAATGTCAGTGTTGGCTGCCTTGTGACTCACTATATTATTCCTTATGGGAAAAATTTGTTGGGTACTCAATCATTTTGGGTTCTCATCGTCTCGCCTGGAACCAATTAATGATGAGTACTAAGGTACCACTGTATAATTTTTATAAAAGAAGTTTTTCCATAGACTAAAAACAATGCAACATTTCAGTTGCTGGTGAGGGAAATAGAGTATACAGTAATAGACAAGTGAATTAAAGCTATGAAAGTTAGTAGCTGAGACAACTGAATCAGGTAAGATATTCCAAACATTGACAACTCATAAATGAAAAGTCTTTTTTTTTTTTACAAATGAGTTTAAAGCGGTTTACATTAAACTTAAAAGCTGTTGTGTGCACACGTTACATTACGATTAAAACAAAAAAGTCATTTACAGGTAAAGTGTCACTATGTACAATTTTAGATGTGAAAACTAGCATTGTGGTTCTCAGCTAGCCAAACCAAGATTATTCTCTTTTCATTCCAGTGGTGCCGAATGGGGGAGTGTGTCAGTAAAACCCCCATCCCTGAACACATTGATGGTGATTGGAGCATCTGGAGTCAATGGAGCATGTGCAGCCGGACATGTGAAACTGGGGCCAGATTCAGGCAACGCAAATGTGACAACCCTCCGTAAGTTGACTCATTCCGATGAGAATCTAAACCTTTGAAGCACTTAAGGGAGCATTGAAAGATGTCTTCATAGGAAGCCCAGCCCATCTGCTTCTCTGCTACCTAATTCAGGAATAACTGATGTGGTGCCTGTTCAGGAAGAAGAAAGGAGGAGATGAGATGGAGGAGGAGGAGGAGGAGGAGGAGGAGGAGGAGTAGAAGGAGAAGAAGGAGAAGGAGAAGGAGAAGGAGAAGAAGAAGAAGAAGAAGAAGAAGAAGAAGAAGAAGAAGAAGAAGAAGAAGAAGAAGAAGAAGAAGAAGAAGAAGAAGAAGAAGAAGAAGAAGAAGAATGGACAATCATGCTGTAAAGCATCCACCATTGCTTTTATTTACAATAAGGCCTTTGGGCCAGAGGTATTTTTAGATATTTTTTTAAAAAAAACACCATGGTAAAGGCTGAAGCCCAGTGCTTTGTTTGGAATTGTATCTCAAGTGATAGGAAGCATTTGAGAGTCTGGACTTAAACAGAGAGCAGTCTTCTTCATTTTTATTCCCGTATGTTTCAGAATGGCAGCTATTTTCTGGATAAGCCAAACCAGACCCATCTCTATCACAGCTATTATTTGAAAGCGGCTTTGCCACTCAGCTAAATCTCTCACTCTCACTTACGCACTTAACAAAGTGTAGGCAAAAAACAGGCAGAGCTGGGGAGGGGTGGAGTTAAACCTGTCATCAGCTTAGAGTTGTTACATTGCCACAAACAATCCTGTTGAATTCCATGCTCGCTTATCTGGTCCCAATTTAGTATTGAATTTTAGTTGACAAGATTTTTTTTTATTGACAGCCTAGACAGGGGTCTGACAAGAGATATCTCAGCCCACAGAAGGAATGGGAGAGTGGAAAGCATCTAAGAAAGAGACCCTTCCCACAGTTATCTGAAAAGTACCGGTGGGGAAAGCTGAGAAATGCTTTTAGATTTGCAAGGTTTTGTTACTTTAACCTTACATTACTGGTAGTGTTAGAACTCATGGCTTCCTGCCTGGACTATCTTGAAGGGCTGGCAGCCAACTTTTGAAGAGCATGTTGTAGGCACTTTGCCTACAACATTGTGTTTGTCATTCACAAATATCCCCTCACAAAAAAAAATCAGCATTACTTTTCATAGGACTGGTAAATCTTTTCTGCATTTTAGCAGATGACCTTGGCTGATCTTGAAAAAGCTAAGCAAGGTCAGACTTTATTAGCGCTTGAATGGGAGGCCACTAGTAAATCCCAAAGGTGTAAGTTGGATTGGGATGTTTAAAAAAACATCCTGAAGGAAAGTATGGAAAACCACTTCTGTATCACTGCCATGAATAATTGGCACAGTTCGGTAAGTGTTATTGTGAGCCTCTCTTGAAAAATACTTCTGCTGTTCTATGGTCAGGGTTCAGAAAAATCTCTACCAATCTCTGCTATGATTGTTTTAAAACTTAAGTATTTATAACAACAGTATGCAAAAAAAACCAAACTTGTGGATATGAATGTGACTCAAGGACAGATGAGCAGTGGCTGTAAATCTGCATTAAGCAGAGTCAAGTATTGCCAAATCTCAGTTTCTCTCAGTTTCCATTCATAAATTCTGTTTGGCCCCTTCCTTTACTAAACCAAGTAACTTAAAAGCATTTGCAAGATGTGTTTTACATACTTTGCGCATGACCCATTTTTTGCTTGCCACTTTGGCTATTTGCAGTCCTGGTTTTCGTGAATTAACCTTTTGTTGGTACATATCTTCTGCAATGTAGGTGTGTGTTTTAAATCACTAAACAATATTTCAAATTTCAACACAAGTTTGGAAAGAGCACTGGATTCCGGTTTGTCTATTGCCTCAAAAATGTAAAATAAACTGTAAATGTACAATAAAGTACATAAATTATGTACAATAAATGTACATAAAAATGTAAAATAAACTGTAAATGTAAAATAAAGTTTGCATTAGATACGAACCACTTCTTTATTTTCAATCTATGGTAGGTAGGGTGGCCATACTTGAGTGAATTGTGCCCTCTGTTGTTTTAAGTCTTGATTGATTGTCTTTATTGCCTTTTATTTCCCCTGTCCTGGCTGCTATTCTCATTAGTCCATAGGGAGGTTTTCAAAAAAGTATATGAAACCACCAGAAGTCAAATTCATCCCAGAGGAAATCTTTTTTTGTTTTGAATTTGTATTTTCTTTTCAAAACACCCCAAAAAGTTCTATTCACAAAGAATCCCATCAATCTTTTGTGGATAATGTGATAGAAACACCAATGCAAGCTGTCCATATTCATGGCTTGGGTCTGGGTTATCTGAGGGAACATCTCTTGCCAGTCACATCTACTCGACCCATTAGAGCAAGGAGGCAGGGGATGTTGCCGGTCCCACCCCTGAGGGAGATACACCTGGTGGGACCCAGAAGAAGGGCCTTCTCTGTGGTGGCTCTGGAATATCATTCCCCCAGAGATTAAAATGGGCCCCACTCTAGCACTCTTTCAAAAGGCACTGAAGACCTGGTTTTGCCAGTGGGCCTGGGGAACCCAGGGAGGGATGGAGCCCATCAAATGGCTACTGTGATCTGCTGTCGTTGAGGTGGGGGGAGGGGGGAGAGTTAATTTTTATTTTTATTTTAATTTTTTCCAAATTTTCTTCTATTGTACTTTACTAATTTATTTGATTCTTTTTGTTAGTTTTTATTGTTTTTTATTTTTGTTATAAATATGATTTTACATTGTGTAAGCCGCCTCGAGTCGCCATGGGCGGATAGGTGGCAATATAAATTAAATAAATAAAAAATACATATTTGTTTACCTTAACAGGCCTGGCCCTGGAGGTAAGAATTGCCAAGGAGCAAGCGTGGAACACACTGTGTGTGAAAACTTGCCATGTCCCAGAGGAGTGTCCACCTTCCGAGACCAACAGTGTCAATCTCAAGACCGCTCGACCAACAAGAAGAAAAGTCTATGGACGGCTGTCATCGTGGATGGTATGTTTCAGCAGATGAAAACACGGCTACATTTTTTATACAGTGATACCTTGGTACTCAACTGCTTCGAAACTCATCGAATTTGGTACTCAATGCATTTTGAGGTGAAAATTTTGTCCTGGTACTCATTGTTTGTTTGGTACTCAATACCCAAGCTAGAACTTGTCGATGTTGGAAGCCTTGTGACTCACTACATTATTCCTTATGGGAAAAATTTGTTTGGTACTCATCATTTTTGGGACTCATCGCATCACCCGGGACCAATTAATGATGTACCACTGCATAATTTTTATTAAAGAAGTTTTCCCACAGACCGAAAACAATGCAATATTTGAGTTACAGGTAAAGGAAATGGAGCAAAGTAGCATAAGGGTGAAAACAGAAATATATAGAAAAAGAAGTAGAAAGGAAAGAAAAAAGAAGAAAGAATAATTAAGTGCCTTTTGGTCTGCTTAACAACAACAGTTATAAGTACATTTATACTTGCCCTCTCTGTCTAAGGTTACATCAAAGTTTCCTTCTTTGCATAATCTACCCTTTCTAAGCATCAGATCCATAAATTGTCATTTTGGAGGGTTTTTTTTTCCAGCAAAAAGTCCATAAAGAGAATATTGTTCCTATTTCTTTGCTATCCTTCAGCTTCTGAATTTCTCCGAGGCCTCATAAAGGAAATGTTTCTAAACTATATTTCATGGGAGCCCAATGATCTTTGAGCACTTGTTTTGCAAGAGAATTCTGGGTTTCGAGAAAGCTTATTGTGGGTTTGAGTCCATTCAATATCACAAGCCTTCTTGAGAAATCAAGAAGAGAAATTGACAGAAAGCGATTGAATCCAAAGAAAAAAGTACTAGACCAGGGGTCTCCAACCTTGGCAACTTTAAGCCTGGAGGACTTCAACTCCCAGAATTCCCCAGCCAGCAAAGCTGGCTGGGGAATTCTGGGAGTTGAAGTCCTCCAGGCTTAAAGTAGCCAAGGTTGGAGACCCCTGTACTAGACAGTCAGAATACTTATGTCAGCTATGGAATTCATCGCTGCCACGTAGTTGAAAAAAATGGGAGGGGTGATGTTAATTGAGTAGCTCTTAGTAGACAAAATATATTATTTTAATAGTTCAAGGCTACAGAGTGTGGAGCAGAAAGAATTAAAACTTACTTTGGGATTGGTGCATGTGATCTGGTGATGAAGGGAAAAGGAGATGGGTTGTAGCTTGGGGCTTTGTGGGGAAGGTGGGAAGATTTAGTTCCGGATTTCCCCAGTATGTGCCAGGTACTGTTCTAAATAAAAGTGCTTTGAGATGGCGTGTGTTTTGGAGTTACTGACAGGAATGGATCTTCCCTGGAACACTGACAACTTACACATGGAAATAGAAAAAGATTATAAACTTTTCACTCTTGGTAGTTTCTACTTGCAAATCTCAGTATTGTGTCATTTCCCTCTCCAATTTCCCGACTTCAACGTAACAGTCCCTTGGGTAAGCTACCTCAATCGACCAAATATTGTTTGGTCTAGTGCAGGGGTGTCAAAAATCAATTTCACTGAGGGGCATATCAAGGCTGTGCTTGACCTTGAGGGGCTGGGGTGGGCGTGGCCAGGGTGGGCGTGGCCAGCTTGACATCACTCATGTTGGGAGGAGCGCCTGTGGGTGCCCAAGCACTCTGCCAATGAAAAGAGGCTCCCAAGCTCTGTTTTCGGCTGCAACGGCCTCCTGAAAACCCTCTGCCAGTGAAAACGGAGTTCGGGAGGGCCTCCCAAGATCCGTTTTCATGGCAGAGGCACCGCGTCCTTCGCTGTTTTCAGGGTGACCCCATGGGCCAGATCTAAGTACCCCGTGGTCTAGTAGTGTTATGCTTCTGGTGTTGGTCAAATTTAAAATCTGTTGTTTGTAAACAATAAAAGAATATTTGTAGCTCTGGGTTGAACTGCGGAGTCTTTGGTGCTCGCTGAGCTTGGTGGTTTTCTTGCAGATGTTTCATGACCTGAACTTGGTGTCTTCATCTGTTGTTTCTCTTTCAGAAAAACCTTGTGAACTCCATTGCTCTCCATTTGGGAAAGAATCTCCTATGTTGGTGTCTGATAGGGTCATTGACGGTACACCGTGTGGACCTTATGAGACTGACCTCTGTGTTCATGGCAAGTGCCAGGTGGAGTATTTTTTTTGTTCGCTATTTCATCTGAACTAACATCTAAATGTGCTGTGATCCTGAGATCCTCATGAAAGGAATGGCCACTGAAAATAAATAGCATAATACTTATTTTTAAAATACAAGGCTGTAGCTATGGAATAAAGTACCAGTGAATAACTATTCCCCTTACTTCTAGACGGAAAAAAACTGATACAGACATTCAGTTGCTATGTCCTCATGTAGAATTCTAGGAGGTTTGGTATTTTTTGCTTTGTGCTAGAAATGGATGGTGTTGCCTTTTAATGATTTCATTATTATAGAGTAGCTCGATACCTGTGTTTCACTATGAAACTTATGTGGTCGGGCTTAGTTTTTGGGAAAGAAAATAAGAGAAAAAAACTGTGCCTCTGCCTACCAGCATCCATCGGTATTCATCTGGCTAGCGTCCTGTCAGTGTGTGAGAGAATCGAGGGCTGTTTGGAAACTGAAAGAGTATTTGCTGTGTGAGCAAGGAGACAGCAAGGAGCCTGGTCGTGGCTTACCTCAACTGTTCTGTACTAAAGCTGCTTGGTGCTGTGAAAGTAAAACTGAAACTCCTCTCCTCTGTTTGTGTTTTGCATTTGGAACAGATTTCCTTTCAGGTGGGGAGGGGAGTAGAACTCCTTAGCATCACAGCGTGTTAATAATAATATAGGAAATATTAATGCTCTGATGGTCATTTCGAAAAATCCTTTCTTAGGGAGCACCTAGAAGGTAAGAGGAACATATGTGCCAAATTTCAAGTTTGTAGGCTTTATGGTTCTGGAGATGTTGTGATGATGCGTGAGTGGTATTTCGCTTTTATATTACAGATAGATAGATAGATAGATAGATAGATAGATAGATAGATAGATAGATAGATAGATAGATAGCAGATTTCTTTTCAGGTGGGGAGGGGGAGTAAAACTCCTTAGCATCAGAGTGTGTTAATAATAATATACAAAATACTAATGCTCTGATGGTCATTTCCAAAAATCCTTTCTTAGCGAGCACCTAGAAGCCAAGAGGAACATACATGCCAAATTTCAAGTTTGTAGGCTTTACGGTTCTGGAGATTTTGTGATGATGCGTGAGGGGTATTTCGCTTTTATATTATATATATAGATTGGAAGGCATTAAGAACCAAGCATTAGGAACCAGGGTTTCCAAAAAGCTTTGAGCATTGTATTAAACAGGATGGAAAATACTTGATACTGTATATATAGAAAAACTTTGCAAAATTGAGGTTCGGCGCCCCTTACAATTCCGGAGGGATTTTGTGATAGCAAAAGCATGGTTGCTATGGATACCCACGATTTGCTTTCCTTTTGAAGGTCCCTCATTTGAACTCAAATAGTTGAATTTGAGAAACATCTTGAATTCTGTGTTGATGAGAGAATCGGGCTTGTTGCTCTTGCTAAATTCAATGTTTTTTGGGTGGAGAACTAGTACAGGAAACAGAATGATGTTCCTAGTGAAGGCAAGTACCTTTTATCAACCTACACATTACATTGGCATGTCCCAAGACAGGAAGCCCAACCTGGCCGCACAGAAATCTCTTGTAGCTAGGAGGGGAGGCACAATGTCAAACATAGGAAGTGCCTTCCCTCAGCTCAGCAGATGGCTGGTTGACCTATTGAATCCATTGGGGGGAAAAAAAAACCCTCAGAGTTCATATCACTAATTACGTTATTTTAAAAAAAACCAAACGTAAAATATCAGCCTCTTAACCCAGGACTTTCTAGGCCTAGCGGTCGTATCCTCTGCCCGTGTGCGGGTGGACATGTTTGGAATGTTTAGATTCTGTGGCGAGGACACAAACCCTGCAACCTGCCTATTCATAATTCTGCAGATACAGTGGATTCGGCAGCTATGAAGCGCGCTCATTTATGAAAGCAGAGTGGTGACGTTAACATAGAAGGTAGAATAATAGGGTTGGAACTTGAAGGGGTCTCCTGTCCAATCCCCTGCTCGAGCAAGAGATGAGAAATGGCTGCCCACCTCTTCTCGAAAACCTCCATGATGGAGCACCCACAATTTCCAGAGGCAAGCCGTTCCACGGATTAATTGTTCTCCCTGTCAGGAAATTTCTCCTTAGTTCTAGATTGGATCTCTCTTGGATAATCTTCCACTTATTATTCTTGTCCTGCCCCCAGGAGCTTTGGAGAAGAAGTCAACCCCACCTTCTCTGTGACAGACAACTATCCTATCACTTCTCTTCGATAGACATGCCTAGTTCTCTCAATCATTGATCATATGATTTATATTATAGCCTATGGTTGCTTCAAAGGGGACGTGGTGGCTCAGTGGCTAAGATGCTGAGCTTGTCGATCAAAAAGGGCGGCAGTTCGGCAGTTCAAATCCCTAGCTCCGCGTAACGGAGTGAGCTCCCATTACTCGCCCCTACTTCTGCCAACCTAGCCGTTTGAAAGCACGTACAAATGCACGTAGAAAAATAGGTAACAGGGTTCTGTGTGCCTTTGGTGTTTAGTCATACCAGCCACATGACCCTGGAGATGTCTTCGGACAGCGCTGGCTCTTTGGCTTTGTTTTTTTTTAAAACAAAAAACAAAAATACAAATCTATTCATATTAACAGTATTCGTGTCGTTATTAATACATACATCTCCTTTTATACATAAACATCAGCTCTTATTTCTATCCTACACCCATTTGCACCACCTATCCCAAATCGCATAATAGTCTGAGCCATCTTTGCCTCTTAATTCCATTGTGAATTTATCCAGTTCCGCACAATCCATTATTTTTTGTCTCAAGTCTTCTTCAGATGGTATCTTTTCTTTCTTCCATCCCTGTGCGAAGGCTATTTTCACCGCAGTTATGATAATGTATAATGATGTATTGGATGACCTTGTTCAATTTTCCCTTAATTATTCCTAATAAGAATATTTCCGGTTCGAGTTCTAATTTGTGATCTGTAATTTCTAATAACCATCTTTGTACCCTCATCCAATATTTTTTAACCTCTGGACACTGCCACCACATATGGAAGAACGTTCCTTCTTTATATTTACACTTCCAACATTCTGCTTTTGTGTTTGCATACATTTTGGCCAGTCTTGCTGGGGCTAGGTGCCACCTACGAAACATTTTATATTGGCTCTTTGGCTTTGTAACAGAGATGAGTACCACACCTTAGAGTTGGGAACGACAAGCACATATGTGCACGGGGATCCTTTACCTTTACTGTGGTTACTTCTTTCTACCCAATGGTCTATAAGATATTTTTTTTCTTTATGTTTCATCGAAGCAAATTAAAAGTAAAGAAAAAATGAGTAAATTTCTGGTGTGTTGTGTGTGCTCTTGTTCTTATTCTATAAGAGGACTGCTAAGGCTGGTTAGAACAGAAGGGATGAAAGACCCTAGGAAGGAAAACCCCTTTCTCAAACCCCTTTCAACACACTCCAAAAAATATTTGACATTAGATAAGCACTTAGCAATTTTCCCATTTTCACCCACTTAGGAATAGCCAAGATACAAATAACTATCAAACCGTTCTGTGTGCCCAAAGAGGTTGTTGACATATTTTTTATTGAAAAGTATTAGCCTGTTCTACCCTATAACAAAACTATTTTTATGTACACTGAGAGCATGTGCACCAAGACAAATTCCTTGTGTGTCCAATCACACTTGGCCAATAAAGAATTCATCACCATCATTTTTAGAAACTGAAGACAGCTTCAGAAACAATTTGCAGAATGCCTCAAGACCAAGAGAGGAAATTTCCTAAGGGATGGGCAAACTATTGGACTTGTCTAAATAACTTTTTCGATTCTGCCCAATGTTGGCAGTTTTGTTCTTATCATTTAATTTCTCCTCCAGCATCACAAGGAGGCAAGAAGAGACTGTTACGAACTAAGCAAACGCATTAGTTCAAAATCCTAAATAGTTTTGCTTCCACGGCAGGCTCGTAATCCTGCACTTCTGATTGGCCCGCGAACAGCGGATTGTGATTGGTCGTTCTGGCTGATCTGATTGGCTGACAGCGGGTCGCCGCTGATTGGACGCTACCAGCGTGGCAAACTCAAATCATTGGTTGTTGTGACAGCAGCCAGCTCTATAAAAGGAGCTGCTGCTGCCCAAGTCTTTTGCTCTGTTCTGAAGTCACTAATAAAGAGTTGGAGTCACTATTCGATGCCTCGTCTCCGTTCTTTGCGCCCACGCTCCAGATCTAACACTGGCGACGAGGATGGGATGTGGAGATGATAGAGCTGATTGAACACTCACCGAACGCTAACAGAGCATGTGGCTGAGCGCGCACCAAGCGGCAGAATGACCAGCAGCGCTATACCACCCGCTCCATTTGACCCGGCTAACGAAGACTGGGACTCGTATATGGACAGGTTCCAGATGTTCCTGGAGACCAACAATCTGAAAGATGCTACGCCTGGCAAGAAACGAGCTGTGTTCCTGACCCATTGCGGGCCCACCGTTTTTAAGATGGCGAAAGCACTTGCGAAACCAGCAGAAGTCAAGACAATGGACTGGGACAACCTCGCCCCAATCCTCCGGGCCCATTATGCACCGGCAGTGCCAACACTCATCAGAAGACACGAGTTTTACCAGAGGGACCAACAGGAAAGTGAAAGTGTTGGAGATTCATCGCTGACCTCAGGAACCTGGGAGGACTCTGTGGCTTCGCAAATCTCGAGGAAGCCATGAGAGATCGAATTGTTCTGGGCCTAAAAGACCCCACAACCCAGAGCAAGATCATGGCGAAGGGAGACATCGCCCTCGCAGATGTCATCGTCGATGCTACTGCAGCAGAAGCAACCAGGAAGTCAGCTGCTCGAATGCGCCGAGCGAACGCACCGCACCGCCAACTCACCAGTGACACTACGCCTTTCTCCGAGAGGCACACAAGGACCACCCACCATGAAGACCTCGAATCCTCATTAGAAAGCGAGGAAGAGGAGGTCAACAGACTCAGGTCAGAACGCGACCAGCGAGACCAGCGAAATTGCAAGCCTCCGTGTCAATGTGCTGGATGCGGGGAAATCACACGCGATCAAACTGCAAATTCCTAGACGCACTCTGCCTTTCCTGTGGAAAGAGGGGCCACATCGAAAAGGTCTGCAGGAGCAAGCGAGGGTCCAGCCCAACCAGGAGAGAAAATAATTTCCGGCAGACAACAGGCACCCCACCAGTAAATCGGGATCGCCTAAGAAATCAATGGAACCACTACTACAGAAATCGAGCACCTGCCACTTCGTCCAGACGAGAAGAGGCACATCAGACCATCACCATCGGCCACGCTTCATCCCTTGATGCAAGGAAAATCCGAGTGAAGGTCACCATTGAGAATCGACCATGTGTCATGGAGGTTGACTCCGGGTCGTCCCTATCCATGGTCTGGAAAACCTTCAAACAGCTGATCTCTGACATCCGTCGCCAGGACCTCAGCACTCAAAAAATCATATTGAAAGACTACCAAGGAAACAGAATTCCAGTTGCCAGTTCCAGCCTCGTCCGAGTATCCTTCAAAGACCACACCGCAACCCTACCTCTGACCGTCGTCGATCGAGATCGGCCCAGCCTGCTAGGCTTGCAGTGGTTCGCGCCATTAGGAATTGAACTAGCTGGCATCAATCAGACTGGAAGCGAGGACTGGGAAGCGGCCCTCGTCCAGGAATTCCAGGACGTGTTTACCAAGAAGCTAGGCAAGTACAAGGGATCCTCCATATCATTTAACCTCAGCCCCGATGTTGCGCCCATTCGCCTAAAGCCTCGTCGAGTGCCCTTTGCACTCAAGCCAAAGATTGATGAACAATTGGACAAATTAATAGCCCAGGGCGTGTTGGAACTGATTGACCACGCCCGATGGGAGACCCCAATCATAACCCCATAAAACCTGATGGATCTTTGAGAATTTGTGGGGATTACCGGGCCACCCTAAATCACGCGTTCCAGCAGAACGCTTACCCTGTACCTGTGGTCCAACACCTTCTTCATTCCCTGGGAGGTGGAAAAATATTCGCAAAATTGGACCTAGCTCAGGCATACCAGCAGTTGCCCGTAGATGCACAGACTGCGGAGGCCCAAACTATAGTCACGCACAGAGGTGCCTTCAAGTGTAATAGACTTCAATTTGGAGTGAGTGTAGCACCTGGCATTTTCCAGAGTTTGATGGAAAGATTGCTACAAGGCATAAAAGGGGTAGTGCCCTACTTGATGATGTCTTGATAGCTGCCCCCACTAGAAACCTATTAGAAAAACGACTCAGAATGGTTCTCCAGAAATTTAAAGACGCTGGCCTGAAGGTCAAGAAGGACAAGTGCCAACTATGTACGGAGAGGGTTGAATTCCTGGGGTACCTTCTTGACAAACAGGAATTCACCCTACTGAGAAAAAACTGACTGCTATAAAAAACGCCCCAAGACCTAGAAATAAAACAGACCTCCAAGCCTTCCTGCGACTCATTAACTTTTATAACATCTTCTTGCCCCAGAAGGCGACTGTTGCTGAACCCCTGCATAGGCTCCTCGACAAGAAGGCTTCCTGGGTCTGGGGACATCGGGAAGAGCGAGCTTTTCAGCAAGTAAAAGACCTTTTAACTTCAGATGCTGTATTGATACAATATAACGAGACTTTACCCTTAACTGTCACCTGCGATGCCTCACCGTTTGGGGTAGGAGCCATCCTGAGCCACGTCCTGCCAAACGGTACTGAGGCACCTATTGCGTTTTTCAAGAACTTTATCCAAAACCGAAAGAAACTATAGCCAACTTGATAAAGAGGCTCTCGCTATTGTGGCTGCGATCAAACGATTCCATGAGTATGTATATGGAAGACCCTTTTCCATAATTACCAATCACAAACCATTACTTGGCATTTTAGCGGAGACAAGCCCCACATCTTATCGCCAAGAATGACACGTTGGTCAGAATTTTTAGCCGCATACGATTACCAACTGCTGCACCGCCGGGAAAGCCATTCCCCACGCTGACGCCTTGAGTCGCTCGCCGCTACCCGAAGTCATAGACGACCCAGCTCCAACCCTAGCTACGCTACAAATCGAAACCCTTCCTTCACCACCACTGACTGCACAAGACATCGCCTCGGAAACAAGGAAGGATCCTTGTTTGGCACGAGTCCTCAGCTGGGTGGAAAGAGGTTGGCCTGACAACGAACCCAACAACACCTTCAAACCGTTCAAAAACCGACAGACGGAGCTTTTCTCACAAAGAGGATGCGTCTTGTGGGGAGACAGAGTCGTCATTCCAGAAGCGACTACAGCATAAAGTTCTGAAACTATTGCACGACGGACATCCTGGCATCGTGCGCATGAAGGCACTAGCGAGGAGCTATGCTTGGTGGCCAGGTATAGATAAGCAAATAGAAACTTGGGTGGTCACTTGCAGCAAGTGTCAGGAAACTCGCTCAGCTCCACCAAAAGCCCCGCCAACTGAATGGGAAACACCCCGGGGTCCCTGGTCCCGTATCCACATCAATTTTGCAGGACCTACCAAGGGGCATACATTTCTTATAACTGTGGATGCCTATTCCAATTGGCTAGAGGTCCACAAAATGAAGAGCACCACCACAGAAGCAGTCGTTAAAAAACTAAATAGGCTATTCACTACGCACGGGTTGCCAGTTGTCCTGGTTTCAGATAATGGACCCCAATTCACTGCTCTTGCATTTGAACAGTACCTAGCAGACCGGGGATACGCCACGCCTTAACATCGCCAGCTCACCCTGCGGCCAATGGCAGGGCTGAGCGAATGGTCCAATTCATAAAGAAAACTTTACACAAGATGGAGCAAGGGGACATCGATGACAAGGTGACCCGGATGCTTCTCCTCCAACATATCACCCCAAACAGCACCACAAACAAAACCCCAGCCGAACTCCTGATGGGCGGGAAACTTTGCTCACATCTTGACCGCCTACACCCTGCCTACACACCGGAAAAGCCCCTGGGGTCCAGCAGCCGGATCGCACGTTCAAGGTAGGCGACCGGTTTTGCAAAAACTTCTCTGGTGACCCATTGTGGATCCCGCTACCATAACTCAACTTACGGGGCCCGTTCCTACCGTTTACAAATTGCTGATGGGAAAATGTGGAAGCGCCACATCGACCAACTTCGCTCCAGACTGGCACCTACTCCCGTCACAAGCCCTGAACCTCAAACCTGGGGGGGAAGGGAAATCGAGGAGGCCGGAAAAGAGCTAGCATACGACCCAGTACGCGAAACCCAGAAATCAGCACAACCAACCCTGGGATATTCACCTTCCGAAGGAGAGCTGGACCAGATGATCGCCTCACCACAAGGCAGCACTGCGACAGCAGCAAATCCAAGGAATTCGGATGACAGCCTTGACGGAAGCGGAGATGACAACCCTGAGTCGCCCAGCGAAGAGGTTGGACCAGCCTTGCCGCTGAGCTCAGCAAACAGCCCATCGGAACCAGAGTCAGGGCAAGGACTGGTGGAGCAACATAGATCAGGTAGACAGGTGAAACGGCCTGCTTACTTGCGAGAATACATCACCCCACCCCTCAGACGGAACCTAGGGGGGAGGGGTGTTATGAACTAAGCAAACGCGTTAGTTCAAAATCCTAAATAGTTTTGCTTCCATGGCTGGCTCGTAATCCTACACTTCTGATTGGCCCGTGAACAGCGGATCGTGATTGGTCGTTCCGGCTGATCTGATTGGCTGACAGCGGGTTGCCGCTGATTGGACGCTACCAGCGTGGCAAACTCAAATCATTGGTTGTTGTGACAGCAGCCAGCTCTATAAAAGGAGCTGCTGCTGCCCAAGTCTTTTGCTCTGTTCTGAAGTCACTAATAAAGAGTTGGAGTCACTATTCGATGCCTCGTCTCCGTTCTTTGCGCCCACGCTCCAGATCTAACAGAGACAATGAAATGAATAGGATATGTCTTGAAGATTCCCTTTTTTCATCAGTGTTTCAGAAGAGAAAACATGTGAGTTGCTGCCTGTCTGCCTTCCAGCTAGGTGCGCATATTTACAGAAAACATCTATAATTCAAATTTTGGAATATATTTCTTTTGTTGAGAAACCCAAAGAAAAATGAAGTCAGATGACCTTGGATCTTCCAAAGAGACCATAAGCATTCCCTGGTGTGCATTCCTGCTTAGTATTTGCTGAAGTATAGATATCAGTTCATTCATTCATTCATTCATTCATTCAATTTGTATGGATGTCCATCTGCCAAATGACTCTTTTCATTTGGGAAATTAATGTATTCCCTGACTTTAATTTTAAATGGCTACTGAACTTCTTTTAAATTGCAAAAGCTCAACTGAATGTTTGTTGATTTCCATTCAAATGGAATCTCTGTACAGATTTCAACAGAAGCAAAACAATTTTTCCAAGACTAGTGAATTTTTTTCAAGAAAAGTGGTCATTGAGCACTTTTTTAAAAAAAATAGTAAGGGAAGTTATTACTCAGGTTGGGCTTCCAGATGAGATCAATAGACCAACCCAAATCAAGGCTGCCATCCTGACATCAGTTAGCATTCCATTCTTTTATTATTCTTTTCTCTCTTAATTAAAAGTAAAACCTGGAACATCTGCATTAATTTGTTGAGGACACTCTTTCTCATTTTTGCTCAGTTTTCATTCATTGACACACCTACACACTAAATATTTTTGATAAGAACGTATAAGTAAATACATAACATGTATAAAAGGCTTTAAGGTATTGGCAGTGTTTATTAGTGGAATCCTTGCCTTGTTGCTTGTGTCATTGTCATTTTTATCTCAATTACATAGTTTATGGATGTCTATTTCTGTACTGTGTTCTGAGTTCTTTTATAGGACTCTCTGTAACAACTGGTTTTATTTATCTTAATATCTAATGGGCTTATGTTGTTATTTTTACATGATTCAGTAAATAAATATTGTCTGAAGGTATCAGTTGTAATTTTTAATATGGTAAATATCTCTTGAGATGATAGATAGGTAGGTAGGTAGGTAGATGGATGGATAGATGATAGGTGGGTAGGTAGGTGGATAGATCATAGATAGATAGATGATAGATAGATAGATAGATAGATAGATAGATAGATAGATAGATAGATAGATAGATAGATAATAAGTAGGTAGGTAGGTAGATGATAGATAGGTATAGGTAGGTAGGTAGATGGATCATAGATAGATGAGATAGATAAATAAATAGATAGATAGATAGATAGATAGATAGATAGATAGATAGATAGATAGATAGATGATAGATAGATAGATAATAAGTAGGTAGGTAGGTAGATGATAGATAGGTATAGGTAGGTAGGTAGATGGATCATAGATAGATGAGATAGATAAATAAATAGATAGATAGATAGATAGATAGATAGATAGATAGATAGATAGATAGATAGATAGCTCCCATACAAAAAGAAGAAGTTTTTTTTTTGAATCCTCTATAATTTTTAAAAATGGGAAGGGATTTTGAGAGCAAAAAGCTTAAGAATTCCTGGTCTATATGATTACTATAGTGTGAACAATTGTTGACAGTTGGAAGAATTTGCTACAGTGATATCATCTTGGCATGGTCAAATTTCAGAATGACACTTAACAACGGCAATATTTATATTTATATACAATCTGCTATGGCAGGCTAAGCATACGGGAAGCATTACAGTACACTGTGAAAGGACATTGTCATTTTTTTTACATGAGGCAGTAATTACAATGGTGCTAGTGAAGTAACACCCAAACCTATGAATGGGCTCTTTCCCCGAGGAATTTTTAAAAGCTTAATTGAAAGCACCCTATCGATATTTGGGTAAAAATTCAGATTGTGTGCCAAGAGAGATGATATAACTTTAAAAAAAAATACCCAAAAGCAGTGATTGATCTTCCACTTTTGAGCTGATAGAATGTTTAATGGGAATTGCCCCGTGTAGTTTGAAATTGCTTGCAGGTCCCAAAATACAAGACATGGGTTTGAGCAGGATTCTGTGCTGAATATCCTGAACCCAGATAAGTAACTTTTGATCTGTTTAAGATGCATTTCTTCCGTTATTCTGCTGTGGCCACATACTGGGTAAGGTTGTAATCAGTGGAAGGGAAGGCCATAAATTATAAGGATTTTTTTCTTTTATCCAAGTGTTGTTTTTCTCCTGTAAAAGGTCCCGCTGAGAACATTCTTACCAGGTTAAAGCCCAAAAACATGTGCTTTTTCAAGAGGCACTTGGACTTTCTGATTTTTCTTTGAAGACATTTCACTTCTCATCCAATAATCTTCTTCGGCTCTTCTCCAAAAACATATTGTACCTCTTAGAATCAGGTGCTCATGGCATGTAATACTTGATTCACCAGCTACATTTATATACCAGAAGTCATATATATATGAAAGGTAGGAGACATACTGAAGTGTGTGTGTGTGTGTGTGTATGTGTGTGTGTGTGTGGCGCGCGCGCACGCGCAGTACTACAGGCTACTTCTGCTGACTGCCGGCTGACTGCAATTTGGCAGTTCGAATCTCACCAGGCTCAAGGTTGACTCAGCCTTCCATCCTTCTGAGGTGGGTAAAATGAGGACCCAGATGGTTGGGGGCAAGAGGCTGGCTCTGTAAACCGCTTAGAGTGGGCTGAAAAAGCACTATGAAGCGGGATATAAGTCTAAGTGATATTGCTATGTATACATTAACCAAATGTCAGAAAACAGATAAGGGAAAAGGTGTTTGCGAAATATCTAGCAAGCTACTGGGTATCAAGTTTAAGTGACTTTCAGTTTGGTGCATTGGTACTAGTAGTTACATAGACTGGTTGCAACTTCAGCTGAGTAGCATAATTTAAGTTTACCCTACAGATAGACTTAACAACCATTCATTTAGCAACTGTTCAAAGTAATGACAACACTGAAAAATGTGACTTATGGCCAGTCCTCACACTTATGACTGTTGCAACAGTGAGCTTGGCAACTGACATATATGTATGCCAGGGTCATTCGATCACCATTTAAATCTTTTCCAGTCAGCTCCTGACAAATGAAATCAATTGGAAAAGATGGATCTGGTTAATGACTGTGTGATTCACTTAAGAACTACAGTGATTTCCTTAATAACTGGGTTAAAAGGTTGTAAAATCAGATGTTATTCAATTAACTGCCTTGCTTAGAAATATAAAATCTGGTATCTGTAGCAGTTATAAGTTTATTTCTGAGATTTTCTTTCAAATGAGCATCCAGGACTTATCCTCCTTTAATAATCTCTAAAGCAGATGAAATATCTAAAATCTCTTTTTGTTATGACAATAACAAAAAAACCCCACCCCTCTTGATCCCCATTAGAAAATCGGATGTGATGGGATCATTGGATCCTCTGCCAAAGAAGATCACTGTGGCATTTGTAACGGAAATGGGAAAACCTGCAAAGTGGTGAAAGGTGACTTCAACCATACGAAAGGGATGGGTGAGTAGTTTTTGCACATAGGAAGACTGAAATATCCTAATTGAATGTTTACAGCATTTGGCATAACCATCATCATCTTCTTTTAATGACCCCATAATCCCTTGCAGGGTGGAGTCTGCAACTGAATGGGGCTGAGTGTTTACTGGCCGGATGCCTTTCCTGTCGCCAGTGCAGAGTTTTTTTTTTTCCAGCAGATACATCCTCATTGTGCCCAGAGAGAGAAATATCTGCCTCTACCTAGGATCGAACTCACAGCCTCCTGATTGTGAGGCAAGAGCTCCACCTCTAGGCCACCGCACCACTCAGCATTTGGCATAACCATGTTATGATGATCAGCCATAATGAACCATGTTAAGTTGATAAAGGGTCTGGTAGCTAAATGTTAGGATGAAAAGTTGAGGGAGTCTATCGAAGAGAAGGATTAAGGGAGACAGGATAACTTTCTTCTAGTACTTTAGAGGCTGTCACAGAGAAGAGAGGGTTGAGCTATTCTCCAAAGCGACTGAGGGCAGGAGAAGAAGTAAGGATCGAAGCTTATCAAAGAGAGATCCGACCTAGAACTAAGGAGAAATTTCCTGACAGTGAGAACAATTAACCAGTGGAACAGCTTGCCTCTGAAAGTTGTGGGTGCTCCATCATTGGAGGTTGTCAAGAAAAGACTGGACAACCATTTGTCCAGGATGGTATAACGCCTCCTGCTTTGGGCAGAGGGCTGGACTTGAAGACCTCCAATGTCCCTTCCAGTCCTATGAATCTATATTCTATATTACAGCACTTTTATCAATTTTGAGCAGATCATCTAGGAATAACTTATCTGATTTGAAGGACAGAATTCCATAAGCATGAAAAGAAGATTTTTAATGCCACAGCTGGCATAGGAAACCCATTTTTCCCTCTATTTTGCCATTCTAAATGTGGCTGTTCAATGACCATCAATAAATTTTACTTACTGGCATTGGGGACCTCTTTTTTTAATCGTTTGTCCCCTTCCTCTCTTGCCTGTTTACTACCAGTTCTGTGGGCATGGTTTGGTGGTCGTGACTTGGAGAGCATGGCTTGGTGGGCATGGCAGGGGAAGGATACTGTAAAATCCCCATTTCCACCCCACTCCTGGGGGAAGGTTACTGCAAAATGCCATTCCCTCCCCACCCCATTAACCTGCTTTCCAGCTCCGTTCTCCTGTGCGGGGCAACCAAAGAAGACCCAGCCGATCAGCTGGGACTCAGGAGGCAGAGAATAGATGGGGTTGGTGGGGCCAGTCAGAGGTGGAATTTGCTGGTTCTCCAAACTACTCAAAATTTCCACTACCGGTTCTCCAGAACCAGTCAGAACCAGCATCTCTGATGCTGACCCTTTTCCAGTGTTTTTCTATTTTGGGTTGCATGTGATAGCTTGATGCACATATTGTTTTGCCGTGCCATGGAAAACAAGCCACCCTGGGAATTATAATTGAACTTGAACAAAATGGGCTATTTATAAACCCACGTGATCTTCACCAAAAAGTAGAAGCCATAGGTGATTCATATATTTTGAAATCCGTTTCTTGTCAAAGTGCAACAGAGTCCTATTAGAGTACTGTTTTGTTTCAATTCAGATTTGCTGTTCTGTGTCCAAGTAGCCGGTTCCCTGTAGAGGATTGCTTTGTAATAGATATCAGAAAGCTGTTGCGAGGAAAATTGTCTCCTGCTGCTGACTGGGCTGTCCTGAAGAAAGATTATTTCTGCTGACTGCTGACTTGCACAAACATTCCCTGCTGGTGTAACTAAACTTGTGCCAATTCCTCCCCCCCTTAGTCTCCAATAGTCAATGTAAGAAGGTTTCCACCTGTGTGATGGCCAGGACAAAGGCAGTGCCCAAATGTTTCTCATGTAAGATGCCTTGGTTGATTTCCATGGTGCTGGGAGATAGATAGATACTCTCTTGGTGTTGGGTCTTCTTCCTTGTTCTTTGCTTGACTTGAAATGCCGATATGGGATCCTAACTCAAAGGAGAAGCTGTGGATATATTTCAAAGCTCTTTTGTCCTTTCTTCATATGAATCTTTTCACTGAGTTCTCGGGGAGGAAAAAGCATCTTGACATTCATTTCCTGATGAATGGGGTCCTCCATAATTCTAACTTTCAGCACGAGTGGGGTTAACTATAAGGCAATCCTTGACTTGTGATTTTTCCTTTAGCGACCATTCAAAGTGACAATGGTACTGAAAAGTGTGACTTTGCTCTAGGACCGTGATGGCGAACCTATGGCACGCAGAGCCATTTGTGCTGGCACGTGAGCCGCAGGCAAACTTACCTCACTGAACATGTGTGCGCCTCACAGCTGATTTTTTTTTTTGTTGTTGATTTGGGGCCTTTTTTGGCTTTTCAGGATGAATTATAGGCTCGTTTTGTCATTTCCTGTAATACCGGAAGTGACGAAACGGTCCTATAATTCATCCTGAAAAGCATTGCAGAGGCTTTTTCCAAGCCTCTGGGAGGCCGAAAAAGGCTTCAGACCAGCCGAAAAGTCAACTGTGAGGAAAGGGGTTAGTGTGGGGGGGAGAATTGCGCGCACATGCACAGGGGGCATGGGGAAAGGGGCATGCACTGTATTCTGGGTGCTGGCACATGAGTGCGTGTGCGCTGGTTCATATGCAGTTTTTGGCACAGGAGCCCAAAAAGGTTAGCCACCACTGCTCTAGGACTATCACAGCATTCCCATGGACATGTGCTCAAATTCGGACACTGAATTTGGCACCCGGCATGTATTTACAATGGTTGCAGAATCCCAGGGTCACGTGATCCCCATTTGTGACCTTCCCAGCTGGCTTTTGGCAAGCAAAGTCAGTGGAGGAAACTGGATTTGTTTTAACAACCATGTAATTCACTTAACAGTTGCAGTTAATTGCTTAACAACCATGGCCAAAAAAAAAAAAAGTTTCCAAAATTGGGCATGATTCCATTAACAACCAACTGGCTTAGCAATAGATATCTGGTTCCAATTGTTGTCATAAGTTAAGGACTACCTGTCTTGGGTTTCTATGCTAAGAAGGTTTACAGGCTTACGAGCAGTCTATGGGCTTGTCATCCTACTGAAAAACCTATCAAGATTCACAGCAATCAAAATGTCAGCCTTCACAATTCCACCTGCTGATGATTCCGCCTTCGAAGGAGAAACCCAATAAGAAGAGAGAAAGACCTATTTCCCTAATATTTCCCACAGGTTACTCAAAAAAGGGAGCAGGATGCAAATTGAATGAAAAAGGGAAGACATTGGGATGAAGGCATTAGTTACATTGGCTGTGACTTTCTCTTCTAGGAAATGACATTATTTTCTCTGAAGGAAGAAATGCCAGCTTTCTATCACTGATGATGATAACGATCATTGAGTGCATTTTATAGAAGTGTTAGCATGTTCGTGCCTTTGAAAATATTAATTCAGTGGAATCCTAGCAGATACTATGGGAACCATCTAATTGTAAGAATCCCATTAAAAATTCCAAACTCACCACTGATGCCATTAGCTTCTTTGGCTTTGAAATCTATCCATAACTTCAAGAAATCAGGACTAGGAGCAATGGATGGAAACTAATCAAGGAGAGAAGCAACCTAGAACTGAGGAGAAATTTCCTGACAGTTGGAACAATTAACCAGTGGAATGACTTGCTTCCAGAAGTTGTGAATGCTCCAACACTGGGCGTTTTTAAGAAGAGATTGGGCAACCATTTGTCTGGAATAATATAGAGTCACCTTCCTGAGTAGAAGATTGGACTAGAAGTTCTTCACGGTCCCTTCCAACTCTGTAATTTCCTTGTTATGGTTTTCCTCCAAGGACTCCATGACTAGAGGCAGAAAAGACGGAATTACAGTATCAAAGACTGAAGGAAATTATTGCTCACTAGTTCTTTCCAGATTTCTCAGGGAAGGCACAGCACCAGCTGTTCTCCCTCTATGAACCTTCACAGGGATAAAGGCAATCTTTCTGTCCCCTTTGCTCTGCTCCCTTCCCATCGGCTCAGGTGTCTCCCCTCATGTGAGCCCTGCAATATAATTTTAACGCACCATTCTCTTCAAGCCCAGTTGTGCATTCCTGAGGCCTTGATGTAACACAGGCGAGACAGAAAGAGGATTGTGTGCCAGAAAGAGAGAATTGTTCCTGAGGTAGAGAGCACTTGCATATAATACTACGTATTAATAAATAACAAAGAGTTCCTAGGAGACTATGGAAACCTTATTGTTCAATCTGAAATGATTTTGAACTAAATGGATTTGGAATGGAACCTAAAAAGAATGCAGCCCATTATTCTATTATAACATTTAATTGTCTCTCCAGAATTGGCGTTGAAAGGAATGAACCAGATTCTACTGAAAGTTGAGAATGATTCAATTGTAGTAGAGTTTTTTGGTCATAGTAAACTGAAATTTACTGATCTTTCTGGAATCCATGCTGCAATTACTGATTGCTAAAGGAGTGGTAGCTTGCACATAGTGAGAGACTGTATCAAGGCTTGCATTTCCCTAAATGCTGAGAAATGGATTTACATTCATTTGTAAGGATGAAAAGAAAATCTAAAGCCCAGGAGTATAATGGTGTAGCGGTAGCATTGTATTTTGCTAAATAATTTGTTAACTCCAAATTCTACTTGTCCCCAAAGTGCTTTTTCAAAAGGCAACTGGACTCTTAGTTTTTCCTTGGAGGGGTTTTCCTTCTCATTCATGAAGCTGAGAACAAAAAGAACTGAAGAAGCTTCTTGGATGAGAAGTGAAATCTTCAAGGAAACATGAAGAAAGTCTAGTTGCCTCTTGAAAAAAAAACCACCTTTGGGACAACCATGACTTGGACGACTGAGAATCTCCATAGACAGATATCCACATCTACTTACTAAAATCCCATGAAGTTAGATGAAACGAATAGTGCTTAAGTGGATGCCTATAGAATTTCAACAGGCAGAATTTAGCTAATTATCTCTTTATTCAAATCAGAATTGCCCAGCTTCTGGTTTGACTGCGTTTGGTTTTCTCTTATAATATGAAAGAGACCTGAAAACTCTTCCCATTGGAATTGAGTTCTAAATTTCTCCTGAATGTTGATATTGTTTTGATGCATCCAATCAGTAAAGCTGGGTCTAGTTAGAAGGCATGGAGGATCCAACAAAAGATTGCTTGTTGATTGTTTAAATTCCTGGATAAAATCGTGGAATTGTACATTTAAAGGATGCCCATAAGTTTGTCCTAACATTAGTGACATGTATACTTTCAGGCTGCTTCCTATCCTCTCCCCTCTGGCTATGTCTTGTTATATTATGTCACCTTATCGTTGGTAATAATCTTTGGTTTGGGGTCTGTGTGTATTGCCAAGATGTTTTTGTATTTATATAAGCATTTATTTTACTGGGTTTATGTATCACTCCAGTTACGTCTGGTGCCAAACAGCTACTGATTTCCAACAGTAGTAAAGTTAAAGCAAAACAAAAAACTCCACAATAATATAACAATGTAGACTTCCAATAGTAAAGAATATGCATATAACTTAGGGTTGAACTGTTGGGATCTTAGTGTTCTCAAAGCTCGTTGATTCCTGCAGAGATTTCATTAGCAAGCTATGTAACATCATCAATGCATGATTAGGCATGATAATGTTACTTAGCTTGCTAATGAAATATCTGCAGGAGAATGATCAAACCCACATTAGACCCCAAACTCCAAATACGTAAATTTCTCAACTACTAAGGAATATCTGTAATGCTGACTCTTCCTGCAGAAGAGATATAAAACATTCAAATTCCTGGTGGCCTATTGAAATAATTTGCCATCTACAATTTGCCATCTTAGAATGTGATGGTTCAATACAATTTGAACATGCTGAATAAGAGAAGGCCCAAATTCTTGCTGCCAAGCTGTATGTTAGACAGCTGTTTGCCTGGATTATGATCTCTTGCATAACTGTGGTCATAATAATAATGATTAAAACAATAGTTAACACTAAAGGCAAGATGCACTGAAATCATAGCAGTGCTGAATCCAACATGTTGGCACCAGATTCTTAACTCTGTATCTTCTATTGTAGCCCTGTTTTCAGTTTTCCTTTCTGTTGTATTAAGTTATTTCTTGGGTAAACTAATGAAAGGAGAAGAAAATGAAAAATGAATGTGTAGTCAGGGTGGGGATCGTAACATAGAAAGATTAATAAGGAAAAGAGAAGAGACAAAAACAAGGAACGCTTATTGAAACAGATGCTCTATTATCATATTGTGCTTGATGGAAAATGCTTCTGGTAGAAACCAAATCCAAATTTTCCAATATGGTCCCTTCCAGATACACAAAAGGACATTAGGACTGGGAAGGTTGACTAGCCA
The DNA here is from genome assembly GCF_049901735.1 of Notechis scutatus. Classification (NCBI taxonomy): domain Eukaryota; kingdom Metazoa; phylum Chordata; class Lepidosauria; order Squamata; family Elapidae; genus Notechis; species Notechis scutatus. The sequence goes on from NC_142019.1 coordinate 12,920,649, forward strand.
GGATGGCATGATTGAGTATAGGAGTTGTTTTCAACTCCTAACAACCACATAGTTAGATTGTCTCCATCTTTTCAACCCGTCCTTTTAAGTCTTCCAATGATGCATTCATTGAATTATTTGGGAAAAATAGATATAATTAATATATAGTTAATTCAGTTTTTATCATATGCTCTTCATCATTCATGAGCCATAATTTATTAAATCAACCAATTGGTTGGGTCGGCATAGTACTGTTAGCCATAAATTATGGCTTGCCTGCCATAGTGACAGACTATGTGTGAAGTATGGAATCAAGTTTCCCACAAATTGAAACAGCTGGCAGATTAGTTGAAGCCAAAAGAAATTGAAACATCCTTCAAAGGCTTTTTAGAACAGTTTTTTGTTCATGGAACTAGTTGCAATAATAATTTTAACAGAGCTCTGATCACACGAAGAAATCCAAAAATCACCAATTGGAGTTTATTGCCTCGTAATTTTAGTTATGTAGGAAGTGGGCACATTCATTTCCTTCTCCCATTCAAGTCATAATTCACATCTTTGAAATTTGTGTGGCCCAGCGTCTCAACCAAATTTCAAAATGGGTGTTGGAGTTGTGAATTTCTTTTTCCAAACTGTTAAGGACTGCATACTTTAGCCACAACGACCACTTGTCAGTTTCCCTGGGAACTTCCTTTAGGATATACTGTGGTGGCTCATATATTCCTTTTCTTGGTTGTAGGTTATATCGAAGCAGCCGTGATCCCTGCTGGTGCTCGACGCATCCGTGTGATGGAGGACAAACCTGGCCACAGTTTTTTGGGTAAAGAGAGAAAGAGTGAGAAACACAGGGATTTGGTTGAAGCATAGCATTTCAAACAACATGACTGGGGCTTTGGAGGAGAGTTTATTTCATGGACTGTCATTATATCTCAAAGACTTTTACTGCTAGCTGTCAGTGTTCGAATGAAACTCCCCCTTTCATTCAGCACAAAGTTCATCCCAATAAGATGAACTCTATTGAAGAAGTCATATTGGCACATCTGGGAAAATCCGAATCTGAGAGTTCTGGGTTTTCCCTTCCCAATTGAAAATCAAAAACCCAGCCCCTGCACCCACCAGTCTATCACATGGCCCAGTCAAGCATCAGTCCAACCGGAGACATTCCTCCAGCCACTCCTCTCCAGGAGCAGGATAACTTGTCCTTGACTCTATGAGGAGAATGTTGTTGAGTCTAATCTTTCTCCTTTCTATGAAATCCTTCCTATGATGACCCAGGGCATGGCACAAAGGCAACACAGTCAAATAAGCGATAAGAGTCCCTTTATTATCTCCAACTTTGCCCCCAATGTCCAGGTTACCTTCGGCTGGAGAAAAACACTCCCAGGAAAATTCAGTCCAAAACAAGGTACTCACAAACTGTAACTTAAAATTCAAACAAACCAAACTGAAGTAATTAGTTTGACAGGGTAGGAGAAGGAATTTCAAATTTGAAAGCACCGCAAAACTCGCACAGTTGGCAAGATGCCAGGAACCCAGATAAGCCACAACGATACAAGATAAATTCACGTTTGCTCCCAACAGCTTGCTGCGCACAGCTTGCCTTTTTATATACGCTGTGTTCCCAGCTGCAGCTAATGAAGGGAATCAGGGCCCTTTCCTCTCCTGTAAGCCACGTAACCCTCAGAGGTCAGCAAAATGAGGACCCAGATTATTGGAGGCAATATGCTGACCTTGCAAACTGTAAAGCACAATAGACTAGTATATAAACCTAAAAACTATTGCCATTTGGTGGGAAGGGTTGCAAAGGCAAACAGACAGTTCCATCAGAAGCACCTGTTGATACACCGCAAGATGACTGAGAACATGGTTACTCATTACCTGAAAAGCCAAGTGGAAGAAGTCTAGTTTCATTGCTGGAAGCACATGGCTCCTACTGACAGTGCTTCCTGTTCTTCAGCTTGTCCCACCTCTGACCTGTGTGGGAGCTGGTTGCCATCTAATTTAGATATCATCCTTGGCTACCATGGTTTTGATTTAACACTAATACTCTTAAAATAAAGCAAAAACCTTCTTTTCTTCTTCGGTGGATCCTCAGTGGTTGGTCACTATCAGGAGCCTCGGTGGCGCAGTGGTTAAGAGTGCAGTACTGCAGGCTATTTCTGCTGACTGCCATCTGCCTGCAATTTGGCAGTTCAAATCCCACCAGGCTCAGCCTTCCATCCTTCTGAGGTTGGTAAAATGAGGACCCAAAATTGTTGGGGGCAATAGGCCGACTCTGTAAAACTACTTAGAGAGGGCTGTAAAAGCACTGTAAAGCGATATATAAGTCTAAGTGCTATTGCTATTATACCCTATTTCTTAGCATTTTATTTTAAATTGCTGTAGAGACATCAGGATAGGACTTTTATTGTTGTCTATCTGCTTTACTGTTTTAACCCTGAAGATTGTGGTATAACCAAAGCGGCATGGCTTGAGTCAGCTTTTACGAGGTGAACGGAGAAAATATCTGCCCAGAAAAATCCAGAATTCTGGAATTTTGTGCAAGTCTCCATTTCTGCCCATGGCGTCTTGTCTTCCTCAGCTCTTGCTTAGTTTTAGAAATTAGTCACGTATTTGGCTTTGGTGATTCCGTTAAGTGTTGTCTGCCTGCTTTCGAGCCTCTTTTCACATCCACATGGGCTAGAAACTTTCTTTCTGAAAAAAAACCCAACAACAATGGTTTGCTCAGGAAGCTGCTGGGAATGTTCAGTATCACATTTTTACAGGATCTCCTCCAAAAAAACAGATCGCTGCCAAGATTATTCAACATCTTGCCTGCTCTGCTGCTTTTATTTCTGCTTGTATGGCAAGGCAGTATTTGGAGCTAAAATGTCTCTATTTTTCTAGGCTTTGACATAGGAAAAAATGTCTGCCGGCACTCTGGTCTCTTGCAAATCTTTTGAATTTTTGAAAAATCAGCTTTTTTTTATTAACAACTCGATTCATTTGGATTAATTATTATGAATGAGATTAATTTGGATAGCTGCTGCCAGTCCAAGATTGTCAGGTATCAGCTGGAATGAAGACAGACGTAAAAAAAAAGTCACTCCTATGATATCGATATCACAGAGTGATTCCCAGCCTCTTTCAACTTTTGCCTACCTGTTGATCCAGTGCTAGTTGGCAGACGTGACTGCTTTTGTTGTTGTGGTTGTTGTTTTTAAATGTGGTTGTCAAACTTGACTGTTCATGGTAAGCTTCCAACTCCTTTACCGCTTCACGCTTCTGTCTGATCAGCCTCGTTGCATTAAAATGATCTCATCTGTCTTCATGTTTTGTGAAGGAGATCTTCCTTTCTAAAGAACAAATTAACTTGTGTTGATAGATTCACTTTTACAAAGCAGCTGTAACTGAATTCCATGAAAGGCAGCTTTCCTCTCCCCCACCGTCTCCCCTGTTTACTACAGAAAATTGCTATCTATACATCAGTACAAGTAATCTTTGTCTTATAACCGTTTGTTTACTGACTGTTCAAAGGTACAGCAGCAGTGAAAATAGTGACTTATGGCCGTTTTTCACAAGTACGACCTTTGAAGCATCCCCACTGTCAGGTGATCAAAGTTCAGATGAACGGGTGTGTATTTATGACAGTTGCAGTGTCCTGGGATCATGGAATCACCTTTTGTGACCTTCTGACAAGCAAACTCAATGGGAAAGTCAAATTGTCTTAGCAACCGTATTGCTAAGTTAACAACAGCAGAGGTAGCCTTAACCACTGTGGCAAGACCCAAAGGTGCTTTTTCAGAAGGCAACTGGACTTTCTTGTTATTCTTTGAAGAGATTTCGCTTCTCCTCTAAGAAGCTTCTTCAGCTCTGACTGGATGGTAAGGAATGGAGGGGTTCATATTCCTTGCAGACAGCTGGTCATTTGCATCCTTTGAGAAAGTCGTTGAAGCCACTTGGAGGTTTGTCTGTGTCCTCAACAACTCTCTGAAAGAATGCAAATGAGTGTCTACAAGGAGTATAAATCCTTCCATTCCCCACCATCCAGTCAGAGCTGAAGAAGCTTCTTGGATGGGAAGCGAAACATCTTCAAAGAAAAACAAGAAAGTCCAGTTGCCTTCTGAAACAGTATCTTTGGGACAACCATGACCTGGATGATTGAAAATCTCCATAGACATTTAACTGTGGCAAGGAAGTTTATAAAATGGAGCAAAACTCACTTAACTGTCTTGCTTGGCAATGGAAATTTCAGGCTCAATTGTGGTCATAACTAGAGGACTACCTGTAGCTATAACAAAATCCTGGGCAACCAGGTTTAATCAAGACCCTGAATGGAGCTGGGGTGTGGAGTTAGGAGAGGAAATTGGTCAGGGGAAGATCCATTTCTCTATTTTCACGAGCAGAGAACCAGATCAACAGGATTCGCTATTTTCCAAAGAGCATCCTCTGTGTATTTACAGATCGGTTACCGAGTCTCAACATAACAATTGGAAGTTTTGCTTTGTCAGAGTCTTGCAGCAAAACGAGGGCACGAATCTAAACAGAAAAGTGGAACAATTGCAAACTCAAAAGGACAATTTCCTGCCACTGTAACTTTAATAAGGTCTGAGGTTTGTGCAGACGCTGCTTGGGTTTAACCTTGGAGGGATGGCTGGAGCAAATTGCAGTAGTCAAAGTTTAGGCAAAGTATGTCTTTTTTTTTTTTTTCCTGGATTGGCCAACACTCTTTGGAAACGAACCTGGCTGCTTCGTGTTGAATTGATGCTTGAGCGAGTTCCTTTCCACCTACTTTCATCCCATGCTGCCTGGCTTGTTTGATTTTTTATTTTATTTTTTTGCAAATTATTTTGGACAGGAAATGCCTTACACTTTGGAGGTATCCAGAGTTGGAAAGAATCTGACTTGAGAGAAAAAGTTGGTGCAAGTTTTGAGAACAGTCTGAGAGGGTTGGTTCTCATTCAGGACGGAGGGGGGGTGGGGGAAACCTGGCAAAAGTTAAGTATGGAGAAAGGTGGCTTGAAGGCTAGCAATTCCTTTAGAACAGGGGGTTCCCAAACTTGGCAACTTTAAGACTTGTGGACTTCAACTCCTAGAATTCTGGGAGTTGAAGTCCACAAGTCTTAAAGTTGCCAAGCTTGGAGACCTCTGCTTTAGAAGTTGGGAAGCTCCAACTAAAAACACAGGAAGCTCACAGAAAGATGGACGGAGGGTTGGACCATTTGCTGAGGAGACTCGGTTGAATTTGTGGCCTAGAAGAGCAAGGATAACCCTCCTGAACCACTCTGCCCATTTGATTCTTTGCAGCTTTGAAAGATTCCAGTAAGAAATCCATTAATAGTGACTGGAAAATTGAACTTCCTGGTGAGTTTCAGATAGCGGGGACAACCATTCGTTATGTACGACGAGGTCTGTGGGAGAAGATGTCTGCCAAAGGACCAACCAAAATACCACTTCATCTTTTGGTAATTGTCTAACTTTTCATTGTATTCTTCGGAAGATCTAAATGTTCTGACTGATTTTCTTTCATACTCACTAAAATGATTTACCTGTAAACGCCAAAGAGATGGAATATGCCTCCAGATAAAGTGGTGGAAGTGGGAAGATCCTGGTCTCAATCTTCTGATTGGCCAAGTCCTTACCAAATAATTTACAAAATAACAGACTTGGAAGGGACCTTAAAGGTCTTCTAATCCAACCTCCTGCTCAAACAAGAGACCCCAGACCATTTCAGACAAATGGCTGGCCAGTCTCTTCTTGAAAACCTCCAGTGATGGAGCACACACAACTTCTGGAGGCAAGCCATCCCACTAATTAATTGTTCTCAATAACAGGAAACTTCTCCTTAATTCTAGGTTGGATCTCTCTTCGATGATCTTCCATCTATTTAATTTTAATTTTACTATGTGTATAGCACTCTCTCTTGGTCGTAGCCTGTGTTCCCATCTAGATTGCAGACTACAATTCAACTGGGCTAGTCCCCAAATGAACCATCCTGAGCTCATTAGAATGAATGAGATATAAATACATAATGTTTAGGATCGGGTCCAGAACTAGGGTTTTCATTAAAAGGCTTTTGTGATGTGATGTCTTGTTACTATGCAAAATTTATTGTTTGCTATTTTGAAAACTTGGCTGAGAAAGAGTTTGAAAACAATAATAGTAATAACAAACAGAGAAACTGTTATGTAACCCAGCCAGGTGCTTCCCAGATGAGTTTTAAAGTTTTTGTTTCACAGAATTCCAGGGCATCTCTTGGATTATTATGGACTGGGGAAGGGTGGCATAAAACCCCTCTGGAAAGTCCAGCATATTGTGAATATTTCAGGAACATGTTGCAAGATACAGCAGGGTCTTTGCTTGAATTCTAAAGGAATAAGAAGGGCACGTTAGGACATGTTTGGGACTTTTCTGCAGGTGTGCATTGCAAGGGGAGATCAGATTTAAGCAGCTTGCTTTTCAGAGAAGCTTCGGCATGGTTCCCCCCTCACCCCTAGTGCTTTTAGAATCATTTTTCTAAAAGCCTTAAAACATCATCACCTGGATGGAAGTATGATGACCTCTGTCGGAAGCCAACAAGGGAGAACGAGAAAGTGTAGGCAAGGAGACAAACCATAGAACCGTTGCACGAAATTAGTTTCAGATGATCCATTAGTTTCTGCAGTCTTGTTTCCAGATTGAGAGGCTTAAGAAGGTTATTTTCTTCTCCCTTTTTAATGGAACTTGCCTGAAATGCATTACTATAAGTATGTTTCTTGGAGAAATGAGTCTACAGTTAGGTATGTTTCAGACCTCCACTTGGCAACCAAAGCGTCCAAGAAAGGCTGCATCTTTCCAAGCCCGTACAGCAAAATTATTCACATCTCGTTTGGTTAAATGAGGGCACGTCTTGCACTGGCTGGTGCTGAAGCTTCTTGGAGCTTGCAAAAAGCTCTCAAACTATAGCTCCAATTGTCTGGTTGCCTGAGCACTGGCTCCCGACACAGACTAATAAAGCTCCTTCTGCAGCCGCAGATGTGTCGGCTATTTTCTCGCCCACCCCCACTCTGTCTTGCAAAAGATATTTGTCTCTTTTCATACGAGCCAGCAGAACCTTTTTTTTTAAAAAAAAAAAAAAGGCCCAAAAGTTCCTACTTTCATAAGAAAGAAAAGGAACCAGAACAGCCTCTGGGGTATTCAAGGAAGCAGAATTTCACCGCAGATGTTCACACAAGCGCATGCCTTCAAACTGAACCTCAGTCTTCAAGAAAAGCATTTAAGTGATGATCCATTTGCATGCTATTGGGCTCTGGCCTGGACCTGGATCAAACTTGGGAGTGCATAGTTGTCAACCCCTGGTCTCTGACATCATCTGCTGGAACAGCTGGCTGGAATATGATGCCCCGCAAAGAGAAGGGCCTGTCTTAGAGACCGAGGTGTGGCTAGAAGCCAGATTTCAAGTGTTTTAACCAGGTCAGGCCAAACTGGAAACTTCCTCTGCTAATGGGTCTTGCTCCTATACCTCCCTCGGGTCTTCTCAAGTAATTCAGTAGACTGGTCCCTCTTGGGTTGAGAGTTGATTATTTCTCATTGGCTTGTTTCTTTCTCAGCCTTCCTCCAAGGAGTTCAAGGGAAAAGGCACTGTTTCTCCTCCTTCCCCTTGCATTTTGGTCACCATACTATAAGAAAAGAGGTTGAGACTCTAGAAAAAGTGCAGAGAAGAGCAACCAGGATAATGAGGGGACTGGAGGCCAAAACATATGCTGAACAGTTGCAGGAAATGGGTATATCCAGTCAAATTAAAGAGAAGGACTGGGGGTGACTTGATAATCTTCCAATATTTGAGGGACTATCACGAAGCAGAGAGGGTCAACCTATTCTGCAAAGCCCCTGAGGTCACCACACTATAAAAAAGATGTGGAGGCTCTAGAAAGAGTGCAGAGAAGAGCAACCAAGATGATGAGGGGATTGGAGGCTAAAACATACAATGAACGGTTGTAGGAACTGGGCATGGCTAGTCTAGTGAAGAGAAGGACTAGGGGAGAGATGATAGCAGTCTTCCAATATTTGAGGGGCTGCCACAGAGAGGAGATGGTCAAGCTGTTTTCCAAGGCACCCCAAAGACCAGACAAGGAGCAATGGATGGAAACAGAACAAGGAGAGAGATTCAACCTGGAAATAAGGAGGAATTTTCTGTGAGAACAATCAACCCAAGGAACAGAAGTTGCCTTCGGAAGTTGTGGGAGCTTCATCACTGGAAGCTTTCAAGAAGAGACTGGACTGCTATCTGTCAGAAATGGTGCAGGGTCTCCCGCTTGGGAGGAGGGTTGGACTAGATCAGTGGTCGCCAACCAGTGGGCCGGGAACCACTGGTGGTCCGCGAGAAAATTTTGGTGGTCTGCAGAGAAATGTCCCCCCCAAAGCACTCCCTCCAAAGCAATTCATCCAGGCTGCACAGGAACATAAGGCTGTGCTACCCACATGGCCCGTCCATCTGCTGGCCCCCCACCCTTCAGCTGAACGCAAACCTTACCTTGAGTAGAGCCATGTGAGCTGGAACTGGAAGGTAAGACCAATGATGGGGGAGGGAAATCTGCCCTGAAGTGGCTTGCTGACGTTGGTGGGAAAGTTGGTCCCATATTCCAGAGCTTCAGGAGTCACAGGACTGGCCCTTTGGTCATCCCGGAGCAGCTGCTCCTCCATCTGGGTGCACTGGCCTGCCATGGACTGGAGGAGCTGCTCTGGGATGACCAAAAGGCCACTCCTGTGACTATTGCAGCTCTGGAATACGGGACCAACTTTCCCACCAACGTCAGCAAGCCACGACCAGTCAAAATTCATATTAGTGGTCCGCAGGATTTAAAATTATGAGTTTGGTGGTCCCTGACGTCCGAAAGGTTGGTGACCCCTGGACTAGATGACCTACAAGGTCCTTTCCAACTCTGTTAATCTGTAATTTTATCTTTGTGACAACAAGGTGAAGTTAATTGTGGTAAAAGAGAACGAGTAGACTAAGTCTTCCCATGATGGCTAAGTAAAGTTTTGATCTTTTCACCATTCAGGTCAGCTAAATGTCAATCATCCGGGTCATGGTTATCCCAAAGGTGCTTTTTACAAAAGACAACTGGACTTTTTTGAGGGGGGGGTTTGAAAATGTTTTGCTTCTCATCCAATAAACTTCTTCAATTCTGAGGAACTGAACTGAATTTTATTTTTTTTGGTATGAGAAGCAAAATGTTTCCAAAGGGTGGGGGGAACCCAAAAGTATGGTTTCCTTTTGGGAAAAAAGCACCTTTGGGACAAAGCTGTTTCCCTCCAGCTGAGTTGGATTCAGGGCCTTATTACAACTTGTAGAGGCCTGTTCTATCGCCAAGACAAAGCAGACTTGGATACCGGAGTTGAAATCAGCTCTTTATTAGCAACCAGTAACTTCAACTGAAGTCGAGCCGCAGCAGCCCTTTTTATAGTGGCTGCTCGCGGCTCGCAACCAATGGCATGTGTTTAAACTTCCCGCCGCTTATGCAGCCAATCAGAACTTGTTGTTCTTAACCAATCGTTACGCTGTATTAACTAACCAATAGGAATGTAGTATTAGAAGTCTGTATTTGAATACACTGCACCCCTCCCCTCTTGGTTCTCTCCAACGTTACGTGACATAATCGCACAGGTAGGCGGGGCTCTTGTGAGTCCTAGTTGACCTGCGCACTTCAGTCCCTGTGTTGGTCTCCACCGGTTCGGACAGGCCTGCTGTCCTTCCCGTTCTTCTCCTAGGAACCTCCTGGAAGGGTGCCTCAGCCATGCCGCTCCCACCGTTGGGTTGATTGGGCTCTCGCCGCGCCTTGTTGGGTTGATTGGATGGTTGGCGTGGTCTCCCTGCATTGTGTGTGGGCAGGTAGAGTCGGCTTGGCTGCTTCTTTCCTGGGGTTCCTTCAGTTCTCTTTTCTCGAAGTCTTCTAATCGTGATTTTTATTTTTTTCTGGGTTCTCGGTTTCTGGTTGGTGGTTTGTAACCGGATGATTTTCATTTTCTTTATTATTTAAGGGTTTCCTCCCCTCTGGATTTTTTATTATTATCTGGGGGTGCTTGGGAAAATGTTTGTTCCATGTTTCGGGGAACTTTGGTGTTTCGTTCGACGTGTCGTGACCGTAATTGATCGATGTGTCGTTTCCATGATCTGCCGTCAGCTGTTTCTAGCCGGTATGAACGAGGGCCAGTGATTTGTGTGATTGTTGCCGGTAACCACAATGGTTCTCCGGTAAGATTTTTTGCATATACTAAGTCGCCTGGTAAGAAAGAGCGGTACTTACTGGAAGAGTCTGGTGGCTTTTCGGGGTTGTAAGTGGGGTGCAGTCTATCCAAGTAGGAACACAACTTTCTTCCCATCAACAGTTCAGCCGGGCTCTCGTTTGTTGCCATGCATGGTGTTATATGTTGGATGGTGAACATGGTGTTGACTTTTTCTTGCATGTCATTTCCGTCAAGCTTTTCTAATGCTTCTTTCATGTAACGAACCATGCGTTCTGCTCTTTTGTTCGCCGCCGGATGAGCTGGTGCTGTCAAAGCGTGTCTTATTCCATGTTCTGCTAGGAATTGTTCAAAAGCCAAGGCTGTAAACTGTGGCCCATTGTCCAATACTACTACTACTGGTAGACCGTTGGTGGCGAAAAGTTTTTTAAGTTGTTTGGTGACGGCTTCTGTTGTTGTTGAATTCATGATGACGACTTCCAACCAGTTGGAATAGGCATCCACAATGATTAGGTAAGTATACCCTTTTGTGGGGCCGGCGAAGTCCATATGGATTCTTGACCAGGGGCCTCTGGGTGTCTCCCAGTCAAGAACCGGTGCTGAAGGGGGCGGGGTCTGGATGATTGGCATTTGTTACATGTTTTAACCCAGGTTTCAATGTCTTTATCTATTCCTGGCCACCAAATGTAGCTTCTGGCCAGGGACTTCATCTTTACCATGCCCGGGTGTCCTTCGTGTAACATGTTTAGTACGTCTTCTTGTAATTTTTGTGGAACAACCACCCGGTCTCCCCACAAAATGCACCCTTTTTCAATTGATAATTTAGTTTTTCAGTTTTTAAAAGGTTTAAAAGTCTCAGTTTTTATGTTTTCCGGCCAACCCCGTGCCACCCAGTTCAGTATTCAGGCCATCAGTGCATCTTTAGCCGTTTCCCTTGCGATGTCCGATGCGGTGATGGGCCAATTTGGAATCATTTCAATTTGTAGGGTCTGCGTGGTGGAAGCTGGGTCGTCATCGTGATCTGGTAGTGGTGAGCGGCTTAATGCGTCTGCATGGGGTATGGCTTTCTCTGGGCAATAAATGAGTTTGTAATTGTAGGCTGCAAGAAATTCTGACCATCTTGTCATTCTTGGGGACAGGATATTGGGGGTGGCCCTGTCTCCGGCTAGGATGCCCAATAGCGGTTTGTGGTCGGTAATTAAAGAAAATGTCCTACCGTATAGGTATTCGTGGAAACGTTTCACCCCCGAGATGGCTGCCAAGGCTTCCCTGTCCAATTGGCTGTAGTTCCTTTCGGTCTTGGACAGCGTCTTGGAATAAAAGGCGATCGGTGCTTCTCTGCTGTCTGGTAGTGTGTGGCTAAGTATTGCGCCTATGCCGAAGGGCGAAGAGTCGCAGGTGACAGTTAGAGGTAGTGTGTCACTGTATTGGATCAATACAGATTTTGATGTGATTAAGTCTTTAATTTTTTGGAATGCTGTTTCCTCTTGGTGGCCCCATTTCCAAATGGTTTTTTTATCGAGGAGTCTATGCAGTGGTTCCGCTACTGTTGCCTTCTGTGGCAGAAAGACATGATAAAAATTAATGAGTCCCAAAAATGCTTGTAAATCCGTTTTGTTTTTGGGTCTGGGAGCTTCCTTTATTGCTCGTATTTTTTTTTTTTTTTTTTTTGTGGGGTGGATTCCTGCTTCATCAATAAGGTATCCCAGGAACTCGACCTGGTTTGTGGCAAGTTGGCATTTTTCTTTTTTAACTTTGAGTCCTGCTTCTCTAAATTTTGCCAAAACTGCCCTTAATCAGTCTTTTAGTTGTTTTTTGTTTTCGGCTGATATTAGTATATCATCAAAGTAGGGAACCACCCCTTTTAATCCTTGGAGGAGGTGTTCCATTAGGCTCTGGAAAACGCCAGGGGCCACGCTGACACCAAATTGTAATCTATTGCATTTAAAGGCTCCTCTATGCAACCGATGGTTTGCGCCTCTGCTGTCTCAGGATCAACGGGTAATTGTTGATATGCCTGTGCGAGGTTGAGCTTCGCAAAAATCCTTCCTCTCCCCAATGAATGCAACAGGTGTTGGACTACCGGAACGGGATATGTGCTCTGTTGCAATGCATGGTTCAGGGTGGCCTTATAGTCACCACAGATGTGCATGGACCCATCAGGTTTTATAGGAGTCACAATTGGGGTTTCCCATCTGGCATGGTCGGTTAGCTCTAGCACCCCCTGAGCGATGAGCTTTGTTTAGTTGCTCGTCAATTTTTAGTCTTAGTGCAAATGGTACCCGTCTGGCTTTAAGCCTGATGGGGGCTACGTTCGGGTTTAAGCTAAATGATATAGGGGTCCCACGGTACTTGCCTAAAGTCCTGTCGAATACGTCAATTACTGATGGAATTCCTCCATCAGATCTTTCTCCCAGTCCGTCATGGTGACGCTGTTGATCCCTGTCACCTCGATTCCGAGCGGTTCGAACCATTCTAACCTGAGCAGGCTGGGGCGATCTCTGTCAACAATGGTTAATGGAAGAATCTCGGTGTGTTTTTTAAATCTTACTTTGATATGTCCCAGTCCCACTACTGGTATCTTGTTATCCTGGTAGTCCTTGATGATCAGGCTTTGCTCTTCGAGTTCTCTACATTTTATGTCTGTTATCAAACTTTTTATTGTGTTCCATGATACCATTGATAAATACGAACCGGAGTCTACTTCCATCTCACATGGCTCGCCTTCTATCAGGACATTGATTCGAACCTTCTTAGTGTTTGTTGTTCTGGCCGTCCAAATAGTGATTGTCTGATGCATTTCTTCCTTTTCATTGAGCCGTTGATTTCTATGATCTCGGCTCCAGCGACTTCCGGTTGGCCTTTCTTTGTTTCTGGGGAGGGGGGATACTGCCATGTCTCTTTGGACTATAGCTCTTTTTGTTTCGGCAGACCCTCGCAATGTGCCCCCGTTTTTCACAATGCCTGGCATGTGGCATCCAAGAATCGACATTCAGACCTCGGGTGGTTTCCGCCGCAACCCGCACACTGAAATTCAGGTTTTCTCCCTCGTCTCTCTCTCCGGTTCCTTTCTGAATGGAGTCTGTTTACCTCCTCGTCTTCGGAATCGGTTGATGATTCGATATCCTCATGGTGAGAGGTTGTGGCAGTGTGCTTTTGGGCTCCCTCTGTTTTCTTCTCTTTATTCAAGCTCGGACTGTTCGTTGTATTCATCTGCTTCATTTTTGCTGCAGACTTCTTTGCGGCTTCAGCGGCCGTTGCTTCAGCAATGGCTTCGTTTGCGGTGATGTTGGGTCGGTTTAGCAGTTTGCTCTGTAGGGTTGCGTCTCTTAGTCCAAGGACTATGCGATCCCTCATGGCTTCATCCATGTTGAGTAACTCGCATGCCCCCCCAATGTCTCTTAATGCTGCTACGAAGTCTCCAATACTCTCACCTTCTAGTTGGTTGCGCTTGTAGAATTCGTGTCTTCTAATGAGATTGGATATGACCGGCGCGTAATTGTTTCTCAGCATCCGATTTAGGTCTGGCCAGGCCATCTGTTTAACATCATTTGGTCTTGCTAATGCCTTGGCCATTTTGAAGATAGTCGGGCCGCAATGCGTTAGGAATACGGCTCTCTTTCTCTGGTCAGTGATTCCTTGCAGTTCGTTGCTTTCTAAAAACATCAGGAATCTGTCAATGTATGACTTCCAGTCTTCTTCGGCTGGGTTGAACGGTGCGGGTGGCGAATTGTTGCCGGCCATCTCGTTGGTCCTTCGGCTATCGTTGCCACGTGCTTACAGTCTTTGTCCCTTCGATCCCATCCTCGTCGCCAGTGATCTATCACCAAGACAAAGCAGACTCGGATACCGGAGTTGAAATCAGCTCTTTATTAGCAACCAGTAACTTCAACTGAAGTCAAGCCGCGGCAGCCCTTTTTATAGCGGTTGCTCGCGGCTTGCAACCAATGGCATGTGTTTAAACTTCCCGCCGCTTATGCGGCCAATCGGAACTTGTTGTTCTTAACCAATCGTTACGCTGTATTAACTAACCAATAGGAATGTAGTATTAGAAGTCTGTATTTGAATACACTACAAGGCCAAAGATGGGGGAGACCTACCAGGGCTTGCTGAATCCTTGCATCAGTGTAACTATATATATTTTTTCCTACCAGTTTTTAAAATCATGAGTCAGGAAAGCAGTTTTCACCTCTTGGATAAAAGCAATAGGCTGAATATCTGTCAAAGGGTTACTTTGCTCTGCCATGCCTCCCACATAAAATGGATTATTGGTAGCCACCCTCCTGAAAATGGTCAGAACTAAGTCAATCACGCAAATGGAATTCTGGTCCTGCAGGGGACATGGTGCTTTAGAACTTATCTTTCTCTCCTGACATATTCACAGGAATTGTCCTCAAATTAAACGCAATAGAAGGACATTAAATAAATGTGTGGGAAATGATCTTACTAGCTTGATTGAAATTAATGCTTCATTAAATCACATTTTATTTTTGTCCATGGCTCCATCAGCTTCTTCGGTCTGACCTCATCCTCTCTTTGAAGTGCATCCTCAAAACATCACTCAAAGGCTAAGAGAGTGTCGCTGTCCATTCTACTCCCGAAGTTTTGCAATTCAAGATCATTCCATCAAAGCCAGCACTTGATTTCTTTCTTATTCAGAGAGGGGAAAGCAGTTACAGATGACTTAGATTAGTTGGAAAAGTTCCATACTACATATTAGATCATGCTGCATTTCTGTATTCATTTCAGTTTGTTGAGTGGCTTCTAAATTCTTAATGGCTGTATTAATTGCACCCGTGCCACTTAGCAGGATAGAAAGACTCTGTCCCCTGCCTAAGGTAAAAGTAAAAGTTCCCCTCGCACATACGTGATAATCGTTTCCAGTTCTAGGGGATGGTGCTCATCTCCGTTACAAAGCCAAAGAGCCAGCGCTGTCCAAAGACGTCTCCGTGGTCATGTGGGCGGCATGATTAAATGCTGAAGGTGCAAGGAACACTGTTACCTTCCCACCAAAGTGGTCCCTATTTTTCTGCTTGCATTTTTACATGCTTTCGAACTGCTAGGTTGGCAGAAGCTGGGACAAGTAATGGGAGCTCACTCCATTGCGCGGTGCTAGGGATTGGAACCGCCAAACTGCTGACCTGCCCCCTGCCTGCTCATCCTTAATTCCAATCTGGTCTAAAGTCAGAAACGTACCTTCAGGCATTCTGAGCTCAGCCCCCAACAAAGCAGAGGTGGTAATTCAGTAGGTTCTGACCAGTTCTGGAAAATCGGTAGTGGAGAACCAGCAAATACCACCTCTGACCGGCCCCGGCCCCATCTATTCTTTGCCTCCCAAATCCCAGCTGATCGGCTGGGTCTTCTTTGGTTGCCCTGGACAAGAGATCAGAGCTGGAAAGCAGGTTAGTGGGGTGGGGAGGGAATGGAGCTTTTGCAGTATCCTTCCCCTGCCACACCCACCAAGTCATTCCCACCAAGTCACACCATGCCCACCAAGCCACGCCCACAGAACCAGTAGTAAAAAAAATTGAATCTATCACTGCAACAAAGGTGTTTATCTAAAAAAAAAAAAGCATGACTGCTAAAACATTGATTCCTTTAATTTAGGTGCTTTAAGCTCAATCACCTACAAGCTTCTACTCCATTAGTAGCAATGTTTTATTTGCATAATTTATTTACATAAAGGTAAACATGGCCCATTAAAGGTATCTGAATTCATGAGTTGCTCAAAAGTCTTCTGGTTGGAAGAAGAAATTCATGGTCACAAGTTCTCCTTCTCATATTCCTCATATGTTTATTTAATTTCCTTCTGTTGTATTTAATTTGGGGATAATTCCTATGAATAAGTTGGAACTATTCTAAGATAAGTTCTAACCACCATGTCCCCTGCAGGACAGGGGTGGGATTCAAATTTCTTAACAACTGGTTCTGTGGGCATGGCCTAATTTGTGGGTGTGGCTTGGTGATCACGTGAATGGCTGGATGGGGCTTGTATGTAAATATTGAAAAAAATTATGTAAATATTGAATTTTTTATTAAAAAAAAGAGCAACTTTTACCCAAATCAGGCATAGCAGGCAGGCAGATTGAGTTGCTCACAGAATCACAAATTGACCCAGAGATCTACCTTTCTGCAATCTATTGCCTGAGTCTGTCATATAAAATTTGCTTGCAAGCAAACTCACAAAATTAACTCACAACACACCATGTATGTAAATAATGAATTTTTTATTTTTAAAAAGAGCAACTTTTACCCAAAATCAGGCAAAGCAGGCAGGCAGATTGAGTTGCTCACAGAATCACAGATTCACTCAGAGATCTACCATTCTGCAATCTATTGCCTGAGTCTGCAATGAAAAATAGAATCTTCAGTCAGGGGTGGGATTCCACCAGTTCGCACCTATTTGCCAGAACCGGTTGTTAACATTCTAAGCAGTTTGGAGAACTGGTGGTTAGAAGAAATTACTGGCCTAATCCTGTAAGGAAGGCAGGAAGGAAACATTCTGGTGTTGCTTACAGAAACTGCCTCTCCGTTAACCCTTATTACATTCTTGGCAGGACTAGACTTCCTGTCTCAGGAATGTCTCTGGAGTTTTTTCCCCCTCCTTTGCTGGTACTTTGCTTGTATGGAGTGACCATTCAAAGTTACAATGGCACTGAAAAAAGTAACTTATGACCATTTTTCACACTTACGACTGTTGCAGCATCCCCACAGTCATGAGAAGCCAGGCAAAGAGATGCGTGTCTCGATGTGAGTGATATTGAATTGGCCACACCCAGCCAATAACACCACCAAGCCACGCCCACCACCTAAGCCATGCCCACAGAACCTGTTGTTAAAAATTTTGAATCCCACCCCTGGCTTCAGTCCTAAGGAAGGTTCAGCTCTGCTTTTAGATTAGCTAGAAAGCAAGAAATCCAATGATTTCCTGCTTTCTAGCTAATCTAAATCTCCCGGCACAGCAGAACAGCTGATGGTCAGGGGAAAAATAGCAACTTACCAAAGGCAGACAAGTTGGATGGCATGCATACCAGGAAAGAAGTGAGTGGCCAGGGAGAGGAGGGGCAGGGCCAGCCAGTGGCACGATTTGCCAGTTCTCCAAACTGCACAGAATCATAACAACCGGTTCTATAGACCGACCAGGTAGAATCCCACCCCTGCTGCAGGACCAGAATTTCATTTGAGTTCTTGATTTAGCTCTGACCATTTGATTGTTTATAGAATAGCATCCAGAGCAGCATATTTTATTTATTTATTTGATTTGCCAATTGTTTACAAGATAATAAGTATAAGTGTATACATAGTTGTGAATACATGAAATGGGTACATATAAGAAAAATAAAAGAAATAGGACAGGGACGGTAGGCACGTTGGTGCGCTTATGCACGCCCCCTACAGACCTCTTAGGAAAGGGGTGAGGTCAATAGTAGACAGTCTAAGGTTAAAGTTTTTGGGGTTTGGGGAAGAAACTACAGAGTCGGGTAGAGTATTCCAGACATTAAAAGAAGAAGAAGAAAAGACCATGAAACAACCTTACACAGCTCATTAAATCCTAAATCCTCAAAATGTCTCTGAGGTGAAGAAAATAACAGCCTCATACAAAAATAGCCTTTCCTAAACTGGTACTCTCTGGTTGTGTGGTTAACTTCAGTTGCCAGACTTCTCTTATAGCTTAGTCTTAAACATATCAGCTAGGAAAAACTGGAATTTGCACATTTGGAGCACACCAAGTTTGGAAAACTGATCTAGAAGTTGATTAATGACTCTTCTTTGCTAAAGGTCAATTAGTGCCCCTCCCAACTGATGGGATGTGGAACGAGAACAAGGTTGGGGAGTTATTAATGTCAAAATATGCTATTTTAGCATTCCCAGCTGCATAATCAAAGAATCTGGCTTGTGTTTCTGGGATAACATGCTGCTGTTTGGTTTTTAGGAGTGTTACCAGGACTATTTCAAGTTATAGTACAATTAGTTTTTAAAGAAATATATAAAAAAAACATATCCAAGCAATTGAACTTCCATAGACTCCTCCCATTGAAATAAAACTTGGGGTCATTGCCTTAGTCTAGTGGTTCCCAAAGTGGGCGATACTGCCCCCTGGGGGAAGGTGGGATGCCTTAGGGGGGGTGCTAAGAGGGAAGGTGGCCGGCAGGGGGATGCTAAGATGTGGCAGGGGGGCGTTCGAGGTGCCAGCCCTGCAGGTTCACTCATTGACTGTAGCACCGCTCTGGAGCCGGTGCCTCCAATGCGGAAGCGGTGGCACGTTACGTGTGGCCTTGTTCGACGCACTGCCCCCTGCTGCCTCTTAGCACCCCTCTGCTGCACCCCTTGGGGATGCTAAGAGGCAGCAGGGAGGCGTTCAAGGCGCCGGCCCTGCAGGTTCACCCATTGACTGTAGTAACGCTCCGGCGCTGGCGCCTCCAATGCGGAAGCAGTGGCACGTTATGTGCCGCCGCAGCCGCGTTCGAAGGGCTGCCCCCCTGCCACCTCTTAGCGTCCCCAAGGGTGGCAGCAGAGGGGTGCTAAGAGGTAGAAGGGGGGCATTCGAGGCACCGGCCGGCCCTGCAGTTTCACCCATTGAGGCTCCGGAGCGGTTCTACATGCCATAGGTTCACCATCACAGGTCTAGTGCAGTGGTGGGATTCAATCTTTTTTACTACCAGTTCTGTGGGTGTGACGTGGCTTGGTGGGAGTGGCAGGGGAAGGTTACTGCAAAATCCCCATTCCCTCCCCACCCCACTAACCTGCTTTCCAGCTCCGTTCTCCTGTGCAGGGCAACCAAAGGAGACCCAGATGATCAGCTAGGACTCAATGGGAGGCAGAGAATAGATGGGGTTGGTGGGGCCAGTCAGAGGTGGGATTTGCTGGTTCTCTGAACTATTCAAAATTTCCGCTACTGGTTCTCTAGAACTGGTTGGAACCTGCTGAACACCACCTCTGGTCTAGTGGTTAGGGCTGGGCTAGAAAACAGGAGACCTTGAGTTCAAGTCCCACCTTAGGCATAAAAGTCAGTCACTCTCTTGGCCCAACCTGTCCCACAGGGTGGCTGTTGTGGGTAAAATAGGAGGAGGAGGGTGTGTTGGATATGTTGACTTCCTTGAGTTATTTGTAAAAAAAAATAAAATTAACAAAGGCAAGATACAAACAAATAAATAAATATTGGTTCTTTCAACCAGGTACTGTTATTCCATGACCAGAACTATGGGATACATTATGAATATACCATCCCTGTGAATTATTCTACTGAAAATAGAAGTGAGCCAGAACATCAGCAGGAATCGCTGTACATATGGACGCACAGTGGATGGGAAGATTGCAATGTACAGTGTGGAGGAGGTAACGTCCATTGATTTATCCAGAGAGTTGCTTCTCCTACCTGCTAGCTGGAATTGTTAACGTGACTTCCATTATTTATAAACTACAGCCAAATGAGACCTAGTTGCTGGGAATAAAAATGTATACTAGTTTCATTCCGGGACTACAGTTTTTTTTTTAGACAATTGGCTTACTGTTCAGCATTTGGACCATGGTAGATCTCAAAGTATGATAGGATAGGATAGGATAGGATAGGATAGGATAGGATAGGATAGGATAGGATAGGATAGGATAGCTCTGAGGGCTGAAGAAGCTTCTTGGATGAGAAGCAAAATTTTACACCTTTTTTGCTATAAAAAAGAGGTTGAGACTCTAGAAAGTGTGCAGAGAAGAGCAACCAGGATGATTAAGGGACTGGAGACTAAAACATATGAAGAACGGTTACAGGAACTCAGCATGGCTAGTCTAGTGAAGAGAAGGATCAGGGGAGACAGGATAGCAGTCTTCCAATATTTCTGAGGGACTGCTGCAGAGAGGAAGGGGTCAAGCTATTTTCTAAAGCATCTGTAGGCCAGACAAGGAACAATGGATGGAAACTGAACAAGGAGAGATTTAACCTGGAAATAAGGAGAAACTTTCTGACAGTGAGGACAATCAGCCAATGAAACAGAAGTTGCCTTCTGAAGTTGTGGGAGCTTCATCACTGGAGACTTTCAAGAAGAGATTGGACTCCCATCTGTCAGAAATGGTGTAGGGTCTCCTGTTTGAGAGGGGGTTTGGACTAGATGACCTACAAAGTTCCTTCCAACTCTGATTATCTGTTATTTGTTATCTGTCTTCAAAGAAAAACCAGGAAATCCAATTGCCTCTTGAAAAGGCACCTTTGGGATGCCCATAGCTAAGCCAATCCTGATGACCTCTTGTGAATCATAGATGGAGCCCCTGGATAAGCCAAGATGTAGCCATCATAGATGGATCCCCTGGATCCCCACTCAATCCTGAAGCTATCATCTCTGATGAAGACACCTAAGAAGCCTGGATTTTTTTAAAAAATTCTTTAATCCAGCAACCTGAGACTATTGTAACTGGAAATCTCAGCATTTGATCTGGAATGCAAACTCTTTTTTTCCCCCTACTGAGCTCTATATCTCTTGAATTGACTGACCTGGGAAGATTGATGATCAAACATTTTCCATCAGACAAAACTGGCCTGGAGAGGAATCAGAAATTCAAGGCAATGAGCTGGAGACAATCAAATCTTCCTTCCACCTAAGTAGAAAGCACAGGCTCCCCAAACTGCTCCATAACTATTACATTATGGGAGGAACAACATGAGACTTGCCTGCCAAGAAATATGTCATATGATCTGTTTTTGCTTCAGGTTCCTAAGTGAATACTTTGCAAAGTAGTAATTTTTGGAGGGGGAAAAAACACACAGTGGAAAGCCAAATGGGTTGCTGATTGCCCAGATACAGGCAGTTACGTAGATGACCCTACACCAAAGGTGCGAATTTTGACCTTTCTCACCAGCATTGGTCAATTCTGAATGGGATCCATGCCCAACATGGTGTCTGCCAGGACTCCGTGTTTAAGTGAAGTCTTATCTCTACCCCTCAGTGTGACTGTGGTGCTCCTCGACAAAATATCCATCACATTGTGTCCGAAAGTCCATCAAGAGTCCAGTTTGAACTTCTTCGGTGACAGACCAAAATCTGCGACCGTGCACAGTTTCGATCTGTGCTCACTGCTGGAGCGTCCCGAGTCGGCTGGTTTTGGGACTGCCACCCTGTAGAGGTGCTGAAGACGGGGGGGAGACTGCCAGCAGGGTCAAGGAGAGCCACATATCTCCTCCCCAGCTGGCCATTACTCCCTTTCCTGAAGGCAGTTGCAGCGGTGGTCAGAAATGGCTACCTTAAAGAAGAACTCAACCGGAAAATAATGTGCAAGAGGAAGATAAGAAGAGAAAGCTTTTGGCTGACTGGGTTGAACTGGAAAAACAACAATACAAGGTACCCTGGATTTTGAATTATAAAGAACAACATTGTTCCCGACTTCCGGTTTGAGCTTCTTTGGTGACAGACCGAAACCACATCTCTGCGCAGTTTCGATCCGTGCTCGCCGCTGGAGCGCCCCGAGCTGGCTGGTTTCGGGGCTAAGCCACCCCGTAGAGGTGGTGAAGAAGGGGGAGACTGACTGCAGGGTTGAGGAGAGCCGTATCTCTCCTCCCCAGCTGGTCATTACTCCCTTTCCCGAAGGCGGTTGTAGCGGTGGTCAGAAATGGCCACCACAAAGAAGAACTCGACCGGAAAAGAATGTGCAGGAGGAAGATAAGAAGAGAACGTTTTGGTTGATCAGGTCAAACAACAAGAGCAACAAATAAGGTACCCTGGAATTGAAACTATTAAAAAAACAAAACAATCACATTGTTCCCTAAGAAGATTTTTAAACTGCGAAGGAGAGAGAAAAGGGAAAAGATTTGGGTTTTTTTCTCCTTTTCCTATACTGACAGCTAAGAGACTTAAGCAAGAAATTGGAAAAAAATCCACTTTGACATTAATAGGCATTTAATGCTGAAAATAAAATGTCAAAGGGATAATAAAGATTTCTGGATTCTCAAAAACTTTTAAAAGAAGGAAAAAAACAAGTGGGATCTGGAAAAATGGAGGAGACCACCTGGAAGTGAAAGGAATTAACAGTGAAACTTTCACAAGATTTCTAAACGATACATTTTAACTGAAATTTTGTAACAAGATAAGAGAACCCCAGGAAGAGAAAGTGGAAAAAAGAAGCAAGAAGAAACAGCTTCGGATTATTTGGATTACTTGGTGATTTTTGGATTTTTGGCTATTGGGTCTAAAGGACTAAAATTAATCAGGTGGTTGTTTAAAAGTTTTTAAAATGGTATCACTCTTGGAAGAACTGAGAATGGAACTTAAAAAACAGAAAGAAGATGCACAAGAAGGAAGAGGTTCTTTTGGCTTCGTATTTCAATTTTTAGAAATGAAGATCCTGAACTAAGAAACAACAAGAAATGCCTGTAGACAAAGAAGAAGCCATCTTCAATGACCAAGTGTTTCTATGTGGGGAAAAGAAAGGAAAGGGGGGAAAGAGAGTGAAAAACTTAAGATCTGAAAAAACAACCCAAAAAGAGAATAATTTGAAAAGTAATTACAACATTAGGAAGAAACAGAAGAGAGGGTTACAGAAGAGAGAATCAGAATTAGAGAGAGAAGGGGTTAAAAAGGGAAGGGAGAAGAAGAGGGAAAGGAAAAGAAATTATAAAGGACAGAAACAGGACATAGAGAAACAGGGAAAATGTACAAGACACAGAGATAATGGGTGAAAACTTAATTGAAAGGGGGATTCTGCAAGGGTACATAAGATAGTATTGTTATATTAGAAATAGAAATGAACTTTGAAAATTTGAAACAAGTGTGATTAAAATGATAGATAAAATACTCATTGTAATGGAATGGAATGTTTAATAAATAAATGAAATAAAGAGAATGAGAGAATGAAATTAGGAAAGGAGGGGAACATTTTAATTATTATAAATGTGTTATAAAAATTTAAGTGAAGAGGAACATGAAAGAAACATGAAAAAATTATGGAAATATTATAAGTGTTCCTAGAAGTATGATATCCTATTGAAAAGAAATGTTAAAGATGTCAAAGATTATAACTAACATTAATTGTAAAGGCATAAATTGAAGTTTAAATAAGAGTTAAATGGATAAAAATTAAAAGATACAAAGGTGTCATACTCCAATTAGTAACTACAAGGAAAAAAATTGTTTAATGAGAAAAGAAAATATGAAATTGAAACAGGACAGACAAAAGTATAAATATGATGACTAGAAAGGTATTGAAACTTAGAAAAAGATATATATATAATTGAATTTAGAAAGAAATTAGATAATTAAAAGTAAGATTGAGAAAACTAAGGGAAGGGAAAAATTATTGAGAAAATGTTAAAATAGTAATAAGATATGGAACAGAACACAAAGATGAATATGAAATTGAATTTGTGTCTGTATGGAGAAGTGATAACCCGGGACCATGCTATTCTCAAAAAAAAATTTTTTTTTTTAACTTGTATTATGTTTTGTGAAAACCCAAATAAAATTTTTATTTTAAAAAAAGAGTTTACGCCGGCCCAATATCCGATTTTTTTTCAACATAGACCATCCTGTCCTTGAATGGCTGGGTGGACTGGAGATTAACTTTTGAACCACTATAAGTCCATGTATTTGCCATACGCTAAATAAAAATAAATAAATGGGGGGAACCACACTGGCAAATTGCTTATAGCCAAGTAGGATTCCGCTATTTTCTGCTGCACCAATATTTCTGAAATTTAAAAATCCACTGCCAAACAACAACAGATAAATATTTTAATAAATAGCTCTGCCTTGCCAGAATGACTCTTGCTTTCTTTCTTTCTTTCTTTCTTTCTTTCTTTCTTTCTTTCTTTCTTTCTTTCTTTCTTTCTTTCTTTCTTTCTTTCTTTCTTTCTTTCTTTCCTTCTTTCTTTCCTTCTTTCCTTCCTTTCTTTCCTTTTGCATTCAGGGGAAAGGAAAACCATTGTGTCGTGCACCCAGATTGTTAACAAAACTATGATGTTGGTGAACAACAGCGCTTGCCAGCGGGCAACTCGTCCTGAGCCACAAGTCAGAAGGTGTAATGCCCATCCTTGCCAGTCCAGGTAAGAAGCTCATTGCAAAAATCAGAAATACTTTCCCCTTGGAATAGGTGTGTGGTGTCAGCCAAAAAAGCCAATCCTAAATTGCATTAACAGAGGGATTCAATCAAGATCAAGTGAGGTACTAATACCACTCTATAAAGCCTTAATAAGACCACACCTAGAGTAGTACTGCATCCAGGTTTGGTCACCATGCTATAAAAAAGATCTTGAGACTCTAGAAAGAGTGCAGAGAAGAGCAACCAGGATGATGAGGGGACTGGAGGCTGAAACATACGATGAACGATTGCAGGAACTGGGCATGGCTAGTCTAGTGAAGAGAAGGACCAGGGGAGACAGGATAGCAGTGTTGCAATATCTGAATGCTTGCCACAGAGAGGAAGGGATCAAGGTATTTTCTAAAGGACCCGATGGCCAGACAAGGAATAATGGATGGAAACTGATCAAGGAGAGATTCAACCTAGAAATAAGGAGAAACTTTCTGACAGTGAGAACAATCAACCAATGGAACAGAAGTTGCCTTCGGAAGTTGTTGGAGCTTCATCACTGGAGGCTTTCAAGAAGAGATTGGACTGCCATTTGTCAGAAAGGGTGTAGGATCTCCTGCTTGAGCAAGGGGGAGGTGGACTAGATGGCCTACAAGGACCCTTCCAACTCCGTTAAGCTGTAATCTAGGTCAAGGACGGAGGTCACCTTTGTGCCCCAAAAGAAACACTTATATTTGGGGTCTTCATGAACATCATTAGGTCTGTGGGTACCTATCTAGAAAAAATGAAATGACCTGGGGCTGAAAGAGACCCTCCTAGTGAGGTAAGAAAGGTGTTGGGAGCTAATCACCAATCTTCCTTCTAGCAAAGGCATTTGGAGATCACCAATACAAGACATTGTAACCATTTTATGAATAGACAAGCCCTATGCCCCATGGTAATTATTCAAGAGCGACATGCTTTCAGTTCCATTATTATTATGGTTGAGTGTGCATTCATCCAGATGTTCCTACTGGATTTGCCATTTTTCTGCATCAAGGACCTGGGATAGCCAGATGTTGTTTTATGATGCTCAAGGTACCTTCACAGGATGTAAGCTACTCCAAGCAAAGCTGCCTTTTGCAATTGACTGCTGGTGATTTTGTCAATGCCGACCGTGTTCAAGTGATGCTCCAGATGTTTTGGAATTACAACCAAGGGGCCTCTTACACCTATTAAATATCAGTAGAGTTTGAAGCACTGAAGAATAAGAGCCATTGGATAGAGACTTCTAACTGCTTTTAATACTTTCTAGTAATAGAAGTTTTGATTCATCAGCTGGTCAAACAATAACCAAAGTTGAGATAATTATGTTAAACGGGCTCCATCTTGGGTTTTTTTCTTCGTCTACCCAGTGACACTTTTTGTCTGCTAAGATGTTCATTTGCTATTTGGTCAGAAACAGAGTGAAGGATATGATCTTCACACTGATTGCGTCCCTTCATCTACAGCAGGGATCCCCAACCTTTTCGACGCCGCGGCCCGGTTCCGACATCAGCTGGCGCCGCGCCCGGCGGCGTCAACTGGGCGCCGCCATCTTTTATGACGAAAAGGCGCTTCGGTGACGTCATCGAGCAGCAGCTGTTGCAAAAGAGAGCGCGCGAGCTTGTGAGCTTTTTCGGTAGAAATGGCTTTCTACCCGGAAAAGCTCACCGAAGCGCTGGCGCCGCCATCTTTTATGACGAAACAGCGCCGGTGAGCTTTCTACCCGGAAAAGCTCACCAGAAGCGCTTTTTTAAAAAGATGGCGGCGCCCAGCAACCAGCGGCCCGGTAAGGCTTGTTCCGCCGGTACCGTCCGCGGACCGGCGGTTGGGGACCCCTGATCTACAGGATAGACAATTAGAAGCTGTGCATAATGGAAGCCTTTTTTTTTCAACATCATAAAATAACTACTGGTCCACCCTTAGAAGCTAAGTGGACAAGTGCCCATAACCAAGGCAATCTTACTGACCTCTAAAATGTCTTTTGACGGAGCTTATGGTCACCTTAGAGGTCAGGCAACTAAGAGTGGCACTGTTTTTGATTCATGTGCTAGACGCACATAGCCAGACAATGGTTCAAATTGGCCACACCCTGCTCAGCATTTTCTCATTCCTTCCAGGTTGACCAAACATTCACACTTCAGACGTTGCCAAATGGAAACATTTTCTGAAGCGCATTCCTTTCATCTTTATAGAATTTAAATTTCCTTTTCTGTTTGCCCACCCAGATATTAGAAATGCATGCTTGGCATATTCGTTGACCGAGAACATCTTAAAGAGACATTCTCTTTCACCATGGATAGAGGCTTTTTTTAAATAAAGAGATATATCTTCTTTTCAGAAGTTCTGAGTTTGTTTTCCAAGTTCAAGTGGAATTATTATAGGATTCCTAAAGTAAGTTCTTCTGTTTTTCACTTCATGCTCTGCCTTTTTCTGTATGAGTTGTAGGAAAGGAGAACAGGGATTATAATTTCTAGCCTGCTGTCTGACATTGTGATAGAGTTACAGAGTAAATCTGGGATGTTAAACATGATAGTCACCAGAAAGAGAGATCGGGGTTTACCCTTAAGATCTGAAACGTTTGTGTCTGACCCTTTGATATTCAATTCTTCAAAAGTTGTTATGATTTCTTTGATTATCCAGCTCTACAATTGCAATACGGATAATCCTCATTTAGCAACCAAAATTAGGATTGGCCATTCAGACGTTAATCAAAGCAAACACAGACATGGTGCTTATGGTCTTATTTCAGTTTTCCTTTGCTTTACCAACCTACAAAGGTTATAAATGCATGGGTTGATTGCAAAGTTACTTTTTCATCATCATTGTAACTGCAAGCATTCATTAAACAAGGCGGGTGCTAAATGGGATTGCTTCTAGTTGTCCTTTCCTGCAGTGTAAAAGTTCAAGTAGGAGAAAAAAAGTCCATAAAAGATTATACAGAGTTAAATACTTCATGCAAGATGTTGTGCAGAAATTTGCAATTGTATATTTCACTCAGTGTGCTTAGTTTTTAAATGCTGTTATTATTAAAGACATAGTTTTTAAGTGTTGCCATCATCCCCAGATACAACCATTTAAAATTAAAGCTCCTCTAACAATGGAAGTCCTACCTGTTTTTAGAGGTGCTTGGCTTTTAAGATTTAGATTAAGATTCTTTGGAGCAGAATCCCTCTTTTTATTTTTGTTAGTTTTTTATGAATTAAACATGTAAAGGTAGCTCTTCAGCGATTTTAGAGAATTTGTAAAGTGGATCTGGTGACGTATTGCTTGTATAATCCACATTTGTTGTCGGTGCTACTTCAGCTTGTATTCTTCATCCTCCTTTAGCTAATAATTTGTGGTTTCTTTATCCTAAATTTCACTAATAGTAAGATAATTATTTGGGACTTTCTGGGTACCAGACAAATGATATTCAGCAAGGCCAACTTTTGTGAAGCAAAGGAGCATGGAGAATAGAATCAAGATGAACAAATCCCTACTTAGTTCACATATGCTACTAAGCTATGGCTTGTTTGTCAACTAAACAAAAGTATTTGTTTTTGTGTGTGTGACATATGGTGCACACATGAACCGAAGAGATGAAGCTTGTACATTGACAGCACTGCTGCTTATGTCTGTTTGATGAAAGCATTGGATCCTATTTCCGTCTATCAACCAAATTCGTGATCTTTTACCACCATCTTTTGACCTCCTTTGACCCAGTTCATGTTTGGTGCTGTGTTTCCACACCATTGCTTTGCTTTTCCTTCAGCCCCTGCTGTCAAATTCAGCCATTCTGATGTCTTGCAAACCACTGTTTATAAGCTCTATGAAAGAAAAAAAGATGTTGAAACTCTGGAAAAAGTGCAGAGAAGAACAGGAAGGACAACTGGGGGAGTGGAGGCTAAAATATATGACGAACAGTTGCAGGAATTAGATATGTCTAGTTCAATAAAAAGAAGGACTAGGGGTGACATGATAGCAGTCTTCCAATATTTGAGGGGTTGCCACAAAGAAGAGGGAGTCAAATTATTCCCCAAAGCATGTGAAGGCAGGACAAGAAGTCCTGTGTGGAAACTAATCAAGGAGAGAAGCAACCTAGAACTAAGGAGAAATTTCCTGACAGTTAGAACAATTAATCAGTGGAAGGTATAGGGTCTCCCGCTTGAGCAAGGGGTTGGACTAGAAGACCTCCAGGGTCCCTTCCAACTCTGATATTCTATAATTCTGAATTTGAGTAAACAATAATCATCCTGTTCCATTAGCAGCTTTGCAATGAGTTCTTGAAAGGAGCAGATCCCAAACCCTGCATTTCTCTCCCCATATTTTCAGAATTCCTGGCTCTTCTGGAGCCCATTTTCCCATCTTTTCTTACACACCACTGAACTGGAAAAAAAAGTGGGGGAGTCTGTCTTTTTTTTCTCCCAGCTGCCTTTCTTTTCCCTTCCATCAAAGTCACAAACTACTTTTTCCTCTCTCTGGGCAGCTATAGATCTCCTTCAGCTACAATACCGCCATCGGCCCAAGTCTGCATAGCAACCTTCGTGTTCTTGAGGCATGACAATAAATTAAGCGATGCCGTTCTCTCCCCATCCCACCCATAGTGCTATACACCACCGCCACCCATCTGATTTGAGTTTGCAGCCAATCATGGTTAACCAAAGCCCTAAATTTTTATTGCTCCTGGGTTTAATTTTCTTTTAATTGGGTGGCTCACTACGGTCTTTGCCCATGCAAACCGTTCCTTGTAGCTTAATTCCTGTGCTGCTGGGTGTTTTAGAAGCAGGCCGAAGACAAAGATGACTTTGCTTTGTGGTGGAGGTGGCAGTGAGATTGCCAATCAGGTTGACAGGCTCAAACAACAATCTAGAATTTTAACTTCCCCAAAAGGGAGTGGTTTTTCATGCTTTATTTCATGCTCCCCCACATCTAGGGCTCTAACTGCTTTTTTTTGACATGAAGTTTTTCAAATCAGAGAGGAAAGCTGCCTTCAGAACAGATTTGCCCTAAGTACTTAATGGGTGCCATAACAGCATTTATCAGATGCATTCCTTTTCATCATAACTGTCAGTTAAGGCTTGCTTTGAGAAGTTCCAGCTTTATAGCTTAGATCTGTTAAGAGACTAGTGTATAGTGTCTGGGAAACCTGGAAGAGCAGATTGATGAAAAGTTGAAGAGCAATAGCAACAGCAATAGCATTTAGACTTATGTCCTGCTTCCCGGTGCTTTACAGCCCGCTCTTAAGCAGTTGACAGAGTCAGCCTCTTGCCCCCAACAATCTGGGTCCTCATTTTACTGACCTCAGAAGGATGGAAGGCTGAGTCCAGCTTGAGCCAGGACTGAACTGCCAGGATTGAACTGCCAAACTGCTGGCAGCAGCCAGCAGTCAGCAGAAGTAGCCTGTAGTACCGCATTCTAAGCACTGCGCCACCACAGCTCATTGGTCCCTGTTCTAGGCTCTAGACATAGTCTACAACAGGGACCCCTCCCAAACTTTTCAACTCATTGACCCCTTCATAAAGTTTCAGATTATTAATCAGCCCCCAGGCATGTACAGTATTGTATGACAAGCATTTTGTAATCACTATTCTAACTAATAGTACTATAAACAATAATAGTAGTAATAGACAATTCAAGGTAACTCTTACTGATGGCTGACATCAGATCCTGGGTAACAGTCTCACTGTTAGCTCCTCAAGCTAATGGAGCTCTACAAAGACACCCAAAATTATCACCCCCAATCAACTTCCTATCGTTTATCGGCCACCTACTGACCCCCAGACATTTACTGTCCTCTTGGAGACTCAGATAACAGATAATCAGAGTTGGAAGGGACCTTGTAGGTTATCTAGTCCAACCCCCTGCCCAAGCAGGAGACCCTATACCATTTCTGACAGATAGTAGTCCAGTCTCTTCTTGAAAGTTTCAAGTGATGGTGCTCCCACAACTCCCGAGGGCAAGTTGTTCCATTGGTTGATTGTTTTCACTGTCAGAAAGTTTCTCCTTATCTCCAAGTTAAATCTCTCCTTGTTGAGTTTCCATCCATTGTTCCTTGTCTGGCCTTCAGGTGCTTTAGAAAATAGTTTGACCCCTCTCTTCTCTGTGACAATGCCTCAAATATTGGAACACTGCTATCATGTCTCCCCTGGTCCATCTCTTCATGAGACTAGCCATGTCCTGCAACTGTTCTTTATATGTTTTCACCTCCAGTCCCCTCATCATCCTAGTTGCTCTTCTCTGTACTTTTTCTAGAGTCTCAACTTCTTTTTATAGTGTGGTGACCAAAACTGGATGCAGTACTCTAGGTGTGGTCTTACTAAGGCTTTATAAAGTGATATGAGTACCTCCCTTGATCTTGATTGCATCCCTCTGTTAATGCAACTTAGGATTGCATTGGCTTTTTTGGCTGCTGCTGCACACTGCTGGCTCATATTTAGCTGGTTGTCCACTAAGATTCCAAGATCCTTCTCACAGTTACTGCTATCAACCATTGGGGGTTGACCTTGTCCACTTCGGGGAACCCTAGTCTAGAACCGTAGATCACATTTAAATCATCCAAGGAGCAACCAGATGTTTTCAGAAGCATCTGATAATTGCAAAAAAAAAAAAATTGAATTAAATTTGTGTGTATTTGTAATAAAGCAGTGAAGCACTTCAGAGTCAAAAGGCACTCAGAGTGGGGGACACTCAGGTAGCACCAGTGAATAATGCATTTACCCAACTGTATTTTTTCCCAGGATCACCCAGCTGCCCTTCGCAGCTGCCACACAATCCTGGGAAGAAGCACTTGATTTCAGAAGTTGTCAATGGATGCAACATGAGATTGAGGCATGCCCCCATGCCCTGCAGGTTCCCAACTGATGGGGCCTAATTCTGCTTTCAAAAAACCGAGCCCCCAAAATTGGATATGGGCAGATTTTGAGATCATGTAATTGCATAGTAAGACTGAGCATCACATCTGCCCTGTGATAAAGCAGAAACCGAATCTATATTCTGCTAAAACTCTCATGTTTCTTTGTGTGTGAACCCCATTTAGAAATGGTTCGTCATTTTTGACCAAGGGACTTCACACAGGCTAACTTGTGTCCAAAATCCTAAACCCATGACTCCCATGGAATCTGGAATATTTAATAAAACATTTTACCCATTTTATCCATGTCATAAAATGTTTCCTATAGTCAAGTCTGGATATTTATTGATTCAGGACAGTCTGAATTATTAAGAACCTTTCCAATACATTAGAAGCTCTGCCATTGTTAAAGATGTTGAGGAATCTGATAAGCAAATAGCTCTGAAACAATGACCCAATGGGTCATGGGTTATCTAGTATCTCTTACTTACAAGGATTGTGACGGTCCTGGCATTCTTTTCTTGATTGTTCGAACAGGTGGGTCACAGGACAGTGGAGTCCTTGCTCTTCAACTTGTGCCAAAGGCCTCCAGCATCGGGAAGTAACATGTGTCTATCAACTGCAGAATGGGAGCTATGTCAACACAAGAGATCTCTACTGCCTTGGTCCCAAGCCAGCAACAATACAGAGCTGCGAAGGCCGAGACTGCCTTTCCATCTGGGAAGCTTCAGAATGGTCTAAGGTATTCCCAGTCTGATAGAAGGAAGGGCAGATAATTGGGATATATGTAGCTAAATATTTGCTAAAGTTAATTTGTTCAGATTACACAAAGTGCAGGACCGTAACAACAGCAATAATATAAACAAATACAATAAATATGACCTTGTAGATGACCCCCACTCTGTCAAGGACCTTGGAGTTCTCATCTCTATTGACAACATAGCCAAAAAGAGTTGTTAACCTAATCCTGCATAGCTTTTTCTCCAGTAACATTGTACTACTAACTAGACCATGCAAAACATTTGCTAGACCAATTGTCGAATACAGCTCAACTGTCTGGAACCCGCATTTCATATTGGATATTAATACAATCGAGAGAGTCCAGAGATATTTTACAAGAAGAGTCCTCCACTCCACTACTTGCAACAGAATACCCTATGCCACCAGACTTGAAAGTTTAGGCTTAGACAACCTAGAACTACACCGCCTTCGGTCCGACCTAAGCGTAGTATATACAATTATTCATTGCAATGTCCTACCCGCCAATGACTACTTCAGCTTCAATCACAACAATACACAAGCACACAATAAATACAAATTCAAGGGAAACCGCACCAAATTCGATTGCAGGAAATACGACTTCAGCAACAGAGTGGTCAGTGCTTAGAATACACTATCTGACTCCATGGTTTCTTCCCCAAACCCCCAAAACTTGAACTTAAGACTGTCTACTGTTGACCTCATCCCTTTCCTAAGAGGTCTGTAAGGGGGCGTGCATAAGCGCACCAGCGTGTCTACCGTCCCTGTCCTATTGTTTCTTTTTTATTCGTATCCATTTCATGTATTCATAATCATGCCTATACTTATATTGGTTAACTAACACATGCTTGACAAATAAAATAAATAAATAAATAAATGCCATTGCTCCTCTGAAGTACTGGGAGATGCAAGCTTTTGGGGATGTACAGTTTAGAGCCCTTCCAAGCTAGCCCATCTCAGAAGGTTAGCACCCCTCTGTTGTCCCTGTACAATGGGTCATTTGGCAGTTCGGTTTTTAGCCTTTGAGTCAAAGGTCCACCTTAAGTGCCTGTGGAGATTCTCCACCACCCAGGTTATGGTTGCCCCAAAGGTGCTTTTTCAAAAAAGGCATTTGGGGTTTCTTGGATTTTTCTTGGAAAAGATTTTGCTTCTCATCCAAGAAGCTTCTTCAATTCCAAAAGTGAAGAAGCTTCTTGGATGAGAAGCGCAACATTTTCAAAGTTTGTAAACAAAAACCCAAGAAACTCCAGTTTCCTTTTAGAAAAAAACCCCTTTGGAACAAACACAACTGAACATTCAATAGGTCAGTTAAAATGCCGTGGCTTCCCACTGGGAATTGTGGACTTTGAGAGGAGGACACTAATTAAAAATCAAATAAATTAAATAAGCCTTCCAGCCAAAGTTTACATGTATGCTTTTGCACTACAAAGATAATTTTCATGAGGAGGTCATGAAATTAGATACTAGGCTTTCCATGGATGGATGGATAAGAGAGGGAGAGAAATTTAAAGTCATTTTTCCAGTTGTTCTGTAGTGTTTCAGAGCATGTTTGCTTGCAAGCTGGCTCATAAAACACTTGTCACTCATGCCCTGAACAGGGTCTGCAGTCACGTCTGCCTGGATTATGGCTTTTTAAAAACGTTTTCTTTTCTAAGAAAGATGGTGAGCTATGCATGTTGAGATCTGCCCTTCGCTGCAATGATCATCATGCTAAGACATGCTTCTAAACTGGACTCCTCTAAATGGAGATGCTGTATTTGGCGCATGTTCAGAAAAGAACTCACAGAGATCTCCTATCTTCGTCTATTTATTCGGTCCATAGTCTGTTCGTCAGTGATCCATGGAAGGGTGGGGAGTGAAACATGATTTGTACAGAAAAAGAATATTGGGTCTTTTGATTAGGATTCCTTTACCAAATACCAATGATGACCCCTTGACAGTTCTTTAGAATTGGTTAAGAAAAAGGGATGTTCCAAAAACAGAAAGATGCTTTTGATTCCTGCAATGGATGAATGGCCGGAAAATGTAATGGAATTAGCAGAGATGGCTAAATTAACTGCTTTAGTCAGAGAAAAGAACACAGCTTTGTTTCTGCTTGGAAATTGCTTCTGGATGTTGTGCTTGAGATGTGGAAGAGGAAGGGAAACACTGACTTTGGGTTTTGTTAATAAGTTTGTTGTTTTAAAAAATGGCTAGTATGTATTAGTGTGTAAAAGTAAAAAAAAGTTGAGGCTGTAATGTTACTGTCTTATTCTATTGTGCTAAAAAGAATCAAAAGTCAATGTTTTTCTTTTCTTTCTCTTACCGTACATTTCTTTTCCTCCCATTTTCCTCCCCTATTTTCCCATTACTTCCATTTATTTTGTATTTTATATGCTGATATGCTTAATGAAATTATTACTTAAGAGATGTTGCCATTATGCAGAACAGGCTAACTTAAACTCCTGATGGCCATAGATCCCTAAGGGTTTACATCAGTGGTGGGATTCAAAAAAAATGTACTGTTGGTTCTGTGGGTGTGGCTTGGTGGGCGTGGTGTGGTGTGGTGTGGTGGGCGTGGTGTGAATTGGTGGGCATGGTGTGGCTTGGTGGACATAGCAGGGGAAGGATACTGCAAAATCCCATTCCCTCTCCACCCCACTAACCTGCTTTCCAGCTCCGTTCTCCTGTGCAGGGCAACCAAAGAAGACTCAGCCAATCAGCTGGGACTCAATGGGAGGCAGAGAAGAGATGGGGTTGGCAGGGCCAATCAGAGGTGGCATTTGCTGGTTTTCCGAACTACTCAAAATTTCCACTACTGGTTCTCCAGAACTGATCAGAACCTGCTGAATACCACCTCTGATTTACATCCAGTCTGGTTTATCCAACATGCTAAGTTTGAAAGAATTAAGTTTATAATCAGTTATGACCAAACTGAAACTAATAGTGTAAAGTTCTGCTTAATCTGAAAAATATATAATCTCAGTTCTTCTTCCAAAGAACACATGTGTGCAACAGATTTAAGATCAGCCCTGATGTGTTAAGTAGATATGTGCTACAATTGTACTGGGAAAAGCTCATTCTCTCCAAACACAATGCATAATCTTTTTATGCTTATCTAATTTAAGTAATCTTTTGATTTAAATTTAAATATAGTACAATCTGACATTAACATTAGTGTATATATTTTTTCCTGTGAAAAATCCATGAAGATTATTTTGAGACACATTTGGAAAATGTGGAACACTTTAAAACTGAAACGGCTTCAAATATTTCAAGCTCAATGCAACCAAATTTCAACGCCCTCTTTTGCAGTGTTCCTCTGATTGTGGAAGGGGAAAACAGAAGAGAAAAGTCATGTGTACCAACTCACAAGGAAAGTGTGACGCAGCCACAAGGCCGAGGGACGAAGAAGAGTGCGAAGATCATACAGGATGCTATGAATGGAAAACCGGAGAATGGTCCAAGGTCAGACAATCTGCTATTTAAAAAAAAAATACAAAAATATAATTTGAAGCTGGTGCTTTGGATCAGTATGTCTTTTGAATATGATTTCATTCCAATTCTAGTTTGTAATTCCTGCATTAGTGTGAGGAACAGAAATACATTTGTTCATTTACATCTTGCTTTTCATAAGAATAAAGACCAATAACTAAATACATATTTTGCATGCAAACCAAATAGAATAAAAGCCACAATAGTTTTAATTTAGTTAACACACTAAGAATTAAAAATGATTATCAAGGGAAGGGAGGGAAGGGGGAAGGAAGAAAAGGAAGGAAGGGGAAGGGAAGGGAAGAGAGGGAGGGAGAGAAGGAGAGGAAGGAAAAAGGAAGGAAGGAAGGAAGGAAGGAAGGAAGGAAGGAAGGAAGGAAGGAAGGGGAAGGGGAGAGCAGGGAAGGGAAGGGGAGAGAGGGAGATAGGAAGGAGAGAAAGGAAGGAAGGAAGGAAGGAAGGAGGGAGGGAGAGAAGGGAAGGGAAGGGGAGAGGGAGGTAGGAAGGAGAGGAAGGAAGGAAGGAGGGAGGGAGAGAAGGGAAGGGAAGGGAAGGGAAGGGGAGAGGGAGGTAGGGAGAGGAAGGAAGGAAGGAGGGAGGGGAAGGGGAGAGCAGGGAAGGGAAGGGGAGAGAAGGAGGTAGGAAGGAGAGAAAGGAAGGGAAGGGGAGAGAGGGAGATAGGAAGGAGAGAAAGGAAAGAAAGGAAGGAAGGAAGGAGGGAGGGGAGAGAAGGGAAGGGAAGGGGAGGGAGGTAGGAAGGAGAGGAAGGAAGGAAGGAGGGAGGGGAGAGAAGGGAAGGGAAGGGGAGAGAGGGAGATAGGAAGGAGAGAAAGGAAAGAAAGGAAGGAAGGAAGGAGGGAGGGGAGAGAAGGGAAGGGAAGGGGAGAGGGAGGTAGGAAGGAGAGGAAGGAAGGAAGGAGGGAGGGGAGAGAAGGGAAGGGAAGGGAAGGGAGGAGAGAGGGAGGTAGGAAGAGAGGAAGGAAGGAAGGAGGGAGGGGAAGGGAGAGCAGGGAAGGGAAGGGGAGAGAGGGAGGTAGGAAGGAGAGAAAGGAAGGGAAGGAAGGAAGGAAGGAGGAGGGGAGAGAAGGGAAGGGAAGGGGAGAGAGGGAGATAGGAAGGAGAGAAAGGAAAGAAAGGAAGGAAGGAAGGAGGGAGGGGAGAGAAGGGAAGGGAAGGGGAGAGGGAGGTAGGAAGGAGAGGAAGGAAGGAAGGAGGGAGGGGAGAGAAGGGAAGGGAAGGGAAGGGGAGAGAGGGAGGTAGGAAAGAGAGGAAGGAAGGAAGGAGGGAGGGGAAGGGGAGAGCAGGGAAGGGAAGGGGAGAGAATGAGGTAGGAAGGAGAGAAAGGAAGGGAAGGAAGGAGGGAGGGAGGGAGGGGAGAGAAGGGAAGGGAAGGGAGAGAGGGAGATAGGAAGGAGAGAAAGGAAAGAAAGGAAGGAAGGAAGGAGGGAGGGAGAGAAGGGAAGGAAGGGGAGAGGGAGGTAGGAAGGAGAGGAAGGAAGGAAGGAGGGAGGGGAGAGAAGGGAAGGGAAGGGAAGGGGAGAGAGGGAGGTAGGAAAGAGAGGAAGGAAGGAAGGAGGGAGGGAAGGGGAGAGCAGGGAAGGGAAGGGGAGAGAGGGAGGTAGGAAGGAGAGAAAGGAAGGGAAGGAAGGAAGGAAGGAGGGAGGGGAGAGAAGGGAAGGGAAGGGGAGAGAGGGAGATAGGAAGGAGAGAAAGGAAAGAAAGGAAGGAAGGAAGGAGGGAGGGAGAGAAGGGAAGGGAAGGGGAGAGGGAGGTAGGAAGGAGGGAGGGGAGAGAAGGGAAGGGAAGGGAAGGGGAGAGAGGGAGGTAGGAAGGAGAGGAAGGAAGGAAGGAGGGAGGGGAAGGGGAGAGCAGGGAAGGGAAGGGGAGAGAGGAGGTAGGAAGGAGAGAAAGGAAGGGAAGGAAGGAAGGAAGGAGGAAGAGAAGGGAAGGGGAGAGAGGGAGATAGGAAGGAGAGAAAGGAAGGAAAGGAAGGAAGGAAGGAGGGAGGGAGAGAAGGGAAGGGAAGGGGAGAGAGGGGGTAGGAAGGAGAAAAGGAAGGAAGGAAGGAAGGAGGGAGGGAGAGAGAGAGAACCAAAATTATTGGACAGCAAAATAATTGTGCTCTCAAGCATTCATACTAAGTGGCATTGATAGTCTCTTATCAGTCCTTTAGGGAGTATCTCACACTTACTGCCTCCTTTGGGAAGCTATCATCAACCCCTTCCATATAATTCCAACTGCAGCTAATGTGGAGAGACCACCGCTTGCTTCGCCAGTTCATGGGGAGGAAGACCGAGACTTACGAGCTGACGGTTCAGTCTCTTAACAGTGTCCTTCGTCGGCGCAAAACTTTTATTTTCTAGAAGACTCGGGGTAGGGGAGCAGACTTTGTTCTGCCTTGAATGCCTCTGCGGATGGAATCGTGGATTCCATCCGCACAGTTCAAAGGCCAGCTCGGGGTAGGTGAGGAGCCCCTTCCTCTGGCAGCCCCACCTCAGCCTGGGAATCTGGCCACAAGCCAAAGGTCCCATGCTTCCCAGCTGGGAAACGACTCCCGCTTTCTTTCCATGTTCTGTGCACCTAATGGAAGAGTCTTCCTACCGAGGACTCCGGGAGGACTCCGGTTCCAACCAGAATATCTTCGGAAGCCTCGAGTAAGGGCTCGGCTGAAAAAGGGGGGGAAGGAAGAAAGAAAAAGAGAAGACATCTTCGGGACGTGGGGCGGCTGCCGAGCTCTGTCACTGGCAATAAAGCCCCTTTGAAAAATGGCCTCCAGCCACCTGTCCTCCCCTTGACGAGAGGAGCTGCCAGCTGCGTCTTGCATTCGCCTCTGAGATCCTGGCAAGCGGCTTATTCCTCCCAGCAGGACCTGTGAGACCCAGGGAAACCCTCGTTTCCTTTTAGAATAACCCGGCTTTTCTCTTCTCCTTTGAGGAGGAACCAGCCGTCATTCCTCGCTGCTGGGAGTGACGGGTGGCCCCTAAATTGTGGCCGAGCTGTTTGGCAGGGGCTTCCAGTTTTTTTCTCTGCAATGGGGAGGCCGAGGAAGCTAAATCTTCGGGGGTGGGGTGGGAAAACCACCAGCCTTCCTGATTTGCAAGCTGCAGCTCGGTGGATCTGTACGCGAGAGGAACGATCAGCCGTGGCTAAGAACCCTGCAGGGCAGAATCAAACTCAGCAGCCATGGATTCTGAGCCGCGGTGGTGCAGTGGTTGGAGTGCAGAACCGCAGGCTCCTTCTGCTGACTGCTGGCTGCCTGCAATTTGGCAGTTCAAATCCCACCAGGCTCAATGTTGACTCAGCCTTCCATCCTTCCGAGGTGGGTAAAATGAGGACTCAGATTGTTGGGGGCAAGAGGCTGACTCTGTAAAACCGCTTAGAGAGAGGGCTGTAAAAGCACTTTAAAGAAGTATATAATTCTAAGGGCTATTGCTTTTGCTAAGGAGGTAGATCCTGGTTGAGTTGGGGGAATGTCAGCTAAGCAATAAAAACAGGTGCATGGACTGTGGCGGCATAGTGCTTAGAATGCAGTATTGCAGGCTAATTCTGCTGACTGCCAGGGGTTCAATCCTGATTGGCTCAAGGTTAACTCAGCCTTCAATCCTTCTGAGGTTGGTAAAATGAGGACCCAGATTTTCGAGGGCAATAGGCTGACTCTGTAAACCGCTTGGAGAAGGCTGTAAAAGCACTGTGAAGCGGTATATAAGTCTATTGCTATTCTTTACAGTGTTAACCAAGCCACTTCTGCAGTTTCCCCTGTCTACCCAGCCAGATAAGTAAATATAGGTAATCCTTGGCTTACAACCACAATTGAGCCCAAAACATCTGTTACTAATCAAGACAGTTGTTAATGGAGTCATGGGATCAGAGGATATTGCAAGCAGATATATAGGTGGCTCGATTGCTGAGCGTCCAACCTGTAGTCACATGAGTGGGTGGCCACCATCACAACTTTGAATCTGGGTTGTAAGTAAATCCCCCCCCAAAATACAGGTAGTCCTCAACGTACAACACTTCACTTAGTGACCGTTCAAAGTTGCAAAGGTACTGAGAAAGGTGACTTGTGACCGTTTTTCACACAGCATCCCCATGGTCACGTGATCGAAATTCGGATGCCTGGCAACCGATTCATCGTATTTATGTCGGTTGCAGGATCCCCGGGGCTCATGGGATCCACATTTGCGACAAGCCAGAACAACTGTGGCAAAGGAAGGTTGTGAAATGGGGCGAAACTCACTTAACAAATATCTCGCTTAGCAACTGGGCTCAGTTGTGGTCGTAAGTGAAGGACTGCCGGTAAGCCTGTTGTCGTTTCAAGCAGCCCACGAAGTCAAGGACCATCGATATAAATCTGATCAATCGAATGTCCTTTTCCAGTGGGCCTCGGCCTCAGTTCTATCTCTGCATTAACATAAGTCGTGATGGGTCTCTCTCTCTCTCTCTCTCTCTCTCTCTCTCTCTCATCTAGTGTTCTTCAACATGCGGCAAAGGCCTTCAGTCCCGTGTGGTCCAGTGCATGCACAAAGTCACAGGTCGCCATGGCAACGAGTGCCCCACCTTCTCCAAACTTGCAGCCTATCGCCAGTGTCACCAACAGGCTTGCAACGAGAAAATCAACGTCAACACAATTACTTCCCCAAGACTCGGTCAGTATGCTTCCCCTGGGTTTTGAATTCTGGACTCTCTATCTGTCACCTTCCTCTCTCAAAACAAACTTTAGAAGCCCGGATTTTTTTAAAAAAATTCAGTGTCCCTCTGCTGGGTCTCACATTTGTTGTGACTTTGCCAATGAGCTTTTCCTTTTTTTTTCTCGCCCAGGAAAGTTTTCCACCTAAAAAAATTTAACGGAAGGAAACACCGAGAATTATATACACAGCATACTTTTGAAGTTGGTAGGTGTGAGGAATCCAATTCCCAGAATTCTAAACATGCCATGAGATTCTGAATCAGGTCTTGATTCAGAACACAACTGGAATTGGCCAGGTTATGAAACAGATCATTACGGACTAGATAGAAAGGAGATGGATGGACGGACGGATGGATACCTGACAGTGAGAGTGATTAATCGGTGGAACAGCTTGCCTCCAGAAGTTGTGAATGCTCCAGCACTGGAAGTTTTTAAGTAGAGGTTGGATAACCATTTGTTTGAAATGGTATAGGGCTTCCTGCCTGAGCAAGGGGTTGGGCTAGAAGACCTCCAAGGTCCCTTCCAACTCTGCCATTCTGTTAGAGAAGAGAGGAAGGAAGGTGGCAGGTGGGCAGAGAGCAGATGATAGCAGGAAGGATAGACAAATTGTTGTGGCCCTTCAGCAGCGGAATGAGATGAGGAGGCGGCGTGGGATTCAGGCCAGCATCAAGGCAACCTGAGAGCTCCAAGGGGGAAGAGGGAATGTGTCAGCTGGTGCTCCGTTCAAAATCCAAGAAAGAAATACTTAGACTCCTTTAATCAGAGAAAAGATATCTTTTACTGGAAATCAAGTGGTAGCAAAAAAAAAGAATTCTGAATCTGAGAAAATGGGCGCGTAAATCACATATACAAAGTGATGGCAACGTTCCCACCCCCAGTAGTTCAATTGGCTCATCCAATTAAAAGTTGTGTATATCATCATGTGGGCATCTCCAGGTGGTGATGAGGCCTCTGTCCGTTGACCTTGACATATTTTGATAAAGAGTTGCAGCTGCGCATAGCATAGGATAGAAGCCTAAGCAAGAACCTTCCCCCCGCCCCAACTTATACAGTTCTGTTTTGTAACACCTCCAGCTTGCTTCCCATAATCATATCCCCGCTCCTACCCCCGTTACTTATGGCAGCCGAAAGATGCAAAGCAAAGGGAGAAAATCTTGAAGGCTGACAGAATGGAGCTGTCAGAGAGAGAGACAGAGGTGGAGCCTGGGCCATCCATCAGCCCTCAGATGGAGAGTCAACAGTCCCCAGGTCTGGAGATGGCTGATGAGGAAGAGAAGGAACAGCTGGGTCCAGTGCCTGATGCACAGATGTGCAAAAGGCAGAGGAGAGGAGAGCAGTGGAAATCTAGGGGCCAGTCCTTGGGACGGAAGAGCCACCGCTGCTAGCAAAGCCCCACCTTAGCTCTGAGGATGAAAGGCAGTAGGGGTGGAGATGAATGGGTGTGGCAGACAACTATCCATCTCCCTGCTGGACAGACTTGTTAGCCTGTGGTGAGAGAGAGAGAGAGATTTTGCCGTGGCTGCTGGCGCTCCTAATAAAGGAATCATTGAATTAACCAAAGAGGGTTTGTCATGTTTGGGAGCTGGGTCAGAACACCGATAGATGGCACTCTGCCATTTCTCTAGAATTATGCTTTTCCTAAAGGAAAGCAACGGCATAATTTCTTCTTCCAACCTTCTCTCTCTTTTTTCTTAAAAGCTGCTCTGACCTATAAGTGCACGGGAGACCAGTGGGCCATTTATTGTCGAGTGATCCGGGAGAAGAACCTCTGCCAGGACATGAGATGGTACCAGCGCTGCTGTCAAACCTGCAGAGACTTCTATGCAAGCAAGATGCAGCAGAAGAGTTCATGAAATCTGCCAAGGCTCCTTTAAGGGAATTTATAGCTCACTTGTACTTCTTCCTACGCTATATCGTTAACTTATGGAACTCGTGGCCACAAGACGTGGCAATGCCTATTTCAGCTTAGATTAGATAAAAATTATAGGGGAATTGGGTCTATTGATGGTGAATAGCCATGACAGCTAAGTATAGAGCCTCTACAGAGAGAGGTCAATCTACTTTTGAAATGCAAAAACAACACATTGGAAGGCCATCATCACCTTTTGCACGGCTGGACGTTATTGAAAAGAAGAACCTGGACAGAGATGGACCTTGATTTGATTCAGCAAAGTCAATTGCATCCAAAAATTTCAAACGCAAATAATCTGTTTCATTTCCAACACAAGTGACTCACCTCCGATGAATTCCAGGGCTTGCCTAGGAAGACTTGAAGCTCCTTTTGCAGACTGGAATGAAATGAAAGCAAGGTCACCACAGAAAGAAAGAAAGAAAGAAAGAAAGAAAGAAAGAAAGAAAGAAAGAAAGAAAGAAAGAAAGAAAGAAAGAAAGAAAGAAAGAAAGAAAGAAGGAAGGAAGGAAGGAAGGAAGGAAGGAAGGAAGGAAGGAAGGAAGGAAAGAAAGAAAGAAAGAAAGAAAGAAAGAAAGAAAGAAAGAAAGAAAGAAAGAAAGAAAGAAAGAAGAAAAAGAATTCATCTCAAAAACCAATCCTGTAGAAAGTTATGATAATTTTGACATGGCTGCTTTTTTTTGTTTCATTAATATATAGATTATTGCGAGCCACTGGATGGCTTGTCACCATTTTCTAATTTTTTATTTTTTAAGGAAAAAATTCGGAGAGCAATTAAGTTGACTGAAGACATACACACCTCTGCAGATAAGTCTGTGGCGAATAATATCCCTGTCTACATCTCTGGGTGGAGGCTGGATGGTTTGAAAGGGAAAATCCATTTATTAAATAAAATCTTATATAATTTTACTAGAAAGCAGAAAGTAGCAGCCTTCTGAAACTTCTGAAAGAAATCTACTGTAGTCCACTGAATATAATTTCAGAGAATTTTTTTTTAAAAAAACCTAATTAATAGCCCCTTTCCTCTTTCACCCAAAATATATGTATTTATATTTATCTGAGCTGGGGTTCTGTTTTAATATTTTATACTATTATTTTAGGCTATGGTTCTCAGCCTCAGCTAAGATGGGAATTCTGATAATGGTAGCCTAATGCATCTGGAACATTTGATACAGCAATAAATAAAAGATAAATTAATAATTTTGTAAGCCCATAGAGAAATAGTTTATTACACAGTCAGTGTTAAATCCAGACCATGTTTATATGTTTTGCTATCTCAGTCCAGACTCAGAAATTGTGGAGAAAATGTTTCCTATCCAATATGTACATTTGCAACAATATAGTTATATAAACCACTTATACAGGTGGTCCTTGACTTACAGTGACAATGGAACCCAAACTTTCTGTTGCTAAGTGAGACAGCTGTTAAGGGACTTTTGCCCCATTTTACAACCTTTCTTGCCACAGTTGTTAAGTAGACTTTGCCTGTTCGAAGATTGCAAAAAGGGATCACATGACCGTCATAAATACCTGGCAGTGGCCAAACATCTGAATTTTGATCACATGACTAGGGAGATGCTGCTGCCATGGCCGTAAGTGTGAAAAACGGTTATAAGTCACTTTTTTTGCAGTTCTATTTGGTCACTATACAAACTTCTGTATGCCAAGGAATAGGTGTATAAACCACCTAGTCGTGTGGTGAGATACATTTCAACAAGATGGCACCACTGAGCATTGAAAGTTTCATTTCCTCGATAGCTCTCATGATTTCAAAATAGGGAGACATGAGAAATCAGGTGATTCTGAACCTTTGTTCCCAACCATAGTAGAAGCAGATGAGATGACTCT
This sequence comes from Notechis scutatus, assembly GCF_049901735.1. Lineage (NCBI taxonomy): Eukaryota > Metazoa > Chordata > Lepidosauria > Squamata > Elapidae > Notechis > Notechis scutatus. The sequence goes on from NC_142019.1 coordinate 12,964,365, forward strand.
GTGGTTTCTTCCCCAAACCCCCAAAACTTGAACTTAAGACTGTCTACTGTTGACCATTCCTAAGAGGTCTGTAAGGGGGCGTATATAAGCGCACCAGCATGCCTACCATCCCTGTCCTAATATTCCCTTTTTAATTCATATCCATTTCATGTATTTATAATCATGTTTATACTTATACATGTTATCTAAGACATGCTTGACAAAATAAATAAAGAAATAAATAGATGGTAAGGTGGAAAGTCTAGAGCAAGGGTCTTCAAAATTGGCAAGTTTAAGACTTGTGGACTTAAATTCCCAGAATTCCTGAGCTAACATGACTGGAAGAGGAATTCTGGGAGTTGAATTCCTGTCAAGTTTGAAGAGCCCTGCTCTAGGGTTTCGACTCCTGCCTCCTGGCCATGCAGACATATGCAACCAGATGTTTTAGCCATTTTTCCTGTCCTTGGGAAATAGACCGATTTCACTAGGGATAAGTGAAATCAGCCTTCATTTAAAAAGAGAATATATAAAAGCCCTGATTTTTGTTTCAAATAAAATGCACTATTGCAGCAGAGGATGATTCTGGTCGGGGACAAATAAGTGCCTTCCCCTCTGAGACAGAAAATTTGTAGACCAAGGGTCTTCAAAGTTTAAGTCCTGTGGACTTCAACTCCCAGAATTTCTGAGCTAACATGACTGGAGGAGGGATTCTGGGAGTTGAAGTCCACAAGTCTTAAAGCTGTCACGCTTGAAGACCCCTGTTGTAGACCATCAGATGATTATAAATAAAATTAATCTTTTCCTGTCCAGCAAGGGGGGGTGGGATCAGAATGCAAGGCTTGAGCTACATAAAAAAATTCTTAATCTATATAGAGAAATGAAAACATTATACAATATAGAAATATATAATCCTAAATTTCTGGTTAGACTTGTTATCATTACTTTGGAACTAAAATTCTCTTCAAGAAAATATGATTCCCCCCTCTCTCAGTTTCTTGGATTTCTGTTAGATCTCCGGTCAGTCCATTTCTTTAACAGTAATTTTATTAAAGATTGCAATTGCAACAATACAAACTAATATAAGATTTTAAAAGAATAGAATAAAAAGGGAGAATGTAGACGGTGCAAAAAAAAATCAGGAAAAAAGAATATAGTAAAGAGAAGAAAGCTATATAAAGAAATGGACTTTCCCCTTGATCACCAGGATAAACCATTTTAGTAACTTACCACCTTCTGTTAAAATGCAACAAAAAACCCTTTCTTCCCATATCTCATCTCTTAGGTATAAACAATTCCTTAAAGTATCTTAGTGTTGATGATTGACTAGATAAATAGATAGATAGATAGATAGATAGATAGATAGATAGATAGATAGATAGATAGATAGATAGATAGATAGATAGATAGATAGATAGATAGGCGGGCAGGCAGGCAGGCAGCTCCTTTTCTGCTATTTCCTCCATCATTTTATATTATAACCTGAGCATTTTTTCAAGACTCTGACCCAGCACTAGAGCTGCTCCTTCAAAGGGGAGGAAGAGACTCAATGGGGCCAGTGAAACAACATATCATCTCTGAGATCTCCTATCATGGCTCATTGTCATTCAAACATGAAACGGATCAAGCCAAGTATTGCCCTAAGACTGAAGAGTGTCCAATGTCTGTCTAACATGATTTGAACATCCTTTGTCAAGGGTATCTGGACAAAGTGTTTGCATCATCATCATCATCATCTCCCAACAGTCTCAGGGAATTTATATGATTGGGCTTCATCCCTCGCCAACTGCCCAATTTGCCATTAACAAAGTGAATCTGTTTCACTGCAACTCAACCATTCCTGGAAGACCATTTTCATGTTAGGACACTCGGACATCTCATCAGGCAGCAGTCAAGCAGATGAAAGCATGGAAGGGTCTGGATATTACAACTTGGGAGTCTGCAAAGATGCAGAGATGTACAGTCGGATGAGCGTCCTTGCAAAAAAAATAATAATAATGCACATTATGCCTTGCTGGAACAAAGCCATAATATACATTCTTCAAAGTCCCTTTTGGAGGAATAAAAATCCTACAAGGAAATCCCACTTTTCAGACAAAGAAAAGTGGGGATCGTGTCAGATCATTCCAAGCTAGAGAAAAAGCTAATGGTGCTCAAACATTCAGGGGCCAATGTCTCGTCCATCTCAAGGTAAACGGGAATATTTGCAATGCATAAGAAGTACAGCAGGAGAAGTTTGTTCATCCTTCAAATTCCACTGGTGCTAAGATTCTGCCCTCCTGAATGATCACGATTAGAAGCAAAAAGGTTGGTTCTGATGTAAGTTGTTAGACATTTAGTCTGTACAAGTAATAAATAGTACAGTGGTGAGTTTGCAGCTATACTTAGACCTCTGAGGGGTTCAGGGATGTGTGTTAAAGCATCCATTTTGTTATTTGCTAGCCTAAATCCCAAAGGTGCTTTTTTTTTTCAAGAGGCAACTGAACTTTCTGGTTTTTCTTTAAAGGCGTTTCGCTTCTCATCCAAGAAGCTTCTTCTTTTACAAGAGGCAACTGGACTTTCTTCAGCTCAAAGTTGAAGAAGCTTCTTGGATGAGAAGTAAAACATCTTCACAGACAAACCAGAAAGTCCAGTTGCCTCTTGAAAGAGCACCTTTGGGACAACCAGGACCTGGATGACTGAGAATCTCCATAGACATTGTTAGCCTAAGGCAGTGGTAATCAACCTGGTCCCTACTGCCCACTAGTGGGCATTCCAGCTTTCATGGTGGGTGGTAGGGGTTTTGTCCCCTACTTTATGAATCACCATTACTGTGGAACCGGTGGGCAGCTAGAGAAAACTTTACTACTAACAGAGATACAAAAGTGGGCGGTAGGTTTAAAAAGGTTGACTACCCCTGGCCTAAGGTAACAAACACGCTCCAAATAGAGTTTGTGTAGACGCTATTTACTTGTGCATCCAGCAGAGTGCCGGTATTTTGTGCCGTTGATTTCAATGTCACAAACTGGAACCCTCAGTGATTCAGTATCTAGTTCCGAGTTGTATAAATGTGGCTTTGGTATTAAGATCATTAGAATAGTTGTCTGGATTCACACAACAGACTTAACTAAAGCAAAAGCATTCCTACAACATGCAAAGTCCTGGTGGTGTTATCTTTTTTTTTTTTCCTAGAAACTCAATGTTATTTAGTAAATCTCTCTATATAAAAGTGAAATACCACTCACGCATTATCACAAAATCTCCAGAACTGTAAAGCCTACAAACTTGAAATTTGGAATGTATGTTCCTCTTGGCTTCTAGGGGCTCACTAAGAAAGGATTTTTCAAAATGACCATCAGACCATTAGTATTTCCTATATTATTATTATTAACACACTCTGATGCTAAGGAGTTCTACTCCCCCTCCTCACCTGAAAAGAAATCTGTTCCAAATGCAAAACACAAGCAGAGGAGTTTCAGTTTTAGTTTCACAGCAGCAACCAGCTTCAGTACAGAACAGTTGAGCTAAACCACGCCCAGGCTCCTTGCTGTCTCTTTCTTACTCACACAGCAAGTACTGTTTCACTTTCCAAACAGCTCTCAACTCTCTCACACATTGACAGGATGCTAGCCGGATGAATACCGATGGATGCTGGTAGGCAGAGGCATAATTTTTTTACCCTTATTTTCCTCCCCAACCACATAGTTTTGTAATGAAGCACAGGTATCGAGCTAGCAATCAAATAAAAATACAGGTTAAATCAGTAACAAAATTTAGCAAATTTGAATGTGGACCATAGGCTGTAGCCCAGAAGAAAAGTAAGACTGAAGAGCAAGTACTAAGAGAATTGACAGCAAACTCAAAGTATGACCATTTCCAATATTATCTCTGTATTGAAAAAGTACAGGTATTACATTCACAACTGAGCCCAAAATTTCTGTTGCTAAGCAAGACAGTTGCTAAGTGAGTTTTCCCCATTTTACAACCTTTCTTCCCACAATTGTTAAATGAATCGCTGCAGATGTTAAGTTAGTGAAACGGTTGTTAGGTGAATCTGGCTTCCCCGTTGATTCTCCTGGTCAGAAGGGGGTCACATAACATTGTAACCGTCCTAAATATGACTCAGTTGCCAAGGGTCTACATTTTGGTCATGTGACCAGGGAGATGCTGCAATGATCATAAGTGTGAAAAATGGTCACGTTTTTCATTGCTGTTGTAATCTCAAAAGGTCACTAAACAAATTGTTGTAATGTGTCAGAGGTTTATTATGAAATTAAAATAGGTCAGCCTCCATTCACAGTATTTTAATTTAGTTTACTTTACTGTATTGTCATTGCACCTCGTACAAAGAAATCAAACACCATCTTCTGTGCCCATCATGACCATGAAAATAAACACAAACACACATCCTTCATCCTCCACACATTGAATTGAACCACCACCACCCCCCCGACACCTCACCAACACTACACTATACAGCAGAATTCAAGAGAGCTACTGCCCTGGGATAGAAGCTGTTTTTCAGCCTATTTGCCCTGGTTTTTATTGTCCTGTACCGTCTGCCAGATGGTAATAGTTCAAAAAAAAGATTCCCAGGATGAGATGGATCTTTGAGAATGTTTTGAACTTTCCTAAGGCAGCAGGAGCTGAGCTCCTGGCAGGATAGATAAACTAGAAATATAAATAGCCAACTAATTAGCTTATACCTCATTTCCCAACAATATAATGTCTCAATATAAGAGACGCAAACTGCTAAAAACATTTGTTTGTAGTGCTGCATTTTGTCCCCTATAAAAACTCTTTTTTAAATTCCTCTTCAATCATTGTTATTGTCCCTATATCAGTTTTATTTTTTAAAAATGTCACACTGAAATAATATTGAAAAATGCAGAACAAAAAGCTTTCTCCTGTTTATACCAGCCATATTAAACAAAATCATTTATTCTCAATTAAGAATGAATAGCCTACTAAGAAGAGATGGCTCGTCTAATTTGGCACAAAAACTGCACAAGGATTGAAATGGAGGATTCTTAAGGATCACGTTCTCAGAATCCTCCAAGAGAAATAGAAATGTCATTTGTGCTTTCTCCCACATTTGATCCACTTTAATGCACATTCCTTGCCCTGATTTTGGTAAATTATCAAGAATAAAGTTGAATGAAATGTAAAGGAAAAGGTAAAGGTTCCCCTCGCACATACGTGCTAGTTGTTTCTGGCTCTAGGGGGCGGTGCTCATCTCCATTACAAAGCTGAAGAGTTAGCGCTGTCCCAAGACGTCTCCATGGTCATGTGGCCGGCATGACTAAATGCCAAAGGCACACAGAACGCTGTTACCTTCCCACCAAAGTGGTCCCTATTTTTCTACTTGCATTTTTACATGCTTTCGAACTGCTAGGTCGGCAGAAGCTGGGACAAGGAACAGGAGCTCACTCCGCTACGTGGCGCTAGGGATTTGAACCACCGAAATGCCAACCTTCCTGATCAACAAGCTCAGATTTCAATAGAAGTTCCCTGAGGATGGGCTCCAGCACAAGTCTGAAAGCTGGGAAGTATTAAACCTCTGGTCCCGATGACCAACCCAGATTGGCTATGTTACCCTGGAACAAGTATATTTACCTCCATTTATAATTGTTGGCCAAGCAGGTAACAAAGATTCCAGGGAAATGATTGAAGCCGGGGAAACGGGGGCCCTTGTCAGTCAACAGGAGTGTTGATTTACCACCAGCTTGTCAGGTATTTGGAAGCAAGGGTTTGGCAGCACAAGAAAACAATAGCCAATGACATAATAGCCGGCCATCAACACTCCAAAACAACAACTAAAAAGCCACACACAACCAGGCACCACGTAAATATTATGCATAGAATAGCCGACCTTTCTGATCAACAAACTCAGCATCTTAGCCACTGAGCTGCTGCGTCTCTCATCTATTTCTTTAAGCATTGGTAATTTTTGGTATGTCCTGTTATTTCTTAGACGCTTGGTCTTGACAATCAAGGGTGAATGTCTGTGGAGATTCTCAGTCCTCCAGGTCATGGTTGTCCCAAAAGTGCTTTTTCAAGAGGCCACTGAACCAGAAACTCCAGCTGCCTCTTGAAAAAAGCTCCTTTGGGACAATCAGTGGTGAACAACCCACAGTTTCACATAAAGAAAAAGAGCAAAATTTCTATTCAAGATTCACTGCTCTGCTCTACTGGATTTCTGCACATCAAAAGAATCTCAAGATGGCTAGCTTGAATAACACATTTTTCCATTATTTAGGTCCCAGATCAGGTCTGTTTAATACAGTTCTTCCCAAACTGGGGTTGGGCAGCCAACCGATCAATAAACAAACTTACTCTCAAGACAATTCAAACTTACCCTCTTGATTATTCAATCTATATGTACACCATATACTTCACCATTGGGGGATAGTTCTTTGAAATAAGATGCAAACCAGGCTTGCCAACTTTCCCTGGGATGCGATGCTTTCAGCCCTTCCAATTTTGGCCAAGATTTTTTTTACTTCACTTCTTCTGTTGCGAAGCCATATTGATGAATGTAAACTGTAAAGAAATCTCACTACGTTGTATCGGAGGCGTAAGCTTCAAGGTGCATTTTACAACCTTGTGGGTCATCAGGCAGGGTTAGCTAACATCTTTGTATCATTTCCTACAATCCAGATAGTTTCTGTAATTCTGTTTTGGCATTATTGGTGAGCAATCTGCCTTCCGAGAGCATTTGTTCGCCATTCTCCATACAGGTAGTCCTTGATTTACAACCACAATGGAGTCCAACATTTCTGTGGTTCACCTAGACTGTCAACTCATAAAACATTCCTAGGCCTGTTTTAATAGTTGCCATAAAAAAAGGCGGGGAAGAGGAAGAAAATCTGGAAGAGCAGTGCAGCAGTTTGAAAGTCAAAGTACATTCCAACTCTTATCTTTAAAAGATTGTAACTAAACTCCCAGGGCTTTTGCCCGTGAATATATTGAATTGGAGAACATGAATGATGACACCCAGCCTGTGAACATGCTCAATTGGAGAACCTGGTTTATGAGACAACCAGAGAGGAGGGGAGAAACAGGGTCACAGGGGACTGTAAATTACGTATGCCAGAGTTGGCTTCATACAGGCCAGTGCCAGTATGTCGCCTCTAATGAATCCTTTGAAGTTTTTTGAAGTTTGGCTCCAGAATCATGATTTAATTAGAGCGATTGCTGGAACCCTGACATAGACAATGGTTGAGTTTTGCCCCATTTTATGACCTTTCTTGCCACAGTTGTTAAGTGAATCACTGCAGGTGTTAAGTAAGTAACACGATTGTTAAGTGAATCTGGCTTTTCCATTAACTTCGCTTATCAGAAAGTCACAAAAGGTGATAGCATGATCCTGGTCTGGGAGACTCCAACCATCGTAAGTACATGTCAGTTTTTCCAAGCTTCCAAATTTTGACTAGGTGGATGCTGCGAAGGGTTGTAAGTGTGAAAAACGATCATGGGTTCCTTTTTTCATTGCCATTGTAACTTCGAATAGTCACTAAAGAAATGGTTGTAATTCAAGAATGACCTGTAGTTTCATGGTGGAACAGCTAAATAGGTCTAGAGTTGGTTGGCAGAGCATATACACGTGTGTGTATTCTAGTATTCTACTTAAAGCAATATTTTTATTTGTTCATTTTTCAGCTCAACCCTCCTGCATTGTCATATGTCCACTGTGACAAAGCCTTATTCTATGTACTGTTCCATGAAGTACTGTACATTTATAGTTGCACAATTTTCACTTAACGAGTGTAGGAATTTCACTATCATTTGGTGCTAACCTTTTCTCCCTTGGTGATTTAAAGAAATCGTTTGCAGCTGAGTATTGATATTTTATTCTAATACAAGGCAATAATGTAATGTTACGTTGTTCAGTACAGAGCAAAAATGTATATATATTTTCAAAAATGGTTAGATATGAACTATAGTCAAGATAATATTTCTAATCCTTTTTCCTGGTGCTGGTTAAAATTGGTCACGGAAATACAATCAAGCTGAATAAAACCAATTGTAATTTTTTTTAAAAAAAAAATGTAATTCCACTCTGGAAATTAAAGCTTCATTGTGTTTAAAATAAATATTAATATTAAAAAAATAATAAATGTATTTTTTCCAAAATTTCAACAAGCCGTGCCTTTATTTGCAATATGTGGAGTTGATTCAAAGTAAATTATTGGTTCTGCCCTACTCAGGAAGAGTCACAATTTTATCTTTCATTGTCCTTAAGCCTTTTTTCACAGAGGCTGATAAGAAACACAACCAGAAGACAAAAAGCCAATCTTCAACATTAATTTACTTTAATCAATCAATCAATTAGTATAGAGCTGGAAGGGACCTTGTAGGGCATCTAGTCCAACCCTCCACCCAAGCAGGAGACCATCCACTGTTTCTGACAGATGGCAGTCCAGTCTCTTCTTGAAAGCTTCCAGGAATGAAGCTCCCACAACTTCCGAAAGCAACTTCTGTTCCATGGGTTAATTGTTCTCACTGTCAGAAAATTAACAGATTAACAGAGTGGGAAGGGACCTTATAGGTCATCTAGTCCAACCCCCTGCTCAAGCAGGAGACCCTATACCACTCCAGATAGGTGGCTGTCTAGTCTTGGACCAATGTCCCCTGGTTGGATCTACAGTCATGTGAAAAAGATTATTGAAATGTTTGTTGCCCAGACTAGCAGCTTTACAAACATGACTGTATGACTAAGTAACAGGCCAACGTGCTTGGAGGGTGGATGCCAAAATAATAAGGAAAGTGGTTATTTTAGCAGACTAAGTGATTTATTTCTCCTCAGTTCCAATTGCCCCCTCCATGCCATTTGTCAATAAGCAAATATCTGTGTGTAATTAAACTGCTTTTAAAATGTATGGTAAGAACACCATCTGCTGGCAAATCATTAAAATTGCTGTATTAATTTCCTCCTTCCCCGAATCTGGAAAAGCCTAATAGCATCTTTTCTGGCCAACAAATTTTATTCAAAGGCATATGTTGCCACTCGTGGTTCGTGGTGGCTTCTGTGCTGCCCAGCCTGCAACCTCTGTCCATCACAGTGGCAGGTAGGCTTGTTAAAAAAAAATATATCGTATTTTTCTCCAAGCATTATTTAGACACATGTAGATCTAAGGCTGGTGGGAATTCAAGAAAAAATTCTTGACCTGACAGTGACTCTAGCATAGTGCTTTTCTAACAAGGTTTAATGACTCTGCCTCCATCCATCCGTCATACAACTCTTGGATTGGAAGCATCAGTTAAGCAGAATAGAGCTGGAAGGGACCTTCGAGGTCATCTAGTCCAGCGGTCGCCAACCAGTGGGCCGTGAGAAAATTTTGGTGGGCCGCAGAGAATTCTCACCCCCAGAGCCACCCCCAAAGCTATTAATGCGCAGAAACACAAGGCTGCACCACCCACATGGCCCGTGGGAACCCTCCCCGCCCACTCACTCCTTAACTGGCAAACTTGCCTGCTAAATTGCTATTTTTCCTTTTTTTCCCCCGACCATCATCTGTTCTGCTGTGCTGGGAGATTTAGATTAGCTAGGAAGCAGGAAATGGTTGGATTTCTTACTTTCTAGCTAGTCTTTAGATCTTCGGCTCTGCTTTTAAGTACAGCCGAACCTCCCTTAGGACTGAAGGTTTGCTTGCAAGCAAATTCAGTGCAGACTCACGGCAAGCAAATTTGAGAGATTGAGCTAGCCGATGGCAGATAGATAGATCACTGAATGATTCTGTGAGCAACTCAATCTGCCTGCCTGCTTTGCCTGATTTTGAGTAAAAGTTGCTCCTTTTTTAATAAATTCAATATTTATATAAATATTTATAATATTTCCATACAAGCCATGCCCAGCCAGTCACATGACCACCAAGCTACACCCACAAATTTGGCCACACCCACAGAACCGGTTAGTGGTCCCTGGGATTTAAAATTATGAGTTTGGTAGTCCCTGAGGTCCAAAAGTTTGGCAACCCCTGGACTAGTCCAACCCCTTGTTCAAGCAGGAGATCTTATACCATATTTCAGACAAGTGACTGTCCAGTCTATTCTTTAAAAACCCCAGTGATGAAGCATCCACAATTTCTAAAGGCTTTTCCACTAGTTAATTGTCCTCACAGTTGGGATGTTTCTCCTTAATTCCAAATTTCCTTGATTAATTTCCATCGTTTCTCTGGTGCTTTGAAAAATAAGTTGACCTCCTCTTCTCTGTGGCACTCTCTCAAATCCTCGGATGCTGCTATCATGTCCCCCCTGGTTTTCTCTAGACTGGCCAAACCCAAATCCTGCAACCGTTCTTCATATGTTTTTGTCTCCGGGCCTTTAATCGTCTTAGTTGCTCTTTGCATATCAAACTCTCAATTTCTTTTTCTTTCTTCTTTCTTTCTTTCTTTCTTTCTTTCTTTCTTTCTTTCTTTCTTTCTTTCTTTCTTTCTTTCTTTCTTTCTTTCTTTCTTTCTTTCTTTCTTTCTTTTTCTTTCTTTCTCTCTCCCTCCCTCTTTCTTCCTTCCTTCCTTCCTTCCTTCCTTCCTTCCTTCCTTCCTTCCTTCTTTTAAAAGAAGGAAAAAAACAAGTGGGATCTGGAATAATGGAGGAGACCACCTGGAAGTGAAAGGAATTAACAGTGAAACTTTCACAAGATATCTAAATGATACATTTTAACTGAAACTTTGTAACAAGATAAGAGAACCCCAGGAAGAGAAAGTGGAAAAAAGAAGCAGAAGAAACAGCTTTGGATTATTTGGATTACTTGGTGATTTTTGGATTTTTGGCTATTGGGTCTAAAGGACTAAAATTAATCAGGTGGTTGTTTAAAAGTTTTTAAAATGGTATCACTCTTGGAAGAACTGAGAATGGAACTTAAAAAACAGAAAGAAGATGCACAAGAAGGAAGAGGTTCTTTTAGCTTCATATTTCAATTTTTAGAAATGAAGATCCTGAACTGTGAGAAACAACAAGAAATGCCTGTAGAACAAGAAGGGTGGAACAAAGAAGAAGCCATCTTCAATGACCAAGTGTTTCTATGTGGGGAAAAGAAAGGAAAGAGGGGGAAGAGAGTGAAAAAATTAAGATCTGAAAAAACAACCCAAAAAGAGAATAATTTGAAAAGTAATTACATTAGGAAGAAACAGAAGAGAGGGTTACAGAAGAGAGAATCAGAATTAGAGAGAGAAGGGGTTAAAAAGGGAAGGGAGAAGAAGAGGGAGAAGAGGGAAAGGAAAAGAAATTATAAAGGACAGAAACAGGACATAGAGAAACAGGGAAAATGTACAAGACACAGAGATAATGGGTGAAAACTTAATTGAAAGGGGGATTCTGCAAGGGTACATAAGATAGTATTGTTATATTAGAAATAGAAATGAACTTTGAAAATTTGAAACAAGTATGATTAAAATGAGATAAAATACTCATTGTATTGTAATGGAATGTTAAATAAATAAATGAAATAAAGAGAATGAGAGAATGAAATTAGGAAAGGAGGGGAATGTTTTAATTATTATAAATGTGTTATAAAAATTTAAGTGAAGAGGAATATGAAAGAAACATGAAAAAATTATGGAAATATTATAAGTGTTCCTAGAAGTATGATATCCTATTGAAAAGAAATGTTAAAGATGTCAAAGATTATAACTAACACTAATGATTGATATATATATATATATATATATATATATATATATATATATATATATATATATATATATATATATATATATATATATATATATATATATAAATATAAATATATATATATATATATATATATATATATATATATATATATATATATATATATATATATATATATATATATATATATATATATATAAAGTTTAAATAAGAGTTAAATGGATAAAAATTAAAAGATACAAAGGTGTCATACTCCAATTAGTAACTACAGGGAAAAATTTTGTTTAATGAGAAAAGAAAATATGAAATTGAAACAGGACAGACAAAAGTATAAATATGATGACTAGAAAGGTATTGAAATTTAGAAAAAGATATATATAATTGAATTTAGAAAGAAATTAGATAATTAAAAGTAAGATTGAGAAAACTAAGGGAAGGAAAAATTATTGAGAAAATGTTAAAATAGTAATAAGATATGGAACAGAACACAAAGATGAATATGAAATTGAATTTGTGTCTGTATGGAGAAGTGATAACCCGGGACCATGCTATTCTCAAAAAAATTTGTATTATGTTTTGTGAAAACCCAAATAAAATTTTTATTTTAAAAAAAGAGTTTACGCCGGCCCAATATCCGATTTTTTTCAACATAGACCATCCTGTCCTTGCATGGCTGGGTGGACTGGAGATTAACTTTTGAACCACTATAAATCCATGTATTTGCCATACGCTAAATAAAAATAAATAAATTGGGAGGGGGGACCACACTGGCAAATTGCTTATAGCCAAGTAGGATTCCGCTATTTTCTGCTGCACCAATATTTCTGAAATTTAAAAATCCACTGCCAAACAACAACAGATAAATATTTTAATAAATAGCTCTGCCTTGCCAGAATGACTCTTTCTTTCTTTCTTTCTTTCTTTCTTTCTTTCTTTCTTTCTTTCTTTCTTTCTTTCCTTCCTTCCTTCCTTCCTTCCTTCCTTCCTCCCTCCCTCCCTCCCTCCCTCCTTCTTTCTTTCTTTCTTTCTTTCTTTCTTTCTTTCTTTCTTTCTTTCTTTTTCTTTGTGTTGACCAAAACTGAATGCAGTAGGTGAAAATACAGAAGACGTGCCCATTGCTTTCCACAGCAGCAGCTTTAGCTATTTAATGATTGGGGGGGGGGGAAGATGAGAAATAAGTAAGAGGCTGCCGGGATTTATGGAATAGTTAAAAGAAGGAGGGGAGGTGACAGGGTTCTTCTTATCCTTTGCAAAATTCATAACTCTTCTAGTTTCTTTAAGTATTGCTCTTTTTTTTTCTTTTTCTCCTTTGCATTTTGCATTCTTCTTTCTTTCCTTTTTCCTTGGTGGGGTGTTTTGTTCTGTTTTGTTTCGAGGCGCGCTCGCCCTTTAATTCCAAGGCGTCTCTGCTCCCGCCCCGGCCAACTCATTTCTAAGCGCCCTGCCCACCCGTGCCCGTCCCGCCGCCCACTCCCTGCGTGGGACTGGCTGGTATGCGGGCCCGGCCTCGCCTTCCTGGGCTTTGCCGGCCAATCGTGGGGAAAAAAAAAAAAAAAAAGCAAGCGAGGAATTTCGACCAGTTGAGAGCCAGCTCGAGCGGGGCAAGCAGGAAGGGAAGGAAAAGGGTTGCTGCCGGAATCCAGGTTAGCAAAGAAATAGGGGAAGGAACTTGGACTGTTGGAGGGAGGAGAGGGGGGAGGAAGAGGAGGAGGAGGAAGGGGAGAAAGTTATAGGGGAGGGGGCTTCATCCGCGAGGAGGCTGAGATCGAAGCCCTGATTCGTCTTGGGGTCTCTATCCTGGGAGAGGAGAGCCACGACGTTTAGAGCAGGGTCTCCAACCGTGGCAACTTTAAGACTTGTGGACTTCAACTCCCAGAATTCCTCAGCCACGCTGGCTGAGGAATTCTGGGAGTTGAAGTCCACAAGTCTTAAAGTTGCCAAGGTTGGAGACCCCTGTTTTAGAGGGAGGGAGGCAGAATTTGGGGATCACCTCCTTCTCGATCTTAGCAATTCTGAGAGGTGGGGGACTCCAACTCCCAGAGTTCCCAGCCAGCTTTTAAGGTTGCCCAGTTTGAAAAACAAGCCTGCCCCCCCAAAGCTGGCTGGGAACTCTGGGAGTTGGAGTCCCCCACCTCTCAGAATTGCTAAGATCGAGAAGGAGGTGATCCCCAACCAACTTGATCAACCAACCAACTTGATCAACCAACCAACTTGAGCTTTGCTGGCTGAGGAATTCTGGGAGTTGAAGTCCACAAGTCTTAAAGTTGCCAAGGTTGGAGACCCCTGTTTTAGAGGGAGGGAGGCAGAATTTGGGGATCACCTCCTTCTCGGTCTTAGCAATTCTGAGAGGTGGGGGACTCCAACTCCCAGAGTTCCCAGCCAGCTTTGGGGGGCAGGCTTGTTTTTCAAACTGGGCAACCTTAAAAGACGCGCGGCCTTCCACTGCTTATAGAATTCCCCAGCCGGGGATGCTTGGAAACTCTTTGCAGTAGGTTGGGATTACAAACTCCCACTTTTTGGAAAGGAAATGAGGGGAGCAGCTCTTGGATCTACTTTGGAGATGACGGAAGTGATCGCTTGAAAGGCTTAGGGAAGAACTTAGGAAGACAGTCCGGGAAAGTTGTGTGGTTGTGTGTGTGTGTGTGTGTGTTTAACAGAACCGAGGCTTGGCTGTGCTAGTTTTCTTATTGCAGGAAAATGCCCCATGTGTGTTGCCTGTCCTACAGACAATATTCCTAAAGTCAATTTTATATTCTTCTGACACAAGTATGTGAAGAATCTGCAGTAATGCAGCCACAAATTCTACCATGTCCAATATTTCATCCTACTAGTGCAGGCGGCTTAATGCTAGGGTATTTCCATTCATGTTGGATTAAGGTCAGAGATAGGCAACTCTGTGGCACCTTTTAGGATCTGTGGACTTTCAACTCCAAGCATGGTGGCTCAGGAATTCTGGGACTTGAAGTCCACAGGTCATAAAGGGGCCAGAGTTGCTCATCCCTGGACTAGATGGGAGTTTAACTGGGAAGGCTTAGAACAAGGGCAGCCCCACCAAGGCAGCAAATCTTTTACTCCAAGTGTTTCTATTTGCTGGTCATCCATCAACTAGAAAAGTGGGCAGAGCCACAGGTCTTTTGGATTGCTCTTTCCAAATCAGATTAGCAGAATTTGAAGCTCAGGAATGAGGACGATGAGAAGGAGATCCCACGTTGACATGGAAGAGGCGCCTTTCAGATTTCTGGTGTCTTAAAGAAGGGATGTACAAATCCAGAAAGTGACTTGGATAACTTTTCGATATGGGATTTATCAAAGAGATTTGTTAAAGCTTTGGAGAATTTAGTGAAAAGGTACCAAGAAAAAAAAATGGAAAGAAAGATACTATTGGAAGGAATTAACGATCAAGATTCTTAAAATCAAAAAAGGAAGATCAAGTTGGTTGGTTGTACCAATCTATTGTAGATAAGAGAGGAGATATGGGGAAAACAAATCATTGGTTGTATTTTAAGAGAAGATAAGCTATTAACATTGTTCATACTTCATAAACAATGCTACTTGATTTCAGTATCTTCAAATACATAGTTTAGTATTGACAAAAATTGTAAATTAAAAAGGAGTACAGAGAAAACTCACTGAATTTGGGGATTTTAGAATAGAATAGCAGAGTTGGATAATGCATAGCTCAATATAACTTGAGGGCTATTATAATTTGTTCATCCAGTATGACACAAAATCCCAAGAGGGCAAATATATTGTATGATTAAATGGATATCGAATGTATTAAGGGAGATTCAACAGTGGGAATTTCAGTGGAAGTATACTGAATTCACAATGAACGTTTGGAAGAAAAAAAAATGATGTATTACTTCCTTGTTAAGCTAAGGCATTCATGGTGTCTTAAGGTAAATCACCAAGGATTGAGAAAAACTGAATACGACACTGTCTTTGAAGGCTCGGCAAAAGCTTCCTCATATGCATAGCTGCAATGTATGTATGTATGTATGTACGTGTATATATATATGTATATATATGTATATATGTATAATGTGTATACACACACACACACATCATTATAGTTGTGCTTTTAAAGTTGTGGCGTGTTTGGGTCTTTTCCCGTGTAAGACTGAGAGCATCTTGGCAATGTTTTGACGAGGTCCCACTCGCCATCTTCAGGCTGGTGCTTTCGGCTTCGTGCTTGTGCGAGCAAAGCGTGATCGGAGCTGCCGTCTCCCTATATATACTGGTGGGGAGGTTGGCTGTGTTGTCATTTCTTGATTGGTTGATGGAGTTGATGTTTGCAGATTGGCCGGCTTTTTCCTAAGAACATGTGTGGCTGAGGTATTGGCTGTGTGTCTATCAGCCTCCTGTGTCGTAATGACCTGGGTAATGGGCTGTATGATGACCTTCTGAGTTCTATTGTTGTGACATCCTGGGTCTTGTGCTGTAATCTCCTAGGTCATTGGCTGTGTTGCAACATCCTGAGGTTTTGTGGTGTAATCTCCTGAGTTCTGTGATGTGATATCCTGAGCGGGTGGCTGTGATGTGACGTTCCAGGTTTTGGTTTGGCTCCGAGTTTGAGGCCTGGATATGTGTTCATGGCGTGTGTCTGTTTGCTTGGTTTGAGGGTCAGGGTGTGTGGCAGTTGGTGATGCAGCCATGGTTTGGTTTCTGGACGGTGGTTGTCTTTCGTCTATGGGATGGGTTTGGGTTTGAGTCTGGTGAGGGAGAATGGTGGTGGTGTCATGTGTTGTTTTGGGTCCGGTGTTGGTTTTCATGGCTGGGACTCGTTTGTTGGTGAGGGCTAGTTTCCAGATGTCTGGTAGGTGGGAGGCATCGTCCTGTTTATTCATGTTGTGGGGGTGTTTCTCTATTTCAATGGCTTCCCTGATTATTCTCTTGTTGAAGTGTTCAGTATTGGAGATTAATTTGGTTCCCTGAAAATTAAGTTCATGTTCTGTGGCTTTAAGGTGCTGGAAAAGGGAGGAAGTATTTTCTTCTTTTCTGACGGTCTTTGTCAGAAAGGCGTTTGGTTCTGGAGATGAGGGTCTTGGCTATGGAGTTGATCTGTGTAGGGTGCTGATGGGATTGTGCATTTAAGTAGCAGTTGGTGTGTGTTTTCTTCCGGTGGATGGTGTGTCCTTGGGAGCCATTGGGTTTTTTGTAAATTTGGATGTCCAGCAAGGACGTCCGTAACCAAGACCCTCATCTCCAGAACCAAACGCCTTTCCGACAAAGACCACCTGAGAACAGAATTACACACCCTCACAAACATATTAATTTCCAATGGAGTCCAAAGAAGCACAATGACCAACCTAATCCTAAGGGAGACACCCCCCCAGAAACCGAGACACAGAACAGGACAACGGTATCGCCCTCCTCCCCTACATCAAAGGTACCACAGATAAAATCAGCAAAATTCTTCACAAACAGAATATCAGGACAGCCTTCAGCACTGACCAAAAAATAGCCAACATCCTAAGAAACCCCAAAGACAAGATCCAGCTAGAAAACCAAGGAGTTTATGAAATACCATGCAACAATTGCCCAGTCACATACATTGGACAAGCCAACAGGAGAATAAATGCACGCATCGCAGAACACAAGAACGCAGTCAGAAAAGAAGAAAATTCTTCCTCCCTTTTCCAGCACCTTAAAGCCACAGGACATGAAATTAATTTTGAGGGAACCAAATTAATCTCCAATACTGAACACTTCAACAAGAGAATAATCAGGGAAGCCATTGAAATAGAGAAACACCCCCACAACATGAATAAACGGGACAATGCCTCCCACCTACCAGACATCTGGAAACTAGCCCTCACCAACAAATGAGTCCCAGCCATGAAAACCAACACCGGACCCAAAACAACACATGACACCACCACCATTCTCCCTCACCAGACTCAAACCCAAACCCATCCCATAGCCAAAAGACAACCACCGTCCAGAAACCAGACCACAGCTGCATCACCAGCTGCCACACACCCTGACCCCCAAACCAAGCAAACGGACACATGCCATGAACACATATCCAGGCCTCAAACTCAGACCCAAACCAAAACCCAGAACGTCACATCACAGCCACCCGCTCAGGATATCACATCACAGAACTCAGGAGGTTACACCACAAAACCTCAGGATGTTGCAACACAGCCAACGACCCAGGAGATTATAGCACAAGACCCAGGATGTCACAACAATAGAACTCAGAAGGTCATCACACAGCCCATTACCCAGGTCATTACGAGACAGGAGGCTGATAGACACACAGCCAATACCTCAGCCACACATGTTCTTACAAAAAAGCCGGCCAAACTGCAAACATCAACTCCATCAACCAATCAAGAAATGACAACACAACCAACCTCCCCACCAGTATATATAGGGAGATGGCAGCTCCGAACATGTTTTGCTCGCACAAGCATGAAGCCGAAAGCACTAGCCTGAAGATGGCGAGTGGGACCTCGTCGAAACGTTGCCAAGATGCTCTCAATCTTACACGGGAAAAGACCCAAACACGCCAAGACCTGCATACCTGTACTCATGAAAATCTACAAATATATAAATATAAATATAAATGTTTTCGTAAGTTTTCGTGGGTACTTACATGTATGGTATTCAGCTTTGTTTGGATATTTTCCCATGTCATTGTAGTTGTGCTTTTAAAGTTGTAGTAACGTTTCGGCAGAATCTCATCTGCCATCATCAGGCTTCTGTATTGTGTTCGTCTGTGAGTTAGACTTTCAAAGCCGTTATATAAAACTAAAAGCCTATTTTTGCAACAAAGTGCAAATTTTTCTCCATTCTTGGAAATCCAAGACTGTCTTGAAGTTCATCTCTGCCTCTGGATGGTGCCAGATTAGCACCTTCCCAGGCCTTATACCAGGGGTCTTCAAACTTGACAGCTTTAAGACTTGTGGACTTCAACTCCCAGAAATCCTCCTCCAGTCATGTTAGCTCAGGAATTCTGGGAATTGAAGTCCCCAAGTCTTAAACTTGCCAAGTTTGAAGACCCCTGCTTTATACCTAAGGGATGAGACTAATAAGACCAAAGGCATTGATAAGAAAAATATGCCATGGGATGTGAACATTAAAAATGAAAAACAAAAACAAAAAATGGAACTTTTTTCTTTAGGACGGGGGACCTTATCTTATGACATAGCATGTCAACATTAATTATCTACCTTCTTTCGGAGTTGTTGCCTCAAAGCTTGCCTTGCACTGGCTCAACTTCTGCCCATAAATAATCTGGCTCACTTGATGAACAATACTTTCCTTTTTTTTTTTTTTTAACTTGCCAGAGGTGTTGCTGTACAACATGAGGCTGAATGAAAGGCTGATCAGGCCCTTCCAAGCTCCTGCCACAGTCCGAAACTTCTCAGGTAGTCAAGTGTTTTTGTTCCGAAGCGGCAGACAATCTGATTCTGAGGACTCGTCGGAGGAAGAGTTCAACGCGACGGAATTACGTGCCAGGGGGAAAGACCCCCAGCCATCCGGTTCTTCCCAGAAGAGAGTTGGGGACGTGCAGCTTCTAGAGCGGGTCGTTAAAGGAGACGACAACCTCATCAAGTTGGCTCTGCAATACGGGTGCAAAGTAAGAAGTGGTGCCTTTGGAGGCAAAGCGATGGCTCTTGTTTCCTAACCAACTGTATTGATAGGTGTTTTTATTTTGAGCCAAGGTTGTTTACAGAATTAATTTCCAGTTCAGGATGTTCAACGACTAGGAAGGGAAAATCTGGTTTTTCTGGTTGAGAGGTTGGCAAAGGTGCCTGCTCCGATGCCACGTTTGACACATCGGGGTGGATTAGGAGCTTACGTGCTTGCATTCGGTCCTTTAATAAGTAAGCTATCCATCAGATTATTTTTAGCTGATCGAAGAACATTGTGCAACTTGAAAATCAAGGCTGATTTTATTATTTTATTTATATGGCGCCAAAGCAGTTGATGCCCCCAATACCCCTTTCTCCTCCTCCTTTCTCCATGGTGACCCTGTGGAGTGAGTTGGACCAAGATTAAACTGTGGATTTAATTTGATCTTGGAATAGAAGAAAGTCTGGTCTGATTCACAGTTAAGGGATCTCCATGGGTTTTGCATAGATTTTTCTCCCCCAAGGGATTAATTTGGACCTGAAAGTTGTGTTGTATTTTTATAAATGATTGTAGAAAGCTTTCTTTTTGCTAATCGTTTGCACAGCTTGTTTGGGGAGTTTTATGCAATGTATCATTTGTTTATGAAATAAGTTGTCTTAGGGAAAAAAAAGAATGAGAATTCCCGATTCTGGATCCTAACAATGTGTGACTTTAGCCTACTTGTAAACTCACAAAGTTCTGATTAGGCAATATTGTTGACTCCCTCAACTGGGAGAGTTCAGATGCAAAGGGACTATAATATTTCATGTTGGATAGAAACAGTATAACACTCAAAAGACATGAAAGAAAGAGAATGTGGAGAATGCTGTGCTGCATTCTATTCTGTATTTTAACTGCACTCATGTAATATCTGATCAAAGCTGTTTTGAAAGTTTGTAACTAAACACTTTAACAAATGAGAAAGTTTGGTGCAAGAACTCTTTGTCAATCCTTGGCTCCATAAGAGGAATGTCTATACTTGAATGTCATACTTGAACTTTACACTAAACTAGTGCAAGACAATCTTCATGTAATTACTGGAGCATATCACCCGAATTAGTAGTGAAAACCAAACCATCTTTGTTTTAAAAAAAATGACATTTTTGTATTTTCAGGTTTCAAAGTTAGGATTAAGCCTGATTTGTCCAGAGTAACACCCCAAAATGCTTGCTTTCTTCCAGGCCGTAAGAGATGTTTCCACAATACTTTTTTAAATGCCTGAATGAACACTTTGCTAAATGCAACCAGTGTGCTTATTTAACTGGCAGGAGTTAAGAATACCAGTTTTGAACTGGAGTTGTGTTGAATTCTGTCTTGTTGGGAAGAGAGTGGTGCTGAATCGTAGAATTGTCTGTTGTTATCAGCATCATTAAAGAAGCTTGTTGAAAAAGTACCAAGAATAATAGAGCTAATTCACAAACAAGTTTCCTGAAGTGCAACAGAATCCTAGGATTATCTCTGGGTTTAGCTGGCAACAGCTGCTAGTACAAGATTAACAAAATATAACTCTTGCCTTACATGAAAGGAAGTTGTTAGCTTGTCATGAAATGTTAATTCCTTTCCAGTATTTAGAAGGCATACTTAACCTAACCATCTCTTTTTCAGTCTTTTGTTGTGATTCACTAAATTTTGAAGAACTGTCCAATTCTAAAGGGCAGTTCTAAGGTCTTGCAAGGCAAATTTATACAGGGACACAGAGATACATACTTCAGAATGCTAGAAGCTTTCAGTAATTGGATTAATTGGATTGGATCCCCTCTGGATTCTGAGAAACCAGCTGGATCTTGCAATGGGTTATCTAAATGATATAAAAATTGATACCGAAGAAATGTGAAGAAGAAAAGGATCCAAAGTGTGTTACACTCAGAAGGTCCTGATAGTGGTTAAATCTTCTAGGTTTTCCATTTGGAACCTTATCACTGTAAAAGGCTAAGCTATTTTCAAAGATAAGAACAGATAAGGAATAATCCTAGAACACAATTGAATAAGGAGCTACCGCTAGATTTGAGTTCTGTTTGGTGGAAGCAAAGCATTCAGGTTGGATTTTTTTCTGCAGCGAGTCATATTCTCATGAGCGTATTGTTAGGAGGAGGTATCTAATATGCAAATAGACCAAAAGGAGGAGGGCATACATTAACTCTACCCCTTATTTATTCTGGTGTCATTTTTAAAAATTATTATCATTCTTTTTCTGGCCCTCTCTGTACCATCCTTATCAAACTGCAGGGAAGGAACTAATTTTGGGGCAAGGGCTTTTGAACCAAATAGGAAGTTGCAAATTTCCACCTGTACTAGAGGAAAAAATGGTGCTCATTCAAAATGTTGACATTGCATTGCCCTGTCTAGGTTCATATTCTCCCATCTAGCAACTCTTCCTGGTTGGGCATGCTCCAAGTCCCTTCTCTGGACCAATGTCCTCTGGTTGGATCTACAGTCGTGTGAAAAAGGAAATGCACGCTCTTTTGAGTTCTACGAGTTTTACATATCAGGACATACCAGTAGCAAAATTTATCTGGTCCTTAGCAGTTTTTAAAAGTAGATTAAATACAGCCTCAGATGAACCACCACATATGGAATATTTACAGCATGCAATCTGTAGGAATATTTACACCATGTAATATTTACACCATGTAATGCTGTAGGAAGCCTGCCTTTTTTTCTTTTTAATAGCAGCCCCCGCTGTCTAGAATGGTCTCTATCCTGAGTGTCAAATGGCTCCAATTTTGCTAACCATTTGGCAGTTATTACATACCTGGTTTTTCCAATAGTTTTTAAGGTTGTAATATTAGACCCACCTGCCTTTGAAGATTGGATTGTATGTTTTTTTTTTTAAAGACTTTTTGTTGATTGTTTTAATGTCCTGGTAACTGCCCAATCACTTGGAAAGGTGTGTGGGTATGTGTGAGCCTATAAATTCAGTAAATAAAATGTTTCATTTTATGAACCAAAGGCACCTGCTTTTTCAAGAGGAACTGGACTTCCTTCTTTTTCTTTGAAGAAGTTTCACTGGTCATCTAAGAAGCTTCTCCAGCTTTGACTGGACAGCTGGTCCTTTGCATCTTTTTAGAGAGTCATTGAGGCCATTTGGAGGTTTGACATTTGCATTACTCAGGTGACCCTGAGGACACAGACAAACCTCCAAGTGTCCTCAATGACTTTCTAAAGAGAATGCAAATGACCAGCTGTCTGCAAGGAATATAAATCCTTCCATTCCCCACCATCCAGTAAGAGACTAAGTTTCTTGGATGAGAAAGGAAACATCTTCAAAGAAAAACAAGCAAGTCCGGTGGCCTCCTGAAAAAGCACCTTTGGGACAACCACAACCTGAATGACTGAAAATCTCCATAGACATTTCCCTTTACCAATGTTCCAGGTTGAAGATATCAAGAGGGTTAATAACTTTATCCAAGAACAAGACTTCTATGCTCTGAAATCCATCAAGATTCCAGTCAAGGTTAATGGACTACTGACGGAGACCAGCAATGAGCTGCTACCCCTTCAGACTCCTGCTCCACGACCCGAATACTCCATATCCATAGATCCAGAAAGCAGGAGTGGTGACCATGAACAAATCGATCAGTATTTCAGAGGGATTGACCAAAACATTGAAAGAGTGACACAGCTGGAAATCCCTTCATGCAGAGATCCCTTCATTGAACCTTCGAACCAGTCAACTCCGGAGCAGAAAGCCACCTGCTCCGGAGCAGATTATGGGATCCAGTGGTGGAAAGCAGTCTTTCTTATGCTCCTGATAGGAATCGTTTTGCCTGTGTTTTATATTGTCTATTTTAAGACCCAGCAACTAGATGTGGTTCCCAGTACCTCCAACACGACGGAACCCGTTAAAATCTCAGTGAACGGTTCTTTGGTGGGAAGATCAAACTATGTTGGGCGAGAAAGTACCCCCACTATCCATACTACTAAACAAACTTTCATCCCACCAGGAGGGTGACATGGCCTGGCCTGCTTTCCCTGCCCCAAAAGATCTGGAAGTAACAACAGATTCTGGGTCGTCGTCGTCCCCCTGTCCCCCCAAAGTACAGTATTGAGCAGTGGAGCCTATCTTTGTTATTTGTGGTTACTGATGAATTTTGAGTGAAGGCCAGGCAGAGGAACAACAGGGCAAAATGAGTCATGGAAGATAATTAGCCAATTGTGAGCCTGCTCCCAACTGTGTAAGAAGGGACGTTTTTTTAATACCCAAAATGAGGGCAGAACCCCAACCTACAGCGGCATCCTACCGATGCCCAGGTTTTCCACACTAGACCTCAGCTTCCAAAACCCCTTTTTAACTTTCTTCAGTCCCTTTTTACTGTTAAAACACATTTCTCAACACGGTGTAACTAGGGTGATTTTTTTCAGTGAATGCAGTTTGGGTGATATCCCTATTCCTCGTGCAGGGTTTTGTGAGGCCTGGCCCTTTTGAGGAAATAAGATGCATCCAAATTATACAGCAAAAGCCAGAACACTGCATGTGTTGAGCAAAAATGATTAAAAGCCATGTTTGAGACCTGCAAATTAGAATTTGGGGGCGTCGTTTACATACATAATTTATTTTTGTTTTGCAAGTTGCCAGTATAGATCTATTGTAAACCTTGTGGCCAGGGAAGCTACAGGTCTATTTTGACATCAATCTGCCTCAACTGGAGAGGGCTTTTTTTCCTGTTTTTAATGCGCATGTTTTAATGCTCATTTATGTTATGTCTCTCATTGACTAGCACCCCACTTATAGATGAGTGGATGTATACAACTGGCTAGAAAACTTCCTCTTAAGCTTCGTGACTGGAATACAGGAAGTCCTTACAAACAATTCATTTAGTGACTGTTCAAAGTTACAGCAGCACTGAGAAAAGTGACTTATGACCATTTCTCATGCTCGTGACTGTTCAACTATACCCACATGATCAAAATTCAGATGCTTGGTAATCCAATTATTTGACTAACCCTGAATAGCTTCAGTAAAGACGCAGCCAGTGGTGGAGAACTTTTGTCTGGGCCCTTGGGCAACTGTTCTAAAAATGCTTCCCTCCCTTTTCATTGTGGTGAATCTAATATCAGAATTGGATGAAATACGCAAGAGCAAAAAACCAGCAGTGGAATAATTGGACTTCCCTCATTGCTCTCTATAAAGTATTAATCATCAAGGGGAAGATATTAAACAGTTCTTCTTTCCAATTATGTCTACCCATGGAAAATAGTACAAAGATGATGCCATGAAAAATGATGAACATTCTACCAATAAAGGAGAATATTTGTTGAAATGAAGGGTCCTTGGTGCTCTGTTCTTGGTTGTTTTCTTGCAGAGGTTTTAAACATGATGAAGTTAGATAATGAAATATCTGCAAGATGACAACCAAACGCAAAGAGCACTACGGGCCCCTCAATTAACATTCTTTGAAATGAATTTCTTTCAGATGATAAAACAAGACTTTCTTAGTTAGGTCCATAGCTGATTGGCTTACTAATTTCCATTTCCTCTTTGAGTAACTGACAATCCAATAACGAAACAGGTTACCAAAGTTTATAATTCTGTGGTGCAACAGAGTCCTGATCTAGAACATTCCTGTTCATTGATGTTAACCAATCTGAGTAATGCAAGCAAATAAAGTCCTATGATCCCAAATCATATACCATATCTTCCATTATCAGTTATCTTGTCAAATGTAAGACAAATAAAACATTTAATGGACTGGTTGCACCACTGAAGTTCTTTCTTTTAACACATATTGGGCCAGGAGAAAATTTTGATGGGAGCAACTTGAATATGGTGAAACAGAAAGGAGTTTGTCCCTCTTCACTCATCCTATGCAAAACTGCCCCCCTTTTTTCACACCCTGTCCTCCATTGCTGTCATTAAAAAAATAAAAGTATTTCCCACTTCTACAAATCAAATAATGTGATATTGTAATAAAAAGACATAAGCAAACCTGATTTTTGGTTGAAGTAGTTTAAGAATCTTTGGAATATTTTTGAGTATTTAAACTTATCATCTTTGAGCTATGACTATATGTTTTTTTTAATAAAGTTGAAGTATTAAGTTTACATGTCAAAGTGTGCCTCTTATTTGCCGCATGTTCCTTTGGGGATCTTACTAATTCTCAGTAACAGAAACACTTTTCTCTCTCTTACACATCAGGTTTTAGATGCAAAAAGAAACTGACATTGAGGCATTTAACAGATAAAAAGAAAAAAAACATACTTATTTTAAACCCTAGCTATATTCCAAGGGTAGAAGGAAACCTGGCCAAAGAACATGGTTGCTGGACACCATCAAAGACGACATCAGCCAGAGCACAGAACAACTCAAAGTAATAGTACAAGATGGGAAGATGTGGAGAGTTTTTTGTTAAATTCTCTGAAAACGATCCTGCTTTTTCAACACATTTCAATCCAAAGAAAATGTTGTTTTTGGATGTCAGCAGGAGAGTTTAAATGAGGCCTTTCCAAATATTTGTTTTTCATCATCGGTTGAACAAAGCAAATGGGCCCAGGGTAGATACTTGAATCAAGAGACAGCTGCTAACAGCTCACCTGAAGTGTCCCTGGCTTACACATATTATTCTAAGCCATGACTAAACCACAATTTGCCGGGTTTATATAAGACGCCAAGCCAATTTCAAACAAGCCACATGACAATGTAGTGTGAACCCAGCCTATGCCCATGATATGCCAGTTCAGCTATTATTTCTTGGGACTGTATATAGACAATTCATCTAAGTCAGCTGTGATTTTTTCAAAACTTGTATCACATGTAACAAATGCCTTCAACTCTTAATACATTTCCAAAAAGAGCATTTGTTGGCTAGTTCAAATTTGTGAACTACTTCAATCAGAAAACCTAATTGTTTCAACGGGGAGTCTTCTATAGGAGGGCCGGGTTCGAAAAAGTTAGCAAGGTTCTGGATCTTGCCTGCAATGAAAATGGGTTCATTCTTCAAAATGGGGCAAGTTTTTAAGTCCGATTGGCTAAGCTGGAGTAAAATTAGCAATGCTGAGCCAAAATCTTCGTGACCGTCCGTGATGATGCAGCTCAACCTTTCGTGTGTGTGTGCGTGTGGAGAAAGGGGGGTGAAGTTGGATATGTTAGATTTAGACAGAGAAGAAATCAAACCACCACCACCCACTTTTTTTAAAATGGAAAGCCTGATGAAGTTGGACAGCTCCACTTTCAAGTGCATACAACACAGCAGGCATTGTGACGGGACAAAAAGATGAATCAAAGCTTAGGAAGGACGCAGAAACCAGGGAAGGCAGAATAACCAGGCATTCTAAATAGGAGTGAGTCTGATGTACACAGTAAAAGCCAGTATTTTTACTTTAGTGAATGCAAGATACAAATATTTTACAACAACTTCTAGCATTTTCTTAACCATTTGATAAAAAGTTCACTAGATTATTTATTGTATAATGAAGAAAAAAACACCACATTCAGGGAAAAAGATTAACTTAATTTTTTTTTCTCTTAAAGATTCATCTTAAAGATGGCAACAAAGTCCAGCTTGTGCCGCCAGGCGGCTTTAACCGCAAACAGCTTCGTCTGTGAACTGTCGACTACAAACAATTACTAAGTACATATATATTTTTTATTTCTTTTTAAAAAAAGCTTTTCTTTTTTAAATATAGCAAAGCAGTGTTTTCTTGCACAACAAAGTGAGGGGAAAAATTCTCTCTTTTTAAAAGTCTTTCACATTCTAAATTTCAAACTTTATTTTTCCCCATGGTTGATATCTGGGAGGAGTCATTTGTTCCTTATTTACTATATATTTCTTGTGCACACAGTACACTTGCCTATGCATTAATGTCCTACAATAGGTAAAAGGCTTAAAGCATTCCCTGCTAGGATTTTGCTATGCAATCCCCAGGAAAAGATGCAGCTGCTTTAAAGAGTTGCATGCAGCTGATGCATCCGCATCCTTACACATTCCAAAACACCTTTCTGGAACTGTTCCAAAGTGCTGCACAGCCTCCTTTCTTTATATGCTTTTTTTTTTAAAAGAAAAAGTTATTAATAAGTCTATGATTCTTTGCAGCTCCTTTCTGGAAAGATTTGTGTGCTATGCAGTCTTGCTAAAATTGTATCATAAATGCATTAAAACTATTTTACACCATCTACTCATGTTGAAACTCATTCATTAGCTTAAAAGAGGGAGTATTCAAACAGCCTTATTAAGAATGGCTGATTAATTAATGAAAGTCATTCTAGGAGGATTTAGTCCTCTGTCAAGCTGGTAAGCCTCTAGCAATCCTTTGGCCAAGGATCCTTGCACACCTAACTTACCTGAAGTTCTTGTTTTCAGCACAGGGTTTGTATTGAGGATATTTCAAGCCATTTCCTTAATGGAAATTTATCAGGTCAGAAACCACCCAATATACTTCTCTATATCCTTCTGAATGAATTTTCAGAGTGTTGCTAAAATCCTAGAGACTGGGTCTGAGAACCAGGATCAAAACAAAGAATGACTTCAGGCATGCTTTAAGCTGAGGGTTTTGCAAATAACAAGAATAATATTTCAGCATTTTAGAGTAGTTCTTTTGTCCAGCCAGATCTTCACTGATATAATACAAATTCCTCTAAAGTTTCAAAATTGGTTCTTCATACCATAACAGGGACTGCAGGCAGTCCTTGTTTACCGACAGCCTTGGGCAATGGCCATTTGTAGTTACAAATGAAAAGCTCATTTTGTGACCAGTCTTTCCGTTTATGACCATCGCAGGTCTGTAAAGCAAAGCTGAAGTCGGATCGTAAGGACAGTCGCTTTATCTTCACTTAACGGTGGCTGGTTCCAATTGTTGGTTGCTAAACAAAGACTACCTGAATTATTCAAAAAGGAAAAAAAATTCAGGTCGGTGAGGCATGTGCAGCTAACTGAAGGGCCCTTTGGATGCCTGACCAGCTCGGGGCCCCAGAAGTTTCTGTTACGGAATAATTGCACAATTCCTGCTGGAAGGGAGGGTGATGATTCACAAAAGCACCCCCCTGTAAAAAAAAGTTTTGCGTCACTGCAGCAACGTCAGTGCAAAAGTTTATATTTGGTACAAAGGAACAGCAAATGACAGCACGGAAACACCAACTCACTCAAATGCCAAAGTACAGGATATGCAGCTAAAACTAACTTAGCATCAACAACCCTAACCTGCCGTTGCAACTTTATCAACAGGGTCAAAAAGGGTATGTCCAAAAAAAAACCCACCTAGAGTTATACACTAATTGTAAAAAAAAAAAAAAAAAAAAATCACTTTTATTTTCATGATGTGTAATTCTTCCATGGGAGGAAAGGGAGAGATCCTAGAACAACCTGTTGGGCCGAGAATTAACAGTCTGATTTCCAGAAAGGATTCTTAAAACAAAACCAAAAAACCCACAGTTGGGCTGGCTTAATGTACAAAGCCCAAGACTTTCTAGTTTGCATGGTTTTTAAAAAGATGCATGATGATGTAACTCCTTAGAGACCTGCATAGGAATAAAGACTATTGAGATACAGTCAGCACAGCCATTTGCATTAAGGCACACAAGAAATGAGACAGTAATTGTGAAATGAAAAAACAACAACTCCCGTTTGAATCTGTGGGAAGGTCCATGTAGTGCCAGGGAAACATGCTCATTTGAAGCACCAGAAGGATCACTGAAGTGGCTGTGTTGTTCTCGGGGGAGCAAGGAAGTTTGACAGCATTTTCTGCTCTACCCTAAGAAGGTCTGAAGTAGCTAAATTCCAGCTCTTTTTAGTGCCTCAAAACACTGATAAATCAATCACAAAGAAGGAGGACAACGGGTACTTTTTTGCAAACTGAAAAACAATAAGAAGGGGGCACACGCTCCACCACTGGTATACACGATTATTCATATGATAGAAGAAGAGAACAAGAATAGGTCATGTGTTAAAAAAAGGAAACATCTTTCATTTTTGTTCAGTTGGGAGATTTCCAGCGAGCCATGCTTAAGAGGTTTAGAAGGTTGTAAGTTAAGAAGGAATGCAAGTCAAAACTTGACCTTAAAACAAATTTATCAGCATTCCAGAATTCAACTGCAGGTGTTCCCAAATGCTATCTAGTTTAGATATGAAACAGAATTGCTATTCCACTCAAAGGAAAAGTCCAAAGAAAACAGCCAGTGACTGGCTCACATTTACAGTATAAATCACATGTTCAGATATACTATATGAGGTTACACACAACTGAAGTCCAGAGGGTTACTGATTCTCACAACTGGCTCCCCTACGTTTGTCCTGCCAGAATCCCAAGTTGAAAGCAGTTTTTGCAGTGTCAAATGTGAACGGATCCACGGAAATGAATTGTACGTGAATTGTACTGTAGGATGGTTCGCATGGCTTGCTGATCAAACCCGGCCATTTTTGCCAAGGGGAGGGATGACTTCCTTAGACGGCGGAAGAGAATCCACTGAAATGAAAGGGCTAAAAGTGAATATTACGTTCTTCTATGCTCCACGTTGTGGGATACTGACAAATGCACCCGTATTGTACACAATAAGGCCAAATTTAGACCTGGCGCGAGGCTGTCTTTAAATCTAAATTAGTGCAAATGAAAGCCACGGAGCAGCCCTTGCAAGGGTCCAGAGATGTAAATATTCTAACATGGGCTCAAAAATACAGGTCGGATATCTGAACACACTAGAGCAAACTCCTAAATAGCTGCCCGCCCCCCTCAAAGTGTAAACTCACTTTCTAAATAACTTAGCAAAATGCTTGTCCAAAACTAACACAAACCACTTCAAAATCCCCGTTTCTTTTTTGCTTCTCTGTGCATGTTTTCATTACATGAACAATGTGATAGTTCCCTCAACCTCAGAAGAGACATTTGTGAATAATTTGCCTTTAAAAACCATGTTGCAATAATCTTCTTCTATTTATGCAGGATGAATTCAATATCAGATTTCTATAAGAGGGATTAGGGAAGGATTTATCACTTTACTATCTATATACATATATATTTTCATATATATATAAATATTGATATATAGATATAGATATATACACACACACATGCACACACAAATATACACACATACATACATACATACATACATACATATATATATTTGTTTTCTTAAGTTTTCGCAGGTACTTACATGTATGGTATTCAGCTTTGTTCGGGTATTTTCCCACGTCATTATAGTTGTGCTTTTAAAGTTGTAGCAACGTTTCGGCAGAATCTCATCTGCCATCATCAGGCCTCTGTATTGTGTTCCTCTGTGAGTCAGACTTTTACAGTTGTTTCAGTTAACGTTGCTACAACTTTAAAAGCACAACTATAATGACGTGGGAAAATACCCGAACAAAGCTGAATACCATTCATATATATATATGTGTGTGTGTGTGTGTGTGTGTGTGTGTGTCTCTGTGTGTATATATTTATAAAACGTGTAAGGGAAGCTTTACTATACAGCACAAAAAAAAGAGTACAATTTGAACAAACACATTCACCACCAGTGAAGGGGACAACCCCTTTTAAAAACACCCTTTGAAAAAATCTGAATATTAATTAAATCCAAAAGAAAGTACAGTATATTGAACAAAATAGTAAATATTAAACAGTGAATACTCTACTAATAAGGACCTCGCCTTTTCTTCTTTTTTCTTCAAGTTGGCGTCAATCCACAAAAATATACTTTTTAATCTGGTGAACGTACAGTACATACGTACTTACACCAAAAGGTGATCATATATTTAAGATGCTATATACACAAAATTTGGCTCAAATTTTAATTTACATAAAGAATATTCATGGCTTATTTTTCCCTAAGGTTCTGCCTGCAATTTTTTTTCCTTCCTCCCCGAAAATAAAAACAATACAGTCAAAAATCAAGTTAGAAGTATACTCTACAAATTAAAAAAAAAAAAAAAAAAAGCTACACCATTCAACTTTGGCTTGTATAAATAATTCATAGCAGAATGTGTTCAAAAGTACATATATAACTTTCTATATAGTCTTCAAGGGACGTATGGTTTTCTTTAATAAAAAATATACACGAGCTAAAATTGGTTCTCTATATTTTAAAAAAGGTACGATTAACATAAGAAAGCTTTTAAAACATATTCCAATTATAACTTAATATATTAATTCTTTTTTTTTCTTTAAAGATATCTCATAGGCTAACATCTTCTGAAGATTTCATGCGTATTTTTCATGAGTCTGTCTCATGTGGTTCTCCCCCCCCGCCCAGAAAAAAAAAATCTTATCAGAACCCAGCACTGTTTTGCACGTGCAAAAACAGGAGTTTGAGTGTGTGTGTTTTTTCTTTTTCTTTTTTAAATAATACCAGCCCTTCTCCATGCATTCTTTGCAAGGGAGACCCATGCTAGACTGGGTTAGAGAGAGGTCATCCTATGTACAGTATTGCTTTCTTTTTTCTACTGCTCTGCTGCTACAAAGCATAATTTTAATTACAGGAAACCACACAATTGTTAAAAAAAACACACACAGGAACACTACTAGAGGCAGGCCCTGACGGTTCAGCCATCTAAGTGGATAGTTGATATAAGGGGAAGATATTTCTTTTGCACCACCAAGTACAAAGTCCAGCAAAGTTAAGTGCCAGGTTGAGGCCAAGGCCTACGAGAAGGGGGGGGGGGGGTAAGGGGGGGGGAATCTTCTGTTATACTTGTTTAACCCACAAGGGCATCTGCAACCATATAAAAACATTGGTGTTAAGTGCCCGTTTTCTCTTCTTGTGTCTTGCTACACATTCACACACATATATATGTATACAAAGATATATATATGCATGTATATATATATAATATAATATATATATATATATATACACATATAAATATTTATTGAGGTCCTTATTTATAAATTTAGATATGTTAGGACTGTTCATTGGGGGGGTTGGGGGTTGGGGGTCACTCGAAAGCGGACACCCGATGTGGAGAAACAGCAGGTTTAGGTCACCCAGGCATCCATTCTCATCCGTTTGACCGTCGGGCTCTCGCGATCTTCTGAAGTGGGGGGCCTCCCCAGCCCCACCGGAGAATGGAAGTCGCCCCGGGGGTCTTCCCGGTCACTGCCGTCGTAGGAACTGCTGGAGCTACTCAGGCTATCCACCGGGGAGCGGCCCATTTCCTGCCGCGACGGTTGGAGAGGTGGCGGCTGCGGCGGTTGAGATGCCTGCGGCTGCGACTGGAACGTGGACGAGGTTACCCTTTCTCGAGGAGGTGAAATTGGTTCGGACTTAATGTTAAGATTTTGATTGGTGTTGATGGATAAACTGGAACCCTGGGATAACTGGCTTCCCGTTCTAATTAAAGCCAGGGTGGGGAGTATAAGGCGGGGAGAGAGAGAGAGAGAGAAAGAGAGAAGAAAAATCATGGTTTTCTGGAGCCAACGTTTAGGAAACCCAACTTTGCATCCAAGAAATTAGAATGGGATGTTTGTTTGGTTTATATCCCATCTGTGTTATTTTTTTACAAGTAACTCCAGGTGACAAAAATATCCTACACCCCTCCATCCTCTTATTTTCCCCACAACAAGAGCAATAGCACTTAGACTTATATACCGCTTTACAGCCCTCTCTAAGTGGTTTACAAAGTCAGCCTTTCCCCCCCCAGCAATTTGGGTCCTTGTTTTACTGACCTCGGAAGGATGGAAGGATGGTGAGCTTGGTGAGATCTGAACTGCCAAATTGCAGGCAGCAGCCTGCAGTCAGCAGAAGTAGCCTGCAGTACTGCATTCGAACCACTGCGCCACCAAGGCTCAACCTTGTTTAGTCAAGCCAATGGAAATCGGGAGGGTATGTGGTGTGTGCGTGTGCGTGTTTGTGCATTACTAGTGAAGATGAAGGGCAAATGTGACAACATGGAGACAACAAGCCCAGTTCCTCTAAAATTCAGCTGTATTATTTGTGGTATTCTCCAAATATTTCGAGCAGGGAGACCCAGTCTTTAAAAAAAAAAATCAACTTGTTTGCATGTCATATTGATCAATTAACATTCATCAGCAGAATTGGCTGAATATACTACACCAGGTTGGGTGGACTTATCCCTTAAGCCAAAGGAAATAAATCAGATTATGATTTAGGGCAGTGTGGGAAGCTTGTTCATTCAAAAATGAGAGGAGTTCTATTAGTAACCAGCTTTTACTGCCACATATTAATATCACGTGTATTTCTTATATTTCAAATGAATTAAAATGGATTAAATGAAATTAAATGAATTAAAAGAGTAATTGGAAAATTATGTACTTGCATTTTTAATCACTTTGAACAGATAGTAAATGGATGGTTGTAAATTGAGGACTAACTGTAATTTTCAAAACCACTCTTTAGTCTTTTGAGTCAAAAGAAGTGTGTTAAGAATTTTGATTTTAACCCAGTTATAGGAAATTGTAACGAAATTAAACCGAGTCTTGTTTTTCATGGCTTCTGGCAATTTACAAAAAAAAAATTATTATAGGCTGTTCCATTTCTCTTGGATGTTTTTTGAAAGGAAGAGAAAAATACTGGAGAATGACAGGGTGTGAGAGGGGAATACAAGATTTCCTTTGAAATTTTTAGAACAGAATAACAGAGTTGGAAGGGACTTTGTAGGTCATCTAGTCCATCTAGTCCCCTGCCCAAGGCAGAAGACCCTACACCAGGGGTTGCCAACCTTTTGGACCTTAGGGACCACCAAACTCATAATTTTAGATCCCAGAGACCACTAACTGGTTCTGTGGGTGTGGCCTAATTTGTGGTGTGGCTTGGTGGTCATGTGACTGGCTGGGCATGGCTTGTATGTAAATATCATAAATATTTATATAAATATTTATATAAATATTGAATTTTTTTTATAAAAAAAGAGGAACTTTTACCCAAAATCAGGCAAAACAGGCAGAATGAGTTGCTCACAGAATCACATTCATTCAGAAATCTATCTGCCATTGGCTAGCTCAGTGTGTCACATAAAATTTGCTTGCAAGCAAACTCATAAAATTAACTCACAACACACCATGCATGTAAATATTGAATTTTTTATTTTAAAAAAAGAGCAACTTTTACCCAAAATCAGGCAAAGAAGGCAGATTGAGTTGCTCACAGAATCATTCAGTGATCTATCTATCTGCCATCGGCTAGCTCGGTCTCTCAAATTTGCTTGCCATGTGTCTGCACTGAATTTGCTTGCAAGCAAACCTTCAGTCTTAAGGAAAGCAGAGCCGAAGATCTAAAGACTAGCTAGAAAGCAAGAAATCCAACCATTTTCTGCTTCCTAGCTAATCTAAATCTCCCAGCACAGCAGAACAGATGATGGTTGGGGGGGAAAAAAGGAAAAATAGCAACTTAGCAGGCAAGTTTGCCAGGTAAGGAGTAAGTGGGTGGGGAGGGTTCCCGTGGGCCATGTGGGCAGCGCAGCCTTGTGTTTCTGTACAGCCTGGAGTAATTGCTTTGGGGGGAGTGCTCTGGGGCTAAGATTTCTCTGTGGCCCACCAAAATTTTCTCACGGCCCACCAGTGGGCCATGGCCTACTAGTTGGCAACCGCTGCCCTACGCCATTTCTGACAGATGGCACTCCAGCCTCTTCTTGAAAGCTTCCAGTGATGAAGCTCCCACAACTTCCGAAGGCAACTTCTGTTCCCTTGGTTGATTGTCCTCACTGTCAGAAAAAATTTCCTTCTAGGTTAAATCTCTCCTTCATCAGCTTCCATCCATTATTCCTTGTCTGGCCTTCAGGTGCCTTGGAGAATAGCTTGACCCCTTCCTCCTCTCTGTGGCAGCCCCTCAAATATTGGAAGACTGTTATCCTATCTCCCCTGGTCCTTCTCTTCACTAGACTAGCCATGCCCAGTTCCTGCAACCGTTCTTCACGTGCTTTAGACTCCAGTTCCCTAATCATTTTTGCTGCTTTTCTCTGCACTCTTTCAGAGTCTCAACATCTTTTTTGTGGTGTGGTGACATGATTTTTTTTCCCCTTAAACCTGCAAAAATGCAGGAGTTTTGCAAGTCATACATCGGCTTTCCTCCCAAGAAAATAACCATGCGCATCCAAAAGCTAGAAAGTAAAGAAAACTGCCCTGAATTGAATCAACTCAAACACAATCGGAGGTTGTGGGGTTCCCACTGGGAATTAGGCGGCAAATCCAAGGAAGCTGCAAGAACGGCCTCCTACTTACACAAGAGAGCTGAGAGCCGCCTGTCCTAGATGATGCTGTTGCCAGGCAGAAACTTGTCCTAATGACAGCATTCCTGGGGAGTTAAACCCCTGCAGGGCTGACAGGTCGGCACTAGTCAAGGAGTAATCTGAAACAGGAGAGAAAAATACAATATTAAGCATTCGTGGCAAAGTCATAAGGCAAAGTGACATCTCAGACTGATTGCTAACAGCTAAAACAATTGAGAGGTCCTATTTTCCGCTTTAGATTAGGTAAATTGGTACAAAGATGCCAGCCAAACTAATTTGTCCCCCATCTCTAAGGATTAACTCTCAAGTTCATTTTTTATATTTTTGCTCAAGGAAAGTATATGGGCAGGTTACTTGAGATGCTGAAACACAGGAAGTCTGTTAAGACCACCTTTCCCTTATAAGCAGAGAGTAGAGTCCTTGACACAACTCTTACACAAGAAATTCAAGTGGACTCCCAGGAGAAAAACCAAGATTATTCCAAGGAGTAACAGGGTCCCTGTTAATTCCTTTAAGAGCAAACCCGGAGGGATCACACGATCCAATTTCTGTTTATATCTACATACAGTTTTATGAATTGCAAAGCAGCCAAGGATTCAAATCTTATCAGCAACTTTCAGTAAATGAAAGTATCGTTTACTCTGCAATTAAGCCTTCAAAAAGCTCTCCAAATAGCTTACAAAGCTCAGAAATAAAATTAGTCTCTGCTGCTTTTGAAAGGAGGGAGGGAGGGAGGATATGGAGGACGTGAGAAGGGAACAGACTGGAAACCAACTCAAAAGAATACCAGTTAAGACGCAAGCAGTTCAGGAAGCCCCATCTGAAGATTAATGGTAAGTAAATTGAAGAGTACTTAAAGCTGTTGTCTGATTATTGTTCCAGAAGTAATGGAGAAATGATTCCTCCACCTCACTTTTGCAGGTGGGGACTCCCTGCAGCCTTATGGAACAGATGTCTCCAGGGTTTGATTCAGGAACTTAAATATTAGGTTTTTAAAATCAGGGCTTAAATAGCTGCCACTTCTGATTAACATGCAGGAAGTTATTTCACTTCATGATTGTCACTGCTTTTTCTCTCACATATGGAAGGAGAGGGAGCTGCAAATGCTTTTCAGCACTTAATCACTTTCTAATACTGTTCTCTTAATATATTCCTTTGCCTCTTGGGGAAAGATAGGGATAAAAATGGGTTCATGTGAAAGAGCAATGATTTATGCTGCAGCGTTGTTAGGTTTTTTTTTCCCCTATCTATTATTAGTTGATGTTGGCTAGACATTTTTTTCCATGGGCACATAAGAGATTTCTGAGCATGTAAACCAGGCATTGTTTCACGTCAGGAAGAGTGACTGTGGGATGAAAACACCATTGCTTCATTTCCCTGTTTCAGAGGGAAGCTCATGTCACTAATTCTTCTATATAAATTTTCAGACAAAGTCCCCCAAATGAATCGTTCTCTAAAATTTACCAAACCTGTCTCATATTTTTCCCTCTTCTGTTTAATTGTGCCCAATCCTCAGAGAATGCTTGAACAAGTCCCTGCAGTTTTCTTAGCAAGGTTTTTCAGAGGTGGTTTGCCATTGCCACCTTCCTAGGGCTGAGAGAAAGTGACTGGCTCAAGGTCACCAGGCTAGTTCCATGCCTAAGACAGGACTCAAATTCACAGTCTCCCCAGTCTTTAGCCTCATCACAACAAACTGGTTCTTCTTCTATCATAATTTCCATCTGCAGTATTTACCAAACCTCTCCCATATACTACTCTGCCATACATGACTAGTTTTACGCTGTTGTGATGTTTTTAAAATATTTGTATTATTTGTTATGGGTTAAACTGTGGATCACTTAGTTTAAAAGATTTATATTATAATAAACTATTCTATGAAGAGCAGCACATAATTTTGAGCAATAATTCAATATTCGTGACTTTTGTTGGCCACAACTGAATGTTGCAAAGACAGGTTTGCCTCAAGCAGGGGTCTCCAACCTTGGCAACTTTAAGCCTGATGGACTTCAACTCCCAGAATTCCCCAGCCAGCTTTGTCCATCAGGCTTAAAGTTGCCAAGGTTGAAGACCCCTGGCCTAAAGACTTAGAATCCTTTGAATGCGGCAACCATTAAGAAAACAGGAGAGATGAAGAGCCAACAAATGTGTAACTTACCAGTATTGTAAGCTGTAGGCATGGCAGAATAGACCAGTCCTTGTGGCGGCAAGCTTGGAGTTGTCACAGATACAACTGGTGTTGCAAGAGGTTGCGTGGACTGAGAACTACTTAACCGCTGTGTGTTCTGTGAATGGTGACCAGAAAAACGAAAGTGGTCAAAGAAAATAAAGATGCACTGAA
This sequence comes from Notechis scutatus, assembly GCF_049901735.1. Taxonomy (NCBI): domain Eukaryota; kingdom Metazoa; phylum Chordata; class Lepidosauria; order Squamata; family Elapidae; genus Notechis; species Notechis scutatus. The sequence goes on from NC_142019.1 coordinate 13,002,027, forward strand.
GTGAATTCAGACATGCATTGGCCAAATACAAACTCTGAGGTTCTTTTCTTCTAGTGCATTGTTTATATTGCCACTGAGGTAATCAAGCAGCACATTTTCTTTAATTAACTGTGATAGAGTCATAGAATTGAAAGGGACCATTTGGCTGAACATTGGAACCACCTTGATGAATGAATCCAGATTAAAGCACTCATCCCGGCTGTCCAGCTTCTGTTTGAGCACATCCATTAAAGGAACTGGAATCAAATATATTTTCTTAACATTCAACCAGAATAACAGTTGAATGTGTTTCAGGGATTAATTAAACCATAGTGATTTAATGATTATAATGGCAATTTAGTCAAGACAGGAAGAGAAAAAGCTGCCTTTGGACTCATTCCTATAAACTTTGCCTTCCCAGAATTATTGGGATCATGTTGTCACATCCAGTTCTGGGGGGAAAGATTGCTGATGAAATGTATCTATATGTAGATAAAAGCATCTAATTAAATGAATTTCAAATCCTATCCTCTCCACAGTTTACTTTTTTTTAAATTCCAGTCCTTTCAAATTGCTATACTCTGTGTGTGTGTGTGTGTGTGTGTGTGTGTGTGTGTGTGTGTGTGTATATATATATGCATGTATGTATGTATATGTGTATGTGTATGTATGTATATATGTGTATGTATGTATGTATATATATGTATGTATGTATATATATATGTGTGTGTGTGTGTGTGTGTGTGTGTGTGTGTGTGTGTGTGTGTATATATATATATATATATATATATATATATATATATATATATATATATATATATATATATATTATATAAATTATACTATACTATATTCAATAGGATAAACTGACATGGAAAATTGGTCCATGGTAGACCAAGCTTGCCACATTCATAAAACAAGGCTCCACAATACTTAAAATCTCTCTTTTCTGGGCAAACAACAAAGCTTGAACCAGTGTTTTTTTTTTTTTTTTTTTGGGGGGGTTAGTTGCAATGCTAAATCATCTAATTGTCTGGAGGGGGCGGGGTCGTCCTTTTTTTCTTGGCTTGATATTAAGAAGCGGTGATGCCACCAGAGGGCACTCTCCTCCTGTAAAATGCTAAAATACAAATGGATGTTTTACCCTTGTATAGGAAAACTGAGAGCTGCTTCAAAATACATTTTGACACACTGAAAAAACCTCAGCAGACATGCCCTTTAACTTACAACAAATGGAATTTGCATGCAAACAATAATTAGGACGCTGTTTCTGGAGAAGAGAAATGTAAATCTACGCAGGCATCATTTGAATGAATCACTGCAAACCCACGGGTGTCCATTTTGTGTTTGTATAAGCAACTCATAATGCTTGAACTACAGTGCAGTGAATTTAAACTGGAAACCATGTGGAACTGTGTAAACAGGGCTCTCCAACCTGGGCAACTTTAAGACTTGTGACTTCAATTCCCAGAATTCCTCAGCTGGGAGTTGACGCCCACAAGTCTTAAAAGTTGCCAAGGTTGGAGATCCCTACTTATAATCCTACAATTCAGCAACATTTGTGACTTGCTAGCAAAACACTTGAGCTTTTCAGATTCCATCTGTAAAATGGGAATGTCTTAAAAGGCTGACAAAATGGGAAGCTGTAGAGATGAAAAATGTGGAAAGTGTTTCTTATCCCTAAGTTTTGCAAAAAAAAAAAAAAAAGTATACTTTGACAGAAAACAAAAGACCTCAAACAAAAGACCTCAATTAATTGAAGACATCCAATTATTATTTTTTTAAATGTAATCATCAAGATCATCTTACTACAGATGTTCTTACAAGATGCTTTTACAACACTATTAAGTGTGATACCTTATGATTCTTGACAAATGTAACTTTTCTTTTTATGTACACTGAGAGTATATGCACGAAGAAAAATTCCTTGTGTGTCCAATCACACTTAGTCAATAAAGTATTCTATTCTGTTCTGTTCTGTTCTGTTCTCATCATTATCTACACTCAGTTTAGTTTCTGGTGATTAGGGGTCAGAATTTTCCTGGGTTGTCCTGAAGGACAACTTTTTATTAGGAGATAATGGCAATTGTTGTTCTCCTGTAAAATCACAATATTCTCCTGAAATAGCTTTGGATCATGTAGTGGTTCCACTCATATCTATAGAAAAAAAAAAAAAAAGACACCGAAAGACTGTAGCTCAGCTCACTAACAATCTTATTGAAAAGTGCCTCAGGAAAAACTTGTATCCAGAGCTATTTAATTCCTGTATGAAACCGCCGGGTACAGTCAGCAGAAGATTTAGAGCAGGGGTCCCCAAATTTTGCAACTTTAAGACTTGTGGACTTCAACTCCCAAAATTCTCCAGCCAGAATTCTGAGAGTTGAAGTCCACAAGTCTTAAAGTTGCCAAGTTTGGGGACCTCTGATTTAGAGCCATCAACGTTCCCCTTATATTCTCCTCTTTCATCTGAAGCAAGAGTGGTTTGGACTGGTCAGATGGAGGTAGGTGAGTCTTGATACCCGGAAGTGTTTCAAGCTCAGAACAGAGTGTTTCCAAGCTTGAAAGGCTTTCCAAAAGAACAGCCGGTTACATTCAGAACAACTGCTTTGACCTTGAAACAACTGTCTCAGAATCCAGCCAGGCATTTCAAATTCAAGATGGTTCAACTTCAAAGGACTATATACACAAAAAGGGTTGGAATCACAGCTGGCCCAGAAAGCAGCAGAACCAGCAACGGTCACTTGGGCCTTCTCGTGCCCTACATTTACCCCTGGGTTGAAACTACCGACTGCCTGAATCTCCGAGGTCACCTGAAAGCAGCTTATGGTCATCTATAAAGCTTTATAAGGCTTATGACCAAGCTACTTACAGGACCACCTACGCCCAAATAGTCTGCTCCACAATTTATGGGTCATCATCACATGTAGCACCTTGTTTATATGGGTCTCTCAATTGAGATGTTTTGGCCTCTATGATAAATTCAGCTTTCTAATAATGGGTCCCACATTATGGAATAACTGGCAAAGGGAAGGGAAGTACAATCCTTCGTTGCCAGAGTGTTCCCTAAGATTTTTTTGTATGCTACTTTAAGGGTTCATATTGAATTTTCCTGCATTTATTTTTAAAGCGCTAATCTTGGTAAGTCACTTCAATATAATTAATTGAATGAAATAGGTGTTTAACGCTTTAGCTTTTCAAATATATGTGGAAACAATTATGTAGGAAAATTAGCACACTGGATATATTAGACATGATACTATTGTCTAAAAATGTAAATGTACTACGTAACTGGATGCATTCACAAGACACAGAGACACAAACACACACACTCACACTCACACACACAAAAACCCATGCTGTCATGCATAAAAAGCCCCATATCAGCAACTCATTGGGTTTAAATTAATTGATAAAAAGCATCAAAATTCTTCCTCTCTGTGTCCTTTACACAAGTTTATCAAGAGGCAGATTTGCCATAATGCTGAGAAGTATTATTTTAGGACTTTTTTTTTTTTTAAAGGCTAAACAAAAGAAATTACATCATATGTGTTTTGTAAAAGCCTTCTTAAGAGGAAGCCTTTTCCACTAGAAACAGACAGCTTGCAATTGTAGTTTCTTTTGGTAAACAGGGAATCCCCTTGTGGCTTCCTCCTCTTGTAGAGCATGAAATTAACTTTATCTCCAGCATGGTGAGCTCATCAGGAGTGATGTAATCTCCAAGAAGGAAAGCAGCAGCCACAAGAATCTGTTTCAATATTTGTAGAACTTGGTAGGCCAAATCGCTCTCTCGAAACACCAACGCATCTGAGCCGTCATGCAAATAATCATTTAAGGTATATTTCCCTGATGTTGCTGTTAGAGGTTTGGTTCCAATGTTCCCCTTTCAATTAAAAGGACAAGAAAAAGCTTTTTGTCTGAAGTTTATTGATTTCCCCTTAAAATGTTTTTTTTTCCTCCCCCTCCAAGACAAAGGGAACATTGGTATGGTTACATACATAGTGGACATGAAAGTTCTTCGGATTTTGATGTTTCATACCAAGTAAGAACCCAGACTCACCAACTCCAATTCATCCTCCTCCGACTGTACTCAGCAAATAAGAGGAATAATAACATTATTAAGAATAGATTGTGTTTCAGAATGAAAGAGTCATGTTTGGGCTTGAAAAGCTGGCTATATTTAGCCTTGCTAGTATTTTAAATTTACACAGAGTATCAGGCATAACAGCATAATTTAAGAAGCCTAAATTAGCCAGGTTGACAAAGATTTTACCTAAGCAAACTACAGTCCTCAACTCAGCATTCCTTTACCAGCCGTTCAAAGTTACAACAGCACCAAAAATAGCGGCCAATGACTCATCCTCGCCCTTACAACCGTTACATCATAGCTACAGTCACATAATCCAAATTTGGGTATTGGAAACTGGCATGTAGTTACAATGGTTTCGGCATCGTGTACAGGTAGTCCTCGACTTACAACCTGCAACTGAGGACAGATTTTACCTTGCTAAGTGAGAAGTCTGCTAAGTGAGTTTTGCCCCATTTTATTTGACTTTTCTCGCCACGTTTGTTAAGGGAATCACTGCAGATGTTCAATTAGCAACACGGTTGTTTGAGTGAATCTGGCTTCCCCATGGACTTTGCTTGTCGGAAGGTTGCAAAAGGGGATCACACTCTGTGACCGTCATAAATAGGAACCCGTTGTCAAGCATCTGAAGGTAACTCACATGACCATGGGGGGATGCTGCAATGGTCGTAAGTGTGAAAAAGTCACTTTTTTCAGTGCTGCTGTAATTTCAAACGGCCACTAAATGAACTGTCGTAAGTCAAGGACTATCTCTAATCACCATTTGCAACCTCCCCAGCTGGCTTCTGACAAGCGAAATCAATGGGAGAAGCCAGATTCGCTTAACCAGCACGTTGATTCGCTTTAAAAACTGTGGCAAAAGGAAGGTCATAAAATCGGATATGTGACTCGCTTAACAACTGCCTCGTTTAGCAACAGAAACTCTGTTCCCAATTGCAGTCGCAAGTCGAGGACTATCTCTGGTGCTATTCTGATACGGAACACTTAATTTATTATGGTTAGAATAATTTATGTTAATTCATGTTAAGCCAATTTGGCAGCTGGCAATCCCAGATTGCAGGGAGTGCTTTAAAAAAAGAAAAATATATATATATTAGTGGATCAACTAAAGTTCTACTTCAAACTTTAATCAAACGGGGATGAATAGCAACAATTGGAAAGTTTGGAGCCTGCTTGGTGAGAATGAGAAAAGCCAATGAAAACGCCAGACAAATGGCACCCTTTCACAGACCAGATGGCTCAAGGTCAAAAGTTAAGCTTCAACGCCCCCCAACGCCCCCCTTGTCATCTGTCTACCCCTTGAGAAAGTAAAGCTTGAAGTTATGAGTCAGTTCTTGGTTCTAGCTCAGATGCTATGCCAACATTCCAATGCCTTGCATAATTCTTCACTTTTTCCTGGGAGTGAAAATGTTATATATGCAAAGCAACCGCATTTATGCTGATAAAAGCAATCGGCTTGTCTCAGTGCAGACCTGAGAAAGGTCCCTAATAGCTATAACCTTGATTATATCCATCAAATTGTTCTTGGGTTAGAATAAGTTGTGGCAAACTTCTTCCCACAAGAGATGACCACTGGCTTATCCAATAGAATTTTTAAGAATTGAACAAATCTGTGTTGCTTCTGTCTAACTGACAGCAGCGTTCTTCAAGATTAAGTGCTGGGAATTGGAGATGGGAAATTGGGGAGGGCTCTGGTTTTCATAAAGTCCTGACTGTGAGTCTGAGAAGCAGCGAGTTGGCTGTAGTGTGAAACAAGAAAAAAGCAGGGCTGCAGATAAATCTGATCTGTACTGGCAGGGGTTTTCTTTGTAGTTTTGTGAATTTAAAAGGAACTTCAAGGGGACAAGCAAATTAATTAATACAAACGAAGAGAGGGGGGTGAAGTGTGGGGATAATTTAATAGAGCTGGATTAAGAAATGTTAGTGCATGTTTTTATTTTAATATATTCATACTATGTTTCACTGGATTGAACAAAGAAAACAGCCTAGGCTGGATTCTGCCTTTGAAGTTAATCAATTCAAGTCCCCTTTTATAAAAGGCAAATGAACAGCCAAGAAAATGAGCAATTAGCAGTAATTCGCGAGCAATTCGCACAAACAAAACAAAGGACCAGAGTGCTTGGATTCTGAAAAAATTAAGACCCTGAAATATTTTTGAAACACGATACTTATCGAGGTCAGCCCATAAAGAATGGCATGAATAATACAAAAATATGGCAGATCTCAGAGCAACCACTAGCAAGTCGTACCCATGTTTACTACTAAGAGCACCTTCCCCATATAAGGTGTTCCCAGAATTCTCAACCATTATGATAAGGGGACAGATTGCAGAAGTCTAGAGTAAAAAGACTTCTTGCCTACAACAAAAAGGGGGTTGGATTAGAAGACCTCCAAGGTCCCTTCCACCCGTATTATTGTATGTTCTAACTACAGGTAGTCCTCAACTTACAACAGTTTGTTTAGTGAAATTACAATGGCACTGAAAAAGGTGACTTGTGACTATTTTTCACACTATGACTGTGGCAGATCTCCATGGCCACATGATCAAACTTCAGAAGCTTGGCAACTGGTTCATATTTATGACAGTTGCGGTGTCTCGGGGTCATGTGATCGGCGTTTGTGCCCTTCGGACAAGCAAAGTCAATGGGGAATCCAGATTCACTTAACAACGGTGGCAAGAAAGATCATAACATGGGGCAAAACTCACAACAAATGTGCTTAGCAACAGAAATTCTGGGCTCAATTGTGGTCGTAAGTTGAGGACTACCTGTAGTTTGAAAGCTTTATATGGATGAATAAAGAAAAGGAGGGAGAAAGCACACCGACTAGCATGGCCATTTCTCCCTGCAAAGAAGTACTAATTCTTAATAGCAATATAGCAACAGCACTTAGACTTATATACCGCTTCACAGCGCTTTCCAGCCCTCTCTAAGCGGTTTACTGAGTCAGCCTCTTGCCCCCAACAATCTGGGTCCTCATTTTACCAACCTCGGAAGGATGGAAGGCTTAGTTAACCTTGAGCTGGTCAGGATCAAACTGCCAAACTGCAGGTAGCCAGCAGCCGGCAGAAATAGGCTGCAGTGCTGCCTTCTAACCACTGTGCTACTACGGCTCATGATGGTTCGTGGTTTGCTGTTGAAGGTACCCTCGAATACGGGATCAAAGCAGCATTTGAGACGTTTTTGTCTGTAGAACTGTACTTTTTAAGCCCTCTAAGAATACAGCCCATGCACAAGTAGTCAAAGGAACACCTTACCAATGGAGGCATCATGCCTTTGCTAGATGGAGGAATGACAACCCGGAGATCTGGTTTGCGACTGTTCATTCCAAGATTGCCCCCACCCGGAGGTGGGGGAGATTTTGTAGGCATCACTTTGCTTAAACTGTTCCCGCCACCGGTGCTGCTAAGCAGGCCTGGGGATGCTCGTGAGTTCACAAAACCGTTTCCTAAGGCGAGAGGTAAAGAAAAAAGGGAAAAGGTATGAAAGAACTATACTGGTGCTTTTGTCAATAAATATACAAACAGGTGATCCTTGTAATTGTTGCTTTGTGAGAGCTTAGCAAAGATACAACTTTAGAGGTTAACTTTGAAAACTTGTAACAGGTTGTAACAGCCCAGGACCTACAACTGCACATCCTTCAAAACTTCAAATCTGCAACTCACAGGAGTAATAATAAAGGAAAAACTAAGTGCCAAAAATATCAGTAAGTAAGGAGAACCAGGAAATGATACATCAGTTCAAGGAGGTGGAACAGTGGGTGAGGAGGATATCCTACTTCTATTTTTTTAAAACACAGTATTTAAAGATTCTTTATTAGCCTTGCCTAACAAATGATCTTTCACACTCTCACACAACCACAGGCCAACATTCCTGCTGGTAGTAGAATTATTATCAGTTAGATCTTGGCTTATATTACCTCTGACTCCTAGGCACTGCTGCCAATAAAGGCTTGCCAATGTGCAAGTCTTGGGACGTCACTTTGCAGTTTGCCAACTTTCTGAAAATCCCCTCTAATGAAAGAAATTTTAAAAAGTCGAATGGGTCAAGGAGGCTGATAGACAGAATGGGAGATATACAAAAGGGTGGGTGTGGGAAAATGCTTGCCTCCCCTGGGATGTTTACACACGGCAGCACAACACACAAGAATAATTGTTGAATAAATGTGGTCACCAAATCACAAAAACTGTTCTCTTTGAAGATACCAACTTTCCTGCTCAGAAAATAAACTAACTTCTGCCATGCTTCCCCCCCATCGCCAATTATTCAATGGTTGAAGGCTTGTTATTGTTGTTTATTCTGGTTTAATTTGGGGAAAGGGGAGAAAAACAAGGGCAGCAGCTCCAAAACAAGCCTTGAAGAATGTGACTGATTAGAGCAGGGGTGTCCAACCTTGGCAACTTTAAGACTTGTGGACTTCAACTCCCAGAATTCCTCAGCCAGCAAAGCTGGCTGAGGAATTCTGGGAGTTGAAGTCCACAAGTCTTAAAGTTGCCAAGGTTGGACACCCCTGGATTAGAGACTAAAAAGTACTAACTGTTGCTAAGTGAAAACATCGAAGTTTAGGGGGAAAAGTACAGATTACAGTAACCTGGAAAAGGTTGACTATGCTGATTAGAAAACGGAGCACTCCAAGTTGCCATGGTACATTTATACATATGTATGCACTATATTGGATCCTTGACCTGCAAATATTACTTTGGGTACTTGGATAAATAAAAATCCCTGTCACTTACTAACAAATATAGGTCCAGAAAAAGTTGGTTTCAGATTTTTGATGTTTAAAAATATTGGCTGATAGGGAAAAAACAACAACTTTCTGTAACATGGTACTGTGTGAATCTTCCCTATCTATGCATCCAAATAAAATCGAGAAAGATAATTTTTTTTTTGTACAGTGTGATATGCAAGCATTCTGGGACTATATTTTATTTAATCTTGCACATGCAATCCAATGCGGGCAAGTGTTCTGTGGTTTTGAAACAGTTTTCCAGGATTAGGGCTGCATTAAGAAACATGTATGCCCTAGGCACTTTTATATTCATAGATCCTTGTTACAGCAGTAATCCAAATTCTGAGTGTTATAAAAGTATTCTCTAATATGGTGCCTTGCAATTATCACCTTAAAAAATGAAGTCATACCAAATTCACAGATTCAAATCATTTCCAAAAGCTGGACAAACACAAGGTTGGAGATGCTTGTCCTATACTGTATTATCATTATATTGAACCACAGCTGTCCCATGTCTGAACACAATGTCTCACACACACACAATGCTCTAATATGGCTTATTTTGTTTAGTGGCATGTAAGAATGTGGCCACAATGGAAAGTTCATGACTTAGCTATTTGTGTGAATCACACACTTGCCATAGCTTGTTCAACATGATGTGTAATGTCACATGAATCTTAATGGTTTTAACAGATTACAGTTAAGATTAACTTCATTTTAGGATTCAGGGGTAATACCAAGCAGTAGCAAGTTGGAGCCAACAGTGGAAAAAAGGAGACAGAAGATGAGCCCAAGCTGTTGAACTTTGGCCTCATAATTTTACGGTGAATTCAACCTATGGCCTTAAACTAGCTTATCTGAGCAAACCGTAGTTATCTACACCAGCAGTAGCCAACAATTTTGGTGGGCCGCAGAGAAATCTCACCCCCAGAGCACCCCCTCCCCCAAAGCAATTAATCCAGGCTGCACAGAAACACAAGGCTGTGATGCCCACATGGCCCGCGGGAACCCTCCCCACCCACTCAATCCTTACCCAGCAAACTTGCCTGCTAAAATTGCTATTTTTCTTTTTTCTGACCATCATCTATTCTGTTGTGCCTGGAGATTTAGATTAGCTAGGAAGCAGGAAATGGTTGGATTTCTTGCTTTCTAGCTAGTCTTTAGATCTTCGGCTCTGCTTTCCTTAGGACTGAAGGTTTGCTTGCAAGCAAATTCAGGGCAGACTCACAGGAAGCAAATTTGAGAGACTGAGTTAGCCGATGGCAGATAGATAGATCACTGAATGATTCTGTGAGCAACTCAATCTGCCTGCTTTGCCTGATTTTGGGTAAAAATTGCCTCATAAAAAAAATTCAATATTTACATACATGGTGTATTGTGAGTTAATTTTATATTATGAGTTTTCTTGCAAGCAAATTTTATGTGACACACTGAACTAGCCAATGGCAGATAGATAGATTTCTGAATGAATCTGTGATTCTGTGAGCAGCTCAATCTGCCTGCCTGCCTGATTTTGGGTAAAAGTTGCTCTTTTTTATAAAAAATTCAATATTTATATAAATATTTTTTATATTTACATACAAGCCACGCCCAGCCAGTCACATGACCACCAAGCCACACCCACAAATTAGGCCATGCCCACAGAACTGGTTAGTGGTCCCTGGGATCTAAAATTATGAGTCTGGTGGTCCCTGAGGTCCAAAAGGTTGGCGACCCCTGATCTACACATTTGTCTGTATATGGCTATTACAAGTAACTATGGTTAATTCAAAACAGAACAAATACCCAGAAAGGCTTTTTTGTGGCTGCAGTTAGAGAAAGGCAAATCTATATTTTTGCACCTAAGCTGTTGCTTACAATGTAAACCTTACTCCCTAGCCCAACCCTTCTTTTTTATGTAGGTTTCTTTGTAACATTAGTATTTTTCTATTTTAGTATGAATTTTAAAGAACTTATCACAATACATTCCAGATTCTGCAAGGGTCAGAGGAAGTGAAAAAACAATAAGCAAACTTACGCAACATAATGTTACTGGATCATTCTCCCCAGCCAATCTCTTCCGTAATTCCATTCATATCTTGTGCTTCTAAATTATGTACAAACCTTTACACTGTTTAACTTTATGGATTCATTATTATTAATCCTATTTTCAATTTCGTGCATATAAACATCTTAACCATAAGGCTACCATTTCATCTTTCTAAAAGCAATGTACAAAGAACCACAATTTTAAATGTCTGAACAACTGCACTGTGCCTGTAACTTAGCAACGGCATTGTACAAATTGTAAATAATCTACCATGTGGAAGAACACACAGTAATTCTCACACTAGTCTAAAAAAGATGGGAATCTGGTCAAACATTTGTTTCTGGCCACACAAACACAAACACTCACGCACAGACACAGAGATGGTTGGACCTGAGACAAAAATGAAGAGTCATACAAGACTGGTTGGCACACACAATCAACTGATAGGCAGTGTTTACATAACACATGCAACTGATTTTTAAGAAATTGATGCTAAGCATCTAACCCCCATCTGTGCTCTCTGTTTGTTATAAAATTAGTTGATGTGGGCAGCTTAGAAAATTCCATATAGATTGAGCTACTGCATCCAACAGTGCAGTTTTTACATATCGTTCCTTAAATTAAATTGTCTCATCATAGCACCCTTCAGGTGCGCTGCTGTCTTTCATAAGGACAAGAGAGACTAGTCTATCGGTGAGCACTTCCTTTAGGGTTTTTACTTAGAAATTTTGTAAACAGAACATATGGAGCCACCTACTAATTTATAGTCTTTTTTTTTTTTTCATGAAATGGAGGCGAACATCAGCTCTCTGAAATTTTGCAGTATGACTACATTTCAACTTCTGAATTTTGAAGGCGCGTGATGTGTGCGTTTGCACAAGGGCTGCAATCAACTGCAAAGCATGGATTACCAGGATGCTACTTTCCCCCTTGTTCTATCTAGCCCCCACCCCACCCCTGAACTCTCCTTATTAGCTCAGTTCATCTTTTGGGGCAGATTTGAAAATGAGCCATCCATCCATTGTTTCTTCCAAAGGTGCATTTCCAAAAGACATTTGGACTTCTTTCATTTTTTGTTTTTCTTGAAAACATTTCACTTCTCATCCAAGAAGCTTCCTTAGCTCTGATGAATGGTAGGGAATAAAAAGTTAGATAGAATCACAGAGTTGGAAGGGACTTCAGAGGTCTTCTAGTCCATCTCCCGCTTAGGCAGGAAACTTTATACCATTTCAGACAAATGGTTGTCCAATCTCTTCTTAAAAACTTCCAGTGTTGGAGCATTTACAACTTCTGGAGGCAAGTAGTTCCACTGATTAATTGTTCTCACTGTCAGGAAATTTCTCCTTAGTTCCAGATTGCTTGTCTCCTTGATTAGTTTCCACCCATTGGTTCTTGTCCTGCCCTCAGGTGCTTTGGAGAATAGCTTGACTCCCCTCTTCTTTGTGGCATTCCCTAAGATACTGGAAGACTGCTATCATGTCACCCCCAGTTCTTCTTTTAATTAAACTAGACATACTCAATTCTAGCAACCGATCTATGTTTTAGCCTCCAGTCCCCTAATCATCTTTGTTGCTCTTCTCTGAACTCTTTCTAGAGTCTCAACATTATATTCTTTGCAGTCATCTGGTTGTTTCCTTTTGGGAAAGCACTCATGGGACACCATGACCTGGATGATGGAGAACTTCCATAGACATCTATTAATTCTGCTTCTTAAGAAAGCTTATAAGACCCTCTTGAGATTCCAAAGGCGGACACTTGCTTTGTACCACGCCAGCTTCCCAGTTTTTATGAAGCTGATATGCACGTGATATAATGGATGGAGAAGAGCGGGCACTAAGAGAACTTCTGCAGAGAAACTGATGGACTTCTAGTTCTCATGAGAGTTGACAATTAACAGGGGGAGAAAATAAAGACAAGTACCCTTCACAGTACTGAGCACTGTGTGTGTGTGTGTCACAGCTGTCCTCCAGCAATAGGAATCACCAAAAATCCATCAAACATCCTCTCACAATGTGTTATTATTTGAGGATCAAAATACAGTACTCTACCCAGAATGGAAACGCTTGCAAGAAAGTAGAGTAATGGCCTGCCTTTCCATTTAAAAGGCCAATACATCACATGCTTACTTTTCTCAGCCAACCTGTTTAAAACCAAAACTAATTCAATACAGCACTCAAAATCACTAATATTATAGCCCTAACTCACTCAGGCATCTACCAACGAGGTTAATTGTCCATTACAATTTTCAGCTAACATCACAAATCTGTTTATACAGGGGAGTACATTAGAAAGAGAATTTGACAGCAATGGATACATCCAATGTAAACAATTGCCTGGAGCGTGTGTATTATTCAGAAGCCTGACCAATACCTGAAGCAATCTCCCATTAATTGCAGGAGGGATTTCTTTGAAGCAAGAGTGCTCATGAATATTTATATTTAGTTTGGTTTATCGCAAGGATTACATCAGTGCACAGAGCTAATCTTTCTTCTGCACCGCCCCCCCCCCTTTCTTTCACACTACACCCGCCTCACTCTTTCCATGAGTATGCAGGCAGCTCACGAGTTAAAGCTGTTCTGCTTTTGCTTCCACACCCAGCGCAATCATTTCCTGAAGCCCTTCTTACAAGGGACTGTCAGTGGAAGAGAACATTTTATACCCTTTCATGGCCCTGTAAGACAGAAGACCTTTCTCGACTGAATATTCTGTGCAGAGCTTTGAGTCAGGCAGGCAGATTCATCTGACAGGCTGCCAGAAAACCACAGCCATTTTCTAGATAAGGCATCATCACAGGAAGGACTCCGAATACAATTTATCCTGAAGACTCAAGATTTGCAGGGATTCTCTTTTCTCTCTCGTGGTGCACGGACTTTGTGAATTGCTTCAGTTGCAGCAACTTCCTCACCACACAAGAATCTGCTTGGAGACAGAAAAGTCTCAGTTTTTCAGTACCTGACAAGATGCTTTAAACAGAGGCACGTGTTGTTAAAAACAAAAATATCCAGTTATAAGTTGAATCGGAAGAACAAAGCATGGGATTTTTCTGCTTAAGGTTGGGGTCCAGAGGCAGATAATGATTGTAAGATGATGTAATTGTCAGAGAGCTTTTTCAAAGGAAACTGCAGTAATCCTTTCCATGCCAGCTCTGTCTTGCACACAAGCCAAGGCCAATAATCTGCACCTTTAAAGTATAAGTGCAAAAAAGGAAGAACGAGAAGAACACAAACTGCACATCTGGATAACTATTTGGAAAATGCAGAGAGACAAGCTTAATCATTCCCCCAAAATGTGCTTTTAACAAAAGTATGTTTGTATTAAAAATAACTCTACTGGATGCATAGCATTTCTACAAATATAAGAAAAATACTTCTTCTCAAAGAAACTTGTCCACCAGGTTAAACCAAATTGCTACCAGTTATTAGTTATCCCAGAAAGAGGTGTTGGCCTCTAAAATCCCAAGCCAAAAATAGGAAGAGCGTCAACTATTTATTATCTTCAATCTTTTTATTTTTTTAATAAAGTTTTATTTGGGTTTTCACACACAAAATACAAGTTAAACATCGTTTTTGAAAACAGCATGGTCCCGGGTTGAACTTCTTTATACAGACACAAAACTCATGCTCCTTTTTGTATTCTATTCCATATCTTATACTATTTTACATTTTCTATATAGTTTTTCCCCTCTTTTAATTTTCTCAATTTTATTTTGAATCTCATCTCAATTCAAATCATTATATTTATCTTTTGTCTGTTCTGTTTCAATTTCATATTATCTTTTCTCATTAAACAAATTTTCTCCTATAGTTACTAATTGGAGTATGACACCTTTATATCTTTTAATTACATCCATTCAACTCTTATTTAAACTTCAATATATACCTTAAGTTTATGACCTTCAATATAATACATAATACATAACTTCCAATCGAATTCTGCTTGATACATTCTTATAATACACACTATATTCTTTAAAAAGAAAAAAGAAAGATTGTAAATATATGTAATTATAAAACCTCATTCCATTCCAGTTCAGTTCTATCAATAATAATCATTAAAATCTTAACATCTTTAACACTTCTTTTCAATTAAATATCATACTTCCTTAAAAACACATATAATCTCCATAATTAATTTTTCCCTTATTTCTCTTCACATATGTTTTATAAATCATTAAATATACTTTTTGTTACATTTAACAAAATGTTAAATTACATTACAAATGTTAAGTTACATTTATTGACAAGCATTCCACTGAATTACAATAGCTATTTTATCAGACATTTTAATCATACATTGTTTCATATTTTCTAAAATTATTTCTGCTTCTAATAGAACAATACTATCTTATGTACCTTTGCAGAATCCCTTTTTCTATTAAGTTCTCACCCATTATCTCTAAATAGGCCCTGTTTCTCTATATTTTGCTTCTGTCCTTTATAACTTCTTTTCCTTTCTTTCTTCCCTCTCATCTTCTCCCTCCCCTTTTTACCCCCTTGTCTCTCTATTTCTAATTCTCTCTTCTGCATTTCCCTCTTCTGTTGCTTTCTGATTTTATACTTATTTTTTTCACTCTATTTTTTTGGGGGGAGTTGTTTTTCCCAATCTTAAACTTTCCATTCTCTTTCCCCCCTTTCCTTTTTCCCCCCCATCTAAGATTACTTGTTCATTAAAGGTGGCTTCTTCTTTGTCGCAATCTTCTTGTTCTGCAGGCATTTCTTGTTGTTTCTCATAATTCCAAATCTCCATTTCTAAAAACTGAAATATGAAGCCAAAAGAACCTCTCCCTTCTTGTGCATCTTCTTTGTACTTTTTAAGTTCCATTTTCAGTTCTTCTAAAAGTGGAGCCATTTTAAACAGTTTTAAACAACCACCGATTGAATTTAGTCGTTCAAAACAATAACCAAGAATCCAGAAATCATCAAGTAATCCAGATAGTCCCGAGTTATATCTTCTTATTTCTTTTTTGATTTTCTCTTCCTGGGGTTTTTGTTACAATATTTCAGTTAGAATGTATCTTTTGGAAGTCTTGTTGAGATTTTGCTGTAAGTTCTTTTTTAATTCCAGGCAGTCTCCTCCCTTCCAGATCCTGCCCTTTTATTCCTTTTCTCTCCTTTCCTGTTTTTAAAAGCTTTTAATTATCCAGAAATCTTTATTATCCCTTTGACTTTTTATTTTCAGCATTAAATGCTTATTGATGTCAAAGTGGATTTTTTTCCAATTTCTTGCTTAAGTCTCTTAGCTGTCAGTATAGGAAAAGGAGAAAACCAAATCTTTTCCCTTTTCTCTCTCCTTCGCAGCTTAAAAATCTTCTTAGGGAACAATGTTATTGTTTTTTAATAGTTTCAATTCCAGGGTACCTTATTTGTTGCATTTGCTGTTTGACCCGGTCAACCAAAACTTTCTCTTCTTATCTTCCTCCTGCACATTCTTTTCCAGTCGAGTTCTTCTTTGTGGTGGCCATTTCTGACCACTACTGCAACCGCCTTCAGGAAAGGGAGTAATGGCCAGCTGAGGAGGAGAGATGCAGCTCTCCTCAACCCTGCAGGCAGTCTCCCCCCTCTTCACCACCTCTACGGGGTGGCTTAGCCCCGAAACCAGCCGGCTCGGGGCGCTCCAGCAGTGCGCACGGATCGAAGCCTCGCAGAGACGAGGTTTTGGTCTGTCGCTGAAGAAGTTCAAACTAGAAGTCACTATTATCTTCAATCTTTTTAATATGGCCTTTCTTATTTAATAATCCGTTATTAAAGTAACATAAAATTCTATAACCCAGCCCAGTATTTCACAATAAAATTGCAATATATTGCTACAATAAAGAAACCTGACTGGAGAGCTCTTCAGCTTTTAGTGTTTCTTTGAAAATGAATTAAAATTTGACAACACCCCCCAGGCATATATAGTATAATCTATGAAATATAAAATTATAGAAAAGAATGCTTTTACAGTTTACAAATATACCCACAGTTAAAACTGATAATTAAATGGTATGTATCATTAAACTGCTTCTCTGATTAAAAAAAAAAAAAAAAAAACAGGCTCCTGAAAGCAATTTGTGCTAAGGACCAGAACAAAATATCAGCATCACATAAACACACATTTGCCTGAATAGCTTATCTCTAGCAATGAAAAAACAGGTTAAATCAGAGCGACTTCAAAAGCTGTTTTATCCATTTGTTGGGAAAAGATTTCTCATGTCATGAAGTTCCAAATGAAATGGCTGTTTCTTAAGCTGTGTTGTTTAGACATAGCATATGGCACCTTTTACTACTCTGTGGTTGATATTAATCGTGATGGATTGTTTCTTGGGGTGGGTGGGTGTAGATACATTATTCTACAAACACAGAAGCTTTGCTCCTTCTGCCAATTCAAGCCAAAGAATGAGTGGCAAGAGAATCCTTCAAACACAGAGCTCTTCTAAGTTGCCCTGGCACGAAAGAGCTATTGCTAAGAGAGGGGAAACATTTTACAGCTTTTGAGTATGTTGCTCCCCTTCCAAAGGGTTGTAAAGTATATGTTAATGATATAAGAGGAAATGATGTTCTTGTCCTTTCAGTTATGGGAAACGAAGGTATTACAAATGAAGGCATATATACCAATTCCAGAATAAGGTTGCAGGATCCTTGTGCTGTGGTGGCACAGTGGTTAGAGTGCAGTACTGCAGGCTATTTCTGCTGACTGCGATTTGGCAGTTCGAGTCTCACCAGGCTCAAGGTCGACTCAGCCTTCCCTCCTTCTGAGGTGGGTAAAATGAGGGCCCAGATCGTTGGGGGCAAGAGGCTGACTATGTATATATGTCTAAGTGCTATTGCTATCTGGGTCACTCACTAGGACCACAGGTTTTGTTTTGCGAACTTTTGAACTCGTGCAGCAGCTCATTCACAAGGAACTTCTCTCTAGCGGTGTGTGTGCTAGTTAGAGGTTCCCTGAGGATGGAGTCCAGCATGAGTCTTGGAAAACTAAACTTTTGGTCCTGGTAACCCACCCAGATTAGATCCTGCAATGAAAATATTTTCTGTTAATGTAAAATAGATGTATTAATTCTAGCTGATTTCTTATTAGAGGCTTGTTTTGGTTTAACTACAATCTCCCTCATTTTGCCAACATATTTCTACATCTATTATCAAACTCCAGTGGCATAATTGCCCCGGGAGGGAAGTCTAGGGGGATATATATGAGCCAGACTGACCTTGCCTAAACTATCTATTTATCGAGCTAGGTCTTTTTCATATGAAATGGCTGAAAACTGTTCCTGCTGCTTTACGTTCCAAGCAAAGACACAGATATAACCAAGTAAAACATAACAGTACAAAACATCTTTATACAGGTAGTCCTCAACTTAAACTATCCATTTAATGGGTCGTAAAATGGGGCATGAAACAACTCTCTTGCTCAGTAATAGAAATTTGGGGCTCAGTTTGAGTACTATCTCTATGGAATTTGCCAGTTTATCTTCAAGTAAGTACTTCATTTCACCTGATTTTAAAATTATTTTTCTTCCTCAAACCTTACAATCACAATTAACTCCTTTACTTCATTCACAAGACTGATGTAAATGTTTATGCTGATTTTTCTGAGGGCAAAGAGGCTGGCAGGGTACCAGGGCCTGAGCACTTTTTTAAAGCAAATTAAAATTACCCTTCATCCAAATGATCAAGGAATAATATAACCTTCCAGGCAGCAAGGTGAATGATGATAGCTGTAAATTGGCAATAGCTGGGGAGGGATAGGAGTAGTACGTGCTCCCTACTCCTGTTTTAGGGTTCATCATAAATAAAAAGTAAGAGCATTTCATACCATGAAGTGGATTTTAAGCATTATTTACTATCAGGGTAACATTCAGATAGGATCAATAGCTAAATGGAACCGGGAAATGGATGTCTGAGTATAGAGTGGGATTCCTTTTCCTTTTGTGGTATTATTATTGTTATTTTACACAGCAACCATATGAAAGGCTGGGTTAGTTCTCTATAATATTAGAACCAATTTGTCTTTCGAATGTGGCAGTGCCTCCTTCCTTTCTACCCAACTCACTCCCAACAGCTGGATGCCAGTGATGTTGGCAGTCATTGTTCATTGGTTGCCAGTTTTGTTCTGGGTCCAACTTTAACTATTTAAAAGGGGAAGAACTGCACTTTTAATGAGCTACAAAAGCTAGTAGAATTATCAGTCCGATTCAGAAGTGTGACTGGCTAATGAATAGTGCAACTAAGAACTCACAACAGACTCCCATAAAGAACATTCTCTTCTTCTCCTTCTTTGATCACTGTGATTTTTCAGATTAGCATAAAGTTCAGCTCTGTAGTGTCTGGAATGTTGTTTAAATTTTAAGCTACAATTTTGAACCCAACAGGAAGTGATAGCTTGTGCAATATGGATGGTAAAAGAAATGTGAGCATATAGGCCTGATACGTCTTCCTGGTTTGTATCACGGCCACCTGCATCATGTTGCCTGGTTGTCATATCATACCAAGCCAAAATTTATGTTCAGACTTTGCTGAATAAAACATTTATTTCATGGCAAATCGTCACTGATGTAATTGTAATCCAGGGTATAGCGCAAACAATAATGGCTGGATTCATGCTAGACTCAAACCAGCCATGTTGAGACTTATCAACATGTATTAACACAGCCGCTATCTTCTGCAAAAGACTACAGCAACTGTAGATGCTCTGATTGAAATCTCACCTGTTACACAAGGATTAAACTACCTAAAATAAACTATTACCCCTCCATGTCTAATTCCTATCTGAGAATAATTCTACTATATATTTAAAGTTGTTGTAAAAATTACCCAAAGCGTATGCAAATACTCAAGGCCTGATTGCTTTTGATGCTTGAATTAACAAATCATTGCATAACCATTTAATGAAGTACAGCTTCAGATATCCAAAACGTTAGTAAAATCAACCAGTTTTATAAAATGCCGGAACAAGCGTTTACAGAATTCCATTTCCCACATCTGATGGGTCAAACATAACCTCAGTTTTACATATATATATATATTTTTCAAAGGACTTCCAATCCTATACATGACCTACAGTAAATACACCGAAAGGCCCATTTCTGAATATCAGTGGCAGGAAGGATCAACCTCCTTCCCTGGAGAGAGATTCTACGCTCTTCATTCCGGGCTAGCGGATCATTCACCACCAAGGGATACTAGGAGTAGGCAAGTAATATTGGCAGCAGGTGTTCGTGCCATCTTCCGGTAATTGGAGAATTGGAACACAGATGCCTCCACTCTGACTGAAGCAAACAGCACACCTCCCCACTGTCAACAAAGTATCAAGGGAAAAAAATGATCACCCTTCAAAGTCAAGCTCACATGAAAGATCACAGATTCTCTGTTTCCCTTTGCTGATCGCTGCTCTCCTTAATTCATATGTACAAAGTTATGCATCCCGTAGCGTGACAAAAACAAAAAAAAAGCCACTGGCCCACAAGAAGCGCTAAACTATCAAAATGAAGATAGGGCAATGTCTTACAAAAGTCAGTGGGCTAAATTTTAAGCTACCTATTTTCTACACACAGATATTTATTTTGGCTCAGGTACCCAAAAACTTGCAAGTCCAAGGCAATCTATATATGTAAAGCCTGCAAACTTGAAATTTGGCACGTACGTTCTTCTTGGCTTCTAGGTACTCACTAAGAAAGGATTTTTCGAAATGACCATCAGAACATTAGTATTTCTGATGCTAAGGAGTTCTACCCTGCCTGAAAAGAAATCTGTTCCAAATGCAAAACACAAGCAGAGGAGTTTCAGTTTTAGTTTCACAGCAGCAACCAGCTTTAGTATAGAACAGTTGAGCTAAGCCACACCCAGGCTCCTTGCTGTCTCCTTCTTGCTCACACAGCAAATACTCTTTCAGTTTCCATGTTTCAGTTTCCAAACAGCCCTCTACTCTTTCACACACTGAGAGGATGCTAGCCAGATGAATGCCAAGGCATGCTGATAGGAAGAGGCAGAATCTTTTCCCCTTATTTTCTTCCCCAAAAACTAAGCCCGACCACAGTTTCGTAGCGAAGCACAGGTATTGAGCTAGTCCTAGAATAAGCAAAGGTCTTCACAGGAAAGAAGCAATTTTGTTGTATGTTAAAGATTTGCTTTCTTTAAAAAGCATGAAAGTACCAGGTAACCAATTAGGCCTTTTGTGATAGTGAAAATACAAAGTTTTAAAACTTACCCACTGGACTAGAGCCAGTTCCATTTGGCACTGAGAGATCGGTGGTAGTCAACATCCCACCTAGTTAAAGAATGGAAAAAAAAATATGTATTACATTCCATCTTATATACCGAACGAGGGTAGCACAAGGTGGTATTTGTTGGAAAGAGTTTATAGACTTATAGAATAAGTCTTACCTGCGCTACCTGTACTTGGGGGTCTCTGAGGACCTCCAGGTGACACATTTCGATGCAATGAAGCTTGAGGAGGAGTTAGCAGTGTGGGATCTGTCAAGGTAGAGCTTGCTGCCAAGGCTGAGGATACAAGAGAGCTCCCAGGGCTACTATAGTTTAGAGAATTGGGGCTGGATACAGGAACAGTGACCGACATTGAGAAGTTCTGCGGAGGCAACCCAGGCTGGAAATGGGGAGGGGGAGGGGAATTAAGTGAGAAAGAAAAGTACAACTTTTGAAATCTTAAATTGTAATCAAGTGTTAAAATACTAGCTTTGATATTTATAAAATACACAGATTATAATTCTTGTTTAATGCAAAGTATTGGCATCTGTCACAGACTACTCAAACGTTTCAAAATTAGTTAAGAGCTTTTTACTTCCTTCAAATTCATCAGTTTAGAAATGGCTTATTCAACATTGCAAGTAGGACATGAAACAGGTTAATTGATATTCACATGTTACATTCAAGCAAATGTTCAATGAAAACATATTGGCTTAAAAAGAAAAAAAGAACCCACAAACAGTAAGTTATACTGCTACGATCAGAAATACCATGCGGATAAAAGTAGGCTAGTCATAAAAATTCTCTAATGTTTTTTTAACAGTTGAACATAAATTTGATTTCATACATTGAAAGTTTAAAAGTTGCTGGGGGCTAATAAACTGTTAGTGTGTGTTATGATATTGTAACAGTATTTGTGTGCGTGTGTGTGTGAGAGAGAGAGAGGTGGGAGAGAGCAAACTTATTAGCTTGTGGAAGGAATGTATTTGAAAGAATGTTACACTAAAGTCATCTACACATAGATAAAGTTTATAAGCCCCTCTATTTATAATGCTCCCTTATGGCTTTCAAATTCTTCCTCAAAACTCATCTTTTGCATGAAGCTTTTAGTCCTTTTAGTTTATATATTTTGCTCTAAGTGCAGCCAAGCATATAACAATCAAGTTTCCCATATTTTTCCTATGCTATATGGGATTTTTGGCATTTTAAGGCTCTTAGGACAGCCATTTTTCTTCCTGTAGTCTGTTAGGTGTTATGCATTTGAAAGGTACCATGTATGATGATGAAACTAACTAACTAATGATTTAATAGGTACAATTTGGATAATTACGTAAGTACATGAATAAGGAATTTACCCTACAAGGTGCATTAGAGAGCCTCCTCCTCTGTTAACAGTTTTGTCAGTTTTATTGATTGATTGATTGATCATATTTGTACAGCCAACCATCTCACTAAAAGCAGCCCACCAAAGTGACTAAGGACAGACCTGTGACATCGTGTTTTTAAACATACATATTTTACGAAGTGACACTCCTTAACGTAAACAGTTCCTTAAACTAAAACAGTGTTATGGATACTCTCTTGGGAAGAAAAAAAAAGAGAGAGAGAATTGGTTTTCATCTGTCTATGGCTCCAGGTTCGCCAGGAGATATACCACAAAGGTTTACATATTTCTAAGTTCTCGTGAGGGCCGGAAGCTTCTTACTGAAATGTACAATTAATTTCCTTAGTCTCTAACAGGCTTTCCTTGCTGCATTCTGCACCAAAGAAGATGTACCCCTCAGTGGTGCGTTTCAAAAATTGTTACCACCGGTTTGGTGGGTATGGCTTGGTGAGCGCACTTTGCACACACGCATACACTTTGCGCACGCCGCCAAACATGCACTGTGCGCAGGCGCAGGGGCGTTTTGATTCACCCCCTGTGATCCTGCACTCTCCCTGCAGCTGCGTTTCAAAAGCAGGACATCAAGGTTAGTATGGGAGCCCAGGTGGGCAGGCCCGACACAGAGTGTCGGAGAGAGCCAGTTCTGTCTCTGCCGCTCATCGCCGCTACCGGCTCAGCAGAACAGGGCCGAATCAGTAGAGTACCACCACTGGTAACCACTCAAACTGCATCGCTCAGCAGAATTTACATCAATAGGATTATAATGATAACCATTTAAGGTTTCTACCTCGGATGGACACACTCGAACAGGTACTTCTGCTTTCCAAGCCGAAGTAGCCACAGAAGGTGGCATCACAAATTCTTCTCATGCACGTAACAAGAGCACAAGGCATACCACAGTACTCACTGCGATTTTATGATTCCGCATCATATTATCAAACTCTTCATTAATTTTTTTATATTTTTCTTCTGTATGTGGCGTGAGCACATAGGAAGTGTCAGGGTCTGGGCTGTCGCACCCTCTGTTTTCCTTCTTGTTCAGAGCCTAAATAATGAAGTTAATAAAAAGAATCAACAAATAAAAAGTAGGAGCCAAGAGAAGTACTTACAGGGCCTCGCTTGAAAATAAAATCACTATCTTCACTTAGTTTGCTGAATCTGTCATCCGAGAGAGGGCTGTGCTCAAAGTAATCGTCAGGATCGGGGCTCTCACAACCATTAAGGCCTTTCTTTCTTAAAGTCTGAAATACAATTGGAAAATTCACACACACAGGAAATACTACACGTGCCATCTTGTCGTCATTTCAACTGCAAAGCTGCATTAAGACGGCACCGACTGTTGCACAGCGACTGTTGAACAGCCAATACTGATTTCTTAACACACTGCAACTTTTCAACATTTGCAACAGAACTATAATTCCCCATCTCCTTTGTGTAATCACCCCATATTTTTTTTTTCAAATTTCCGGCATGCTTTACACACACAAAAAAGTTTAAACTCATTTAATGGGAAATTAGGAGTAATGCATTTCATTAGTAGTAGTGGTATTAATCTGTGATTTAAATCACCAATGAGTGATGAGCATTTCCAGGTGTTCCCTATGCAATTGAACCCATGTCCTAGAACAAGAGTGGGCAGGAGATTGCCTGCCCTTTATCAGGCAGGTACACGAAGGATCATTGTGCTTTCTGTGCTATGATTTTAGCTTCAGGAGATCTCAAGCATCAAACAGCTTGTTACAAGACATTCTGTGTTACTTTTCCCTCTGCTTTTGTTTATTTTAATGCCAAATAAGTCTGAGAACTGGAATGGAAAAACAGCAAGAGAAAGAGGCTCTTAACCCCTTCCTACCTGCTGTTCACCTCACCATTCATAATGCAAACTCTTAGAGAAATGGAACAAGCTATTCTTCTTAATAGGTAAATGAGGCTTCTCCTCGCTTCTGAATAGGTAAATAGGTGATTTCTGAGCTATAATACACTCAACAGAAAGAATGAAGCAGCTTAAACTCCAGGTTCTTTCTCCGTGTAAACCTCTATAGTTTACAAGTCTACAGAATCACTATTATATTGACCATTCAAACATTTGTAATAATCTTTTCATTAAAATTATGTATGTTCTCATACACTAAAGGTAGCTTCTGTCCCACATTCTCCACAATGTCCTGCAAAATGCAATTGTTCCTCAGAAGACAATCATTGTGAAAAGGCAGTTGTCAGCTTGGAAATCACTTTCTAAGCACTGGTTAAAAGCTTGTTGCCAGAAGAGCTACAAGCTTAACATCTCAAAGATATGACAGTACATTCTGATCTCAGACCTCTTTTTTTGTCCTGTTCTGTGAGTCCAGCAACTTAGTTTACAAACCAAAATGCATTGTCAAATGCATTTCATTGCAAGTACAAAGAGGAGTCTGAAAGGAACACAGTATGTCCATTCTATTCACCTTTAAAAAGGAAACCTCAATCTTTTTTATTTTGAAAGGTACACACAGTGTGCTTGCACATTCAAGACAAAGTTTTTGGGACACTGCTAGCAGAAAAATTTCCATTTTTTTACATTTTAGAGCAAAACCCATAGTTCTCATTTCACTATAGCTTGCAATTCTTACCAATAATATAGCAGGGATTAAATATCTTGACTTTTAAAAAAATCTTCAATTTTGTTGAAACAAATTTAAAACTATTAAAACAGTTTTAAAATCTAAAAAGTGTGTGTGTGTGTGTGTGTGTGTGTGTGTGTGTGTGTGTAAATAATACCCCTGCTTCATAACCTTATGGTACTTCTTCAAGACAAGTAAAACAACAAAAACCTATTCACTTTGTGGGACTGTTGCACTTCCATAACAACTTTTAAACTTTAGAAGCTACAGTACATTTAAGCAACATTTGGCTTGGGTTGTTTTTGTTCCCCACCCTCAAGCAGCATCAAAGTGCTCTCAGCATTTCACATAACACAATCAAATTCATGTAAAGATCAGAAGGCACCCGTTAGGAAATAATTCCTTCTCGGGTTACTTGGCATAATATTCTGCCCCTCTCCCCCGCCCTTCTCAGTGCCTTGAACTCCCACTAAATCAGCCCACATTGAGAAAACAGGTGTAGCTTTCACCAACACCTGTCACAGTACTTATCTTGACTGTCTAACCAATCAGGTGGATACTTATATGGCCTTAACCATACATGGTCCTGCAGTCTAAGACTCTGAAAGCTGCTAGCCCTCCCAAACCTCCAACAAGGGTTGGCTGCCAGTCTTTTACTCTGTGATATCAGCAGGGAAAATGCTAACACTACAGTCTGGATTACATTTAACCTTTGCAAATTATTGAATACTATAAATAGACTCAGAAAGCTTCTGGCATTCATAAAGGAATGAATACATTTTGCCCAACATGACCTGACGCTCCAAAACTGCATACTGAGAAAAAGGAAGTTATTGATGTTACAGACTGCAAATAAGTTTTTTTTTAAAAAAAAAAAAAGTTTATATAAGGCAGAGTTTATATACTACTACTGTAACACTGCCACTGCGTTCTTCATTATTCCCCAAGACACATTCCAATCTCATTGTATTGCATGCAATACATGACTGCCCTAGAATCTAGAGGTATTGTGAATTGTGAAATTCACCAATTTGGCTGAAGCATAATTTCTGAACAAAAGATAATTGCCTTCTGTTAACAGTTGTTTTCAGAAGAAAATTAACCCGTAACTCAGTAGGAAAGGAAAAATCTTATTTATCTTCCACTTCTGAATCTGGGCACTTTCCTTTCCAGTCAGGTTCTGGGGTGTCTTAGATACTAATTTTGTGATATTTAAAAGTTTGCTCTTCTAATCTCTTTCACAAAGCTGTCCTGGAGGCTTAATTCAGATAGAAATGTCACATTTTATCACTATTGAGTAATGTAAGAGCAAAACTGTTACTCCTATACGTCAATGGAAAGCAATGGGACAGCTAACATCTAGAAGCAAAAATCCAACAGAATGTGAGAGATAAGCCAGACCAGTTCTCTCTAAGGCAATTTGTCAGAGATAACAGATTCTCATCCATAACAGAGAAGGGTCCTATTTCCTGGAAAGCAGCCTACTTGCGCTCCTTTTCAAGTTTTCTTCTCTCTTAAAGAAAACACAGTGTAATAACTAGGTAAATGAATGTTTCTTTTTGCCAGTCTCGATAGAAAGACAAGTTATCCCAACCATTTCTCAGCTAAGCACAGAAAAATGACCTTCCTATGAAATGCTATACTGTGTCAGGGACACTTACAAGTAATTAAGATTTGTTATCAGAATGGATTGACTGCCCAAGGAAGGCCTATATATGCCATGCCAGAGCCCTTCCCTCGACTCATAAAGCAAGAAACAGATTCTTTGGGAGAATATTTTCTTAAATTGCATCATTAAAGTTAGTCCTGCTAATGCTGCTTCCAAACACTTTCAAATACACAGAATTAGCCACTAGCCTCACACCACTGTACAATTCCAAGGGCTTCCAAGCCCAGTGTAAGATCAGAACTGGTGTCCAAGCTAAAATAATGTAACACTGATTACAGATGAATTGGTTAACAGCTTAGTAGGTTCATAAGCTTGATGAGGTCCCACTCAACCACATATTGCTCCAACCTTATGGCCATACTGCCTCCAAGAAACCAGAAGATAACAGCCATCTCAATATGTGTCTCACAGAATGTTATCATTTTAATAGGGTCATTTAATAGGATCCCCAGGTCACAAGAAACAACAAAGAGCACCAGCATTCCACATTCCAAATGACCATTTCACAAACTCATATACTGTCACTAAATGCTTCGTTTCTCATAAACTCTCACATTGTTACATGAAAAAAGCTAGTTGAAAGGTAATTAGCACAGTGCTTTCTCGACTCCTAATAAGTAAAGGCAATTAAAATTATATTTGATTAAACTGTAGTGATTTTAACTTTTACTATTGCTTTGTTTTTTTTATCTAATTGCAAGTCATAATATTTGCATCACTCGTTTGGGGTTATAAAATTAAGATGGTTATTTTTATTTAACTGCATATCTAAAGTAATAATGGAGGTTTCTCATTTTCAATTTCATGAATAGAGTGATACATAGTATTTTTCAGCAACAGGACACTCTTTGTTTTGAAACTTGACTGAAGCTTATACAATATGTTACATGAAATGTTCTTTTCTTTCAATGTGTAATTTCCATGGTTCTTCATGTAGTGATACTAATGAAATCTGCGCACACCTAAAAAAAACCAAGCCCTTCTAATACTTTTTAAGTAGAGGATATTCCTTCCACCTCTTTATACTTTAGACAATCCACTATATCCACAGCAATCCAGATTAATACTGTGTGCAGGAGACACTGTGCTCTTTATTGGTATATGCAATGTTAAAAAATTGAGTAGTTAAATCCCAGCATTCCTTCATGTTTTATTCTCCTTAAACAGTGGTGTATCTAGCCACCCTGTTGCCTTTTTCTGAGGAACTGGAAGGGAAACCCAAAATGCAAGGTTTGTTTTCCTCTTTTGTAATCTCTTAGGGCATAAAAATCCTGGTCCAACTTCTGCCAACCTCTCTCCCAGGATGCCATTGTTTGGATGCCTGCAATCTCACCAGATATAAAACTCAGTGGCTATTTGACAGGAAAGGACTTTATACAGCTCAGCAGTATCAGGAAAGCTAGCTTTTCTTTTTGTTTAACTCGGTGGTTCTCAACCTTTTCCTCACTATGGACCCCCTTTAAATACCTTTTGGGGCCACGGAACACCAAGTATAACTCAAGATTTAAATTGTAATATTTCTTCAAGCCTTTGTGTGGGCCCAGGTTGAGAACCACTGGTTTAACTGCATCGTTCTGTGACACTTTCAACATAACCAATAAGACCAAGGAGCTTATAGTGGACTATAGAAGGAACAGATCAGACATCCAGCCCTTGTTTATCAATGGAGACCGAGTGGAGCAAGTGGCCAGTTTTAAGTTTCTGGATGTTATCATAAAAGAGGACCTGACCTGGGGTGCTCACATTGCAGCCCTGGTCAAAGGGGCCCAGCAGAGATTATACTACCCTGAGGCTTCTCAGAAAACAACAACTGAATGAAAAACTGCTCGTGACCTTCTACCACTGCACCGAGAGTATCTTAACTTACTGCACCTTACTGTAGGGTTTGCCAATTGCACAATGACAGATAGAAAAGCACTCCAGAGGATTAATGTCATTGCCCAGAAGATCATTGGTTGCCCTCTCCCCTCTTTGGAAGAGCTTTCTAGCTCCCGGTGCCTTAAGAAAGTTCAAAACATTCTCAAAGATCCATCTCATCCTGGGCACCCTTTTTTTTGATTTATTACCATCTGGCAGATGGTACAGAATAATAAAAACAAGGACAAATAGGCTGAAAAGCAGCTTCTATCCCAGGACAGTAACTTTATTGAATTCTAGTGTATGGAGCAATATTAATGCAATATCAGGAGTTTTCAATTCAATTGTATAGAATGTGAAGGATGTGTGTTTGTGTTTATTTTCATAGCCATAATGTACACTGAAGATGGTATTTAATTTTGTCGCGTGAAGTGCAATGACATGAAAGTAACCTAAAACTGTGTTTACTTCAGGCTGGTCCACAACAGCATGTGCACACAGGGATGAGCTTCTTCCTCACTGCTCATTTATATTCAAGTTGGGGTGAGTAGAGTAAGCTGGCACATGTGCTACTTCTTCAGGGTCCAACAGCCCCCACCAGAGGAGGAGAAATGTCCCATCCCAACAAATTTCTTCCTCTGGGATATAATAGTCAAGCTCTGAGATATCCGGATTGTTCCTCTGCGCCATGCGGAGATCCAACTAAAAACGAAGTCGTGGCTTTTTATTCCAATCGCTGTCTCCACATAGGGCTTGAATGGTAAGAAAACATTCAATTACATAACTTGCTCAACAACTAAAATTCGATGGGACTGGGCTATTCCTGTTGCAAATAAGGCATACCAGTCATATTCTTCAGGATATTATTGCCACAGACAAGTTACACTGTGGCACAGAAAAATCATTAGCTTTCCTCCCGCCAACCGATGCAGAACTTCAGGCTCTGCAACAGGATAATTATGGCGTTAATACACTTGTACAGTTATAATTACAAAGAGTAGCTGATTGTTATTAAATTACCATGCAGCTAAACTTTTAGAGGTGAACAATTACTACCGTT
The DNA here is from genome assembly GCF_049901735.1 of Notechis scutatus. Taxonomy (NCBI): domain Eukaryota; kingdom Metazoa; phylum Chordata; class Lepidosauria; order Squamata; family Elapidae; genus Notechis; species Notechis scutatus. The sequence continues at coordinate 13,031,598 of NC_142019.1, forward strand.
ACACTTTGCAAATAATTGGGGGGTATACGTGATCTGAATCAGGGTATTCCTGACTGAAAACATCCAGCTGTGTGTGTATACCTGAAGAAACTATGTACATATCTGAAGAAACACCAAATGTGATGCCTAAAATTCTGCAAACAAAGGGGAAAGGGTATTTACTGCTCTTCAATGGATATTTTTGTGCTTATATCTCATCCAATTCAATCATGAACTTATTGAGATATTACCCTGAAGGAGTTACTTATCTTGTGGACATTGCAAACCAAAACAACTTTAGGGCATCACTTCAAAAAGATGAACATGTGTCCATTGACAGCAATGAAGCAGCTTCTCTTTGGCATGGCAAAAGTCCAGGTCAACTTGTACTCAAAGTCACATTTTATCAGCAGAGTCACAAGACCTCTGAGGATCTCCAGAGGTCTGCTTTTAAAAACTACGAGTTAACCATCAGTGAAAGTGCTGATGCCAATACCACTCGATAATAGCAAGTGTCTTTCTGGAATTACGAATACTACTATTGGAATTATTATGTTGGAAGTAGACCTAGTTCTAAATACAATCTGCACAATAACCCTGGGACACTGCAACCATCGTAAATATGAACCAGATGCCAAGCATCCAAGTTTTGATTACATGATTATGGGGATGCTGCAATGGTTGTTAAGTGTGAAAAATGGTCAAGTCACTTTTTTCAGTGCTGTTGTAACTTTGAATGGTCATTAAGCGAACAGTTGCACATACATATACATTAAAAGCAATGATCCAAGGCATGGTGAAACACAATTCTATTCTATTCTATTCTATTCTATTCTATTCTATTCTATTCTATTCTATTCTATTCTATTCTATCCTATCCTATCCTATCCTATTCTGCTGGGAAACGCATTAGATGGCAAACTGATTATATACCAGTTTGCATTATACCATTTACAATTAGGAACAAAAGGCAGAATTAATTCCAGTCATATTTAAGACCAAAAATAAGTAATCATTCTATGGAATTTTTAAGTACACCGGCACACTTCCAAAGGATTTCTCCATCTTAGCACCACTCCAAAGTCATCATGCTGCCTATACAAATACAAACACATTTTTAAGAGAAACAAATGTGTTGCACTATTTTGTAATCCCTAATTATCAGGCAAGAATTTGACTCATCACAAAAGCAACCTATTGGAATTTAACCTACCTTCACTCACCAAAACAGCTTAGTTTTCTAATTGTTTTAAGAATAAAAACAATGTAGAAGCTTAACCTTCAAATTCTGTTGTTAAATTTATGTCTGGCCATAATACCTAATTCCTGATACAATATTTTTTTCTAACAACAGAGCTTCTCATCTTTTCCTATCTCATCCCCTACAAATTTCTCTATCAAGAAATTTGTGTCTCACAATTATATTAAAAAAATCACTTCTCCCCCAAACATAAACATTAACAGATTTACAGATATCCTGTTATTATTGCACTTTAAAATGCCTTTAATAAGCATTAATGACACTTGTTAAGGACATTCTAAATTCAATAATACAATAATACAAAGCAGTACTTTAAACCAGGGTTGTCCAACCTTGGCCCCTTGAAGCCTGGCGGACTTCAACTCCAGAATTCCCCAGCCAGCAAAGTTGAAGTCCGCCAGGCTTCAAGGGGCCAAGGTTGGACAGCCCTGCTTTAAACCCTCTCTAACAAGATGGTGAAGGGACGGAGGGATGAAGGTCAGTCTCCTTGAGTTAGGATGATGAAAGGTACTATATTGCTGACCTCACGGCCCATTAGACTACCACAGCCATAGTCCACACCTGGAGTGCATATTATCATCCAAAGAACAACACTCTGAAGTTTGGCTGAAATTATGACATAAAGGGTAGCGTTTCACAATTTCATTCCACAATGAGTTTTATTTTTGATACATTCAAGATGGCATACTTTTCCAAGAACTAGTGATATTCATTAGCAAATGTAGGAAAAAAGTATCTTTGTACTGAAAAATATACTGTATTAAATATTCATATTGCACTAGCATGCATATACTGATTTTCAAGACTGCAGTCCTAAAGTAAAATTCCCAAATCACTTAAACAAGTGAGATTTGTCAAAATATTACTTACTGCACTTATAGTAGTTGTAGTACTTAACAGACCACTCATGCACTTAAGATATTACTCTGCATTTACCTGGCTAAAGCTACTAGTAATGTTGATAAATGTTCTGCTATCAAGAATTCCATTATTGTATGATGTATATTTGAAAAGTGTTCAGACTTATAATATACAGAAGGTAGGATTTATTTTTGGAAAACACTACTGCTTTAATTTCATACAAATGCAATGATCAAGTACAAAGGGATTTTAAATCAACCTGGTGTTATACTATAAAAAATAATGATTAAGTCCAGAAACATTTTGAAGGGGTATGATACGACTGAAATTACAGTCAAGCTGTTTGGCTTCAAGCACAAAGAAATTAGAATTATGCAAAAAATTCCATGGATAAGACCAGATAAGGAATATAGCATTTCATAGTTTTACAGATTTTTCAAAATGTATAAGTGGTTATTGGGTGAAAAACTGTACAATGCAGGAAGCCATTTTTATTCTCAAAACACTGCACTTAAAAGAATCATTCACAGTTCCTTTTCTAGGCCATTATTTTATGAAGAAAATCAAGAAAATCAAGAAGGTGGCACAACCAAATTTTATCAAGCATTTAAATGAAAATACTAGTTTATATAAATAGTATATATTAACAAAAATTGCTGTTTATTCAGCATGGTGGGAATGCCCATATATTGTCATATTTCAGAAATATGTATTTAAAGGCTATTTTTTATGCACATATTAATTATCTAGACATTACAAATAGAAATGAAACACCCAATATTAACATGAACTCTATTCCCAATGTTGCATCATTGATACCTGTCTTATACAGCATACATAATCAATGGTGCGCAAATCAGTATGAATTTTTATACCACATACATCAAACTGTGTGAAAGTCAAATGGCATAAAATTGTATGTTCAAACAAGTCATCTTACCACAAGCAGACGTCTATTTTAACACAATGTCACAAGTGTGACATTGAGGAAAAAGTTTGTTGCTGCTGCTTACATGGCAAGACTTTCTGACTTGAACTGGTTAAACTGAGTTACAGAATACTTATTTTTGCTTAGCTATTAATAAAATGCAATGTGTGAATTTAAACCATTTTTCTTTTTTCTTTTTTAAGGAACATGATATTCAGCATTCTCCTAATTACAATATTCAGTATTAAACAAATTAAAAAATCTATTTATACTTTCAGCAGCCTCATAAAATTATTTTCCTTTCTTTCTTTCCAGCATTGAGAAAGCTTGATTGGGCAGAATGGTGTTTACTATAAGATGTGCTAAAGACAAAACTTGTATATTCTTTTTTAACAGCCAACTCAATTAAAACTTATTTTTAAAAAATCCTAAATTCTCTATCTCTATCAAACCACATGTAAGGTTGACTCTTAAATGTAATTGGTGGCTTATAATCAAATGAATACATCACTGTGCTACCCAAAAGGCAATTATACAAAGTCAGCAGGGCAATCCTTACTACAGTTTTGAAGAAAACAACATCAGTTATTTTAAATCATAACATAATTAGGAATTACCAGATAGCTATTGCATATCCAACTTACAAAGTCATGGAAGATTCCCTACATATCATCTCAGCAGTTTTGGACCCCTGGAATTAAATTTCAACTTTGTAGTTTGAGCAAAACCCGTTACATGTCACTGGTTGCTCACTGAGATAAGTAAATTAATCCTAACATATTCCTATTTATTTCTGCCCTGAGAATATCTTATTAGGACAAAAGAATTGTAGCTGCCTGAATGATCATAAACATCACCCAGGCCTATAAAAGACTGCAGTTTATGTAGAACTTGCAAGACATGTATTAAATAAGTATTCAATTCTATAAAACCATAAAAGGATCATTACTATATTATATTTGATCATCAAAAAAAAAATAGAAAATTGGAAACTATCATTTAGGTCATTGAGTTTAACTCCTTCCTCATTGATGGAATCGAAATTCAGGAAATTCCAACCAGAGCTTGCATAGGTGCAAGAACAGGGACCATTTCTCAAGAGAATTGGTTGCCCTGTCACTTATTGTTGAGTGTTTTTCCTGCTATCCCACCAGAATCTATTATCCTGTTCTTTACGGCTACTACTCCATGTTCTGCACCATGGGATAACAGAGACCTTCTGAGTGTTTCCCCCTCCCACCCCATATTTGAAGTGCATTGTATCAGCACTTTTCCCAAGAGCAAGCATTTCCAGTCCCTTGCTTCTTCAGTAGGTAAGATGCATCCCTCTTCCCTCCTTTCACACATAAATTAGCTTCTTTTTAAAATGAACTTACACTCTTGCCAAGTAGTTTCTAACATAGGTTGTCACCTGGGGAAGCAATTTGTGGGAGGCACTTCTGGGGCAGGATTAGCCCTCCATTTCCTGCACATAATAACCTGAAAATTCATGCACACACATAGTAAGTATGCTTGGAAAATTCATATTTCAGCCAATATGAACTGAAACTTTTCTCAAGGGGTAATTTGCAAATGGGTGGCTTATATTGGAACAGTAAAGCATTAAGCCCACCTCTCCTCCCACACAATATGACACAAGTGGGCATACCTGGCCCAACTGGGAAAAGCCCTGGTGAATACCATTTTTTTTTCAAGCTGAAGCGTCAAATGAAGACGGCAAATGGATGTGTGATGAGAGGGAGAAATGTTTTGACCAGCATACATTTTTTTAGTTGGTAAGGCAAATAAACGTTCAGTTTGACTGTAGTAATACTTGATTTATAAGTCAAGGGCCACCGTTTTTGCATTCAAGTTAAAATGTTCTCTGCACTTGGCATTCAATTAAAAGCATGTTAAAAAAAAACAACCCAGTTTTTGATCCTCTGTTGATGGTGCAATTTACTCATGCCCTGGTGACCTAGTGGATGCAACACCTTCTACATGGGGTTGTCCTTGAACACCACCCACCAAGCTTCAACTGATCCAAGACGTGGCTACAGCATGAGCAGTAACAGGTATACCCCTGCATGCCCATGTAATATCTCTTGTTTTGTGAGCTGTAGTTTTGCTAATTTACTTCCAGGTACAATTCAAGGTGCTGGTTGTTACCTATCAAGCCTCAAATGTAGAACTTAAGGGTTGCCTATCTCCCATAACATCTGACTGGTTGATTCAACCTGGTAGGGGTACTGCACTCTGGGCTTCTTTCATTAAACAATGTCATATTTTGGGACCCTGAAAGCCTGCCTATTCTATAGCAGACCTATGCTCTAGAACGAGTCCCTCCCCCCTGAGAAAACTCCTAGAGTTTTCAGATCTGGATGATCTGATTCTGCTGCTGTTTAGGAGAGCCACGAAAACCTGGCTCTCCACCTAAGACTTTGGCAAAAGAAGAGTGAGACCTCTCATTTCATTGCACTAGCCATCTCTTATTGTTTATCTTTTTATGCTTTGTTGATTTAATTGTAATTTCTTTGATTGGTGTGCGCTGCTGAGTCAGCAAGTTCAATAAATTATTATGGTTGCACATATAATCAACCAGATGTTTAGACTGGATTTGGCCAGTCTTTCTATCCACCTATGGAATCCATTCCAAGGACCTGGCAATAAGTAGATGCTATTTGATGGTATTAAAGGAATCACTGCAGGATGCAGTATGAAGTAATTTTTGCAATTGACTAATGGTGATTTTGTTAATGCTGATGATGTTCAAGTGGTGTTCCAGATGTTATGGAATTGCACCTAAGCCACCCATGACCATTGTGCTATCTTTGCTATCTTTTGCCACAGACATTCTACTTTTATTCGCAGGTCTGTGGATTTTGCTATTTTTTTTTTCAGTTCTTTCTTTTCTATTGTGCTGTCTCCAGCCACCGCAACATCCACTATGCAAACTTTTTTGTCTCTGGGTTAACATTATTATGTATACAACAATGTGAAATCACAGCTCCCAATTCTTAGGTATCGACTTCTATCCAAGAACCTAGGATGTTATAATATACTGGCCCAGAACATGTGCTGATCCAAGCAATGTGGCCTTTTGTAATTGACAGATGGAAATTTTGTCAATGCACAGATTTCCTAAGTGCTGTCCAAGGTATTTTGGGTACAGCACCCTGGGTGTTGATAACCACTGCGACCATCGCGATCAGTTTGAGACAGTTGCCAAGAACTGAATCATAATCAGCTGTTGCGGGGGTGGTGTAATAGCTGGAATTTCAAAGGCTGGTTGTGAGTACCACAGTGCCAATGTAACTTCGAATGGCTGCTGCATTAGTGGCCGGGAAATGAGGGCTACCTCTACTGTATATGTGGATTCTCCTTTCACTCAAATGTGTGCCCTGTTGTAAAAATGGGGAAAGGCAGCTGATCTGGAAAGCTAAGGCAACAAATCTGATGAATGTCTCTAGAATCTGGATTCTACTTAATCCATGTTCCCCAGGAACAACAGTCTACCTTAGTTGGTAAAAATACTCCTTTCCTTCCTTCTTTCCTTTCCTCCCTCCCTCCCTCTTTTCTTTTCTTTTCCTTTCTTCTGGTGCTGCAAACTTTGCATGTGAAAATTAACTCCAATATCATAACCTAAAGCTATGCATTCACAAAACAGTGTTCTTAGCAGTGTTAAAAGGATCTTGCTGCTTTTATCAGAATGATGAAACATGTATCAACTGATCTGTTCCACAAGTTCTGCCCTTCCATTGCCCTGTATGCAAGGTTGCAACTCAAACAGAAAAGGGCAGGGCTGATCTGGCAATGCCGCTTTAGCTAGGCTGCCCTCTGACCCCTTGCCTGTGTTTACAGATGCCACCGGGTGTCCTATCCAAGGATGCCAAGAACCAACAAGCCAAAGGTGCAATGGAGGGAAGAGGCAAGGTTTGCCCAGAACAAATAACAGGAGGAGCTTCCACAGCTTGTTCACCTGCTCGGATCTGAAAATTTCTTTCTACTGAAGATAGAAATAGGCAGGAGGCATATTTTGCAGGCAGCAGGACTTAATGTACCTAATCTAGGCTCAGAAGCTAAGGAAATCAAGAGAGGCTACTGTCTGGATAAGAGCCTATCAGAGCATCCCAGAACTATTAGAGTTAGGCAGGAACGCATTTCTCAAGAAGGCAATAACAAGCCACTTGTATACTGTGCCAAGAAAACTGCATGAACATGTCCATGAAGTCATTGCTGTCAATCTTTTTATTTTAGCGATTAAAAAAGTCAAGCAGGAATAGCCGAATCCTACAGTGTGCCCAATATACTCACAGTAAACTAGAATTCATTACAGAATTCTTTGCTCACAAGCTTATGCAAATATATTCACATATTGGGGGGCGGAAATACACTGGAAGTAGCAGAATGACAACCTCTAAAGCATTCAAGGTTTTTTTAAAATAAATAAATAAATAAGTCACAGTAAAGCTCATTCTTTCATATGTGAGTAGCAGTTTTTTTAGAGTTGTATGTCCAAACAAGGAAGTAGGATAATGTTTAGATAATTACCTGAATTGTGTCAATTTAAATTAAGTTAAGGAGTTATACTGAATTTGTCATCTCTTCACAGAAGATAAGCTTCTAGCAGAAAATGACATAATTATAGCACTTCCTAACTAGACTGCTACTCACCAGGAATAAAAATAAATTATAAACATAGCTTCACAGCATTATTCTTAAAATGCATCATGCATTCTTGAATCAATTTCAAAACTCTAAAATAATAAAAAGATCCCCAAAATAATATATCTAATAAAACACTTTCTCATGGACAATGAATTCTGCTTTGAAAGAACAGATCTGGCTATCTTGATTCATATTCTAGTCACAAACGAACTCGATTACTACAATACGTTATCTAGGGCATTTCCAAAATACAGCAGTTAAATTCCATTATGGATGAATGGTAACACTGCTGAGTGTATTTAAATTAAAATGCTATACACTAGTCTTAATTTCTGAAATTTTGATACATTGGATATGTTTTATTCAACTCAATTATAGGAGGCAACAAACATGAAAACATCAAGAATTTTCAGTGAGATTAAAAAGGCTCTCCTACAAATTAAACCTCATTATAAAATTAAACCTCATTTCACCTAATATTTCTAGGATTGCAATGACATAAAAGGATTGCAGTGACATGAAATTCAAACATCTCCCAACAAACAACTTGTTTAGCAGATCACTTAGTAAAAATCTGAAAACCCTAACTCTTCCCAATTGACCAGTTATTGTAATTGTATATTATTGTTTGCTAAAAACATAATTATGTCATATCCTTTTTCTATCAGTCTAGGTAGGAAAGTAAACAGTATCCTGCAACCTGGCAGCAAAACTGAAACCATGATTCTGATCTTGCTATACTGGAATCCAAAGAAATAGTCCCATTCTTTGAATACCATTTTCTTTTGTGCTTAAAAACTTTTGATTTATAGTTGCACAGCTGCTTGGAACTCTGACATCCATCCTTCATCTAACAACATCAACTATCCAAGCAACCTTGTAAATGATCCAATGGATGGAGTCCTTCATATCCCAGATTTTTCATGATGCTGGCAAAATCCCAGCCACTGGGAAATGTAATTACAAAGTTATATAAAATAAGGTTTGTCGAAGGTCAGTAAAGTGTTGCATTTCATTTCATTTTAATCCACTCACTATAATTTGTTTGGAACAAACACAGAATCCGTACCAACTGTTCACTACACTCACCGATTTTCAGGGAGGAAATGTCTTTGTGAGAAGTTCTCAACATTTTCTGGAAATATTAAGTGTGTAACAGATTGGCCTTCCTAAACAATAACAAGAGTGGTGCTTTGCTAGACCTATTTTTACCCCTTGCCATTTCTAATTGTAGCTAAACCTACTATGAAAGAATATTAACTTCTAATACACAAATGAACCAAAATATGTTGATTTAGTATAAATAAACATTTTTCAAATGTTTATACTAAATGCATCCCACTCTACTCAAAACTTTATAATTTTTTTTTTTGGGGGGGGGGGGGGAATTTACAATATCTTCCCAAATTAAGTCAACGACTGCTGAAAATTTAATATGAATACATTCAATAATGTTAACACTTTTGTAAGCTAGGAAGAAAGATTAATGTTCATAAGAGCCTTTCAGACATCTAACAGCTATTCTTTCTTCAAGAAGAAATTCACATGAGTGAATTGTTTTCCTGAACAAGATTTACATCCTTAACTAAGAAGTTAATCCCTGCATATCATCCAACATGTTCCCAGTTCTACATGGTTTTTAAGGTTAAGCCTCCTTAAAATCAAGCTCAACTACTAGTGACTTCATAGATCTGAAGTTTTCTTGGCAGCAATACAGAAGTAATTTGTCACTGTCTTCTTCTGGGAAGATTTTTTTTCATCTTCTCAGCAGAGCCTATAGAGAGTAGTACCTATAGTATCCTCTGAAAATCTCCTGCTGAAGTATTAGCCAGGACTGATTGGGCTTAGATGCTTATACCAAACAAGGTTAGCCAACTGCTGCCATCTGCTCCATTCAATCACATGCTCACATCTTATAGATGTGTCATTTTCCACAGCATTACCTTTAAAAAGCTATCTCACCAATCCACAACGGGGAGGCCAGGAGGAGAGGAAACCCTTATGGGGGGGAGGGGGGAATGGGGGAGAGAAACCTGAAAGGGAGAGGACACAAGGCCGAGGAGTTTTTAACAGCCTGAACAAAAACATTTTACTGCTACACAAGTAGCTTTTCTAATTTAAAAATAATGAATGTTTGGTTGATTTGTAAATAGGATTATTAATAAGAAAAAAAGAATCCATTTCAGAATGATCATAAGAATTAAATCGGTTTTTGTTTTAGTTACACCATAAAGAGAACAGCTGATCTGTGGGGCCTACAAAAGATCTCTGATTATTTTTTTTCATCATGACTGGGATTCTGTTTAAGTAATATACAAAGAGAATCTTATGCAGAAACTCACGCTCACCATACATAAGAGACCACTGGAAGCAAAACAAGTTTGATGGTTTTTTTTTAAAGTCCTGCAGATATGAAGAAAGGAACGAACCTTTCTTTGCTCAGCTCAGTATTCTAAAGACCAGCACTGATTTTGACTTTCTATCTGCTGGGTCCAGACCTCTAGCAAGCAGGACTAGCAGTGGGGTGTGGATTCGCTTTTTTCTTTACAGATGGAGAAGGATGTCCTACCCAATCTCCCATTCAGTTAATAAAATGGCCTTTAATTTATGAACACAAAAGTTTTGATCAGCCAAAACCATTACATAATGTAAGACTACATATAGAGAATTATCACATGCCCCAAAGTACTGAATATTACTTTTAAATCATGAAATCATGCCTAGTATGTACACCATAGCAAATAAGCTATTTCAATCACTATAGAAGGAATGTGTCATTAAATATATTGTGGCAGAAGTATTCCTGCAAAAAGGAAGTTTGAAAAACTGACAAATTGGAGGACAACACAAAATATGGTAATATGTCCTGAGAAGCTTCCTTTTTTTATGTACTTTAAACAGGCCTTTCTTGGAGACAGGAAACAGATTAAATATCAATCAGTGCTTCTTAAATCTCAAGAAAAATCTAGTCTAATTTTTGTAGAAACATCTTAGTTCAAGATGTTGTGGGGTGTCTTTTTTTAAAGGAAGAGTAAAATCCATCTAATTACACACATACTTGAATATGGAACATAATGCATTTTCTTTGCTGTATTGTAGTAGGCAAACTGCGCTATTATCACTTGCAAGAATTAAAAAATGGACCTCGAATTATTTGGAAATTCTGCTTTGAAGTACTGGCAGTTAAAGGATGTAGCCAGAATTAAAAACTCAACTTATTATAGTTTTTTATCACCAAGAATGAAAGAATTGGAACTAGAGAAGAGATTCCCCAGATCTGTGGAATTATATCGGACTGTTCAGGTTTTGAGCTTCCTTAAATCTCCCCTATCTCCAAAAGTCCAATTTGTTACCCCAAGTGAATATTGTTAAAGAACCACTAAAAGTCTCTACTTACTTAAACTCTGCTTTCAGTAACTTGAACCTGGCCAAATAAATCTAAATCTAAAGGCTAATGTACCTGACTCATCTCCTGGATTGTTTATTTAGGGGGTGTTCAAGATGATGATGATGATAATGACAATGATTTGTCTTTTTATATGCCACCTTTCATTCAGAAGGTGACAGCAGCATAGATAGCACTTCCATTTATCCCACAACTCTGTAGCTAGGTGGGGCTGAGAGAGACAGAGTGGCCCAAATTTATCCAATGAGGTTTTACCTCAGAATAGACTAGAATCAGGGTTTCCACCCAACTAATTCAACACTTTAACCACTACACCAAACTAGCAATGAGAACTGAAGAGAACAATGATCTATCTTGAAATAAATACCACTTATTAATTTAATATTTAATACAATTATTATACATGAAGTAGGGAATGGGTAATCTGTTACCTCCACGATATCCGAGTTAGTTCTGCTCTCATGGGGTTCATTGTATTCTGTGTATTTGAGAAGAACTTTGTCCATATCAGTGCTGGCGTATTGAAACAGCTTGTTAGAACTGTTGAAAATTATGAGTGCTATTTCACAGTCGCAAAGCACGCTTAGTTCATAGGCTTTCTTCATTAACCCGAACTTTCTTTTCGTGAAAGTCACCTAAACACAAAAGGGGGGAAGAAATATTTCAACTGGATGTATTTAATGGCAAAGGTCTGAATAAGTTTCCAGAACAGCTGGGCCCACCAGACTTTTCAGGTTACCTTTTTTCATGTTAACAGAGCATCTTTACAGGATATCACAAAATTGCAGTTTGGAATCTATGTTTCAAAACTGTACAATTCTTGTATTATATAGTCTTAATATTCCAGAAAAATATGAACAAACTGTCTTTTAGCATATGTGTATGTATGTGTGTGTACAGGTGTGTTTATATATATATATATTCTTTTTTGAGAGCAGGCATCAGAATTTCTTTTTTTAATGGTACTTTTTTAATGGTGTTCACAAAAGAAAGTGAAAATCAAGATTATCTTATCATTGCCGAGATAGTTTATTCTATATATCTATTATTTTTATCAACAGAGAAATTGATTAAAAACAGAAATAAGTGAATACACATAGACACAAAGTCAACCATGAACTTAGGATGTTCTTCCCAAAATAGACCATAAAATATTATTAGGCAAAATATTATGATTGATGATTGATTAATGATGATGATGATTATTATTATTATTATCATTAGGCAAAAAATATCATCCTTCAGAAGTTGTGGGTGCTCCATCACTGGAGATTTTTAAGAAGAGATTGGATAACCACTTGTTCTCACCATCATCCAATGTTAATTTGTGCTGCCCCCTGGAAGAAATACATAATTTGAAAGCATATTCTCTAAACGGGAAGGATCTACTTGACCTCTACAAATATTTTTCATTCCTCTGGTATTTTCTGCTGTGTTTCCCATGCCAAGAAGCTTGTTTGTTTGGGGGGGGGGGGGATAACATATAATCAGATAAACATATTAAACAATTTATTACTTATAAAAAAAACACTGAAAACATATATATGCATGAACAGCACAGAAAGAACATAATGTTACACAAAGGCAAGGAAGAAAGCCTCTGACTTTCTGTGTTGTCTATTTCTCTAAGGATAGTCCAGCAAATTAACACACATATAAATACTGTAATGGAACAATTAGTTATAGACTAGACCTGCAAAATCACTGGGAATATCATACTTGGCCTCAAGCAATGACTTCAACAGATTTTAGGTTTCCATAAGTAAAATTGCATAATTGGCTGTGCAACTCCAAGGCAGTGTATTTGAGAAGAAAAACCACAACATTTCCTTCTTACTTGTTGTCATATTTGATTTTTTTTAAAAAAAACCAGGAACAATATGGCTCAGTACTTTAAAGCAAAGAAGCTGCTCCATCTGTTTTTGGAAGGATGCCCATTATCTAACAGTGACAGATTGCTTTAATGAACAGTACAGCTACAGAGTAACAGTTCATGCAGTGACCATTCAAACTTATAGCAGCACTGAAAAAAGTGGTTTATGACCGTTTTTCATACTTACAACCATTGCAGCATGTTAATGATCATAGGATTAAAATTCGGATGCTTGGCAATGGGTTCATATTTATACATTCACATTATCTTGATATTATTATGATGGTTGCCATGTCTTGGTGTCATTTGATCCCCTTTTGCGATCTTCTAACCAGCAAAGTCATTGGGGAAGCCAAATTCATTTAATAACTGGGTTACTAACTTAACATCTGCAGTGATTCACTTAACAACTGTGGCAATAAAGGTAGAAGAGTGACGCGATAGTCACTTAACAAGTGTCTCACTTAGCAACAGAAATTTGAGGCTCAATTGTGATTGTAAGGCAAGGATCACCTGTAATAATTATTAAATGCTACTCTAATGTAAAAGCAGGTACGTGGGACTGCTCCAGGGACAAATAAAGCTCGGCAATTCCCATAGGACTACAGAACGTTTAATGCAAGAATACGAGTTTCAGAATGATAAAGCAGTTTTTCATGTAAAGCCATCCATTTGCTCATTCTTACTTCCTTCTGGGATACTGGCCAAACATGTGTAATAAGTGAGATCAAGAGTCAAATAAAGCACACAGATATACACATATCTGGCAGTTGTCCCAAAAGTGAGTTCACACAGCTCTGTCAGGAAAACATTCCTAGAAGAGATTATTTCGCTGCAAATTGCACCAGATAGGAAGTCTTGTCAACCAAATACTTTAACAAGTAAAAACAATTTAAGGACATAGTTAAAGCATTTGTCCTGTTGGTGAATTCGTCTGTATAATTTAAGATAATAGAAATGAACTCCAAAATGGATGGATAGATGGATAGATAAAGTATGCGCCAGACAGAATTCCTGCCAGCAAGCCTGCAGGACTGTTTAGTATCTTATTCAAGTTCCCAGTTATGGGTTTTCTTTTGAGTCATCAGTCAAAATCCCATCTCCAACTACTTGACGTTTAAACTAAAAAGGCGGCAGCCATTTCAGCACAATTGTGCATAGGCTGCGTGTTTGTTCCCAATCTACCATCTTTCTACCTTCCTCAAGTTACTTTTTACCTACAAAAGAAAAGATACTGGGATCTTTGTAATTTCTCAATGTAAGTAGGAAAGGGCTAGGATGAGAAATTAGCCTTTGCAAAACTGAACAAGTCACCAAGCAAAAGGATTCTAAGCATCTGAAAATTGGTGCTTTTCAGGGACATTTAATTGGTTGTGCATCTCCCACATAAACCAAAGTCTAAACATACTCCAGTTATAGTTAAGAGGTTTACATGTTCACAGTGGATCTGTTCCAATAGCCATTTTCTTGCTTGCTTCTCAGAAACATTACAAAAATGTCACCAGAGTTTTAATGTCCAAATATTGTTCAGAGATATAGAATTATAATATTTTTATAGTGTACAGACCTTCCTCCAAATAGCTCAGGTGATGGTGCACAGAACCTCTGCTTCCAGTTTACTTTCCCGAAAGCAACTGTATCATATCATAATTGATTTGATTATTTAATTAACTGTAACCAGATACAGAAGTAACTCCTTGAAATGCTACATAATGACAAGAAAGTAAATTTCTCAGATTGAAACTGTTGTTCCTTTGTGTTTTATCAGATTGAAACTTTTTTAACAGATTGAAAACTCCCCAGGACTTTGTTTATGCTTCGCTTTGTTTTTTACCAAACATACTAAAAATATAGTTTTCCACAGTCACTTATATCTGATCCAGTTAAAAATGGAACTAAAAAACACTTACTTAGAAATGACATTAAAATAAACCGGTCTATGAGAAACACATGCAAATACCTAGAGACAATTTTGTTTTGGAGCTTTAGAGATAAAAGATAGAAACAATGATAAAATATGATTACTGGCAATCTTTTAGTAATTGTAAGATAAAACAAGACTCATTGTTCTAGGAACAGGGTTAGGATTGGGAGACAAAGAGCACAGGAAAGGGAGTAAACAACAATAAATTGGGATAATTTGCAAGGATGGCCAAGAAGTAGCTTTCTTGAAAACAGTAAGTCAAAGCATTCTGTTTATGCTGTCCAGCGATTAATTTAATTCTAAGACAGGTCCCTGCACATCACATTGGACTAATCTGTAAATTTAGATCACCAAACTTTCCAACATAATTGTAAGCATGGTCAGTGCAAGCTCTGTTGCAATGAAAACACATGAAATCTACACAGTAGGGAAAAAAACAAAGGTTTAAAAACAGATTACAACACCTTTAGAAATGTTTTCAAATATTATGAGACTAATAAAAATTTTTTGGTCCACTACATAAACTGATAGTGATCTCTAATTCTCACTTTCAGAAAAGTGATCACTCAATTTTCAATTCCTGGAAATTCCCACTGGTTCTAAAGTCTATCTCTAGAGAGCTGATATGCCACGTGTATTAAAGATAATTAAAAGATTTTATTAGGAGGTCTACAAGCCAAAGTAAACATTAAATTAATCACTCCTAATGGGGCAATGCATCTTTCTCTCAATACTTCTCGATATATAGTGGGGGTGCAGAAATTGTAAATGCATTTATTCAATTTAGGGACTGTGAATTGCACAAGTGTTTGAAGGAATACCATTCAGTGCTTAGATAGATTAATGTATGAAGATGAAATCTTAATAAAGCAAAGTATATGATCTGATAAATCTGAGATTTGGTGGTTTGATACTCAGCTTTGGAAACATTTCAGTTGAAATACTCATCTTATTTAAAAGGCCAATAGCCAGCTTAAAGACAATAGGTTAATATAGAATTAATAAAGTGGGTTAATATTATACATAAATAATACACACATCACAGAAATTGATGAAACAGACTAGAAACCTTTTAAAAATATCTGGGCAAGAACAACACAACAGGGTTCCTATCACAGTATAAAATCATCATAGTCTGTAATGAAAGAGAAATGAAAGAGAGATTGTTGCATAGTTCATCATACCTTTCTACCCAATCAAATATTTTTTCCAAAAATGACCAGAAATATTATTGGATATACATTTGGAATAGAAATGGAAGATTTCAAATGTTAGAAGTCAAGTACTACAAATGAAAAATCAACTAACTAATCTCTTTTATAGTTCCATCCCACAGAAAGTGCTGTCTGTCACACGCAACTCCTAATTTCCCAACAGGCAACTGTGGCCATTAGGAAGAGTGAAGATAGATACAATTACTAGTTCTTCCTTTTCTATAGCTTTACTAAGCCTAGTATCCTTAGCTGCCTTTACTTGTTAGAACTGTTTGCCAGAACAATAGTTCTAAAGGATACACAGAAACAAATGACTTAGTTGGCTGCTGCCACATGATTTTTAACACTTTATTTTTTGCTACTTTATTTCTTTTTTTCCCTATAGAACACAATATTCTGCAACACCCACCCACATCTGCTCTGTCAACAAAGGAGTATGTGGAAGGAACCAGATACTATTAAATCAAGTTTCTATCATTTTAATGGTACAATTATTAATTTTAAGATAGTATGAACCTGCTCTCTAGATAGACCAATGAAAAATAATGTAGTCATTGAACACAAGCTTACAATTTAATAATAATAATGCAATAATTGTGCAAGAAGATTGCACAAACTGATCATAAACCAGAACACAACACAGTTGCCAAAATGATTCACTGGAACATCTGTAAAAAAAAATCAATAATTAACTTACTGAAAAAGTAGTCAAAACGAGATCGTGTGGGGTTTTCAAGTACAAAATCTTAGCTCATAGCACAACAGATTTAACTGTGGTTGAAAAGTAGTAAGTATGGATAATTAATATGGTAATGGGCAGGGAAGAGTAGAACAGAAGATACTGTAAAGAATTAGATAAGATCATAAGTATTCATGGTATGAAATTCAGAATTGAAAGATTATGGCATAAACCGGCTGTGATGTCAGGAAGATCAGAAAACAAGGACAATGAATCATGCCCTTTTATCCAGATTCTACTACTTATGAAAATAGGTGGATATGGAATGTTGAAAGTACACCAAACCTTTAGGGGGGGAAAAAGGTATTGGAAGAGTATCTGAAGAAAAGTGGGGAAAAATGGACCAAAGCTAGCACACTATGAAAGTTTACTGAATGCCAGAGAGATCAAACTGGCTTACGAGAAAGTCCAAAAGAAGAATAGAGACATGGAAAGGCATATTACATGGCCAGTCCATTAAAAAAAGAAGAAGGCAAAGCAGATAACAAGACCTGGCAATGGATACAATGGATAAAAGTAGGAAAGTTAAAGAAAGAGACAGAAGGGCTAATTCTGGCTGTTTTAAGAACAAACACATAGAAAATCAGAATTGAGAAGATAACAACAGATAATGAATGCCGCCTCTGCAAAGAAGCTAAAGAAACAATGGACCATCTAGTTAGCTGCTGCAAGATCACACAGACTGATTACAAACCACGGCATGATATAGTGGCAACAATGGTACACTGGAATATCTGCAAGAAATACCATTTGCCTGCAAGCAAGAAATGTTGGGATCACAAAATAGACAAAGTAACAGAAAATGAAGTAACAAAAGTGCAGCTCTGGGGCTTTTTTCCTTTCCAAAGAATATCAGAATTCAAAGAGATAAACACTGCAGACTTAATAACTGTTGATAAGACAGACAAAAAAGTCTGGGTAATAGAAACTGTAATACCTGAAGACAGCAGAAGAGAAGAGAAAGAACTAGAGAAAATAGCAAAATCAAAAACCTGCCAATCAAAATAGAACAACTGAGGCAAAAGAAAGCAAACATAGTAACAACAGAAAAACAGACTTCAGTGCAATCTGGAACATCACCATTGGCGTTGACAACCTCACCATTAGTCATTTGTAAAAGGCAGCCTTACTTGAAACAGCTTAAATCCTGTGTCAATACATTTAACAACATCAAACAATAACTCCGTATCCCAGGTCCTTGGGAAGGACCCAGTAAGTGGCTAAAATTGCCAAATAGTAAAGGATGAGCATGGCTACACCATTTGTTGGCACCATTTTGCACAAGGCAGTAGGTTACTCTCTCCCTGGATTATAATTGCATTTTTGCCTTTCTTATGAAAGGGAAGTGAATGACATAATTGGCCATCACAGTAATAGAATGGGATGCTGCAAAGCTTCCCAAACTAAGCAAAAAGAGACTGTGTGTCCAAGCTATGATTATCAAAGAGCTTTAAACAAAGAGATGTAGGTTAAAGAAAGAGCTACAACTTCTAACACTGCTCAGAGAAATCTATGATTGAATGCCTGCTTCAAGTAATTGACAAACTTTTATATATAAATCTGTGTTATTGAGTAAAAGCCTGTCACGTGTAGCTCTTCTAAGCACATTCCATTCCATTCCAGTGCATTGGAAATATCATTATAAACCCACTGAGTATTCTATATCATACAGGGAAAAAGAAGTCTTAAATCCGAATACATTATAGATAGGTTAACACAGGGGTTCTCAAACTTTTGCAATACTTTGAACCTAAAAAAAAATGATGAATGAGTTTGTGCAATCCTCACAAATAAAGTTAATAATAACGTTAGGCTTAGGATAATAAGAAATAAATATATCACCAAATAAAAATACTTTCATCATACTTTCTTTTGTAGCTCCTGTCCATGATGGCTATCAGGGTGAGGTTGTAGGGGGAAAGCTTGGAAAAGTAGTCCTTCCCAAAACATTTACAAAAGTGAATGCCAGCTAAGTATATTACCAAAGAAGTATCGTTTCTCACCTGTCTGTTCCGCTCATCCATTATTCTTGTAATTTGTATTTTCTTCCTCCCCATTTTGTCCTGTTTCTCTCTTTATATTCCAGAACCACGGAAATAAAAGGATCCACAACCTTGTATCCTAGCACATGGTAGGCATTTCTCTTCTACAACTAAAGCCCAAACACAGAACCATGCACGGTGTTGATTTAGAAATCTAGAATTAAGAAAAGAAGAAAAACAGTTTAAAACACGTATTTCATATCAGTAATGTTTCTAACATTAGTGCTATGCATCTTTCCTCAACAATCAGGTGAACCTGGAATAGGACTTGCCTGTTTTAATGTGTTGCATTCTCATTTATGTATGTTGAAAAGCTCTATTTCCAAATTAAGTGCAAAGCATTAGACAAGTCTATTATATTGCCTTGTGAATTCAGTCCTTTAATGGTTAAATATTAAAGCACTCACATCACATAGGTGTAATTCAGCCACAAAAGCCATATCGATGTTGCAGTAATCTTTCAATGCTTTATGTAAAAAAAAATAACAGATCCTTTTTAAACATATAATAAAGTATATTGTAAGGCAAAATATATTCATTATTTATTGTGAGATATATATATATTTTAAAGAGAAATTTATTTAACTTCTATACTTTACATTAAATCAAAATATGTAGCCTTTCTGTTTTACTGTCAACAGGATAAAATTCCTTCCAGTATTAGAAGGAAGTGTCATTCCAATAACTTCCCACAAAAGAAGTCAAATTGAAGACCAAAATTTCTGGGCCTTGTTCCATATTCAGCATTTTTCTGTACCTTCTTCTCCAACAATGGTGTAGGCTCACATATAAGATACTATTCAAGAACTAACAACTTTTGAATGCTGTTTAAAAATAAATCCATTTGAGACTTTTTATGCAGCACTTCCTTTTCCCAAAAGGCTATTTCACAGGAACATAAGGATTGACAAATAGCTGAGAAATTCAAGGTTATATTCATTACTGTAAAACTTGTAAGTTTTCACACATCACTAACAAGCCAATTACCAATCGGAACATTTCTTTTCTGCTTCAACATTTTTCCAACTGTAACACGACGTCATTGGCCACAGAAATGGAACCAAAGGCTTGTAAATTTATTAAAAGATGACCTATACCTTAAAAAAGGACCTGTGCAATACATTATGATGAAGCAGCAAACATGAACAACTTTCAAATTAGCCATTCATAATGAAAAAAAGTTTTTTTTAATAGACAAGTGTACAAATTATACAGCAGAATCAGGACATTGTTATCTAGCAAACTATGGTAATGCTTAAGAAAGCATAAAATAGAGAAAATGGGAAATAGAACTCATTCATGGCAAGAATAAGAGAACCAGTAGTCCTTTAATTATTACAGAGCTTCACCTTCCAGGTATCTTTCACTATGGGCTATGAGGGTTAAAGTGACAGGGACTTCCGGTTTGAAGGGCTTCGGCGACAGACAGAAATCCGTGATCGTGCACGGTTTCTGTCTGGGCTCGCCGCTGGAGTGCCCCGAGCCGGCTGGTTTCGGGGCTAAGCCACCCCGTAGAGGTGGTGAAGAGGGAGGAGACTGCCAGCAGGGTCGAGGAAAGCCGCATCTCTCCTCCACAGCTGGCCATTACTCCCTTTCCCGAAGGCGGTTGCAGCAGTGGTCAGAAATGGCCACCACAAAGAACTCGACCAGAAAAGAATGTGCAGGGGGAAGATAAGAAGTGAAAGTTTTGGCTGACTGGGTTAAATTGTAAAAGCAACAACCAAGGTACCCTGGAATTTAAACTTACAAAAAATAACATCGCTCTCAAAGAAGAGTTGGAAGCAGCAAAGGAAAGTGAAAAGGGAAAGGTTTGCCTTTTTTTTCCCTTCTCTCTCCTTCCCTATACTGACAACTAAGAGACTTAAATAAGAGATCGGAAAAATCCGCTTTGACATCAATAGGCAATTAAGCTGAAAATAAAACAAAATGCCAAAGGGATAATAAAGATTTCTGACATTAAAAACTTTCTTTTTCATAAGCAGGAAGGGAGAGAAAAAGAATAAGGGCAGGATCTGGAAAAGGAAGGAGACTGCCTGGAATTAAAAAGAATCTAAAGTAAAACTTCAGCAAGACTTCTAAAACAGTGATCCCCGACCTTTCTTATGCCGCGGCCCGGTATCCCCAACCTTTTTTATGGCGCGGCCCGGTACCGGCATTAGCTGGGCGCCACCATCTTTTTTTGATGAAAAAGTGCTTCCGGTGAGCTTTCTACCCGGAAAAGCTCACCAGAAGCACTTTTTCATCAAAAAAAGATGGCGGCGCCCAGCAAACCAGCGGCCCGGTAGGACTTGTTCCACGGACCGGTACCGGTCCGCGGACCAGTGGTTGGGGACCCCTGTTCTAAAAGATACATTTTAACTGAAACTTTGCAACTAAATAGTAACCCCAGGAAGAGAAAGTGAAAAAAAAGAGCAAAAAAGAAACAGCTTGCATGTACATTTTGGATTATTTGGTGATCTTTGGATTTTTGGTTATTATATTTGAATGACTAAAATCAATCGGGTGGTTGTTTAAAAATTTATACAATGGCATCACTTCTGGATGAATTGAAAATGGAACTTAAAAAGTACAAAGAAGATGCACAAGAAGGGAAGGGTCCTTTGGGCTTTGTTTTTCAATTCTTAGAAATGGAGATTTGGAACTATGAGAAACAACAAGACTGCAAAACAAGAAGACTGGGACAAAGAAGAAGCCATCTTTAATGAACAAGTAATTTTATGTGGGGAAGAAAAAGGAAAGGGGGGAAAGAAAATGGAGAATTTAAGACTTAAAAAAACAACCAAAGGAAAAAAAAATAATTCGAAAAATAAGTATAATACCAGAAAGCAACAGAAAAGGGGAATACAGAAGAGAGAAATAGAGGTAGAGAGACAAGGGGGTAAAAAGGGGAGAGAGAAGAAGAGAGGGAAGAAGGAAAGGAAAAGAAGTTACAAAGGAGAGTTAAAGTGACAGGAGTTAACTTCAACAGCAGTTCAAGAATCTAGGGTTTTCCATTCCTTTGAAAACTGTAGTATCAAGGTGCATAGCATAGTACACAGTAGATGTAACAACTATGGAGAAAAATAAGCAAACACCGATCACAATTTATGGACCAAATTGGCCATTATCTTCAAAAGCATGGATTAGAATAAGAACCTACAGTGTATCACTAATTTGAACATATCCTTCCTTCCTATTAGCTGCAACACTTATCTGGTCCTACAGAAAGTAATTTGCAAACAGTTCATAAAGAATGAGAAAAACTTTCACAGGATGACTTGTTCTTTTGAAGTCAGCCTGGAAATGCCTCTTTCACAATTCTCCTGATTGGATTAACCTCAATCCTCAATGCAGAATCAGACAAAGGGATTGCCTAAAAGATATTGATATTCAAAGTAGGCAAGGTATTCGGGAAACAACAAAAGTTCTCGTTCCTTTCAGATTCTTTGGAGATTCATGACATTTAGTAGACTCCAAAGTATTTGGCAAGCTTTACGATTATATCAAATTATATTATTATTATAATCTTATACCAGTGGTCCCCAACCTTTTTTGTACCAGGGACCGGTTTCAAGCAGAAAATTTTGCAAGGACCGGGGGGAGAGAAGAGAAGGAGGCTTCGCGCTCGCTGCTCCACCAGCCCAGGGGGGCTTTTCCTGTCGCCGCAGCTATTCCGAGCGCCCGTTTCACCCCCACCCCCACCCCACCCGCCGCGCGCTTCAATCCACAGTGTCCCGTTCTGCCTGCCTGCCTGCCTGCCTTAGTTTCTGGTTGTTTGGGAGCAGCTTCGGCTGAGAATAATAACTATTCGCCTCTTTTACTCAGCCGAAGCTGTTCCGATTCAACCATTAACGAAGGCAGGCAGGCAGGCAGGCAGAACGGAGCACTGGGTAAACCCCCCGCGCGCGCGCGCGGGCGGGCGGGCGGACGGGGTGGGGGTGGGGGAGAAACGGGTGCTCGGGGCGCGGCGACAGGAAAAGCCCCCCCCTTCTTTGAAGCAGTTTCTTCCTGGGCTGGTGGAGGAGCGAGAGAGCGACTGAGAGAGCTGACCCAGAGAGAAGGACAGGCTTCGGTTGCTTCCTCCCTCCCCTTCTTTCATTTGTGTCCTTGATCCCCGATCCCAGCAGCATTCACCGAAGGTGAAGAAAGCCGCCATTTTTTTTAAAAAAAAAATTCTTTGCGGCCCGGTAGAGAGTGCTCCACGGCCCGGTACCGGTCCGCGGCCCGGTGGTTGAGGACCCCTGTCTTATACAATTATGTTTTGACCATCCATGGCAATCTGAAAAACTTATTTGTGCCCCTGGGTTCATGATCCAAGAGCCTCGGTGGCGCAGTGGTTAGAGTGCAGTACTGCAGGCTGCTTTTGCTGCAGCCAGCTGCCTGCAATTTGGCAGATCGAATCTCACCAGGCTCAATGTTGACTCAGCCTTCCATCCTTCCGAGGTGGGTAAAATGAGGACCCAAACTTTTGGAGGCAATAGGCTGACTCTGTAAAACTGCTTAGAGAGAGGGCTGTAAAGCACTATAAAGCAATATATAAGTCTAAGTGCTATTGCTATCATCATTGCTATCCAACTAACATTTCTTATATTTGCTAAAAGTTAACTACAGCAATGGGTTTTTATTTTTCTTCTTACAGGAAGTTGGAGGCCTACTGAAATGTGAGTGGGTGTGTATTTCCAATTTAGTAATTAAGAAAGCATACCAGGAGTGAAAAAGTGAAGACTGCAGCTTTTCTATCAACGTTTCTACAAGCATGGCATGCCCTGGTATGATCCACTGGGAATTTATTCTGCAATTGGATTAAAACTATGTTTTAAAGCAGGGACTAGTCAACTTTACTTCCCTAGAATACACACAGTTTATCAACATGTTTCCAATTTGCAAACATACATGGAAATAATTCTACAACATTGACTTGATAATGGCAGAACTTCCAATCAATAATCGCTCTAAAAATGCAACTCACAAGTTTCACTGGTATAGTTTGAAGACAAAAAAATGTGAGTTGTATTTCTTCCAAGACAGTTTGATTTCCTGCTAAATAGCTACTGTACTCTGCCAAAAATATTTCAGTGTTTCAATGCTGATTGCTAAGTTCTGAAGGACTGGGAACACCACCAACTCTTGAAAAGGAGTAACTGCACATATTACATAGAATAGACATCGGACTACATATGGATCTTGCAATAACTGCTGTCCTCTGGCAAAAGCCATTTTGGGATATTTTACAAGCAGTTTTAATCCACAGTTGATGCCACAGAATAAAGACTGAATGCCTCTGCTCTGACTGATGAAATGTCTGAAAACATATAAAACACTTTGTTATTTGCTTCTTAAACAGCAAGAAGGCTTTGTACCTGGTTAGTACATGGACAGACCTATCAT
Source organism: Notechis scutatus (assembly GCF_049901735.1). NCBI lineage: Eukaryota > Metazoa > Chordata > Lepidosauria > Squamata > Elapidae > Notechis > Notechis scutatus. Next base: position 13,055,839 of record NC_142019.1, read on the forward strand.
TCTTTCCTTCAAGGATGTTTCTTTGATTTCCCACTGTAACCCGGAGTCCTGCAGTATCCTGGTGTCCATCCATTCCAGTGCTAACCACCTTGTTCACCTTTTCAAGGACAACTCGGTTCAGAGAGCTACTCCTGTCTGCAGCGCAAATATTTATTCAATCAAAATCAGCAACTAAGGTTTCCTGTAAAGGCCTCACTGGTATCAAGCAGAAATATGCAGTAGAACACAGAATTCGATGGGATCTTGGAGGTCTTCTAGCCCAACCCCCTGCTCGAGCAGAAGACCCCACACCACTTCAGACAAACAGTTGTGCAGTCTCTTTTTGAAAGCCTCCAGTAATGGAGCAACCATGCAGGACTTCAGAAATTGTTTAGAACGGTTACTTTAGTCCATACAGGAGTGCAAACATAGCAACTCTTTAAAGTGACTGTCATTTCTTAGCATCACTTAATTACTACCCAAGCTCTGAAAATGATGCTGCTGTTTTAAGGCTCAATACATAGGTCATGTATTCTAATATATAAGAATATGTATAACCTTAAATATTTAAAAAAAAACACATATTAGTTATTTTTCAAGAACCTTCAACACCCAAGCATGGAATATCAAACAAGACAAAAGACAGTTCTTACATGAATCTTACATTTCCTTTTTATTCTGAAACTCCCATTATTCTAAAAGCAGAGAGGAGAACTATGCATTTGCAACATATCCTACATAATTTGATACAACTTATGACATCCCTCTTTTGAATTTATTTTTCAAAAGCCCTAAATGCTATGAACTTTTACCATAATCTTTTTTTTTTGGGGGGGGGGGGGTGTTACCACTTTTTTCAATTCAGCAATATCCTCCTTGAGATAAAATAATAAGAAATGTTATAGAAGTGTAATTAAATATGTTCAAGAAAAAGCATTTCCAGGGGAAATTGCCTTGAATCCTATACCTTGCCACCTAAGTTTTGCTTCCTGAATCACACAGTGATCCATCTTTCTAAGTTAGTGAGTTCATAGCTTCTGCTGTAACTCCTTACATATCTATATTTTCCTGACAGTGAGAATAATTAATCAGTGGGACAGCTTATCTTCAGAATTTATTGGCGCTCCATCCCTGGAGGTTTTTAAGAAAAGATTTGACAGCCATTTGTCTGGAATGGTGTACGGCAAGGGTCTTCAAACTTGGCAAGTTTAAGACTTGTGGACTTCCAGAATTCCTAAGCTAACATGACTGGAGGAGGAATTCTGGGGGTTGAAGTCCACAAGTCTTAAAGCTGCCAAGTTTGAAGACCCCTGGTATAGGGTTTTCTGCTTGAGCAGGAGGTTTTACTAGAAGACTTCCAAGGTCCAATTGTGTTATTCTGTTTATTTGCTTAATGCTAGCTTATCTAGTTTTACAAAGAGAATTCTTCATGGAACTTAGAATACAATAAATGAAGTTACTGACTTATGGTGCATAATATATAATGGCTACTAAACTTACATATTTTTAGAAGAGCAGACAAGAAGATTATCACTATGAATTACCTATAATAATTATGGTATGCCAACAGCAAAAGCAGATATGCATTATATATATATGCACCAGAAGCTATAGCAATAGCTGAAAGTTGGCTACTGTGAAAATCCAAATTAGGATTCCAACCCAGCTCTTCATATGAACAACCAGCCAGGCCCTGATAAAATGTTTTATGTACTGTAAGAAGCAGGAGATAAGTCACTGTGTTATTTAAATTCCACAAAGCTATTGTTTTCCCTATTAAGGAAACTAAAATATTTTTTTTTTGGGGGGGGGGGGTCTCTTTCAGTAGCTCATCTGAAGTTTCCATGAAAGCTAACATGTGGAAAAGGCGATTAATCTCACTTTCTCCAGAGGCACAGCCACAACTTAAATGCTCCTACCAAAAATTCCTTTTAAGTCTAAAAATAGGAGATGTATCTCCTGCCTTCTAATCTTATCTAAATGATTAGGCACAGGGCAGGGAAAGAGGTATAAAACAGACAGTCAGGTTTAGAATACTACAGCGAAGAGTTGTCAAATTTTCAAGAACGCAGTTTCAGGCTGTGCAGTTTTTAGTTTTACATGCATACTATATAATATTACAGTTTGTACATTTATTTATTTGTGCTTTCTAGTCAGTATTGCCTCCTGGTGATTGCCTGGACAAATTTCCCTGGCAAGATTTCACAAGTTATTTGCCATTGTGTTTTACCTAAAGCTGGGTATGTGCCCCAAGTACAAAATTGTTAGAAATTATACTATCTTCTGATCATGACTAGTTTGAGATAACATTGTATTAACATGTATGCAACAGCAGTGGGTCTTTGAAAAGTGCCTACACACCTTAACAAAAAAAGCAAATGAAAGTCTACAAGAAATCAACGTGATGGAGTGAAAATGAAGAGTCTATAGTTACCTTCCTCAAATGCATCACCCTTGGAAAAAAATGCACCCCAAGTGACCCCATTTTTAGGTGGGCAAGTTCACTTACAATCTAATGCAGCTCTGTGTAACGAGTAGATTGGGCCGACAGGATCATACTCACAACCAAGATTTTCAAGTACCGTATTTGCCGGCGTATAAGACGACTTTTTTGCCCTGAAAAACATGCCTCCAAGTGGGGGGGGTCGTCTTATACGCCGGTAAATACGTTGTCACTCGGTGCAAGAGCGACGGGAGCGGGGCTCCGCAACTTGCGAAGCCCCTTCAAGCCCAGCCGAGTCTCTCTTCCTCCTCCTCCCCCCCTCCGCCCGGCTCGGGCGCTTGCGGAGGCCAATCTGGAGGTGGGGTGGGGTGGAGCGGGAAGGTCTCTGGCGGGCCGCTCGCCCAGCCAGCCCGAGCCGCGTAATGGCCCGGGGAGTGGGAGGAGAAGGTGGTGGGGGTGGACTGTGGCGCCCTCCTTCTGGGCAGCGGGGCGGGGGGCGGCAATTTGCTCCTCCCGCTTCTCCCTCTCTCTTTGAAAGACCGGGAGGGCTGTGCTTGGGGCAGGGGGGGTGTCCTCGGGAAGTTCCTGATGGGACCCCGCTGGGCAGGGCCACCCGGCTCCCGAGCTGCTTTCCAGGGTCCCCTTGAGAAGAAAAGGGTCCGGTGGGCGGTGGAAGAAGGCGAGGGACCTCCTCCCGCCCCCTGTCCCGTCCCGTCCCTCCTCTTGTCCCCTCCTCGCTTAAGAGAGAAAGATCCGCCTCCTCTGCACCGAGCTGCCACCCGGCGCCGCGTCTCCCGGCCAGCGCGCGCTTGCGACTTGGGAACCGGCCAAGCGACTTTAAAACCGAGCGGAGGCCAGAGATAGCCGGAATTACCCTCCACACCACACACACACACACAGAGAGAGAGAGAGAGAGAGAGTTGGCAGCTGTCCATCCCCCACCCTTGGAGTCCCGATGGCACGCACGCGGGGGCTGTCACAAAGAAAGGGAGAGGAATTGAGTGCCAGCCTGAGAAAGGCGAAGCTGCCTCTCTAAAGCATTTTGGTGGCTTTGTAAGTTTGGGGGAAAGGGGCGGGGGTGTCAATCAAGAATTATATCCAGAATACCCCAAGTGTTACAACTTACCGTATTTGCTGGCGTATGAGATGACTTTTTTGCCCTGAAAAACATGCCTCCAAGTGGGGGGGTCGTCTTATACGGCGAGTATATAACAAAAACTATATTTTGAGTGGAAATGTTGGGGGCTCGTCTTATACGCCCAGTCGTCTTATACGCCGGCAAATACGGTATGCTATTCTGTGTCCCACATTATTTTATTGCAAAAAGGCATTCCCTCTGAAATGTCCTGTATCTTCCACCTCTTCTATTTAATTTTGAAATGCTAATCTAAGGTTATGTATAGATGGATGCCTCCAAGGGCAGCGTGCATTGTATCCCCAAATTCTTTAAGCAGCAATATTTCTGACCAAATATTATAGCTTGTCAGAACACCTAGGAAAACTAATTTATCTTTACAATTCAACTGTTAGTCTGCGTACTTTGTTAACAGGTCATAATGAGCTTTAGGAAAAAGGCCTTGTAATGCATGATACACTTAAGTACACATATTTTATCTCTCTATCATTGTAACCCTTGCTCCACCATGTTTTAAGGCAGGGGTCTCCAACCTTGGCAACTTTAAAACTTGTGGACTTCAACTCCCAGAATTCCTTGCCAGTTTTGCTGGATGAGGAATTCTGGGAGTTGAAGTCCACAAGTCTTAAATCTCTCTCTCTCTCTCTCTCTCTCTCTTTCATACACACACACACACAATATATATATATATACACACACACACAGAAAGAGGGGGGGGCACAGTTTTGCATGCCATTGCGTCCTTCCTAGGGCTGAAAGAGAATGACTGGCCCAAGATCACCCATCTGGCTTCATGTCCAAGGCAGAACAAGACTCAAGACATTTGACGCCTTGACTGCTACACACACTAGCTCAATAAAATGTAACTTTACAGGCTCTAATTATATGGGCAATAAATAGTTTGCTTTAATTATGATGGATTTCTGACAGTGCTGTCAAAATGTAGGCGCTCCTAGATACAATTGTCAAAATTACCTCTCTGCAGATTCTGAGTGGAAAAATTACACTGAGGAAAAAAATGGAAAAAGTCTATCCCAGTTAAAACACAATGCTTTCCGCTTTTAGTTTAGATGAAGACTTCCTGGCTTACTAGATCGCAGAGCACAAAAGAAAGGAGCGACAGGAAGGTGGAGTGCATAAGAAATAAAAATTAGCTTTTTTACTCCTTTACTTTTCTGTATTTTCCCTTTTGTCTTTGTCTCAAGCTAGATTGTAAGAAATCAACCAATTAACATTGAATACATTTTAAATAAAAAAAACCAACCCTCGTTTCATGGGACATTTTATCACTTTATTTTAGATAAAATAAATTTTAGAGACATTGTCTCTAAATGTATTTAGAGATATTTAGATATTTGTCTCCAAAGGTATTCAAAATGTAGGGTGCTGTTGCATGTATAGCACTGTATTTCTCTACCTCACTTAAACATTCCGTTTTAAAGTTGATCTTGTTGTTTTACAGTCTTAACTGTATAAAAACAACAGTTAAGCTGTTTGGAAGCTTCAGAATAAGCCAAAATCTAAACCACAATTTGAAATGGTCTTTCAGAGATACCAGTGGCAACAATTCAGGCCCCTCTGAAACCCACCTCCAGATACATTAAAACTAAAAGGTGATGATGACTGTATTTTCTAAGATCGTGTTTTATGTGAGCAGACGCTACAAACTGGTAATAGTGGAGTTACAGTGCATGCCAGATGCTTCTGCAAGCAGAAGGAGGAGTTCCTGCCAAATAATTCAAAGTTGGCAGTACATCCTCAAGTCTTTCACTATCTCCTTGCCTGAAGAACCATAGCAGCTGAAGCAATGTCTGCTTATGATCGGCTGGCAACAGCTGAAATACCAACAACCACACTGATCTCCTATTTCAACTTGCATCAGCAAAAAGTGGGGGCTGGTGAGGATCAGCATCCCTTGAAAGTGTTATTCATTTTTAATTTTTTTTGGTATTGTTAATTCACAGCATGCCTTTGATCGGCGTTCTAAATCAAGTGCTTGCTGTATCAATATAGTGACAAAATTTTAGCAATCTATTCTTTTTTCTTACCAGTTAATAGCTTCTCTTTTTCTTCCATAATCTTCAACTAACATATAATCAGTAAAAAGTGAAACATTATTTTCCACAATTAATACAACAAACAAAACCTCACTAAAATGAGTAACACTGAAGCAGATATTAATTTTTCATTAGTCCATTAAAACCTACTGTCATATATCATTCCATACATGAACTGGAAACACAATCCCAATATTTGTATGCTGGGTTTTGCTTGATTCTGGCTTAACATAGGGAATGAACCTGGTTATTGTGATGGTTTGTATAATAAATTATATTATATTTATTATTATATATATTATATGTATATATATATATATATATTATAATTATATTATATATTATTATTACAGTATGATTGCCTTCTTAGTTTTCTGAATATCTATCTTAATCAATATTTTGTGCAAGCACTTGTTGCAGTTACAGAAAAATAAAACATCTACACAGAATTTAAGATGTGTCTAATGCTCAAATCAGCCTATCATATCTTAAGATAACAGAAAGTTATAAATTCCAAAATGTTCATTAACAATTTCACTGCAGCTAACTTTGTGTTATTAATATGAAAACTAGGGCATTTCAACTAAGGAAAAAAATCAGCACTGTGTATCTAAATTCATACTAGAAAGGCCACGTGTTTTATACACTTCTGGTTATCTTCTAGAACAGGGGTGTCAAACTCGCATTATCACGGCAGCGTCACGTGATGTATTGGGACTTTTTCCCCCTTTGCTAAACTGGGCGGGGGAGGGGTCAGCATGTGATACACCCGGGCCATGGGCCACAAGTTTAACACTCCTGTTCTAGAATCTTCAAATGAAAATATCATTTCATGCTAATAAATTATTGGAAGGAGCATACTGCACTCATGCTAAAATATTTTGTCTCCATTTTTAAAAAGTATTTAAAGCCCTAAATTACTTATGTTAAGGCTGCCCTAGCAAATATCTTTTCTCTCACCAGCACAATGCACAGGGAATTCAAATAGGGCTCCTTTGTGTCAGTGTAGAAAATGCATACTGTATTCTCAATGATAGCGTATTTATTATGGAATCGTTTGTGGAATTCACCTACAGTCCTGATTTTTCAACATCACATTTGAGACCATTTTATTGGTATGACTGCTGGTGATGAAAAATTATTTTCCACCTCCTTTTTTTATGGTTAAAATCTTTGTTACTCTGAAATTTGTCAAAGTCCATTAATATTACTACTACAAATAAATACTATTAAATAAATAGTATATGAGTTTATTGACACCCACTGCCAGTAACAGAATATTTGACATATAAACAGTAAATCTGAAGTGGATACCCCCTTACTATTACTGGTGGAAAATGTAAATGGAATCTTTTATATGGTAATGGTTGTCATTTACAGATCTATAGGCAAAGAAAGCACAAGAAAGCAATGTAGTTTTATTTCTAACCCAAGAAACAGGTTTTTTTTTAAAACCATGTTCCATGCTGCTTTTCATTTATTGGGAGTCCATGCTGGACAACTGTATGCACTTCTCACCTAGCAAATGATATAAAACCAGGTAATCTAGTCTAATTTATAATGTGTTTTAATGCTTATGCTGCCAAAATTGTACAGAGCAATATTATTTAAATCTCTCCTGATTATTTTAGGTGCGTAGTGTCTTAAATTGGTGGTATGGATAACTTTTTATTAAACGCTTGCTTACAGTTTTCTGGTGTTTTGTGGAAGGGAGATAAAGTGCCCTTTTCACCTAAAGTTTTTGCCTCTTAGCTGTAACAAGGCTTGAATTTTGAGGAGGTAACTACTTACCACACATTCTTTTGTGGTTTCAGGTTGTTAGTTCCTGTATGAAGGTTCAATCTTTCAAGAGAATAAATTAGAAAAATGACTTATTTTCCACTTACAGATATAGCAAGATCAACTTCTTCCTACTGGCTGTTGTGAGTATGCTAGACTAGGAAAATGAGAAACATTACCAACCTGCATTCAACCAGTGTGCTAGATTATAATCCATAACTTTCATTGAAGAGGCTTTCATCAACCGTGATTTGGGTTAATTAAAAACTGTGTATATGCATACACGTTTGCAAACACACAAATTATTATACATATACACATACATACCCAGACTAATGTGAACTTCACAGTGAGGTATATTACAAATAACTGCTTAAGACATTTGGATGGTTTGTTCCTAAATCTTTCTTGCAATGCTTGTTTTTTCATGTTTTGGAACTTTAAAAATGTAGCAAGTGCACAAATTTGGGGGGGTTTATTTTATCTCTACAGGAATCTTCTGAGCACCAGTTAGGTGTAGTTGTTAAAGGGACTGGGCTAAAAATGAGAGGTTGTGAGTTTTAATCCTATGTTAGCACAAACCCAGCTGGCAGACTTTGACTCACATGCAAGAAGCCATTAGAAATAGAGATTCATAACTTTACATTCTCTGTTCTCTGCCAAAACATCTGACTTGTTACTTCTACTTGTTTCTTCCTACTAAGCTGAGTGATGTTAATCACAATCCATGCCAACTGTATCTAGCATTTGGCTACATTTATAAAGCCAAATATATATTGGTTTATTTTTTAAGCTTCTGAAAGAACATCTGATCAAGACATGTAAGATCATACACAACAATAGGGAAAGTGAATAGGAAGAAATTGTTGCCCTTTCTCAAAATGTTTAGCACTAGAATTCGATGAATAAAGCTAATTATAGGTAGTCCTTGTATGACTACAATGCAGCCCAAAATTTATGCTGCTAAACAAGGCAGTTGCTAAGTGAGTTGTGCCCCGTTTTATATTCTTTTCTGCCACAATTGTTAAGAGAGTCACTGCAGTTATTAAGTGAATCATGCCATTGTTAAGCGAATCTGGCTTTCCCCATTGAATTTGTTTGTCAAAAGCCAGATGGGAAGGTTATGAATGGTGAGCATGTAATTCCAGGACACTGCAACCATCATAAATACAGTACATACTGGTTGCAAACTGCTTGACTTTTGATCACATGACCATACAGATGCTGCAACCATCATAAGTGTGAAAACTGGACATAAGTCACTTCAATCCAGGGCAACTTGTATAAGGGAGCTCACAACAGCTGAAAAAGTACCTATTCAAAGACAGAGGTCTCCAACCTTGGCAACTTTAAGACTTGTGGACTTCAAGTCCCAGAGTTGAACTCAACTCAGCAGAGCTGGCTGGAGAATTCTGGGAGTTGAAGTCCACAAGTCTTAAAGTTGCCAAGGTTGGAGACCTCTGTTCAAAGAGCCATGCAATTAATTACACAGGATATGGTGATATCTACTAACTTCAAAGGCTTTAAAATATTATTCAATAAATTCATGGAGGACGAGTCTATCAAGAGGTACTGTGATGGAAGACAAGTTGGGGGTCCCATGGTACAAGTGGAATTTATTTCTCCACTGCCTGACTAAAAGCATTCCAAAGGCACCATCACAGCTGCTCTAATATGTGAAATGAAATGAATATTCAATGCTTGACTTCCGTTTTTACATTTGTAAGCCACCCAGAGTCATGGGTAGTGAAATGGGCAGCATATAAATTTAATAAAATCAATAAATGCAGGACTAGGACAGACCCTCATCTGATCCAGCAGAGCTCTGGGCATAGAAGACAGATCCAATTTAAAATTATCAACAGTTGTTTGTAAAAAAAAAAAAAGTCAGTTTGCAACCCAACTATACCATACCTTTCAGATCATTATGGTTGAAATATTCTATTCAATGCATATCACAAAGGGATAAATTACTATTATTTGCTTCACAAGGCAAACACCATCATGCATCAAGTATTATGAAATTCTAAGTAAGTCCGACTTAATGATTTCATTTCTGTAAGAGTTTTAACACCATAACAAATCTTCCATTTATCTCTGTACAAGGAAATATGATTGAAAATGAAACAAAGAAAGGTATAGTAATATGACTGGGCTTTCAGTCACTTTTGCCAGAATTTTTAGCACTCTAGGGTTGAATCTCATAAATAACTAGAAATATACGATGATATATGATGAATTGTTTCATAACTTGTTAAGCTTACTTACAACAAGCAGGTAGTTATGCAGACACTTACTCAAATTCTGGGAGCATATTAAAAATTCTCCCACACAGTAGGCGTAAGATTGCTGTACTTCCATGTTTGTTTTCAACTGCCACTATATTTTACTCATTAATTGGATACTATGCCAGATACACTTCTAAATCAGACAGTCAACCACATGTAGTACATTTCAGCAAGTGTTATTTAAGGAAAACTCAGGAAGCAATAATATCTCATAACAAGCTTGTTCCAATCATTAGCAAGAATTAGAATAGAATTAGAATTAGAATAGAATTCTTTATTGGCCAAGTGTGATTGGACACACAAGGAATTTGTCTTGGTATCAAGATAATCTTATCAACTGATAAATTTACAGAGTTTCCATAGAATAGGGAGAAAATAGGTTTCATTTATACCTTTAACACTATGTTTACTGTCAGTTAATCTATTCCAGCCATTGATCTGTTCAAAGAACTTTCTTTGAATCGGGGAACTGCCTGGACTTTATCACAGCTCATATCAAAACCACAGTATGTAGGCTTCTGTGAAGTCTCAAGAGGCAGTGGATTTTCAATCAATGCTTCCCCGATGCACCACCCCCTTGAGATGTGCTATGGAAAGTGAAGTAGCACTTCACTCTGAGCATCACATGAGGACATCTGTGTCATGTAAAACACAGCTTTGCTGTCCTCCAGGCATTCTCCTCACCTACTTGGAGTAGAAGCATAGAGCAGAGCACCTAGTTATCTGCATCATGGCATCAGCTGTTAAGTGGATCATTCCAAGTTAAGGCTTTAGAAGACACCTAGGCTCTTGTACTACTCTACTCTTAGCTACAGAAAATCTGTGTTACTGAGTTTGGGTCAGTTATGATTTATCAGATAAGCTATTGGGGAAAAACAGAAGGAGGAAGCATCGTGTATATGTTTATCTATCTCCTAAATAAAAAAAGTCAAACGCCTGGGATGACAAGTAACAAGTAATTATTGTAAGAGAGAATCACACTTTATACAGCTCTAACAATTGGACATATGAATAGCAAGTCCTCCTGCAAAGCAAGAACTTTAGCAGCAACATACATGACCAGTAAGCTCTCTGTATTGTGTTCTTTGTGGCTGACTTCCCAGAGCCCAGAATTCTGCCTCTTCTTCCTCCCCACTGCTAGGAACACTCATATTTTCAAAGGCCCAAAGGTCAGGCAGTAGTACTACAACACTTGATAAAGGCACAAACTTCTTCCACTCAAGTTACTGCAGAACAACTATTCATATGACAGTGGATTGTCATTTGTAAATATTTATTGGAATACAATTTATTCCAGCTAATTCAAACTGTCCTTTCCTATCCTTTTGCACTGAAGTTTACATTCATGTTACTGAATCATTAAAAATAGCAGAATATTGCTGCTAAAGTTTTGATGGACTATCCATAATTTCCTAAAGAATCCCAAATCTTGGCATGTGTTTTTTTATTCATTAATCTCCAATTTTGTCAACAGCAGCCATCAGACTGAAAACATAATTTTGTATAAAACAGGGAGGCTAATATAAGAAAAATTAACTTCCCCCCCATAGTCTTCAAGTTTCAGCACATATGCTGTGGAAGTTTCAAAAATTCAGAACATTTTGTTATACACTTGAGCCATAATGTAGACATAAATTATCAACTGCTATCAGTACAATCAGCACCAAGAAAAAAGCCTAGGAAGACAAGAAATGTATAGGGAATGGACATGAGGAATGAAGAAATTGGACAAAGATGGAAATTTGAGGAAAGAGAACTATTTCAGAGTAATTTGTAATGGAGGTATAAATAAAGGCATATTCAACTAAAAGTAAATCACGTGAAGCAACAATTAATCTTGCAGTTCCCGACATTTTCCAGCTTGTTATAAAAATGGAGGATTGAAAGGAGAGAAGCAACAACAGAGGAGTAACTGTTACAATTTTTGCTGTCATTTTTATCAGCTAGCCCAGGCCTCTTTTGAAGGAACTCATTTGAAGCAACTGCCATATAAATAGCAGCTGGTCTACCAGCGATAGAGGTCACTTCAGCTTTACCTGCAGTAGCAGGAATTAAAACGACTTGCAGTTTGTTGCCATGATCTTAGTAATAAGACAGATGTTTAGCTGCATTTTAGATTTAGGTGATAATTTAAACCACTGTATTGTTTACTCAAGGTCATTAGTATCTGAAGTTGTAGCACAGCACCTATCTTTTAATTGTGATCAGCATATTTCCATGCTGGCTATTTTAAGACTCATGATATTAAGAATTAGTGTCTTAAGTTCTCTACATCTTCCTTTCTGGTTAATTGGTTAATGAGAATAAGCCAACTTCAAATTATGATTTTGAAGCAAGCATATTTCCATTAATAATTGCAGTTAAGCAGCATTTGCTAGAATTAAACAACATACTGTAACAAGTTAATATAACATTGTAATACTGCTCCTCTGCAAGAACAAATGGAAGAATTCTCACTAAATAACCAGGGGCTTTCCATAACAACAGGTTGCCACCCCTAATATCCCAGCAGAATGGCCAATAGAGTATTTAGCCTCATGACCAAAGACATCCTCAAGTCAGTGACAAACTATATACATTTGATATAATAGCTATGATATATAGAATCATTAAGAATAAACTAATAGAATTATGTAAATATTAATACTTCAAAGGTTTCAGGCACAAGAAGTATGAAACTTTATGCTATGTGCCATGCTGTAATCATTCTAATGCTTAAACATTCACATGTCATTGTCAGTTTTTCAGAAATAGTGGACAATAGTAATGAAGAAACTATAGATCTGAATGCTGTAGTATTATACTGAAAGAAAAGACAAGTCTTCAATCCTTAAATAACTGACTGGAGAACAAGGAACTTCATTTAGATCATAAGCCTAAATTTCTTAAACAGTTAAGAGTTTCAGACAGATAGCAGTAATGAAAGCAGTGTTAAAATATGACTCTCAGATCAGACTCTCAAGTACTCAAAAAAAAAAATCACACCCACCTTCTATATTTAATCCATCTGCTACACGGATCCAAATTAAAAATGCTATTGAACATATCTCATCATGTCACCTCACCTATTTTCATTTCCATATGCCACTTGTCTGCTCTTCCCTACCCTTTTCCCCCCACATTATTTCAATTGCAGAACAAACAGTAGCCAATAGCAGCAAGCAAAACATTTGTATCCTTATAAACATTTTACACTGAGCAAATCCACTTTGAAAAGTCATTTGCCAAGTAGTACAACACATTTGCTTCCAGGGCTCATCTTATTACATCCATGTTAGATATTTCCAAGACATTCAAAATCATAGGATAACCATTCTTTTATTTTACTCATACTTCACTCACCAATAGATATGCAAAATTAATCTTAGAGCCATCGCATTTTTACTTTATAATCTTCCCCAAGCCACTTGCTTTAATATTGGTTATCTTCCCCAAACCTATAAGTGTTCCCATTATTCATAGCAACAAATATATGTTAATCCCACTATTATTAAACTTTAGATGTTACAATTCTATCATAACCATAGCCTAAAATAAATACAAAACTATTGTTGCTGGCTTATAATACTAAATTAAATCATTTTTATTTTTCTTTGATATGAACAGCAACTAGCCTGAAAATGAGTAAAAAAGAAATCATGTAATTTTCAACACAGAAAAAAGGCGAACACTTTTGGACAATTTTGGTTAATTTTTAAAAATGCTGCCATTTCTTGTAAGCTTCATATAAAAAAACAAATTACCATTAAAATATACTTTTAAATTTTCTTAAGAAATATGGCAACCTTTGCATCACCAATTGATGATTCAAAATACACCAATATCTATCAATACCATAGTCTGGAAGTGTTTTATATTCTTATTCAACACAAGGTTGATTTTATTCTTAAAACTGCCACATATTAGACACATTGTTTCACTTGTTTAGGTTTTGAAGTTGAACACATTGAAAGGAAACAAAAATCTCTTGTTTGGAAGAACTAGTATTATCTGGGAAGGGACATTGTTGCAATTCTGGAAAAAGAATATTCCCTTCTATTCACTTCCTAGAGCTAAGTGTTTCACAAGGAAAACCTGTGAGCTAAACACCACCCGTGGCAAGGCTTACAAGTTTTACACCATTTTTATATACTAAACCAGAAAGACAATACCAAACTATCAACACCCATTGAAAGAAAACGCCTACTGCCACTCATTAAACACTTAATATAGATTTCTAAACACGTGGGTTCTTCCATCACCAACAGGGCATCTACATAAGTAGGAACGTTTTAAAATGAAATAAAAGTAACTATTATTTTGTCATGTATTTTTCCTGGCAGAAAAATCAAGCCTTTTTTTTTTTTTTAAAGATCTTAGTATAACATTGTTTGCTTTTGTTTTGTTTTTTAAGTACTGACAGTAAAATTGAAAAAATGAAATTGTTTGGCAAGCATGAGAAAATGTTTCCATGGTTGTCTTCTCCCAGTAGACCAAAACAGGTATCTCTATTGATGTTACAGAATGTGGATAAATATTTCCAGCTAGAGTTTGCCACTCAAGGCCAGCTCAAAATTTTTAATAAAAACAAAAAGAGCAATGTACTCCTCTGTTTATTTGATGAGAAAGCATCCCTTCCATTACATCTGCCATAATGTAGTAGCTCTTGAAAGCCTAAGCCCTAAACTCGAAAAAGATTTTCCTGCTCAATCCATTAACTGGTTCCCTCCTTATTTCTGCAAACATGCAGACTAAGAATTCAAAACATCCCAAACTTGGTCTCAGCATCCAATACTTCTATTGGACAATAAAAATTTCAAGAAGTTAAAAGAAAAAAAAACAGCTGGTACATTACTCCCAAATATCATACCATCATAATAACATCATTTCAAAACAGGCCCTTCCCAAACTGTATCACCATTTGCTTTTTATATTATAGTTTTACACTTCCATACCTTTTTTTACATTATGGAATAGGGGCTGGTCTTTGGCCATTACAAAGTTTTTGTGTGTGACTTTTCTCAACTTCATAGACAATTGAGGGTGGGAGTAAAGTGGAAAAAAAATAAGGGTATCCTCAAGAAAGTATATGGAGGAATTAACAGCCTGTGAGAAGGAGCAAGAGTATACCAAGAAAAAGACATCCTTCCCCCACCACATTTTTCCTAAAGAGCTAATACTAGGAAGATTGCCATTTATATAACTTATTCCTTCCATATTTCTCTTACTTGGCAACCTCACTACTTCCTAAAAAAAAAACCTGAAAAATCACACAAGATGGCAAGAATTTAAAAAACAAACAAACCCGAAGCCTGTTTCTGACATCTCAATATCCTTGTAAACTGCCTTGAACATCTTGTCCTGGACAGTAAAACAAGAAATAAAGAGATGAGGAAAACGATCTTCCCAATCTCTAAGAGATCCTACTGAAGATGATTTGGGTAAAAGTGTAAAAAAAAAAACCACCTCTCTGGTTGGATATACACAAAACACACACCCTCTGGAGAAGCACATTTCAGCCCTTATTCTTGCAACTCCACATTCTGGTAACCATACAAAAACAGAACATTTCCCCCCAATGTGTGAAAAATCCTGAATACAGGTCAATTCAACTGCAATCCAGAATAGAAAAAAAAACCCCACGTCTTCTATAGAGAATCAAATACAGATAAGTCCTCGACTTACAACCACAAAGGAGCCTTATCGTTTAGGTTGCTAAGTGAGAAATCTGAGTTTTGCCCCGCTTTACGAACTTTCTCACCACCTTTGTTAAGCGAATCACAGCAGCCATTAAATCAATAAGACAGGTCCTTCAGCGAATCTGGTTCCCCCCTCCCTCTCCAATTGACTTTTGCTTGTCAGAAGGTCGCAAAAGGTGATCCCACAACTCCTGCAAACCATCACAAAGGCAAGTCGGTGGTCCACGCATGGCCACGTCAATCACGTGACCGCAGGGAGGCTCCAACGGTTGTGTCAAGTGTGCAAAAACGGTCGTTCGGTCACTTCTCTCAGTGATGTCGCAACTTTGGGTCCCCGAAAGGAATGGCTGTAAGTCGAGGACTGCCTGGAAAAGGCACCTTAAACGCAACCCACATTCACACAAACAGGCATTTCGATGGAGGCATTTGGATTACCCCAAGATATCCCAGCTGTTTACAAACCTGGAAACCTGTCCCCGATGGATTCCCCTCCCCCCATTCCTCTTACCAATAAGGGGCCCTAAACCTCCCTGACCCTAATTCCAAGGTCCTTTTCAGCCGATTGCCCTCCCCCGGGACACGCGTGTGCCATGCCATGCACGCATGTGCCTTTCTGACATGCCCAGAGCATCCTCTCACGCTCTCTTATTATCTTCCCCGGGCGTAGGGGGGAGGAAACGAGACGACCCATGTCGGTGGAGACTCCCTCCCCCCCACCTCCCCCTAGACACGGGTCTGGCCATCCTCACGTTCCTTACGCCGCGCTCTCCGGATGGAGGCGCCTAAAAGCGTCTTGTTTTCCATCGAAGCAGCAGAAGCAGCAGCAGCAGCCCCTCCTCCTCTTCCCCAAGCCTAAGTTGGAAGAGGCATAACTTGCTGGCTCGCTCCTCGCTTGACGATCGCGCGTCCCTTCTCCCCCCAAATGCGACTCCTTCCTAACTCGGGGAGACTTGAAGGGAGGCAAGGACCATCTTTGCCCAGCCCCCCCCCCCGTGCTCACCCACCGACCGGCCCCCTTTCTGAGGGGTTTGGCAGCCCTGACTTTGCGTAGACCCCTCGCCTTTTGGGACCCGGCCTCCTTCCTTCCCGGGAAAGCGGCCAGACTCACCCATCGGCCGCCACCGCTTCCAGCCGCTTCTGCCTCCGCCTCCTCGCCGCCGTCTCCTCCGGAGACACTGACACGGGCGCACGGATATGCACGGGGCGCTATTTTTAGGCGACGCGGCCGGAACTGCTTTCGGTCCTCCCCCCCCCCCTCCCCTTCACCCTCCCGTTCGCTTGGAGCGGGCTGGGACGTCTCACTGCCCTCTTTCTCGTTCGTGTTCTTCCGCGGGTCTTTCTCGCCTACTTGACATCCTGAGGCTGGGAGGAAGTATTTTGAAAGAGGCCGAAGTGGCTTTTGGGGTGACTTTTTATTTTTTCCTGTCTCTCTTTTTGAAAGTTTTTCCCCCTTTCCCCGGCTTGGAACTATATTTTACTTAACAGTAGGGGAGCGGCTGGGGCCGTGATGTTGCTCATGACGTCAGGGCGCGAAGACCCGAGCGGATAGGGCGGTGGGCGGGAGAGGAGGCAGCAAGGATCCAATCCAGGGGTGACGTAGGGGAGAGAGGGGCGGTGGGCCAATCGTGGAAATGTTGATAGGTGGATCCCCTTTCCTTTGCTTGACAGGACGCAGCACCAATCAGAGTCCCGTAAACCGGATAAGAGTAGACCAATCAGAACTAGGAAGCGGGTCCTGCTCGTAGAGACCTTGACAGCGATACCCAATGGAAATGATCGGGCGCATGCGCCCAAAGCGCCTACCTTCCTTTTCCTTAAGGGAACGAATGACGCAGAAGCGAGAAGGGATTCGCGCATGCGCAGAAGTTACTCGTCCTCCCTTAGGAGTCTCTTCCCTACGGAAGAGGCCTCCTTTGCGGGCACCAATTTGTTGCCAGCGTTTTCTTTTTGTACAGCACCGTTAAAACTCACTCTTTCACCCGTGCACCATACGCACGCCTTAGGGAGGTACGGAAAGCGGCCGCTGGGAGAGAAGAAACGTGATTGGTTGAAAGGCGTCTTAAGAAGCCACTGTCAGGAGGACTCCAGCCAATCACGGTCCTCCTATGAGCACGCGTTCTATCAGTCCCGCCCACTTATATCTAAATAATGGTTAAATGAAAACTACACAGGAAAGTTTAGGGAAAGGAAATAAAATAAAAAGTGCAAAAAGCAACAATCAGAGAGCAAAAATAAATAAATGATTTCATGAATTATTTGCAACAGTTAGGAATAAACTATCCGTCCTTTCTCTTTAAAAGTTAAATTTTTGTACAGAGATTATTTCTATCCCATATTTAACTCGTTTCAGTCTGCAAATCCAGAACTCAACATTTCACTCTTTTTCTTTTCTTCAGGAAAGAGTCCATAAAAGATTTCCAATCTTTTGTAAAAGTACATACTGCTTAATCCCTGATCAAACAGATCAATTTTGCCATAGAATAGAACAACAGAATGTAGAATAGAATGTAGAATTAGAATAGAACAGAACAGAATGTAGAAATAGAGTAGAATAGGATAGAATAGAATTTTATTGTAACTTTAAATGTACACTAATCAGCATACATTAAAATGACATTTCATTGCATTCAGCTCTCAAAAGATAACCATTATGAATATACTCACATATATATGGCACAGAGAAACATCAAAGTCTAGTTCGAATTTATACCTACACATGGTGAAAAAAAGTGCTAATTCTGTTCTCTTCACAACCTATGCCACCATTGTGGGTACTGTATTTCAATATTTCTCTATCCTTATAATCTTACCATAAATAAAATCAATCTTCCGTCAAGTTTCCAATTGATTATTCATAAGTCCCAGTAAAAACAGCCCCTCCCACTCTAGAGGGATTCTTAAGAGCACCAATGTGTAAATGCTGATGCAGCTGTTAAGGATGGAAAAATTGCAATGCCAATTCCACACGGAAGCAATACTTTTCTCCTGCCATCAAACTTCAGGTGGAGGTCTGAGTTTCCAACAACTGTGAAGAATTCCTGGGAACTCCCAGAGTTGCATGCAACATTGCTAAATCTTGACCTTGCCAGGTGGAATTTTGTTTCTCTCTCTGACTCTTGACTGACTTGCAGTTGAATTGACAACATGACCTATATTTACACTGATCATATACCCTTTATTATAAAGAGTAGTCCTTTATTTCCAAAAGCTGACCTTTAATGTATTTATTTTTTATACATTACATTCACTGCGCATGCGCAGCAGATACCGGACAATCGGCTGGCTGGGGGCGCCAGTGGTGGGATTCAAACTTTTATTACTACCGGTTCTGTGGGCGTGGCTTGGTGGGTGCAGCAGGGAAGGATACTGTAAAATCTCCAGTCAGAGGTGGGATTTGCCGGTTCTCCGAACTACTCAAAATTTCCGCTACCAATTCTCCTGAACTGGTCAGAACTGGCTGAATACCACCTCTGGTGTGCACGTATGCACAGTGGGGCTTTTCTGGGTGACCTCTTACATGCCGGCAGAAGTGGCTCTGCATGCCACTTCTGGCACGCGTACCATAGGTTTGCCATCATGGTCTTAGCTTAATGTAAATGAGGCTGAGGAGGGGAGATAGCATAGCAATCTTCCAATACTTGAAGGGCTGTCATCAGGAAGAAGATGTCAATTTATTCTCCCTGAGGGTAGGACAAGAAGCAATGGGTGGAAGTTCATCAGAGGAAAACCCAATCAGGAAATAAGGAAGGATTTCCTGACAGTGAGAATGATTAATCAATGGAACAGCTTGCCTCTCAGAATTGTGGGTGCTCCATTGGCGGATGTTTTCAAGAAAAGATTGGACAACCATTTCTCTGCAATGGTATGAGAATTCCTGCTGTGGTGGGGTGGAGGGGGGTTGGACCTCCAAGGTCCCTTCAAGTCCTATTATTCTACTCATAGTCCCTATATTTGGTCCTTCTTTTGAGATCTCTTTAATATCCAAGAATTACTTGGCCCCATGGTTTTATCTAATGTTTTCGCATTTTTTGTCCTGCCTTCTTTTCTATATCATAGTGTTGGGAATTAAACCCACCCCTCTCCTAGAAAAATGAAATATCCTAGGAAATAATAAAAAGGCAGAATATTTCCCCTAAAAAGAGAAGTAGAAGCTCACCCCGCACCTTTGTTAATGGGTGGGCCTTAACAAAGATCTCCAGTACAGCTATAGGAATTGCCAAAAGCCCTTTCATTACATCATCATCCAGCAAGGCTCAACCAAGCCTGGGACTCAGGACAGCCTACAGAGTTGCCCCTGCATGGCCCCATGGAAGTCTGACAACCAATCAGAAAACAAGCTCAAATTCAAATGCCAACAGAGGGTATAAAACCAGACACTTTCAGCCCTCCTCCTTCTTCTTGATCTCCTCCCTCACCTTGAAGTATGTGATCATCCTTCCTTCTTTGGAGCTCCAAGCCATGTGGTCTTGTCCACCGTTAAACTATCTTTCCAAACAGCCTCCATGATTCCACTGTCTTTTTCCCCACTTGGAACTGAATCCAGAAGGATAATTCTTCCAACAATAGCAATGCTGTTAAGGGATTAATATGACTATCCTTAATATCTCCAGATGTAATACCCAGAGGATTAGCCAATCAATCAAATAATAATATTAGGCTCCGTTTCTACCTGGATGATATTACCGTTCTCCCCTAAGGTTTCTTCTAGTGAGTTTTCTACCAGATGTGAATATTTTTAATGAATTCTGTCAAGAAAGCTCCTGGCAATATTATAATCTGGGTATTTCCCATTGCACTCCCCTTAGAAACAATTTTTCTGAGTCACCCTCAGTAAACACTCCCATTCAAGTAATGTTTGAAGTGGGTGTGTTCCCTTCTGTGCTCATAATAGATGAAGCGAGTCTGAGCTGCATTCTTGGGTCCAGTGTGGATACTGGGAGGGACATAATGACACCATAGCATTCAAACTAACTAAAGCAGGAGTGCCCAACCCCCCATCCATTCACCAGCACCAGTCCGTGACATGCCAGCAATCAGGATGCCCAAACAAGTGAAGCCCCAAGGGATGCAGGCAGCATGCAAAACCATGTCCCTTCTGGTCCACGGTCCACCTTTCTCCATGGAAACAGTTCCTGGTGCCCAAAAAGATTCGGAGTCACTGACTAAAGCCCTCCAAAACATCTTAAGTAAATGAAAAGTGAATGAAAAACTGCTGGTGATCTTCTACCACTGCACCATAGAGAGCATTTTAACTTACTGCACCTCTGTATGGTTTGCCAATTGCACTGTGGCAGATAGGAAAGCACTCCAGAGGGTGAACATCATTGCCCAGAGGATCACTGGTTGCCCTCTCCCCTCTTCGGAAGAGCTTTATAGCTCCCGCTGTCTTAAGAAAGTTCAAACTTTCTCAAAGATCCATCTCATCCCGGGCACCCTTTTTTTGAACTATTACCATCTGGCAGATGGTACAGAATAATAAAAACAAGGACAAATAGGCTGAAAAACAGCTCCTATCCCAGGGCAGTAGCTCTTTTGAATTCTACTGTATAGTACAATATTAATGCAATATCAGGAGTTTTCAATTCAGTTGTATAGAATGTGAAGGATGTGTGTTTGTGTTTTATTTTTATAGTTATAATGTACAATGAAGATGGCATTTAATTTGTACAAGGTGCAATGATAATAAAGTAAACAAAACTAAGCTAAAAGACCAAGAAGTCAAAAAAGAGTCATCAAAGATTCTAACAGCTACGATCTAAAACAGAAGATTAGCAGAGCACATCAATGAACACCAACTAGCCTCAGAAGGCACAATGGAAGCTCCTTCATTTCACGACACATGGCAGACAAACTGTAGCTTCAACTGGGAAACTGTGAGCAGCTGAATCCCCAAAATACTAAGGGATTTCTGGAAGCCTGGCACTCAGAAAATCAGCCATCAACAGGCACATAGAGATAGATGACACATACACATCATTTGAAACAGAAAATTAGAAAAGGTTATAAAGGAAAGAAAAAGACTAGAATATCTTCTTGTCAGCCAGCAATCAGCACCTAAATAAGCAAGGATTAACATCAAAATTAATATCAAATAATCGGTTTCTGGTTTGCAAGGCTTCGGCAGCGGCAGGAATCCGCAATCGTGCGCGGTCCCTGCTGCGCTTGCCGCCGAAGTGCCTCCGATCCATTTGGACCTGGAGGATATGGTTGCCCCATAGAGGCAGCCGAAGAGAGAGGGGATCCGGATAGGAGCTTGGGGGTATCGCAAACCCCCTCCTCAGCCGGCAAAACTCCTTTTTCCCAAGGCGGTGGAGCGGCGGTCAGTAATGGCCGCCAGAAAGAAGCCTGCAGCCGGGTAAGATTGTGCAGGAGGAAGTTGGAGAAAGTGAAAGTTTTTTGGCTGAACCGGGACAGCAAGGAACCTTGAAACACCCTGGAAATTTAATTGTTTAAATGCCACATTGTTTCCCAAGGAGACTGTGAAAGCGGTGGAAGAGAATCTAAAAGGGAAAGTTATTTTTTCTCACTCTCCCTCCCCATGGAAATAGCTGATGGAAATTGGAAAAATCTGCTTGGGCACAGAAGGTAACTAAACCTGAAATTTAAAGCCAAGGGGATTAAAGATTTCTGAATATTGGAATTCTGCTATAAGTGGGAGGGAAGAGGTAAAGAACCTATTTTAAGATTGTATTGAAGGAGACTGCTTGGAGTTTATAAGATCAGAAATAAGTGGCAATTAGACTTCTAAAAATTTACTTTGGAACTGTGTAATTGAATTCTACCCCAAGAAGAAAAAATATAAAAAGAAGAAAGTGCTAAATGAAACAATTGGTTCTGATTTGGATTGCTTTGTGACTTTGGGATTTTTGGGAACTATTTCTTGAAAGACTAAAAACATTTGGGTTGTTTTTAAGGGGAAAAAATGGCATTATCAGTTGAAGAATTACAAATGGAATTTCAAAAGCTAAAAGAAGAGGAACAAGAAGGCAAGGGCTCTTCTGGATCTATTTTTCATTTTTTAGAAATGGCGATTTCTACCTACCAGGAAATAACAACAAGGAAGCTGGGATGGAGAAGAAGCCATTTTTAATGGACAGATAATTGAGGAAGAAAAGAGAAAGGAGGGAAATAAAATGGAGAATTCAGAACCTAAAAAAGCAACCAAGAAAGGGAAAAATAAGATGAAAAATCGATACAACAAAAAAGCAACAGAAAAGAGAAATACAACAGAGAGGGAAGATTAAGAGAGTGGAGTTTGAGAGATGAGGGGGGGGGGGTAAAAAGGCTAGAATTGATAAGAAAGGAAGGGAAAAGGGAAAGAGAAGTCATAAAGGTTTAAAACAAGATGTTAAAAAACAGGTTTTTTTCAGAGACAAAGAGTAAACTATAATTTTAAAAATGATTCTGCAAAAGTACATAAGATTGTATTGTAGATATTAGTATTTGAAATTGAGTTAGAAAACTGAAATATTATATGAGTTAATAATGCATTAAAGGGAACGTATAAAAATGTTTAAGATTTAACAATAGAGTTTAACTTTCTATGGAATATTGTCTTTACTATTATATAAACTTAATTCTCTTTTTTTCTTTTTGTTTTACTATTCTAAAATGTGATACTTAGAATGTACTAAGCAGAATCAGTATGGAAAGTATGTATTATTTAAAGTGTTAAATTTAGGGGAAAGATAAAAAGTTGTCATACTTCAACCAGTTATTACAGGAGAAATATTATATTAGAAAGAAAAGAAAAATAGATAATTGAAAGAGAATGGACAAAAGATGCAAGTATAAGTATTTAAACTGAGATGAAATAAATAAAATAGAATTAAGGGAGTGATTGAAGAGAGAAAATATATAGAAAATATAGAATGTTAAATAAGATATGAAATAGTATATTAGTGAGCATGAATTTGATTTATGTCTGTACAAAAAGATGTTACCCGGGGTAAGCCGCTTTCCAAAAAGAAGTTTTATGTATTTATGTTTTGTGTCTTGTTTGTTTATGAAAACGTTAGAAGAATGTTGGAAGATAACAATTTTAAATAAGACAGATGGATATAATGAATATATACAATTTAAGGTAAAAGAAATATAATTGAATAGAAGGAAAGGGAGAAATAAAGAGAAGTTGGGAAAAGATACGAAGTTGAACAGATAAGATGAATATACATATTAAACTGTGTTGGTATGGAAATGTGATAATTTGGAATTATCCTGTCTTTAAATAAGATGTTTTATTTGTTTTTGTTTTTTAGAAAAGATGTTTTATGTTATTATTATTCTACGTTTTGTTTGTTTGTGTATTGTTTTTTAAAATTAATAAAACTTGTTTTATTAAAAAAAATTAATATCAAATAATCAAGCAGTAAGCAATACCCCTAATCAAAGAGCTACTAACTCAAACAAACAACCAAGCAGTAAACAACAGGCTAATTGTGGAACTATCAAAAAGAAAACAATACTCCCACCAACTCTTGATAGAGCAAGCTACTGTACATAAACAGAGAGCAACCCCATTCCCTTCCAACACTGAAGTTCTTACCTAGTCTGATAACGAAAGGTCTATAAGCAAACAACTATGTTCAGAGTGCAAGAACTTTGTGATAGAACTCTGTAGATCTCAGAAATGTGCAGGTTTCAGAAATGGAAAAGTACCACCAAATATATCTCCTTCCACCCTTCCTTTCTTAGACTCTGCTTTTAAGATAACCTAATGTCTGTAAACAAGCCAGTATGATGCATTCCATCTTTAACCACTTTTCCAAAGTTGTCATGAGGAAAGAGCCATTTCTTTGAAAGTGTGCATACATAAACATTTATATAGAATTAAGGAATTCCCCGAGTATGACAGAGTTTCTGTGACTTTGCAGGATGGCTTCACATTGGTTTAAAGTGATAGTTGCCCAAACCACTTGAGCTCCTTACAAGAATTAACAGAATTGCCTCTACCCACACACACACTGGTATTATAATTATCTATTGCACCGTCTCTTCATGTCTTTTAAAAAGCCCACTTCATTCTGATTTGTTGTGTATTCATTTCTTCTTAGCCATCTTCAATGTGGGTTGAAAATATTTAAGATTTAAACAGCTTTGGAACAATTTATTAAAGGTCATTGGTATTGAGTCTTAGCAACCCGCTTAATAGAACTTCTCCATGATGACCTGCTTCTAATTTGGTCCTTCAGGACCAAGCCAACAGTGTTCACATGGCTACTCTGAGTGCATCCACATCCCTGTTGGTCATCCCCTTCTTCTCTTTTCTTCCACCTTTCCCTGCATTAGAACCTTGTCCAGAGAGCTGAGACTTTGCATAACTTTGTCCAAAGCAGAATACTTTGTGCCTGGTCATTTGTACCTCAAGTGATAAATCTGCTTTGATTTGTATGATGATTCCTTGGTTGTCTCAAATGGGCTTTTTTCAGAAGGCAACTGGACTTTGTTTTTCCTTGAAGATGTTTCACTTCTCATCCAAGAAGCTTCTTCAGTTCTTCAGCTTCTGAACTGAAGAAGCTTCTTGGATGACAGGTGAAAAGTCATCAAGGAAACACAAAGTCCAGTTGCCTTCTGAAAAAAGCACCTTTGGGACAACCATGACCTGGACGATTGAGAATCTTCATAGATAGATCCTTTGATTAGGTTTCTTGGCTGTCCATAGTATTATGGATCTTCTCCAGTATCAAAATTCACAAGCATCAAGGTGCTTCCTATTCTGCTTCTTGACATATAAAACCTACAGAAACATATTCATTGTATTAAAGTTTTATTGTTTAGCTATCTAATTGTGGCTTATTGAATAAAAACATATTTAAATTCCAAAATTATGGTGAAAAAAATGTCATTTTGGCTAAATAGAAACTCCACTTCATAAATTCCTAGTTCTGGACTGCTACATGAATGTTACGTATGGCATTCAGAACATTGAACATAACATTTTTATATATGGCATTCAATATATCACTTGCTTTGGGAATGTTTGCTTTTCTAAGACAAATGGCCAAAGTACGTAAGATTAAATCAGACACTGCTTGGATAAAAATGTTGGCATGGGAAGCACTGATTTCCTAGATTGGAATCAAACAGTTGGGGGGGAGAAAATACCTTCTTTGAACACTTCCAAATGCAGAGCGTAGGTCAGATTTTTGGACTCATCTTCCTATATGTTTTCTTCGATCACCTGCTGTTAAACCACAGTGAAGTATTTGTACTCCTGTTGTTATCTGCCTTACAGACTGGGTTGCATTCAAGTAGAGTTGCTGATATTTTAGGAAGGGAAGGGGAAGCAAGGGAAGGTGAAATTTGGCTGCAAAATAGGATTTGGCATTTTTCTTTTTCTTTTTTTTAAAGATACAGGTTTTTGTTTGGTTTTTAGAACTAAGGATGGAAATGGAAGGAGGCAGAGGTGGTATATTCAGCAGGTTGTGACCAGTTCTGGAGAAATGGTAGCAGAAACTTTGAATAGTTCAGAGAACCAGCAAATACCACCTCTGACTGGCCCTGCCCCCACCTATTCTCTGCCTCCCAAGTCCTAGCTGATGAGCTGGGTCTTGTTTGGTTGCCCTGCACAGGAGAATGGAGCTGGAAAACAGGTTAATGGGGTGGGGAGGGAATGGGGATTTTGCAGTATCTTTCCCCTGCCACGCCCACCAAGCCATGCCCACCAAACCATGCCCACAGAACTGGTAGTAAAAAAAATTGAATCCTACCACTGGAAGGAGGTCTCCTACTCCATTTCCACTCTTAATACCCTACAAGACTGTCCTATCAGCCCTACTAGTCAATGACTACTTCAGCTTCAACCGCAACAATACAAGAGCACACAACAGATACAAACTCAATGTAATCCGCTTCAAACTTGATTGCAGAAAGTATGACTTCAGCAACAGAGTGGTCAATGCCTGGAATGCACTTCCTGACTCTTATTATTACATCCTCTAACCCCACTCTTTTAACCTCAAACTAGCCACTGTTGACCGCACCCCATTCCTAAGAGGTCTGTAAGGGGCGTGCATAAGTGCACCATCGTGCCTACCGTCCCTGTCCTATTGTCCCCATTTATTAGTACTATTTTCTGTATTCTTACTCAGGTTTATACTTATTCCAATTATCTTGTAAGCAATTGACAAATCAAATCAATAAATAAATAAAATAAATTAATAAATAAAGGCAACCCCAGAATCTCTTACCCAGCTTTGAACAATTGTGTGTGTGTGTTTGTGTGAAGTAGGGCAATGAGAGCAGTTCGTTTTCCCGCCCCAGAAACTGCCGCAACCTTAACCAACCCTCCCCAGTGATTGTGGCCCCCTAAGCAGTGACAGGATCCCTTTCCCTCCTCCGAATAATGCTATGCGGTTTTCTTTCTTTCTTCTGTAATAAATGACAGCTGTCCTTGACACATGCCAACACAATTTTCTTGGCAAATCTGTGGAGATGCTTCGTTTGTTTATTCAACTATAAGATTTCTATAATGTGCATTACACAGAGGAGTTCAAGGCAGGCCTATGTAACTCAGCCTTCCTCCCACAGTGACATCTTTCTGAAATTGCCTTCTTTCTCAACTGTGATTAATAAACAACCAGTTAGTACGGTTGGTGTTTTTTAGTGTTGTTTTTTTTGCATTTTTAATCATGATTTTTAAAATATATATTTGCTGTTTTCGTGCTTGTCCTACAGTGCCCAGAGTCACTTATTGTCCGGTGATATAAAAGTAATAAATAAATTTTGTTTGCTTCAGTTCCCAGGTTTTTCACATCCAAAACCAAACCAAGCCTGACCATGTTTAACAGAATAACAGAGTTGGAAGTGTGGAAAGGGAACTTCACGAGGACAGTGGTGTCACCCAAGCAGGAAAAGCCAAAAAGGGAACATCAGGCCAGCCATAAAACAAACTTGCATAGGAAAAGGAATCAAATAAAAGGTATTAAAGAAGCCCCTTAGACAAAAGCCCAAATAATTAAGAAAACTAGGGAACAAGAAAAGAAAACCCTTACAAACACAAGACATGCCAAATCAGCAAAACAAACAGACAAAAGACACAAAATATATTACAAAGGAGACAGACAGGAGATTGCCATAAAACAAATATAAGAAACCATTAAGCTAAAAAAGATTAGGACGAAACCGATAAAACAATCAAACCACCCCGCAAAGTTTGCCTTCTGCACCCCGCGGAGGTTACCCTCCGGCGGGAAGAAAGACCACCCCTGACAGGATTTAAAACATTAAGAAACACAAACACAAGCACTCACACAAAAGGAGAAAAGGGTATAAAAATCAGGGACTTACCATTCGAAGGTAGCTAGCCCAGGAACGCAGACTTCTCGCTATCTCCCGCCTTCCTGAAAAATAAAAAGATCCAGCTTTCAAGCAGTTGTCCGTATCCTTGCGCCGGAGCTCTCCCAGCGGGAAAATCGAATCCTCAGAAGAAAGGCATTTTGACAGCCTTTCAACAGAAGGGACCCTCGAGGTCTTCTAGTCCAACCCCCTACTCAAGCAGGAGACCCAGACAAGTGGCTGTCCAGTCTCTTCTTGAAAGCCTCCAGTAATGGAGGACTCCAATAATGGAGAACTTCTGAAGGCAAGCTGTTCCATTTAATTTTCCGAGATCAGCCAATCTCCCAATATGCTGATATAAAAACGCAGCATGGCATTGATGCCTTGTAACTTTGAGTGGTCATTAAATGAACTATTGTAAGTAAGAGGACTGCCTGTACCTGCTGCCTCCTAAGGGACAGTCTGATAAAATTCTTGTAATGTAGGTGAACAAACAATAAAGTATCTACTTGGACCTATTCATGAGTGGTTCTGGTTGCTTGCGCCTGACATTTGTCACTGCATTGCTACTTACCACTTCTCTTTGGTTGATCTTGGCACCCTCCAAGGCTGTCAGTAGGATGTTTCCAGAATCCCTACCTGGCATAACCAGTGATTAGGAATTCAGCAGCCCCCAATTCTTGAGAACCTCAACCCGGGCTGTTGACTCCTCCACTCCATCCTTTGGAGCTCAGCTGGTCCACTGAGCCAACTACTCTTTCTTCTCGCTCCATCACCCGGTTGGTGAAGAAGGAGATGGAGATGGTGGCCAACTCTCTCCTGAGGCTCCTAGACCTTGACAAGCGAGGCTGACTTCATTCAAGCCATGTCTTGCAAGAAAACAAGAAACGATAGCTAAAGGAAAGTATGTCTGGGCATGCCATATGCACAGTGGATTCCCCACTGCTGAGCAACTCTGCCCTCAAAAACAGGCCTTTACAGTGTGAGCAATACATCTCCCAATTTTAGAAATTAATCACTGGCATTAAGTGGTAACTGGTTCATGCCCAGGGAATGTGACTCTCTGAATGTCTCCTTGTAATCGTATATACTGTACACACAGAGATATGAGCTGAGGACTCTGTTTCCACTCCAGCCATGGGGATTTTATTTTCACAAGCTCCCTCTGCTTCCTGCTTTCCACCCTATCTTTCCATTCATTAAACTGCAGCGTTCAAGTTAAACTTTCTGACATAACGTAGCTTGAGGTTTTTGGACTGGGAGCTCAACCAGAGCATTTTCATTCATTTCCTTGGAGTAATTTTAAATTTTCACATCCTTCTGCTCGCCACCTTCGTTTAAAAGGCCAGCAGAGTTTTTTTTTTTTTTTTTAAAAAAAAGTCCCTCTGCTTATAAGTTCTTTCCAAATACTGCTTTGAATAATGTTTAAAGACAGTCGTGTGTGTGGTTGTCATTTACAATCGAAGGAAGCTTTCCCAGTGTTATACGAAACTCATGTATGACATATCAGTTTCTCCTAAAAGTCTTGAAAAAGCCCAGAATAAGGGAGATGAATTTGATGAGTCAGTTCAGAAAGATAGATAATGTCCCTTTAGGGTTGATGAATGAAACACTTTGAAAGAAAAAAAACAGATCTTTATTTCTATATATGATAACAACAGTGAGACTTCTGTATGCAGGGAGGCGGAAGGAAATTCATATAATATAGGTGAAAGAATACAAATTCTTTCAAGAATGGATGGTGAAATTAACAAAACTGACTGAGATGGTGAAATTATCTTCTTTAATTAAAGAAAAGACTTCATCCAGCTTAGTTTCTACTTTAATTTTGGGATTTGAAGATTAGATCTGTTTATAATTACAGAGATATTTTGTATTATTGTTAGATGAAAAAGATTAATATGTTTTATATTTATATCTATACTGAAGAAGTCAAAGTTGCTCTTTTTCTACTTTTTTTTCTTTTCTGCACCGTCAATTTTGCTCTTTTTCTGATCTTTTTCTAATGCTTTTTCCATTTCTTTATTTTTTGTTGAAACTTAATAGTTTTATTTAAAAAGACTTTGTGTATAGCCTTCTTTTAATCTATTTTCAGCACGTAATCAAGAATCAAACATTTCAATAATGTATACTATAGAATAGATAATGATATATATTCTTCACATAGCATTGTATTAATCAAAGTCTTTTTAGACAGTTGTTAGAGAATCAACTTGAAAGATACTTTTTAGAAGTACTTCTTTTTTTAGCATTTAATTTCTAATTTTCATTAAATTATGTTGAGAAAATAAAAAAAAAGTATATGACAGGTTTTGATATTTAATGCTGGTATGCCTTTATTATCCATTTTTATTATCCATTTTCCCTATTGTCTGTATAAAATGTATAAAATGGTATAACAGAAGAGGTTAACGTTTTTGTTGTTGCCTGTCAAATTCAACACAACAAAACAAAACATTGGAAAAAAATGAAATACTTCAATCTTTGAATCAATTTAGTAGCGTGAGAAATAGTGTCGGCCAAAAAATTACTAAATAGCAAAGAGAAATGAAGAGTCCTATGATTAAATTATTTTGTTCACTTTTTCTTTTTTGAGTCAATACCATCAAAATAGTTTCTAATAGATTATTTTCATGTACATTATATTCATGATTATATTCATGACTTACAACAGTTCATTTAGTGTTCAACTGTTCAACTGTTCAAAGTTTCAACGGCACTGAAAAAAGTGACTTATATAATTTTTCACACTTATGACCAACCACTTGGGAACCATCTCATATTTATGATGGTCGCAGAGTGTCCTGGGATCACTCGATCCCTGTTTGCAACCTTCTGACAAACAAAGTCAATGAGGAAGCCAAATCCACTTAATAAACATGTATCTTTTCTTTTATGTATACTGAGAGTATTTGCACCAAGACAAATTTCCTTGTGCATCCAATCACACTTGGCCAATAAAGAATTCTATTCTATTCTACTGATTTAACAACTGTAGTGATTCACTTAACAACTGTGGCAAGAAAGGTCATAAAATGGGACAAAATTTACTTAACTGTTAAGTGAAATGTTAGGCTGAATTGTAGTTGTAAGCCAAGGACTACCTGTATACAGATTTATTTAGGAGAGAAATACTGTGGAAGTAGTAACATTTATTCAGGAAATTACTAACAAAATTAACGAAGTATACGCTATGGATCAAATGAATGAAGCAAAATACCAACCTAGCAGAAAGTCTTAATAATAAAAATGTAACACAAGCTACTAGGGTCATGTACATTAATAAACTGTACAAATATGTCTGAAACACCACAGCCTGCATGTCAGCTAAAACCAAATAACATAATTGCAGAGTCTGCATATTGAATCTGAAATGGAGAATAAATCAGAATTATTTATTATTGAATAATCAGAGCTGCTTATTCCTGGGGCCAATTACGCCTTATAAATTACCCAAATTTTGTGAAGAGAAAGGTGTCAAACATGGCTGGTTGAATTCTTTCTTGTTAGTATCATTTTTTAAAAAAAAATTCTTTGGATTGTTGCGCTGTATTGTTTTTAATTTTCAGTGATCGGTCGATCCCGGAGTGTTTAAAGAATATTTTTTAAAAAGAGGGGGGAGGGAAATCCATCTTCCAAGCTTTTCAGAAGAATTATATTCTTTCTTCTGTTATCTTAGCATGTGTATCAGTTTCAGAAGGGTGTAATGACTTCGTAGATAAGATCGTGGGCATGCAGAAATGATAAACTTGTTGTTTCAGGTAAGTAAAAAGACAGACATCCAGCTGCCAGAATATCGTTTCCAGAGAAGTTGCATTATATTTAAGGTTACGGCTGGAAGAGCTGCATTCATAATAACTCCCTGCCTTCATTAGAAAGCTGAAAATGATGTTGTGGCATAACTCTGCCCTTTGGGGCAGACACATGGGTTGTTTTGTTTTGTTTTGTTTTTTGATGCATTTGGGGGGGAAAAATGCCAGGACTTGCTTTGCCATAGGCAGTATTGCTTACGTCACTTTTGAGTCTCCTTGTTAAAATTAGAATGCAGGTAGTCCTTGACTTACAATCGCAATTGAGTCTAAAATTTATGTGGCTAAGTGAGAAATGGGTTAAGTGAGTTTTGCCCCATTTTATGACTTGGTTGGCTCAGCCTTCTGTCTTTCTGAGGTCGGTAAAATGAAGACCCAGATTGTTGTGGGGAAGAGGCTGACTGTAAACGCTTAGAGAGGGCTGGAAAGCAACTGGTGTAAGCAATTAAGTGCTGTTGCTGTGATGACCCGGGATGTGGCACAAAGGCAACACCGTCAGATAATCAGTAGCAGTCCCTTTATTAGCTCCAATTTTGCCCCCAATGTCCTGGTTACCTTCTGGCTGGAACAGCCTTTGGCTGCAGAGAATCAAGTCCAAAATGTGGTCAACAAAAACTGTAACTATAAGTCCAATCAAGGCAAAATGAGGTGATTAGTCTGGCAGGGCAAGAGAAGGAATTCCAGACATGAAGGTACAGCAATAACAACATGGTTGGGAAAACACCAGGAACAAAGATAACCAAAGTCAACACAAGATAAACTCATGTTGCTCTCTTCTCCATTCCTCCCTGTGTGCCCTAGGATGGCCTGGGTCTTCCCCTGAACCCCCTCTCCCTTGCTCTACCTCTCCCCTGCTCTGCCCAGCCAGACTTTGCCCTTCCCCACGGAGACACACTCCCACTCCCTGACAGCTGTTCGTCTTCCTCCTCGGATTCAGACTCAGACAGGGGCATGACATTGCTATTGCCATTAGGAGCCCTTGGGGTACAGTGGTTAGAATGGCAGGCAAACTGCCCACTGCCAGCCGTTCGATTCTGCCATGCTCAAGGTTGACTTAGCCTTCCATCCTTCTGAAGTCGGTAAAATGAGGACCCAGATGGTTGGAGGCAATATACTGACTCTGTAAACCACTTAGAGAGGGCTGTAAAGCACGGTGAAGTGGTATATAAGTGCTATTCCTTCCTTCCATGTCCTCCCTTCCTTCCTCCCTCCCTCCCTTCCTCCCTCCCTTCTCCCTCCCTTCCTTCCTGGTGGTTAGAATGGCGTAGTACAAGCTAACTCTGCCCAGTGCCAAGAGTTCGAGCCTGACCAGCTCAAGGTTGACTCAGCCTTCCCTCCTTCCGAGGTGGGTAAAATGAGGACCCAGATTGTTGGGGGGCAAGAGGCTGACTCTGTAAACCGCTTAGAGAGAGTTCTTAAGCACTGTGAAGTGGTATATAAGTCTAAGTGCTAAGTGCTGTTGCTAGTCACTGCGGTTCTTCAATTAGTAACACGGCTGTTAAGTGAATCTGGCTTCCCCATTGACTTTGCTCATCGGAAGGTCGCAAAAGGGGATCATGTCAGTAGTGGGATTCAAACATTTTTACTACTGGTTCTGTGGGCGTGGCTTGGTGGGCGTGGCGGGGGAAGGATACTGCAAAATCCCCATTCCCTCCCCAACCCCACTAACCTGCTTTCCAGCCCCGTTCTCCTGTGCAGGGGCAACCAAAGGAGACCCAGCCAATCAGCTGGGACTTTGGAGGCAGAGAATTAATGGGGGCGGGGCCAGTCAGAGGTGGGATTTTCTGGTTCTCCGAACTTTCCGCTACTGGTTCTCCAAAACCAGTCAGAATCAGCTGAATACCACCTCTGGATCATGTGGCCCTGAGACATTGTAACTGTCATAAATAGGAGTCAGTTGTCAAGCATCTGAATATAAATGACGTGACCATGGGGATATGGCAACGGTCGTAAGTATGGAAAAATGGTCACCGGTCACTTTTTTTCAGTGCTATTGTAACTTCAAAAGGTCACTAAATGAACTGTTGTAAATCAAGGACAATCTGTATTCTGTTTAGCCATGACACAAGCCCTTGGATTTTATTTTTCCATGCAGCCCATTGGAAATGGGTGTGATGGTAATAGTGGTAGTTCCCACGCCTAAATTATTTAGTTACAATTATGGCTGCCCATCTCAACCAGCTTGGCTCTGGGTGGCTCACGACTAATTGAGGTTATTTGAATCTCGCAAGTGGTTCCATGCAGTCCACTGCTGGCTCTTTAGAATAAATAAACCAATGAATTTAAAACTATGATCGACACTTCCTCAAAAGCGATGCAAAGTGAAGTGTAGACAGAGTCACCCAATCATAAAAATATTCCAATGAAATCACCTCCCCAGTGCTAATTCCAATCGTGTGCCAAGCAGTGGTAGGATTCAGCCAGTGGTGGGATTCAAATAATTAAATAACTGGTTCTCTGCCCTAATGATTTCTTCCAACAACCAATTCACCAAATGCCTCGGAAAGTTTAACAACCAGTTCTCTTGAACTGATGTGAACTGGCTGAACCCCACCACTGGATTCAGCCAGTTGGCACCACTTTGGGAGAACTGGTTGTTAACTTCCTGAGCCGTTTGGTGAACTGGTTGTTGGAAGAAATCATTAGGGCAGAGAACTGGTTGTTGAATTACTTGAATCCCACCACTGGTGCCAAGCAATGTTTTTTCAGAGTTGACAACTTTAAAAATGTGTAGACATCAACTCCCAGAATCCCCCAGCCAGCATGCTGGGAGTTGATGTCCACACGTCTTCAAAGTTGTCAACTCTGAAAAACACTGGTTGTAAAGGAACGAGAACTGATCTTGGGAAAGGAGGGAACAAATTGTTAAAAAAAGAAGAGATGACACAGCCCTGAAAATCAGGAAGCAGGTTTAATACAATGTGAAAGAGAGGGAAACCAGAACAGAGCTGATACCAACAAGTCGGGTTAAACAGGCAGGGCACGGATTCTAGGAATGAGCATTCTCCTTTTCTTGTCCCATTTCTTGCTTAATAAAATCAAGGTGGCTTCGAGTGGCTTTCTCAAGCTTCTTTCTCTTCCACATTGAGATCTTTTGATACAAAAAGTGCACAGATATATCAGTAGCAAATACTAGGGGTGGGTTTCAAAGGTTTTAGCAAAGGGTTCTCTGGCCAGTTGCTGGGTGGGCGTGGCCTAGTCATCCTCCTGCATCACGGTGGAGGCATCACTCCCCACGCTCTGGAGGCTCTCCGGAGGCTAGAAACGGGCCCATTTCCGGCCTTCCTGAACTTCCAGGAGGCCCGTTTTCACCCTCCCTGAGCCTCCATGCACATCCTGCACTTACCTGCATCCAAAACAGCCTGTGTGGTGACTCCCGGGAGGGGAGGGGCAGGGTGGGCGGGGTCAGACAGGAGTGAAATTTGGGGGTTCTCCAAACGGCACAGAATCTTATCTAGGGGCTCTCCCAAACCACTGCGAATCCCCAGCAGCCCACCCCTGGCAAATACCAAACGTTGGAACATCCCAGTCTGCATATCACCCAAAATGTAGCATCAGCTGTGCTGGTAGCATCTGTGGAGAAAGCCCACGCTTGAAAGAACTACAAAGCATCTTCAAGGTTCATGGGTATGGATTCTGATTCTGGAAGAGGGGGATCAACCAGGAGGGCTAGTTAGCTGGCATCATGGATAAAAGCTTTTCTGGTTGGTTGAAAGCCCAAATAGGAGAACTTACATTGTAGTGGTTTCTTAGAACTCCTCCTTTGAACAAAATGTTGTGACACCTGACCAATAACTGAACTTTTTAAATCGCTAGACTCTAGAGTGAACCATTTGGCAGTTACAAATAAGAGTCTAGAGTGAACCCTTTGGGAGTTACAAATCAGCTATCCTAAAGTCTAAAAGACAAGAAACAATGGATGGAAACTAATCAAGGAGAGAAGCAACATGGAATGAAGGAGAAACTTTCTAACAATGCGGACAATTAACCAGTGGAACAACTAGACTCCATAAGTTGTAGGTGCTCCATCACTGGAGGTTTTTAAAAAATAGACAGGAAAGCCATCTGTCTGAATAGAATAGAATAGAATAGAATAGAATAGAATAGAATAGAATAGAATAGAATAGAATAGAATAGAATTCCTTATTGGCCAATTGAGTGATTGACACACAAGGAATTTGTCTTTGGTGCAGAAGCTCTCAGTGTACATAAAGAAAAAATAAAATACATTCATTGAGAATCATAAGATACAATACTTAGTGATAGTTACTAATAAGGTTACTAATAAGCAATCAAATCATACTAGGAAACTAATGCAACAATATATAAATTGTAAAGATACAAGCAACACGGTTATAGTCATAAGTGGGAAGAGATAGGTAATAGGAAGGATGAGAAGAAGAATAGTAATACAGTCTTACGAAGTAGTTTGACAGTATTGTGGGAATTACTTGTTTAGCAGAGTGATGGCATTCGGGGGGAAAACCTGTCCTTGTGTCTAGTTGTTCTGGTGTGCAGTGCCAAATGGGATAGGGTCTCCTGCTTGAGCAGGGGGTTGGGCTAGATGACCTCCAAGGTCCCTTCCAGTTCTATTCTGATTATAGCCATGTGCAGAGGGCAAAAGTCATACACTTTCACACTTGCATACACTGGAAGTAGAGATGAAAAATTGGGATGCACACTGGACAGTGAAAGTCTGACTTCCAAGGAGGTTTGTTTGATAATGTTTTGCCTCCACTTGCATTTTATTGCACACTTCTGTTTGCATGTAAAACGAAAGCTAAAAAGATCCAATGACTGCCACGCACCTAATAAAAGACATGTTTGCAACTCAAAAAGTGAAGGCCAGGAAAACAGGGTTGATGCTGATGCCTTCCCTGAGCTGTATGAAGTTATCAGTGGATTAACCTTGAGGCAATCAAATTTAGGGATTTGTAAAGCAGCACCTGTTCCCTCAAAGCAAATAATATGTACTTGGAGTCAATTACCACCAACAACAAGGATTTGTGCCTTTCTGATGATGTCTCTTCCCATTTGGACAATTCCTGTCTAGTCACTGTCCAAACAATTTTTTTTCCCGCATTATCAACTGCGGTCATCAAAAGCTATCAATACTAATTTGGGCAACACAAACACACACATACACAGAGAGAGAGAAAAGAAAAAAATAAATAGTGATGGGGGAGAGAGAGAGAAACAAGAAAGAAAGAGAGAAAAGAGAAAAAGAAATGAGAGAGAAATGAAAGAAAATGAAAGAGAAAAAGAGAGAAATGAAAGAGAAAAGACAGAAACAATAGAGAAAGAGAAAATGAAAGAACATGGAAGAGAAAAAGAGAGAAATGAAAGAGAAAAGGAGAAAGAGAAACAAAAGAAAGAGAGAGAGAGAGAGAGAGAGAAGAGGACATTGTTTATTGTTGGATTGCTTTGGCCACTATATATTTACAAGAAGTGTGTTTCTCCTCCCTTTGCTATGTCTTTTAAATATTATCCCCTAAGATTGTGCAGCTTTATTTTCTGAATCCATGTGGTGATGAGAAACCTGTTTAAACATTTCATACCAGAAGGCTGGGACAGATTTCACACTGCAAAACTTGCCAGATGGAGGCTTAATTCCAACAAACAAATGGCAACCAACGATCTGTGGGTCTGTCAAGGATATTTGTCACAGTCCTCAAATTCATCAAAGAGGAGTTGAAAAGCAAGGCGCCCATTCCGATAAGAGCAAGGACAGGTGATGCCAGAAGGGCCCCATCACTGTCAATAGAAGTGTAGGAATATCTCATGTTGCGCATGACTACAAAATGGTCTTCCTTGCCTCCTCTTCTCCAGATACCCATGAAAGGTACAATTGGAGACCTCTGTTTAATCTGATTTTAGGACTAGCCTCAACATTTAGCCATGGTGGTGCAGTGGTTAAGAGTGTAGTACTGCAGGCTACTTCTGCTGACTGCCTGCAATTTGACACCAGGCTCAAGGTTGACTCAGCCTTCCATCCTTCTTCTTTTTTTATTAAAAGTTTTATTTGGGTTTTCACAAAACATACAAGTACAAATAAAATATCTTTTTTTGAGAACAGCATGCTCCCGGATTATCACTTCTCCATACAGACATAAACTCAATTACATATTCCTCTTACGTATTCTAATCTATATCTTATAACTATTTTCGCAATTTTCTCAATAGTTTTTCCCTTCCCTTGCTTTCTGTAACCTTATTTTTAATTATCTCATTCCTTTCTAAGTTCAATTACATATCTTTTTCTAATTTTCTAATTTTCAGTATATTATACTTTTGTCTGTCCTGTTTACAATTTCATATTTTCTTTTCTCATAAAACAAATTTTCCCCTTTAGTTACTAAACTGGAGTATCTTTTGTATCTTTTAATTATTATCCATTCAAATCTTGTTTAAAGTTTAAAGTATGCTTTTACAGTTATAACATTCATTTTCTAACCTCTATTTTATAACACATAACTATTATTAACCAAATTCTGCTTGGTACATTTCCTTAAAAATACACACTAAGTTCTTGAAAAAAAATGTATCTATCTATCTATCTATCTATCTATCATCTATCTATCTATCTATCTATCTATCTATCTATCTATCTATCTATCTATCCATCCATCCATCCATCCATCCATCCATCCATCCATCCATCCATCCATCCATCCATACATTTTTTTTCAAGAACTTAGTGTGTATTTTTAAGGAAATGTACCAAGCAGAATTTTCTTAAGTTTTTGCGGGTACTTACATGTATGGTATTCAGCTTTGTTCGGGTATTTTCCCACGTCATTATAGTTGTGCTTTTAAAGTTGTAGCAACGTTTCGGCAGAATCTCATCTGCCATCATCAGGTTTCTGTATTGTGTTCGTCTGTGAGTCAGACTTTCACAGCCGTTTCTGTTTTAAATTTGGTGCTAGCCTACTGCTGTGCCAGAATGGTTTTTTCTTCATCCTGATTGGTTGGGAGTCTTGGTCTGTGTTTATTGGTCTTGGAGTTTGCTGTGTTCTGCTTGATTGGTGTTTCTAATATCTTCTGTCTGTTTTGTAGCTTTTTTTTTGTTTTGATTGGCTGGCAACATTGTGTTTCCTGTATTGGAGGCTTTTAGTGCGGCTTGGCTCCGAGTAAACGGACGGCTATCATTTATTAGGAAGCCAGGTTTCATCTGGGTGCCTGGTTGGGGTGTGTTTGAGCTGGAGGTATCAGGGGAAGTCTGTTTGTGGCCAGGTGTTTGCCTGGCTTGTGGTGTGGAGATTTTTTTTGTTTGAGAGTGCAGGCTTCCAGATAATTGACAGTCTGGTGGAGTCATCTCTTCTATTCATGCTTTCAAGTCTTTTTTTCAATCTCTATGGCTTCTCTGATAATTCTGTAGCTGGAGTTTTCTATGGTGGCTAGGGTTTTGGTGCCATTGAAGTCGATGCTATGACCTGTGGCTTTCATGTGTTGGACTAGTGAGGAAGTGTGTTCCAGCTTTTTGACTGCATTTTTGTGTTCATCTAGGCGGTACTTATTCTTCTATTGGTCTGTCCAATGTATGTGGCAGGGCATGATGCACAGGGGACTTCATATATGCCTTGGTTTTCAATTTTATCTTTGGGGTTTCTTAGGATGGCTGCTATTTTTCTGTCTGTTTTGAAGGCAGTCTTGATGTGATGCCTGTGTAGTATCTTGCTGATTTTGTCTGTAGTACCTCTTATGTAGGGTAGGACAGCTGTTCCATAGGTCTGTTCATCTTCTAGGTCTCCATTATGTCTCAGTGTGTTTTTGTGGATCAAGCCAGTGATTTTGCTTTTGTGGAAGCCGTTGGCTGTCAGTACTTTAGTCAGGATGCACAGTTCAGTCTTTATGTGTGTCTTGTCTGCCAGGCGGTTGGTTCTGGAAATTAGTGTTTTGGCCACGGAGTTTATCTGTGCTGGGTGGTGGTGGGATTGGGCGTTGAGGTAGCGGTTGGTGTGTATTTTCTTCTGGTATATGGTGTGCCCTAGTGTGCCATCTGTTTTTTTGTAGATTAGTACATCTAGGAATGGTAGTTGTTCGCTTGTTTCCGTTTCCATGGTGAATTTGATTTTGGGGTGTGTGCTGTTTAGGTGTGTTAGGAAATTGTTTAGGTTTTCTTTTTCATGGGGCCAAATAACAAATGTGTCATCGATGTATCTTAACCATAGTTTGGGTTTGTGGGTAGCATTGGCTAGAGCTCTGGATTCGAATTCTTCCATGAACAGGTTTGCAATGATAGGTGACAGTGGTGATCCCATAGGGGCTCCTTCAATTTGCTTGTATCTTTGTCCTTTGTATATGAAATATGTGTTGGTTAAGCAGTGTTCTGTTAGTTCCATGAGGTGTTTGGGTGGTTGGTATTTATTTTTGATGATTTCAAGAGTTTCTTTTATCGGGACTTGAGTGAATAGTGAAACCACGTCAAAACTTACAAGCAGATCTTCTTGTTCCATGTGTAGATCTTTGATCATTTCCAAGAGGTGGTATGAGTTTTGTACATGTGAAGCTGCTG
Organism: Notechis scutatus; assembly: GCF_049901735.1. NCBI lineage: Eukaryota > Metazoa > Chordata > Lepidosauria > Squamata > Elapidae > Notechis > Notechis scutatus. The sequence goes on from NC_142019.1 coordinate 13,095,798, forward strand.
CTTCAGCATGGGGCTGTAGCTGCTTTGCTAAGTGTTTAGCTAGGTTTTGTAGTGGTGCTCCTCTGGAGCTGACTATGGGTCTGAGAGGTATGCCTTCTTTGTGTATTTTTGGGAGGCCGTATAGTTTGGGGCATCTGGAAGATTTTTCTCTTGGGATGATCGTCTGTTGGACCTCTTTGCTCATGTGGCTGGTTATAATTTTCTTCTTGGTTATTTTTTCCAGATATGTGGTTGGGTCCGTGTTTATGGGTTTGTATGTGGAGTCTTGGAGTAGGTCTGTCAATTTTGTTTCGTAGTCTTTTCTATCCATTACTACTGTGGCATTACCTTTATCTGCTGGAAGTATGATTATGCTGCTGTCATTCCTTAAGGCTTGCAGGGCTTTTAGTTCCTCTTTGTGCAAGTTGCTTTTGGGTGGTTTGCTTGTGCATAGGATGTTAGTGACTTGGTGTCTTATTCTGTCAGCTTCATCTGTATTTAATTTAGTTAGGCTGGATTCCAGTCCATATATGATGGATTCTGTGGGGATTTTTTTGGGTGCTATAGCATAATTGAATCCTTTGGTTAGGACATCTGTTTCTGTTCTGGTGAGTTCTCTGTTGGAAATGTTGTATACTAATTGTTTCAGGTGTTGTTGTGAATTGTTGGGGGCTTTCTTGCCATGTTCTAATTTCTTTAGTTTCTTCAGGAGTTTGTCATTTTTGTAAGTGGTTTCAGTTTCAGCTCTCCAAGTTGTAAGTTGTTTTATCTTGTTCCAAAGTAGAGGGTGGATTTTGTTGCTCAATTCCAGGTGTAGAATTAGAAGATCTTTGTTTAGCTGATCAAGTTGGAATCTCTTTCTGTGGAGCACATTCCTGAGTAGAGCCATTTCAGTTCTTTTCAGGATACGTTTAGTAGCTGCTGTGCTGTGATGAAATGTTAATTTGAAGCAGGTTGGTGTTGCATTGTTGTCTCTGCAGCTGCGTAGGAATTTGAGGTCACATAGTATTCCTGCTCTTTTAACTTCCAGCTTCTCGTAAGTTTTGGTCTGGCTGTTTATTTCCTCCTATATATATGTGTGTCTGTGTGTGTCTGTGTGTCTGTGTGTGTGTCTGTGTGTCTGTGTGTGTGTATGTAAATGTATATATGTATATATGAAATATATGTATAACAATAGTAAATGAAATAATTATTCTATTCAAGTTCAGCTCGACCATTAATATTGATAACAATCATTTACATTTCTATTTAGAACATTTCCATCTTTTAAGAAACATTTCATTACCTAATAATATCAGTTGTCATTCACTTTAATCACCTATATTTCATATTTTACTCATTACTATCTTTAAACAGAAAACAAAAAAAATAATTAACAGTCATCAATAAAATTATTCTTCTTATTCAAATTCATCCTGTCAACTGATATTAGTTTCATTAAAAATCTTTCATGTTTCTTTTCAATTATATACTTAAAAAAAAACATTGAGAGCCTTATTCTCTTATCCTCTTTGTTTCATTTAATTACTAACAAATATTCCATTACATAACAATGCAAATGTTATCTGTCACTTTAATCATCTATCATATATTTCTAATATAACAATGCTATCTCATGTACCCTTGCAGAATCCTCTCTTTAAATTAAATTTTTAACCATTGTCTCTGTGTCTTTTAAATAGGCTTATACCTTTAATTATTGTATGTTTTCCTGTTTCTCTATATTTTGTTTCTGTTCTTTATAACTTCTTTTCCTTTCCATCTTCCCCCTCTTCTTCTCCCTCCCCTTTTTGTTCCCTTTTCTATCTGATTTTCCCTTCTGTGATCCTCCCTTCTGCTTCTTCCTAATGTAAACCTCGAACTGAGGCCCACAAACCTGGCAAAAGAATCCAAAGAGATGTAGTCTCCTTAACAGAAAATTAAGAACCATGTCTGGAGAATCCTCAAGGCTTGCAAAATAGAATAAATTTAAAAACCAGATGCAGACACTTTATTTAGTTTACTTTATTGCCATTGCACCCTCGTACACACCATCTTCAGTGCACATCATGACCATGAAAATAAACACAAACACACATCTTTCACCCTCCACACATTGAACTGAAAACCCCGACATCGCAACAACACTGCACTATACAGTAGAATTCAACACAGCTACTGCCCTGGGATAGAAGCTGTTTTTCAGCCTATTTGCCCTTGTTTTTATTGTCCTGTACCGTCTGCCAGATGGTAATAGTTCAAAAAAAGAGTTTCCAGGATGAGATGTATCTTTGAGAATGTTTTGAACTTTCTTAAGGCAGAGGGAGCTATAAAGCTCTTCCAAAGAGGGGAGAGGGCAATCAATGATCTTCTAGGCAATGACATTAACCCTCTGGAGTGCTTTCCTATCTGCCACTGTGCAATTGGCAAACCAGACACAGGTGCAGTAAGTTAAGATACTCTCTATGGTGCAGTGGTAGAAGGTCACCAGCAGTTAGAGTGGACATTTTCAATCTGATAACGCCTACCACCACCTCTACACCAACAGGGACCCAATGAGAAGACAATGAGATGTTTGACCAACTAACCTGAGCTCTGCAAGATCCCATCTGGGTTGTTCACCGAGACTGGAGGTTTATGTATTTATTTATATTTTATTTATTTAGTTTAATTTATCAAGCATATATGAGAAAACAAGTATAAGTATGAACATCACATATAAACATATAAGTATTTATTTATTTATTTATTTATTTGATTTGCCAATTGTTTACAAGATAATAAGTATAAGTGTATACATAGTTGTGAATACATGAAATGGGTACATATAAGAAAAATAAAAGAAGAATAAGAGAAACAATAGGACAGGGACGGTAGGCACGTTGGTGCGCTTATGCACGCCCCCTACAGACCTCTTAGGAAAGGGGTGATGCCTCCCTATTGGTTGATTGATGTGTTGATGGCTGGCTATTGGCTGTTGTTTCCTTGCGCTACCAAGCGCTCAGCTCTTACGTATCTAATAAGCTGGTAGTAAATCAGCACTCCTGTTGATTGATAAAGGGCCTGTTTCCCAGGCTTCAATCATTTCCCTGGCTATCTTTGTACCTGCTCAGCCAACAATCTTAGTAGCTGCAAAACTGAATGTTTGTCCTTGTTCCCATGTTTTTCTTCATTCGTAACTCGAGTTCTCTTTAACTGAACATTCTTTGTTTGGGGGGGCTGACACACTTTCTACCTTTAATGATGCGTGCAGGTGGATATTACCTTGATGCCATCTGAAAAGGCTTGTCCTGAACCTAACAGCGGGATCTGGAGGCCTATTTATCATCCAGTGACAGCAGAAAACAGGTGAGGTGTCCATGTGCCAAGTTCTGCTTTTCAACTCCCACAGAGGTGAAGGATTAGTTTTGCAAAAACATGAATACATAAGCCTCCTCATTTCACATTCAGTGCTCAGCATACAGCAGTGGGTGTGGAGGTGGGGGAGAGATTCGTTTATTGGCTTATGACAGAAATAAAGAACTTCCATTTTAGATCAATCAACAGAATACACACACAAAAAAAGAGTCTTCAGTGAGACGTGGAGCCTACAAAGTAAAAATGAAACAAAATCGCTTGCGATAAAGTTGGTGACAAAGTCTCAGATTTGAGGGGGGAGAAAAAAACATTTGAAGCCTCCTTTTCATGTGGCCACAGCACATATTTCCTATGAAATTAAGAAAATCAACCATGTTAGCCACAACTAAAATTGGAAAAGACATACTAGTTACAAATATAGACTTGGTTGTGGGTTTTGGTTTCGAATAACCATAGGTTTTGCCCTGGAAATTCTCAATTGCTGACTATGTTTTTCCTTTCTTTGAGTTCTTAGTCCTGTTCCACCCACTCCCAATATCTCCCAACCAGGAGAATTTCCACTTCTAACTTGCTCATTTAATCATTTTTTTTAAAAAAAATAAGAGTTAAGAAATAGCACCACCTGTTGGCAATTAAAAGATTTATTGTGCTGTTCATGCCAATGCCATGATGTTCCATTAAGTTTACATACAACCTCAAAGAAACCCGACTCCAAAAACAACATAAACGACAAGTTATAGTAGATTTTTTCCTAATTTTTTTCCATGCTATTAAATTAAAAACAAACAAAAAACCCACCCTGGCCTTCTCTCATTATTTTAATTTGCTAATTTAATGGCTGCAAAAATCCAGATAACCACCAGATGGGAGGAATGAGAAGCCAAAATTATATTTGCTGCCCTCTACTGGTCATTTACTTTTTGCAGCCTGAATGCAATGACCCTATTTAGAATACAAATCACACTTGACTTGGTCTTCAATTACTGCACTTGCTCTCAATGAGTTTTAAGTGTCATCAGAAATTCTAAATAATAGTTCTGTAAAGTCTGTCCTCCCTGGGATACTTTATTATTCTGAAAGAAAAATGTACTTGTATTTATAAAAAAAATGAAGAAACAACAAAGTGGGTGAAAAGAAGGTGATAAAAGCAGCAACCAAAATGCCAGCTGTAAAAGGTCCAGCTGTCCTCCAGCAATTTAGCCTCATCTTCTTACTAAATCTAACCGACATCTCTTTTTAAAAAAACAGAAAACACCAAATTGACTTGAAGTAGTTGTTTTGTTTTTATTAAAAGGACAAATTTACGTTTGCCTCTGCCAAAGAATTCTGTGCTAGTTAGAAAATAAATTTATGATTCCAAAGAGCTATAAAAATATTTCTGAGATGGCCAGTCAATTAAAAAAACATTTTATTAGTCATGTGTTATTGATTAAATATGTGCAATGTTAGTGGGTAGGGGATTAATAACAATAAAACAATATTTTTAAGCATCATCTTAGACAAACTGTTCCTTATTCTCTGTTATGGAGCAGCCATGCATATCCAAGAAAAACTAAAGCTACAGGTTTTTTTTAAATGACAAACAAAGTAGCCATGTTGGTTAATGTCTATGAATTAATTAGAAAACTCTTACAGAATAATGGGATAACAGAATTAGAAGGGACCTTAGAGATCTCTTCCTGAAGTAGGAGATCCTAAACCATTTCAGTCAAATGACTGCTCAATCTCTTCTTAAAAGCTTCCAGTGATGGAGCGCCCACAACTTCTAAAACAAGCTGTTCCACTGATTAATTGTTCTGTCAGGAAAGTTCTCCTTTCTTCTAGGTTGGGTCTCTCCTTATCCTTATTAGACCAACTCAAAGGTTGAAATATAAAGTCCAACAGATCATCTGCAAAAAAGTTAGAGGAGTGAGAGGGGAAGGAGAGGGGGGAAAGCAGAGGAAATAGAGGAAGATGAACAGAAAGGAGGAAGAAGATCACATTCTGATCAGATCCATTTATGAATTTCACCAGAGATAAGCTAAATTGGCTGGGGAAAAGATTGCAAATTAACTGATTTAAAAACAAAATTACAAAGGCCCAAGAAAAAAAAATTGGGTAAATTGCAAATGTAAAGCTGGATTTCTCCCAAAATGCAGACAATCATGGAAGATGTGGTTTATATTGATCACCCAAAGCATTTGGTCCCTTTTAACACCCCCCTGCTTATCTCACAACTGGAAGATGTGTGCCTCATACTCAGGTCATAAACATACAGAGGAGAATATAACACCACATTGTTTATTACGTCATTCTATGTACCTGTGCTTTTGGGGAACATTTCCAATATTGTACAAGCTGTTATCCACTGATCTTAATTTATTTCAGATGTTTCCAGCATTTTTAAACAATCCTTTATTTATTTATTGTTGTTGTTGTTATTGTTGTTGTTTGCATGTCTCCATCATACAGACTTTATTTTCATGTCCAATAGGAAGCTGGAAGCAAATGAGCTTCCCCCAACACCAACCAAATCCCAGGTTTTTCAGTGTAATTGTGAAGAAAGTTGTCTTACAATTTGTGTGTGTGTGTGTGTGTGTGTGTGTGTGTTTGAGCCAGTCTTAGTTCCTGGCAACAGTCTGGACAAGTCCCTGAAGTTTTCTTGGCAAGATTTTGAAATGCCTCCTTCCAAGGGCTGAGAGAGAATGGCTGGCTCAAGGTCACACAGCTGACTTCATGTTGTGGTAAGCTGCCCAGCCCACTCCAGAAGAATTAAATATTTTGAGAAATATTAAAAAGGCAGGATAAAATATTCCCCCTAGAAGAGGGGGGAAAAATCCTAAGGGAGACATAAACTCAGAGCTCCAGCTCCCTGGCCCCAGCAGATATTTTGGTGCCCCTTGAGAAAGACTGGGCCAGCCTATCTACAGAAAGGTCTCAAGTCAACCTCAATATAGATCTTGGAGAATTCCAGAAGGTGGAGGATGTGGGTTGGCTGCTAGTTGCTCTACAAGCTCATCACCTGCAAACAGGTAATTCATTTTCTTTCTTGGTGAAATGGCTCCAGCCATGGCTCCTCATCAGCAGTCCCAGAGCAAGAGCTCTCTCCATTAAATAACTGCACCAGCAAAATTAAAGGAAAGCAATCACTGTTAATGAACCCCGAAGTGGAATCAATGAGCCAGCATCAAAGAGGCTCTGTGAAATTGTTGTTTGGGCTGGGGGGGTGGGGGTGGGGGAGAGATGGATCTTCTGATTCAGTCTTCATGACATCCTTTCTGTGGTAGAGATGTCCCCGTGCAGCCGCTCATCTGGCGGCCCCAAATTCTGCTCAGAGGTTTTTGCAAGCTTTCCCCTGCCTTCATTTGGTAGTTTGTGCTCGGGCGCTAGATCTTGGTTCCATGCTTTCCAGTGTGATGAGAAAGTCACAATCAGAATTTTTTTAGCATCATAAGAAGTTGAAGAATTTACAATCATGCTTCTTTTTCTCCTGGGTCAAAGGAGCCCCTGTAAATTTCCTTCCTTCCTTCCTTCCTTCCTTCTCTCCCTTCCTTCCTTCTCTCCCTTCCTCCTTCCTTTCCTCATTCCTTCTCTCCTTCTTAGTTTCTCTCTCCCTTTCTTCAACAACATCTCTCAATTTCCTTCTTTCCTTCTTTCCCTCCCTCCCTCCCTCCCTCCCATATAAACCACCATCCAGCACGAAGAATAAAATAAAAACCCACTTATAAAAGTGTAGCAGGTATAGTTTGTTTCCTTTATTCTTTCCAGGCCAGGTAGTTAGAAGATTCCAGGAGCAGATGTTGATCACAGAATTGTGCCTGGGCACTGAAAACAATTCATTGCAAATCCTTGGAGTCTTTCTCTCTTTTTCCCTCCCTTTTTTTCTTCTTGTATTGGCTCGTTGGCTGCAGCTTGGGTAACTTTCTTCCTCTGTATCTGTTTTAATATCTCGCAAATGTCCTTCATGTAATTTTCTGGAAAGCTCCAACATCTTGCCTTTAAAATCATGGAGAAAACTGCTTTGGGTTTCCTTGGCATTCTTACCATGCCACATATGAATCCAGGTTTCAAATACTTTAGACGACATTTTAAAAAAAATTGAAGGATGGACATGAGAGATTATTAAAAGAAGCCAGAGAGAAAGACAAGAAAGAAGGATAAAACATCAAACGTGGCATTGAATATAGTCATATCAAGATACCACCATCTCAAACACAAAAGTGCAGCCAGGAATTGAGAAACATTCCTAAACCAAAATTTAGCACTAGCTTGTGAAAAGTTGGTTGGAAATAATCCCATTCCACTAAGTTTAAGAAAGGATCTTAGAGCTTGCATCTAGTGTCCTGCTGAATACTAACGGATCTAACATACGAAGAATGGTTGCTGGAATTGGGAATGTCTAGTTTAATGAAAAGAAGAAGTAGAGGTGACATGATAACAGTTCCAATATCTAACAACCTATTCTCCAAAGCACCTGAAGGCAGGACAAGAAGCAATGAATGGAAACTAATCAAGAACAGAAGCAACCTAGGACTATGGAGAAATTTCCTGACAGAACAATGAATCGGTGGAATAGCTTATCTTCAGAAGTTGTGGGTGCTCCAACCCTGGAAGCTTTTAAGAAAACTGGACTGCCATTTGTCTGAAACAGTGTAGGGTTGCCTGCTTGAGAAGGGGGTTAGACTAGAAGACTTCCAACTCTGTTATTCTGTTAATTTCATTTTACCTTTAAAACATGTTATCTTTTTAAGCAGAAACTGTGCTTATCCTTAAATAAATATGGTCAGCATCTGGGTGGTGGAAGAGGGGGCGGGGAAATTCCATTTTGTTCCTGCTGTTGTGATGGCCTGCTAGGACTTATTTATTTATTTTTATTTTATTTAGTTTAGTTTGTCAAGCATGTATGAGAAAACAAGTATGAACATAACATATAAACATATATGTATAAACAGGTATAAGTATATAGATAATAAATTAGTATGAATAAATAGGAACAATAGGACAGGAATGGTAGGTATGCTGGTGCGGTTATGCACGCCCCCTTACAGACCTCTTAGGAATGGAGTGAGGTCCACGGTAGGCAGTTAAGGTTAAAGTTTTAAAGGTTTAAGTTTAAGGTTAAAGTTTTTGGGGCTTGAGGATATAACAACAGAGTCAGGTAGTGCGTTCCAGGCACTGACTACTCTGTTGGCCGAAGTTGTATTTTCTGCAATCGAGTTTGGAGCTGTTTACTTTGAGTTTATATCTATTGTTTGCCCATGTGTTATTGTGGTTGAAGCTGATGTAGTCATTGACAGGTAGGACGTTGTAGCAGACAATTTTGTGTACTAAGCTTAGATTAAACTGTAGGCGGCATAGCTCTAAGTTCTCCAGGTCCAAAATTTCAAGCCTGGTGTAGGCATAAGGTATTCTATTGCAAGCTGAGGAGAGGAGGACTCTTCTCGTGAAATACCTCTGGACTCGTTCAATCATACTTAGGAAAGTTGAACAGTCCACAGATGTTCACAGCATTTCTCGATGCTGGCTGAAGAATCAGAATCAACGGTCTGCTCGTTTCCTTTTCTTTATTTGAAAATACTGCAGAGCCTGTACAGAGGCAGGGGCAGGGTAAGAAATGTTCTTCTGCTATATTATTACGCAATGCAGTCTACACATGCAGGCCCCCATAAAATGCAGCAGAAGTAATATCATGGTGCCTATGGAAACCAGTGTCTCCATGGTCACCTCTCTGCCAAGTGCCCAGATTCCTGCTCCACTTGACTTGAATTTTTGCTTGAGTTTTATATTGTGTTTTTTTTTTTTAAAAAAAAAAGGAAACAGGCTGCAGCAACCAGAATAGCATCCTCTAGCCTTGACTGGGTCATCTTTTGAGGGCTGCTGTCCTTTACACATGGGGGAGAGGACCAAGATCCACCAAAAGTTTGAGAGCTGCACTCCACATTGGTGTGGCTGAGTCTGGTGGAGTTTCTTTGGGTGTATGTGTGTTTTTAAATAGAGATCATTCTGTTTTAAGAAAAAGGCCAAAGTTTTCCCCAAAGGAGGAAGAGGAGATGAAGGAGGAGGAGGAGATGAAGGAGAAGGAAGAGATGGAGGAGAAAGAGGAGGAAGAGGAGGAGGAGATGAAGGAGGAGATGAAGGAGGAGCAAGAGGAGAAAGAGAAGGAGGAAGAGGAGGCAGAGCAAGAGGAGATGAAGAAGAAGGAGGACAAGGAAGAAGAAAGAAGACAACTTGGTGACTTTCCCATCCCAGCTCTGCTTTGATCTCTAAGATAGTGGGATGCCGCACTGAGATAGAAAAATAAATATGGAAGATAGCTTCAGTCGAATACTTGTTTGGAAGTAAGCCGAGATGCCCAAAAGAAGATAACTAAAAGAAGGCATAGTTGAGCTGAGCTGGTTGAAAGACTCCTTTCATTGCTGGGGGCCAACTTACTAGTTCACTCCAAGAAGTGACTTTTGGTTGGTCTCACCATCACACCTATGCATCCACACCTGACAGGGCATCCATTCTGCACATAGACAAGTCAATTCCCAGGCAGTGAAAGCATCTCCAGTGTGTTGAGGAATCAGATGATGACACATTAATAGTCTGAAAGTCTCTTGCTCACCCTTCAGGGTTGCCTATCTATCTGTGAAGCCTTATGAAGTCTCCAAGTCTCAAGTTACAGTTGTTAAGTGAATTTTGCCTGGTTTTACAACATGTTTTGGCACAGCTGTTAAGCAAATACTGCAGTCATTACGTTAGCAACACATGCACTTGGCTTTTGAGAAGTTCACAAAAGGGGATCACATGTCCCTTGGGTCATAACTACATGCCCATTGCCAAGCGTCTGGAGGTTTTTTTTAAAAAAATATATTTTTATTGTTTACAACTATAAATATCAAACACAGTGCGACCATTCTGGCATCATTCTGCCAAACATTACAGACTCCTCACATCTTGGCCATAAACAGCTTCAAGTCCCACCCTCAAAACGACACTATAGGGCACTGCACACCAGAACAACTAGACACAAGGACAGTTTTTCCTCCAAACGCCATCACTCTGCTAAACAAATAATTCCCTCAACACTGTCCAACTATTTACAAGGTCTGCACTACTATTACTATTAATCTTCTCATCACTCCTTATCACCCATCCCCTCCCACTGTGACTGTATGAGTGTAACTTTGTTGCTTGTATCCTTACGATTTATATTGACTGTTTCCTAGTATGATTCGATTGCTTATTGTACCCTATGACTACTATTAAGTGTTGTACCTTATGATTTTTGACTCTTGATGAATGTATCTTTTCTTTTATGTACACTGAAAGCATTTGCACCAAGACAAATTCCTTGTGTGTCCAATCACACTTGGCCAATAAAGAATTCTAATCTAATCTAATACAAATATATTACTAGGCCATTAACATTCATATTATTAGTACAATATTCACAATCTAGGTCTATTTGTCCTAGATTGTTCCGACCTTCCCCTCTCTTCTGCAACCATTGATAAAACTTATTCCAAGTATCCTAATATTCTGATTCCCCCTTATTTTTCAGTTCTAGAGTTAGCCTATCCAGTTCTGCACAAGACAGTATTTTTCTTATTATCTCTCTTTCTAGTGGTGTATTTTCATTCTTCCTATCCTGTGCATAGACCATTCTCGCCGCGATCAGTATGTGTATTATTAAATATGTTGTGCCTTTGCTGTGACCTTCTGTCATTATTCCTAATCTGAGGTTTGATCACATGACCACAGGGATGCTGCGATGGTCATATGTGTGAAGAATGGTTATAACAGTCACTTCCCCCCCCCAGTATCCTTGTAACTTCGAACGATCATTAAATGAAGGACTACCTCTATAGCAAAAGCGATTGGAACCCTCTTCAAGCTGAATCCTCTAACGTACAGCAGACGCGGAGGAAAGAAAGCAAGAAGTAAAAACTTTAATTCAGTCAGGATGTAGGAAAAGATGCAGAGGACTAGATGGGAGAAGGGATCAGACCTACCCTACATGACATACGGGCAGGAAACAGAATCCAGGTTATTGGGAAACAGACTTTGATCTCCTTCGATTTCTCCCTGCACGTAGCAGGATGTTTTCCAGCCTTGAGATGGAAGTCTGGAAAGCCTTCTGCGGAGGTCCTGTATTTTCATAAAAATGATTCATGGGGCCCTCAAATACACAAATATATAAAGCAAACACACAGGTGGCCAGGCTGCGAATGTCCTTTCCAGAACAGCTACTGAGAATTTCTCCTGTTTTCCCCCTTGCAGCTGTTTTGTTTCCCCAGACCCAAGGGTTCCTCTAGGACTATTGCGAGTGCGTTCATTGCTGTTGTTTGGACTGGCATTTGTTGTGTATTCTGGTACCCGCAGGACTCAGGGTTGGCAGATGCTGCTTCACGTTTCCCAGCTGTGCTCTTTGCTTTCCAAGACCCATAAGCGCACTCAGCGTGGATTGGTGATGTCATGGAATCACACACCGAGAACACTTTAGGGGAATAATTACTTAGCATGAAACTTATTCCCTAGATCATAGAACATAGAATAGTAGAGTTGGAAGGGATCCTAACCCTAACCCTATCATCGACATGTTGCCTTTCTCATTAAAGTTTGGAGCAAAATTACTCAACAGAAGTTTTTACTTGGTTAAAAATACCCATGAATGTATTTAGCTAGGTTTAAATGTTTTAATTTATTTGCATAATAATAAATAACGCAGGCTGGATTGGAATCGCTATCCAGGAGAAGAGGGGAGAAAATCTAATTTTTACTTTAGCCCCTTTCTTTAAAAGCAAATTCAGATTTTACAGAATAACAGAATGGGAAAGGACCTTGGAAAGCTGTTTGTTCAATTCAATAAATCAGTAATATTTATTCAGTCAACGACCAGCAAAATCGAAAAGAGCAACACAAAACCAGAGAAAAGCAAACAAATATACTAACAGCTAAATTAAAAAAATAAAAATAAAATGAAAATAACAGAGTTGTTGCTCTAGATGGAGCACTCATAACTTCTGAAGGCAAGCTGTTCCATTGGTTGATTTTTCTCACTGTTAGGAAGTTTCTCCCAAGTTAGTTTCCATCCATTGTTTCTCATCTTGCCTTTCAGTGCTTTGGGTAATAGTTTAACATCCTCCCCCTCCTTTGTAGGAGCCCCTCAAATATTGGAACACTGCTATCATGCCCCACCCCCAGTCCTTCTTTTCATCAAACTAGACATACCTAATTCCGGTAACCGTTCTTCATATGTTTGAGCTTCCAATGTTTCTTAACCTTGCCAAGTTGAAGAGGTGCGGACTTCAAGTCCCAGAATTCCCCAATCATCACAGCCAAGCTGGTTAAGCAATTCTGGAAGTCTATACTTTTTCAAATTGCCAAGGTTGAGAAATACTCTAACACTCTGATCTAAGGCCTTTTAAGCTCTCACTCAAAAGGCCGTAGCATTCGCAAATGCTGTTTGCTGAAGGGACAGATCCATTATCCTAGCAGTAAAATTCTGGCCAAGTGCCCAAATGACAAATACTATACACAAAATGCTAGAAGCTCTATGCAAACATTTCTTTTTAAAAAAAAAAATACTGGTTTGTGATGTATGCTGAAAGGGTTTCTGCTTAGCCACAACCATCTTTAGGCTTAACTTGATATATGTCAGCCGTGTTTCGTGCCATCTCTGTCAGGTCCTGATATACGATGTAAGCACAGGCTAATCCAGAGTACAGATTCAAATTGTGTTTGGGGAAAGAAAATCTAATCTCCCCTCCAGTTTGTACTTGGTTCAAAAAACAAAAAAACCCCACACTCCACTAGCATAGGTGTCAACTAAAAAAAATACTTTTCTTTGGTCTTTTTAATTGCCAGCAGAAAGGGAGTTGGGAGAAAGGGAGTGCATTCCTGAAATGCTTCAGATAATTGCTAGGTAGCCCAAAGCTGTCGGCAGGCAAGAATATAACTGGAGAGCATGATTGATGACTCTTGGCTATGGATGTGTCCCATTGGGGAATATACATCCAGGGGGTGAGGGGAAGACAAGGGTCAAGGGGGAAATGAATGATGTATTTTAGTGTTGGCTGCACCCAGCTAATGCCGACATGGCCATTCCTAATAAATCAATTTTTTTACTCTGAGAGATGCGGCTAGAGACTTATGATTTGAATGGGGGTGGATTTGTTGGAGACCTGACAATAGGGTTATTAAAAGCACACACACATTAAAAATGAGTAAGGCTTACTTTCATGTGCCTTGATAAGACCACACTTGGAATATTGCATCCAGTTTTGGCCGCCATGATGTTAAAAAAAGACGTTGAGAAATCATGAGAAAAAGTGCAGAGAAGAGGAGCCAAGGTGATTAGGGAACTGGAGGCTAAAACACCTGAAGAGCAGTTGCCGTAATTGGGCGTGTCTAGTTTAATGAAAAGAAGAACTGGGGGTGACATGATAGCAGTGTTCCAATATCTCAGGGGCTGCCCCAAAGAAGAGGGAGTCAAGCTATTCTGTAAAGCACCAGAAGGCAGGAGAAGAAGCAACGGATGGAAACTAATCAAGAAGAGAAGCAATCTAGAACTAAGGATAAATTTCCTGAGAGTTAGAACAATTAATCAGTGGAATTAATTGCTTCTAGAAGTGTTCCAACTGGAGGTTTTTAAGAAGAGATTGGACAACCATTTGCCTGAAATTGTCTCCTACTTGACTACAGGTTGGACTAGAAGACTCCAAGGTCCTTTCCAATTATGTTATTTTTATTTAATTTAGCTGTTAGTATATTTTTGCATTTGTTTGCTTTGCTCTGGTTTTTCTTGCTCTTTTAGATTTTGCTGGTCGTTGACTGAATAAATATTACTGATTGATTGAATTAAACAAAACAAACATCGTTCCACGCAATAATACACATCCATATAATTTGATCTACTTTTATAGTCATTCGTCAGTCTTCACCTCAATGTTACAGCACACCATTATAAATTCTGATGCAAAATTTTGCCACCTGATAAAAGATTTTAGGGTTTTTGTCTGTTAGCTGATAATTTAGAAAAAAAAATACATCTGAATGCCCAGGGAAATTTTTTAATTAAAGGAAGCAGCAGCAGTTGAAACAGTCTGCAGTCTATGAACTGCAAAGCCAGCACCTGTTTCTATCCTGATAAACATCAAATAATTAGGTCTCTCACCATGCCCGAAAACTTTTGATGGTGCCTTATTAATTGCTTGGTCTTCTTCAGTAAAAACTGATGGGAACAGGGCACCAAACTTTCTATTTGGTACACTACAGAATTTGCCCCCAAGTGACGTAATGGTGGCTTGGCCTTCAACTGCTTGTGAAATTATTTAGAAAACTCTCCATTCTAACTGTTAATTAAAGGTGCATTTTTGGCTCATGTAATAAGTAACGGTTAAAGAAGTTAAGAGCAGCATGGGCGGGTCTGGAGAACAGACGAAGTCATACATTTTATTATATTAATTTATTATATGACTCTTCTTTTATTAGTTTTATTGTTTTTATATGAGGTTTTAAAAAGGGATGCAGTGGCTCAGTGGCTAAGACGCTGAGCTTGTGGATCAGTTCGGCGGTTCGAATCCCTAGCGCTGCATAACGGACTGAGCTCCCGTTACTTGTCCCAGCTTCTGCCAACTGAGCAGTTCGAAAGCATGTAAAAAATGCAAGTAGAAAAATAGGAACCCCTTTGGTGGGAAGGTAACACCATTCCGTGCACCTTTGGCGTTTAGTCCTGCCAGCCACATGACCACAGAGACGTCTTCAGACAGCACTGGCTCTTCGGCTTTGTAACGGAGATGAGCAGCACCCCCTAAAGCCAGGAACAACTAGCACATATTATGTGCAAGGGGAATCTTTACCTTTGTGAGGTTTTATATTCTGTAAGCTGCCTTCAGTTGCCATGGGTGAATAGGCGGCAATATAAATTCCACAAACAAACAAACAAACAATCACAAATGTGATCTACAAACAACAGTGACTGTTTCTTACATCATCATTACAGTATGAACTAAGAGCCCAACTCAGCCATTGTCTCTCTGGCCCAGAGACTTACTTCCCACCCCAGTTCAAGAGAGAGTCCCTTGTTGTTGGGAATTCACAACAAGGTCGTACCTTATCCATAGCTCATTTAGAAAGTAAGGAGGTAACACCGGACCCATCACTGGTGCCATTAGGTAGGTAGTGGAAAAGAATATTCTACCCAAATGTTATTTACTTCTTAAAATGATTTGGAAATGTCCATATTTTGAAAAGCCAAATACAAATGCAGTATGGTGCGGTAAATATATCAACGCATGTGTATGTTTGTATGTGTGTTTGTGCCTTCAAATCAATTGTTTCTTGTTTACTCCTGGCAATTACCTATAGTAGATCCTGCAGTTTTCTTGGGAAGGTTTTTCAGAAGTGCTTTCCCTTTGCCTTCATCTTCCTAAGGCTGAGAGAGAAGGACTGGCGCAGGGTCACCCAGTTGGCAACTGGAACTCCCGATCTCCCAGTTTCTAGCTTGGTACCTTAACCACTGCACCAAACTGGCTCTCTTCCATATAATGTATATTACCTGTTGCATTTAGTGGCATAGCTCACAAAATTGTCTGCTATAACATCTTGCCTGTCAATGCCTTCTTCAGCTTCAACCACAATAACACATGGGCAAACAATCGATACAAACTCAAGGTAAACCGCTCCAAACTCGATTGCAGAAAATACGGCTTCAGGAACGGAGTGATCAACGCCTGGAACGGCCTACCCGACTGCGTTGTTACAGCGTCAACTCCTCACAGCTTCCACCTCAAACTGTCTACCGTGGACCTCACCCCATTCCTAAGAGGTCCTTAAAGGGGCCGTGCATAAGCGCACCAGCCTGCCTAACGTCCCTGTCTTACTGTCCCCATGTATCTGTATTTACTCCCTTTGTTCTTGTTTATGTTCATACCTATACTTGTTATCTTGTGCAGGTTTGACAAACAAAATGAAAATGAAAATAAAATATTGCATGCACAAATAATTATGCAAATGAGTTGAGGATGAACATAATATGCCCAAAATAGAACTGATCAGAAATACTGAAAGGTATACAGGTAGTTCTTGATGTACAACAGTTTGTTTAGTGACTGTTTGCAGTTCTAACGGCACTGAACAAAGTGAGTTAGGACCATTTGTCACATTTATGATCGAAAAAGTCAGGTGCTTAGCCACCGACTCATATTTATGATGGTTGCAATCACGGGATCCCCTCTTGTGACCTTCTGACAAACCAAATCAACGGGGAAGCCAGATTTCACTTAACAACCGTGTTTCTAATGGAACCGCAGCGATCTGCTTAACAACAGTGGCAAGAAAGGTCATAAAATGGGGCAAAGCTCCCTTAGCAACTGCCTCACTTAGCCACAGAGGTGGGCTCAATTGTTGATGTAAGTCAAGGACTACCTGGATGGACCTTGTCCCAGAGTGGATGCTTATCGCAGACTAAGAAAACCAGTTTCCAGACTTGGTGTTTTAAACCCCCTGAGAGATAATCCGGATCTCTGCATTTTGCAACGCCTGTAATGACTTTGCTTTGGGGACCAATTTTTTTCCCCCTGTCCACCTGTGACCTTCCTCCCATCACCCTTAGCCGATCCGTTGTCTGTTGAAATAGTATTCAGGATTGGTGATTATTATTATTCCTCCCTATTTGTCGAATTAAATTACTTCAATTTTTGGTTCTTTAGGAGAAGAAATTAACACGTCGTCCAGCTAGCTGACTGAGTCAATTTCTCCAGCACCTGTGCAATCGAGGCCCCAGTGGGGACAATGTCAGACCTAGAACACCATTCGCTGAAAGCCTTCCAGGTTGCATCTTAGATGCATTGGTGGAGGGTCTCCTGGAGGCCTGGATAGTTCTTATTACTTATTGCTCTGGAGGAATAATTGCCCCGGATCAGAGATCCTCGCTCAATCTCCAGGTGGCCAACTGAAGCCACTGGGGCTCTGGGTGCAATACTGGCCCCTGGCTGAGCGACACTCTGTCCTCCAGTATCCTCCAAGGTCATTTCCTGACGTTCCCAAGGAATCACTTCAAACGAAGGAAAATGAGTCCTGTCTGCCAATGATCTTCTCTAACTTACCCTCCCCAAAATGCCTAGCGATTCAGCGATGGCCGAGAGCTTGTTCTATTTAACCCAGGGGTCTCAAACACAATTTACCTGGGGGCCACTGGAGGCAGAGTCTGGGTGAGGCTGAGCCGCACATAGAAGTGTTTAGCCAGCTAGCGACACATGGAGAACGCATTAATATTATACTTTCATATCACGGTGGGGGCCACAGGATATCGTCCCGCGGGCCGCAATTGGCCCGCGGGCCGCGAGAATGAGACCTCTGATTTAACCGCTGTGATGATTTGGCCAAAGAATATATCGGAAAGGATGGGCTGAGCCATCACACATAACAGAATAACAGAGCTGGAAGGGACCTTGGAGGTCTTCTAGTCGAACCCCCTGCTCAGGAAGGAGACTCTATACCAGGGAGTCAGCAACCTGTGGCTCTGGAACCACGTGTGGCTCTTTTCATCCCTCTGCTGAGGCTCCCTGTTGCCGGTCAGCACCACAATTTTGAGTGGAGCTTCTGGTTTGAGGTTGTGGGGGAAACTTGCACAGTGCAGCAGGAGGAGACTCTATGGCAAGGGGTGGGTTTTCTGGTCCGCTGCACAATTGATAGGCCTTTTGGTTAGGACAGGTAGAGGAAAAAGGATGCGGCGCTAGGAGGAGACTCTATGGTGGGGGAACCGGACTTCTGGTCAGCGGAGGAAAAAAGGACGCTGCACTAGGGGGAGACTCTATGGTGGGGGAACTGGACTTCCAGTCGGCTCCAGAATTGAACGCGGAGCTTCCAGTTAGGACTTTTATGGCTCCCTGTAGTTTTTTTGCTGTGGGAAATGGGTCCAAATGGCTCTTTAAGTGTTTTAAGTTGCCGACCCCTGCCCTATACCACTCTGGGCAAAAGGCTGTCCAATCTCTTATTTAAAATCTCCAGTGATGGAGCACGCACAATTTCTGAAGGCAAGCCTTTCCACTGGTTGATTGTTCTCACGTCAGAGTTTCTCCTTAGTTCTAGGTTGCTTCTCTCCTTGGTTAGTTTCCATCCGTTGCTTCTTGTCCTGCCTTCAGGTGCTTTGGAGAATGAGTTTGACCCCCTCTTCTTTGGGGCAGCCCCTTGTTTTCTCCAGCCACTGCTACAAAAATGCAGGTCTGTATGACAGGGTTGTTGTCTTCAATTTTTGTGTTTTGCTTCAGCTTCCCAGTTTAAATCTGGCCTGTTTTTTTTTTTTTTTTGTCTGTAGCACCACAGAAAAATAACAACAACAACAACAAGAAAAAACAACAACTGCTCAGTCCCAAACTGGAAATGTTTTACTTAATACAATGCTAGGCTAATTGCAACGGTGGGAATACTGTGAAACTGATGCATAGGAGAAGAGTGCTCTCCCCATAGAGGCATTGAATACAAAGTGTACTGCATTGCCATTTTCCACTGGAAATGCATTTGGTTCTGTGCCTTTGGAGTGATTGCTATTGACTCACCACCCCCACCCAAATTGTACTCAATGCAGGATAATAAATAAATGAAGATTTTTTTAAAAAAAAAAAACCAGGATTGATATAAAACAGAATAAAGCTGCAAGATTAGGAAATAGGTAGACCTCAACGTACAACTATTAACTCTGGTGCTGGAGAAGACTCCTGCTGGTCATTTACATTTTTTTTTGGTGAGTCATTGAGCCCACTTGGAGGTTTATCTATGTCCTCAGGGTCACTGAGTGGTGCTCCTGGTTCCTGTAGACTGCTGTTTTTTCCCCCCTCTGGAAATTCTTTCCCACCCCATTCGAAGAGTGTCCATCCCAAATTGTATAGCTAAAAGTCTGTAGAGACTCTCACTCATCCAGGTCATGGTTGCCCCAAAAGTGCTTTTTCAGGAGGCAATTGGACGTTTTTGTTTTTCTTTGAAGACGTTTCGCTTCTAATCCAAGAAGCTTCTTCAGCATAGTGAAGAATGGAAGGATTTACACTCCTTGCAGACAGCTGGTCATTTGCATCCTTTTAGAGGGTCGTTGAAGATTTGGAGGTTTATGTGTGTCCTCAGGGTCACCTGAGTAGTGCAAATGGTTCTTGTAGTCTGCCGTTTTCCAGAGAATGGGCAGGTTCCATTACGGTCATAACTTGAGGATTACCTATAATACATTGGCCAGCCGTGCCTGGAGACGCTCCTTATGGGGAACCTGGCCCATATGGACTTTATTTCTCATCGCTACTTTTTTCTTGACTAAAAGAAGCTTTTGCCCAGCCACTTCTAACCCTATCCCAGAGCTAAGAAGAAATTGGATAGCCATTTGTCTGAAATGGTTTAGGCCAGGGGTCCCCAAACTTGGCAACTTTAAGACTTGTGGATTTCAGCTCCCAGAATGAATTCTGGGAGTTGAAGTCCACAAGTCTTAAAGTTGCTAAGTTTGGAGACCTCTGGTTTAGGGTCTCCTGCTTGAGCAGGGAGTGGACTAGAAGACCTCCAAGGTCCCTTCCAACTCTGTTATTCTGGTAATGCAGTAATGCAGGTGACGTTCTCAGCAAGGTTTCTTAAGATTTTACATTTATAGGTTTAACATCGAGGATTTGCTCTTCGATTTTAAACCTATAAACCCTCAGCCTTCAGCTCTCTCCTGACTAGGAGGAAATGACAGAAAAGTCCTGTTTTATGTCTGTCAATGCGCGTGGCAGAAGAAAAGAGGAAGGACAGACAAAACTTGACCAAAAGGAGCTGCAGAATGGCTCTCTGCCATCCATCTCTCCGAAGGAAAACAAACAGCATAGCTAGATCAGGCTGAGGACGAGATTAAAAAGAGCCAAAATGTAGGTCACACACACTAACTATTGCAACACAGTCTGAGTTCTTTTTCTGGAAGCGCCATTCCCAGGGATTGCTCTCTGCTCCCCCTTTATTTCCAAGCAGGATGTAATCCTTTATCAGTGGCAAAAAAGAAAGGACAATTTATCTACATCCTGGGAAGAATTACGTTGGAAAAAGCGCCTGATTTTTTTTTTTTTGCAAGGCACTTTGTTTTTCAATCCCACCCTCAAGTTGTTGTTGTTTCTCCTCCTCCTCCTCCTCCTCCTCCTCCTCCTCCTCCTCCTCCTCCTCCTCCTCCTCCTCCTCCTCCTCCTCCTCCTCTTCTCCCTCTGCTTCTCCTTCTCCTTTTCTTCTTATTCTCCTTTTCCCTTGCCTTCTTCTTCCTCCTCTTCCTCCTCCTCCTTTTCCCCTTCCTTCTCCTTCGCCCTCTCCTTTTTCTTCTTTTTCTTTTTTTCTCCCTCCTTTTCCTCCTCCTCCTCCTCCTCCTCCTCCTCCTCCTCCTCCTCCTCCTCCTCCTCCTCTTCTCCTTCTCCCTCACCTTCTTCCTCCTCTCCTCCTTCTCATCTTCCCCTTCCCCCTTTTCCTCCTTTCCTCCTCCTCCTCCTGCCACCTCTCCTTCCCCCTTTGCATTTTAAAAATATATCCAAGCAAGTTGCATTGCACAAGGGTGGAAAGATTTAAAGTGCCTCCTTTGATAGAGACAGCTGAGAGGAAAGTCCCACTTGTGTACTTAAATGTTTGAACACTCTGTGAAAATAGCTGGAGCTGCTGGCACTTTCCATCCTTCATTCTTTTCATTAAAAGAGTTGGAGAATACACTGGGGAGCAGGGAGAGAAAGAGAGGAGCGGGAGTGGGGGAGAGAAAAGTGGGCCATTGTACTGTAAAGGCAATTCCTCCTCTCTCCTGTTGTCAAGCAGCTTTCCGGTTGCATTCCATCTCGATGGTTTGCTTCCTGATCCAAGAAAAGCATGCGGGAAAGACAAGGCAGAAGGGGAAAGGCGGCCGCCAGATGCAAAACAAAGCAAAATATGCTGCCAAACATCCACTGGCAGAGACCAACGTGTTTTTTTAAGAAGACAGTCCTCAACGTACGACCCCAAATGAGCCCACAAAATTCTGTCGCTAAGCTAGACATTGGATAAGTGGATTTTGCCCCATTGTACAAGCTTCCTTGCCACAGTTGTTAAGTGGATCACTGCAGTTGTTAAATGTGTGGTATGGTTGTTAAGTGAATTACGGCAGTGGTTAAGTTAGTGACCTGGTGGTTAAATGAACCCGGCTTCCCCATTGACTTGGCTTGTCGGAAGGTCGCAAAAAGGATCACGTGATGTTGTTAAGAGCCTCGGTGGCAGAGTAGTTGGAGTGCAGTACTGCAGGCTACTTCTGCTGACTGCCGGCTGACTGCAATTTGGCAGTTTGAATCTCACCAGGCTCCAGGTTGACTCAGCCTTCCATCCTTCCGAGGTGGGTTAAAATGAGGACCCAGATGGTTGGGGGCAAGAGGCTGACTCTGTAAACCGCTTAGAGAGGGCTGTAAAGCACTATGAAGCAGCATATAAGTCTGAGTACTATTTTCCTTCCTCCCTCCCTCCCTCCCTCCCTCCCTCCCTCCCTCCCTCCCTCCCTTCCTTCCTTCCTTCCCTCCCCCTCCCTCCCTCCTTCCTCCCTCCCTCCCTCCCTCCCTTCCTTCCTTCCTTCCTGTTACAATGCAGAATTGCAAGCAAACTCTGCCCATAGTCAGGAGTTTGATCCTGATTGGCTTAAGGTTGGCTCAGCTTTCCATCCTTCCAAGGTGGGTAAAACGAGGACCCAGATGGTTAGGGGCAAGAGGCTGACTCTGTAAACCGCTTAGAGAGGGCTGGAAAGCACCATGAAGCGGTATATAAGTCTGAGTGTTATTGCTATTTTCCTTCCTTCCTTCCTTCCTTCCTTCCTTCCTTCCTTCCTTCCTTCCTTCCTTCCTTCCTTCCTTCCTTTCCCTTCCCTTCCCTTCCCTTCCCTTCCCTTCCCTTCCCTTCCCTTCCCTTCCCTTCCCTTCCTGTTTCAACGCAGAATTGCAAGCAAACTCTGCCCATAGTCAGGATTTCAATCCTGATTGGCTCAAGGTTGACTCAACTTTCCATCCTTCCAAGGTGGGTAAAACGAGGATCCAGATGGTTGGGGGCAAGAGGCTGACTCTGTAAACTGCTTAGAGAGGGCTGAAAAGCACTGTAAAGTGGTATATAAGTCTAAGTGCTATTGCTATTTTCCTTCCTTCCTTCCTTCCTTCCTTCCTTCCTTCCTTCCTTCCTTCCTTTTCCTTCCTTCCTTCCTTCCTTTTCCTTCCTTCCTGTTTCAACACAGAATTGCAAGCAAACTCTGCCCATAGTCAGGAATTCAATCCTGATTGGCTCAAGGTTGACTAAGCTTTCCATCCTTCCAAGGTGGGTAAAATGAAGACCCAGATGGTTGGGGGCAATGGGCTGACTCTGTAAACCGCTTAGAGGGCTGTAAAAGCACTGGGAAGCGGTGTATAAATCTAAGCGTTATTGCTATTATTCTAGTACTATTAATTAAGGTTAGAGACAGTTTGGGAGAATGGTTAGGGCATCAGGCTAGAATGTGGGAGAGTGTCAGATCTATTCCCACCATTGACACAAAACCAGCTGGGTGACTTTGGGCCAATCTCTTTCTCTCTCTCAGCTCTACAAAGCAGGCAATAGACGGCCACTCCTGAAAATGCTGCCTAGAAAGCTTCAGAGACTTGACGTATTGACAGCCAGTTTGGTCTAAGGGTGAAGGTGTTGGAGTTCGATTCCTGTGTTAGGGATAAAGCCAACCGAATGACAGTCATTCTCTCTCTCGGCCAAAGAAAGGAGGCAAGGATAAATCATTTCCTAAAATCTTGCCAAGAAAAGTGAAGGGACTAGTTCAGGCAGTGCCAGAAATCAAGACTGACAGGAGGAGGAGGAGGAGGAGGAGGAGGAGGAGGAGGAGGAGGAGGAGGAGGAGGAGGAGGAGGAGGAGGAGGAGGAGGAGGAGGAGGAAGGAGGAGGAAGGAGAAGGAGGAGGAGGGAGGAGAAGGAGAAGAAGAAGAAGAAGAAGAAGAAGAAGAAGAAGAAGAAGAAGAAGAAGAAGAAGAAGAAGAAGAAGAAGAAGAAGAAGAAGAAGAAGAAGAAGAAGAAGAAGAAGAAGAAGAAGAAGAAGAAGAAGATTATTTTCATATAATAAATAACTGTTTGGGGCATTGATGAACAATCTGAAACTTTATGAAGGGATTGATAAGCAGAAAATAATTCAGGGCACCACTTTCAAACTCCCCAGTGACCTCGCCTGACCTCTATGGTGGTCTCTCATGAATGAAGACACTGAGGCAGTCGTCTTGAAGCCAAATCGGGATGAGAGCCCAGGCAGCTCTGACACCCTCTTTTATTAGAAGCAATCTTTGTTAACGTTTGCAATTTTTGTTAGTGTGTTGTTACAAACTCATTACATCACACAAAATACCATATGAGAATACAAAGCTGTAAAGTTTAAGTTTGCTACAATTCTGGGTAAGAAGTGGCAACATTTCGACCTTGTCCCTCGCCTCGTGTTACAAACAACTACCAGAAGGCCCGTTGTCCTTGCACGTGCGCGAGGAAACAGATAGCAATTCCCACATCTCCTCTGTTTTCTTTTTTTTAAAAGACAGGGAGTGTTTTAGTTCCAACAGCAGCCTTTGTTAGGCGCGTAGGCAAGAGTGCTGTGTATGCTGATGTTATCCATGGCGTTCGTGACTTCTTCGACCATCACAAACATCTTGTCCTCGTCTGGGTCATCACAGGTTGGCTCTCCCATCTCTTCTTCGGATGGCAGTGGTTCATATGTGTTAGTTATTTGTTGATTCAGAGAGCCATTACCTGTGCAGTGGCTTTTTCTCAGCCAAAAGGGATAAACTGTTAGAAATAGTGCGTGCAAAGATAGGTAATACACAAGGCAATATAATACATCCTGCAGCAATCATACCAATAAAGCGCTACAGTAGCTTACAAACCAGGTAATTTTGGGAACCAGGATCCAAACATGTCTCTAAAATCAGGACCATTCCATGTTTGTACAGGTACATGCGCAATCTTAATCATTCTATCAGTGATTTGTTGAATAACTTTTCCACTATCATCTATTTCAATACAACAATTACTAAGATTAAATTTTCCACACACTCTTCCTTCTTTGGCAAGAAGATAATCTAACGCCAAACAATTTTGCATGATATATGTTCTAGACAATGCACTTTCTTTAGCTAATGTTTTCAAAGCAAGAGCAGTTTCATTGGTTATAATTTCTAATACAGCTTGCAACCTTATAATTCTATTGAGCATATATATGTGGGGGGTATGGTACCCCCTTGTTTCAGGTAAGTGAGTGTACAAGCAAATAGGATTACATTTGTTAGTGGTACATGAAGTAGAGCTTGATTTAACAGTGATATTAATATTTTGAGGGCCTCTTACTTGAGCAGAGTCAATAGGTGGGGTGTATCAGTAGTTGTAAACAGTGGTGGCCCCCACATTAGTCCCGGACACCTTTTGGAAGAGATATTTCCTTTCCTGTAGATAAGATCTTTGCCAGCTGTGTGAGCCGCAGGTGACTCCTGCAGCGTCGTTAGGACCTTGGCCTTTGTTGATGGCAAAGCAAGCATCAAAACACACAGAAGTGTTGGTAACCCCCGAGTGACATTATGGGTAATGTACCCATTTTTGCTTGACTGGTAGAGAACATTGAGGCAAGGTCAGAGCTGGATCCTCCTTTGTAGGCATAGACATACAGTGAGGCGGTGATGGGCCCCACAGCCTTTGGTTCGTAGCATTGGATACCTTGTTTGGTGTAGCATCGTGCATATTGAGTGTTGTTATGCAAACAAGGGAGACTGTTGTGGAGTTGCATTCAGGCTTCAAAGTATGATAGATCAGGGTGGACTGGGTCTTCGTTCCGCTGCGAGAGTAGTTTTGATGCAGGCGTCACAGGAGGATGGGGTGGCTGTTGTATTGGCAGGAACGATGTGGAAACCCAGGAAACAAATGATGAATGCAGTGGGCAGCTTCATGATGCTGATGTAGGCAAGGCTGGTTTGGGTAGAAAAAGGCCTTACTTGTCGTCCAGGGACCCAGATGGTGTTGTTGTTGTCAGCGCCCTCGTCCCCAGGTTATAAGTTCAGCAGGACCTTCCTACTGAGGATCTGGCATGATGCTGATGAAAATATACCGTTGGTCTGGGTTCAAGATGAGGCGAGGAAGCGAAATGACGTGATGCTGCTGTGCATGGGGGGATCCGGACTCATTGAGGAAGTTAAGAGTAAACAAGCAAACATTCAATGCATTCTGAGTCCTGGCAACCCTGTGACATTTTTAAATTTGAATTTAAACTGTCTGGCCAAGGCTTTTTTATTTTGATGAAAATAACTATGACTGTCCCAGGGTGTTTGTTGTGAAAGAATCATGCAAGAGATGGCGCTGTCTGCGGTTGCAGCTGCAGCTGCCGCATCAGCCATATCATTGCCTTCCTGGAGAATTCCTGGGAAGGGTTGGTGGCTGCGAATGTGTGCTACAAAGAGCGGGTGCTGGTGCTGTGCAACAAGGTGTTGCAATGTAACAAAAAGAGAGAGAAGATTTTTAGAGACAGAGACTGAAGTGAAGGATAGGCAGTAATTGAAAGCATTTTATGCGTATGGAGTTAGTACTTCGATGAAATCAATCTGTGTTCTCTGGAAAGGCCAGCCCATCAGGGTCGCCCTCCCATTTCTTTTTCCTTGCTACTTTCTTGTTTACTTTCAAACATACTTTGCATTCACAGAAACCACCTTCACCCCTTCTCAGTTTCCCAACTCATCTTTCTCTTTTTCCTCAGGTTTCCAATCCTAACAACTCACATTTCTGCACAGACCATGAAGGAAGGGAGGGAGCCCTTTTATGACCTCCCTGCTCCTATCATGACTGCAAATCCTGATTTCCTCTTTCCTTCTTCAACCCTGCTTGATCCATCCACAAACCATCTCTCTCCTTCCTTCAAAGGAGTTTCTTCCAGATACTCCCTCACCTTTGTCATCAGATCTACTTGCAACAAACAATCATGGTGCTCAGTTCCCACGATTCTGCAAGCCTTTAGATAGTCCGAGAGGGAAGCCCCTCGGGCAGATAGAGGCTGCAGAATCCTCTTTCAATCCTCATTTGCATTTTTAACAACCAGTTTTAACAGACTAAGAGATTTTTAGGAGTGTTGAGGAAGATGTATCCATTCTAAGATAAGGAGGTTGCTAGTGTGCTGAGACTTTTGGGTTAATACAGCAATAGGTAAGGAGGGGTGTATTGAGCAAGATTAAGGAAATAGGAGCATTGTTGTGACATCGGTTGACCCACCTTTTCTGCATAATGTGCTATATGTCCTGGGTGATTTTTAATTGATGATCTGTAAGGGTAATTTTATCCCCTGGAGTGGTTCCTCCCTTTAACACATCAAACAGGGGTTGAGCATGTGTGTAGTAATGCCAAAATAGGGATGGGTCCAATTAATAGCCCCTAAATATTGTTGTAATTGTACGAGGATGTCTATACAATGGCATCACGTGTGGATGGACTGAAACTTGTATATCAAAATTTAAAAAAGAAAAGCAAGAAGGGAAAGGTGTCCTAGGCACTCTTTTCCAATATTTTACAAGGAGAAGCAAGGGAGAAAGGAAGAGATGAGAGGCCTTAAGCAAAAGTTCTCCAGAGATAATAGACAAATTCCACTGAAAAGGGATTTCAGAAAGGCACACAAGACTGCACTTCTACACCTGCATCCAGAAATAACCATAGAAAACTGGAAACAACATGCAATTCAAAATGTGACAAAACACTCAGTATAATCTAGTGAAACCTTTGCTAAGAAAAGGAGTACTGTAATGAAACAATGATTTAAGACATGGGATGTGGGGGTGGGGGAACAATCCCGGAAAGCATAAGTGTTCCCACAAAGGCATGATATCTAACCGAAAGGGGTAAAATGTTCAAGACATAAATGATTGTCAACATCAATGATTAGACTATGTTATCCCAGCGAAACCTTTTGTGAAATGAGAGATCTGAAGTAGGAGAAGGGGGAACACTGCAATGAAATAATGATCAATAATATGTGATGTGGTTTAACTGAAAAGCAATGTACCAAATGTTCAAGACACAAATGAACATCAACACTAATGAATAACAATACTGCACAATTTCAGAATGCACCAGATAGAATCCCAGTGCAAATTATGTGTTCTATATTAAGTATTACAAATATAGGGGAAAGAGTTAAAGGCATCACACTCCATTCAGTGCACAGGAGAAGTTTTTCTTCAAAGAAGAAACTGGAAATAGAACAAAGAATAACAAACTATGATTCGAATTGAGAGGAGATAAACAAAATAAAACCGAGAAAATTCAAAAGAGAGGAGAAGCTATGTAGAAAATTGAAAATGCCAATAAGATGCCAATGGTATGCAAAATGCCAATGGTATGCAAAATGCCAATGGTATGCAAAATGCCAATGGTATGCAAAATGAACACGAATCTGAATCTGTGTCTGTACCAAGAGTTTTGACCTGGGACTGAGCAACTTTCAGAAAAGAGATTTTTTATGCTTTTATGTTTTGTGTTTCTGTGTATCCATGTTCTGCATGTCTTTAAAAATTAACAAAGTTTGTTAAAAAAGAGAGAGAGGCTGAGAGAGTTTTGAGGAAGGATAGAGCAGATCGGGAACCACAGAGATTCCTTTGAGAAGGGCATGAGGGTGAGATTGTAAGAGCAGTTTTATCGGAGAAGAAGGAGGCAGAAGGAGGAAGCTGTGTGCTGACAGAGATGGGGAAAGGATATGAACACATCTTCTGTCATTGATAATTCATACACAGTGGATGGTATATGAGCAGCCTTGGGAGAGGGGCTAGCTGCCGGCCCCTCTACTGTCGAGCATCTCTGCTGGCGGAGGGCTTTGCTGCCCCCGCCAGGGCTTGACATTGTGATTTAAAATGACCAGGCTTCCCACAATTGTAACAATTACCAGATGGTTTATTACCTCTGGTGATAGCTGCAGCCATCATTTCGGAAGTGTCTAAAGAGGCTTTACTGAGGGGTTTTCAAGAGAGCCCCTCTTTTAAAAAGGAAAAATTTCGTTTGGTTGATTCTCTTAGTTCCTCAATGTGCAATTTCTGGTCCCGAGAGAATCCTCCACCCATACTCACGAGGATCACGGCGATCGCCTGCGATCGAATCAGGGATGAGGTATACCAAGGCTATGCCAGCCGATGAGTATGGATGGTCCAAAGACGTACCACCTCGCAGATGATCACGTCGGGGTCACCAGTTATGGTGGTCTCTCATGAATGAAGACACTGAGGCAGTCGTCTTGAAGCCAAATCGGGATGAGAGCCCAGGGCAAGCTCTGACACCCTCTTTTATTAGAAGCAATCTTTGTTAACGTTTGCAATTTTTGTTAGTGTGTTGTTACAAACTCATTACATCACACAAAATACCATATGAGAATACAAAGCTGTAAAGTTTAAGTTTGCTACAATTCTGGGTAAGAAGTGGCAACATTTCGACCTTGTCCCTCGCCTCGTGTTACAAACAACTACCAGAAGGCCCGTTGTCCTTGCACGTGCGCGAGGAAACAGATAGCAATTCCCACAACCTCAGATTTGGTCCTGTTCTTTTCAGTTTTCAGAGGATTCTGCTGATGGGGAGGGAAGGAGAGAATCACAGCTCTTGTTACATATTTTTCTTCCAAAATTCCTTTGAGCTGGAAAGGTTAAAAACCTGAATGGTGAATGAATAAACAGATTATATGCTCCTTAAAGAAGAAATGACTTAACAGCTAAGAATCCTTTAATTAGAGATCATTTGACTAATTTATATCCTCAATATCTGCCATATATGTAATATTAAAGAAACACAGGGCATCATAAGAAATTGGGTTTAATTCAGTGGCCTTTTAACTACAAAGATTCTTGCACAATTTCAATTTGTTTGCAGAATCAGTCTAAATATGAGTATTTTCAATGTGATTCAGCTGTTCTTTTCTGCCATGTTTTATATACCTAGCTATACTCAAATAACACTCAAAGTTTCTGCCCAAAAATGGCATTTAATCTAAATTCATAATAATACATTGGAAATAGAGAGAGAGAAAAAAACACTGCAACTGTTTTTCCATTACAAATGACAAACTCCAAAATAGGTATGCTTGTGTTTGGAAACAGTAATTCTCTCTATAAACAGAAATGAAAGAGCCAGCGTTCATTTTAATACTCATGTACATATTTATAAATAAATAAAAAGTTTCCACAATTAATTTTAACAGCTTTATGCTGGATGGCTTCTTTTGCACTGAAGAAACAGGCTAAAACATTATGTACAGTTGACAAAAAGGTCACCGTGATGAAGAAAGCAGAGAGAGAGAGAATGGAAAAAAATAGAAACTTCTATTTAATTTACATAGCAATCAGATAATGAATAAAGTGGAGAACTTTTGTTCTATGTAAGAAATTTCCTAGCTACTAAAATGCTGAAAATGTTGTAACAATACATTGACATGGAAGGTATGGGATCTGTTCTATCATTGGTTAAATAAGAGAAACAGAAATTCAAAGATTACAAGAGAAAGATTAATCTCACGATCAGGGTTATTTATTGAAACTTATTCATTGTGATTAACTTTGATTAGTTTTACTAATTAATATGTATCAATGTTATGAGGGGAAAGCACCGTTATCATGAAATTATCATTAGAGAAGACTATTACTATGATTATGATGAATATTACTCTGAGAAATGTAACCAGGCAACACACTGTATATATGGATTTTGAACACGTTGCTCTTTCTTTTTATTTATATATTAATAAAAAAAACTAAAAAAACAATAAATTGAAGTGGAAAAGTCAGGTCAAAAGTAATGACACATTACATGCCATTTGTTAGGCATTTTTTACATTATGATAGAGAGCCAGGGACAGATGTTCAGAATCCAGTCTAATCCTTCTTTCTCCACCTACTTTCCCCAAAACATCCATCCAACAATCCATCCATCCATCCATCCACCCACCCACCCACCCATCTATCCATCCATCCAATAATCCATTAGTTAACTTTTAGGAATAGATTTGAAGTAGAGCCAATAGCATACTTGTTAGATAACTTTTGAAGTGTTTATTAGTTAAGACTTTGAAACAGGGATGGCGTGGAGCCAAAAGAGGACCCTTTAGATACACTTCAAAAAGTCTGTTAGACAATGTTTCTTTGTCCTACCTTGAAAAACTGTATAAAAGCTTGTTGAATATTTTGTTCTGGGTCCTGGCGTTCTTCTGGCTGGGACCCCTTTTATTGAAGTGTTTCAATATCAGTGTCAACTCATAAAACATTTTGTATGCAAGTTTTATGGTTGTCAACAGAAGGAGGGGGGGGAGTTTCAGAGAGCAGGCAGCAGTGTGGAATCGAAAGTACATTCCATTCATATTTTCTTCAGAGACTGATTAGATGACTGAAGTTTCTGCCATGCAAAAATCTAATTGGAGAGCATGATTGATGACTCTTGGCTATGGACGTGTTTCGTTGGATGATACACCTAGAGGGGTGCGGGGAAAAGTAGGATCAAGGTGACAATGAATTATGTGTCTCAGAGTCAGCTACGCCCAGGCTAATGCTGGCATGTTAACTTCTAATAAATCCTTTTCAAATTTTGGGAGTGTGGCTCGAGGTCCATGAGTTAATTGGAGTAACTCCTGGAATCCTGACAATCAGCTACTATTATGAGCCATGGCGGCCCAGTGGTTAGAGTGCAGTACTGCAGGCTACTTCTGCTGCCTTCTGGCTGCCTGCAATTTGGCAGTTCAAATCTCACCAGGCTCAAGGTTGACTCAGCCTTCCATCCTTCCTAGGTCGGTAAAATGAGGATCCAGATTGTTGGGGGAAAATATGCTGACTTTGTAAACCGCTTAGAGAGGTCTGTAAAGCAGTGTATAAGTCTAAGTGCTATTGCTATTACTATTATGGTATAGCAAACAGATTTTCATATTTCTTCATTGTTTAGCAATATTTTACACCCTGCCCCAATCCAAACATACAACTTGATTTAAAAAAAAGAAACAAAATCAACTAAAATAGCAATAATTTAAAAATGTCGAGACACAATGAAAAACATTATAGGTACCATTAAAGCTAAAGTAAATCAAAGGTTAAAGTACTATTGAAGCACCTCTGCTTTGGCCTGTGCTGGTAGAATTGCCTATTCCTTTATTTCATAATCAGGGCTGACCTTTTGCACAGAGAAGAAGTAAGAAGAATGCAAAGGTGTTATTTGGCTGGTTCAATCTGGTGTTTGCAAACTGACTGTTAAATTCTTCGGCTTCCTCCCTGGAGGTGACAGAGGTCTAGATTGAATACAGAGCATAGGATTGCCTGCAACAGAGCTGAGCAATTCCCCCTGGACACTTGGTGCTCACTCCTTAAATTCTCACTATCTGGATCAAATATACCTGTGACCAGTGGTGATATTCAATTTTTTTTTTTACTACTGGTTCTGTGGGCATGGCTTGGTGGGTGTGGTATGGCTTTAAAAACCCCATTTCCACCCCACTCCTGGGGGAAGGTTATTGCAAAATCCCATTCTCTTCCCACTCCACTAACTGCTTTCCAGCTCCGTTCTCCTGAGCAGGGCAACCAAAGAAGACCCAGCCGATCAGCTGGTACTCAATGGGAGGCAGAGAATAGATGGGGGTGGAGCCAGTCAGAGGTGGGATTTGCCGGTTCTCCAAACTACTCAAAATTTCCGCTACCGGTTCTCCAGAACTGGTCAGAACTGGCTGAATACCACCTCTGCCTGTGGCCCCTGTTAACACAGATTATGTTGTTGTGGTCAGGAGAAAGGTTAGCCCGGTTTCTCACTAGGCTAGATTCAAGAGGAGAGTCAAGTTAAACAGAAGAAGAAACCAAAATCAGTTCTTGTCATTTGGTTGACACACTGACCTACAAAGTTCTTGCAAGATATGCACAGCTTCTTTCCGTTTTTTTGTGATTTTGAAAATTGAGGACCTGTGATCTGCACGAGCTAGAAAGAGGGCTGTGAAAATATCTACAGACCCCTCACGTCCTGGACACATAAACGGTTCCAACTTCTTCCCTCAGTCAGACGAGGCTATAGGGCATTGCACACCAAAACAACTAGACAGCTCCTCCCCCCATGCCTTCATTCTGCTAAACAACTAATTCCAACCACACTGCCTTATATCCTAGATGTCAACCCACGTAGTAGGGCTGCAATACTATTATCCTTCCCATCTTTCCTATTATCTATTCCTTTAGCATCTTATGATTATAACTATGTTGTTTGTACCTTATGATTTATGTCGATTGCTTTTATTTAGTATCCTATGACTATCGGTGAATGTTGTATCTTATGATTTATGATGATTGTATTTTATGATTATGATCATGATTTATCACTTGTTGCTTGTATGTACACTGAGATCTTATGCATGGGAGACACATTGTTTGTGTGTCCAATCACACTTGACCAATAAAGAATTGTATTTTCTATTCTATTCTATTCTATTCTATTCTATTCTATTCTATTCTATTCTATTCTATTCTATTCTATTCTATTCTATTCTATTCTATTCTACCCTACCCTACCCTACTCCATTCCATTCCATTCCATTCCATTTTCTATTCTATTCTATTCTATTCTATTCTATTCTATTCTATTCTATTCTATTCTATTCTATTCCATTCCATTCCATTCCATTCCATTCTCTATTCTATTCCATTCTCTATTCTATTCTATTCTATTCTATTCTATTCTATTCTATTCTATTCTATTCTATTCTATTCTATTCTATTCTATTCTATTCTACCCTACCCTACCCTACCCTACTCCATTCCATTCCATTCCATTCCATTCCATTCCATTCCATTCCATTTTCTATTCTATTCTATTCTATTCTATTCTATTCTATTCTATTCTATTCCATTCCATTCTATTCTATTCTATTCTATTCTATTCTATTCCATTCCATTCCATTTCTATTCTATTCTATTCTATTCTATTCTATTCTATTCTATTCTATTCTATTCTATTCTATTCTATTCTATTCTATTCTAATTCTATTACCCTACCCTACCCTACCCTACCCTACCCTACCCTACTGTATTCTATTCTTAGGATGGGGAAATGTTTTTTTTTTTTAAATCTTACATTAAAATGTAGATAGGTTGGGTGTTCTTTTTGCAGGTAGGTCTGCAAGTGACCCTCTGGCCATGGATTTTCCACCGACAGTTCAAGAAGGAATTAGAAATCAAGAAAGACCCCCCCACCCCCCAGGCACAACTCGAACAAGCCCTGGGATCGAATTTTCCATAAGACCAAGACATTTCCTGAAAATAAACATCTCCTTGCCAGGTTTTGGTCTGCTCTCATTCCCCCGCCCCCCAAATCTGGTCCCTACTCATCAATTCCAAGACTCCCTCAGAAGTCCAAGGCATCCTCAGCTCATCACGAAGTAGCAATGCACAATTAAGTATCATCAGCATGCTGATGAAACCTCGTCTCAAACTGTTGGATGACCTCTCAATGGTAGTTTCATATGTATTTGGAATTACATGTGGGAGAGAAATTGGAGAGCACGGGGGCTCAATCATTCTTCCCCGCCGTAGCCATTAATGGGAACTGCATGCTCGAGGAGGAATGGAACCCCTGCAAAACAGCCTCCCTGACTCCCAACTCTATTACAGAAGGTGAACCTCCAAGTAGCTCACGCGCGAGAAGCATAAGAGGGAAACCTCAGATACCATGGACCTTTCCAGCTGCTAAGGTGAAATGCTATCTACCCACCTCTGAGTCTGCAGAAAACTGCGCCAGCATGAATCTGCCTGTCCCCTTTTCTCCTCCCTAGCTTTACTTCCATCACCTCTATTTCCAGTCACTGCAACCAGTTGAGTTCCTCCTTGGCAGTGGGTTTCAAATCCAATAGATTTTTGCATATCTTGAGACTGTTCTTGGATGGTTTCCAAACAAGAGGAAAGATGTCTATTTTAATCCGGGTACAACTAAAGGCCACTTAAACTTGTTAACCAACTTGTTGATGGCCTGGGAATGAGGTGAAGGCAACGTTAGCAGGGTGTGGCAGGGGAAAAAAAGGTGCTGGAACTATGGTACACATATGAAAAAGCCAATTATCAGAATAAGAGAGTTGGAAGGGACCTTGGAGGTCTTTTAGTCCAACCTCCTGCTCAAGCAAGAAGCCCTATGCCATTTCAGACAAATGGCTGTCCAATTTCTTCTTAGAAACCTCCAGTGTTGGAGCACCCACAACTTCTGGAGACAAGGTGTTCCACTAGTTAATTGTTCTCACTGTCAGGAAATTTCTCCCTAATTGTAGGTCCAATCTCTCTTTGATAAGTTTCCATCCATTGCTTCTTGTTCTGCCTTTAGGTGCTTTGGAGAATAGTTTATCCCCCTCTTCTCTGTGGTAGCCCCTCAAATATTGGCATACTGCTATCATATCAGCCCTAGCTCTTCTTGTCATTAAACTAGACACACCCTATTCCTGAAATCAGAAATTAATTTTGGACAGGAGCACGTAAGGTGTAAGTACAAGCTCTGTAGCCATGGTAGGATCCCTGCTTCATATACAAAAAGCGTCAGGCTTGGTTCCCCAACATTTTCTAGATTGCAAAAGACACTCCCTACCTGAAGCCCTTAAGAGATACGGGGTCATCACCCATGTTGACCGAGACTGCATAAATAATTGAATAAATGTCCTAAAATCCATTTTGAGGTACTGCCTTTGGTCGGTCAATGGAATGTTTTCAAAATACTTTCCTGGTGTCTGAAGATACAGAGGTCTTCATCAAGAAGATGCTTTACAAGCCAGAAAAATGGAAAGTGTGGTCAAGGAAGTGTTAGGTAGTGGTGGTAGGAAAATGTACTTGATGTTTAATGCCATGCACCAAGGTAGCCTTTGATGGATAACTGGAGTCTACAGAGATACACACTGGGTGCTTTCATGAATCAAAGTTAGGGTAGGCTGCACTAAATTCTTTCCTTCAGCATGAACAACAAGCAATAATTATCGGTTGCCCATTTTTGGGAATATAAAAACCAGCTCTGTCAATACGGCTCCTTTGCTTAGAAAAATATATTTGGTCAGTGAAAAACAACGGATAGACTACAAGTCAGCAGTACCAAGCTGATTGGCCCATAAAAATTGGAGATAACTTTCTAGATTGAAATAGTCTTCAATTTACAACATTTGTGGAACTGTTCAAAGTTATAACGGCACTGAAAAAAGTGACCATTTACAACCACTGCAAAATCCCTGTGGTCATGTGACCAAAATTCAGACACTTTGGCAACTGACATGTACTTATGACAGTTGCAATGTTCCAGGTGTCAACTCATAAAACATTTTGTATACACGTTTTATAGTTGTCAACAGAAAGAAGGGGGAGGGAGTTTCAAAGAGCAGGCAGCAGTGTGGAATCGAAAGTACATTCCATTCATATTTTCTTCAGAGACTGATTAGATGATTGAAGCTTCTGCCATGCAAAAATCTAATTGGAGAGCATGTTTGATGACTCTTGGCTATGGATGTGTTCCGTTGGATGATACATCCAGAGGGGTGCGGGGAAAAGCAGGATCAAGGGTGAGAGTGAATGACATATCTCAGAGTTGGCTATGTCCAGGCTAATGCCGGCATGTTAACTTCTAAGAAATCCTTTGAAATTTTGGGAGTGTGGCTCGAGGTTCATGATTTAATTGGAGTAACTGCCGGAATCATGACACTGGGGTTAGATGATCACCTTTTGTAACGTTCTAACAAAAAAAAAGTCAATGGGGAAGCCAGATTCACTTAACAATTGAATCCCTAACTGAACAGTTGCACTGATTCATGTAACAACTGTGGCAAAACCCATTTAACAACTGTCTTGCTTAGCAATGTTGGGTTTAACTGTGCTCTTAAGTTGAGGACTACCTGTACTGAAAGATTAGCAGGTTTCTCAAAGCTACAACAGTGATTGCGAATGGACTTCAGCTCCAAACGTCTTGAGACTTGGGGTTTAATCAGTTGCTGGGGAAAAGATCGTGATACCTGTAGCATCAGCCTCCAGTGGGATGAGAGATCCCGCTCTTTATCTGGGCTGCCCCACTTACTCACACACACCTGTTTTTTTAGAGAGTTTATTAATGTTCCCCAGCAGTTCCCTTCATCCAGCCTCAGAACTGTCCCAAATAAAGCCAGCCACAAACAGGCCAAGATTAGTCCACAAGGCAATGGCCAATAGTCCATAAAACAATAGAAAGTTGATCCAACAAGTAAGTCCACCAAACAAATTTAAAGCCACCAGGCAAAACTGAAAGTACATCCACAAGTGCTTCCTTGGCAAGAGAAGTTCAGAGTCTCCAAGGCACTAAGTCAAGCAGGACGCACGAGGAACAAACACACGGCCATAAATCAAACACATTGTCCCCAGCAATGCCTCCCTCTGCCTGCCATGATAAATAGCTTTCTGGTGCATCCCATCAAGATGAGTGGGGTCTTCTTCTAAGTAATCTGCCAGATCTCCTTTGCTCTTGTCTTTTCTCTGCCGTGCATGCTCTCGGATCCACTACAGAAGGCAGCTCCTCCTCCTCCTCCTCTTCACTGACCTGCAATGTGTCCCCAGCTCAAGCCCCCTTTCGGCCAGCAGTTCAGAGTCATTAAGTAAACCAGTTCCCGATGTGCCAGGAATGAGGTCATCCTCCCTCACTCCGAGGAAGAGTCAGAATCGTCGTCCAAAGGAGACATCACATTACTAAACAAACAGGAAGACCATTAATGGATATAAAAGCTGAAGATTCCAGAGCAGGAAACAATGAAAAAGAAATCAACAGTCAATTGGTGGTTTCATGTCTCTGGGTAGTTCTTCAACCATGCTTGCTGTTCTCCAAAGTTGAGTGGCTAGAGGGCTGTTGATTCATTGTGCTTCATTAGAAGGCAGTTGTAGGTTTTTGAAGGATTCAAGGAACGGGCTCAGTTCACAGTACAACACACCGAATCGATTGAGCTGGACTGTTGCTTGGCTTTGCGTGAAAATGTGCCAGAGCAGACGATTCTTCTCTGCAGCTCCAAGGCTGGGAAATGTTATTTTCCACTGAAATTCCCTGAACTGAATTAATTTGCTACTTGGGAGATTCAAAGTAAAGCTTGCAAGAACTGATCAATCACAGCAAACAAAAACACCTTGGATAAGCTTAATTCCTTGGCAAACCCGCTATATCCAGGTCCTAAACATATCTACAGGGACTTTTCTTCGTGCAACACATTTTAGCCTTCAACCATGATTTATAAATCACAACGGCTGGATTAATACACATGTTATGTCAAAAAAAACCAAACCATGCACAAAGTGGGCACCAAACCAGTAAGAAATCCCTACTGGGAAATACTGCTGAATGTGTTTCTTTCACTGGAGGAGGTGCCGACTGCACGCACATTAATGCTTGCATGCAATTCCAATGAACATAGAACACAAAATTATAGGGCTAGAAGGGACCACAGAGGTCTTCATTTAGAAGGTACCTCCAGAAAAATGACATGAACAGAGTTGGGCTTCTGGGGGTTCGCAGGGGTTCGGGAGAGCCTCTAGCTAAGATTCTGTGCAGTTTGGAGAACTCCCAAATCCCACTCCTGGCTGGCCCCGCCCCGCCCACCCCTCCCCTCCCAGGAGTCACCACGCAGCCTGTTTTGGATGCAGGTAAGTGCAGCACGCTTGCGGAGACTTGGGGAGGGCGAAAAATGGGCCTCCCAGAAGTTTGGGAAGGCTGGAAATGATCCCATTTCTGGCTTCCAGTGAGCCTCCGGAGCCCGGGGAAGCCGTTTTTGCCCTTCTGGAAGCTCGAGAAAAGCCTTGGAGCTCGGGGAGGGCAAAAATGTCCCCCCACCATGGTGCAGGAGGCCGACTAGGCCACGCCCACCCAGCAACCAGGCAGAGAACCCTTTCTTAAAATTTTTGAAGCCCACCCCTGGACATGAATATTACAACTCTACATTTATGTACCTGGATATAAATTCTATTGAATTATGGAGGGTTCCCCCCACCCCCCAACCAATCCTCACGGATGTTAAACCTTGATGGATTCTGTCACCTCATTTCAAAACGAGTATCCTTCTCAATAATTCCACTTAAGTTGTAGAATTTTGTTAGGGTTATATTATTCGTTATCAGTTTCTATTTAAAAGTTCACTGATTATTATGCTAACTTCACAATTGTGGAGGACTCTATTACTTTCATTTGCAAATTCTATCATTGTGGTTATTCCTAAGTGGTCTTCTAAGATCTGCTGGGAAGTGAAAAAAAATATTTACTCCCTGTTTTGAAGAAAGTAACATCCAACTGTTATTAAATATCACTTCTTTTGTTCATGCATTTTAAGCATTCCGTATTCTTTTTCCTTGTCAATATTTGATACAATAATGTCCAAAGGCTTTTGAGACATCAAAATCAGACTGTTTTCATCTTTGAACTTTGCTGAAACAACCAAACCAAGGAGCTGTGAATTTCACCTCTTGAAGGTATCAGATCAGGTATCAGATCAGAGGTGGTATTCAGCCGTTTCTGACCAGTTTTGGAGAACCAGTAGCGGAAATTTTGAGAAGTTCAGAGAACCAGCAAATACCGCCTCCGACTGGCCCCGCCAACCCCATCTATTATCCGCCTCCTGAGTCCCAGCTGATCAGTTAAAAAATTTGAATCCCACCACTATATCAGATGGATTTCACTAGCAAGAATGGAGAGAAACTCAATTCTTTAAAAGGATGGAGAGGAGGAAAAACATAAGGAGAAATTGAGGCAGACTTTTTTTTGTTGTTGTATCCTTTATCTTGCTTAATTATTGATACGAGAATGGGCTCTTGCATTCCTTTGAGAAACTGTCAAATCTACACAGGGTTAGGAAAAAAAAATACCCCCGTTTGGCATGTAAATCTATTGGGGATAGTCCTTTCTCCTTCCAGCCTGTTAGCACTTTTTTTTTGATCTAGCAAATTCCAACTAGAGACCTGGCAAAGACCGGATCATGTGGTATCTCACTGTCTCTGAGATTCTCATTAAATCTTCCACCTACTCATCTACGGGAAGAAACAGACTCTGCTTGTTGTTGACTTGTTTTCTAGAGCTTGTCCTTCTATGCTGAGAGCCAAAGTGCATGCAAACATCCAACTCAAGGCCCAAGCGCTCAATTCAGCAAGAACTGGTAGGAACCAGCCAGAAGTGTCGACAGCTCGCACTAAATCAAAATGGCTAAGGAATGCCTCCTGTTCAAAAGAAGATGGGGAACAAGAGAGGATAAAACAGGAGTATGAGATGACCGAAAATGTAATTCACTCAATACCAAAGAGCAAAAACAAAAAGACAACAAAAATCAAAAAGAACAATGAGAGTTTAAATTTCTTACCTTGGCTAGTCCGGATATTTCTTCTGTGACTTGTTCAAGAAAATGTAAGCAAGCAAGCAAGTAATGTTTACTTAAATAGTAAGCAGTGAAGGTATATACAGTACATGCAGGATAGAAATCCAACTGAATTGATTTTCTGCCTTCCAGGATGCATTTATTTAATAGGGCCAGCTTCCTATTATGTTAATCTTAAAAAAAATACCTATGGTGGCCTATTTTATTAAAGCTTCAAATCCAATTTTCCCTTCTTTGACTTTCACCAGCATCAACTTTGCAGTAGAAAAATCAACAATAGCACCATCAGCGCTGTCTCTCTGTCTATCTATCATGCCAGGGTGGCACAGTGGTTGGAATGCAGTATTGCAAGCTAACTCACTGCTCACTCCAGGAGTTCGATTCTTAGCGGCTCAAGGTTGACTCAGCCTTCCATCCTTCCGAGGTTGATAAAATGAGGACCCAGATGGTTGGGAGCAAGATGCTGACTCTGTAAACTGCTTAGAGAGGGCTGGAAAGCACTGTGAAGCGGTATATAAGTCTAAGTGCTATTGCTATCTTATCGATATGTATCTCATCAATCTCTCTCTCTTCAGTATCTATCTCCTTAATATCTATCTCATCAATACACAATCTCTCTCTCAATCTCAATATCTCCTTAATATCTATCTCTATCTCATCTCATCTCTCCATCCATCCACCCTTCTTTCTATCTATATCAGTATCCCTTCTCTCTCAATACCTCCTTAATATCTACCATCTCTCTCAAAATATCTCTTCTGTCAATACCTCAATGTCTACCTCATAGCATCTATCTATCTATCTATCTATCTATCTATCTATCTATCTATCTATCTATCTATCTATCTATCTATCTATCTATCTATCTATCTACTGTTATCTATTATCTATCTCTATCTATCTCTATCTATCTATCATCTATCTATCTATCTATCTATCATCTATCTATCTATCTATCTATCTATCTATCTATCTATCTATCTATCTATCTATCTATCTTCTATTTATCTATCATGATTTCTTTCTATCTATATCAGTATCCCTTCTCTCTCAATAACTCAATATCTACCTCATCTCTCTCAAAATATCTTCTCTCAATATCTCATATCATTCATCTATCCATCCATCCAATCTACCATCTCATCAATATCTATTTAATCAATATTCCAGCTCTCTCTTATCAATATCTATCTTCCTTAATATCTCATCAATATATCTATCGATCACTATCGCTATCACTATAGTCATGGATACCTCTTCCAGGATCAAGCAGCTTAATAACGTAGGAGTTATTACCACTGAACCACAGACACAAATCACAAACCTCCACGCCTGGAGTCATTTTCTACCCTTGCTGCTAGCTCAGCTTTTGGCTAAAATCTCATGCTGGAAGAAAAACAAAATCAAAAGAAGGTCTTGCACCTTCCTCTTGCCTGAAGGACAAGCCCAGCTCTGAATCATCCGAACCCCCTTAAGCTGCTTATGCCTCTCATTTCAACTTCAGAGGAGGTATTAAGCTCTAATGACTTTAATGAAACATCTGAAAAGTCCTGGCTGCTGGCATTAATCATTGCTCACACCTTCATTGGTGTCATAAAGACACCAAGATTTTGAGAGCGTTTCATCATCTGGATTTCAAAAGAAGTGTCCACGCTTTTAAGGACGATATCAAAAGGAAGAAGCGGGGCAAAAATTGGCGTTGGCCTTTTTTTGGATGCACTACAGTGTTTTTGGTTAGCTACACCAAGCTCCTTGTATTTCCTGCTTCTTCTTTTTGACCAATGTTGATTTGGAGGATAAACTTCAATTTAATTTGTTGGAAATGAAAACGGAAAACGTTTAGCTAATTCCAAATTAAAGACTCACCTTCTGCGAAGAAAAAGAGGCTTGTTTCCTAAATTCTTTTGCACAGCTTTTCTCCAGCCACACATCCTCCAGATGTTGTAGACATCAAAAATCACGCTAAGTAGTCCAAGCAAAACTTCATCTGTGTTTCAAACCCTCTAGCAGTAACAGCACCAACTCAGCTCCACCTGAGCTCATTAGACATTAGATTCTCATAGGAGTGCAGACCTTATTGTAAACTGCATGTGAAGAATCTAGGTTGCACGCTCTTCTCCCACCTCCGGGTCCGTGGAAAAATTGTCTTCCATGACACTGGTCTCTGATGCCAAAAAGGTTGGGGATCACTGACATCAATAGCATTAGCACTTAGACTTATATACTGCTTTATAGTGCTTTACAGCCCCCTCTAAGTGGTTTTACAGAGTCAGCCTATTGCCCCCAACCATCTGTGTTCTCATTTTACCCACCTCAGAAGGATAGAAGGCTGAGTCAACCTTAAACCTGGTGAGATTTGAACTGCCAAATTGCAGGCAGCCGGCAGTCAGCAGAAGCAGCCTGCAGTACCGCACTCTAACCACTGCGTCTCCATGGCTCATAGATATAGATCAATAAGAAACATCCCATTGCAGACCCTGAAGCTTCACGCCTTAAATAGACGAGAACCACCAGCATTACGGATGCTACCAGCAGAAAGCACTCATGTATAACACGAGGCAAACTACAGATTAGGAATATGCCCAGAAATTGATCTAGGAGGAAAGTACACAGGTAGTTCTCAGCTTACGACCACAATTGAGCCCAAAATAAATGTTACCAAATGAGAAATTTGTTAAGTGACTTTTACAACCCCATTTTACCACTGTTCTTGTCACAGTTGTTAAGCGAATCACTGCAGTTCTTAAATGAGTTACACGGTCGTTAAGTTGAATCCGGCTTCCCCATTGTCACAAGGTCGCAAAAGGGGATCACGTAACCCCGGGACACTGCAACCGTCATAAACGTGGGTCAGTTGTCAAGCATCCGAATGTAAGTCACGTGACCATGGGGACTGCTGTAACGGTCCTAAGTGTGAAAAATGGTCAGTGCTGTTGTTTTTTCGAACGGTCACTAAATGAACTGTTGTAAGTCGAGGACTACCCGTAGTTTCCACTGACATGGACAGAGCCAAGGTTGAAAATTCCTCCCGCCGTATTGCTTGGGGCACTCTTCGTGTAGCACCTATGATTTAGCATTAAGTACTGCTGTAATTAAAGGCAATCATAAATTTGCTTCAGCGTTTTTGAAAGACAGAATTTAGATGAACTTGATTTCAGCTTTACAGGAAGACAATTTATTGACCTTGTTGGGCATCTATTTTTTTTTTTTAGTGGCCTATCAGGCAGAAAGGAAAGAACAAGGATTAATAATTCAACACACACATACATAAAACACAACAGGTGATGGATCGGTTTGGTTTTATTCTGGGAAGGTTGCAATTACAGAGAGCTGTGACGGCAGCCAAACTAAACATTTGGGCTACTTTATCTTTAAAATTAGGAAAGCTGAGATGGATGGAATAATGGTGGGGGTGGGGGGGGGGAATGCAACCTTAAGAGCTACTTAGGGCAATGACGCATTTGGTGATATGATGACCCAGGCTTGGAGTGGTAGAACAGCAACCTCGCATTTCCTCCCCCAAAAGAGAGCAAGAATTGTGGGTTAAGAAACAATGATGCAAAGAGTGTCTGTGCACCGACTTTGCTAAAAAAAAAAAACAAAAAAACGAAAGGAAAGGTGAAAATGAGGATGATTATTATACAAGCGGTTGTTTCGTATTTCAGAAACCCCCAACCTGGGAAGCTTCCAGATATGAAAATTTTGTTCCTTCCCTTGGAGGGCACCTGGACTGGGAAAGTTTGCCTAATTATTTTGCAGGGGGGGGGGGTAGCTGGGGGTTCAAAGGGGTTCGGGGGAGCCCCTAGCTAAGATTCTGTGCAGTTTGGAGAACCCTCGAATCCCACTCCTGGCTGGCCCCGCCCACCTCACCCTGCCCACCCCAGGAGTCCCCACATGACCCGTTTTGGATGAAGGTAAGTGCAGGGCACTCGCGGAGGCTCGGGGGGGGGGGCAAAAAACGGGCCTCCTGGAAATTTGGGAAGGCCAGGTTAGACCATAGAATTATAGTGTTAATAGGGTAATTGGGACACAGCGATTAGGTGGGTGGAGTGAAGGGATAAATTACACTGAAAGATGACTGATTTCAGTGCTAACCCTGTTCAGTTTAACTGTGCTTACCAGTTACTGTATTAGGAACAACCAAAAGAAAAAAAGAATACAAACCTATCTGTTTGCAATTTCTTACCTAGGATTCACAGAACCACGGCTAAGAAGTGCAGGTAGATACTTGTATTTTTACTGCGCTTTAGAAAATTCAGGTGAAAGGATTCATGTTTCCCTTCAGCTATTATGTTTAGGTGCTGCTTTACGTGGTGGCACAGGTATGCTCTGTCTCAAAGACTTTATAGCTGTACTGTTCAGAATTCTACCAACCAATTGTTCATAATATGCGTATTTTAGCCTGGATTTCATGGAACTGATTTTTAAGACATCTTTCAGGAGGGCGAAAGCATAAAAGGAAGGGGGCATTTCTTGCTGGCATCAAAAACACATATGTTCTCTCATTAACCCTTGCCATATAGTTGATTCTGTTGCTAACCTTCTCCACTATGCCACTTTTTAAAAAATATATATTTTTTCAAATTACGAGCTATTAACAAATGAAGAATTCAATAGGTCCAAATTGCAAGCAGCTGTCCCTGATAAGGATGCGAACCACAAAAGTTTTGAAAAATATTTGTAAACTCTTTAGGAGTTGATCTCCCTCCACTTCCCCCCTACCCCCCCAAACTGTTAAATGGCCAATTTCTGAGCTGTTTTAAGT
This sequence comes from Notechis scutatus, assembly GCF_049901735.1. Classification (NCBI taxonomy): domain Eukaryota; kingdom Metazoa; phylum Chordata; class Lepidosauria; order Squamata; family Elapidae; genus Notechis; species Notechis scutatus. The sequence continues at coordinate 13,140,203 of NC_142019.1, forward strand.
ATAAAGATTCTAAGAAGCAGCCTCCAGAGCAGAAATAGTTTGCAAGTTATTGAGCACAACTTAAAACGCCACCATAATAATGTAGGGAAAATGAGTTTGTTTCAACCCTTTTTTTGCAGCTTCTCCGATTTTAGATGGGAAAAAGAAAAGTTATTGAAACAGGGGCTCCAAAGAGCATACAATACAAAACTTTTACAACGCAGTGCTCTCCTGATATGCTGGACTACAACTCCCACCGTGCACAGCCCCCATAGGCAATGAGTATGACCGGAAGGTGATGGAGTTCAACATGCATGGAGACCCTAGGCTTACAATAAAATATTAATAATACTGTATTCACAAAACTATTTCTATTTTAAATATGGAGGTGAGGCCAAAGACAACTTGTAACTTATTCTAAGTCTACTGGCATTTTAACAACCTCATTCAGTTCTTCAATATCAAAGGTGAAAAAAGTTTTATAAAGAGTCACCGACAAAGGAGAAATCCACTTTCTGTGGCCGCCAATGCTGCTTTCTTTGGGACTTCAACCACATATGAAAAATAGCCGAAAAACACTATCTTTACCTACCCAACTGCATCAAATTAGGTTCAAAAGAGAAGTTTTTCTGCAAGTACATCTTTAAGTCACTATCAAGACATCAGATGATGGGGGAAGTGGGGAGAAAGAAAATGCATTAGGCCCTTAATGGAAAGTAGGGAAAAAACCTCACTAGCATGAATAAATGGTTACTTGAAACAGTTGCTTCTCAAGAGAGCAGTAACAGGAAACCAAGCAGGGAAATAATTGAAAAAGCTACAAGGACTGCAAAGGTATCATTAAAAAAAAAATCCCACACTAACTGATTTTGCCCATACAGCCCAAGTGATGTATAAAATGCAACTTGAGCCACATGTACAAGTTTTTAAAGGGTCTGGCAGGGTCTTCGCTCTCGTGTTTGCTTGCTTGATCCTCTGCCCTGGGGAGGTGTTAGACATTTTCTAAAGCTGGACAATCGCGAATGTTTTCACGAGAGTTTCTGCCTTTTGTCCAGATTTGATAGGAGCGAGGTGGAGGTGATTCTTCGTGTTTCCAGCCGGGACATGTTGCCTCCCGCTGCTTTGGCACATACACTCACAAATTCCAGCCCAATCAGAAGCCACAGTCTAATGCTGCTGCTTTGAAGCTGGCACAGCTCCTGAATAGCTTTAAGTATTTATCAGCTCAATAGGTCAAAGGTCTTCAGACATTGGGTGGAGCAGCAATATGCCACAAAACTCACTCTTGTTCTCCTGGAAGACAAAAAAAAAAAAAAAACATGAATAAAAAAGGAGAGCCAAAGGCAACGGTTGTCTTCTCAAATTAAAATGCTGGCTCTAAGAGAGAGGATACAACTTTTATGGATGATTAAAAGAGCCAAGGAATCGGGAGTGGGGATTGAGCCCCTGTAAATTAAGTATGTATAAATATTTGAGCTTGCAAAAATAGCAAGAGGTTTTCTTCCTCGGTCAACATACCGAAAGGTCTAGCTACTTATTAGCGCAGATTTGAACCTAGCAAGAAAACATTTGGAAGATTTCTCTAATTTCTTAAAGGAAGAACATTAAAAAAAATCTTACAATGCTCCCACAAATCTTCCATATTTGCTACTAAATAATCTATGCGCTCTATGTTGTGACTTCTTCCACGTGGTGATGGAAAAGGGAACATGAATTTTTAGACAAAGATGTTTGTTTTAAAAAGGAAAAATTTGAATTGTTTTAATAAGTAATCTAAAATTATATTCCCATCAGTAAAAGCAACATCATTGGTAGCTTACAAAGCAAACATAAAACTGGAATTACTGAATTAAAAATAATCAGCAATTAAAATCCTATTTATATTGTCATTTAGTGGCGTATGGAAAAGCCAACAATCACCGCACACAAGACAGAATCTTAAGAATACAACCACGCTGAAGACAAAGTTACCCAACTATTTGCATGCCAAATAATTTTAAATGCTTGGGCAAATATTGCTTGCACCCGTGCCAAAAGGCAAACATCTAAAGAGGCATTCCTTTTACCTTAGTAACCTCTCTGCCTTTGACTCATAAATTCAAAGTTCTGCCTTCATGGAAAGCTCACCGAGTCTGAAATTATTGGAAAATATTGTACACTACAGATAGGCTCGGGGTGCTTTTTGATTCAAAAGTGTTATCCTTCCAAGAAGCATAGTCAGAATAATAATAATATATAATAATAAGGAATGTTCCTTGTAGCTTATTCAGGATATAGCGGAAGAAGTTGAATACAGTCTTTGGTGATTTATATGGGAATTTACTGTTGGAAAAAAAAAAATAAAGACACTGGAAACATGGAGGCTGACTGGAAGGATGGTTTAATGGGGAAGCAGAACCACCAAGCCCATGTCTGATTCTGGGCATAACTGACCACATGGAGTGGAGAGTGAGAGAGATTTATACTCTGTCTTGGGCTTTGAATTTGCTTCCTGTTTCTGTAGCAAGAAATGTATCCTGACTGGTTATCAGACTCCCATGGGGTCATGCAGGGGTAACTTTGTAGGTTGTCTTGAGTCCCAAGCTTGGTTGAATCTTGCTGGGTGATGTAATGAAGGAGCTTTGGGCAATTCCTATGATGGCCTTTGTCCTTGTTTGGATCTGAGTGAGGGCTAATCTCCTCACCCTGGAGCGGAAGGTCTTTTGTGTTGTAGATAAGATGTCTTTCTGGGGCTATTAACCAAGGTGGGGGTTGCTTTCCAAAAACATGTTTCTCCTTTTTTCATCCAGGGAGGTGTACTATTCTGCCTTTTTAAAATATTTCCTAGAATATTTCATTTTTCTAGGAGAAGGGTAGGTGCTAACTTTCTACAGTCTATAGATCCTTTGGAACTACTACTTGTTTCAAGAGTCAGGCTTTCCTGTGGAGATAGCTGAGGCAGCTCCTTACACCAAGTCTGATCACCACAAAACAGCAGGGGCTGCAACTTTCAGCTTCTCAAAAATATCAACCTTCTTTGAGAAGGCAGTCCAGGTTTTTTTGTGCTTGGAGATTTGGCGGGGGGAGAGGGGGAGGAAAAAGTGAATGCAGTGTATTCAAAATTCTAGGTTGCCTGGGGAATTCTGGGAGTAGAAGACCACAGTTGCCAAGTTTGGAGACCCCTGATCTAGAAATCTGGAGGCTAAGTTTTGCATGCCTTTATTCTCCTTCCTGCTTTGCCTTCTGGTTCTCTTCCTATTCTGTAGGAAGAAAGAATCTTTCCCGTAGCTCATTCTCTGCTACTTAATTTTTTCAGGCAAAGAAAAATACAATTGGATATTCAGTGTGAAATGCTGCAATTTGGAATATAGGCCTTATGGAAAAACCACCTCCTAATCGAGTCGTAATAACACCCCGATACATACGCACTTCTCAATTTGTAAGGAAAATTGTCAGCAGACTCACAAAAGCCTAAGCCTTTGCAAATGCCTTCTCTTCTAGCTGAAGCCCACGCGTACAGTCTGAAACCACTGTGTAATTTACTCTGTAATTACCCCTGATGTAATCCAGCCATCGGTGTCTCTCTCAAGGGGAAGAGCTTTGGGTAGACAATAGTGAACATGGGCTGACTGCAGCGGTGGCAGTGTCCCAGAGGGCAGTGCAGCAAATCCAGAAGGCTTCTAGGTAATGAGATCGGAGTCATGAACTTCAAATCTAGAGAGGATTGGGAGAGGAAAGAAAGGATGGCATCAGAAACGATTCCAAAAACCTTGGAGTGTCCTGTGATCAGCTTTTCTGACCTTCTGACAAGCAGAGTCAATGGGGAAGAGTTGCCAGGCCGATATCTTCCAAACACCATGCTGTAGCAGCAATTACTTGGCAAAAAGTCAGAAACAGATCTTCACTCTAATGAACTGAACTAATTGTCTCCTGCAAACACCACTCCCCTTTCGCTCCCCTTTATTCCCTATGGGAGGGGTCATTCCCCGTCCACCTGAGCCTTTACTCCCGAGTTGACCCTTGTTCCTTAACTCCAGGCAGCTCTGTGCATGTGCACACTGGGAACAGGCTCCAGCTGTTCCTCTGCCCCACTGTTCTCTAACTCCGAAGGCAGCTGATAATTGTCAGATGGCTCTGGCCCCGTCTCTGCCTCCGACCCAGAGCCCTCGTCAGAGCCTTCCTCAGATTCCAGGACTGGCCCATGTTCCTCCCCCACCTTCTCCATGTCTGAGTCTGCCGCCAGCTCCACTGGCCGCTGGCAGGCCACAACAAAAATGGGGCAAAACTCAATTAAGAACTGTCTCGCTTAGCGACATAAATTCTGGGCTCAATTGTGGTCGTAGGTTGAGACAATCGATCGTCATCCAGCTACCTTTTAGAGACTGGCAGTATATGTTATACAGGGTCCTCATGGCCGCCTCCTGCAAGGGGAGCACACGATCCAGTTCCGTCCCTATTAACTTCACCTCTGCTGGGAGGAACACCGTCAACTGTCCCGATGAAAAGGAAAGAAGCTGCAACTCTGTTTTCTGAATGGGAGAGCCGCAGCTGGAGAGACATTTGAAGAAAGGGGGGGGAAAAACGTTGGAAAGTTGGGGTGATCTGTGATCTAAAGCAACATTATGACATTAACATCACTGAGCCGTGGGGGCGCAGTGTTTAGGGTGCAGTACTGTGAAGCGGGATATAAATGTAAGTGCTATAGCTATTGCTACCCACAGAACTAGCGACGTTTGCTTAGAGAGCGGTTTGCTTAGAGAGGGCTCTAAAGCACCATGAAGTCTAAGTGCTATTACTATTATGCTGTCCTCTTGGATCGCTCTGCGGAAGAGGAACTGATGGGGGCACCGCTGACATTAAAAGAACACTCAAAATATGCAATCAAAACTGGGCAGTCTCACAGATCGTCTCCGTGAAAGCCAAGCGGAGAACGAAAAGGCATGTCTGCATTCGATACATTTCTTGTAAATAATTAACTTGCTGGCCCTTTATGAAAAGAGGGACAAGGGAGGGTGCCCCATGCAAAGACAAGTACTCTTCGACTTACAACAGTTCATTTAGTGACCGTTTGAAGTTACAAGGGCACTGAAAAATGTGATTTGAGACCCTTTTTTCACATGACTGCTGCAGCACCCCCATGGTCATGGGATCAACATTCAGACGCTTGGCAACTGGTTCATTTGAATTGAGGACATGCGTTTATTTTCATGATGCACCAAAAACCAAAGAACTGTCGCTTGTTTCAACGTTTCCCACTGGAATGGAATCCTTTTCCATTCAACAATTCCAAGAACATGGAATCTTTCAGCTGGCAGAAGCCAGGACCCATTTATCTTTCATGGATCCACTCCTAGCCTGTTTGTCCCAGCCAGGGCTAAGGATTTAACTTCTGCGGCTGGTGTTTATGAATATTCAGCTCCTGGAGATAGAAATCTCCCTTTGTCCAATGTGAGCAGGACTCGTTGATCTATTTACAGAATCACCTGACAGAAGGCAATTCAGACCTCAGGGGATTATACCAGCAGTTTCCATGTCATCTCATATGCACGCTTTCAAGTTCTGCCAGCAGTGCCTAAAGCACACAGAAGGATGCTTTTCAAATTATGAATCAATCCAAATTAAACAGAGGCATGTTATTCTGTTTGCTGAGGGAATACATTTTGCTACAAAATTGCCATCTTAATATGAAAAGCAATCAAGAGGTATCCAATGCACCTTTTCGGAGGCAGAAAGGAAGCTGGAATCGTCCTCCAGATGTGCTAAACTGTCTTCCCCATTGCAGAATGCCACTGGGAGCATTGGGAAGTGTATTCTAAAAGATCCGGAAAGTGTGAAGTTCTTGGTGCTGAGCTTGGTTGTTAGCCATCAGAGTCACTTTAAATGCTCAAATGAAAATAGCAATAGCACTTAAGACTTACATACCGCTTCACAGTGCTTTACAGCCCTCTCTAAGCAGTTTTACAGAATCAGCAACTTGCCTCCAACAATCTGGATCCTCATTTTACCCACCTTGGAAGGATGGAAGGCTGAGTCAACCTTGCTCAAATGAAAATAGCAAAATAGCACTTAGCTCTAAATAGCATTTAGACTTATATACCGCTTCACTGTGCTGTCATGCCCCTGTTGGAGACTGACTCTGAGGGAGAGGAGGAACAGCGGACAGGGAGTGGAAGTGTGGCTCTGGAGGTTGTGGAGGAGGCTGGGGAAGGGCAGAGGCCGGCTGGGCAGTTAGAGGCCCATCCCCTCTCCATCCTAGGGCACATAGGGAGGAGAGGATAAGGGAGAGACGTGAATGGCATGGTCTACGGGGGAGGAAAGGGTCTTGATCCTCTTTATGGGCTGCAGCTGTGAGAACTGGTTAAAAGGATGGACATGCGTATGGGCCAGTGCTGGAAACAAAGAGTGGAAATATTTTTAGTCTGTCGTTCCTCTCTGAGTTTGGCGTCCTTCCTGGTGTGTGTTCCGATATCTGTGGACATCTTTAAGACCTTATCTTGCCTGGTTCCCTTAATTGCTTCAGTGTGGCTTGTGTTGTTTTTACTCTTTATAATTTATAGGCATTTTTAGTTTAAACGGCATTTCCTCCTTTTCGTATTTGTTTGTGAGGGAGTTGTCTCCAGTCAAGGATATTTGGAGCTTTGAAGAAAAGTGAAGGAATAAAAGGGGCTTCACCTGTTTTTTTTTTTGACTGTGTTTATTTTATATCCCACCTTGGGTCATCATCACACGTGCTTTTACAGCCCTCTCTAAGCAACAATCTGGGTCCTCACTTTACTAACCTCGGGAGGATGGAAGACTGAGTCTACTTTGAGCCGGTCAGGATCGAACTGCCAAACTGCAGGCAGCTGGCAGTCAGCAGAAGTAGCCTGCAGTACTGCATTTTAACCACTGCGCTACCACGGCTCATGAGCAACCAACTAGTGTTTCTCTCTGTTCAGAATGTGAACTTTGCAGTCTTCCAAAGAGGAGTCAAAGAGGCCACCTGTGTTAAGACCGAACAGTCCTCCCTCGCTCAACAGAGAAGAAGGATGCAACAGCACCCATCTCCTCTTGACAACGCAGTCCTTTCAGCAGTCCCCAAAAGGTTCCATACCTGTCTCTACACTAATTCAGGTGAATCTGGAGGATACAGATAAACCCCCCAAGTGGCCTCAATGACTTTCAAAGAACTAGTGACCAGATGACTGCAAAGAATATAAATCCTTCCGCACCAGTAAGTTAGAGATGAAGAAGCTTCTTGGATGAGAAGCCAAACATTTTCAAAGAAAAACAAAACAGAACAAGAAAGTCCAATTGCCTTTTGGAAAAAAACAAAACACCTTCGGGACAACCAGGATCTGAATGATTGAGAATCTCCGTAGACTGAAGGGGTGAGCCACTTGTATACTGTATAAAAGGAGAGCAAACCCCACCCTCTTCTAGCACGGATGATGTTACTCAGCGGTGGGGTTCTACCGGTTCTATGCCTGCTGCTGTTTTGGCTCACCCATCCTCCTGGGCTCTTACCTGACCTTTATTTCCTGCTTTTTCAACCTCAGCTGCTGCATAGCTGATAAAGAAAAACATGCTTTTTCAACGCGCGCACCGTGAGCGCGCTCATTCGGCTGCATGATATTTCACGCGAGCGCAAAATGTAAATCACCGAACCGGTAGTTACACCGGTCAGATCCCATCCCTGATGTTACTTAGTTGGATAATGAAATTTCTGCAAGCAAAAAACCAAGCTCAGAGAGTACTCAGAATCCCAAAATCCTCCTCCTCCTTTCCACAAATCCCATTCCCTTCTAGCACTGATGATGTTACTTAGTTGGGTAATAAAACACTTTCAAGTAGACAGCTAGGCTCAGGGAGCACCAAGGACTCTGTCGTTCAACCTTGAGCTACAGAGATTTCTCTTCTATTGGATCTGGGAGGTGCCATTTTAGGGACTTATCAATATCAGACATGACCTTTACAAATCCATAGAACTGTATGTTGCAAAGCACACACGTAAATAATGTTACCACAAAATATGTACGGAAAAATGCAGATTGATGTCAATACTTCTATTTTACTCACAGTAAGTCTCAAGTTCAACATTTCCCCCTGAATTGTTCTTAGAAGATCAAGAAACAGCACAGGAGGCAGGGCTATATAAGCATTTAATAGTGAGAAAATTAATGTAAGAGATTTAATACAATGGAGCAGCCATTATAGGGAAATTCCTTTAAAGCAGGGGTGTCCAACCTTGGCAACTTTAAGACTTGTGGACTTCAACTCCCAGAATTCCTCAGCCAGCTTTGCTGGCTGAGGAATTCTGGGAGTTGAAGTCCACAAGTCTTAAAGTTGCCAAGGTTGGACACCCCTGCTTTAAAGCATAGGATTGTCATTCAACAGATTAAATAATAATCCAACATAAAGTTTATGAAAAAGATTTACAAGATAAAAGGATCCATGGCAATTTATATTATAGGCTTAATTTAAATTTGAGTACCTACCCATTACAACCAATGACTTTGTTATAAAGGTAAGAAGGCAGACCTTTAAGGTGAGCGTTGTTATCCACATAAACATACTGCAGTTCCCGGGAACGACCTAAATCTGGATTTAAGAAACATTAAAAAGAAAATTAGTAATTACCTTCCTGACAGACACGTTTAAACGGACACACATACACACACCTTCCTGGTGTGTCAGTGAACATGCCTACCACCTGAGCACACTAGAAAAACCCTTTTATTATATAAATGGAAACCGTATAATAACCAGACAGGTTCTGCAATGAAAATTATCCCCTAATTTCCACGTTTCTGTCTGGGAATATATGCAAATAGCTTCTTTCGCAAGAAATAACAGAAGTCTCATTAAATGGCTGGGAAAAGAACAATGCAGAGTTCCAATTTTCTTATGTGATTTTTTTTTTTTTCAAGAAGGCTGCCAAGACTAAGGAGGGCTGTTTCATTCCAAGAAAAACAATGACATGACTCAGAATAAAAGAACACTCCTCTGCATTTCTCTTTGTGTGTTTGTGCGTGCATGAACCTGTGAATGAGACGAAACAATTTGATTTACAACGTTGTTTTTTTCTTAGCTCCAGGAGATGCAGTTTGCTTCACTGAGACCAGCCAAAAAAGTACAGACAGTCCTCCACTTACGACCACAAGGGAGTCCAAAATTTCCGTGGCTAAGTTGTTAAGTGAAGTTTGCCCCATTTTGACCATTCTTGCCAAGGTTGTTAAGTGAATCACCACAGCTGTTTAAGTTAACGACACGGTTGTTAAGTGAAACAGATGGGAAATCAAAAGCCTTGGAAGTTCATCAGAACTTAATTTGCAAAGTTGCGATGTACCTCCCTAACTGAAGCTGCGCTTTTATTTCTTTCTAAGCTAGTGTTTTACGGTTGGCATAAATTTAATTTTGCCATTAAAACTTTCAAGTGTTACAAGATTTCTAAAAATGTTCCCTAAGCTGTGAAACGGTGGCCTAAACCCATTTTAAAAATAAACAACAAATAGTTGGGTCCCCCCGATGGTCCTTCTTTCAGTCTTTCAGCCATTGAGAACCATGGTATACTGTACATATCTGTTAGTATCAACACATCCATTGTATCTTTGCTTGTTCCTTTCTCATGAAAACTCCCCCATGACTTAAAAGCCGAGCCAAATCACAAAAAGACTACCTCAATGTTAGAAATGTTCAATCTCAGTAGTGCTCTTGTGGCTCTTCTCCTTAAAGCTTTAAACTTCTGCAACAAAGATCGGGAAAATGCACCATAGGACGAATGGTTGAGGGAGCTAGGTAGGTCTAGCTCAGTGATGGCGAACCTTTGGCATGTGTACCAGAGGTGGCACGTAGAGCCCTCTCAGTGGGTACGCACACCATCACCAGCTGCTCTTCTGGTTTCTGGCACGTTGGCCAGCTGGTCTTTGTGGGTGCCAGAGCACCAGAAAAACAGCCAAAAAACACACTGTTCTTGGGCCGTTTTCAGGCCGTTTTTTGGGCCATTTTCAGGCTGTTTTTCAGGCCATTTTCAGGCTGTTTTTGGCATGGAAAATGGTCGGAAAATGGCCCAGAAAACGGCCCAAAAATGATCAAAAACCAGTCCATTTTCCAGGCAGTTTTCAGGCTATTTTCCGGGCCGTTGGCAGACCATTTTTGGTGTGAAGAATGGCCTGAAAACAGCCTGGAAAACAGCCTGAAAACTGCCTGGAAAATGGACTGGTTTTTGGTCATTTCTGGGCCATTTTCTGGGCTATTTTTGTTTTCATGCCAAAAACAGCCTTAAAAATGCCCCCCAAAATGGCCTGAGAACAGTGTATTTTTTGGCCGTTTTTTCTGGCTGTTTTCTGGTGCTCTGGCGCCCGCAAAGACCAGCTGGCCGGCGTGCCAGAAACCAGGAGAGCAGCTGGGGATGGTGTGCAATGCCCACTGAGAGGGCTCTATGCGCTACCTCTGGCACACGTGCCATAGGTTCGCCATCACTGGTCTAGCCTATCAAACAGAAGAATTAGAGAGGACAGGATAACTGTCTCCCAATACTTGAGGACAGAGAAGAGATGGACTTAGCCTCCAAAGCACCAGAGGGCAGGACAAGAAGTCATGAGTGGAAGAATATGCAAGAGAGATCAACCTAGAAGCAAGGAGAAATTTTTTGATCATGAGAATAGTTAATCCATGGCATAGCTTGCCTCCTGGAGGCACCACTACAGGTTTTCAAGAAGAGATTTGTCTGGGATAGTATACTCCCTTGAGCAGGGAGTTGACCTTTTAGGTCCCTTCCAGCCCTATGATTGTATAATCACGTGAGAAACACTAAAAAAAACAAAACCCTTTTCCCAAAACATGTTCCTTTCAGACTTTGTAGAAGAAGGAAGGTAGCATCTGAAGTCACAAAAGGAAGTTTGCATGTGGCTTTTTTTTTTTTTTAAAAAAAAGCAGTACAGTTTGTCTGCAACATTTCCATTTTTCTCCTCTTAGTGTGGGAGATCAAAGACGTTCTACTTGGACAAACTCCACGAATCCTAAACAAACACCAATTCAACTATACTTTTTAAAAAATTGTCCTGAAGGCACTGGCATCTGCATTCCACGTGGCCGGACATGGAACAAATGGTCTTATGTGTCTGCCTTGGGTTTTTTAAAATTTTTAACCTACTGTGAAAGTAGAAAATCTATGTGTTCAGAGACAGCAAAGGAAGCGATGTTAACAAATGCAAAGGTTCATTTTATGTGTGCATGATTTTTTTTTTTTAAAGGAAGAGAATTAATACACACTCATCCTCAAAACATATGGGCTGGCATAGCAATATCTTAAACTAGGGTGGGCGACTGCAAAAGCTGCAGGTGGTCCTTAGCACATTTGCAGTCACAGAGCTTTCCAAGAACACGCTGCTAAAATTTGGCAGCAAACTGGCCAGATTCTTGATGCTGTGATTCTGGTTTTTGTTTTGCTTTGCTTTTCCTCCAAAATGAGGGCGAAAGTAAGGGAGGCATACTGTAGGAAAAAGCACTCGAATTCCCACCTTAGAGTGACCATTAGGACTTATAGAAATTATGCTGCCAAATTCTGTTATACACTGAATTTCAGCAGAATTTCTTAAGCTGCCTAAGGTTATGTGTGTGTGTGTGTGTTAAGAGGTGAAAATAGAAACACTTTCTTCATATAAGCTTTCCTCTTCCTTATCATCTTTAACTTCTGGGAAACAGGCCACACAAATTCAGCTTTATTTAACAGAATAACAGAGTTGGAAGGGACCTTAGAGGTCTTCTAGTCCAACCTCCTGCACAAGCAGGAGACCCTATACCATTTCAGACAAATGGTTGTCCAATCTCTTCTTAAAAACTTCTAGTGTTGGAGCATTCACAACTTCTGGAGGCAAGTAGTTCCACTGGTTGATTGTTCTCACTGTTAGGAAATTTCTCCTTAGTTCTAGGTTGGAACTAGGTTGGAATTTCATCCTGTCATTTCAGATCCTTCAAGTGTCATAAAACCACCTGGTTGTGGGAAAAATCTACAGTCCCTTATCTTTAGAAAATCCCTATTTGTTAAACCGTGCTGTATTGAATATAAAGTACCGGTTGGATTCTCACAGCTTGCTATGCCACAAACACCAGTTTATCAGCAATATTGGTTGGGTTTATTTGCATAAAGTGAGAAGCTAAAAACTGATATTGCTCATCATTGGTGTAAGGATGTAGGAGGCACCCTGAAAGGCTGAAAACCACATCTCAAAAGTGGCATTCTCAGTGAAATTGGCAAACTGTGAACTTGGGTTAAGCTAACAGTTCATTAAAAAATCAGCTAATGGAGAGTAATTTTTCTGGTTTTTCCCCCCTGTTTTGTTTAACCTGATCTGGGGATTCAGCCAAAGAGTGCGGATTGTAACCTCAACATTAGCCCATCGAATTGTTGGGTTCATATAAGGAAATTTTGGTTTAGCCTAATGCATAAACCCAAACTATGTAAAACTGGAAGACTTTGATTAGTTATCTATCAGATACTTTTTGTTTTCTAATATAAAAACGGTCTCATTTGTCCCCTTTCGTAGCTAGTCCCTCTGCCCATATATCTTAGAATTTAATTCCCCAACAGCCAAAGCAGCACTCACCAAGAGGCAAGAATGCAAGCTGGTTTCCCGCCATGGACAACTCATTGAGGCTGGGAAGCTGGCAAAGATGGCGAGGGACATACCAGAGATGATTCTGGTCAGCAGTGAGGTACTGAAGAGAGAGGCACATGTGCAGCTTTTCAGGCAAGGTTATCAAATGATTGGTTGAGATGTCCAGCGTCTGCAGCTCTTTAAGGTCTCCAAGCTCTGCAAACACAAGGACAAAAAGCAACCAAAAGACATCACATTTAATATTTTATGAGAATAAGGGAGTTGGAAGGCACCTTGGAGGTCTTCTAGTCCAACCCCCTGTTCAAGCAGGAGACCCTATACCATTCCAGACAAGTGGCTGTCCAGTCTCTTCTTAAACACCTCCAGTGATGGAGCACCCACAACTTCTGAAGGCAAGCCATTCCATTTTCATTATCAGGAAATTTCTCCTTAGTTGTGGGTTGCTTCTCTCCCTCATGAGTTTCCATCCATTGCTTCTTGTCCTGCCTTTAAGTACTTTGGAGAATGGGTTGACCCCTCTTCCTTGTGGCAGCCCCTCAAATATTGTAATCCAAATTCAATTCAAAATCCAATTCAAAGTTTTAAAAATACCATTTATATATATATATAAATATATATATATATATATTATAGGAGTTGCAGCAGCATCCTTTGAATGTATCACCAAACACCACAGGAGGATTTGCTGTTGCTAAGGCACAAGTTGTGATTGACCTATGTTATTATTACTACGAAACGCCTGAATTATCTGACGTGACCTGCATAAATCAGGAATCTGGTAGCATCTTTTCAAGCTACCAAATTTTATTAAAAAGGCTAAACTTTTGTGAGCATGAAAGCTTCGCATTTTAACCAAATGTAATACTATCAGATTTCTCCTGGTTTTTGGATATTATAGTTTAATATGGCTCTCCTCCTACAAGGTTCACACAAGCTGGTAAGACTTTTTATTCATGGATAGCCTTTATGAAGCTATTGGGATTCTGAGCCATGGTAGTGCAGTAGTGAGAGTGCAGTACTGCAGGCTACTTCTGCTGTCTGCCGGCTGCCTGCAATTTGACAGTTCGAATCTCACCAGGCTCAAGGTTGGCTCAGCCTTCCATCCTTCCGAGATTGGTAAAATGAGGACTCAAATTGTTGGGGGGCAATGGGCTGACTCTAAACCGCTTAGAGACGGATGTAAAGCACTGTGAAGCGGTATATAAGTCGAAGTGCTATTGCTGTTATATTCTTCTGAAGTACAAATGTAGTGTAGCACATTTAACAAAGATTCTTTTCCGATTTTCTTTGCAATCCCAAGTAGAAGATGCTGTACTCGCAGCCATGCCAAATGATTTTATGATCGCTGTCCCTAACAAATAAGCAAGCAATTCTCTTAATTTGAAGCCCCATTAGACACAATGGGGAAAAAGATAGGCATAGGGAAAAGCCACATATCCCTAAATGGAAAACACTCGAAAAACAATATGAAAAAAAAAATAGTTTCCTGCAAGGTTTGCCATAAAGATCATAGCCATCACATCTTAATTGAAATCGGACAGTTTTTGCATTGGCTGTGTTATGGTGAAAGGGAAGCTCCAGGACCCAAAAGTTCTAAAATGAAATCTCCAGAAGAAGAAAAAATGAGGGGCCATTTTAACCGGATGCAATAATATTTCAAGACACAGAAGCAATAAAAACAGCAGCATTTGTGTTATGATAATTAGAAGATAGGAACAGATCTGGGACTGGAGGAGGAACGGGGAAGGGAGAGGAAGGGGGAAATGACAGCTCATTATGAGGCTGGTAGGCAATACAGGATAATGGAAGGGAACCAGGTGGGATACGCTGGAAAGGTTTACATAATAGAAAAGCAGGAGAAAAACAAAGGTTTATATGTAAAGTTTTTAAACAAATTTAATCAAGTGGGCTGGGGGACAACTGATCAATTCTAGTGAAGGCAGCTTCCTGGTTCTCCTTTTTCCATTCTTTTTGGAATTAACTTAATTTCTTTAATTAACTTAATGTTAAATTCTAACTCAAGAGCAGGTGTGAGACACAGATAAAAAGATACTTTAAATGAATACAGGTAAGTTCACCACTTACAGCCAGAGTTGAGCCCAACATTTTTGTTGCTAAGCAACACAGTTAAGTGAGTTTTGCCCCGTTTTACGACCTATCTTGCCACAGCTGTTAAGTGAATCACTGCAACGTGCTAAGTCAGTAACACAGTTGTTAAAGTGAATTTGGCTTCCCTACTGTCTTTGATTGTCAGAAAGTTGCAAAAGTGGATCCCGTGACCCTGGGACACAGCAATCGTCATATAAGTATGAATCAGATGCCAAACATCTGAATTTTAATCACATGACCATGGAGATACTACCACAGTGATGTGAAAAACAGTCACAAATTAAGAATGAGCTGCAGTGGCGCACTGGTTAGAGTGCACTACTGCAGGCTGCTTCTGCTGACTGCCAGCTGCTTGCAATTTGGCAGTTTGAATCTCACCAGGCTTAAGGTTGACTCATCCTTCTATCCTTCCGAGGTGGGTAAAATGAGGACTCAAACTGTTGGGGGCAAGAGGCTGACTCTGTAAACTGCTTAGAGAGGGCTGGAAAGCACTGTGAAGTGGTATATAAGTCTGCTATTGCTTGGGAAGGAAGGAAGGAAGGAAGGCATAGTGGCAGAGTGGTTAGAATGCAGTGTTTCAAGCTAATTCTGCCCACTGCCAGGAGTTCAATCAAGGTTGACTCAGCCTTACATCCTTCCGAGGTGGGTAAAATGAGGACCCAGATTGTTGGGAGCAAGAGGCTGACTCTGTAAACGACTTAAGAGAGGGCTGTAAAGCACTGGGAAGTGGTATATAAGTCTAAATACTGTTGCTATTGCTATTTTTCTATGTCGTTATAATTTTGAATGGTCACCAAACAAATGATTGTAAGTCAAGACTACCTGTATATATTTGCCACCCAATTGAAACAAAAGTTAGACTGAATGGGAAATATGCTTGTTGAGGAATGTTAAAGATATACATCGTGTGGGAGTCGGGCTATTTTGGTTTTTATTAAATTCAGAAGAAACTAAGGAACGCAGGCAACAGAGGACATTTGTTCATGAACTCTCTGTGCAAAACATGACATTCAGAATGATGGGATGCTAGAAGGAAAGGTTTTGTTCAATGAACTATCCAATTTTGGCAACTGGATGAGAAGGTGTAAGTTTAGGAAAAAAACAAACCAGGGAAAACCCAAGGAATGAGCTGAGAGGAGACAATTACTTTTGTCTTCCTACCAAAACAAGAAAAAAGATAGAAAAAAGATGCCTACGAAGATTCTCCATCCTCCAGGTCACGTTTGTCCCAAGGTGCTTTTTCCAAAAGGGCAACTGAACTTTCTTGGTCCCCCCCTTGAAAAGTTTCGCTTCTCATCCAAGAAGCTTCTTCAGCTCTGACTAAGCTGAACTAAAAAGCTTCTTGGATGAGAAGTGAAATGTTTTCAAAGAAAGAAAAGCCCGAGAAAGTCTGGTTGCCTTTTGGAAAAAGCACCTTTGGGATAGAAAAAAGAGGAAGGAGGTTAGATCCCAAAGGGACAAGTTAAGTTTTGCTTTGAAGAAGAAAAACAAAGGCTCTAATCTCTTCCTCCCCCCAAAAAAAGTTTTAAAGGAGAAAGTGGGAAAATAAGCATCACTTCTATTAGCTACTCAATAATTCTTCTCCTTCTCCTTCTCTTCCTCCTCCTCCTTCTCCAAGGCGCAGGCCCGCAGCTTGCATATCTTTCTTGATGGTGTCTTGCCATCACTGTTTTGGGCACCCGCAAGGTCGCTGGCCATTGACGTCTAGTTGGTAGGCAGTTTTGGCCGTGGTGGAAGGTGCTGCTTTCTGGACACGACCATACCAGCGGAATTGGCCTTCTCTCATCTTCTCTATAAGTAGTGCCACACCAAAATGTTGTCAAATGGTGTCATCTGTGACGTGGTCAAGAAGGAAGATGCCCGATATGCAACGGAGCATTCACATTTCCAGGGCATGGAGATGGTGTTCGGTCCCTGTTGTTGCTGCCCAGCATTCGGTGCCATACAGTGCAACAGGGCGGATGGTTGTCTTGTAAATCTTAAGATTTAAGACAGGTTGGCATTCGCCTGTCACATTAGCTGCTAAAACGTTTTAAGAAACCATCATTAGCTGCTAAAATGTTTTATGAAAAAGGCAGATGAGCATTGAGTCTTCTGACTCAAATCAGATCAGATCTTTATTACGGAGATAGATCAGCCTTCTGAGTCATCCCAAAGTCTGTCCAGCAGCACAAGACCATGAAGAGTGCAGCCTACATAATACCCAAACCTCAGACGGACAAGCAAAAGGCTCAGCTATTTTCAGACACAGCACCTTGGTTGCAAGGCTATTTTTAGTGGCAGGGACCGCCCAGTTCAAATCCTTCAAAGCTGCCAGTTGGCAAACGGGCAAAGATCCAGAAGCAGTGCAGGCCAAGATATAGGTTCCCCCCTCCCAACTCTTAGGGAGGGGGCCGATATTCTTCATCTTTCTGGTCCAGCCAGAAGAATCCTCCTTCAAATTATCATCACTCCTTCTTATCCTTGGAATACCAAATACTGGACATACATATATCAAAGACAAACAACAGTGCAATCCGTCCTCAGGTTATTACACCAGAGAGACAAGGGCTGAACTGCTCTTAAACCAACCTGCCATCCAGGACAAGTGGAATTATAGACTACTTCTAATTCTGCACCTCCGTGGAGCACGATTGGCCAGAACTGGTAGCATAGTCAGAATCCTTGCCAGGTAGGCTGTTGTAGACTTACAACAGTTCATTTAATGACCATCTGAAGTTACAACGGCACTGAAAAAAGGGACTTACAACCGTTTTTCACGCTTATGACTGTTGCAGCATCCCCAGGGTCACATGGTCCAAATTCAAACCCTTGGCAACTCACTCATATTTATGACAATTGGAAAGAAATGTTTACATCTCAAGACTTCCGGAGATATTAAACTAGTGTTATGCAGTGTCAATACACTGTTATACAGAGAAGAGAACATACAGTATATAAACTCATTATCAACCAGGTTGACCTCAAGGGGTAGATGTGATAGTTATGAGTGAACTCTGGGCTCCCCTCTCAAAATACAGAGCTGAATGGGGAATTCTGGGTGTTGAATTCTAGTACTTTTTGAGCAGTGGTTTTTAAACTAGAGATAATTACCCCCAAAGGATAATATTTTGTGTGTGTGTGGGTAACTAAATGACATTATTTGAGACCACAAGGGTTCATCGGGTCAATCGTTTATAAACTCCTGTTCTGGAAGAATCGCAACGAAATTGCGGCGGCACCTCCTGAGGCATGTAGCGGGTAGCGCTTAGTGGTTGAGCATTCGGCACTGCCACCCTTTTGGCATTATTGCCACCATTTATAGGTGGCGATGGAGAACTGCCAATTGGGCTGGCGGTCACTGGTTGGCTTAAACTTGTTTTAGTCACTTCAGGCACTTTGGTTTTTTTGATCTGTGACCTTCTGAGTAGATTCCTTCTTTTTCTTATCCTCTTTTTTTTTCTTCTTGTCTTCCATTAATTGTTCTTCTTTTTCTTGCTCCTTCTCTCTTGGAACTGCCTTCTTCCAAAATTTCTCCCTCATCGGTTTGCATGGGAATAGAATCTGTGCAAAATTCTGCTGAAATATGAAATTCTTGACAGCTTCTTAGGGCTATTAAAGCCCAGTAGGACCTGTCCCGCTACATTCAGTGCAAAAGTCAAATTATTGCATTAAAATCCTGATGAAGTCCTTAGGAAGCTTTTAGCGATTAAAAAAAAAAAGATCAAATGTTTTCATTCTGCTTCTAAGATACTTCCATCATTTGTCTCAGAATGCCTTTTATTGAATGAGGATGCAGGATCGCTGGGAGCCAACATGCTTAATAACAAAATACGCTTCGCTGTGGTCAAGATCAAAGAAAAAAGTTACTGGGGATTAGCGTTGGAGTTTATGCAGAAAGCGCTTCAAAGTGAATAGTCTTTCTGTTATAAACACTAACTTTCACTAGTGCCTTAGGAAATTATGACTAATCAGGGGGAAGAGATTATGATAACAAAACATGACAATGTCTTTGCTGTTCTGATAATTAAGTTGTCATAGTGTGTGTTATTGGTGCTACTGGTAATTTGCACTGCTATGCCAAACAGTGCTCTATTAGTCTCACCTCATTTTAAAGAGATCGTGACCATCTTCAATCATCCAGATTCCCTATGTTCATTTACACAACTGGTCATAATTCACAAGAACCAATCCATTTAACTAACTGGAAAGTTCTGGCTAGGTTTACAAGCCAGGCAATGTCATCATTTGTTTATTATTATTAAGTTTATCTGCATCCATCTTGCTGTGGGGCTATAATATGCTTTATATTGTTTAAGATTTCATGCATGCTACACTTTTTCAAGTCAAGTTTCATCAAGGCAGCTTGGTGACTCTTAAGTGTATTGTCAGGAGTTGTCAAATCCCACACTTGTACCATCCATTAAGAAGAATAAATAAATAACTGTTGTGAGTTTGCTTGTATCTTTTGATACGAGGTAGGGAAGAATTCACATTATTTACCGTACTATTAAATGGAGCTGAAAGGCAAAATTGTTTTCCCACTTATGGTTGAAAACAGTGGTGAAGAAGAAAAAGAAGATTCTCTGTTATGTAGCATTAGAGAGTAAGCTTGAAAATTGCATTTTTAAAATCCCATTTTATCATGGGTTGCTCCATCAAGCTTCTGAAAGGTACCACTGAATCAAGGGTGTATCGAAAAGAAAGCCAGTTTACTTGTTTTTGGAATAACAGGCAAATTGATAACATTACTTAATGGATCCATGCAGCTAAAGAACTCTTTGGCTTTCTAAGGGCATTTGAGGATTTTTCCAAGCAATCTTGTAAGGCAATTCTGCCGTGTATATTGCCAGTCAGTGGAACACAGAGGTGCAGAGGTGCACGAAGGGAGGCTCAGCCAACCTCATTGTACACATGCTGTACTCTGGCAATAAAGGTAATAATAATGATGATGAAGGCATTGGACCAGACTACCCCTGGACAACCTCTCTTTCCTCACTGATCCCAGTAATCTACTTGGCTTACTGAGGAACTATGGAAACTAGAACAGATGAAAAGACGCCTAGAGCAATGGTGGAAGAAAACCAGGAGTGAGCTCAACTAATCACATTCCTACATTTGAGAGTGCCCCAAAGCTGCTTTTTCAGGAGGCAACTGAACTTTGTTTTTTTTCTTTTCTTTTGAAGGAATTTCACTTCTCATCCAAGAAGCTTCTTCAGCTCTGACAGGATAGTCAGGACCTTTGGGACAACCATGACCTGGATGACTGAGAATCTCTACAGATTTAGAGCTATACAATTTTAGCTATACAATTTGGGATGAATGCCCTTTGAATGGTGTGGGAGCAGGAATGGATTTCCAGAGGAAAAATTGCAGGCTACAGGAACCAGGAGCACTACTCAGGTGACTCTGAGGACACAGATGAACCTCCAAGTGGCCTCAACGACTCTCTAAATAAAAGGATGCAAACGACCAGCTATCTGCAAGGACTATAAATCCTTCCATTCCCCACTATCCTGCCAGAGCTGAAAAAGCTTCTTGGACGAGAAGTGAAATGTCTTCAAAAGAAAAAACAAAGAAAGTCCAGTTGTCTCCTGAAAAAAAGCACCCCCGGGACAATCATGACCTGGATGACTGAGAACCTCTACAGACTTTTAGCTATGCAATTTGTGATGAACTCCTAAGGAATGATGTGGGAGTAGGAATGGATTTCCAGAGGGGGGGAAATTGCAGACTACAGGAACCAGGAGCACTACTCAGGTGACCTTGAGGACACAGATAAACCTCCAAGTGGCCTCAATGACTCTCTAAAAGAAAGCAAATGACCAGCTGTCTGCAAGGAATATAAATCCTTCCACTCCCCACCATCCAGTCAGAGCTGAATAAGTTTTTTGGATGAGAAGCGAAACATCTTCAAAAGAAAAAACAAGAAAGTCCAGTTGCCTCATGAAAAAGCACTTTTGGAACAACCATGAACTGGATGACTGAGAATCTCTACAGACTTTGAGAGTGCATTAAGGTAATAAGGGAGACAAAGTCTTTTTGACTTCTCTATCTTTACTGCCTCTGTGAACATCTGGAAGATCTGTTCGTAAATATCTGTCCCCCTTTTAGGAGACAATCCTTTTGCAGGCTACTGTAACACATATGTGGGTTCTTTGTCAGACATTGCCTGCCTTTGGATAAAGTCTAGTAAGGGACAATGTCTTCCAAGACATCCAAGAATTCCTTTGAGCTTGAGAATGGGGCTACTAGACTTCTCTATGTCTATGGAGATTCTCAGTCATCCAAGGTTCTGGTTGTCCAAAGGTGCTTTTTCAAGAGGCAACTGGACTTTCTGGGTTTTCTTTGAAGACATTTCGCTTCTCACCCAGGAAGCTTCTTCAGTTCTTCTTCAGACATCTCTATGATTTGACCTCTGCTACTTGTAAAATTGATGCCTCAACAGGGCAATCCATACAACTAGGAAAAAGCACATATGAGTGGATTCAGAAGTGACAACATGCTTTGTTAAGAGAAGAGGGGATGCACCGTCTCCGCAAGCTCTTTCTTGATCTGGCCATCTTAGCTACCAGTTCATATCCAGCCTGTCTGGTTTCAGGACAGGCTGACTCAGTCCAGAAATAGCTTTGATTTCCAGGTGGATGACCACTGTCAGATCTGGATAGACAGTGCAACCCTACAGCTCAGCAACTTTCAATGCAACATAATATGATATTCTCCTGCATTGCCTGCAAGAGCCACTGTTTTGCAGCCTTTCTCCTCTCTTAAGTGGGCAGTTGCAATTGGTATTCCCAAGGAGAGAGTGATGATGCCCATGACTGCTTCAATGCAGAGTTCTACAGGGTTTTGACCTCTTCCCTCATGCTGTTGAATATCTGCGTGAAGGTTTGTAGGTTATCAAGAAGTTCAGCGGTGATATCAGCAGTGGGCTGATGATACACAATGCACATCACCACCATCAGATTAGACCAGAAAGGATAGTTGGCTTCTGTATTGGAGACTTTATGTCCTGGCATGGATGGGTTAAAACTGAGATGGTTCCATTGTTGTTAACAGCTGCTTTCCTCTTTTAACCATTGCAATTTAAAATTTTACAAATTAATAACTGATTTTATATGTTACCTTTCTTATGGTATTATTGTGCAACACATCCCCTTTTTGTGGCTGATCCTAACTCCTCCAACAAGATATTCCAATTCAGGCTTATCTTGATTCAGATTACAGACTCCATGCTACGCCATCTCTGAAATCTGTGTCTGGTTCACGCCCTACATTTTATCCCGACTCCAACAAACCATACTGTTGTCTTGCGTTCCTTATTCGCTGTGTTAAAATGTATCCAAAGCAATAGCGTCTATGTTTGAACACGACAGTAATTAAGTTTGTAAACAATTATGTTTGCTGGTAAATTACATTTTACAGCTAATCTAGCCATAAAAGCCAACAGCCCATTGATAAAGCTAATGCTTGAAAGGAAAATTGAAAAGGCACACATAGCTTTACACATCAGCAAGAGATTGAAAAACTTTACAGCTTCGCTTGATTAACATTTCCCAAGGGATGTAGGAGCATGCGACCGACCAATGCAACTTTTCCAGAATTCAAATATTTTTGTAAAAGTAGATTAAGATCCCCTTGGTAGGATAAAGGATAAAGTAGGATAAAGTTCCCAATCTTACCCTATTTAGCTTGTTCATCACCTACATTTCCCCTCCCCAACCTCTCGGTGAATCCCTCTCCGAAATGGGTTCATCCATTTGGTACAGGATATATCACTCTTAACATACTCTAAACTAAACCGTATTGCAGGTTTTTTTCTTATGTGTGTCTGTATATCACGCAGATTGACATTGTAGATCAACTATATACATAAATTATGCATGCTCCTAATTCATATTATTTATTGTTGCATTTGAATAAATTACCAAATGGAATATTTTCAGTATCAGACTAATTGTAATATGTTGGATGATGGCTGCATAGATCTACATTCCTTAAGAATCACAGAAGTAATAGAATAAGAAAATTATTAGAAAAGTGGACAAATAAATTAACTCTCCCTTTATGTCTTTTTTTTAACTGAAGGAAATAATTTGCTATTTTGAGTGGGAAAGCAGCCACAGAAATGTTAATTCTCATTGGACAAGAAACATTATACTCAAAATCGATCTTAAGAATAATGTCACCCACACATTATTTTGCAAAAAAAGGTTTGTATACTGAAAGCTGCCTGATATCTGTCAGAAAAACCAATGGATCCTTTTGTCATAAACTTACAATGACCATATCAAGAAAATAGCTTCTCAGCAAGGCATCTAAATTGTATTTTGGACCAGCTGTTATTATAGTACTGTACTATACAAGACAAGAGGCAATGGATGGAAACTAATCAAATAGAGAAGCAATCCAGAACTAAGCAGAAATTTCCTAACAGTGAGAACAATCAACCAATGGAATAATTTGCCTTCAGAAGTTGTGGGTGCTTCATCACTGGAGGCTTTCAAAAAGAGACTGGACAGCCATTTGTTTGAAATGGTATAGGGCCTCCTGCTTGAGCAAGGGGCTGGACTAGAAGACCTCCAAGGTCCCTTCCAATTCTGTTATTCTATTTCTGTAAAGAAAGCTGAAAACGGACGAACACCACAACATAACAGCACCCAGCTGACCTTCTCCACGAAAACCCTAGGAGTGAAGTTGAACTTGACAGACCCTACAGCCAAAACATTCATGGAATGAATAAGTCTACACAACGTAGAGTATACTTTTTATGTGGCCAATAGCATTCAGAGATTTGCAGCGTCGAAAGCCAAGCAGGGAAGGCAAACTAATCAAAGCATATTTTTTAAAAAATAAAATAAGAGAGAAGCAGCAACTTCCTGCAGATGTTTTTATTGTTCCAGTCCAATAGTAGCAAAGCAGTCTCTTTCACTCAAGCCCTTTTCGAACCGTGTTGGTTTGCAAAGAGTGAATATGCAGCCAGGAAGAGCTGGTTCTTTGAAAGCAACCGCTCTCGTGTTTAAAACAACCTGCTTTATTTTCCTGTTAACACCACAGGGAAGCAACTGTGTTCTCTTCGCTGATGATGTAAAGCTATTCAACACCACAGACAATACTGCTACCCTTCAAAAAGACCTCGACTATGTATCAGAATGGTCAAACAAATGGCAACTTCAAATCTCAACAAATAAATGCTCTGTCTTACATATTGGCAAAAAAAAAAAATCAGAAAATAAAATACAGGCTGAATAGTCAAGACCTTGTTGATGATCCAAACTCTGTCAAGGACCTTGGAGTACTCATCTCAAATGATTTAAGTGCTAGAGCCCACTGTAACTACATAGCCAAAAAGGCATTAAGAGTTGTTAACCTGATCCTGCGTAGCTTTTTCTCTGGTAATATCACACTACTAACGAGAGAATACAGAACATTTGCTAGATCAATACTCAAATACAGCTCATCAGTCTGGAACCCATATTACGTATCTGATATTAACACAGTTGAGAAAGTCCAGAAATATTTCACAAGAAGAGTTCTCCATTCCTCTACTCATTGCAGAATACCTTATGCCACCAGACTCGAAATTCTAGACCTAGGAAACCTAGAACTACGCTGCCTTCGGTCCAATCTAAGTATAGTATATAAAATCATACATTGCAATGTCCTACCTGTCAATGAATACTTCAGCTTCAACCATAACAATACAAGAGCACACAATAGATACAAACTCAAGATAAACCGCACCAAACTTGATTGCAGGAAATACGACTTCAGAAACAGAGTGGTCGATGTCTGGAATACTCTACCTGACTCTGTGGTTTCTTCCCCAAACCCCAAAAACTTTTAACCTTAGACTGTCTACTATTGACCTCACCCCTTTCCTAAGAGGTCTGTAGGAGGCGTGCATAAGCGCACCAATGCGCCTACCGTCCCTGTCCTATTGTTTTTTGTTTTTATTTTCTTATATGTATCCATTTCATGTATTCATAACTATGTTTATACTTACACCTGTTATCTTATAATCGCTTGACAAATAAATAAATAAATAAAATAAAGTGGTGAAAGGTAAGCTGCTCATGTAACCGAAGGTTTTCCTCGCATTGCTGCAAGTTCATTCACTTTTAAGTCTGGTCCTCTTGGAAATGTGTCTGGCATCCCAAACTTGTCCTATTGCGTACGTTTGTATGTTTGTTACTAAATTAGTAAAGCAGAATGCCTACTAAGAAACAGAAAAGGATGGTGTTTCCGGGCTACGTTTTGTCTTATAAGTTAGACTCCTTGCAAGAAACAATCTTTGATTGTTGCATGGGATTATGCTGGAAGATCACGATACAAAACAACATTATCAAAAGGCTAGTAGCTAAATATTACTCTCTCAAGGCCTACCCATATCACAGTACCGAAACCATACATTTGACTTTGGGATACCATATCATTTCACTGTCAAATGCTACAACAGGAGTATAAAAAGGTACATTGTGCTGTTTGAAAAGCAGTAGAAAGTTTAGTAGCTGAGCCCCAAAAGGAAAAATGTTGTTGGGCATTAGGTTCCCGCCCTTCTTTCCCCCTCCCCTTTAGTTGTAAAAAGGGACAGTGTAGTGGATCAGTAGTTAAAATGCTGGGCTTTTTGGCTGGAAAGCTGGCAGCTTGGGTTCAAGACCCCGAGTGCCACATGATGGGGTGAGTTCCCATCCTTGCTCTAGCTCCTGCCAACCTAGCAGTTCGAAAGCATGCAAATGAGAGTAGATAAATAGGTATCACTTTGGTGGGAAAGTAACAGCGTTCCATGCATCACATAATCGTGGAAATGTCTTCGGACAGGGTTGTCTTTAATAGTCTTGGAACAGAGATTGAGCAGCAACCCCTAAAATCGGCAATGACTGGCAGAGTAAAATCCTCAGAAAACTCCTTTACCTTTTTTTTTGTAAACTCCTCAAACCAAAAATATTCTATTACCATTTCAATATTAATTTAACAGTTTTATTTCCATGTGGCCTAGCAAAGATCTTTTGAAACTGAAGTAATTCTGTATTCATATAATCTGTGACAACTCCAGAAAAGATTCCCAATGAGGCTGCTTACTATCCGTTTCTGCATATGAAGCAAATCTTGAGATTCTGGACAATATTAATTTTAGCTGCAAATTGATTGTTAATGCAAATCCACATGGAATTTTTTTCACACAAATAAAATTGAGAACTGATAAAAGTAACTTGCTGGGATAGATCTGTGAACTTTTATCACTTTTGGATATGCATTATTATAAAAAAAAAAAAATCTGCCGTATAAGGATTAGAACTTTTATTTATGGTTCGTTGCTAAACTTGAGTTCCAAAATGATCAGAAAAAAGACACTTTAATATTTAATGTGAAAAATATTAAGATATTTTTTTTTCATGGCCCATTAAATATTTAATGGGCCATGAAAGAAAAATATCTTAATGTCCCGCTGAATGATCATAAAGATACTAAAATGAGACCAAACCAAGTTAGTCTGGAAAACTTTATT
Organism: Notechis scutatus; assembly: GCF_049901735.1. Taxonomy (NCBI): domain Eukaryota; kingdom Metazoa; phylum Chordata; class Lepidosauria; order Squamata; family Elapidae; genus Notechis; species Notechis scutatus. Next base: position 13,166,357 of record NC_142019.1, read on the forward strand.
AATTTTCCTCACTAACTCCTGCAAGGCATTTCCTGTATATATTTAGCAATTTGTTTAAATGAATTATCAATAAATTTATACATTGTTAATAGACTGCTTTCACAGTAAAAAAAGAAGGTAGCCTAATACACTAGGAGAAATCTATGTTTAAGCATGGGGTGGTAAAAATGATTCTATATACAACATATTTAAGCACCTAGGATGCCAACTATGACTTAGGACATGCGAGAACAGATTGTCCTTGGTTGATTTTTGTCTGACAAAATTAAACTTGGAATGTGGAAAACAACTGATTACAGTTCCTTCATTTACCAAATTCAGAATATCCAGAAGGTAACATGGAAAACCAACTATTACATCAACATGGTTCTTTGCAGGATCAGACACTGGGGCCATGACCTAATATTCTTAGCTAACTTTAGACTGCAATATAGATGATATTTTGAGCAGAAATTTATTGTGGTAGTCATTGCCAAAGCTGTTTAATTCATTTACCATGAAAGCTGGCAAAACATGAAGCTTTTCAATTACAAAATCAATAATTAATGCCAAATGCTTGCTGAGTAAACTTAGCTTGTTTTAATTAAATATTACACGATGCTACAACTTATACACTTTATAAGTCGCAAATGTCAAATCCAAAATAATAATAATAATCCAGAATCTCCAAATCTTGTCAGGTGTTTAAAAAATTATCTGCTATGTGTTCAATAGATCAAAATGCCAAAAATTAGTTCCAGACATTTTTATTAAAAAAAAAAATTTCTTGTAGAAAAATAAAACTCTTGATGGGGCCCCAACTTCTGTAACAATGGAGCTTAAAACATCAACAGAAGGCTATAACATAATCAGCTGTCACTTTTACATGTTTTAAAATTGTACTGATTAGAATCTGAGCTTTGACAGAATGATACCAGCAATACTACAGTGGCTGTCATTACATTTATCTGAGAGAACATTCATGTTGAAGGCATGCCAAAATGTGGTGGGAGAGATCAAAATCAATATACGACTGCTCTCCTAATAAAACAGCTTCTCTTGTAAGAGCCCTTTAATCATCTCTCTTTATATAATTGCACGATTTATCTACCTTTTCAGATGATAATATAAAGGTCAAAGTTTCCCTGACCAGTCGTGTCCGACTCCAGGGTACAGTGCTCATCTCAATTTCTTGGCCGAAGGAAGCAACGTTGCCTGAAGACATTTCCGTGGTCAGGTGGCCAGCATGTCTGTTCACCAAAGTTGCATGGAATGCTGCTATCTTCCCATCAAAGTGGTACCTATTTATCTACTCGTAGGTGCTGGGGTAGGAATGGGAGCTCACCCTGCTGCATGGTGCTTGGCACTCAAATCCGGGCTGTCAGCCTTCCAGCCGACAAGCTGAGCATCTTTAACCACCAAGCCACCGCACCCAATAATATACCCAACAATAAATAATACAACTATATTAATAATCACATTGATGTGGTTATTAATTTCAGTCAAGCCAAAGGTCCTTAAAGTAGGGGCCCTGCTCTTCTCAAAGGGAACTTGTTCCATTGGAGAGGTGCTACCTCAGCAAAATGCTTTGGAGGTTCTATCTCACTACCTTTTCTATGCACACGTGGTAAGTAGAGACTTATTTGTGAAAGGCAATCTCTTAGATATTCTGGCCCTGAACCATGGAAGGGTTCATCTTGAATTGTTCTTAGAAATCCTCTGGCAAACAGTACAGCTCCTGCAGCAATTGTGTACTCTGGTAGTACCATGTTTGGGAATACCTGGGAAGGTATTTAAAATGGATGCAATTTAAATTCTAAAAATATACTCCCTCCCCCCCATGAAATCGCATTCTTGCTCAAGGCAATGGTGACAAAACTGCAGTGATAAGCTGCATCCAGCTCTTTGCTAGATCGGAATGTGTGGTTATTTACTCACAATTATGAGAATCACAGCATTTCCTTAAAAGGGATTTATAAGTGGAGATTTGCAACCATGAAACCTGCTAGGGAAGTTAAGTGCTGGCAAAGCAATACCAGAAAGGACTCTTCAGAAGACTCAGGGAAGCAGATTTAGAGGCCAATTTCCTAACTGAGATGAATTATTACAAGCAGCAGAGGATGAATACATAAACATTTTGGGGAAAGAAAAAGTTAGGGGACCTTAAGCAATCCGATTTTAAATCAGCAACTCAACATTGACAGATATTTTAATGGTTAAAACCAGTGATATTTTTTAAAGAGTCAGAAATATCACATACCTAAAGATTTTAACACATAGGAAGAAAAGGTTTAATGTCCCATATTTTTTATAAATGGGGGATAAAATAAGCAAGCATCTTTTATACCGAAAGGTATAAAAATCCCAAGTAAAGCATAACAGACAAATAGTCATTCTGTAATATAACCTTTTTGAAAGCTCTCATATAAAAACCCTTTACTACCTTAAAAAAAAGTTAAGTTTTGCTTGAAAAAAAAATCTTCATATAAACTGCAGGAATCCAGCATGAATTGTAAGAAACTTAATTATATCCAGGTACCTACTTTGGAATTAAATATTTTGAAAACATGTTGGACAATTTTCAGTCAGAAGAAGTTTCTGACTTTATGAAATGCCCACCATTTGACATTTTCAATTACAGTTACTGTCCATTTGAATTTCTATATTTGGAAAATGTTAGTAGAAGTAGTGTATTAGGATTCAGCATTCACTATAAAGTTCTTGCTACATTACAAAAAAAAAAATAACTTTGTGCTTAAGGTTGCACTGTATTCTGAAATAAAAATGACTGAGAATGATTCCAAGTAATCATAATTAGACTGTGTTGCTTTTATTGTACTTCCAGCTAAACAACATTAATGTGTGGTGATTAAATTATACCATCCCAAATTAATACCTTAAAATATAGTACTTGTGGCACAATATATCAGATTATCTGATACATGGGAAATGAGGTAGAAGGTAATAAGGGTTTCAGTAATTCTTCTGATAAGTAATCTGCCTCCAGCAAACTTAATGCATTTTAATACTGTAACTAAGCATTTAATTTTAAGTCAGCATGATGAATACAATTATTTCATTTATTTTATTTCACTTATTTTATTCACAAACATTTCACTACACACTATTTTATCCCTCATTTTAATCATACGTTGTTTCCAATTTTCTAAAGTTATTTCTATTACTAATATAACAATACAATCTTATGTACGTTTACAGAATCCCCTTTTCAGTTAGATTTTCACCCATTATCTCTAAATAGGTCCTGTTTCTCTAACTGAATTAGGAAGGAACGGGAACATTTTAATTAGTTAATGGTTTATAAAATATAAGTGAAGGGGGTGGGGAATTAACTATGGAAAACTTATAATTGTTCCCATAGAAGTATGATATTTAATTGAAAAGTAATGTTAAAGATGTTAAGACTTTAATGAATATTAATATTAATGATAGAATTGAACTGCAATGGAATGTTGTTTTAATTATATACATTTATAATTTTTTTCTTTTTTTAAGAATACAGTGTGTATTTTAAGAATGTACCAAGCAGAATCTGAATGGAAGTTATGTATTATATTGAATGTTTAGGGAACAACTTTAGGGAAAAGATATAAAGGCGTCATACTCCAATCAGTAACTACAGGAGAAATTTTGTTTAATGAGAAAAGATAATAGATAATTGAAACAGGACAGACAAAAAATATAAATACAATGATTTGAATTGAGATGAGATAATTAAAATAAAATTGAGAAAATTAAAAGAGGGGAGAAGCTATGCAGAAAATGTAAAATAGTAATAAGATATGGAACAGAATATAAAAATGAGCATGAACCTGAATTTGTGTCTGTACGAAGAAATGTAACCCGGGATTATGCTGCTTTCAAAAAAGATGTTTTATTTGTATTTTTTTTCTCTTTGTGAAAACTCAAATAAAATTTACAAAAAAAAACAAAAAACAGAATACAATTAATGGAAAGAGTAAACTAAGAACAGTTGACTAATATTATTTAACACAATTCAAGTATTATATAATGGGTAAAAAATTGTATACAGGAGCGTGCCTTACCTGCTGGCAAATATTTTAGCTGATTATTAGCTAATCGAAGGTGGCGTAGAGACCGCAAACGCCCAATCTCTGGGCATACAATTTCAAGAGCATTGTCACTCAAGTCCAGAAACTGCAGTTTAACCAAAGAACCAATTGCTTTAAGAAAAAAAAGGTAATATATTTAACTTAGAATGAGACATCTGTTAATAATAGCTTATTTCTAAAACACAAGATATCTTGCTGTAGATTAGCACATTTATTTGCACAGCCTTTCATGCAAAGTTTATTTCAGCAGTTATATGCAAAAAATGCTGAGGGAACAAAATTATATTCCCTCTAGAGCAGGGGTAGTCAACCTTTTTATACCTACCGTCCACTTTTGTATCTCTGTTAGTAATAAAGTTTTCTCTAGCCGCCCACCGGTTCCACAGTAATGGTGATTCATAAAGTAGGGGACAAAACCCCTACCACCCACCATGAAAGCTGGAATGCCCACTAGTGGGTGGTAGGGACCAGGTTGACTACTACTCTGGAGTCTAGAATATCGTATCACTGGACATTAGGAAGTTAGGTGAGCCCAGGTATGGTGGTTGCTGGTATTCTCAGTTGCCATAATACAGTATTTCTCTACCTTGCAACTTTAAGATGTGTGGGAGGGCTGGCTAGGGAATTCTGGGACTTTAAGTCCATATATTTTAATATTACGAAGTCTGAGAAACATTGCCATAGTCATAGTACGTGGTCTGTCCTTGTCTTTGGTTATGTTTTTTATTGGTTGTATAGTTTTAAAGAGAATCAGATTTGTAAGATGGGCAATCATATAAATTGATCATATAAACAAATGTCTATGGAGTTTCTCAGTCCACCAGGTCACAGTTGTCCCAAAGGTGCTTTTTCAAGAGGGAACTGGGCTTTTTGGTTTTTCTTTGAAGATGTTTCGCTTCTCATCCAAGAAGCTTCTTCAGCTCTGACTGGAGAAGTGAAACATCCTCAAAGAAAAACCAAAAAGTCTAGTTGCTTTTTGAAAAAGCACCTTTGGGGCGATTAAACATTTTTTAAAAAAAAACCAACTATAGTCATTTGGATTTTCATTAGTGTACAAGAGGTTGCATTTATGACCAGAATGTAAGAATTCTCCAGTTATAATTCTCAGTGGGTTTTTGCAATTATTTAATCTATTTGCATAAATCGTCCTGCACTCTGTAGAATCCCTACACACCGAAAGCAATAAAAGAGAAAGTAAAGAAGAAGATCCCTGTAGAAGCCATGCTAGAAAATCAAAACTACTGCAGCTCAGCCAAAATGTTTCCTTGCTATTACTGGCATATTTCTTTCTTTAAACAGGGAATATTTTTTTTAAATTTCCTAGGGACTATATTTATAAAAGGCAGTTGCATGGTGTACGACCGTTGAATAGATAAATTAAGAATAAATGCTTTATAAATGATGAATAAGATTAAAAGTCATATGTCGAGTTGAAGCTGAATAGTACTTAATGGCATTTTGGCTGCCCCAGTACTCTAACATAGTCAATGGAGCAAAAAAAAATAAATCCAGATATTATTAGGGCACCCACCTTCAGGTACAATAACAATATTATTTGAATGCAGATATCTGGGGAAAGAACAGAATATATGGTTATTTTCAGGAGTGAGCAAATAAAGCTTTATTTATTTAAAGAATTTAAGTAGCTGTTTATCTCACATAATGATCCTAGGTGGCATACAACAACCAAAAACCCTCAGAACTTCACACCCATGACTCCATCTTGCCAGTTTGAGCTGAAGTCTGCTGTCCCTCATCCCTAACCTCACAGTTTCTAGGCACTGAGAAAAGATCTTGAGAAGATTGCTGAATTGACCTAGAGAGGATCTATGATCATCAGGCACCAGACCAATCAAACGATTGTGCATCTAAACCAGGGGTCCCCAACCACTGGTCCGTGGACTGGTACCGGTCCGTGGAACAAGTCCTACCGGGTCGCTGGTTTGCTGGCGCCGCCATCTTTTGATGAAAAGTGCTTCCGTGAGCTTTTCCGGTAGAAAGCTCACCGGAAGCACTTTTTCATCAAAAGATGGTGGCGCCCAGCTGATGCCAGTACCGGGCGCGGCACCCAGCTGATGCCGGTACCGGGCCGCGGCATAAAAAAGGTTGGGGATCACTGATCTAAACTACCCTGTTTCTCCAACAATACGGCCTCCCCCAATAGGAAGTCCCAGCATGTTTTATAGGCATGAAATGAAATTAAGCCCCTCCCCCCAAATTAAGGCCTATATTAAAACATGCAAAATGGGGGGGAATGGCCGTTAGGAAGTACTTTTGTTGCACACCTGGATATGGTGCTGCCTGCGTTGACCCCGATACGAAGTGCCCCACCAACGCCGAGGTCAACATCCAAGCCGTCGCCGCCCGCCCAAAGATGCAGGGGGGGGGGGAAATTAAGTCACCCCCGAAAAGACGGCCTAGCCATTTTTTCGGGGCTGGAAAAAAAAAAAGACCCAGCCTTATTATATGAGAAACACGGTAGATAATGAATGACTGAGGGAACTAGATAAGTCTAGCTTATTGAAACTAAGAACTATGGGTGACATGGTAATAGTTTTTCATTACTTGAGGGGATATCACAAAGAAGAGAAGGTTGACCTACTCTCCAAAGCACCTGAGGGCAGGACAAGAAGCAATGGATGAAAGATTATCAGGGAGATCCAACTTGGAACTAAGCAGAAATGTCCCGACATTGAGAACAATGTCCCTTCCAGCCCTAGTATTCTATGTTAAATGTTCTAGTATTTGTAAAAAATAATAAAGACCGGATATAAACAAACAAATGCTTATGAAATAAATAATTATCAGCCAGATACTTTGAACCCAACATCTACCAAATATGATTTCCTATGCGTGTTGAGAACAGACACAAAACAGGAGAAAAAGAGAAAGTGGTAGATGTAAAATTAAATAAGTAAATTTCACCTATTTCTCTTAGGCTTGTTATTTGCTTTGACTTATAGTTTTGAATGTATCACTGTATTCAAGTTGAACGCCACTTTAAAATGAGATTGTACTACAGCGGAAACATGCATGCTACTTGTTTCTTTTATTCTCTTGTTGTCAATAAAGGAAGGTTACAATTAGTCAGTCATGTCAAATAGCTATTGCACGGTCAAAATGAGATAATCTTAAGTACACATAATTGTGGCTTACTCTCTGACTGAAACCAGGCCAAGGTCAACATATTTCCTATCTGAGCTAAGACCTCTTTCTTGTGAATTAGACAGGTTGAAATTGCTTTAGAGCGCTTCCTGCAGAGGGAAAAACTACTGGAATTCTCTTTCGGAAATCATGGAGAAAGTATTATTATTGCCTGTATTTTAAAAGTATCATTTACCTCCCCCCACCAAGGAAATCAGAAACATAATTTTTTTTTGTCAAAATTCTTCCAATGTTTTTTGTGCTGATTTCAACCTTCACACAGTTTCAATAGCAACATGAAACAAATTGCAGGTGGCAATTTTTATCAAACAAAAATTGAGAATGATACTATTTAAAGTAATAATAATTTACATTTAAAAATAATAATTTTACCTTGTTTACTGACAAGCCCAAGCACATTCAGATTAAGAACTACTTTAAGTACCACCAAAGGCCGGGGTGTGTTCCATTTCATCACACAATCTGTTTTTTTTTAAAAAAAGCCTTCTTGCTTCCATTTCCCCCCTATTAGCATAAAAGTATCTCTGGTGCCTGGAACTATTTATGAGGTGCTTTGGATCCTGACTTGTATTTATGTTCAAGAAACAGTCTTCCTTCATGCAATATTAGCTAGAATTGTTTAAGGACCATCCCACACAAACAATTTTAATAGGGCTCCGCTAATTCCAGGCTCTGGATTTTCTTATGGCATTCATTTCAATGCCGGGAGTAACGAAGACACACAAGCACCATTATGGCCGCATTGTTTGAAGCTGAGATGATCTATTCATTATGCATGCAAAGTTGACAAGTTTGTTATGCAGCATTTTAAAAAGTAGAATCGTCACTCAAATATGGACTGCTGTATTAGTGTTTCCATGCTGGAGAGGGTTCCAATGCCATGCTTTTTAAGGGTTGGTTAAAATATAACTGGGGAAACAATTTCTCATCAAATCTCCTAAAGAAGATTGAAGTGACAAGTTGAAAACTTTTGAGTCCACCGCAACACAGAGTTGCAGCTAGAAGAATTTTTTTTATCTTATTAGCAGCAGTTTGCTCCACTGCACCTCAACTTAATGTTTTATAATCTGATAAAACATTAACAAGATTAAAATATACCCAAATTGAAATCCCAACCTTCTAACGACAGAGTAACTTAGATGGGGTTAGGTGGGGGGAGGGGGAAGGATTAAAGAGCATAATATAATTTGGACAAGAAAGCGTTAGTATGTGCTCAACAAGCTTGCTGGCTTTTCAGAGCTCCTAGAAATAACCTCTTTCAAATATTAAGAAGATTCTCGTGGCTTAATCAGATTATGTTTGAAACTGCATGGTGCCAAAAACATGCAACTCTCATGAAAGCTGTACTTAAAGTTCATTAAAAGAGAATTCCCACTAGATAAGATGAGGCAAGATTATTCCTTAAAGAAGCTGCAGACTGCAATGACCTTCAAAAATTAATAACTGCACTGCTGACACTCAAATTATAAATAAGAGACAGCTTGCCGTGAGTTGCTAAGATGATGATGATTTAAGTGGAGGTTTAGACCATATTTCTTAGTGATATGGGATCAGCCTGCATAGAACAGTGTCCCTATATAATATACATTAATAATTTAGCCCACATCCTTTGACCACGGAGAGGCTATAAAATATGACCTGGTTACAGATGTGCTCCTCTAATTATTTTAAGCCACTAATGCTTACAGGAACTGTTGCCATGATACTGTAGCTGAAAATTATTCCAGGGGTTGTGAGAACAATGCAAACCTTTTCAAAGCGGCACTTTGGAAAAATGAAGCATCCTTAAATTCTCCAGAAAAGTTTTGGCACTATAATGAGGCCTTTCTCTTGCTTGTATATGTGTGTCGAGACAACATTTGCCACAGGATTGCTGATGAAATATATTAACACGAATGAAGGCGAATATACGTGTCCCTGGATAATGTTACTGGATCCAATCTGGCTTGGTTAGGCTAGAGGGAAATTCCCTGAAGATGGGCTCCAGCACAAGTCCCAAAGTTTGAAGACAAAGCTTCTAGTCCCGGTGACCAACCCAGATTGGATTCTGCAAATATATTAACTGTCAGATGAAAAAAATGGAGTTATACAAGATACAAGGTTCTTGCATTCCTAACCAAAGCATACAATCTCACATTCTTGATCAAAGGAACTAATGATGAAATAGTTATTAAAGGTATTAGAATGCTATGTTTTAAGATTACAAAGTACAATGCCGCTCTAAACGCTTATAGTAGATAAGAATTAGATTGTTACAAACTGTATTATTGTTAGAAAGTATATTAACCAAGCTACTGTAGATAAAATGTAGCCACTCAGCAAGAACTGAGCATGATGATATTTTCTAGCAATTTTTCACAGAATAATATCTATAGGTTCACAGACATTACTCTATAGCCTGAGGATGGTAGTATAAGAACAAAATTAGATCAGGTCTAATTTTGATCAGGAAAAAAGAGCTCTAATATACTGTTTCTATCCACGTAAGATATTTCCAATAAGTCAAGCCACTTTTATATATCTCAGCATAATTACTATCAACAACAAAAATAATATACTTACAGTTCCACAAGATTTGGAAGTTTTTGGGCAAGGTTTTCTGGCTAAAAAAAAGAATATAGATAAAGTTATAGTTTCATCTCAACAACACTTTGTTTCTTCTTTCAAGGTATGACCAGGTTGAAGCTTTGGGTACCAGAATCCTAAAGCTGTACACCAAACTACTATACCTGTTCCTCTACCTGATTTGGCCATTATTGCTTTTATCCTTGTCTAAACAGCAACCACAGACTTTCCCTGAGTAGGAGTGTGTCAAGTCAGCAAGGAGTGTTAGTAGCAGAAAGCAAATAATCTTCCAATGTAAAACTGGGAATTCCAGAAGAGTGGAGTTGGTTCACATTAAAAAAAAACAAAATATTAATTAATGTAGTCCAAAATCTTAAGAGTCAAATTCAATTACTAGTGATAAGGTTAGTAATATCAGCTGTGTTTTCAAGCTATCCTTACACTACGAAACAACATAATTAAATTATATTGATTACTTCAATCATGGTATTTTAATTACTTGACCAAAAACACAAGCTCAGGATGAATTTGTTTTGAAATAAACTTTTTAGTGTATACCGCTATATCTTTATTAGTGTATGTAAAATAATCTAACTTTGCCACAATACACAATAAACCACTTATCTTAATGTATACGCCATATAAGCTGGAAGACCAGCTGAACTTGAAAGATTGCTAAAGTAATGTTTAAACTAACAGCCATTCTTACAGCAGCCACGTCACAATATTCTAAATAGGTCTACTCAGAAACTGACTATCTAGTCCAGTGGTTCTCAGACTTTTATTCACCATGTACCTCCTTTAAATACCTTCTGTGGCCATGGATCATGACCCCACAAGATGTAACTCAAGATTTAAATCATAACATTTTTTTCAAGTCTTCATAGACCCCATGAGAACATTGCGATCCCCCTCAGGGATCTGCGGACCACCGGTTAATAACCACTAATTTTGAAGAATTTATGAGATAAGGATTCAAGAAAGAGTAGAGTTTAAAGCATATGTTGCAACTTTTTATTCAGTGCTGTACTGTTTACAGGAGGTGGGGAGGTACTTCTCGGAAAATGAGTTTCTGAAGGAACTTATGAAATATAAAAAGCGTGCAGTCTAGTTCTATATGACAATAGCCAGCAACTACAGATGGTTAAATAACTTGGAAGGGGAGGATACTACTGGCAAGTTATTTCTATTCGTAATGCAAGCAATCACCTTAGAATCTTCTTTCAGCTAAGCACATATGCAGAACGGTTCATAGCCACATCTCTTTTTTGCAGTTAAGAAATTCAGGAATTCTGAGTTTGGTTTCCACCTACTGGGGAAATAATGCTCAACACGCTGGAGTTGGGCAGCAGTTTCTAACTGAATACTAATGAACGGCCAAGTTTTCACTGATTTGATAAGGTAGGCAGTATAGCACCTGCTAAAAAAAAAAAAAGACTAACGTTTCTCTCCTTTATTTCCATTCTCAAATTAGAATGCCATCCTCAAAAGTCTTTGTTGAAAACCCCCTACATCCCATAACACCCGCTTGTCAGATCCAATCTTGCAGAGTTGGGGATTCCTTTGATGAAATAATTTCATCTAACTGGACCCTGGAAGATCACCTTCTCCATAACAGTGCCTACCCTCTAGAACAAGGGTGTCAAACTTGATTTCATTGAGGGCCGCATCAGGGTTGTGTTTGACCTCGGTGTGTGTGTGTGTGTGTGTGGCCAGAGTGGGAGCGGCCAGCTCGACGTCACTTGTGTTGGGGCACCTGTAGTGGCCCGAGCACTCTGCCAGAGAAAACTGGCTCCCAAGGTCTGTTTTTGGCTGCGACAGCCTCCTGCAACCCTCTGCCAGCGAAAAGGGAGCTCCGGAGGGCTACAGCCCTTCCGAGCTCTGTTTCTGCTGGTAGAAGTGTCGCAGGCCAGATCTAAGCACTCTGCAGGTCGGATCTGGCCCCCGGGCCTTGAATTTGACACCCCTGCTCTAGAACAAGGCTTGCCTCAAAATCTGGATGGACCTCACTCTGCAGTGACTGTATTTAGAACAGCAGTGAAGTTCTGCTTTTTCCTGAGGCTTTTGGCGAGGCAGAGTGAGACCCTTTGCTTCATTGCACTTGTATTCTTTAATTTTTGTAATCTTATGCTGTAGTGTAGGTAGTGGTGTCCAACCTGGAGACCGCATTTAGCCCTGCACTGCTAGTAATATCACTGCCCAAGATCATAAACTTTTTAACATTATGTGATTATATATACATTAAATATATTATATGTGTCAGGCTACAGAACTTTTCCCATTCACTCAACTAGAATGAACTTCTGAAAACGTATCCAAACGTATCACAAAGGAATTCTTTATTGAGATGAGACAATTCCTGTAGGAGTTCAAAGCAGCGTCTGAGGCCTCTCAGGCATACAGGGATAGATAAGGGAGTTTAGAACCCCTCCCCTTATCTCGATGTGTATTTAGTGAAACAAAAGCCAGTATGTTAATTCTTCCCCACCCCTCTTGTTAGAACGAACTATTCAAGAGATTCCCAAAATACAATCTCACTGTGGAATTTTTATGACCTTCTCATCTCCTGGTTGTGCTTCTCAGAGGTGATAGTTCTGGCCATCTGGCTTTTCTCCCTCCATTGTATCATGTGTGGCTTATACAAATTCGATATAAGATTAAATATATTCAGGTTACATCAAGAAAGGATTTCTTTATCAGCCTCCCCTCCCCCTTTTCTTCTTCCACTGAAGAAATGATAGGTACACGGATCTGACATATATATTTTATATGCAGCTTAAGGCAATTTCTCTTTACTCTTTACCCATGCCTTACAGCATTTGGTTCTTGACTTGGCCTATCTGAAAAGGTTAACATAGATTGTCCCAAAGGTGCTTTTTCAAGAGGCAACTGGACTTTTTGATTTTTCTTTGAAGATGTTTCACTTCTCATCCAAGAAGCTTCTTTGAATGAGAAGCAAAATGTCTTCAAAGAAAAACCAGAAAGTCCAGTTGCCTCTTGAAAAAGACCTTTGGGATAACCATGACCTGGATGACTGAGAATAAAGTCATTTAGCTAACATAGATCCTTTTTTTGCCCAATGTAAGAAAAAGCTTATACTTCCAAACATAAATTCTATTCAACACAACAACACATCTTTTGCTTATTATACAATGAAACGACATACCAAGGTAGTTAAGGAATTTCTTTTCATATATAATCTCTCCAAGTACTGCAGACCTTCATCCTTCAGCAATTCTAAAGGAAAATGATGAAGATTTCGATAGTTCAAGAATAAATTCTTGTGCCTTTCTAGCTTTGCCTCTGATATCGTTTTACAAAGTTCTGATGCCATGGCAGATATTGGTCCAGCCACCTTATTAGATCTCTATTCATGGCAAAAATGGATCATTTCTGAAAGAAAAAACAGAAGAAAAGGATTATCAATAATTTTTTTTAATGATTTCCAAAAGCAGTTTTTCAGAAGCATCAATATTTTTAAAATCTATGCAACTTTGTCACAAAGCAAAAGCAAAACACAGCACACTCTTTAACAGTAGAAAACAAACAACAAAGCGGCTTAGTAAAACCAATTATTTAAACAAACAAAGTTTCAGACAGAAAAATTAACATAGTAGCAAGATTTAGGGCAACTGACTTGACAGATACTAATACTGTACTAAAATCTATACAAAAAAAGCGCAGGAAAACATTTGTCAACTTAGGTGTCTTTAACTTATTATACCTTACAATCCAACATTAGCATAACTACTATGTGCATGAAAATAATGCCCACATAGAAGTGAGAGGTTTTAAAGATACGAAGGCTGTTTGAAAACCTGCTTTACTATGACATACAAATAAGCAGAGATGTACTTAGCTTTCCCCTGTAAAAATAAGCTGGACAGACACCCCAAAAACAATGGACATGTTTATTTTATTTAAAGTAAAAATGAGATAAATCTAAGTAGCACCAACAGCAATTATTTAAACCAGTGATAGGGAACTCTGATCCTTCAAATGCTAACCCCTCCTAGCACCTCATAATTGGCCAGGGATATAGGCAGTTTTAAAGATACCATAATCACTAGGACTTGTTTTATCAATTCAAGCAGAAACTGTCCATCAACTCACTTTAAACTCCTTTTTTATGACTCCGCAACCACTTAATTTGGGGTAGAGCCCAGGTGACTGGATGGAAGTGTATGTTTACTTTCAGCTATAAAAAAGAACCAACTTCCAGACCAGGTTATGTTACCAGCTTTCCTTTCTATTTCGGACTATTAAAAGCCAAAAGCAGAATTCAAAGAATTCAGAATTCAAAGAGGCTGATCACAGTTTAAAACAGGGGCCGGCAACCTTAAACACTCAAAAAGCCACAAAGGTCCTAACCAGAAGCCCCCCTTCAATTCTGGAGCCGACCAGACTCTATGGCGGTCCTCCCACAATAGTCTCCTCCTAGCGTGGTGTCCTTTTTCCTCTATCTATCCTAACCAAAAGCCCTAACAATTGTGGAGCCGACCTGCAACAGGGAGCTGCAGCAGAGGGATGAAAGAGCCACATGCGGCTCCAGAGCCGCAGGTTTCTGACTCCTGGTTTAAAACAAAAACACCTCCCCCAAAGCCCACTCCCCCAAAAAGCTTGCACAATGTAACACCAACTGCTTAGCAGCATTCATGCTCCCCCAAAATCCTGTCTTTGGGACATCCACCAGTTGCCCACCCACCTTTGCCCCAAACCAGTGATTGAGGAGCCCATATAATATGTTAAACTATGTCTCACTGCAACATGCTTTACCCCACACACTACAACTGAGAGTGCATAAATGAGGACTTGACATTTTGCTGTCTTACAGGATATTGTACCACTGCCATCATCATGTTCGCTCCACACAAGATTGGCAAGAAGAATAGAACAGAGCTGGAAGGGACCTTGGAGGTCTTCTAGTCCAGCCAAGAAAAGCTCAGTCTGGCATGGGATTCCAGAAATAGCAGCCAGCACCATCAGCTAAGCCTCCCACATCAAGTCTGTAGCGATTCCCAGTCATCCAGGTCATGGTTGTCCCAAAGGTGCTTTTTAGTTTATTTTATTGTCATTGCACCTCGTACAACGAAATCAAACATCATCTTCAGTGCACATCATGACCATGAAAATAAACACAAACACACATTCTTCACCCTCCACACATTGAACCGAAACCCACCCCCCCATCACCACACCAACACTGCACTATACAGCAGAATTCAAAAGAGCTACTGTTCTGGGATAGAAGCTGTTTTTCAGTCTATTTGTCCTAATTTAGGGAGCACTTCTTTTAAATAAGCTTGATTAGAGTCCCCTGCTATGATATGCACAGCATCAGGATACTTATTCTGATTACTAACAATGTTATACAAGAATCCCAAAGCTATGGTAGTATTGGCATCAGGTGGGGCATCGACTGCAGTAATCAAAACCACACTGAATTTCCGCGGAAGATATATGGGTCTACATTTAAGAGTCATATACTCCAGATCCATGGAGCAGTGAAGCTTTCAGGAGGCAACTAGACTTTCTTGTATTTCTTTGAAGATGTTTTGCTTCTCGTCCAAAGAGGCTTCTTCAGCTCTAACTGGATGGTGGAGAATGAAAGGATTTCACCCTTCAAATGGTGTGGGAATATGAACGGATTTCCAGAAAATTAGCAAATCCTTCTATTCTCTACCATCCAGTCAGAGCTGAAAAAGCTTCTTGGATGAGAAGTAAAACATCTTCAAACAAAAAACCAGAAAGTCCAGTTGCCTCTTGAAAAAAAAGCGCCTTTGGGACAACCAGGACCTGGATGACTGAAAATCGCTAGAGACTTTTAGCTTGCAATTTGAGATGAACATCCTTTGAATGGTGTGGGAATAGGAATGGATTTCCAGGGGGGGAATTGCAGACTACAGGATCCTGAGGACACAGATAAACTTCCAAGTGCTTCAGAGACCCTTGAAAAGGATGCAAATGACCAGCTGTCTGCAAGGAATATGAATCCTTCCATTCCCCACCATCCTGTCAGAGCTGAAGAAGCTTCTCGGATGAGAAGTGAAACGTCTTCAAAAAAAAGAAAAAGAAAAAAACAAGAAAGCCCAGCTGCCTCCTGAAAAAAAAAAGGCCCCTTAAATTGTGCTTTCGTTTAAAGGTGATCCGGCTTGCCTCCATTCTGAGCAAGTGGAAAGTGGGCGGACTTCAACTCCCAGAATTCCTCAGCCAGAAGAGGGAATGGGTGGAATTGAATGGCTGGCTGGGGAATTCTGGGAGTTGAAGTCCACACACCTATCACTTGCTGCCGACTGCAACGGGGGCATCACAGACCCCAAATACATCGGGGGATCCCCCCCACCCCGCTATCCCCACCCAAGGGGGGGCAGCCAGGAAGTTGCTCATCATCCCTCCTAGCCCGGTTTCCACGACAACGGGGCCCACCGGTGGAAGGAGAAACCGAAGGACGGCAGCTTTTCCCCCCGTGGGAGAAGTCGCCTCGGGGCCAGCTAGCTCACCGGCGGTTCCCGGCCGGAGGAGGAGGAGGAGGAGGAGGAGAAATCTCCTCCCTCTGCGCGAAAGCACCGGCTCGCCCAAAGAAAACACCTCCTCGGGCCGTCCGAGCGTCAACTTCCGATTCCGCGCGGGAGGAAGTGACGTTTTGGAAGGCGCGACTCGGGCCCGCGGGGAGTGGGTGGAGCCTCGCGAGACTTTCGCTTTCTTTCCTCGTTTCCTGCCCGCTTTGCTTGTGGCGTGAAGGAAGGGTGGCTTGGATGGGAGACCGCGAGGGAATCTTCGTGGGAGGGGTTAGATTGGGGTGGGGGTGGGGGATATCCTCTTCCAAGAAAACAATAAAATTACGAAGGAAGGAAGGGGGAAGAAAAGAAAGATGGAAAGAAAGAGGAGAGAGAAAGAGGAAGGAAGGAAAGATGGAAAGAAAAGGAGAGGAGAAAGAAAAGAAAGGAAAGGAAGGAAGGAAAGTTGGAAAGGAAGGGAGAGGAGAGAAAGGAAGGAAGGAAGGAAATATGGAAAGAAAGGCAGAAGAGAGAGAAAAAGAAAGAAAGAAAAAGGAAGGAAGGAAAGTTGGACAGGAAGGGAGAGGAGAGAGAAAGAAAGAAGGAAAGGTTGTGAAATCACTAAAAGTTCCAGATTAGCTCCAGTATGCACTTTTTCTCTAACCAAACCTTGGTTGAGCTGCTGAGTTTTGAATCCCTCCAAGGGAAATGGGGGTTGGACTAGTTGACCTTCCAATTCTGTTATTCTATTCTATCTAAATTCTGGGTTTTCTGGATGCCAAAAGAAAACTGCTCACACTGAGCAGTTTAGCTTAACTGGCTGAAAACTATACAAACTGTACGATGCAAATTTATTTTTATATGTTTTTGCTATAAGGTTTTTTGGATAAGTTTTTGTTCTGGGCTCAGTTTAAAATCCAACTCAGATTGTTTGAAAGAGCAACAACTCCTTTCCTTCTTTTTGTCTGTTGCCAGTAGATTGATAACGTAAATAAAAACAGTCACTAAACAAATTGTTGTTAATGAAGGTCTACCCATACTCTCTTAGATTAATGTAGTACAGGTAACCTTCGATTTACAACAGTTCATTCAGTCACCACTCAAAGTTACAACAACACAGAGCAACTGTTTCACTTAGCAACAGAAATTTTGGACTCGGTTGTAGTTGTAACTTGAGTACCTGTTCAATAATAATTCGGAACAGCAGGTTGTGATACCACCTTGTTTAGTTTACTTTATTGTCATTGCACCTCATACAACAAAATCAAACACCATCTTCAGTGTACATCATGACATGAAAATAAACACAAACACACCACCTTCACCTCCACACATTGAACCGAAAACCCCCAGCACCACACTAACACTGCACTCTACAGCAGAATGCAAAAGAGCTACTGCCCTGGGATAGAAACGTTTTTTCAGCCTATTTGTCCTTGTTTTTATTATTCTGTACTGTCTGCCAGATGGTAATAGTTCAAAAAAAGGGTTCCCAGGATGAGGTGGATCTTTGAGAATGTTTTGAACTTTCTTAAGGCAGCGGGAGCTATAAAGCTCTTCCAAAGAGGGGAGATGGCAACCCATGATCCTCTGGGCAATGACGTTAACCCTCTGGAGTGCTGCCCTATCTGCCACTGTGCAATTGGCAGACCATACAGAGGTGCAGTATGTTAAAATGCTCTCTATGGTGCAGCAGTAGAAGGTCACCAGCAGTTTCTCATTCCGTTGTTGTTTTCTGAGAAGCCTCAGGGTAGTATAATCTCTGCTGGGCCCTTTTGACCAGGGCTGCAATGTGAGCACCCCAGGTCAGGTCCTCTTTTATGGTAACACCCAGAAACTTAAAACTGGCCATTTGCTCTACTCGGTCTCCATTGATAAGCAAGGGCTGGATGTCTGATCTGTTCCTTCTATAATCCACTATAAGCTCCTTGGTCTTATTGGTGTTGAGGACCAAGTTATTGTCTCCACACCATGAAAGCAACCAGTCCACCTCATCTTGGTAGGCAGACTCATCCCCCCTGGAGATAAGTCCCACCACTGCTATATCATCTGCAAATTTAGCAATAGTATTACTAGTGTGAGTGGGAATGCAGTCATGCACATAAAGAGTATAGAGTATATTTGTAACATGTAACAAAATACAGGAAAAAGCCACAATCATATCTGTTTGTCAGACCCAGAGAATAAATTATACAAGAGTGAATGAGATTAGGAACAGCAAGCTATCAGTTCTGATATTCTCCCTGATTCCAGGATTTATATTGGTACTTTGAGTATTAGTTGACAATAGCCAGAAGATGGCACTCTTGTATATTTAATGGTATTCGTTACTTGGCACTCACTTTAAAACATAGGATGGCCAACCCAATTAACTTTGAAGAACAATTGCACATACATAATATGACTGTCTTAATTATTGCTGCTTTAAATAGTAATAGTATTAGAGGCTGCTACATATTTTCATTACTTCCATAGTGTTTGCTTTTTCTTTGTATGTGGTGTGGTGAGAAATGGGGAAGTCAAGGCATTGTTCGTGGGTCAAATTATCATTTGAGGCTCAAGGCTAATTTGTTTGGCTTTTGTTTGAAAAAAATATCTTGATCTTTGCACCTGCCCATATATGACCCTAGTTATCTGTTAGCCATTATACACAATTAAATACGATTTTTTTTTCTCTTAACAAGAACGCAGACTGGACTGCTTTTGAACAAAAATGTACAGTGCAAAAGGATGTAAGCAGAAAGAAAATGTGTCTACAGTATTTGTACAGACCAGCCAGCCAGCTGGTCTTCAAGTCTCTGCTGCACATGTGCAGGGGGTGGGGTGCATGTGAGGTGGCAGAGCGCATACATGGGAGATGCATGTCCATGCGCAGGGGAGCAGGGTGTATACACGGGATGCATGTGCAGGGCATGCATGCATGGGAAATGTGTGGTGCATGCACGGGGATCCGTGTGTATTGCATTTTGGTGCATACACACTTGGGGCATTCTGTGCTGGAAAGGTTAGCCATCACTGGTATAGACAAACATACTACATATATTTCCTATAGTATAGAACAGTGGTGGCTAACCTTTTTGGGCTCCTGTGCCAAAAATTGTCCATGCACTTGTATGCACGTGCTCATGTGCCAGCACCCAGAAGGCGATGTGTGCGGCCCACCGCTCCCTGCACATGCATGCGCGATTCCCCCCTGCTGCCCCCTTACCTGCACTATGCCTCCCAGCTGATTTTCAGCCCATTTGAGGTCTTTTTCGGCCTCCCAGAGGATCGAGGGAAGCTTCTGCAGCCTTTGTAGGCCAAAAAATGGACTCATTTTGTCACTTCCGGAATTTCCGGAAATACAGGAAATGACAAAACAGGCCTGGTTTTTGGCCTACAAAGGCTGCAGAGGCTTCCCTCGAACCTCTGGGAGGCCGAAAAAGGTCCCAAACAGGCCGAAAATCAGCTGGGAGGCACACGTATGCGCAGTGAGGTAAGTTTACCTGGGGCTTGCGTGCCTGCACAAATGGCTCATGCCATAGGTTTGGCATCATGGGTATGGAACACAAAATATAGAATCCTGGGGTTAGAAGGGACCTTGGAGTTCTTCTAGTCAACCCCCCTGCTCAAGACAGGAGACCTTATACCATCCCAGTCAAATAACTCCAATTATTTTTTGAAAACCTCCAGTAATGGAGCACCCACACTTCCTGCAGGCAAGCTGTTTCACTGGTTAATTGTCCTCACTGTCAGGAAATTTCTCCTTAGTTCTAGGTTGGACCTCTCCTTGATGAGTTTCCAACCCATTAGCTCTTGTCCTGCCCTCAAGTGCTTTGGAGAATAGGTTGACCCCATTTTCTCTGTGACAGCTCCTCATGTATTGGAAGATTGCTCTCATGCAAACCTTAGTGCTTAGACTACTAGACATTCTCAGTTCTTTCAACCATTCATCACACAATTTAATCTCCAGACTCTTTATAATCTGTGTTGCTATTCTAGGATCTCGGTATATAAACAGCTATTTATACCCTAATGGGCCACCAGGAACAGTATATACTATGTAAAATATATTTAGACTTAGAACTTAATATAACTTTATTGTCACTTTGAATGTATACTAATCAGCATACATTAAAATGAAATTTCATTGCATACCGCTCTCAAAGGGCCTTCGCCTCTGATATACACTGCATAAACATGACAAGATTAAACACACACACACACGTATACATGTACATGGCAAGAGAAACTAATCTTGCAAGTTTGCCAGATGGATGGCCTAGGGAACAAAGCCGTTACAGAGTCTGGAAGTCTCTGCTAGAAATACTTCGAAACCTCCCGCCCCACTCCCCAGCCTCTCCTACTGCCCTATTACTTATTCTCAAGCTAGAAAACTGGGCAATATATTCATTATATAGACATACTGCCCCCCCCCCCATGTCTAGGTTGGGTATCAGAAGCTGCACGGGGAAAATAGGGCAATACCATATGCCCATAGCAACAATGCCCCCTGCAACTCAATTGGGTTCAGTGAGCTCAAGGGCTAAGAATATATAATAATAAGTTGAAATGATCTTAATGGTACATGGGAATAATCTTGGGAGACAGGAGGAAGACTAGGCGACAGGTTGATAACAGGCAACTGAGCATATAGAAGAAATGGAACATCTTTAGAAGAAACCCTCCCTAGTTTCTTGGACTGTAAAATGAGGTGGGGGGGGGGGGGGGAGAAATGTCCTTTCTGCCTTACAAGATTCTGTTAATGTAACCTTATTATAAAGACAGTGCTAGTACTTCTGGATGTACTTCTTGTCTGGACTACCTCACAAGGCGTGATCGTATGTATGATGTGATGGTATGTATGGTATGCTAGACCAATTTGGTCTAGTGGTTAATGTGCTAGAAGCAGAAGACTCTGAATTCTAGTCCCACTTTAGGCATGAAAGCCAGTTGGATAACTTGGGGCCAACCCAATTTTAGGTGGTTGTGGGAAATATGGGATGAGAATTGTGTAGATTTGCTGCCTTGCGTTAAAGTAATAAAGGTGGGATTAAAAAAAAAATATCTTAAGTAAATAAATGTGGAAATATCCTTCAGAGACAGGGAAGAGTTTCTCTTTGCAGAATGCTCAGATTAGGAGCAGGGAAGGGGAGCCTGCAGCTGCATAATGGGGCAGAGAAGGAGACTCAGAAATGATCCTCCCTAACTAATCAGGCTATAAAAAGAAATGGTAGGAGATTTGTACTTTCAGACTTTCAAGATTCTGCTAACATAGACTTACAATGAAGTAGAGTCAACTCATCTGGTCGTGTTTCCTGTCTTGTCTACTTGGCAGGGCTGGCAGAAACCTGACGGTATAGTTGTAACATATCTTGACTACAATCATTTTCCAGTAAACCATTCCATTTAAAAATGAAAGTAGAAATGTTACTAGAAATTCTGTGAAGAATGTTTAAGAATTGCGCCATAAAAATAATAATAATAGAAAGCATCAAGTCAAGTTCACTAGAGCAGACTTGGGACAATGAGATACTCTCAATTCCACATCATCACCCCCATCCTCTTTCCTCTGCCAAACATTCAGGCCAACTTTGAACCACAGCATCAGTGCATTCGGCTGTGATTTGCAGATCTGTTCAGGGACAATTGTTAATTGTTAACAAGGAAGAAAAACCCAGAGAAAAAAAGGCAACATTATTCCAAGTTTTACTCTTTAGTCCTCCCTGTATAGAATGGCAAGCCTCCTCTTCTTTGGTGAAGCCCACTTATAATGTCATTCATCTGATTCAGTTCTACAGAGGAATTATTGAGTCTGTCATCTGCACCTCTATAACTGTCTGGTTTGGTTCTGCAACCCAACAAGACAGACACAGACTTCAGAGAATAATTAGGACTGCAGAAAAAAAAAATTGCTACCAACCTGCCTTCCATGGAGGACCTGCATATTGCATGAGTCAAAAAGAGGGCTGTGAAAATATTTACAGACCCCTCACAACCTGGACATAAACTGTTTCAACTCCTTCCCTCAAAACGATGCTATAGAGCCCTGCACACCAGAACAACTAGACACAAGAACAGTTTTTTCCCAAACGCCATCACTCTGCTAAACAAATAATTCCCACAACACTGTTAAGCTATTTACAAAGTCTGCATTACTATTAATCTTCTCATCGCTCCTTATCACCCATCTCCTCCCACTTGTGACTGTATGAGTGTAACTTTGTCACTTGTATCCTTACAATTTATATTGACTGTTTTCTAGTATGATCTGATTGCCTATTGTACCCTATGACTATTATTAAGTGTTGGACCTTATGATTCTTGATTCTTGATGAACGTATTTTTTCTTTTATGTACACTGAGAGCATTTGCACCAAGACAAATTCCTTGTGTGTCCAATTACATTTGGCCAATAAAGAATTCTACATTCTAATGATAATAATGATAATGTTGATAATGATAATAATAAAACAGAGAGACTTTGCAGAGAAGCATGTATCTCCTGTTTTGCTTTTCCTTTAAAGCTTCTTCTGAAAAAAAAAAAAAGCCCACAGGCAGTGTTTTTTCATTGATTTCATTTTTTTCTGAGTCTGATTTGAACAGGTGCACCATGAATGGCAAAATGAGACAGCTAGAAAAAAAAACACGATTTGCAGACCTGGAGGCGAAAAGTGGAAACCATTTTTCTTGTTTCTTTTTTTAAAATCATCTCCCTACATGGAGTTCGTTTGCTTTTGATTTAAGAAAAACACCTTCAACTCCTGGTTACACTTTCTTAGGAGTCTAGAGATGCTCAGTGTTTTATTCTTTGTTTTATGTGTATATCTGTATGTATATATTTGCTTATTTTAATGTCGTGCCCTAGCTTGAGTCATAGGCTTGAGAGCACTGGCCACATGAATCAAACAAAGTTATATTTTAAACATTGTATGAGTTCAGTAAGTGTCTTATCCACAGGATATTAGTCTTTTAAAATATTTATTTTAAAGGACATTTGTTTTAAAGCCCTCAAATGCTTCCTTCCTTATGTAGGCTGAATATGCCCAGATCTCGGACTTCTGAAGGTTCAAGAAAACTCATGACAATTTGCAAGTCAGTTTTTGAACCAGATTCTCTTCTGAAGCATTTTCCACTATTGGAAGCTGACGGTGCTGCCTGAGAATTTTTCTACACCATCCAGTCAACGTTGGTTTTTCCAACAGCCGCTTTGGGCTCCTCTCCCTCCCGAGTGCCCTCCGTGACCTGCCAATTCCAAAGAATTAAAGCTCAGCTGCAGGAAAGTGGCTCGGTTCAGGCTTGTCTGAGAGTGGCCTTGCGGGAGAGCCATGCTAATTTGTCACACCTTTAGATCAGACAGCAGACCATACGACCTTGGGAGGGGTGCCAGATTCTCCACTTCTGCCATTTTAGCTTTCTGGGAAGAGAAGAAGGCTGAAGAGATGGGTGGGCTTTTCCAATAGTGGGAATAAAAGTACGTAGAAAAGTCTCCTCCCTCCTCCACCCCTCCTCCCCCTCCTTTCACCCCTTCCCTCTTCTTCCCCCTCTCCCTCCTCTCCCCCTCTTCTTCTTCCTCCCTTCCTCCTCTTCCCCTCCTCCTTCTCCTCCTCTTCCTCTCCTCCCCCTCTCCCTCCTCCTCTTATCCCCTTTTCTTCTCCCTCCTCCTCTCCCCCTCCTCCCCCTCTTCTTCCTCCCCTCCCTCCCCCTCTCCCTCTTCCCCTCCACCTTCTCCCCTCCCCTCTTCCTCTCCCTCCTCCTCCTATCACCTTTTCTTCTCCTTCTTCCTCCTCTCACCTCTCCTCCCCCTTCTTCCTCCCCCCTCCCCCTCCCTCCTCCTCCTCCTCCTCCTATCTTTTCTTCTCACCTCTTCCACCTCCCTCCTTCTCCCCGTCCTCTTCTTTTTCCTCTTCCTCTCCATCCCCTCTTCCTCTTCTTTCTCCTCTCCCATATGTCCCTCCTCCTCCCCGTCCTCTTTATCCCCTCCCCCTCTTCCTATCACCTTTTCTTTTTCCTTCTCCTTCCTCCTCTTCCCCCTCTCCCTCCTCCTCTTCTTACTTTTCCTCCCCCTCTCCCTCCTCACTCCAGAATATTCATATTCTCTCTGTTTCTCTTTCTGTATATATATATCAAGTGAGATGGAAAACAAGCAAAATTACTAAAGAGGTGTCTATAAACATACCAAAATGAAAAAAAACTTCATATACCTTAGAGATAAAAACAAAACAAAACATTAGGGAGCTGAAAATATGCAGTGCTTAAAAAATCTGATCTAAGGAAACGCAAGGACTAATCACGATTCCTGCTTTTCGGAGTACTAAAAAATAAGAGAAAGAAAAAATGCTAGTATTTTGTTCCAATCAAAGCAATGGCTCATTAAAAGTAAATAATATTAGGTCAGTTGGATTGACTCCATAAAGAGCATTTTGTTATATAAATTTATCTTAATAGTATTTTTATCAGCCAGAGGACTGATAAGATTAAAACTGCAGCTACCATTAAAAACCCAGCTTAGAAAATAGACTTGGGAGTGGACAAATGTCTCTAGTATCTAATAGCTATTGTTCCCCTTAGTAGTATTTCTACAAGATGCCCATCTATTGAGAATTAAAGCTGTTTATCTGGTTTTTTTCCTGTTAAAAGGATTTTTTGCTATTTCTTTTTCCTCATTATCTGCATCTTTCACGGCAAACAACCTGCATCCCTGTTCGATGTTCTCAGCTGAGACCAACCAATTCATTTCCTGTCTTCTTCTCTAAAGAGCTGTGGCCATAATGAAGTTGACTTGACACAAAGGAGCTTTATGGCTGTTCCACAGCTGCTACCCTTCTCCGTAATTATTCCATACTATGGAGAAATAATTAGAACAGCATTATTATTTTTTAATGGCTCTAGGGTTGGAGATAACCAGCAATAGTTCTTCTCCATCCTCCAGCCGGACAAGCCTTTTAATCGCAGATTCAGGCTTATTTACCGTGTTTCTCACAAAATAAGGCCGGGCCTTATTTTTTTTTGACCCCTGAAAAAACAGCTAGGCCATCTTTTCGGGGGTGACTTAATTTCCTCCCCCACCTAGAGCGGCCCATATGCATGTACCTCGCCGCGAGGCCGCTTCTATCGGCCGCTTCTATCAGCTGCTTCAGGGCGTGGTGTGGCTGCCCGTGTCCCCCCGCCTTTAGGCCTCTTCTACCGGCCGATCGAAGTGGCTGGTGACTGCATTTGGGGAGCTTCCATCGCCCGAAAGAGACTGCCTAAAGGCGAGGGGACATGGGCAGCCACGCCTCGCCCTGAAGCGGCTGGGGACTCTGCCTTCAAGGGAGCTTTCGTCTGCCGATAGAAGCGGCCTCGCGGCGAGGGGAGTGTGTGTGTGTGCGCTCGTCCCGAGGCCACTTCTACCGGCCGATCGAAGTGGCTGGTGACTGCACTTAGGGAGCTTCCATCGCCCGAAAGAGACTGCCTAAAGGCGAGGGGACACGGGTAGCCACGCCACGCTCTGAAGCAGCTGGGGACTCTGCCTTCAGGGAGCTTCTATTGGTTATCGGGGTATTCTAGCCTAGGCTACCTGCAGGGCACTCCTAAAGGCAAGTTTTCTCCCTACCCCCTGCCCTTCCCCCCCTTTTCTCTTCACCTCGTGTAGTTCTAATGAACGATGTGAGAAATGGCGGGGGAACACATGGTTTGAATAGGCCTAAATTTTGGGTGCGGGGCTTAATTTCACCTCATGCCTAGAAATCATGCTGGGCCTTCCTATTGGTGGAGGCCATATTGTTGGAGAAACACGGTAGTATCCTATGACTATCACAATGTATCTTATGATTCATGATGAATGTATTTTTATGATGACTATGATCATGATTTATCACTTATATCTTTTATGTACATCGAGAGCTTATGCACTGAAGACAAATTTCTTGTGTGTCCAATCACTTGGCCAATAATTCTATTCTATTCTATTCTATTCTATTCTATTCTATTCTATTCTATTCTATTCTATTCTATTCTAGTTGTGAGTGTAAGGCAAGGACATAATGTGTTTGAAATGACAGAAAGGATGCTCTTTGATTAAGAATCGCTTATCACTTTTCTAGGGATGTGGTGGCTCAGTGGCTAAAACTTTGAGCTTGTCGATCAGAAAGGTCGGCAGTTTGGCAGTTCAAATCCCTAGCACTGCATAATGGAGTGAGCTCCCATTACTTGTCCCAGATTCTGCCAACCAGGCAGTTTGAAAGCATGTAAAAATGCAAGTAGAAAAATAAGGATCACCTTTGGTGGGAAGGTAACAACATTCCGTGTGCCTTCGGCATTTAATCGGCACCGCCCCTTAGAGCCAAAAACAACTAGCACGTATGCGCGAGGGGAGCCTTTATCCTTACCTATTACCTTTCTGTGTATTTCCAACCCATAACTTTCTTCCTGGTCCACCACTGGACTGGCCAGAGAAGAGAGAACACAGCCTTCTTGTCTCTAATCAGAGAAACCTAGAGAAACCCCAGGAACGCTGCCATGTGTCAGATAAAGAATCAGCCTGGAATCGCCTGTGTTGACAGGGCTGCCAGCTCAAAGAAAACACATTTTCAACATGGCTAGTAGCCAAAAACACTAGCCGTGCCAAAGGCTAAACACAGAGTGTCTGCCTCCTTTCAAAATAATCCTGCCACCAACCCAAGGCTTACCATTCTTCAGTTTTCCAGGAACACAGTGTGCAGATTTTCTCGTCAGAGGAGAGAAATTCAAGAGGAGCAACTGCACAAACTAATCCTCCTTTCCTTACTTGGGAAAGTGACTTAACACTGTTGATCCATCAAGCTCATTAAACGAGACTTCCTCAAATGGGTCCTCTGTCCCCAAACAAAGGCTTCAAATATGTGCTTGACCACATTGGCTGAACTCAGTGAGTGTTAGAAGTTCCAAACATTCTGAAGGACATGAGTTTGATGAAGTTGGTTTACTGGGTGATGGTGCCAACAATTTAATCTGGGACTTTCTTGAAAAGGCAACTGCAGTTTTGGGCTGCTTCAGATAATGAGGTAATCAGAGTTGGAAGGGACTTTGTAGGTCACCCCCCACCCAAGCAGGAGACCCTACACCATTTCTGACAGATGCTAGTCCAGTCTCTTCTTGAAAGCCTCCAGTGATGAAGCTCCCACAGCTTCCAAGGGCAAGCTGTTCCATCAGTTGATTGTTCTCACTGTCAGAAAATTCTTCCTTGTTTCCAGGTTGAATCTCTCCTTGATCAGTTTCCATCCATTTTTCCTTGTCTGGCCTTCAGGTACCTTAGAAAATAACCTAACCCCCTCCTCTCTGTGGCAGCCCCTCAAATATTGGAAGACTGCTATCATGGCCCTTCTCTTCACTAGACTAGCCATGCCCAGTCCCTGCAACCATTCATTGTATATTTTAGCTTCCAGTCCGCTAATCCTGGTTGCTCTTCTCTGCACTTTTTCTAGAGTCTCACAGTCTTTTTTATAGTGTGGTGACCAAAACTGGATGCAGTACTCTAGGTGTGGTCTTACTAAGGCTTTATAGAGTGGTATTAGTACCTCACTTGATCTTGATTGTATCCCTCTGTTAATGCAATTTAGGATTGCATTGGCTTTTTTGGCTGCTGCTGCATACTGCTGGCTTATAATTAGCTGGTTGTCCACTAAGAGTCCAAGATCCCTTTCACAGTTAATGCTATTAAGCTTGGTTTCACCCATGTATATGTGTACTTTTGGTTTTTCTTGCTTAAGTGCAGGACTTTATTTCTCTACGTTGAATTTCATTTTGTTAAATATGGCCCAGTGTTCTAGTCTGTCAAGATCCATCTGGATCTTGATCCTATCTTCTAGGGTGTTGGCTGTTCCTGCCAGCTTAGTATCATCTGCAAATTTGGTAAGTTCCCCTTCTATTCCCTCAGCTATGTCATTAATGAAGATATTGAAGAGTACTGGCCCTAAGAGGGAACCTAGATCCTCTTTTCCAAATTGCAGGAAGTAATAATTCCATCATATTTTGCATTGACTAGACCCCCAGTTGAATATCAAATCCAATTCATGGAATTGCACATCAGCAAAATTGGAACTCATTCAAGGCAAGACAACAGGGATGAGCAGAGGAGAAGAAACTAAATCTTACAAGGAGAGACAGAAGGAAGAAGACAGCGAAGCAGGGATAGGATGATGCCTTTCCAATATGTGGAAGTTCTGTTCTCTATCATTCCAGAGTTCAGGAAATAGAATAACAATCTTAATTTACAGAAAGGTAGATTCCAGCTGAATGACAGAAAACCTCGGGGATGATAAGAGAAGTTCAGTGATTCTTTGTTGGATGGGTTCAAAGGGAAGCTGGAGACAGCCAGTTGGATTCCTCTGTTGAGTCTGACTTAATTTAGATTCCTTCACTGAATCTGACTTCTGTCTCAAGGCCTCTAAAGGGTGCAGCATGAAAGTTCGCTACTTATTTAAACAATTTTAATAAAGAACAAGTAGTGAATATTTCCAGACGTTGTGGGTGCTTCATCACTGGAGGTTTTTAAGAAGAGGCTGGACAGTAACTTGTCTGAAATGGTATAAGGGTCTCCTGCTTGAGCAAGGGGCTGGACTAGAAGACCTCCAAGGTCCCTTCCAGCTCTATTCTGAATCTAAAGATTTCCTCACTCCAAAACACAATCTTACGGTCTTCTGGAACTGCATAATGGGAGTTTGCAGTATCGTATGAAAATGGAGGGCTTGGGTTTGCTTAGTCTTGATCGAAATGGTATAGGATTTCGTGCTTGATCCAGGAGGGGTTTGACTAGAAGTCCTCCAAGGCCTCTTCCAATAATTCTATTAATCTGTTAAAATCCCAACAAAATTAGCATCTCATAGAACAGAGCGGTTGAAGGGCACCAATGGAGTTGTCCACAGGAACAATGAAACTCATGGCTATCATTTGGTCATTCCTGGTGTGTTCTGGGTGACAAAAGATTTCCCACACTTCCATTTGGAGACTTTCTTGCTCAACCTAAGCTATCCAGGAGAAAGTTTGCTGTTCCCTCCCCACCCCACTAACCTGCTTTCCAGCTCCGTTCTCCTGTGCAGGGGAGTAAAAGAAGACCCAGCCGATCAGCTGGGACTCGGGAGGCAGAGAATAGATGGGGTTGGCGGGGCCAGTCAGAGGAGGGATTTGCTGGTTCTCCAAACTACTCAAAATTTATGCTACTGGTTCTCCAGAACTGGTCAGAACTGGCTGAATACCCACCTCTGCTAATATTCCAGCTTTGTGTGTTGACAAGTTCTGGTGCAGAGCTGCTGCCCAAAATAGTGGCTCCATCAAGGAGTTGGAAAGCCTCCAGCCCATATCCATCAAAGGCATCATAGTGTCAACCTGACCTGCTTTAAGCAGAAGTTGGAATGTAAAGTAGACAAACAGAACCTGCACTTTTTTGAGTGGCTTATTTTTAATACAGAAGCCCGAGATGATGGCTGTTTTGTTTTTATTTATTTATCCACTGCATCTGCTTTTAATGATGGAAAGCAAAAGATGATTTTTACAATGAGAAGAGGAATGCACTGACAGACTGCTGGCAGTTTGCTTCAACCGCAGGCATTGCTTCTGGGAGGACAATTTCACCCCAAGTGAACACTTTGCCTACGAGAATCAGATAAGACTGAAGCAACAAAAGAGATCTAATAAATATTTCTCCTGATGAAAGTATATCAAAAGGTTGTCCAAGTTGCTAGGAGTTTGAATTCAAGCTAGCTAAATTTATAGCAGATCCTTCCTTAATAGTATGTTGTCATCACTTCAGTAATAACTACAGATGTTGTTGTTCATTGCGAAGTCGTATCCAACCCATCGTGGCCCCATGGGCAATGTTCCTCCAGGCCTTCCTGTCCTCTACCATCTTCTGGGGTCCATTTAAGTTCGTACCTACTGCTTCAGTGACTCCATCCAGCCACCTCATTCTCTGCCGTCCCGTTCTTCTTCTTTTGCCTTCAATCTTTCCCAGCATTAGGTTCTTCTTCAGTGAGTCCTTCCTTCTCATTTGGTGGCCAAAGTGTTTGAGTTTTCAGGATCTGGCCTTCTCAAGAGCAGCCAGGGTTGATCTCTTCTAGGACTGACCGGTTGGATCACCTTGCAGTCCAAGGGACTCGCAGGAGTCTTTTCCAGCACCAGAGTTCAAAGGCCTCAATTCTTCGGCACCCAGCCTTTCTTCAACTTTCACAGCCATTCATTGCAACTGGGAAAACCCTAGCCTTGTCTATATGCACTTTTGTGGGCAGGGTGATGTCTCTGCTTTTGAGTATGCTGTCTAGATTTGCTATAGCTTTCCTCCCCAGGAGCAAGCGTCTTTTAATTTCTTGGCTGCAGTCCCCATCTGTGGTGATCTTGGAGCCCAGGAAATTAAATCTGTCACTCCCTCCATTTCTTCCCCATCTATTTGCCAGGAATTAAGAGAGCCAAATGCCATGATTTTTGTTTTCTTAATGTTGAGTTTCAATCCAACTTTTACACTCTCCTTCTTCACTGTTCATCAAGAGGCTCTTTAGTTCTTCTACGCTTTCTGCCATTAGAGTGGGGTGGGGGTGGGGGTTGGACTAGATGACCTACAAGGTCTCTTCCAACTCTGTTAATCTAATCTAATCTAACCTAATGTCCTCCCCTCCCCTCCTCTCCTCTAATAGATAAAAAGGGAACAAAAGGGAACAAAAGACAGACACAATGTATGCAAGAGGTCACAGCAAGAAAACACAGTCCATACCCTCACTGCGCCTTTGCACTGAAGTATACAACCTCTGATAAGCCAGGCTGCACTCCAAGCATGCAAGAGAGAACCTGTTTAACTCAGCAAGATGTTTCAGCAGGTTATCATGCCCCAAGAATGTGAGAAACCACTCCCAGGAGGGGACTGCAAAGACATGTGTGGTTTTTTTTTTTTTTCATCCACCCACACTTCCCCTCTTGCCTTCTCCCCCTCTCCTACCCTCCCCCCCTTTGCTGAAGTCTTGTTATTAATATCATCAATAGGAGGCAGATGGTTCCCATTAAGGTTAGGAAAAAGAGGTTTATCTTTAGAATTGCACACAAAATTGATGCGTGGTCTGAGGAAAATAGCTATTTGCACCTGGCTGAAGTTGGGAATTTGGATGGTGCATTAATCATATCCACAAGGGAAGAAGTTTCTCCTCTTTCCATTCTAAACTGGTCCTATTGGAGACATTCCGACCAGATGGACACCAAGCAAGGTTGGGGTTTCCCTCACAGTGTCTTTTTCTGTGTATAACTGGGTGCCTTTGGATCATTTGTTGACCAGTGGTGGGATTGACAATTTTTTTAATTACTTTTTCTTTGGTGGGCATAGCTTGGTGGGCATGGCAGGGGAAAGATACTGTAAAATCTCCATTCCCTCCCCACCCCACTAACCTGCTTTCCAGCTCCGTTCTCCTATGCAGGGCAACCAAAGAAGACCCAGCCGATCAGTTGGGACTCAATGGGAGGCAGAGAAGAGAAGGGGTTGGTGGTTTCAGTCAGAGGTGGTACTTGCCGGTTCTCCAAACTACTCAAAATTTCTGCTACCGGTTCTCCAGAACCAGTCAGAACCTGTTGAATGCCACCTCTGGTGTTTGCTCCTGGTGATTGCTGAAGTGGTCCCTGCAGTTTTCTTGGCAAGATTTCGGAAGCAGCTTTGCCATTTTGCCTAAGTGATTCTCAGTCATCCAGGTCATAGTTGATTCAAGGGGGCTTTTTCTAAAGGCAACTGAACTGGTTGTTTTTTTCTGAGGAGGAGGAGGAGGAAGAGGTGGAGGGTGATGGAGATAGTGAGAAGAAGGACAAGAAGAAAGAGGAGGAGGAGAAAGAAGACTATGGAGATAGTGAGAAGAAGGACAAGAAGAAAGAGGAGGAGGAGAAAGAAGACTATGGAGATAGTGAGAAGAAGGACAAGAAGAAAGAGGAGGAGGAGAAAGAAGACTATGGAGATAGTGAGAAGAAGGACAAGAAGAAAGAGGAGGAGGAGAAAGAAGACTATGGAGATAGTGAGAAGAAGGACAAGAAGAAAGAGGAGAAGGAGAAAGAAGACTATGGAGATAGTGAGAAGAAGGACAAGAAGAAAGAGGAGGAGGAGAAAGAAAACTATGGAGATAGTGAGAAGAAGTGCAGTTGCCTGGAGATGGAGCTCTCGCCTCACAATCAGGAGGCTGTGAGTTTGATCCTAGGTAGAGGCTAATATTTGGAATAGACTCTCCTGCTCGAGCAGGGGGTTGGACTAGATGACCTCCAGGGTCCCCTCCAACATAGAGTCTATGTATTCTATGTCTATGTCTGAGAAGGAAGGAGAGAAGGAGGACAAGGAAGGAGGGTGGTAGAGATAGTGAGAAGAAGGACAAGAAGTAAGAGGAGGAGGATGGAGGTAGCGAGAAGGAGGAGGAGGATGGAAATAGGGAGAAGAAGAAGAAAGAGGAGGACAATGGAGTTAGTGAGAAAAAGAAGGATAAGAAGAAAGAGGAAGAGGGGGAGGAGGAGGACAAGGACGATGGAGATAATGAGGACAAGGACAAGGAGGAGGAGAAGAAGAGGAGGAAGAAATCGTTTTGTTTCTCATCCAGCAAACTTCAGAAGCTTTTTTGAGGAGAAGAACTTCTTCTTCCCCAAGAAAAAACAGTTCAGCTGCCTTTCGAAAAAGCATCTTTGAGATTTGCCATTGCCTGCTTTCTAGGGCTGAGAGAGAGTGATTGGCCCAAGATCACCCAGTCGACATCCTGGATGTGGGACTGGAATTCATGGTCTCGCAGTCTTTCGTCTTCTAGCCTGATATCTTAACCATTACACCAAATGGTTCTTCTAACAATGACTGTACTATGAATATAGATCAGTGTCTCCAAAGAACCACAGCAGATAGTCGACTCTAAATATTTAGACGTTTAATTTATGATTGATGATATCAATCTTTGTAGCTATTTATGCCAGCTTTATGCCATTTGACATGTCACAGACCCTCCCAACTGCTCCAAAATTTGGAAAACAAAACTTTGCTGAGGTGCTAAGAAATTTCCACTGGCAATTCCACATATTGTATATACTATGATCACCTTATAGTGCTTGGCATAGAGACTGATTATAAACAGTTTAAATCTGTGAAATGTAAGCAAATATAGATTTACCTAACAGAGGTCAATTGCACAGCGAAATGCGAGGGTTACTATACTTGCTGAGCACATTTTCTAAACATGCCTTCTAAAATATGCACTTTCTAGATATATTGGTTGAGTTCCACCATAAAGTCGTCATTTAAATGTGACTTTATGTGTACATTGCTTTTTAAAACACATTGGGCCTCACCAGTTAGTTTAGCTTCCATTTGTTCACTTTACACACAACC
Source organism: Notechis scutatus (assembly GCF_049901735.1). NCBI lineage: Eukaryota > Metazoa > Chordata > Lepidosauria > Squamata > Elapidae > Notechis > Notechis scutatus. Next base: position 13,199,974 of record NC_142019.1, read on the forward strand.
CAAAATGTTGGCTTAAGATGAAGTGTAAGCGGACTTCAGATACCAGAAGGCAAATAAAATGGTGCTCTTATTTCTACTTCTTGTTCTCCAGGATGTTCCCTATCAAAATGGCGTAAGGTCTCCTGCTTGGGTGGGGGGGGGGGGTTGGATTAGATGATCTAACAAGGTCCCTTCCAACTCTGCTAATCTGTAAGACTTTCAGACCATCATTTCTATCTCAGCATGGGGCGGGGGGAGGACACTTCCAACCATGCTATCGGTCTGCAGTGATTTTTATTCTCTAAGAAAGCAGGTGGGAATGACGGAGAGAAACATGGTGTTTGAAAATGGAGCTTGCCTTCCAATTTGTCCTTTTGCTTTGTTGATTAAAGAACTCAACAAGCAACATCAACATTGAGAAGCGAAGGAGTTTGACAGCTGCCAAGGAAAGCGGGGTCTAAAGCACTGCTTCTCTTATTTCCATAGCAAGGAAGATAAAGCAGGAATGATTAACTTGATTACTTTATTTAAAGAGGAAAATATATTCTTATTTGGATATTACTTCTGGAATTTGTGCTTGTGAAGAAAAAAAAAATGAAACTGACCTTGGTTTTTGCTGATTAGAAGGATTTGGTGTTATAGAAATGGCTAGTTATATATTAAGGTGTAAAAGCAAAAAGTTGGGGTTGGAGTGTGCTTATTTTGTACTGAGCTAGGAAGAGTTGGAAGTTAATGCCCCCTTTTCTTTCTTTTTCTCTTCCCCCTTTTCCCATTCCTTTTACTGCCCTTATTTCCTTTTTGTTGTATTTTTTTCTTCTTCTTCTTTTTCTTCAGCGTTTGTCTCGCGCTCTGGCGAGGTCCGCTAATGTCCTTGAGTATTGCTTCCACGCCTCTCTGTCTGCCACGTATGTCGGGTCTGCCTTCGCGATCTCTAGATCGGCCTTGATCGTGTCCATCCAGCGTTGCTTAGGTCTACCACGTGGTCTCGCTCCTCCAGCAATCACCTTCATCGCAGATTTGATGATGGATTCTTCCTTGGCGCGACTCACATGGCCGAACCATCGTAGCCGGGACTGCCTCATGACCGTGGGGATGGGCACGACGTTGAACCGTCTGCGCACTTCTTCATTCCTGACGCGATCGAGTAGGGTGAGGCCTACCGACCATCGGAGCATTCGCATCTCCATTGTCTGGAGTCTGCTTTCGACTTCTTTGGTCGTCGGCCAGCACTCTGCGCCGTATATGGCCACGGGGCGCACCACAGAGTTATAGATTTTCGCCTTCAGGCGCATCGGCATCTTCTTGTCACAGAATAAAAAATTAAACATGAAAAATAAAAATAAAGCAGTGGTTCTCGAACTGTGATTCATAGACCCCTGGGGGGCTGTGATGGCATTTATAGATTAACAGAGTTGGAAGGGACCTTGTAGGTCATCTAGTCCAACCCTCCCACCAAGCAGATCCTACATCATTTCTGACAAATCCAATCTCTTCTTGAAAATTTCAAGTCATCATAGAGGGTCTGGCCAAGGCCTTAAAGAAATGTTATGATTTAAATCTTGAGTTAAGTCTTGGTGGTCCATGGCCATGGTCCATGGTTAGAAAAGGAATTTAAAGGGGGCCCGTAGTGAAGAAAAGGTTGAGAATCACTGGTTCTCAAAGCATCTTGGTACCCGTGGACAAAACCCTGCCTCCGTCTCTTTAGAACCAGACAGTATTGAAATCAACACTATTGATGCCCTTCTCTGATGCTCCGTCCTGGAAGTGGTCTCTTTATCTGTGAGGAAGTTATGAAGATTTTGGTTTCACCATGAACCATCATTCTTCAGACAAAGGTATCAGAGCCCCCAACTGTGATCCACTTTCTCTGTGTGAAACAATGGATAAAGAGTGTAGGGTTGGAATCAACTCAACTCAACTCTGATTCTATATCCTGTTGGAGAAGATCCAAACCAGCAACCGCTGTTCTCCTACCCAGCATGAGAACCTCTCAAGCCAAATGCAGCATGTGCTTCCCTGCTTTTTTGCTTTAAGAATCGGAATGCAGAACATTTTTATGGAGTGGGAGTCTTCTTCCCCTCCCCAAAGGGGCCCAGCTGTCTTTCCTGCCTTTGAAAGAAGCTTCTAACAGAGGACAGATGTTTTCTGCTAGCGGGAACTTGCCCAGAGAAACGACAGGGCAAGCAACTAAAAGTAAAACCCGAACAAAGATATTTAAAAAGCGCCACTAAGTCAGCAAAAGGCAAAAGCCAGACATTTCTTGAACTGCAGAATGGCACAAGTGAGGAGAGAGAAAATAAGAAATGCAAAGTCACTTTTGTTCCCCCCTTTAGTCTTCCAGTCCCTTGGGAAGGTTATGGCCCCGTGCAAACCCCAGGAACACGATCAGCCCAGCTGCAGGAGAAATGAAGCAATTTGTTAGGGAGATGACAAATTTAATGAGAAACACTTGCTTGCAGAGAACAAAAGGCCTTGTTTGGTTGGAAAGATGCTCTTGCTTTCCTCCCCCTCTGAAGTGCATGAAAAAAGCCAAGCAGCTGAGTTTCCTGAGGCTCCAGATGTTGTCCAGACAGAGATGGGACAAATGGAACTCCATCCGGGCAGATTAAAGAGGAAAAAAAGGTGGGAGGGGGAGTGGAAGCATTGGGGAATTGACTGACTGTATTGCTGCAGGGAAGAATGCAGAAACTTGTCCAACTGGGTCAATATTTGGAAAGGAACCTATAAATAAATGTTAAAATCTTTTGGGGAATTAAAGGGGAGGGGTTGCTATGAATTTGAAACCCAGAGCCTTTGAACATTCATTGTGAAAGAGAGAGAGAGAGAGGGAGGGAGGGAGGGAGGGAGAGAAATGATAGATAGATAGATTAATCATATATAGATGATAGATTGATTGATAGATGATAGGTAGGTAGGTAGGCGGGTGAATGGATGGACAGGCAGACAGACAGACAGACAGAAAATATATGCTTTTCTAAATCTTTTCCGATAAAACACAGCAGGAACAATTCTGGGTTCATTGTGTTAGCTTGCAACATCTTTTGCATCACTCTATGGTTTTGTTCTTCATCCTCTTTTTTTTTGCTTTTTCGTGCCAACTTCACTTGTGATGCTTTAACAAAACCAAGCAAACTTCTTTGTGACTTAGAGCAATATGTTCAATCAAGCTGTGTCAGAAAGCAATGCCATTCAAACATTAATTAGATTTTAGAATTGTTCTTTCCATCCCATTTCTCATGTTATATTGACAGTGCATGGAAAGAATAAATTCTTAACAGAGTAATATTTTTATATTAATATCAAGTAAACTAAGGATCTTGAATCCTATTAGACAAACAATTTACACTCCCACTTTATTTTTTTTTACTGAAAGGTCCACATGTTTTCATCCTGTACATACCTCCATTTTTATCCATATATCTGCAGCACATCAGAAATAGCCAGCCTTGCATTTTTAGAGTTCATTCTAGATTAACTGCATCTGCTTCTCTATCTGTCTTACCAAGATGGTGATTTTCCTGCAAAATATCCACTTAAGCAACCTAACATAGAAATATAGATTTAAAAAACAACAACACAAAATGAAATATGATGGGTCATTATATCAGTTTAATAAAAAAAGGTTTCCCATAAGCTTTGGGGCTCAAAAGACATGGATTATCTGTAACATTAATTATTCAGGTGAAAACACTGTTAGCTTTTTGATTAGGGAACTGGAGCCAAAAACATATATAGAACAGTTGCTGGAATTGGGTATGTCTAGTTTAATGAAAAGAAGGACTAGGGGTGACATGATAGCAGAGTTCCAATATCTCAGGGGCTGCCCCAAAGAAGAGGGAGTCAAGCTATTCTCCAAAGCAACTGAAAGCAGGACAAGAAACAATGGATGGAAACTAATCAAGGAGAGAAGCAACCTAGAACTAAGGAGGAATTTCCTGATAGTGAGAATAATTAATCAGTAGAACAACTTGCCTCCAGAAGTTGTGAATTCTCCAACACTGGAAGTTTTTAAGAAGAGATTGGACAACCATTTGTCTGAAATGGTATAGGGTTTCCTGCCTGAGCAAGAGGTTGGACTAGAAGATCTCCAAGATCCCTTCCAACTTTGCTATTCTATTCTATTCTATTCTATTCTATTCTATTCTATTCTATTCTATTCTATTCTATTCTATTCTATTCTATTCTAAATCTTGATAATTTCAGTTGTCCTTTTCTAGCTCACTTCTAGAATCAGCTTTCTGACATTGGATAACCGGAACTCTGACTCCAACCAATATCCCAGATGCTGGGAACAAAACATAGATTTATGCAAATTTATGTTATTCTGTTATTATTATTTAAATCAGTAAGAAAAGGGGAAGAAAGTGTCTTAGGGCACTGCTGCTCCAATTTCAGCCAAAGGCAAATTCTTACTGGTAAATGTGATTATTGTAACTAGAGAAGTGGCCTAAAACCACATCAGATTGTCTTAGGAATGCCTGTGGCAGCTTTAGCACAAATGTACTCTTGACTTTTAAGCAATGGTGTGCCTCAAAATAAACCAGCAATAAATCTGTTTTGCCTCATCAGCTCCCAAGCAGATGGATGATGCTCCTCAGTAAGTCTAATGTCTTATTTTTCTGTGTGTGTGTCTTTCACAAAAATAATTGCAACACATGTGTTTAGGAGCAGTAAGAAGTCAATGAGATCTTATGTTTTGCGGCCATCAACAATAGATGGGAGCCTTCAAATAAACACAAACCTTGACTTATATTGACTGCATACATTGAGAAGAGGTTGCAATTTATTGAAGTTGTGCCATGAAGGTGGGTTTCTTAATGAGGTAGAAAATGGCAGGGGTGAAAATTAATTAAACATTAAATAGAGATGTTTGGCATTGTTGGTATTCAGAGGTGTTATTAGAAAGCATTCTTTATTCAAATAACTGGACTAAAACTTAAAGCTGAAGCAATAGCAACAGCACTTAGGCTTGTATACCACTTTACAGTGCTTTTCAGCCCTCTCTAAGTGGTTTACAGAGTCAGCATCTTGCCCCAAAAATCTGGGTCCTCATTTTACCCACCTTGGAAGGATGGAAGGCTGAGTCAACTTTGAGAGCCTGGTGAGATTCAAACTGCCAAATTGCAGGTAGCCGGCAGTCAGCAGAAGTAGCCTGCAGTACTGCACCCTCACCACTGCACTACCGCACTACCTCTTATTTCATATTTGGTGAGAAGAAAATGTTCAAAAACCCTAGCAAGATAAAATTATTTTTGGAACCATCCTTGCTTCTGCTCCGTTCCGGCGATTTTTTTAGGTCCTTCAAGGAGTCCTGCCACCCCAAATTCTGGACTTGTGGCCCCTGCTACCATAATAGATGAAGTCTGTAGTCAAGAGAAACTTGGTTTAGTTTGGCTTGTGCACCAGTTGAGATTCGTCCTAGAGCAGATGTTCTTGATAATCTTGATTCATGCCCTATCAGTATATGTTAGGACTATTGTAATGGGCACTGTACATAGCTGCTTTCAAAAGCTACAGCACATACCGAACACAGTCAATCAATGGTTTTCCAGGCATGTTGGTTGAAAGTAGCTTTCCATCCCACTTCAGTCCCACTGATGGGTTTAATCTAGAAAGCCCCACATGGGGCAAACCCCCAGGAGCTGTCTCTTCCAAAGAGACTCTGCCCAACCTTGTCTGAGGATGCTTTGGATCCCAACTACACAAAAACTGAAGGGGATGTGGACCTGAAAGTGGACTTTCTTTGTGATAGTCACAACGCTTACAACTTATATCTAACACCTTACCCTAACAGATGTGCCCGATCTCTTTACTATGGATTTCCAGAAGGTAGTTATTCTGTTAACTACCTTCTGAAAGTCCATAGTTGGAAAGGTCCTTCGAATCTTCTAGTCCAAGGGTCTCCAACCTTGGCAACTTTAAGCCTGGAGGACTTCAACTCCCAGAATTCCCCAGCCAGCTTTGCTGGCTGGGGAATTCTGGGAGTTGAAGTCCTCCAGGCTTAAAGTTGCCAAGGTTGGAGACCCCTGTTAAACCCTCAGCTCCAGTAGGACCCCTTGATCTACAGTATATAATTTCAGACAAATGGTTGTCCAATCTCTTCTTAACAACCTCTGGTGAGGGAGCACCACAACTTCTGAAGACAAGCCGTTCCACTGGTTCATTGTTCTAACCTTTAGGAAATTTCTCCTTAGTTCTAGTTTGCTTCTCTCCTTGATTAGTCTACACCCATTGCTTCTTGTCTTGCCTTCTGGTGCTTTGGAAAATAGCTCGTACTGTCTCATATTCTTATTCAGAAAATAGGTTAGAACTATCTCATTTAGTCTCTATATACTGGGTTGCTCTATTGCCCCCACCCCCCCACCAATAGATTCCCATAGATCATCAGCTTAGAACAAGGGTACTCAAACTTGGCAAGTTTAAGACTTGTGGGCTTCAACTCCTAGGATTCCTGAGCTAACATGACTGGAGGAGGAATTCTGGGAGTTGAAGCCCACAAGTCTTAAAGCTATCAAGTTTGAAGATCCCTGGCTTAGAAGGAGAAGTGTATTAGGGCAACAGACATACATCTGTTGTAGTTACCAAATTTCTTTGGTTTGCTTAATTTAAACTATCCAAGGGTTGTTTAAGTACTAACAGCAATAGGAGTTGTCACCAGTTATATTCAGCCTTCTGTGTATAAGTGAAATGCTTTTCTTTCCCTTTCCAAATACCGGTAAATGAAATAATGTTCTTTTTGAGAAAGATGGCACTATCTATGTACATTTCTTAGCTTCGCCAGCCCTCTTGAAATTAGAACAAAGCTCCTATTTCAATGAAATGGGATATGCAAAGCACATAGGCAGCACTTTTTAAAATATTTTTAATATAGTACTATTATTGTATCAATTCAGGAAGATGGGATGCAACTTTAGAATTTTGCGAAATGCATGTCCAAACAACTTGACTGGTTTTGCATCAGGATGGATATCTGCAGTAGGTGGCAGCACCTAGCCATGTTTGGCTATTTCAAAAACAAGCTAAGTAGGATCGAAATTGGTGAGAACCTGAGTGGGGAACTATCAGGAAATCCTAAAGAAAGTCATCCAAGAAGTAGGCAGCAGCAGGCCACTTCCTGGCTGTTGCCAAGAAAATATTGAGGACATCCCTAGGACTCAAGCCCAACTTAAAGGAGACTTCTCTAATAACCCTAATACAATTAGCAAATTATTATTTAAACAATTAATGATTGACCATGTACTACTACTACTACTACTACTAATGATGATGATGATTATGATGATTATGATGTAGCAAAATGTACTGTTCCTTATATTAAGAATTGAACAACGAAAACATGCATAGCAATAGCACAGACTTATATACCACTTTACAGTGCTTTACAGCTCTGTCTAAGCGGTTTGCCCCCAACAATCTGGGTCCTCATTTTACCCACTTCGGAAGGACAGAAAGCTGAGTCAACCTTGAGGCTGGTGAGATTTGAACTGCCAAATTTCAGGCAGCCGGCAGACAGCAGAAGTAGCCTGCAGTACTGCACTTTAACCATTGCGCCACCACAGATAGCTACTTAAATCCCTGGCCTTCCCATCACTATGGTAAGAACCTACCGAAGAGACATTTTCTTCTCCTTCATGTCTATCAATCTTCTCCTTAGTGTGCTCCCCTCCCCTGTATGTATGCAGATGTGGGAGAAGAGCAGGCAGAGCTGAGGGGATGGAGTTAAGCATACCATCAGCTTAGAGTCGTTACATTGCCACAAATGGTCCAAATCCAATTCCCTTTGAACTCCATTGTTCCTCATCTGGTGCCAATTTAGTACTGAACTTTAGTTAACTAGATTCTCGTCTATAGGCCTAAGCAATAAATCCTTTATGAACCTCAACTTGGTCCTGATATTTTACACCTCACAGCATTGTAGAAAAAGGAGAAAAGGGAAGAAAAGCAACTCTTTACCCATCAGCCTGAACATGAATGGTTGCAGGAAATGCAGATGAAATATTTGGCACTGTACAGGACAATCTATTTATTGAAGAACCATCAGGTCAACCACCCAAACACCTCATGGAACTAGAAGAACACTGCTTAACCAACACATATTTCATATACAAAGGACAAAGATACAAGCAATTGAAGGAGCCCCTATGGGATCACCAATGTCACCCATTATTGCAAACCTGTTCATGGAAGAATTCGAATCCAGAGCTCTAGCCAATGCTACCCACAAACCCAAACTATGATTAAGATACATCGATGACACATTTGTTATTTGGCCCCATGGAAAAGAAAACCTAAACAATTTCCTAACACACCTAAACAGCACACACCCCAAAATCAAATTCACCATGGAAATGGGAACAAACAAACAACTACCATTCCTAGATGTATTAATCTACAAAAAAACAGATGGCACACTAGGACACACCATATACCAGAAGAAAACACACACCAAACAATACCTCAATGCCCAATCCCACCACCACCCAGCAGAGATAAACTCCGTGATCAAAACACTAATTGCCAGAACCGTAGGTCTGTTCATCTTCTAGGTCTCCATTATGTCTCTGTGTTTTTGTGGATCAGGCCTGTGATTTTGCTTTTGTGGAAGCCGTTGGCTGTCAGTACTTTAGTCAGGGTGCATAGTTCAGTCTTTATGTGTGTCTTGTCTGCCAGGCATTTGGTTCTGGCAATTAGGATGTCAAAACAACAGAACTCAGAAGATCATCACACAGCCCATTATCCAGGTCTTTACAACACAGGAGGCTGATAGACACACAGACAATACCTCAGCCACACATGTTCTTACAAAAAAGCCAGCCAATCTGCAAACATCAACTCCATCAACCAATCAAGAAATGATAAAACAGCCAACCTCCCCAACAGTATTTATAGAGAGACGGCAGCTCTGATTGTGCTTTGCTCGCACAAGCATGAAGCCAAAAGCACCAGCCTGAAGATGGTGAGTGGGACCTCATCGAAACTTCGCCAAGATATTCTCAATCTTACATGGGAAAAGACCTGAACACACCAAGACCTGCATACTTTACCCGTGAAAATCTATGTATGTATATATGTATGTATGTATGTATGTATGTATGTATGTATGTATGTTGTGGCCCCGATTCCTGAGCCTTCCTCTCTGGCAATGCCTTTCTCCCTGATAATGCCTCAGGTTTCATCAGACAACCGAGAGGAACAGCCTGAGATTAATCAGGAGGAAGGCATATCGGAGCAGCCCCTGACAGGGAGTAAAGAGGAAGAGTGTTGGCTTGATCCTAAGCAGCGTCGTAGGGAGAAACGTGAGCAGCAACGTAGGAGGTGTGGGAGGGTCAGAGAGTGAGCTGAGTCATTGAGCCACACCCCACAGGGGATAAAAGTGGGTGTGTTTTCGGCTGGAACTTTGTACGGGACAAAGTTTAATCTGACTTCAGATTTTCTTCGTGAATGATTTTTGTGGACTGCCTTGTAATTTTCTGTGAGTAGATTTTTATTTGTTATCAGTTCGGACTTGGCAGGCAAAGCGTGTTGGAATGCCAAGGATATTATCAGTTCCAAAGAATTAACTCTGTGAAGTCCGAGCCAGCTTGCCTGCCTGTGTTTGTGTGAGTTTGTATTCTTTCATCTTTTGGGAAAGAAGAAAAGTGAGACAGAATATACATACATACATACATACATACATACATACATACATACATACATACATACATACATACATATATGGTATTCAGCTTTGTTCGGGTATTTTCCCACGTCATTATAGTTGTGCTTTTAAAGTTGTAGCAACGTTTCGGCAGAATCTCATCTGCCATCATCAGGCTTCTGTATTGTGTTCCTCTGTGAGTCAGACTTTTACAGTTGTTTCAGTTTTAAATTTGGGGCTAGCCTACTGCTATGCCAGAATCGTCTATGCAAACACAATACAGAAGCCTGATGATGGCAGATGAGATTCTGCTGAAACGTTGCTACAACTTTAAAAGCATAACTATAGTGACGTGGGAAAATACCCGAACAAAGCTGAATACCATACATATAAATACCCCCAACCCCCAAGAAAACAAATATATATATATATAGTATATAGTATATAGTATATAGTATATAGTATATAGTATATAGTATATAGTATATAGTATATAGTATATAGTATATAGTATATAGTATATAGTATATAGTATATAGTATATAGTATATAGTATATAGTATATAGTATATAGTATATAGTATATAGTATATAAAAGTTTATATCTTTTGATCTTTTATAATGTAAAATGTTTTGACTGAAATGTATGTCAAAGAAGACCACCACGTTCAATATTTTTAATGTTTTTTTTTCAATTAATTTTTTTTTTTAAAAATGAAATCTTCCCCTTTTCTCAAGCAATCAGTCACTTTGTCCAATCAAGCTGCTGGCTGGTTGCCTGGATACAGTGCTCCTCCTCCTTCCAGCCACCTGTTGGAATGACCTTGATTCCCACAGGAAACTCTTTTGTTTTGGCTACAATCCCCCATCTAACTGTGTCCCCGCTCCCTTACACTGTGGCAAGTCTGAAGCCTCCAAAATGGCCCCTGCCAGGTTCACTTCAGAGTCGACGGGGGGTTTATAAGCAACACTCAGAGGCAACTGCTGGGTAAAACTATTCTGAAGCATGAGGATCTCTGTATACATCAAGAATCAATTACTTCTGGATACACAAATGTCTGAGGCTTCTTGTCGATGGATAGATCAATTAGTCCTTTTAAGTTGCTTGAGCTAATGGAGGAAAACTTTTTCACCAGGCTGCTGGCTGCTTCCAAGGAAAGCCAACGGACATCTTCTTTCCCTTAAGCAAATCCTCCTCTCCATGATGTGAGGCCCAAGGGAAACCACGAGGTGGCTAGAGAAATGTTGCAGATTTATGCCTCTCATGCCTCCCTTCCACATCTCCCCTCCACATCTGTTGCGTAAATTACCCTCCAATGATATTGGGATGTAACGCAGGCAAGAATAAATCCAGCCCTTAATGAAAGGCATATGGACACCATCTGTTCTATGCATGGCCTCTCAATGGAAGACATCGCTGCATCTGGTCCCATTCTGAGCAGTGGGATTTTTCCACGTTCTAATCATTCTTCCCATATTTTCATGCTCCGATTCAAAACACTCCTCTGCTCCATCCTCTTGGGCCATTCAGGGAATATGTGCATTCAGAAGTACGGCAGCTCTGCTGATATTGGATGATAGAATCCGCTAAAATCAGGTGAGTGACGGAAGAGTTTCATGCATAGCAAAAGGGTTGGGTTGTTTTTTTTTAATTCATCACCCAAATTAGAGGATAGAGAAGTTGAGTGAACAGTTCCTCTGACTTTCTCCAGGGAAAAGAAAAATGATCTATCCCAAAGGTGGTTTTTTTTCAAGAGGCAACTGGACTTTCTGGTTTTTCTTTGAAGACGTTTTGCTTCTCATCCAAGAAGCTTCATCAGCTCTCTGGATGTCTGAGAATCTCCATAGACAAAAGTTATCTACCTAACTTGGCTAATCTGAGTAGTGTGAACACCATCAAAGTATGCAACATTTTGGTTTCGAAAACACAACTTTTGGTCTTCCCTGAGATAATCTCCTGCCATCTTATGCTTGCTTCCATAAGCAGGAAGGGGAGGAGATGAGGTGGGGATGCTTGAGGAAACGAAAGTAGAGATTGTGCCATCCTGAGATGCTGCTCCGAGGTCAACCAGCTAGAAGAAGGAAGGAGCTAAATACCAAGCTGTGCTCAGGCTGACTCTTATGAAACCATCTTGCATGGACCAGATTGGTTATAGTAAGGTGGGCAGAGTTGGGGAGCTTTAGGGAGAGAAAAGTAGAACTTAGGAATTTTGGCATGCAATTCTCAGTTCTGGCTGTGCAATACTGCAGTACACTGGATCTCTCATAAAAACCATACCTTTCTCATCAAATGGAGCCAGCTAATTCTATTTAGAGGTTTAAGTTGTGGCAGGTCTGACACCATCTGTCTTTATTTTCCTAGATGGACCTGGGGCTGAAGCAGTGATGGCTGAAGAATTGTACTTATTTGGCAATGTGTGCCTTTTACTCGGTCAGCATTTCCCAATTTTGGAAGATGTCTGGCTGGAGGATTCTGGGAATTGAAGTCCACACATCTTAAATTGCCAAGATTGAAAAAAACACTATCCTAGAATGATTCCCACTTCTTTTAATTTTAAAGGGGCATATTTAAGCTGCAAGTGGTCAAGGAAACCACCTTCCCAGAGACACAACTGCCCTACTGGGCTAGGGGTGTGGGTCAAGCTCTCTTTTATCCCCAGGTATTTTAACTAGGGACTGAGGTTTATTGCCTGCAACAGACTACCTCTGCGGAATTTGATTCTGTTCCAACAGGACTACCTAACCCTTCTCCCCTCTTGTGTTGCCTTCAGTTTGAATGATGAAGAGTGGATATTTACAACTTGACAATTTACAAAGATCTCTGCTTTATCCTTTTCTTTTGGGCTGATTATCCAATCTCCTCGCTGACATTAAGAGACTGATAGGATACGATCATTGCAGCAAAGGATCTTCCCATGCCTTTCTCCTATTTTTTCCTTTTGCAACATGAGAATAGAATAGAATAGAATAGAATAGAATAGAATAGAATAGAATAGAATAGAATAGAATAGAATAGAATAGAATAGAATAGGATTCTTTATTGGCCAAGTGAGATTGGACACACAAAGAATTTGTCTTGATGCAAATGTTCTCAGTGTACATAAAAGAAAAGATACATTCTTCAAGAGTCAAGAATCATAAGGTACAACACTTAATAATAGTCAATGACAAGCAATCAAATCATACTAGGAAACATTCTAGTCCAGCCCCTTGCTCAGGAGAACCTATACAATCTCAGATAAGTGACTGTTTAGTCTCTTCTTAAAAGCCTCCAGCGATGGAGCATCGCAGCGTCTGAAGGCAAGCTCTTCCACTGGTTAATTGTCCTCCCTGTTAGGAAGTTTCTCCTTAATTCCAGGTTGCTTTTCCTTTTGATCAGTTTCCAACCATTGTTTCTTGTCCTGCCCTCTGCTGCTTTGGAGAATAATTTGACCCCTTCTTTGAGGCAGCCCCTCAAATACTGAAATATTGCTATCATGTCTCCCCTAATTCTTATTTTCTTTAGACTAGCCAGACCCAGACTCTGCAGCCATTCTTCATATGGTTTGTCTCCATTGCTCTTCTCTGAACTTTTTCCAAAGTCTCAACATCTGTTTTGTAGCATGGGGACCAAAACTGGTTGCAATATTCCAGGTGTGATCTTACTGGGGTTTTGTAAAGCGGCACTAATACTTCACTTGATCTTGATCTTGATAGAAGCTCAAACTGGCCAAGCAAAGTTGGTTTCCTGGGTTGGTTTCTTCAGAAGAACGGTTAGGTTAATGGGCTTCTGATCCTTGGTAGGAGAAACTGTCTTCTACAAAATTGAAGGTGCTCTTACATCAAGGTCTGAACACAGTTTTGGCAGTTGAGGGGGTGTTCTGATGGGTTGCTGTGGAAGGTCAAGCCCCATCAGGATAGGGGATGATACAGAATCTGTATCATACATATAATAATCACATGTGGGTGGGACCAGGAGCCATTTGGAATATTTTTTTTGCAATGCTTTTTATTGCTATCAATTGTCTGAAGGCATTGCAACCATGGAGCATAAAAACCATCCCACATCATACATAAGACATAGAAAAGCCAAAATACTGCAGCTCAATTTCTTTCCATGAGTATGATAGTGATTTCTGGTTCACCTGTGCCACACAATCACAAAATGAAAGTTGCACAAAGCATGCATACATCTTTGCTGGTTGCTCTTTCATTTCCTGCAGGGACATTTTAAGCTTTTAACCCCCTCTTTGCATTGTTTAAATACACACAGATTGTGGCGAGCCAACAAAGCACAACTTTGCATTGATTTTGGAGCCCGCAAGGAGCCCCCATTAATCCATTTCTCATATTCCCTGAAATAGCTTTGTCAATCCAATAGCTATTTGAGAAACAGTTGTCTGCTTCTATTTTGGTGTCCCTTGAAGCTGAGAAACCATCAATACTATATTACAATCAAAGGGTGTGAATTAGATTTGCAGAGGAATAAGAAAAGCTTCTCGTTTAACAGACTTCACTAGGAATCATGACAATAATATTTATGATGATTTTTAAACTACCTTCTAAATAGTAAAAGGACATAATATATCAAACAACATTCTTTTAAATGTATTGGGGAAAACAGATAGATAGATAGATAGATAGATAGATAGATAGATAGATAGATAGATAGATAGATAGATAGATAGATAGATAGATAGGCAGGCAGGCAGGCAGGCAGGCAGGCAGGCAGGCAGATGGATATGGATGGATGGATGAATGACAGAGATAGATAGATAGGTAGAGAGATGACAGATGATAGATAGAGATAGACAGGTAGACAGACAGACAGATAAGCAGACAGACAGATGGATATGGCTCGATGACAGATAGCTAGAGATGGATAGCTAGAGAGTATATACAGACAGATAGATAGATGATAGATGATAGATGATAGATAGATAGATAGATGATAGATAGATAGATAGATAGATAGATAGATAGATAGATAGATAGATAGATAGATAGATAGATAGATAGATAGATGATAGATAGATATAGGCAGGCAGGCAGGCAGATGGATATGGATGGATGGATAGATAGAGATAGGTAGAGAGATGAGAGAGAGAGAGAGAGAGAGAGAGACAGATGGACAGACACAGAGAGAAAGACAGAGACAGAGAAAAACAGAGCGAGAAGGGCTACAATTAGAGATTGAGGGCTGCCTTGTGACCCCCATCATTGCATGCCTGATGTATAGGATCATGCTCTCAGGTGCGTGCATAGCCTTAGTAATTCTACCTTTTCTGACCGTTTATGCATTCAACCTTTTTTCTTAATTCAAGCAGCAAACAAAGAATTAATCCTAACAAAATATCGGCTTCTGCGCTTGTATACACCACCACCACTCCAGACACGCAAGCTCTCTCACACATAAACACCCTATTATTTTTGTCCTTCAAAAGTACGAATGGAAGCCTGGAGTGTGAAACAAAAATCTGACAACCTGTTTTTCTGTCACTCACGCCTCCACATGCATAGACACAATGGAAGTGAAATTTATGAGCGTGTAAAACTCTTGGCTCGGCAAATGTCAGCACCCAGCCAGCCTGTTTTGCTTCTGGCACCTTCCAGCTGCTTGGTCCCATCAGTGGGAGCCAGAGCAGAGGCAGAAAAGAAAAGACGGGGCCCCAGGACAGCTGGAGACCAACTTGCACAGAGGAGAGAGGTCTTTGAGGGGCTTCAAAAGGCAGGTTGGGGCTTCATATGCAGCAGGTTTACATAGCTGAGATTTACTGCAGCCAAAGGTAGCATATCATCAACACATTTGCCCACCTGAAAACAACAGAACTCCCCCAGTTCATTTATCAGGTGTGGAAAACAGACCCTGGGAGACTCACCTGGCACAGATCCAGCAGACCCACCTGGCACAGCCAACCTGAAGAGAGCTGTTGTGAACGTTCAGCACTTTCTGGAAGACCACCTATTGATATGATACATTAAACTCTAAACCTGGGCTAGCAAAACACAAGTCCTGGGTCTCTATAACAAGCTATTCATTTATTTTATTTTATTTGTTTGTCAAACATGTACAAGATAACAAGTATAGGTATCAACATAAACATGAACAAAGGAAGTAAATACAGATAAATAGGTACAGTAAGACAGGGACGGTACTAGGCACGTTGGTGTGCTTATGCATGCCCCCTTTAAGGACCTCTTAGGAATGGGGTGAGGTCCACGGGAGACAGTGTGAGGTTGAAGCTGTGAGGAGTTGACGCTGTAACAATGGAGTCAGGTAGGCCGTTCTAGGCATTGACCACTCTGTTGCTGAAGTTGTATTTTCTGCAATTGAGTTCGGAGCTGTTTTCCTTGAGTTTGTATCGATTGTTTTCCTGTGTATTATTGTGGTTGAAACTGAAGAAGTTGTTGACAGGCAAGACGTTGTAGCAGACAAGTTTGTGTACTATGCTTAGATTGGACCGCAGGCAGCACAGTTCCAGATTGTCCAAGCCCAAAATTTCGAGCCTGGGGGCATAAAGGATTCTATTGTGAATAGAGGAGTGGAGTACTCTTCTCGAGAAATACCTCTGAACCCGCTCAACCGTGTTAATGTCCAGTATAGAGTATGGGTTCCAGGCAGACAAGCTGTATTCAAGAATTGGTCTGGCAAAGGTTTTGTATGCCCTAGCCAGCAATTCAATGTTGCCAGAGAAGAAGCTTCACAAAATAAAGTTATGTCCATCCAGATCAGCCAAATGATGAGTTTTCTCCCCCATCCCATTTTAGCTTGGTCCAACATGGTTTGTAAAACCCAACTAAGATATGATTCAAAGAGTTCCTTGGTTACTATCCTGAGCAGAATGAGAGAGCACTGCAATCTTTTTTTTTTTTTTTAATTTAGCAAGCTACCACTTAAACATCATCTATTATAAAGCGTAAAGTCCCTGCTGGGAGTGGCGTGCTTCCATTCTATTCCACCACAGGACGACACAAACCCGCCACTTGATTTCAATCAGCAATCAGCAGATTACATTAAAAGTGTAATTAAAAAGGATAAATAACAGAAGAATACCAGCAGCTCAACGTTTATTCAGGATAATGGTCTAATGACAAGCTCTGATAATGCATCCTTTTTCTTAGTCACGTAAGATGCTCATACCTGGTTTGCAATTTTATTGTCTTAAAAGGAACTACAGAATAAAGCAATTAACGTTGCAAGAGACCTATATCATATCAGACAAATCCAATCTCTTCTTTAAAACCCTCAGTGATGGAGCAACCACAACTTCTGGAGGCAAGTCATTCACTGATTAATTGTTCTAACTGTCAGGAAATTCCTCCTTAGTCCTAGATTGGTTCTCTCCTTGATTAGTTTCCATCCACTGCTTCTTGTCCTGCCTTCAAGTGCTTTGGAGAATAGCTTGTCTCCCTCTTCTTTGCGGCAGCCCCTCAGATATTGGGACATGGCTATCATGTCACCCCTAGTCCTTTTTTTCATTAAACAGATCAGCTGGTACTTCACTTTGTAGTAATATTTGAGGGAAAGATCTAAATGACCTGGTAGACTACAAATTAAGGCTCACCCAGCAGTGTGCTGCAGCTACCAAAAGAACCTTGGACTGCATCAGCAAAGGAATAATGCATGTTTCTTAATTGTGGCGACGTCAAGATGCGTTTGGACACCAACTCTTCAAATTCCCCAGTCAGCCATGAATTGGGAATTCTAGGAGTTGAAATCCACATATCTTAAAACCACCAAGGTTGAGAAACATTGGAATTATGTCAAGATCATCAGAAGTGATCATTCTGCCCTATTCCACACTGTTTAGAGCAGGGGTCCCCAACCACCGGTCCACGGACCGGTACCGGTCCATGGAACAAGTCCTACCGGGCGCTGGTTTGCTTGGCGCCGCCATCTTTTTGATGAAAAAGTGCTTCGGTGAGCTTTTCCGGGTAGAAAGCTCACCGGAAGCACGTTTCATCAAAAAAGATGGCGGCGCCAGCGCTCGGTGAGCTTTTCGGGTAGAAAGCTCACCGGAAGCACTTTTTCCTCAAAAAGATGGCGGCGCCAGCGCTTCCGGTGAGCTTTTCTCAGAAAGCCATTTCTACCCGGAAAAGCTCACGAGCTGCGCCGCCATCTTGATGAAAAAGTGCTTCCGTGAGGTCACCGGAAGCACTTTTTCATCAAAAAAGATGGCGGCGCCCAGCTAATGCCGGTACCAGGCCGCGCCATAAAAAAGGTTGGGGATCACTGGTTTAGAGTACACCTGGTACTTTATGTCCAAGCTAGGTTGCTACCATACAAGAGGAATGATGACGGACTGGAGAGACGGCAGAGAAGAACAGTGGAGATGTTAAGGGTTTGGTGGCCAATTCTATGAAGAACAATTAAAGGAACTGTTGTGGGCGTGTTTTACTTAAACAAGAGAAGGCCCAGGGATGACATGATAGCAGTCTTTCAACACACGAAAGGCTGTTACAAGGAAAAGAGTGTGGGTTTGTTCCAGTGGTGGGATTCAATCGGTGTACCAACCGGTTTGGGAAGCGCGCACATGCAGTGTTTGAAAACCTCCCATTTTCAGCTCTCATACTTACCTTCTAACTGCAGCCCTGGTGAGTAAAACAGCTGAGCTGCGAAACATGGAAATGAAGGACAGACTCTAGGGCAGGGGCGGGAACTACCCGTTCAACTGAACTGGTCCGAACTGGTAAAATCCCGCCCCTGGTTTGTTCTCTTCAGGGTCCGAGGGGAGGACAAGAACCAGCAAATGGAAGCTTCACAAAGGAGCACACCCCAAGTCAAAATAATGAGGAATTATTTGAATGTGAGAGCTATGAAACAGGGGAACAGCCCAAGTCATGGGTGCTCCATCATTGGAGCTTGAGCAGCCTTTTCTCTGTGGTGGCCTGAGGATTCTTGCAGGGAGTTGGGCTAGAGCAGGGGTGTCCAACCTTGGCAACTTTAAGACTTGTGGACTTCAACTCCCAGAATTCCTCAGCCAGCAAAGCTGGCTGAGGAATTCTGGGAGCTGAAGTCCACAAGTCTTAAAGTTGCCAAGGTTGGACACCCTGGGCTAGAGGTTCTTCCAAACATACCATTCTACAACTCCTAGTTCAACTCCTGGGAGCTCCAATGACTCCTGCTGCAATACAACTAAAAGCAGGCAGGAAAGCTCTCCCTTTACTCTAGCAAATGGTCATTTGGCAGCCCAAAACAGACTCAGAGGTGGGTATTCAGCAGGTTCTGACCAGTTCTGGAGAACCGGTAGTGGAAACTTTGAGTAGTTTGGGGAACTGGCAAATATCACCTCTGGTTGGCCCTGCCAACCCCATCTATTCTCTGCCTCCCGAGTCCCAGCTGATCGGCTGGGTCTTCTTTGGTTGCCCTGCACAGGAGAATGGAGCTGGAAAGCAGGTTAGTGGGGTGGGGAGGGAATGGGGATTTTTCAGTATCCTTCCTCTACCACGCCCACCAAGCCATGCGCACCAAGCCACACCATGCCCACCAAGCCACTCCCACAGAACCAGTAGTAAAATTGTTTGAAACCCACCACTGAACAGACTGGTCCTCATTCTCAAAATCCCATCATCATCATCACATTATCACCACCATCATCAGTCCTCCTGTTCTGAGTTTGGGAACTAAAGTACCAACTGGAGGAGACCCCAGAATATCCACGGAGATTCTCAATCATTCAGCTATCTTGGTTTTTTTTTCCTTGAAAATGTTTTGCCTCTCATCCAAGAGGCTTCTTCACTGAACAGAACCGAAGAAGCTTTTTGAACAAGAAATGCAACATTTTTAATGGGGAAAAAAAACCCCAAAACAAAAGTGTCTTTTGGAAAAGCACTTTTGGGACCCCCAAATATCCCTCACACTGCAATAAAGCTCCTGCAAGTATATTTTATTTGAGAAATGCTATTTCCCCCCAAAGGTTTGGATTTCCCCCTCTCCTGATTCCATTATCTCTAATTACAGACATAAAATCCAAGTCATAAGTGAGTTTATATATTCCGCTCAGAAGACGAGGTGTCTCATTATGCACACATGGGTAACCAAGATACTGGAAGGGGGGAAAAAATCCCCCATACAACTAAGATGAGTGATTAGCCTCGTTTGTACTGTAATTAAATTTAAAATGGGAAGCTGAGTCATCCTCCAAAGAAATGACAAATACCCCCCCCTCATTGTTTCTCTCTAGCCCATGAATGAAACACATTTATATGATGGGTTAATTAGTTGTATGAATGCCATTGGGGAGCGCCCTCTCTTCAGTCCCCACCGTCAGCAAATACAAAAGCTAATTGGACACGCGCTGTCAAAATGCAGCCTGAGATATCTGGATATTCCCACAATAAAAGGCAGCTTCCTCCATCTTCATTTCAAATTTCTGCCTGCCCACAAAATAAGATCCTTTCCTATGGGGAGATGCTGAATAAAATTTGAGACCCACCCAAAGATGCTGGTGAAACCTTCAAAAAGAAGAAGGTGACTGCATTCAAAAAATGCAGTCACTAGCACAATTGAGAAAGTCCAGAAATATTTCACAAGAAGAGTTCTCCACTCCTCTACTCGTTGTAGAATACCTTATGCCACCAGACTTGAAATTCTAGAACTAGAAAACCTTGAATTACGCCGTCTTCGGTCTGATTTAAGCATGGTATATAAAATCATACATTGCAATGTCCTACCTGTCAATGAATACTTCAGCTTCAACCATAACAACACAAGAGCACACAATAGATACAAACTCAATGTTAACCGCACCAAACTTGATTGCAGGAAATACGACTTCAGCAATAGAGTGGTCAATGTCTGGAATACTCTACCCGACTCTGTAGTTTCTTCCCCAAACCCCAAAAACTTTAACCTTAGACTGTCTACTATTGACCTCACCCCTTTCCTAAGAGGTCTGTAGGGGGCGTGCATAAGCGCACCAACGTGCCTACTGTCCCTGTCCTATTGTTTCTCTTATTCTTCTTTTATTTTTCTTATATGTACCCATTTCATGTATTCACAACTATGTATACACTTATACTTATTATCTTGTAAACAATTGGCAAATCAAATAAATAAATAAATAAAAAAAAAAAGCCACAATGATCTCGAAGCCTCATGATCACGTTAGGCAAAAATTTGCACTGTTTGCATATTATTTTTGTCTCTCCATATATTTTTATTTTTTGTTTGTTTGTTTGCTCGTGAATGAAGTAAAAACAAGGAGAAAGCAAGCAAGGGATAGAATCTGCGCACAGATTGACACACCTAACAGTGTAATCCCTAATTCATCAATATTGTAGATCTTTTAAAATTACGATTGGCCTAAGCTTTACACTGAGATGAGGACTGAAGTGAGAATTTCATCAGAGCTGATTTAATATAATAATTAAGATTTTTTAAAAAAATACAGAAAAATTGTGTCCACAAGAAAAGGCATTAAAGCAAGGGTCCAGTCCGTGGACTGGCACCAGTCTGCAGTGGCCTGCCAGCAACTGGGCTACACAAAACAAGTGAAGCCCCATCCACAGAATATCACACCCTCTCCGTTCTGCTGAAAAAACTTTCTCCATGGAACTGGTCCCTGGTGCCCAAAAGAGTAGGGACTGCTGCATCAAAGTCTCCTCTCATTTCTTCCTCTCTTCTCCTTTTTTCCTTTCCTCTCCTCTCCTCTCCTCTTTTCCTTTCCTCTCTTCTCCTTTTTTCCTCTCCTCTCCTCTCCTCTTTTTCTTTCTTTTCCTCTTTTCCTTTCCCCTCCTCTCCTTTTTCCCTCTCCTCTCCTCTTTTTCCCTCTTTCCCTCTTTTCCTTTCCCCTCCTCTCCTTTTTTCCCCTCTCCTCTCCTCTTTTCCTCTCCTCTCCTTTTTTCCTTCCCTTTCCTCTCCTCTCCTCTTTTCCTCTCCTCTCCTTTTCCACTCTCCTCTCCTCCTCTCCTCTCCTCTCCCCTCCCTCTCCTTGTTTTTGCCAGTGTTGCAAAGTTTCCTACGACTTGGAAAGAGAATCTTACTCAGATAATATACGTAGTCCTTGACTTACAATGATTCATTTACTGACTCTTCAAAGTTACAACGGCATTTAAAAAAGGTGGCTTATGAAATGTTGGGTTCAGTTGTTGTAAGTTGAGGTAGTGTAAGCTTTTAAAGAAGCTTAAAAACCAGGAACAGTAAAGGAACTTCCAGTCTTGCAAAATGATCCAATAAAAAGGCATTTTTTTAAAAAATAAATAAATCCTGGCCTGATTTCCTTGGGCAACATGGACCTAGCTAATTGTGTTTTCCTCCCCTATGTTGGCCTTCAAAATAATAGGGCAGCCCCCAGCCACAAGGCTGTCACCTTCCCCCCCCCTAAAAGGTTCGAATCCTTACTCCATCCTCCTACTCGTTGTAAAAGCTAACAAGAGGCTATAAACGCTTTCATGATTGTATCTACCGTTGCCTAACTTAAAAGTTAAGAGAAGCTCTGATCCTAGTAGTCAACATAAAATTTATTTAGGACTCGTTGGAACCATTTTTCTTTTTAAGGTCAAATGTTCCTTTCTATCTCCTGGAAGCTAAAACAATGAGACGAGAATAACTTTGTCTTTTTAAGCAAAAGTCTGGAAAAAGCAAGAGAAATGTATACGGTATATTATGGCTCGACAGAACATCTGGCAAGGAACGAAGTGGGGGTAAAGGAAGAGGAGGAAACATCCTGGCTTCAACATTTTCTTTCCCTTCTTAGGAGAAAATTAAAAAAATAATAATAATTCGCTGAATATACCTTTCTGCCACCACCTCATCTCCTTCGCCGCCAACCCCTTCCTCCCCATTTCTGCATCGAACACACTGCAGAAAAGAAACATGTAGGTTAGCCCTGGAAAAGGTCAAGAAATTCCCAAGGCATCTGCTATAAAACAGAAATTTAATAACGCAGAGAAGAGTTCCTCACGCTCGCCAGCTTTTTGCTCAGAATGTGCTGCCAGCCATTCTCTATTAATGACACTGGGTGGTCTCCACCAGGAACCCTAAGCTTATAGATCAATGTAGGCCAGTGATGGGATTCAATTTTTTTTTTTTTACTACTGGTTCTATGGGCATGGCGTGGTGGGCATGGCAGGGGAAGGATACTGCCAAATCTCCATTCTCTCCCCACCCCACTAACCTGCTTTCCAGCTCCGTTCTCCTGTGCAGGGCAATCAAAGAAGACCCAGCCAATCAGCTGGGATTCGGTGGGTAGACAATAGATGGGGTTGGCAGGGCCAGTCAGAGGTGATATTTGCTGGTTCTCCGAACTACTCAAAATTTCCACTGCTGGTTCTCCAGAACTGGTCAGAACCTGCTGAAGACCGCCTTTGATGTAGGCCCTTGGAGAGACTACCCCGCCATCCAGCCCATCCTCCTAGGCTCATGGTACAGGATGATGAGAAGACATCCCATTACCTCTCGGTGCTGCTTTCATTGCATGTAGAGTGGCAGAGACCTCACCTGATTTGCTATTCAAGAACAGTCTTTCCAATGATCTGCACGACATGGTCCAGAAAGTCAAAATGGAAGCTGTAACATACAAAACAACAACACAATGTCAGAGTACATCAGTACGGCTGCCATCTGGAGGTTTTGGATTGCATCCTGTAGATACCGCTTTACCGGGCAGAACTGTGGTAGGTTGTGGTCTGGATTCCCAGGAAGGAAGGACTGCAATGCAGGACCAACAGAAAAAGAAATTTAGATTGTTTATTTATTTATTTTTTATTTTGTCAAACGATTATAAGATAACAGGTATAAGTAAAAACATAGTTATGAATACATGGATACATATAAGAGAAATAAAAATAAATAAAAGAAACAATAGGACAGGGATGGTAGGCACATTGGTGTGCTTATGCACGCCCCTACAGACCTGTTAGGAAAGGAGTGAGGTCAATAGTAGACAGTCTAAGGTTAAAGGCTTGGGGGGTTTGGGGAAGAAACCACAGAGTCAGGTAGGGTATTCCAGACATTGACCACTCTGTTGCTGAAGTTTAGGTTGAGAGGAAGAGAGTTAAGGAAGCTCCTCCCCAGCAATTACCAGAAAATATCTTTAATGATGCAAGTAGTTGATTTGGTTTGGCAAGATTCATGTCTGTAGGTAAGGAACAATAAAAGAAACTACTTAGAAGTAACTCTGAGAGTCTTTCTTGTTTTG
Source organism: Notechis scutatus (assembly GCF_049901735.1). Lineage (NCBI taxonomy): Eukaryota > Metazoa > Chordata > Lepidosauria > Squamata > Elapidae > Notechis > Notechis scutatus. The sequence goes on from NC_142019.1 coordinate 13,223,710, forward strand.
GAAGCCTGACATGAACCTAGCACAGAAGGCCCATGGTGTTCTTTTCTGATATATAGCCATACTTTGTTGTATATTGAATGTGTTGTATGTGTATAGAATATCTTTTCTAAATAGATAATAAAAGCTTTATTTTTACTGCTATAAAAAGCTTGTGTTTTTGGCTCTTTTGTTGACTTGTTGATTTGTTCTCTGTTGTTCTATTGCTTTATTTATTTTTATAGATACAGAAAGCCTATATATAAATAAATAAATAAATAAATAAATAAATAAATAAATACATACATACATACATACATACATACATACATACATACATATTTATGTGTGTTCATATGGTATGTATACACACACACACATTTTATTTACTTGTTAATTTGTTCAGTGCTTTCTTTTTCTATCATTTTTTTTTCTTGGTTTTGTTTAATAAAAAATCCCTGGATGTAATTCCTAATGTAACTGCACTGAAAAATAAAACAACCATGTCTCATTAATAAGCAAGAATTAGAAAGGAAAGCAGCAGCATAGAACCAATTCTGAAGCACTGAGATCAGCTATTAAAAACAAAACAAAACACCAGCCAAATAAATTATCTTGACCTGAAAAAAGCAGATGAACAGCTAAATCTGGGGAGCTTTATTTTAAGAGTGAAATATGGAAGTCTTGGGACTGAGAAGTTCATTTGTAAATGTAGAAATTAAATTATTCAGAGTAGCGTGGAAGGAGAAAACACATAGCTGAAATTCAGGGACTATCACATAGGTGTACATGTACACACCTACTCTATAAAATATTCTCAGGTCTGCTGGGATGAGTAAACAGCAGCTTCCTATCTATCCCACCCCACCCCCCCAAAATGGTGGAGTGAATGTAGGAGCAAATACATTTCTCCTGGAAGCTTTTGAGAGCTGTAATTCATGTCATCAGACACACAGAGTGGTTAAAACAGCTCATGAAAGCTTATGCCTTTTAATAAAATTTATGAGACAAAGACAGAGCTATCAGACACCTTCAGATTGTTAGAAATTGTGTAAAACCCAAATAGACTCTCGAGAAGAGCTGCCAAAATAGGAGCAGAAAATCAACACAAGTACAAAGGGTGAAGTGGAAAGGGAGGAGAACCTCATCTGAAATAGACATTTTGGAGACTTGGGTTTATAAACTCATGAATTAGGTCCTGAAGTTGTAGATTACCGCTATCTTGGGTACAACTACAGCCAATGCAGTCAGCTTCTGTGAAACATCATGTTGTTTTTTTTAATGATATCGGAAAGACATCTAAAAGAGGCATGTAATTTGGATTTCTCACTTCCTGATGTGGATCCTGGTGTGATGATCACCCACACGAATAAAAGCCGTTTCCAGTTTAAAGAAAGAAATCAACAAAGGATCCACATCAGGAAGGATTTGAAAATGTATGAAAAATTCAGGCCCTTGAACAGTGGTCACAAAGGGGGAACAAGCATATATGAGTAAGACTCGCAGGTAATTACTTGAGAAGTTTGTTCTGGACTAAAAGTTGCACCTGTTTTTCTTCCCATGATAAATCATCATCTTCATTTAATGACCCCATAATCCCCTGTGAGGTGGAGTCTGGGCAACTCAATGGAGCTAGTAGAGTGTTTTTTAATGGCTGGATGCCCTTCCTGTCACCAATGCAGAGTTTTGTTCAGCAGATATATTTTCTGTCATGCCCCTGTCGGAGCCTGAATCCGAGGAGGAAGATGAACAGCTGACAGGGAGTGGGACTGTGGCTCTGTTGGCTGTGGAGGAGCCTGAGGAAGGGCAAAGTTAGGCTGGGCAGAGCTGGGAAGAGGTAGAACAAGGGAGAAGGAATTCAGAGGAAGACCCAGGCCCACCCCCTCTTCATCCTAGGGCACGGAGGGAGGAACGGAGAAGAGAGCAATGTGGGTTGCGTGGCTTATGAGGGAGGAAAGGGCCCTGATTCCCTTCATTAGCCACACCTGGTAAGAAAGTTTAAAAGAAATGCAGGCTGCATGCAGCAGCTGCTAGGAGCAAACGTGAGTTTATCTTGCATTGACTTTGCTTATCTGTGTTCCTGGCGTCTTCCCAACCATGTTGAGTTTTGCAGTGCCTTCACATCTGGAATTCTTTCTCCTGCCCTGCCAAACTAATTACCTCATCTTGCCTTGATTGGACTTTAAGTTACAGTTTTTGTTGACCACATTTTGGACTTGATTCTCTGCAGTCAAAGGCTGAACCTGGGAGAGTTTTTCTCCAGCCAGAAAATAACCAGGACATCGGGGGCAAAGTTGGAGCTAATAAAGGGACTCTTATTGATCATCTGACTGTGTTGCCTTTGTGCCACGCCCCTTTGGGTCATCACAATTCTCAGTGTGCCCAGGGAGAGAAATATCTGCCTCTACCTAGGATCGAACTCACAGCCTCCTGATTGTGAAACGAGAGGCTCATCTGTAGGCCACCACACCACTTCTCACAATAAATAACAAGGAACAAAGATGTGTTCTATCTATCAGGGACTCTGCTGAACAAAGAGAGCCATAGAGGGCCCATGTTGCTGTTTTGTTGACTTGTTGACTTGTTCTTTAGTTTTGTTCTATTGTTTTTATAGAAAGCTGTAAAATTGGGGTGGGGCATGTTGTGGCAGAAAAATGCAGCAACCAAATAGATCAAGAGTACTATTTCCCATTTTATTTCAAGTATAACTGTTGAAATAACACAAGTTATCATTGGACTATTGATATTGGAAACTAAGGAAAAAATCATACACACAAACTTTATATATTTCTTAAATTCATATATCTCCCTCATCCCAATCTCATATGATGTGACTCTGGGTGGCATACAAACAAATCATAAGCATATTCATAACATACAACAGTATAAAAAATTAATATTATGATGAAAAGTTTACGAGAGAGCACCAGATTTTAAACAATGGAACCAATCCACCAGATCACCATTCCTTTGTGATCCCCAGGCCCAGGCCTATTGACACAAGTAGGTTTCAAGGGATTGAAATGACCTTACTTCAAAGCAAGGAATAACCGATTTCCCCAGAAATGTTTCCTGTCTGTGTCAGAAAAAGGTAATTAGGTAGCTAATTAGTCCTTAATTCATTATTAACTGGGTAAGGATGCTCATATGTTTTCTGCTCCATTGCCAAAAATGTCATCCTGGTTTATGAAGAATTGATGGGGGTCAACACCGCAAAATGATTTTCCCCCCCAGGCTCAGAGGCTTAATCAAGATCAAACATGGTTAATACTTAAATAGGAGATGTCTAGGGAACAGGAAGGCTATAAAGTAGACTGAGAACTTGAAAGAACATTCTAAAAAAAAAAAACAACCCAAAGATAGTGACAAACCACCTTTGCACAGCTACCATATGACACAGCTGCTATATGGATGTGTCCATGAAATCTGGAGGAGATGAGCACAGCTTGCTGGAAATTAAGGATTTGGAGACAAAATGGGATCTCTGAAGTATCTTTTTTGCCTTGAAATCTGAAATGGTCCACCACTTCATTATCTGCTGAACATCTAATTCCCACAGTACTGTCTGATGTCAAAGGACATTTATCCATGTAGTAGGCCTGTGTTATTATTATCCTTGTCATCTTTTCTACTACCTTCTCTTATTGGTATCTTATGATTACTTTGTTGTTTATATGTACACTGACAGTTCCTGGACCAGAGACAAATTCCTTGTGTTTCCAATCACACTTGGCCAACAAAGAGTTCTGTTCTGTTCTGTTCTATTCTATTCTATTCTATTCTATTCTATTCTATTCTATTCTATTCTATTCTATTCTATTCTATTCTATCCCACATTATAAAAAAGATGTTGAGACTCTAGAAAAAGTACAGAGAAGAGCAACCAGGATGATTAGGGGACTGGAAGCTAAAATATACAATGAATGGTTGCAGGGACTGGGCTTGGCTATAATAAAGAGAAGGACCAGGGGAGACATGAGAGCGGTCTTCCAGTATTTGAGGGGTTGCCACAGGGAGGAAGGGGTCAAGCTATTTTCTAAAGTGCCTGTAGGCCAGACAAGGAATAATGGATGGAAACTGAACAAGGAGAGATTTAACCTGGAAATAAGGAGAAACTTTCTGACAGTGAGAACGATCAACCAATGGAACAGAAGTTGCCCTCGGAAGTTGTGGGAGCGCCATCACTTGAGACCTTCAAGAAGAGATTGGACTGCCATTTGTCAGAAATGGTGTAGGGTCTCCTGCGTGAGCGGGGGCTTGGACTAGATGACCTACAAGGTCCCTTTCAACTCTGATTATCTGTTATCTGTTATCCTATCCTATCCCATCCCATCCCATCCTATCCCATTCATTTTTATCCTTTCCTTTCCTTTCCTTTCCTTTCCTTTCCTTTCCCTTCCTTTCCTTTCCTTTCCTTTCCTTTCCTTTCCTTTCCCTTTCCCTTTCCATTTCCCTTTCCCTTTCCCTGTCCTGTCCTGTCCTGTCCTGTCCTGTCCCATCTCATCCCATCCCATTCCCTATTCTGTTCCATTTTCTGTTCCATTCCATTCTATTCTTTCATACCCATTTTAGAACCTTCTGCAAAGAATAATGAGGCTTAATTTAGCATATGGTGCATGGCTCTGCTGCTTGGACTCACTTTTTATTTATTGTTTATCATGCAACTATTTATTATCTATTTACATTTTTGTACATCTTATTTATTAAATTTCAATTTCAATTCAATTTCAATTTATTGTGGTCAGAGACCAGTGCGGATGATTTATTCAGTACAATGTTGGGGAGAGGTTTAAGGCTTCCTTAATCACAGCAGGTGAGCGGCGAGGAAGGAATTGCCAAATTAGGAATACAACCCAGCACCCATCAAAGGGCCAGTCCCCTTTGGCTGCCACTGTCAGAAATGCTGTGTGCTCAAAAGCTCTTGTCAAGCTTTGAAAGGAGTTAATGATCATTCAAGTGATACATTTTTTTTCCCAAAGTTCCAGAAAGAATAACAAAAAAAAGCCTATCAATCAAGACCTGGTAGACGTAAAGGAGCACTTTCATGCCAACCCCATTATCTAAGCAAAAATATGACAGCAGAAAGGGGAGGCAAGGAGGAATAGAGTAATCAGTGGCAACTCTTGTTCCACTCAGCGGTCCTTCATGAGAAGGCAAGCTTGATGCTCTCATTTTGCCTGAAGCAAAGGAAATTATTCTACCAGCTAATTCCTGCAAGATACCAAGCTGTCATCTCCCCAACCCCTCTTGTGGAGCTGCTATGAATAATAAGGAAGAAATGGAGTTGATGGAGGTTCCCTTCCCCTATTCCCATACCGCAAGATTTTATCTCCGATGATAGAAAGACATATTGTGCAAAAGTTTAGTGTGCAGCGCAACAAGGAACTTTTCCAGAAAAAAATTTTGCTGGCAACTCTAAAGCAGGACCTGAACTTTGATATCAACTTGTGTATTTCTATGTACTTCAAATGACATTTAGAAGAAGAAAGAAAATTAAGAACTTTTTAAGAAACTGAAGACCAGACGGAGGAGCGCCTTCAATTATTTTAAATGGTGGCTTTAGTTTTCACAGAGGTCCCCTTAGATCTTTTCCACCATGAAAGACACCAGATGTGGGAATAAGAGCTCCTTTACTTAGGAAACAATACATTTAAAAGAAAAATGAACATGAGGAGCATATGATTGAGCACCATCAGAGGAGGAGGAGGAAAAGGAGAAGGAGGAGGAGGAGTATGGAGAAAGAGAAAAAGAAGGGGAAGGAGGAGGAGGAGGAGAAGGAGAAAAAGGAGGAGAAGAAAAGGAGGAAAAAGAGAAGGAGAAGATGGAGAAAGATGGAGAAAGAGAAGGAGATGAGAACGAGGAGGAGGAGGAGAAGGAGGAGGAAAAGGAAAAAAGGAAAATGAGAAGGAGGAGGAGGTGGAGAAAGAGAAGGAGAAAAAGATGGAGAAAGAGGAGGAGAAGGAGGAGAAGGAAAATTAGGAGAATGTGGAGGAGGGAGGAGAAGGGATGCTGTAGCAACCAATGTCATTTCCAATGGGCTTCAGTTGCTTCATGAGTCTTGATTCACTCTGCGACCCAGGGAAAAGTCATGGAACAGGGTCAGTATTTTGAGCTGAATGCAGGAACTTTCCCAAATCCCCAACAGAGCCATCAGATTCAGTCACAGCAATGCTCTTCAAGTACCTTCACTGCGCACTAAGATTTTCACACTGTAGCTACACCCTTTGGATTGCTTTCCAGTGGTTCAACAGGAACAGAGAGCACATGAGTCACACAGAGTGATGCGTGGGGTTGAAATTTCTTTCTCTCCCCCCCACCCCCACCCCCAATGTCTCTCCAGACTGAGGGAATCTGGAATCTAATCTGGCTAGACTTTTTGGAGAGCTTAGCAGGCTTCCAAGATGCAATTTATGATGATAGGTCTGGCAAATTTTTGTGCTGACAAGACATTTTTTTTTTTTAGCTTTCCATCCCTGGAACAGCTGCATAAAAGAAGGGATGTCTGTGTGCAGGGAAGTGTGTCTGTAAGAGGGAGACAAAGATCAGATAGTACTTTCTTGAAATAATATTTATGTATTTTAATTTCTTTCACATTTCGATGGGGTTTGGACTTCAATGGATGTATATTTATTTAGGTAATGTTATCCTCATGCTTTCAACAAACACAAACCTTTTGGAATAGTCTGCAGGTACTCAAAAGACCTCCCAGCTGCAAGCTTCCAAAATGGCCACTGGGAAATATCAGAAGAGATCCTTTATTCCAAACATATCTAACATTGTTCTGGAACAAGCAACAGGCTATGTCAGGGTTCCAAGTAGCAGACCCAACACAAGCAAAACTCTGAGGCCGAGGCAGAGTAACATGTTTTTAACTTTCTGAGAAAGGAATGTTGTCATGGCAAATCTTTTATTTTATTTTTTATTTATTTATTTGTCAAGCAATTATAAGATAACAGGTATAAGTATAAACATAGTATGAATACATGAAATGGTTGAAGCTGAAGTATTCATTGACAGGTAGGACATTGCAATATCAAAAACCCCAGTAGGACAGGGACAGTAGGCATGTTGGTGCACTTATGCACGCCCCCTACAGACCTCTTAGGAAAGGGGTGAGGTCAATAGTAGACAATCTAAGGTTAAAGTTTTTGGGGTTTGGGGAAGAAACCACAGAATATTCCAAACATTGACCGCTCTGTTGCTGAAGGCGTATTTTCTGCAGTCAAATTTGGTGCGGTTAACCTTGAGTTTCTATCTACTATTGTTTGCTCTTGTATTGTTATGGTTGAAGCTGAAGTATTCATTGACAGGTAGGACATTGCAATATATAATTTTATGTACTATACTTAGATCGGACTGAAGACGGTGTAGTTCTAGGTTTTCTAGGTCTAGAATTTCGAGTCTGGTGGCATAAGGTATTCTCCAATGATTAGAGGAGCAGAGAACTCTTCTTGTGAAATATATCTGGACTTTCTCAACTGTGTTAATATCAGATACATAATGTGGGTTCCAGACTGATGATCTGTATTCAAGTATTGGTCTAGCAAATGTTTTGTATGCTCCAGTTAGTAGTGTGGTATTACCAGAGAAAAAACTACGCAGGATTAGGTTAACAACTTTTAATGCCTTTTTGGCTATGTCGTTACAGTGGGCTCTAGCACTTAGGCCATTAGAGATGAGAACTCCAAGGTCCTTGACAGAGTTTGGATCATGAACATCTTGACTATCTTCCACTGCTCCTGGAAATCCCCCTCCCGAATTCCCCTGGCACTGAATGTGGCAGCTCAGAAGTATCAAAGAAAAATGGCTTCCAAGCTGACACCTGTATTACTGAATGAATGTTATTGTTGTTAGTTGCGAAGTTGTGTCCGACCCATCGTGACCCCATGGACAACATTCCTCCAGGCCTTCCTGTCCTCTACCATCTTCTGGCATCCATTTAAGCTCACACCTACTGCTTCAGTGACTCCATCCAGCCCCCTCCTTCTCTACCGTCCCCTTCTTCTTCTATTGCCAGCATTAGGCTCTTCTCCAGTGAGTCCTTCCTTCTCATTAGGTGGCCAAAGTATTTGAGTTTCCTCTTCAGGATCTGGCCTTCTAAAGAGCAGTCAGGGTTGATCTCCTCTAGGACTGACCGGTTGGATCACCTTGCAGTCCAAGGGATCTTCTCCAGCACCAGAGTTCAAAGGCCTCGATTCTTTGGTGCTCAGCCTTTCTTATGGTCCAACTTTCACAGCCGTACGTTGCAACTGGGAAAACCTGAATGAATGTTGTAACTGAATGAATAGTCTACAGCTATTGAAGTGTTAATCAGATTGGTGCAGGGGTTAAGGTACCGGGTCGGAACCAGAAGACCATAAGTTCCAGTCCTCCTTTGGACACAAAGGAAACCGGAAGACCTCTTCCCATAGAAGTGAGGGAGGGGGGGAGGCAAGCTTCCTAGCATTGTTCTGCAGAAGAAAATGAATACTGATTTCTTCTTTTACCAAGAAGGATGACACTTTGCTGAATTTGATGTGAGCCTGTTGTGGTTTCCCTCTCTCTCTCACACACACACTGATGCTAAATACAGGCTGCGGCTCTAGCTGTGCAAATCCATTTCTAAAATTAAATTCCAGCTGTGAATAGGTTCCACCTGCCTTTCCGCAGCAGCGTGCAATTCGATATTTGCCACCTGTGTCCATGCAGGCCACTTTTGCCAATGCAGGGATAGAGTTAGAGGCTTGGGAAAACTGAGGCACATCGCGATGATCTGTAAATGAAAGGCAACATTGGAAAGCTCTAAATAATTAGATCTCTCCTTGAAATAAAGACGGACAGGCATTGAGGTACAGTAAGTCCTACCCTAAAACAAGACTCACTGAGTAGATCTACCTTCTCTAAGCAGGCTGGAAATCCAAGCTTGCTAGAACTGGGTGGGTTTAATCTTTCATGTTTCCACATGAGTCAGCCCCAGCCTTTCTGACATGTGACAGCTGCTAAGCCATGTTTAGGACATGATGTAGTACCTGTAGGGTAAGGCTATAGTGATTGCTGCAGAGTATATATTGTGTTATGATAGATCAGTTGTAACTGGGTGGAGAACAGTGATTAATTTTCACCCATTGCTGAAATCAATTGTAACATTGGGTTTTGGGGCAAATCGGTGTCCAGTTGTAAGTTGCATGTATGGTGCATTACTGGACTCAATTTCTCACTATTTGCTCCAACTAGGGGTGGAAAGAAAATAACATATTTTTATTATTATTCTTGCCACTTGGGATACAAGGATGAAGGAAGGTTCCATTGATTGTGGTTGAAAAAACTAACCGAGTTTTATCTTTCTTCCTGTTACCTGGGTTAGAAAAAGGAAGAGAGGAAGGATTAAATGAAAGGAAGGAAGGAAAGAAGGGAGGAAGGAGGACAGAAGGGAGGAAGGAAGGGAGGGAGGGAGGAAGAATTAGACAGAAGGAAGGGAGGAAGGAAGGAAGATGGAATGAGAGATGAGGGAGACAGGGAAAGAGGGAAGAAGAATGAACCAACCTTTACCCCCTACCAATGAACTTGCAAACTCAACGCCTCTGAGAGTAGACCTGTATAATCCCCAGTTTTTCAGAATGTGACATTTTGCATTTGCAAATGAACTCAGGAGAAATATCAAAAGAGAACAGGTTCAAGTGCAGCACTTTCCTACTCCCATAGGTTGTAGGAAAATCAACATTTGTCACTTATAATTATAACACAAAAAATGAAGGCTGTTTTAAAAGCTTTTTCGGGCACATCATGGATTCTGGCCATGTAAAAGCATAACTCAGAAGAGATTCCCTGCCTCCTTCAGCAATCAGTTTGATTGAAGAGGCATAATAGCTTCTGCTCGGCTGTATCTCTGCAAACGAGAAGGAACAGTTGTTCAGAATACAAATGAAGATCAGATGATGGTCTGGATCTTTGGAGCACTTTTGTGCATTGATATGAGTCAGTATATCTGGACTTTCCTGATTGGTGGCTCGGATATTACAGGTAGTCATGCCAAAGACCCAATATTTGCACATTGTAGGTAGGTTGGTTATTTTAAAAGATCTAATGGGACAGATTCTTAAAAGCAATTTTAGAAATATCCTTTTGGCAGCACCAAAGAAGATTGCTCTTTCAGGGTATTATTGTTCTGTGAAATAATGGACCAGTGCTGTTCCAACAGACTTAGGATTCTTTGGAAAGCTGTAGATGTTATATAACTATGGGGATGTATAGAAAATTATCAGATTTGGCAACAAGAAGATAAATCATTTGGATGTCAGAATGTCTCCTTCCTTCCTTCCTTCCTTCCTTCCTTCCTTCCTTCCTTCCTTCCTTCCTTCCTTCCTTCCTTCCTTCCTTCCTTCCTTCCTTCTTTCCTTTCTTCCATCCTTCCTTCTTCCCTCCCTCCCTTACTTCTTTCCTCCTTCCCCTTCCTTCCCTTTTCCTTCCTCCCTCCCTCCCTTCCTTTCCTCCTTCTTCCCTCTTTGCTTATTTAACAATTCTTGCCTATTTTCCTGAATATGATCTCCTGGGTTCTCTGCTGCATACAGCAAAACAATCTTCCTGAAAAGTACATCTTTGTCTCCAACAGAAAATTGCTCTGGGCCATGGCCACTGCCCCCTTCACATCCCAAGCCCCAGGTAGAGGTATATCTTGCCTAACAGCCTTAAAGGGAGATCCTGATAACACCTGTCAAAATCTGAAAAGCTGGCTGAAATTTAGCTACACTATTCCTTCCTTCCTTCTTTCCCTCCCTCCCTCTCTCTTTTTCTCTCTCAGCATATGCAGTAGGCTTGGGACAAAACAAAGTACAGTGCAGGTACATCCTCATGGCATGCTGGTCAGGCCAACACAATTAAAGAGTGTTGTATTGGCTGGTGAGAGAGGACTATAAAGCACTATGAACTGGTATATACTGTAAGTCTAAGTGCTATTGCTGTGGTCATGCCAACACTACACAATATATCATACCAACAAAATTAGTTTTAGAGCTGAGTGGAAATTTAAATCAGGATAAAGAACTGCATTGGTTCAGTGAAGGTACATAAATGATGGGCCATAAGACTACATCATTAAGACGTTCATATTATTCACTTTTTCAGATGCAGAATTTGGAAGGCAGGGGTGTAAATATTCAGTTTATTTCAGCACGGAGGGCATTCCTTGTCCCTCAGCAAGCTGTGGCAGGTTGATACAGCTGCCTTCTCCCAAGGCAATTTCCATCAAACTGAAAATCAGAATAAGAGAGTAGCCTTCTTCCAAGCATCTCTCGTGTGCATGAACTGGAAAGAAGAGAAGAGATCCCAGTGTGTAAATTGTTAATAGTTAAATTATTCATCTTGTAGGTGTTGATTTCCAGATATATAGGACTGCTCGCTGTTCTTCCCCTTACTTTCTGGGCTCTTGTAGAGTTCGGGAAAGTGATTGAGACACCTCCATTCTTCCTTTATCTATCTGGAAATAGATTCCAAGTTAAATCTAAATGACATTTGGGAGACTTCCCAGATTGTAACAAAAGGCAGGACCTCTTGGGCTGGTCCTTCAGGAGGAAATGTTCAAAAAGCATTGAGTCCCTAGTCACTTGAGTGAGTCAAATCCAGGAACTGTTTCTATAGTGAAATTGAAACAAAAAAGAAACTGGAACATCCAAGATCAGCAAACCCATCAGACCTGATTACCTGATCCTAAGTTTCACAACTTATTGATGGATGGTTCTGCATTTCTTGATTGCATTACAAATTGTTTGGGGAATTTTTTAATGAAATAAAAGTAATTCTCAGAAGTTGAATAAAGATCAAAGGTGACTGTATTCACAGAGAGGGAATAAAGGTCAAATTGAAATTAAAAGTTCTACTTGACCTTAATAAACATACAAATCAACAACAACAAAAGGTAAATACTCATCTTCCTTTCCACTTCTAATGGGTAAATTTCAACTTCTCTTATATTCAAACTGGACCCAGCTGTGTGAAATGCAGATAGGAAAGAAGCATAAATAGCTAACATTTATTATTCTAAACATCACTCTAATTCTGAAAAAATTCTAAAGAGGCCTGAGTATTCTCACTGGTCATTAAACGTTCAATATCAGTTGGAAAAGGAAAACATGCAAGAGATTAGGGAAGGGAGAGAACTAGAAAGAAAATTAGCAATAACATTAAATTACCCTTTCAACAAACTGACACCCACCCTGGATGAAGAGACAAACGAACATACTTATCTGCTATTGCCAAGAACCAGGAAATGTATCATTCTGCAATTAATTTTACAAGATAAAAAAATCCCACAAACAGGCCGGTTTTTTTCATTTAACTCTGGGATGGCATTCTTTTTTTCTTTTTCTAAAGATCAGATTGCAGCAGGAAGCTCCCTTGCCAATCTCTCTAAAATGAAAAAAAAAAAAAGGTTTAAATACACTCAAATACACAATTAAGTTGATTTTATTTGCCAACAGTGTGTGTCCATAGGCCAGCTCTATTCTGCAACAACCAACTTCTCCATTTTCCACTGAAGAGTAATTCAGAAGATTACTCTTTCATCATTAACACGAAAACATTATTTGCTGTTAGCAAAGTTTGTTGGTTGTGTTTAGATAGCTGCTATTTTATACTTGGGAGTATATGAAACAACTGAGATATGTGACGTTAGTTGGAAACATGGGCCATATCATATACACTTGTAAATTTGAGAATACAACTGCTTCAGAAAGGAGACACAATGACAGAATAAAAGAATACAGTACAACAGTTAGATAGGAGATGTTGTTGGGTGCTACGGGGTATTGGAAGAATTCAAGCAGAATAACAAAGTTGGAAGGGACATTGGAAGTCTTCTAGTTCAACCCTCTGCTGAAGCAGGAAACCTTATATTATTTCAGACAAATGGTTGTCCAATCTCTTCTGGAAGACTTCCAGTGTTGGAGCATTCACAACTTCTGGAGGCAAACTGTTCCACTGGTTAATTGTTCTCACTGTCAGGAAATTTCTCCTTAGTTCTAGGTTGCTTCTCTCCTTGATTAGTTTCCAGCCATTGCCTCTTGCCCTGCCTTCAGGTGCTTTGGAGCATAATTTGACCCCTTCTTCTTTGTAGCAGCCCCTGAGACTAAGGTGGTATTCAGGAGATTCTGATCAGTTCTGGAGAACTGGTAGTGGAAATTTTAACTAGTTTGGAGAACCGGCAGCAGAAGTTTTGAGTAGTTTGGAATACCACCTCTGACTGGCCCCACCCCCATCTATTCTTTGCCTCCTAAGTCCCAGCTGATTGCACAGGAGAATGGAGCTGGAAAGCAGGTTAGTGGGGTGGGGAGAGAATGGGGATTTTACGGTATCCTTCTCCTGCCACGCCCATGAAGCCACATCCACAGAACCGCTAGTAAATTTTTTGGAATCCCACTACTGCCCTGAGATATTGGAAGACTGCTATCATGTCACCCCTCGTTCTCCTTTTCATTAGACCAGACATTTCATTAAATTAGACATGAACTAGACATAGGCAATAATCTTTAGTGTGAAAACTGAGATGTTTTATTACAAAGCCATCTGAAGGTACATCACTCTCTGAGGCAGCCCCTCTCCAATTTGAAACAGACATGTTGACTGGATTGAATCTTTTCTCAAGCACCACCATATTCTTCAGTGCCCTGAGGCAGCAGACTCAATTAGGGGATCGGTTTTTATACCTCATCTTTTTGTGTTTCACACTCATTGCCCAGCCCCAGAATGTTCTGCCTCGTGCATCTGTCCCATTCTGCTTCATGGTACTTTCAGTTTTCAGTTATCAAGATTTGAAGTGCTGGATGGTTTTCTTCCTCACAAAAGAGACCTGGGAATGATGGGTGTCTGGAAATTGCCTGGATCACTTTCCTGATTAGATGGTTTGCCATGCTGTTATCCCTCTCTCCTTCCACTTCCTCCCCCTGCTGCTCATTTATCACGTTTTCTTTCTTCATCACCTTGTCTCCTGCTCTTTTTCTTTTGCCTTCTCCTTCTTCTCCTCGTCTACTTCTCTTTCTTCTTCTCCCCCATTCCCCATTCCTTCTCCTTTTCCTTCTCCATCTAAATCTCCCTCTCCTTCTTCTCCTTTACTTCTGTCTTCTCCCCATCACTTCTTTTTTCCTTCTCCTCTTTCTCCTTTTCAATCTAAATCACTATCTCTTTCTTTTCCTTGTTTATTTCTCTGTCTTCTTCTCCCCATCACGTCTCCTTTTTCGTCTCCTTCTTCTCCTTCTCAATCTAAATAGCCATTTCCTTTTTTTTCCTTGTCTACTTCTCCTTCTCTTTCTCCATTATCTTCTTCATCTTCATCTTCCCCATCCTCATCCTGCTTCACCTTGTCTCTCCTCCTCATACTTGCCCATCTCCTTCTGTTTTTCTTTCTCCTTTTCCTTCTTCCCTCTGTCCTCCTGTCCTCCACATAATACTGTTTTAGGCTCTCCCCAACTTCACTTAACGTAAACATTTTTACAGTAAAAAGGAAATGAGATAATATGATCAGGACTCTCTAAAATAAACCCACTAATTTTATTCAATTTATAGAAGCTATTAATTTAATCAGTGATAATTTTATCTCTGCCTATCATAGAACTTTATACCTCCATTGTCTTCTGCAGATGTATACAATCTTTTTATTTTTTATTTTGGGGCGAGCTGTGTCACAAGGTTATTATCAACTAGGTTGTTACATCATTGCTGGAGTAAATGACAGAAGCTTTCTTTTCAAACAACATCCGAACTTGACTATTTAATTTCAAGAAGAAAGGAAAGTCACTGATGTGTGAAAACTGTTTTTAGACGAATCACCAAAATCCTAGGATGCTTTTTTAAAACAACTATGTAATCAAGCTTCAAGGAAATTTCATCACTGAATAGGAATCAGGTGGAAAAACAAATCTTTGCAACATTGCAATGCTGTTCCAAAATTGCTATATCTATACATTATATTATATTGTATTTCATGAGGGATAACTGACTGTGATCCATGGACAATATAATACCTTTAAAAAATCCCTTGGTTCTACTTCATTTTGATCAAGATATGGTAAAAAAATGCCAGCAGTTTAAGCCACAATAGAAAAGCAAATATTCTAAGAGAAGGGAAGTGAATGGATGGTTTGCAAGTACACCTAAATAATTAAGTATGCATATGTATGCAGCAAACATTTTTTCTTATTTTTTTTTTTTTGCTAGAGGAACTTCATGTCCCTTCAAGAGATCTTATGGGAAATGATCATATTTTATTTATGTAGCTCCAGCAGAATGCAAACCACTTTAAAGATTACATACTCAATCCTAATGATCCAACAGTTTAAAAGTTGATTTGAGGGAATAAACTAGAAGTTTAGAAGATCCTAGTTACAGGACCTAATCCTTAACTTAGTCATGGAGCAACTAATTGTGGGAGCTGAAACGCAACATATATAGAAGGAGAATTGAGACATGGAATAGATGGTGGAGACATCAGAGTGTCCACCTTGATTAATGCCCAACAAGTCATTTTTAAAATCTTTTTAAAATAATAAAAAAGTAAAGTACTATGATGTAGGATAAGGAGTGGCAGAACCTGGGGGGCAGAGTTAAAAGAGTGTTCAGCCTAGAATCCCTACATAGACACAAGTGAATTAAGTCCAACCTCCCTTAAATTCCATCGACCCTTATCTAACTCCAAACTGGTGCCGACCATTAATAGAGAAGATTCATGTGCATAGGCTGTTAGCAATAAATCAGTTTAATTGGACTTTCATGTGTAGACCTGATCTTTTGCGGCTGACACATTCTGTAGCATTACCTGTATTTTCAAGAGCATGGGAGGGCTCCACCTAGGATTGATAAGAATACTTGGAAAAGTAAAATAATTAGGTGGCCGTATTCAGTGTTTTGTTTGGAAGGAGACCTACTGTAAAACACTATGGAGTGGTATATAAGTCTAAGTGCCATTGCTGTATGGGAAAAAAGTTTGGAGGTAGGATTTGATGGTCTTGAGAGAGCAATGGTTGCTTTAGGCAAGGTAATGTCATGTGAACTGGGAAACAAGATTTGTTGCTCAATCCAACGGTTAATCAAGCAGACAAACCAGCATGACTTTTGTTGTTCCTTGCTTGCTGGAGTCTACAGAAATGTTTGGAAAAATATGTTGATTCACATTTGGGAGTGCTGGCAATTGAATACACTCATGCTTTCATTTGTAATCTCTGAGGGCTTCACTTCTTCCATGCCACGTTGAGGGTGTCTGGAAATGTGTGTAGTAGGAGATAAACTGATCCTTAAAAAACCAGGGAAAGTAAGATCCCTATAACCTGATCCTTCACCAAAAAGACAGCTTAATGGTTGCTCTGATGACCATCGGATTAATCTACTTGCCTTGGCTCTTCTCCAGAGGTGACCTCATGCTCCAAAACATAAGACAAAGAGGCAGCCAGGTAGCTCATAAAAGAAAAATAAAAGATGCAACTGGATTTCTAGATATAAAGCAGCTTTTGCCAATCTGGTATTATCTGCACCAGACAGAATCTCTCCTCATCAACCAGTGAAGGAAGAAAGCAGGCAAGGAAGAAAGCAGAGATTCCCAAGGTAGAATCACTCTGCCATACTGACCAGGTGTCTCTTTTTGGGTGTAAGTGCATGCCTTTGAGTTAGTGACTGCCTGGACAAGTCCCTTCAGTGTCCATGGTAAGGTGTTGTTGTTGTTTTTTGCGTCCTCCCTAGGGCTGAGAGAAAATGACTGGCCCAAGGTCACCCAGCTGGTTTTGTGCCTAACCCAGGACTAGAACTCCCAGACTCCCAGTTTCTAGCCTGATGCTTTAACCACCAGACCAATGGCCCCCAACCATTTGGTCACCAGGAACCAGTTCCGTGGACACAGGTTGTTCCACAGATTGGAAGGGGCATTGTTTCGCATGCTGCCTGCGTCCCATGAATGGGGCTTTGTGTCAGAGTGTTTGCAGCATGACTCTACTATTGTGAGACAACCCAAGAGCAAAACGCAGTACACAAAGACTTTGTCATTTAACAGTAGTTTATATACAAGACAGTTGTATACACACATATATGTGTTAGGCACATACCAGGCAAGCAATCAGTCTTCATTACTCTGTACTGAGAACTACAATGGAGGTAGAACATGGGGAAAGATATGCCCCCTCGGGGCCGCCTTTATATAGACTTCTTAAATCTCCAAATACCTTAACACTTAAATCTCCAAATACCTTAACACTTCACTAGTTTACATGGCCTGGTTTCTGGCATGCTGTGACGCAGTGTCAGGCCATGGATGGGGGCATTGAGGACCCCTGCACCAGACCACACTGGCTCTCTGGGTGCCTCTTGAAGCCGACAGAAGAAGAAGCAAATATGTGTTGATTCAGAAAGATGGAAGTGGCTTACAATTTAAACCTTGAAATAGACAGACAGTAAAAGACTCCAAATTAATTGATTCAATATAGCATAAATATGTTATTTATCTTGTATTTCTGTTGCCACCCTGGGCAGCAATCGATGGAAAACAGAATATAATAATATTCAATTGTTTAGAATGTGAAGGATGTGTGTTTTTGTTTTATTTTTATAGTTTTTTTTTCTTATGTATGATGTGCCCTGAAGATGGCATTTAATTTCCTTGTACGAGGTGCAATAACAATAAACTAAACTAAACTGTAAGTAAGTGCAAGTGAGAAACAAAAGCTGATCAATACATTAGAAATTTGAGGTAGATATATATTTTGAAGAAAGGAAGTTTACATTTTTTTTTTCATCTCTTAATACTGAGCTCAGAATTAGCACCTCAAAACAACCGGAAGGTTAAACAAGCAGACAACACAGCATGATTCAGTTGTCCTTTGCTTGCTAGAGTCTGCAGAAAGGTTGACAAGAATATATTGGCTCACATTTGGGAGTGCTGGCAACTTAACACATTCACATGCTTTGGTAAGACATTGAAGTTACCGCACTCTGTATTGCTATGTATGGTGCTTAGTGTTTTATTTCGTTTTGTTTTACAATCCAGGACATTTGTATTTTATCCCCTAAACTATGGCTTAACAAACCATACTTTAACGCGATCCATGAATCAGAGCCGGCTTAGAATGTAAAGCTTCTCAAATCATGAGCCGCCAAGCTTAAAACATGCAATCCTTCTCCAACGCCGAATGCCCATGTGGCAAGTTGACGAAAGAAAACTTAATAACGCAGCCACACAATTACCGTTCCCTGAGGAGGGGGGGATAGCCTCTCTTCCATAATAATCTTATTACTGGGTGGTGGCAACAGACGAACATGGCACTCGTATCTCTCATGCTTTCCGAGGAGCAATTTATTTTTATGGCAAGTGCGAGGAAATAAATCTCCTCACAATGATTCCCCGGTGGATCAATGATACCGGTCTACACAGCTCATTCTACATTTATAGATAAGCAAAAGGTCAATTGAATGTTATGTTTTTAATAGCGTCTCCAAGGCTTGCTGTCTCCTAGCCGAGAAAAATAACAGACTTCTGGTCATCTTTAGAAGGTCAGGTGAAGGATGGTCTTGTTCCTGTTCTAAAATGAGACTCACCTTTACCTACTGAGGTAGGTAACAACATCATATGTGCAGTGATGGGATTCAAATTTTTTTTACTACCGATTCTGTGGCTTGGTGGGCGTGGCTTAGTGGGTGTGGCAGGAAAGATACTGTAAAATCTCCATTCCCTCCCCACCCCACTAACCTGCTTTCCAGCTTCGTTCTCCTGTGCAGGGCAACCAAAGAAGATCCAGCTGATCAGCTGGGACTCAATGGGAGGCAGAGAATAGATGGGGGCGGGGCCAGTCAGAGGTGGTATTTGCCGGTTCTCCGAACTACTCAAAATTTCCACTACCGGTTCTCCAGAACTGGTCAGAACCTGCTCAATACCACTTTGGCTAAGTTGTGGCCTTAAGTCAAGGATGACCTGTAGTACTGCCTGTGGCCACTGCCACTTCCATCTTACACCACATCCCAACACCCTGAATGAATCTTCCCTTCATACTTTCTCCCCAAAAGCATGTTTTAAGAGGGCTCTGCTAATGCCTTTTGATACTGGGGGATGCAAAAATTTCAGGTGACAAAGTTCAAAAGATAAGATAAGAAGTCACAGAGATGAGGGTTCCTCGGTGCTCTTTGATCTTGGTTGCTTTCTTGCAGACATTTCATGACCCAAACTCGGTAACATTGTCAGTGTTAATACTGATAACGTTACCTAGTTTAGGTCATGAAACATCTGCAAGAAAACGACCATAGTAATCTTTTTCCTCCTTTCCCCATGTCCCCGTCTCTTCTAGCACTGATGGTGTTACCTAGTTTGGGTAATGAAATGTCTGCAAAAAAAACCCACCAAGCTCAGAGAGTACCGAGCATTTCACAGTCCTCCTCATCTTCCTCTCCGCACACCCCACTCCCTTCTAGCACTGATGATGTTACCTAGTTGGGTAATGAAGGGTCTGTAAGAAAATAATAATAATGACAACCAAGTTCACAGACAACCAAAGATCCCTAAGCTATATTCTCCCTTATCAAGACACATAGATTTTTAGAAGCTCTACAATGTCCCATTTTCATTCCCCCCAAGTCCTGAAAAGCAGTCAGAAGGCAACCCAGGACCCTTTCCATCACTGTTGATGCTCAAAGCGCAGAGAACCTCTCTCTGCCAATCACTGCCTACCCTTTCCTTCCTGGTTTTCTTTCCTCTCTTGCATTTTCTCATAACATAAAGAAGTGACCTGGAGGAAGAAGACTGCTAAACATTTTGTAAAAATTTAAAGAGCTGTGCAAAAAAAAATAATAAAAAAAAAATCCTGAACATTTCAGTAAAGTGGTTGGTTGATTCCCTACAGAGGAGGAGAAAGCAAAGCTGAGCTGAGTCCAGGAAGTGGGAGGCAGGTAACTGGAACGTTTCACAAGTTCTCCAGAGCTTCAGCAGAGAGAAAGGAAAATCACTTAAAATGCAACTCAAGATGTATCACAGCCGAGGCAGAAATAAATAGGAATCCACGAACTTGGAGCTCATGCTGAACAAAGATTCGATGTGAAAATATAGGAGTTCTCCACTCCTCTACTCGCTGTAGAATACCTTATGCCACCAGACTTGAAATTCTAGAACTAGAAAACCTTGAATTACGCCGTCTTCGGTCTGACTTAAGCATGGTATACAAAATCATACATTGCAATGTCCTACCTGTCAATGAATACTTCAGCTTCAACCATAACAACACAAGAGCACACAATAGATACAAACTCAAAGTAAACCGCACCAAACTTGATTGCAGGAAATACGACTTCAGCAATAGAGTGGTCAACGTCTGGAATACTCTACCCGACTCTGTAGTTTCTTCCCCCAAACCCCAAAAACTTTAACCTTAGACTGTCTACTATTGACCTCACCCCTTTCCTAAGAGGCCTGTAGGGGGCGTGCATAAGCGCACCAACGTGCCTACCGTCCCTGTCCTATTGTTTCTCTTATTCTTTTATTTTTCTTATATGTAACCATTTCATATATTCACAACTATGTAAACATTTATACTTATTATCTTGTAAACAATTGGCAAATCAAATAAATAAATAAATAAGGATAATAGAGTTGGAAGGGACTATGGAGGTCTATCTTCTAGTCCAACTCCCTGTTCAAGCAGGAGATCCTATACCATTCCAGACAAGCAGCTGTCCAGTCTCTTCTTAAAAACTCCAGTGATGAAGCACCTACAACTTCTGGAGGCAAGTAGTTCCACTGGTTAATTGGTTCTTACTGTCAGGAAATTTCTCCTTAATTCCAATTTGCTTCTCTCCTTGATAAGTTTCCATCCGTTGCTTCTTGTTCTGCCTTCAGGTGCTTTGGAGAATAGGTTAAATTTCTTTATTGAGAAATTTAATTTCTCAATAAAGTGCTTAGAAAATTATGAAGCCTTTCTTGCCTGTAATTTTGGTATTGTTGATGGTGGAAGGACCTAAATCAATATAACCCTTAAGGAAATATACAATTTCTTTCTATTTTTCTTCAACGTTTATCTTTTTGGCTTTTTTTTTAAAAAAAAACCTCTCCCCTCCCCTTGCTTCATATTAGTTTGCATCAATTATTATACGCTTGTTTAAAACTTTTAAATAAAAATTATGCATGCACATAACACACACACACACAGAGAGAGAGAGAGAGAGAGAGATCCCTAATGCCTGCCCTTTCTGTAGCTATTTGACAAGTTTCTAGAACTTTTATGGTGCCTTTAAATTACTCACAAACTGCAAATTCCTTCCCAAATCACTGCAAAAGATGTGCAGTACCGCTTAGATCTTGGAGAATGAGTAAAAAAAAAAAAAAAGATTGAAAAAGGCTGCAGCAAGGCCAGAGCAAAGCTGGAAGTAAAACTGAAAATACATAAGGGTAATGGAGAGGAACTAAAGTGATGAGATGAGAACTCTGGAATGTCAACAGTTCGTGTAAGTCCTACAGAGACAAAGCCTCAACTCAGAGGCAGCCAGCGAGCTAATCAAGAGCAAACAGGTTTCCAGCAGGGTAGACACTATCCTATGGAATTGTGCCATTATCACAGCCAGACAGACAACGTAAACAAGACACTGTCACTGATTGTGGTGAGAAAATGGACCACAATTGAAGTCTGTTCAGTAGGACTGTAGGACAGGCTAGGAGTCAGATGAACGGAAAAATTGCAACACCGTTTTTAAAATTATTATAGCAGATAGAAGGTTATTTAAAACATTTTAAGGGAAGGAGAGGGAAATAATGCCTCATTCTGATGGGGAGATATATTTTTTTTAAGTTACATACAATTTTTTTCTCTTCCTATTGTTATGTCTTACCCAGGAAGATGAGTTGGTGGAAATCTCTTCAGTGCATTTGGTTCTTCCTTTGGTCTGGCTTGAAGTCAGAAATTCAATGCATCCAAAAATCTGGAATTCTTAATATTCTTTCAAAATAGGATTTTCAGCGCTTTGGGCAATGAAGTAGAATCTCAAACATTTCTGAGCATCTCCAAATGTTTTAGTTTCCTTCCTGTAGTTAGAGCACTGTTACCTTCCCATTGTAGTGGTACCTATTTATCAGTGGTGGGATTCAAATTTGTTTACTACTGGTTCTATGGGCGTGGCTTGGTGGGTGTGGCATGACTTGGTGGACATGGCAGGGGAAGGATACTGCAAAATCTCCATTCCCATCCACTCCTGTGGGAAGGATACTGTAAAATCCCCATTCCCTCCCCACCCCCACTAACCTGCTTTCCAGCTCCGTTTTCCTGTGCAGGGCAACAAAAGAAGACCCAGCCAATCAGCTGGGACTCGGGAGGCAGAGAATAGATGGAATCTGGCCTACTGGCTTTCCACCCAACTTCCCACTTCGGTGGGAAGGTAACAGTGCTCTGTGACATCATGCTGGCCACATGACTGCAGAAATGTCTTTGGACAGTGAAACGGAGACGAGCACTACCCCCAAAGTTAGCAGCGACTAGTGGAGTAAAATCCTCAGGGACTCTCTTACCTATTATCTGTAGCTAGAAAATGGGGGAATGAGGGCATTAGCTAAGCTGCACAGAAAGAGATTTGACTGCTATGTTCAGAATCAAGATTAAGAGTCCAGGGGTGCAAAAACTTAGTGTTATATGAGAACAGGATTTTCAAACTTTGGGGATGAATGGGAATGCCTCTTGTTTCATCTCCACATAAGAGAAGGACAAGCAAAAAATAAATAAGTTGCTGTCAAGGTGCATTTTTGAGAATCAACGAGAAATCTTCTAATGGCACAACCAAATTTTGGGAATTCTCAATACAAATTTAAATTTATTAGCCGCCCGACTCCAGTGGACTCTGGCTGGAAAATTTCTGTTTTATGGAAGAGAGAAGAAAACATTAAAATCTGTAGTATGGCTGTGAATTTGCTGGCTTCGGAGATGATATCATGGCAGCAGTGACATTAATGATCTACTGCTTTAAGAAAGTGAAATGCCTTCTAGGGTTTTATTTTTTTTAAAGCTTCAAATAAGCTTCTGAGAAACTGACAGGAACTGTCTATTAAGAAGTGGGACACAGGAGATTATTCCCTGCAGCCTCTTTGTGACACACAAACACACAAACACAGAGATACATACACAAACTATTATTTCAATGATCTCAGAATTCCAGAGATGGATTTAATTTTCTTTAAGAATGAAACTAGCATTTTGCTGTGGTTTTCCCCTGTGTAATAATCCCTGTTTTCCAATGTCTTCACATTAAGCCTGAATTCTGACAAAAACACAAAAGACCATTTATTTTCACAAAGGCTGCAAAGACGTTTTCTTTTGACATTTCACCAGTCAAACCGTACTCGGGTTGGCAAAATTGGAACATACCTGGAAACTTGACTGCTCTTGTGCAAAACCACTGAACAGTGGCAACTCCTACTCTACACCTTCTTATTTACAGGTAAAAAATAAAAATGTTGTAGTTGAGCTCAAATTTTGGTGACTGTCGGGACATATATAAGACCACACCTAGAATACTGCATCCAGTTTTAATCACCATACTGTAAAAAAAAGATGGTGAGACTCTAGAAAGAGTGCAGAGAAGAGCAAGCAGGATGATTAGGGGACTGGAGACTAAAACATATGGAGAAAGGTTATGGGCATGGCTAGTCTAGTGAAGAGAAGGACCGGGGAGACGTGATAGCAGTCTTCCAATATTTGAGGGGCTGCCCCAGAGAAGAAGAGGTCAAGCTATTTTCTAACGCCCCTGAAGACCAGACAAGGAATAATGGATGGAAACTGAACAAGGAGAGATTCAACCTGGAAATAAGGAGAAATTTTCTGACAATGAGAGTAATCAACCCATGGAACAGAAGTTGCCTTCGGAAGTTGTGGGAGCTTCATCACTGGAGGCTTTCAAGAAGAGACTGGACTGCCATCTGTCAGAAATTGGTGTAGGGTCTCCTGCTTGGGTGGGGGTAGGGTTTGGACTAGATGACCTACAAGGTCCCTTCCAACTCTGTTCATTTGTTTAAAAAAAAAAGGCACCTGGAAGGGCAGTTTTCCTCTCTAAAAGTACCTTTGCAAAAAAGGTGACCCCCCCACCTCTTTTAACCCGAGACAATATCTCATCTAACATTTCCTCTCAAACTGGAATTCCCCCGCATTTTCTTCTGCATGATTATTTTGCCTAAGCCTTGCAATAGAGCCAGAGAAGACCCCCTCCAATAAATTATGAATTATTTAGATATGGCAGGGCAGTGTGTAAAATTACAGCATGCTGATCAAAGGATGTAAAATATCTTCATGGAGACATGGCTTTAATGAAACTGCTGCTGTGGCTGAGAATTGCTCATTGGATAACAGCACCCTGCCCCCGTTTCTCTCAACCCCCTTGAAGCACAAATCCTTGATCTTCGGTTCGTACACCCTTGAATCTGGAGAGCTATAGCTGATGCCCCATGAAGGGCAAATACCTTAGGGGACAAGCTTTTTGAAGCATGTCTATTTCATGACTTGCTGATACAAGCAAATAGGAGTCTCGTTGCTCAGCCCTAATAGGCATGAAGTCAGCATGAAAATCCTCGCCGAAAGAGAAGAGATAGGAACCCCCTACTGATTTCTATTAATGGAATAGTTTACCGTGATTGTATAGCAAGAAGCCCTCTGGGCCTGGTTTGTTGAAGATTGATGGTCTGGTGTTGGTCTATTTAAGCAGGTGCGGAGTGCAGAGATTTGAGAAGGAAGGGCAAATAAGTGCTGTACAAGCTTGGTGGGATAGAGACAGGGATGAGCTTCAAATTTTTTTTAGCAAAGGGTTCTGTCAGCTTTTAGATTTGGGTTAATGTCAGCATTCCAGCAAACCTGTATTCCAATCAGTAACTCTGAGACAAACATATCTCAAAAGTAGCTTTATTAGAATAGCACCTGGCACATCTGTGGGATCCTGAATCTAAAAGGTTTTCCCAAATTACAAATCCATCCCCCCTTGGCCGTCATCACATCACATGGCCCAGTCACCATCTGTCCAAAAGTAAGATCCTTATTTCATCCTGCGCCACACTAAATGACCTTGGACTAACAAAAGAATTTTATTTTGTCTACTTAGAGCTACTTAATTGAAATCACCCCTTTCCACTCTCCCAAGCTATGTGGCAGCATACAATATGGCTTCCAAAGCTGACAGGTTCTCTGCCCAGTTGCTGGGTGGGCGTGGCCTAGTCGGCCTCCTGCACCATGATGAGGAGGGGGAGGCATTTTTGGCCTGCCAAGGCTCCGGAGGCTTTCCTTGACCTTCCAGGAGGGTGAAAATGGCCTCCCTGGGCTCTGGAGGCTCTCTGGAGGCCAGAAATGGGTCCATTTTTTGCCCTCCTCGAGCCTCTGCGCACGCCCTGCGTTTACCTGCATCCAAAACGGGTTGCGTGGGGGCTCCTGGGAGGGGATGGGTGAGGTGGGTGGGGCTGGGCGGGGCCAGCCAGGGATTTGGGGGTTCTCCAAACTACACAGAATCTTAGCTAGGGGCTCTCTCGAACCCCTGCGAACCCCCAGCAGCCCAGCCCTGGATAGAGACTGTCTTGTGCTGAATGTTTTCACCACAATCCAAACTTAATTACTGTTATATGCAAATAAAAATAGGTGATTGTTCACTTCTGTGTGAATATAGTCGACTCAGATGGCAGCCCTGCAAGGCAGACTAGATTAAGAACCAGATGCTGCGTCAGGCCAAGAACTCCCTTTATCAGATTGGTTCTAGCAAGGGTGTCAAGCCCAATTTTATTGAGGGCCACATCAGGGTTGTGTTTGACCTTGGGGGACCGGGGTGGACATGGCCAGCTTGATGTCACTTGTCTTGGGGGCACCTGTAGTGTCTCAAGTGCTTTGCCAGTGAAAACAGGCTCTCGAGCTCCGTTTTTGGCTGTGATGGCCTTCTGCAAAACTCTGCCAGCGAAAACAGAGTTTGGGAGGGCCTGAAGCCCACGATCACTGAACTGGTTATTATACTGGTGGAATCCCACCCCTTGATTGACCCTCTTATTCATGTCCTTTTCTTGACATTTCATCCTGCTCCCTGAAATGTTACTAGGTGCAACCATAGAAGCACATAAATACTAGAATATAATCTTAAATCTGCAAGTAACTATTTTTAAAAGCAATAACGCACACTCCCAAAGGCAACCAGTTCAAAATTATGAGCAACAAAAAACACTGTGCAGTCAACTGAGAACCATGAAAATGCATGCATCAAGTGCAGCTCATTATCTTTCATAGCTAAGAAATATATATATACACGCACACAAAATGCACACAGTACACACAGACACAAACAATTTCCTTGTCCGTCTGAGGAATAACCTTCAGGAACTCCAAAAATTAATGCAGTTTTCAAAAGGTGTCTCCCTCAAAGAGATTCTAATGGGAACAATCTTATTTCACTTGAACTAGAGACACCAAATTGAATCTAAAAATAATATTATTGCTTCAAGAAAAGGACTCAATTTGGTAAAACACTAATGTATTACTTAAATCATTTTGCTATATGGTTAACTGAGGCTGAGAATGATAAGTGATCCTGAGTAAGGGGCTTTTTGATAACCCACTATAATTTTTTTGCTATCTCTGGAATAAAAAGTCAGAAAGGTTCTTGGTTCTAGTGCTTAGTTCAGGCAGACATCTCCAATTGTCACCTAGTTGCTTGTTCAATAATTTGTGAGTTTACAAAGGGAAAGTTTCATGTGTACATAAATGAATAAGTGAACATTTCTTTTTTCTTTCTTTTTATTGGTTTTCTCTTTACATACAATATTTGCTTAATGAACAGTGTACTGTCTGGGTAAATCCATTTACACCTTAAATTCCTAATTTCTACCTCTGTTTTCCAACCATTGATTTAAAAAGTCCCAAGTTTGAAAGTATTCTGTGTCTTCTTTTTCTTTTATCTTCAGTCCATTACAATCAAGATAAATACCAAGTTAGACAAAGAAGCCTCCAGAAGTTTTGAATGCTCCAACACTGGACATTTTTAAGAAGAGATTGGACAGCCATTTGTCTGTAATGGTATAGGGTTTCCTGCCTGAGCAGGGGGCTGGACTAGAAGACCTCCAAGGTCCCTTCCAACTCTGTTTCTATTCCATTCCATTCTATTGAATGAATGAATGAATGAATGAATGAATGAATGAGTGAGTGAGTGAATGAATTCTTTATTGGCCAAGTGTGATTGGACACACAAGGAATTTGTCTTGGTGCAAATGCTCTCAGTATACATAAAAGAAAAGATACATTCATCAAGAATCGTAAGGTATAACACTTAATATAGTCATAGGGTACAATAAGCAATCAAATCATACTAGGAAACAGTCAATATAAATCGTTAGGATACAAGCGACAAGGTTACAGTCATACAGTCACAAGTGGGAAGGGATGGGTGGTAAGGAGTGATGAGAAGATTAATAGTGATAGTAATGCAGACTTAGTAAATAGTTGGATATTCAACAGAGAAGAGCAACAATGATGATGAAGCAGAGGACCCAGGGGAGCCTGTACCCAGTGCACATGTGCACAGAACTGCTAGAAGGCAAGATCAGCTGAAGCAAAGGCGCAATTCAGGAGTAAGGCTGGGAGGTGATTGCCCCTCCCATTAGGGATAAAGTCAGACCTCAATGACGAACACTTTGCAGGTAGCAAAGTAGTTCGATTAGTTCTGAGTCATCCTTGAAGCTCTGTGTACTCTGGTTGGTTTTTTCTGGTACTTTGGTTGGTTTCTGTTATACTTAATTGGATACTTCTGTTTTTGGCAACATTCCACAGCACTGAAAGGAGTGTGCTTATCTTGGGGAACTGTTTATAATTAGTTCTGACAAGGAATGAAAGTAATTCCCAGAGTTGCAATAAAATAGGTTTTGCTTTTAAAACAAGTTTGATATTAATTCCATTTGGCGAAGCCTGGGTCAGAACAACTTTCTTCATCTGGTGGCCCAGATGAGTGACTAGTAAGGGAGAGAGTGGCAGGTTGGCATTGAGGACTGTGCAATAAAATATTTGAGTTTGACTTAATCAATCCTTTTAAGAGTGGCAAAGATATTCTTATATTTTATACTTCACTTACAAAAGCATTACATCTAACCAACAAAATGCTCTCTTCTGTGGATGAGACAAGATATTAGTAGAAGAGTTGGCAGGAACAAAAGATCTTCCATGTGGCCCATTTTTACAGTAGTGGGGAGATAAAACTTTTGATCTTTTTGTGGGTCAGCATCCAAAACACTCTGTTTAATTTCTGGGATCACTTTCATATATTGTTGCTGGAACAAGAAAAGTTAGAAGGCCACCATCTTGTAAAGCTGAACTAAAAGGCGCAATTCAGGAGTAAGGCTGGGAGGTGATTGCCCCTCCCATTAGGGATAAAAAGTCAGACCTCAATGACGAACACTTTGCAGGTAGCAAAGTAGTTCGATTGAGTTCTGAGTCATCCTTGAAGCTCTGTGTACTCTGGTTGGTTTTTTCTGGTACTTTGGTTGGTTTCTTTTATACTTAATTGGATACTTCTGTTTTTGGCAACATTCCACAGCACTGAAAAGAAGTGTGCTTATCTTGGGGAACTGTTTATAATTAGTTCTGACAAGGAATGAAAGTAATTCCCAGAGTTGCAATAAAATAGATTTTGCTTTTAAAACAAGTTTGATATTAATTCCATTTGGCGAAGCCTGGGTCAGAACAACTTTCTTCATCTGGTGGCCCAGATGAGTGACTAGTAAGGGAGAGAGTGGCAGGTTGGCATTGAGGACTGTGCAATAAAATATTTGAGTTTGACTTAATCAATCCTTTTAAGAGTGGCAAAGATATTCTTATATTTTTATACTTCACTTACAAAAGCATTACATCTAACCAACAAAATGCTCTCTTCTGTGGATGAGACAAGATATTAGTAGAAGAGTTGGCAGGAACAAAAGATCTTCCATGTGGCCCATTTTTACAGTAGTGGGGAGATAAAACTTTTGATCTTTTTGTGGGTCAGCATCCAAAACACTCTGTTTAATTTCTGGGATCACTTTCTTATATTGTTGCTGGAACAAGAAAAAGTTAGAAAGGCCACCATCTTGTAAAGCTGAACTAATCCCTTTCTTTAGAGGTGGTAATTCAGCAGGTTCTGACCAGTTCTGGAGAACCAGTAGCGGATTTTTTTAAATAAAGTTTTATTTGGGTTTTCACAGTCTTAAACTTTACAAGTAAAACATCTTTCCGCCTTTTTCCCCCCATCTAAATTACTTGGTTCGGGTTAAAGGTGGCTTCTTCTTTGTCGCAATCTTCTTGTTCTGCAGGCATTTCTTGTTGTTTCTCATAATTCCAAATCTCCATTTCTAAAAACTGAAATATGAAGCCAAAAGAACCTCTCCCTTCTTGTGCATGTTCTTTGTGCTTTTTAAGTTCCATTTTCAGTTCTTCTAAAAGTGGAGCCATTTTAAACAGTTTTAAACAACCACCCGATTGATTTTAGTCATTCAAAACAATAACCAAGAATCCAGAAATCATCAAGTAATCCAGATAGTCCCAAGTTATATCTTCTTATTTCTTTTTCAACTTTCTCTTCCTGGGGTTTTTGTTGCGATATTTCAGTTAGAATGTATCTTTTGGAAGTCTTGTTGAGATTTTGCTATAAGTTCTTTTTAATTCCAGGCAGTCTCCTCCTTCCAGATCCTGCCCTTTTATTCTTCCTCTCTCCTTTCCTGTTTTCAAAAGCTTTTAATTATCCAGAAATTTTTATTATCCCTTTGACTTTTTATTTTCAGCATTAAATGCCTATTGATGCCAAAGTGGATTTTTTTCCCAATTTCTTACTTAAGTCTCTTAGCTGTCAGTATAGGAAAAGGAGAAAAAAAACCCAAATCTTTTCCCTTTTCTCTCTCCTTCGCAGCTTAAAAATCTTCTTAGGGAACAATGTTATTGTTTTTTAATAGTTTCAATTCCAGGGTACCTTATTTGTTGCTTTTGCTGTTTGACCTGGTCAACCAAAACTTTCTCCTCTTATCTTCCTCCTGCACATTCTTTTCCGGTCGAGTTCTTCTTTGTGGTGGCCATTTCTGACCACCGCTGCAACCGCCTTCGGGAAAGGGAGTAATGGCCAGCTGGGGAGGAGAGATGCGGCTCTCTTCAACCCTGCAGGCAGTCTCCCCCCTCTTCACCACTTCTACGGGGTGGCTTAGCCCCAAAGCCAGCTGGCTCAGGGCGCTCCAGCGGCGAGCATGGATCGAAGCCTCACAGAGTCGAGGTCTCGGTCTGTCGCTGAAGAAGCTCAACTGGTAGAGGATTTTTTGAGTAGTTCATAGAACCAGCAAATTCCACCTCTGACTGGCCCTGCCCCAATCTATTCTCTGCCTCCAAATTCCCAGCTGATCAGCTGGGTCTTCTTTTGTTGCCCTGCACAGGAGAACAGAGCTGGAAAGCAGGTTAGTGGGGTGGGGAGGGAATGGGGATTTTGCAGTATCCTTCTCCTGGAGTGGGGAGGGAATGGAGATTTTCCTTCCCCTGCCATGCCCAGCAAGCCACGCCCACCAAGCCATGCTATGACTACCAAGCCATGCCCACAGAACCAGTAGTAAAAAATTTTGAATCCCACCACTGCCTTTCTTGGTAGGAAAGGAAAAAAGAAACCTGCCAATAAGAATTATAAGGGCCAAGATCCCTCAAGTAATTTAGTTTTAGCCAATAGTTTAGCTCACATATTTTCATGAAAACCTTAACCATGAAAAGAAATATCTGGGTTTCAGGTACAAAAACAGAGAAACCCTAGACAAAGCAACATTCTTCTTACATGGTCCTGTAAAAATGAAAAGAGTTCCGACTACAATTTGACCAGCTACTCTACACAGATCCTTCTTCTATTCTGTGTTTCTTAATTATTTGGAAATAAACAGAGGCCATAAATCTCTGAAAGGTCATTTCTAACTCCCGAGTTCTGGTTTTACCGAGTGGCTCTTAACATTTTCCTGATAACTCTAAAAGTGAAAGCGCTTTGGTATAAATTACAGGATGTTGGAATGGGGATAATAGAGCATTCCTAAAATAGAAAGGAACTATTAATATTCATAAGTCTTGACATTTGCAAATAATCTCTGCACTAAGATGAATACAATCAGAGCAAACCCATGGTATTGGTCCTTTTATTCCTAAGTTATAAATGTATTCCTTTTTAAATCCTTTCTTATCTCTTCTTCTGGCTTGATGAGCAGTTCCTGTCAAGAGTTGACAAGTTATCCTCCCAATTGGTACACCTGTGACGTGCAAACTTTTTTTGAAACATTATGAAGATGTGATAGGCCCCAGGAAAGCTCTTATTTTTATTTCTCTGGGTCTCCAGAAGAAACAATGATTCAAGCACCTTTCAATAAAGAAGGATCTTCCCTGAAATGAAGAAAAATGTAGATTTTTCCACCCAAACAGGCAGTCCTACTGAGAAGAATTTTGTCTTGCATTTTTCCTTCTTCGGAATCCCCTGATTCTGGATTGGAATGTTCAGATTTTCCCATTCTTTTTTCCATTTTAGATGAAATTTGGGGATTCTAGTCTTACACTTTATCACCTTTGCCCACTGGGAAGACATTTTCATCACCCATTCTTACTTTTTCTATACTGTGATACCTTGGTACTCATTGTTAATTGGTTCCAGGAGGCACAATGAGTAGCAAACATGATGAATACCCTGCAAAAATTTTCCCATAAGGAATAATGTAGTGAGTCACAAGACAGCTAACACCAAGAAGTTCTAGCTTTTGTGTTGAATATAAAACAAACAATGAGTACCTAGACAAACTTTTTGCTTCAAAATTCATTGATTACCAAATTAATTCCTTCCTTCTTTCCTTCCTTCCTTCCTTCCTTCCTTCCTTCCTTCCTTCCTTCCTTCCTTCCTTCCTTCCTTCCTTCCTTCCTTCCTTCCTTCCTTCCTTCCTTCCTTCCTTCCTTCTGTCTAATCCTTCCTTTCAACCATCCATCCCCCCCATCTCTCCCAGGATTCAGTTTCGCAATATTCCTTTATATATTTGCTGCAAAGATAACGCAAAGATAAAGCAGTGGAAACTAGCTGATGCCTCCCTCAGCTCTTTAGGGAATGATAGAACTGCATGAATCAGAATTAGCCATATAGCTTTTCCTTTCCTTCAGAAATTAACAAGCGTATGAGCCAGCGAGCACATCCTCACTACAATATTCCCAGGAGCCCTGATTTGTGCAGACTGCTACAAACACTCCATTAAAGAACCCCATGGACAGAACCCAATTTTACAAGGAGGCAGAAAAATTAACAACTTGAGTCAATATGCTTTCTGGGATGGAAATCTGTTTTTGGATATTAAAACCTAAAATAACCCAGATGCCTGGCAGATCATGCATAAGATATAAGAAACATCCCACTGAGTTCAATTAGCATAACTATTGCTAGTTCTGCAGGTAGCTTGCCTTAGTTCCAAGGTGAAGCAACTTTACCATTAAAACAGAATAAAACCCAGTACCATTAGCTTAAGGCACCATGCAATGCCAGCCTATTTTTATTAGCAGTAAAATCCTTGCTCTTTTCTAATGTAAAAGTCTGAAAACCCTTGGAAACTTTCCAGGATTTGCTGTTTGTGACTTTCTACATGTCAAATTGTTCTACTAGCAAATAGGTCTCTGCTTGAAAACTATCTACTGTGCGTTTTTTAAAAAGTTCATGGTGATTAAGAACACTCACATTTAAAGGTTGATTGTAGCAATAGCACTTAGACTTATATACTGCTTCACGGTACTTTCCAGCCCTCTCTAACCAGTTTACAGAGTCAGCCTCTTGCCCCCAACAATCTGGGTCCTCATTTTACCCACCTTGGAAGGATGGAAGGCTGAGCCAACCTTGAGCCTGGTGAGATTATCAAAGAAAAGACATATGGCTGTCACACAGAAATCAGATGATCAGTTTCTCAAGTCAAGAAAGAAATGCCAAAGTTTTAAGCTTGACTTTGTCTTGAGAGTCTGAAACTGCAGAGGATTATGGGTAGTAAAGTTGTTTGTTCATGTGGGTTGGCCAAGCAAGAGACATGTGCCCATGTAAATAAAAATAGCATGGCTAAGCGCTGAAGGTGCACGGAATGCTGTTATCTTCCCACCAAAGGGGTCCCTATTTTTATACCTGAATTTTTAACATGCTTTCAAACTGCTAGGCTGGCAGAAGCTGGGACAAGTAACGGGAGCTCACTCCGTTACGTGGCGCTAGGGATTTGAACCGCTGAACAGCCAACCTTTTCTGATCAACAAGCTCAGCGTCTTAGCCACTGAGCCACCACGTCCCTATGAAATCATATTATTTCCCCCCAAACTATCAATTGTTTGCACTTGTTCTAAGATAACCACCTCTCAAAGTTCAGCTGGAGTCTCTGGCTCCAGAAAGGTTAAATGCTAGGACTATAAAGAAAAATTTTAGAGCACCCCAGGTTTTTTTTTTAATTAATCACCTATTTATATGGCAATAGTTGTTTTACTGTAGCTAAGCTTTTCACCTCCAATATAGTTTGGATGGACCTGAATGCATGTCTGAACTGGGGTCTACAAGACATGGCCAAAAAAATCAAGATGCCTCACCTTCACAAGCTTTGGTCACTCCATCATGGTTGCTATTTTGACTGTTTTGGCCACACCCACCAGACATCCCTGCATGGAACTAAAACATGGGGAAAGATTTCTTCTTTTGTATTGGTTGAAAAAGAAACATCAGCTTTTCCTTTGTGACTCCCTTCTCCAATATTTCACCCTTCACAGGACAAATGTTTGAAGCAACCTTCTTATATGAAGTTCATCTTCCCACAACTGAGGACTTCCCATAACCCAGTCAGAAGACCTGAGAAGGAGCTTAGCTTCCTCCATGGTTGAAGAGCTACAGATAGAATTATATTCTTACATTCAACGATTTACTCAAATTACCCAATTTTCTTGTCCTGTAGCTCACTTTGAACCATGTCAAACTCAATGGACTACATTTGCACAAAATAGTAGGCCAAAACATTGTTGGCTAGTTTATAGTTTAACCTATCAAGGAAATACAACCATGTCAGTTAGATTTGAAGCTGAAGTTCTACCATAAGATAACAATTCCCCTTTCATCTCAAGAAGTAAAATCAATTTTCACAACTTGTCACTTTCTCTTCAAATGCAACCAACTATTTTTCTCAACCCATATCGCATCTCTTATCACACCTTCACAAATACTTGATAATGGCTGTCTTAGCTATTTAGTATTAACCATTACACTTGTACAGATAAAAAAAAACTAATACAAACTACAAAAAAATAAAGGAATGTAAAGGAAAAAATAAGTGCAGGAAAGCAAAAACAGAACATCAAAGATAAAAAGAAGGAAGCAACGATAAGAATACAACA
Organism: Notechis scutatus; assembly: GCF_049901735.1. NCBI lineage: Eukaryota > Metazoa > Chordata > Lepidosauria > Squamata > Elapidae > Notechis > Notechis scutatus. Next base: position 13,258,029 of record NC_142019.1, read on the forward strand.
AGAAATATGAAGCAATAGCTTCCCTCTTCATTCTAAGAAGTCACTTTCTCTTCAAATGCAACCATCTCTTCAACCCATATGACATTTCTTATCACACCTTCACAATTACATGATGGCAGCTGTTGTAGCTACAGTGAAGCCATAAAGATGGATAGAGAAACTGAACTAACTAGAAGACAGCTGCTATACATCGAGAGGAGGCAGCTGGCTTGTTCTGAACTATGTGGTAGCGATATAGAACATATCTGGTAGGTGTTTTTCTCCAAGACTGCCAGGGTGGGTCAGGTGGGGTGGGTTTTATACCCTCTGTTGGACCCCACCTTAGTGTTTCCTGTTCCTATGTAAGAAATGTATCCCATTGGTTTCCAGATTCCCAGGGGTGGGGGTCTTAGCTAACTTTTTAGACTTTGTCTGGACCACATGCAGTGGTGGGATTCAATTTTTTTTACTATCGGTTCTGTGGGCGTGGCTTGGTGGGTGTGGCAGGGGAAGGTTACTGCAAAATCCCATTCCCTGCCCATACCACTAACCTGCTTTCCAGTTCATACCTGGGTATGTTCAATCTTGTGTGTGGGGGATTCAATTTTTTTTATTACAGGTTCTGTGGGTGTGGCTTGGTGGGCGTGGCTTGGTGGGCATGGCAGGGGAAAGATACTATAAAATCTACATTCCCTTCCCACCCCACTAACCTGCTTTCCAGCTCCGTTCTCCTGTGCAGGGCAACCCCAAAAGACCCAGCCGATCAGCTGGGACTCCGGAGGCAGAGAATAGATGGGGTTGGTGGAGCCAGTCAGAGGTGGGATTTGCCGGTTCTCCGAACCACTCAAAATTTCTGCTACCGGTTCTCCAGAACTGGACAGAACCTGCTGAATACCACCTCTGACCACATGGCTTCACCTGGGTGCTGACTGATGCAATCTTCCCAGGCCATGTGGTGAGATGGGCAGAGGCCTTTATTATGTAGAATACTCTGGCCTAGGCCTTAACCCATTAACAAAGGTGGAGGGGGGGGGCTGAGTTTCTGCCTCTCTGAGTTTCTACTTGTCTTTTTAGGGGAAATACTCTGCCTTTTTAGTATATCCTAAAATATTTCATTTTCCTAGGACAGGGGTGGGCTTTAACTTCCAACAAGAACAAAGCAGATCTGAAAAGAAAGATTGGGGTGACCTGATAATAGTATTCCAATACTTGAGCAGATCCTACAAAGATGAGGGGAGTCAAACTATTTTCCAAAGCACCAAAAGGCAAGACAAGAAACAGTGGTTGGAAACTAACCAAGGAGAGAAGCAACCTAGAACTAAGGAGTATTTAGTATTTATTTGATTTGTCAATCGCTTACAAGATATAGGTATAAGAATAAACATAGTTTTGAATACATGGGATAGATACTTATAAGAAAAATAAAAAGAAACAACAGGACAGGGACGGTGGGCACGATTGGTGTGCTTATGCATGCCCCAATGGAATAGCTTGCTTTCAGAAGTTGTGGGTGGATTCATTACTGGGGGCTTTAAAAAAGGGGGTTGGAGTAGAAGACCTCCAAGGTCCCTTCCAACTCTGTTATTCTGGGTCCCCTGCTCAAAATTGTCTTCAGACAACTCTGGTTCCCTCAGCTAAGAAACGGAAATGAGCACCGCCACCCAGAGTTGGAATCGACTGGGCAAGAGAAAACCTTTACCTTTAGTTATAGGATGGGTTGCATCAGAAGACCACATGTGGCACAAATAGTTGTGACATCAGTCAGCGGTGGATTCCAATGATTATGTTTGTGCCAAGCCTCTTTTCCTTTTAACAGCCAATAAATATGGAAGATGTTGAGATTCTAGAAAGAGTGCAGAAAACAGCAACAAAGATGATTAGGGGACTGGAAGCTAAAACATATGAAGAATGGTTGCAGGAGTTTGGTATGTTTAGTTTAAAGAAAAGGACTAGGGGAGACATGATAGCAGAGTTCCAATATCTCAGCAGTTGCCACAAAAAGGAGGGGGTCAAGCTATTCTCTAAAGCAGTGGTCCCCAACCTTTTTTGTACCAGGGACCGGTTTCAAGCAGAAACATTTTTTCAAGGACCGGGGGAGGAGGAGAGAATCCGACTTTGGTAGTTTGCTTGCAGACGTTTCATTACCTGACTCCAGCAAACCACCAAGTTCAGGGAGCGCCTTGGTCCTGCCTCCCTCAGCCCCATCCCTCAGGTGTCTCCCTCCCTCCCTCCCTCCTCAGGTGTCTGCCTCGTTCCTCTCTCAGTCACTCTATCGCTCCTACAGCAGCCCAGGAAGAAACTGCTTCAAAGAAGCCGGGGTGGGGGGTGGGGTGGCTTTCCTGTCGCCACAGCTTCCCGGCGCCCGTTTCACCCCACCCGCCCGCCCGCCCGCTCGCGGTTCAATCCACAGTGCTCCGTTCTACCTGCCTGCCTGCCTGCCTTCTTCGTTTCGGAGCAGCTTCGGCTGATAAAAAGAGGCGAATAGTTATTATTCTCAGCCGAAGCTGCTCCCAAACAACCAGACAGGCAGGCAGGCAGAACCGAGCACTGTGGATTGAACCGCGAGCGATGGCGGGCGGGTGGGGTGAACGGGCGCTTCGGGGAAGCTGCGGCGACAGGAAAAGCCCCCGGCTTCTTTGAAGCAGTTTCTTCTTGGGCTGGTGGAGGAGCGAGAAAGCGACTGAGAGAGCTGAGCCAGAGAGCAGGACAGGCTTTGGTTGCTTCCTCCCTCCCCTTCTTTCATTTGTGTCCTTGATCCCGATCCCAGCAGCATTCACCGAAGGCGAAGAAAGCCGCCATTTTTTAATTTTTTTCTTTGCGGCCCGGTAAAGAGTGCTCCGCTGACCCGGTACCGGTCCGCGGCCCGGTGGTTGGGGACCCTGCTCTAAAGCACCTGAGGGCAGGACAAGAGGCAATGGATGGAAACTAATCAAGGAGAGAAGCAACCTAGAACTAAGGAGAAATTTCCTGACAGCGAGAACAATTAACAAGTGGAACAACTTGCCTCCAATAGTTGTGAATGCTCCAACACTGGAAGTTTTTAAAGAAGAGACTGGACAATCATTTGTCTGAAATGGTGTAGGGTTTCCTGCCTGAGCAGGGGGTTGGACTAGAAGACCTCCAAGATCCCTTTCTATTCTATTCTATTCTATTCTATTCTATTCTATTCTATTCTATTCTATTCTATTCTATTCTATTCTATTCCATTCCATTCCATTCCATTCCATTCCATTCCATTCCATTCTATTCTATTCTATTCTATTCTATTCTATTCTATTCTATTCTATTCTATTCCATTCCACTCCATTCCATTCCATTCCATTCTCTCCCTCTCCCTAATCCTGTGAAGGAAACTTGTGGATTTTTAGAATTTGGCAGTCATAAGCAAGCCAACTGCAATTTCAGTTGGTCCTCCCATCGTGCAAGAGAATTTCGCTGAGAGGATTTTCACTCTGCCCTTTGTCATTGTGCATTAAAACCAGGCCACCCACTGACACCAGTTTCTCCGACTGCCCTTCGCAAGACATTGCAAGGGGTTATCAAAGGATTGCTGCTGGCTTTTCCCTTGAAGATGGTCAGCTCCTGACAGTGGACGCTAATGGATTTTATGATTGGAAATGAGGAATCGAGATGAAAACGGGCAGCACGTTGGAATTCATTTCACAGCTGTATCGCTGCACACACACACACACACACACACACACACACACACACCAGCAGAGCTGTGCTGGTTTTTTTCCCCAGGGAAAATTAGTCCCAAACTTTTCCAATAGGTTGGCATTCACCAAGTCTGCTTTGTCCGTTTTAGGGTGCCCAAGGGGGGTTGTCTGTGATTTGCATGGGCCTCTATCTGCTCCTTTAGATTTTGGCAACAAGGAAGGCTCACGAGTGTTTGCAAATTTCATGCATGCAGCCAGTCTCGGAAGCTACATTCGCCCTGCCTCATTTTGGAGGCGTGAAATCTTCCTGCAAGGATCAGATGCGCCACATTTCTCCCCAGGGATAAGCTGATCCTGTTTCTAGGAAAGGGCTGCTGGCTACTGCACACTTCCAGTCAGTTGCCCTTGATTCTGCCTCGCTTGAGAGAGGGGTTGGACTTAGTCCAGTTATGGTTTACTTAGATACTCTAGGCTGATTCCTCTTTTGACTCCACCCCCTGGTTCTGCCATGCCATCTCCTTCACACTCACTTTGCACTGAGGATGTTACCTACTTGGGTGATGAAATGTCTGCAAGAAAAAAAAAAACAAGCTCAGAGAGCATCAAATGTCAGTGTTCCAGCAAACCTCCATTCCAATCAGTAACTCCGAAACAGACGTCATCTCAAAAGTACCTTTATTAGAATAGCACCTGGCACATCTGTGGAGTCTCAAAACTAGAAGTTTCCCGGACTTCCCACAATGTCCCAAATTACAAACCATCCCCTTTTCCCTCATCATCACATCACATGAACCAATCCCAAAGTAAGTTCCTTTTTGTTCCTGCGCCACACTCTATAACCTTGAACTAACAAAAGAATTCTATTTTGTCTACTCAGAGCTACTCAATTAAAATCACCCCCTCCCACTTTCTCAAGCTATGTGGCAGCGTGGAATAAGGTTTCCAAAGCTGACACCAACGACATATCAAGCCTGAGCTACAAATATTATCTTTCATTGGCACTTCTGAAATCTTACAAAGAAAACTGCAAGAGCTTGTTCAGGTGGGATAGCTAAATAGCTAGCTGGATGGATTGATGGATGGATGGATAGGTAGGTAGAGAGATAGAGAGGTAGATGTAGATAGATATATAGATATTTGTTTTCTGAGGTTTTCGTGGGTATTTGTATGTGGACCTTTGGTTATTCGGGTTTTCTCCCGCATAAAATTGGAAGTATCTAGGCGACGTTTCGATGAAGTCTCATTCATCATCTTCAGGCTTGTGTCTTTGGCTTTGTGCTTCTCGGAGTGCTTTGAAGACACAAGCCTGAAGATGATGAATGAGACTTCATTGAAACGTCGCCTAGATACTTCCAATTTTACGTGGGAGAAAACCTGAATAACCAAAGATCCATATATAGATATATAGATAAATTAGATTAAATAGCCTTCCATCCTTCCGAGGTGGGTAAGATGAGGACCCAGATTGTTGGGGGCAATATGTTGATTCTGTAAACCACTTAGAGAGGGCTGTAAAAACACTATGAAGCCAGAGGTGGTATTCAGCAGGTTCTGACCAGTTCTGGAGAACCAGTAGCGGAAATTTTGAGTAGTTTGGAGAACCAGCAAATACCACTTCTGACTGGAAATTGTGCAGAATCCTTCCCCTGAAAAGCCCACCAAGCCACATCCACAGAACTGGTAGTAAAAAAATTTGAATCCCACAACTGTGTGAAGCGGTATATAAATCTAATGCTATTGCTAAATTAAATTAAACAAAGGAAAGGCCCAGTGTCTCAATCATGCATCTACATTCCTCTCTTTTTTCTCCACTTCTTTCCAGGTGTAACCATCCCACAGATGCGTGTGAAGACATTATGATACCAGCAGATTTCTTTTTAAAGTTTCCTAGCAATCATCAGTTTGGAATTTTCTTTTCTTTTCTATTTGTTTGACAGCACCTGCACCTTCCTTTTCACAGAGCCTTCTGGCACAAGCCCAAGATTTTTGGAGTATTGAGACTCTCTGGACCTTGAAATTAATCATGGCTATAAAAAAGACAAGAATGAAGAATGCCAGGGCAGATGGAGGCAGCATGGGAGGATGGAGAAATTTAAGTTTTATGCATCATCCAGACTCCAAAACACTCAAGGCCAGAGCTCAAAATCCCCTTATGTGAGACATGGTTCCTAGATAGGAGCACTCTTTTCGTCGAGAAGAAAATATTCATTTCTTCACTCACGCTTCCGCCACATTTGCATCCTTTCTCCAACAGTTTAGAATGGGCTGAGAATAGGTGGAAGCTCCTTAAACAGTGATCCAACTTGAAAATAAGGAGAAATTTCCTGACAAAGAGAACAATTAATCAATGGAATGGCTTGCCTTCAGAAGTTGTGGGTAGTCCATCACTGGAGGTTTTCAAGAAGAGATTTCACACAAGCTTTTGTGTGAAATGCTATAGGGATCCCTGCTGGAACTAGAAGACCTCCAAGATTGCTTCCAACCATATTATTCTATTTGTAAGAACATAGAAATAGTGGCCCAAAGACCCTCAATGGACTCCCATGACAGAGAGGACAGGTATCTTCAAGGGAATGAAACTTGTGTTCATAGTCTCAAGGCCCAAACCCTGCCTTTGCTTACCTGGCTCTATTATCAAGACACAAGTACGAAAGTCTGGGATTTGTGGCCTAATGTCACATATTGTGTCATTTAAACATCTTGGTTTGTGGCAGACCCAGGACTGTCCACAGAAGATCGACAAAGTCAAGATGTCAGATACTTCTGGCCGGTGCCTGAAGTTGAAAGCCTTCAGTCTCAAGTGCTAAACTCCAGCACCTCCCACAAGATGATGCTATCTCTGAAGGACCTTGGACAGACTCCATAAAGCTATATTAGGGTAGGAGTCAGAAGGTTTGTCGGCTTCGCGAGCGGCAGGGATTTGCGATGCGCGATCCCTGCCGCGCTAGCCGCTTTGATACCTCCGATCCATCGATCTGGAGGCTAGGGCTGCCATGAAGAGGCAGCCCAAGATAGGAGGGATCCGGACAGGGGGTTGGGGTCTTCGCAGACCCCTTCCCCACCCGGCTTAACCCTCTTTCTCAAGGCGGTGGAGCGGCGGTCTGTAATGGCCGCCACAAAGAAGCTGACAGCTGGACAAGATCGTGCTGGAGGAAGAAGGAGAAAGTGCTGAAGCGAAAGTTTCTTGGCTGAACTGGACTATAAGATACAAGTAATACAAGTAATATCCTAAAAATTCGGATTTTTTTGAAAGATACTTTGTTTCCAGAAGAGATTTACAAGCGGCGAGTGAAAGTGTTTTAAGAGAAAGTTTACTCTCCTTCCACATGGATTTAACAAATGGATATTGAAAATCCTGCTATTTTATAGAAGGTAAAAACTCAAAGCTTTTTGTTATAAGTGGGAAGGGAGAGGACAAAAAGAAAATTTTCATTAAGATTCTGCTGGAGGAGATGCCTGGAAGATTTTGAGATTGGAAGTTAATTGTAATAAGACTTTAAAATACAGATTGGGTTTTTTTTCCCCCTTGCCAACTGATATTACCCCAGGAAGAAAAAGTGTGAAGAACTTTGTGTTCTGTTTGGATTGTTTGAGGACTTTGGGATTTTGGGGAATTGTTTTAAGTTTTGAATTTTCTTGGTTGTTTTAAAAAGAAGAAGAGAAAAAAGAAGAAAAAAAGGTTTATAATGACTTTATTAATGAATATTATTTAATGAACTGAGAGAGGACTATGGTAGAATAAAAAAAGAAGGTAAAGACGGTGTGAGAGAAATTTTTTGCTTTTTAGAAATGGTGCTTGCTACTTATCAACAAACGCAGCAATTAATGGAGGATACAGAAGAAGAAGAAGAAGAAGAAGAAGAAGAAGAAGAAGAAGAAGAAGAAGAAGAAGAAGAAGAAGAAGAAGAAGAAGAAGAAGAAGAAGAAGAAGAAGAAGAAGAAGAAGAAGAAGAAGAAAGAAGAAGAAGCCATCTTTAATGAGTCTACAAAATTTACAAAGCTGATTAAGAAAGGAGGGAAAAAGAGAGGAAGGAAAAAGACATAAGATTTAAAAAAAAAACATCCAAGAAAGAGAAAAAAAAGATGCAAATTCAATATACTGCTAGAAAGCAAAAGAAAAGAGAAATGCAACAGAGGGGGAGCGAAGGGGGTGAAAAGACCAGATAGGATAAGATAGAAAGGAAGAAGGGGAAAAAAGCCAAAAAGGCATGAAATAAGGTGTGGAGAAGAAATCTTTTTTTATGGATAATGGGTAATGCACAACTTTGTTTTAAAATGTTTCTGCAAGGTACATGATAGTATTGTAGTATTTGTATGAGAATCAGAAAATTAGAATTTCATAAGGCTTAAGTAAAGATTAAAATATTAAAGGTTTAATAATGACAGATTTTAAGATTTAATAAAATATTAAAAGGAATGTCTAAAACATTTAGTTTAAGTATAGAGTTTAATTGACTATTGTGTGGATGTTTGTATGAACTTATTATTATGGTATTTGTTTTTGAAATAGATAATTGGAATGCTATGAGATTTAATGTTTAATTATATATTTAATTACTTTATGGATTTACTATTTTAGTAAGTAGAATGTACTAAGCAGAATTGGATAGGGAATTAGGTGTTGCCTTAAATGTTAATGTGGGGAGCGATAGAAAGGCATCATACTTCGATTGGTGATTTCAGGAGAAATATATTTTTTTAATATGAATGAGATAAATGGATAATTGAAAAGAATGGACAAAAGATATAAATATAATGATTTAAATTAAGATGAAATAAATAAAATAGAATTAAGAAGAGTGGAAAGCGGGGAGAAGTTATAATAAAGATATAGAAGGGTAATAAGATAGGTAATGGCATATAAGCTGAACATGAATTTAATTGAAGTCCATACAAAGAGAGGTAATCCGGGGCCAAGTTACTTTTTAAAAAGAAGTTTTATGTTTTTGTGTTTTGTGTGTGTATGTCTGATTGAGATTTAAAACCTTGGGAGAAAGCGAGAGGAATATTTGTAAACAAGGCAGAGGGAAATATGAATATGATGAGTATAAAATGGATAAATATAGAAGAAATGTAATTGAATAAGAGTAAAGAGAAATAATGAGAAATTTGTTAAAAAAATATTTAAGTGGAAATGGGATATACTAGAATTGTATTGTATAAAACAATGTTTTATTTGCCTTGTAAAATTTATAATGGAAAGAGGTTCAATGTCTTTAATGTTTAATGATACTTTGTTTGTCTGTAAAATTAATAAAATTTGTTTAAAAAAAAAAAGCTATATTAGGATATATTAAGTAACGAACGGAAGAATGCCATGCTAAATGTTTCTTTTTCTTCCATAGATTTAAAGACTTCTTAATCAGGCTGATAGAAAACAAATTGAATTTGGAAAAAAAATCAACGATGAAGTCTATTTTAGTAAAAAACAACAATAACAACCAAGGTTAGACAAGAAGAAATATTTACTCTTAATTTTAATTATGAGATGGCTGAGTGCATGCAAGCTATTGTGTTGGGTCCTTTTCTTTCATTATGCAATTACCTCTCCAGAAATCACAGGCTGTTTTGTTGGAAGCTGCGTGACAGTTAAAAAAAAAACCCAGAGGGAAATAGTTGTGAAATAAATCTACTTGTGGTTGACTTATTAATTAGTTTTTGATGCTCTCGAGTCTGTAGATGTGTGTTTTCCCTGTTCAGAAGATGGCAAAGTAAATGGGAATCCAGCAATATTGAGTAAACAAGCCCACAGAACAAAAAGGCACTTACTCACCCAGCAGCCTAGCTGTGGAAGACAAAAGTAGGATTAAAAAACCCAAATCAAAGACATTGCTCTGAAAATGAGGCAAAGAGAGGTGGGGCGGAGTCTTTTCTTTTCTTTTTGCAGGGTAAATCTTTTGTTTTATTTTTTAAAATCAGGAAATAAATGAGAAGGTGGTTTTAACCCAGTGCGATAATGGCTGGATATTTTTTTTAAAATGTGCATGGTTTCTCCTACTGCTGATAAGGAAACCATGCAAATGCTCTGAATGACAGCGTTCCAGAAAACCTCCACTCCAACAAATAACTCCAGACAGACATCCTCTCCAAGATTTTTTTTTTATTAGAGTAGTAAACTGGATGTCTGGGAAATCCTGAATCTGAAAGTTCCGGATTTCCTTGCAATAAGTAAAAAAACTACAAATCCACCCCCTGCACCCATCATTGCATCACATGCCCCAATCACCATCCATCCCAACTTGAGACGTCCTCTCAACCAGGTGCAGAAATAACATGAACTTGACTTAGAAGAAGAATGCCATTATGTCTAACCACATACAGTCCTCCCCGCTCCCATTTTCCCAGGCTCAAGAATGTGGCAGTGTGGAAGCATCTGGTGCTAATATGGCTTCCAAATCTGACACTAGGATTCAATCGTGGTTGCTTACTTGCTCTTTTTGTTCTTCTCTTCCATTTCAGGTTCCTATTGTAGAAAGTTGATCGCGGGAATGAGACTCAGGATACCAGCATAGTAATCAATCGCCTTTACTTCATTCTAGGACTGAGCGCCGAAGAAACCGCAGCAGCCCTTTTACAGTCGGTCTGCTCGCGGCTGTGGCCAGTGATGGCTCTTCAATTTTCCCGCTGCCACGGACCGACCAATTGCAGGTAAGTATGTTAATACATAACAGCACCCACCCCTCTCCTAGAGGAATGAAATATTAAAAAAATGTTGTGGCCCACCAGCAGCTAGTGGAGCTGGCAGCAGAGTCGGAAAACGAGGAGGTTAGGGAGGAACATGGGCCAGTCCAGGAGGCTGAGGAAGGCTCAGACAAGGGCTCTGCGTCGGAGGCAGAGATGGGGCCAGGGCAGGCTGGCAGTCGTCAGCTGCCTTCGGGCTTGGACAGCAGTGAGGCGGGGGAGCTTTTGGAACTGGTTCCCAGCCTGTGCATGCACAGAGCTACCAAAAGAAAAGAACAATTGTGAACTAAGGGTCGATGTGGGAGTAAGGCCACAGGTGAACGCTGAATGCCCCCTCCCATAGGGATTAAAAGAGGAGCAAAAGGGGAGGGGGCTTTTGCAGGAAACAATTCGTTTGTTGCAGCAGTGTGAAAATCTGTCTGTGCATTTCAGAGACTCTGTGCTGAGTCCTTCCTTGTCAACACTGTGTTTGAAAATAGCAGCTCTTCAGGCTGGATAAGTTCTGTGCTCCTAATTAAAACCCTTGAAAGACTGTTTGCCAGGCCTTTGGCTGAATGTGAATGCAAGAAATTCACCTTCGTTTAATAAAAATCTATCTATCTATCTATCTATCTATCTATCTATCTATCTATCTATCTATCTATCTATCTATCCAACATCTATCTCTCTGTCTGTCTTTCTGTCTGTCTGTCTATCTATCTATCTATCTATCTATCTATCTATCTATCTATCTATCTATCTATCTATCTATCTATCTATCTCTATATCTCCTCCATGTGTTCAGCTACCCAGGACTTCAAACCCATATGGTCCTGTCCACCATTAAACCATCTTTCCAAGCAGCCTCTATGTTTCCAGTGTCTTTCTTCCCACTTGGAACTGAACCCAGATAGACATTTCTTCCAACACTGACTAATAGATATCGACAAATGGTGTTTCAGCCCTTCAGATTCCCCAAGTTTATTAATTAGCTTCCTAACAAGTTACACTACAGAGTAACAGACAAACTACCTCCCTCTTTGCCTGTGGTTTAAGCATCCTTAAGCCTCAAAGGAAGTTTTCCTTGCCTCAGGCATGCCTTTGAAATAACATATTTTATATTAATTATAGTTTCAGGCTCACTGCACTTGCCAAATGAGCCCAGATCTAATTAGAAACACAAAAAGATGCACTGTAGACCTTTCCAATGAGAAGCCCTAATCGTATCTTAAGTGTGATATAGAAGAGCAGATCAATATGAAAGGGAGAGATTATTTACAGTCAAGAGATGGGCTTCTTTTAAAACGAGTCCCCAGTGTAAGCTAACCCACTTGTTTTTGTGATGGTGACTTATAACACTCACAACTCAGGATGCAGCATGGAAATAAGCCATGTGTTTAAGAGCTCCAAAGGATGAATTAATGAGTGCAATATAAAAAGGTTCTGTCATAGTCCCCTCCCCTCCCTGCTTTGGCTAGCTAATGAAAACAAGACTCCATTTTCTCACCTAGAAATGAACTGGTTGTAAAACATTCCATATATATATATAAAAGTCAAAAACTAATTCAAAGCAACCTGCTTTTACTTAGACAGGGGTCTTTTCCCATCCTGAGTAGAAATGCTGCCAAAGACTGAAGCATTTTTTTAAAAAAAAAATGCAAATAAGGTACTCTTAGATCTATAGAAAGATGATTGCAGTGTCTTAAGAGCAACAGACTGACTTTGTTGGAAGAGATGCATAATGGCATTAGTGAAAATGAAAATGAAAGAATGCAGTGCAAAGAACACAGTGAGTGCAAAGAAGAGCAACCAAGATGATGAGGGAACTGGAAGATAAAACATACGAAGAATGGTTGCAGGAACTGGGTATGTCTAGTCTAATGATAAAAAAGGACTAGGAGTGACATGATAGCAGTGTTAGGCATCTCAGGGGTTGCCACAAACAAGAGGGAGTCAAGCTATTCTCCAAGGCCCCTGAAAGCAGGACAAGAAGAAATGGGTGGAAACTAATCAAGGAGAGAAGCAACCTAGAACTAAGGAGGAATTTCCTGATAGTGAGAACAGTTAACCAGTGGAACAGAAGTCGTGGGTGTTCTAACACTGGGAAGTCTTCCAGAAGAGATTGGACAAGCATTTGGCCAGGGTTTTCTGCTTAAGCAGAGGGCTGGACTAGGAGACATCCAAGTCCCTTCCAATCTGTCATTCTGTATTTTGTTACCTTTCAACCTGTTTTTTTTTCTCCCCAAAAAGATTTATTGTGCCTCTTTCAATTTCCTGATCTTCACATCACTGATATATGCACAATATCATAGAACATTGTACAATGTCTAAACATGTCCTTGCTATAATCAACTGGAGAATCTTTGATTATTATTTTTTTAATGGCGTGATCAAGATTTCTACAAACGCAGGTTAGTTTACTACATGCATACAGCCATGCCACCCAAGCATAAATTAAAATCATTCAGCTGGAAATGTTGATTCCCTCTATGGATTTAACAAAAATCCGGTCTCTGGAGCCAATGTTTGCACAGGTACTAAATCCCCAATATTTGCTATTTTCTGAAAAGACTGTGTTTTCTTTCTTAAACATCAAGGAAGGGAAGAATCTGCCGCCTTTTCATTATTATCCTGAACAGATTAATGTATGAATTTACACATCTTCCTTGACTTACAGCAATTCATTTAGTGGTTGTTCAAACTTACAACAGCACTGAAAAAAGTGACTTATGGCCTTTTTTCACAGTTGCAACCTTTGTAGCATCCCCATGATCATATGATCAACATTCAGATGCTTGGCAATTGGTTCATACTTATGACCATTGCTGTATCCCAAGGTTGTGTGATTCACCTTTTGTGACCTTCTGACAAGCAAAGTCAATGGGGAAGCCAGATTTACTTAACAAATGTGTCACTAACTTAATAACTGCAGTGATTCACTTAACACCTGGATCAAGAAAGGTCGTAAAATGGGGCAAAATTCACTTAACAAATGTCTCACTTAGCAACAGAACTTTGGGGCTCAATTATGTTGTAAGTATAGGACTACCTGTATTTCAGTTTTTAAAATCTGTACACCGAACCAAAAAAACATATGGAATTTGCATTTATCTCCACTTTATTGAAGGAAAAGACGGACTTTCACGGTGATGCATAATCCTCTAGGCTTTAATTTGGATTCCTGTTCTGATGAGAAACTTGATGGCCTTAGGAGACCCTTTCAACTCCAACATTTATGTTTCTGTTTTCACCCTCAATTCCCCTGTGATGACCCGGGATGTGGCACAAAGGCAACACAGTCAAATAATCAGTAGGAGTCCCTTTATTAGCTCCAACTTTGCCCCCGATGTCCTGGTTACCTTCTGGCTGGAGAAAAACTCTCCCTGGAACAGCCTTTGGCTGCAGAGAATCAAGTCCAAAACATGGTCAACAGAAACTGTAACTATAAGTCCAATCAAGGCAAGATGAGGTAATTAGTCTGGCAGGGCAGGAGCAAGAATTCCAGATGTGAAGACACGGCAATAACTCAACACAGTTGGGAAGATGCCAGGAACATAGATAACCCAAAGTCAACACAAGATAAACCCACATTGCTCCTTTCTCTGTTCCTCGCTGCATGCCCTAGGATGAAGAGGGGGTGGGTCTGGGTCTTCTTTCGAATTCCTTCTGCCTTGCTCTACCTCTCCCCAGCTCTGCCCAGCCAGACTTTGCCCTTCCCCAGTTTCCTCCATGGCCAACGGAGCCACACTCCCACTACCTATCAGCTCTTCATCTTCCTCCTTGGATTCAGACTCTGACAGGGGCATAACATCCCCTGTTGCAACTCGTTGCCTCCAAGCAGCTTCCTAGGATTGTCCTAATGACAAAATTTGCATATTAAAATATTCAAAAATAAATAAAACTCCTTTTAGTAAGACAGAACAGGATTCAAGTTTCAGCAACATCCTAACATAAACTAGCGGTATCCTTTGATTAAATTGCTTTCTTTGATATGTGTGTCAGCATACATTCATATTTTGTCAGACAGAAATTCAGCTGGAGTCGTATTAATGATGATAACAACTAGTAGGCTATTTTTAACAATCTCAATTATTAGGTAGAGTAAATGTAAAAAAAGAAAGAATGGTAGACATACCAGAAGGCATTAATTAGTGATATTCATATTCTATTTTATGCCTAACTGGTATTTCTAAACAATAAGATTTGGCTTTTTATTTCAAAGAAATGCAGTCAGAAATAGAGCTTTGCAGCAGCTTAAGCACTGAGGGAAAAAAATGAAAGAGGGGGATGGGGAGAGAGAGGGAAGGAGGGAGAGATGGAAAGGGAAAAAGAGAAAGAGAATTTGGAACAATTAACCAGAAGAACAGCTTGCCACCATAACTTGTGAGTGCTCCATCACCGGAGGCTTTTGACAAGAGATTGGACAGCCATTTGTCTGGAATGGTATAGGGTTTCCTGCTTGAGCAGGGGTTGGACTAGAAGACCTCTAACATCCCTGTTATTCTGATGTAGTTGTTAGACACTCAGAAACCATGACTTCTAGACAAAGACCAGCTAGATGACCTTGGACCAAGTCACTTCCTTTCAGCCCTAGGATGACCAACCTCTTCTGAAATCTTACCAAGAAAACTGTAGAAAATTATCCTGGCAATTGCCAGGCGTGATGACAATGACCAGGTCCTTTTCTGTATCCACTTCATCAAAAGAATATATTGAATATATTTTATATTGTCAGTTGTTAGAAATAAGAAGAAGGAAAAATGAAGCGAACCATAGTTGCTACCTTTGCCAAGTCAACATTACCAGGCATCTCTGCCTAGCTATTGTTTGTTTAATCTTGGCTGACTGCAACTATGCAGTAAGTAGCAGGATTCATGCATCATGCCAATTGGCACCGTTGCTAAACCGCAAGGATTTAAAATCTAGAACCTGTTCAGTTAAAACCAGGCAGAACATCAGATGCAACCAGAGGTGGTATTCAGCTGGTTCTGACCAGTTGTGGAGAATCAGTAGCGGAAAATTTTGAGTAGTTCAGAGAACCGGCAAATCCCACCTCTGACTGGCTCCACCAACCCCATCTATTCTCTGCCTCCCATTGAGTCCCAGCTGATTGGCTGGGTCTTCTTTTGTTGCCCTGCACAGGAGAACGGAGCTGGAAAGCAGGTTAGTGGGGTGGGGAGGGAATGGGGATTTTGCAGTATCCTTCCCTTGCCACGCCCACCAAGCCATGCCCACAGAACCGATAGTAAAAAATTTTGAATCCCACCACTGGATGCAACCTATATGGCAACCCAGCTATTCCCACCATCAAAAGATAGTTTGAGAACATAAATTGCCCCACTGGGATTTTTTTCAGTCGAGCCCCACCAAAGGGGGTGGAGGGTGGAACTGGAAACGTTTCCGTCTCTTGAAAAGGAACAAGCAGGTTGGAAGAAGAATTAAATTGATTTGGGAAGAGTGTTTACCATTTTTCTTGTCAGGAAACAGACAACCAATTAATGGGATTAAAGATTAATTAACATGAAAGTCAGCACTGTACCTACCAAGGAGTTGATTTAACACGGCACTATTTTATGTTCCATCCACCAGGCTGGAACAAGGGGAGGCAAGGAGGAGGGCATGAAGGGAGGGTGGGGGAGGAAGAGAGAGAGGGAGAGGGGGAAAGAGAGAGAGAGAGAAATGACAATTACTAAATGGTACATAAAAATGAAATAACTTTTGCTCTGACGCTTGTTCTTGCAAGCACACGATTAGAAATGTTTGCAAAGGGCTCATAATCTAAAGTGCTTGAAGCCGGCCAAGATCAGCCAATATATGACAGGGAACAGCATATCCCTTGTCTGCAGAGGAGGGCTCTACAAATTAACAACCACAACTATTGTGCAAAGGAAAATCTCCCTTTATAATGCCTTGGTAAGGCCACATTGGATAAATACTGCATCCGGTTTTGATTGCCACAATATTAAAAAAAAAAAAAAGATGTTGAGACTCTGAATGAGTGCAGAGAAGAGTAACAAAGATAATTAGGGAGATGGAGGCTAAAATGCATGAAAAAAGGTTACAGGGATTTCACCAGTCCTGGTGAAAAAAAGGACTAGGGCTGATAGCTGGCTTCCAATATTTGAGACGCTGCCACAGAAAAGAGGGTTGTTTTTTTAACCTGTTATCCAAAGCACCTGGAGGCAAGACCAGAAGCAATGGATGGAAGCTAATCAAGGAGAGAACCAACCTAGAACTAAGGAGAAATTTCTTGACAGTTAGAACAATTAACCAGTGAAACACTGGAAGTTTTTAAGAAGAGATTGGACAGCCATTTATCTGAAGTGGTGTAGGGTTTCTTACTTCAGCAGGGGTTGGACTAGAAGACCCCCAAGCCCCCTTCCAGCCTTGTTATTCTGTTATATTCTGTTGTATACCTAACCTTACTCTTTGCCTCTCTAGGCCGACTTCTTATTTACTTATTTATCGTGGGGCACATTCCTATGAAATGGCTTGACAATTTATCAAATGTATCCAAGCTTCCCTTTCAAAAAACCTGCCGAACAGTTGAAGCCACTCAACATCTGCCAGTGAGTATTGAGGACTGAGTTTCAAATATGTGATGATTTACGGCTAGAAATTGCGGGCGAGAATTAAAAAGAGGAAACAGCGAAGCAGATGGGAATGGAATGTCCTAGAAGAGGACCCCACCAGCTGGCTGGATGACACCATGGTTGACCCTCCACACTGTCATTGGTAGTTGTCGGATGGCTAGAATAAGTTAGGTAGATTGGGTCAGGGAAGCAGAGTTTTCAGTATACTGGTAAAAATCCTCCAAGATTTGCAATTAGCAACACATTGACTGAAAGTCAAGTGGGACTCAGTGGGGAACCTGACTTCTTTTTAATTTAAATAATGTTGTCCTTTCCCCCTGAATGCAAATTCTGATATATTTTTTTCTGAATTACAAGTATGGACCCTTTCAGTATCTCTAATATGTAATGGTATGAAATGCGCATAAATAAACCATAATTAAATGAAACAGTCTCTAAACATCCCTGCCAAATCCTCATTTTGCATGCTATTCATCACCCTTTTCATTTTGTTAGAACAACGGACGCAGTGGAGAGATTATAGCATGGATTGTCATTAAGTGGAGATGATGTGCTACTCTATCCGAGGTTCCAAACTCCTTTGCATGGACTCAAATCCCTCTTTCATTGCACAGCTGAGAAAAAAACACCGTTCCCTCCCATTCCATTTTTGAGGGATTTAATCTCACCCAAAGCTTTCGCAAGTTTGCTGCACGGAACGGATGTTGCTTTATAACTCTTAAATTGAGCCTTTGTGTTGCAGCCCAAGCAGTTAATAGGAAGATAATGAAGTTTGGAAATTTAATAAGTACAGGGCCTCGGTTGAAAGAATCATCTTTTTTCAGCGGCTAAAGAGTTGGGTTAAGAAAAGGTTGGGCCATTTATGGCTGCAGAAGAGAAGGAGAACTGTTTAAAGATGACTCTTACCAAGGCTCAATATAAACTGTTCGTAACATTTGAGCTGAATGTACACCTGAGTCTCTTCTTTATGTGAAGCACAATGCAGGTGGAAGTTCTCCCCAATCCATTTGTAGGTCAGAAAAAACGTCCAGCAAAAAGCATGAGAGAACTTTGGCTGATGGGTTGAGTAGGGTTTAAAAAGGTAAAGGATTCCCCTGCCAGTCTAGAGGGTGGTGCTCATCTCCGTTTCCCAGGTAAGGGAGTCAACGTTGTCTGAAGATGCTTTCATGGTCACGTGGCCAGCATGACTATACCTCAAAGCACACAGAACACCGTTACCTTCCCACCAAAGGTACCTATTTATCTGCTTGCATTTGCATGCTTTTAAACTGCTAGGTTGGCAGGAGCTGGAGCAAGAATGGGAGCTCGCCCCATCACACAGTGCTTGGATCTCAAACTGCCAACCTTTCAGTCAACAACCCAGCATCTTAACTGCTCGCCATGCTGTCTAATCCCTAAAGATTCTTGGTGACTCCAGGAAGAGGATTAAAAGTAATGCATCACTAGAGCAAAAAGCAATCATTGTTATAATTACCAATTATGAAAACTGATTACAGATCACCTTTGTTACAAAGGAAGAACTATAACACATACTTTTATTAGGGGGTCTCCCTCTTCACAGCAATTCTATACCCAAGACCAGAGGTCTCCAAACTTGGCAACTTTAAGACAAGACTTAAAGTTGCCAGGTTTGGGAACCCCTGCCCAAGACTCTTAAAAGAAGCAAAAGCTAATAACTTTCTGGAACGTCAATAGGGAAAGAGCTGTTTTAATCTGGGAGGAAGGGAGAATAATTGCTGGGCTTGGACATCTATATCTACCAGTGGAGGTAGGTAGTCCTCAACTTACAACCACAAAGTTGATGTTGTTCAGTGAGAAATTTGTAGAGTGACCCCATTTTACGACTTTTCTTCCCACATTTGTTAAGTGAACCACTGCCGTTGTTAAGATAGGAACATGGTTGTTAAGTGAATCTGGCTTCCCCATTGACTTTGCTTGTTGGATGGTCACAAAAGGGGATCACATGACCCCGGGACACGGCAACCATCATAAATGTGAGTCAGTCATCAAGTGTCCGAATGTAAATCACATGATTGTGCGGATTCTACAATGGTCAGAAGTGTGAAAAATGGTCGTAGGTCCCTTTTTTTCGGTGTGGCAGTAACTTCAAATGGTCACTACCATGTTTCTCCAGCAATACGGCCTCCACCATTAGGAAGGCCCAGCATGACTTCTAGGCATGAAGTGAAATTAAGCCCCACCCCAAAAATTTAGGCCTATTTAAACCATGCATTTCCCCGCCATTTCTCACATAGTTCGTTAGAACTACACGAGGTGAAGAGAAATGGGCGGGGGAAGGGCAGGGGGGTAGGGAGAAAACTTGCCTTTAGGAGTGCCCTGCAGGTAGCCCAGGCTAGAATACCCCGATAGCCGATAGAAGCTCCCTGAAGGCAGAGTCCCCAGCCGCATCAGGGCGTGGCGTGGCTGCCCGTGTCCCCTCGCCATTAGGCAATCTCTTTCGGGTGATGGAAGCTCCCCAAGTGCAGTCACCAGCCACTTCGATTGGCCGGTAGAAGCGCACACACACACACTCCCCTCGCCGCGAGGCCGCTTCTACTGGTCACCCACACCCGACCCACTTTCACAGAAATGTCTGATATACATGAGAAAGGTGAATTTCACGAAAAGGACTTCAAAAAAGTCATCAAAGATTCATCCCTAGATGTAGAGATTAGTATTTAACAATGAAAGATTAACAAAATAAAAATAAATGCAGAAATATTGAAATATGTAAGAATAAACAATGTAAGCAATACCACTATTGGACCGTATGTGATTCTGTATATATAAAAGCTAAATACCACTCACGCATCATCACAAAATCTCCAGAACTGTAAAGCCTACAAACTTGAAATTTGGCATGTATGTTCCTCTTGGCTTCTTGGTGCTCATTAAGAAAGGATTTTTTGAAATGACCACCAGAGCATTAGTATTTTGTATATTATTATTATTATTAGTATTAGTATTACTTTTAGTATTAGTATTAGTATTATCTGATGCTAAGGAGTTCTACTTCCCCTCCCCACTGAAAAGAAATATATTCAAAATGCAAAACACAAGCAGAGGGGAGGAATTTCCATTTCTGTTTTAGTTTCACAGCACCCAGCAGCTTTAGTACAAAACAGTTGAGTTAAGCCTTGCCCAGGCTCCTTGCTGTCTCCTTGCTCACACAGCAAATATTCTTCAGTTTCCAAACAGGCCTCAACTCTCTCACACACTGACAGGATGCCAGCCAGATGAATACTGATGGATGCTAGTAAGCAGAGGCACAATTTTTGCCTTATTTTCCTCCCCCAAAACTAAGCCCAACCACATAGTTTCATAGCGAAGCACGGGTATCAAACTACTATAGTATAAAATGCACAAAATGACAAATGTAATAGCGTATTATGGTATAAATAAGAAAATAATAGTTATAATCATGATGTATAACATTACGTAGTCAAAAGAGATTATACTCTATGATAGTTTCAATTAGGATTTATGCTATGATGTAAAAAAAAAAAAAGGACTTGATATAACCGGTACACAATGACATTGTAAAATTGGAACTTTGGTGATTATTAAGGAAAATGTAAAATAAAAATATTTTTTTTAAAAAAGATTCATCCCTAGAAAACTGTAGAAATATATACTGATGGAAAAGTGCCCAGTGACTTCATGTTCCGATTTGATCCATTATTTTTTTCATGTTTAGCCCTCTTTTCTGCATGAAACTGCATAGATTTGAACTAATTCCAGATGTAAAATTAGGCATTTTTCCTTACAAGTTCTTATTCAGTCTGGGAGCGGGGAGGATTTCCATTCAATGTTTTTCTTTTCTTTTTTTAGGGTGAACAGAAATTCCAGGAAAATAATAATAATGGTGCAATGTGATATTTATTTGCAGATATGCAAAATATAACAATAAAAATGCAATTTTTTTGTGATTGCTTTCTGAGAAAAAAAAGTTCCATTCAGTTGGGTTTTTATTTTTATTTGTTTAAAAATCTCTCACTTTCTGCTTGCCTCTCTCCTCCCCTTCTGTGGCCTAAGCAGATAAGAAAGAGACGCATAATAAACTGAGCGATAAACACAGACAAAATACCCCATTAAAAAAAATTAGCTCGTCATCTTTACACTACTTCCTTTGATTTGCAGGTTCATTTGAAGAAGGCTGAGCCAGTAAGTACAAAAGAAGTTAATTAATTCCCAATCTATCTGTGTGGTAGCAAAGATAAGGCACTCTTCTACTGAAAATATTCCAGGCTACTCAGTGCCAAATTTGTGCCACGTTAATGCAAAAACAAAATGTTTAGAGACTGTTTTAGGATGCCATATTCTTCTATTATTATTTTTGACTCTCCTGAATGCAGATTAAATTAGGAAGATATTTTTAATGGAGATATTTAGTACTACTGCATTTTTTTTTAAATTAAATGTACTCTTTTCCCCACAAGTTATCATCAAGGCTGAGAGCAGAATAATCCAGAGGATTAAAAAATATTAAGATGGTGGCTAAAACCATTGCAACAAATATAAAAACTTTAGTTACACAATCATGGCTGTCATATTGACAAGGTTTTTTTCATTTCTCCTTGCCAAGAGTCCTACCTGGGAGTTTGGTGAATTTGGCAGGAATTGACCATTAACCAAGCCATCATTGTGGTCCAATATTTCTTGATCTCTGAACAGGGAACTTCATGATCCCAAGATAAAGTTCCTGATCCAAGGATCAACTTCAAGAAAGGTCGTAAAACGGAACAAAACTCATTTAACAAATGTCTCACTTAGCAACAGAAATGTTAGGCCCAAATGTGGTTGTAAGTATCTGGCTTCTCATGACAGGCAAATCCTGATTATCCTCTTTTAATGACCCCATGATCCCTTGCGAGGTGGAGTCTGGGCAACTGAATGGAGCCGAGTGTTTACTGGCCGGATGCCCTTCCTGTCACCAATGTGGAGTTATATTCAGCAGATACATTCTCAGTGTGCCCAGAGAGAGAAATATCTGCCTCTACCTAGGATCGAACTCACAGCCTCCTGATTGTGAGGCGAGAGCTCCACCTCTAGGTCACCGCACCGCTCACAGGCAAATCCTGATCCCTAAAACAAAATCATTTTTTGACTTCACTTGCATTGCCCAAATAAATAAGCCACATTATGGGTTATGGAAAGGACCTGGTTCACATATCGTACCAAGAAAAGAGTTCATTTCCCATAAAATGCCAAATCACAAATTACCTAAACCTAGATTAACCTTATCTCATGTATTGTATGAATTCAACCGGTGCTATTTAAGACAGTCTACTTTGGTGGGACACCTGAAACATAAACCTCTTTATGTTTTATAGGAAAACTGCCATGATGGCTCACTAAGATCATCCTGAAGCAAAGTTGGCTTCTTCAAAAAGAAAAGAGTACTACCCTTTTTAAAGGAAAATGAAACTTACTTACATTTGAAGGAATATTACTGAAGATCCATGTAGATGCAATGATCAAATAATTAAGTGTGCACTCAGCTGGACTTTCCTGGGGATCTAACCAGAGGTGATATATTCAGCAGGTTCTGACCAGTTCTGGAGAACCAGTAGTGGAAATTTTGAGTAGTTTGGAGAACCGGCAAATCCCACCTCTGACTGGCCTTGCTCCCATCTCTTCTCTGCCTCCCATTGAGTCCCAGCTGATCTGCTGGGTCTCCTTTGGTTGTCCTGCACAGGAGAACGATGCTGGAAAGCAGGTTAGTGGGGTGGGGAGAGAATGGGGGATTTTGCAGTATCCTTCTCCTACCTTGCCCACCAAGCCACGCCCACCAAGCCAAGCCACATCCACAGAACCGAAAGTAAAAAATTTTTGAATCCCACCACTTGATCTTACCCGTGATTTTTCAGCCTCCAAAACAAGTGATGTCTATAGCAAGAATGAAAAGCTTCCTGCACTCAAGCCTCATCCGAGGTGAGTTTAAAAGTGACCATGTCTGATGAGCTCCAAATAGGGAAAAAGTGGTTGTAGGCTGCCTTCTGGTGATCAGTTAATGACAGGCATAATGGGTCAACCCATCAATCTTTTTGGAATCAAAGTGGGGCTCTGTTCATTTCTCCCATCCTTGATCTCCTTGGCTAATAACTGCATCTCTTCAGTAGCATCATACCTTCATCCATGCGCCACATTTGCATCAGTGGTGGGATTCAAATTTTTTTTACTACTGGTTCTGTGGGCGTGGTTTGGTGAGCGTGGCATGGCATGGCTTGGTGGGAGTGGCAGGGGAAGGATATTGTAAAATCCCCATTCCCACTAACCTGCTTTCCAGCTTCGTTCTCCTGTGCAGGGCAACCAAAGGAGACCCAGCCAATCAGCTGGGACTTGGCAGGCAGAGAATAGATGGGGGCAGGGCCAGTCAGGGGTGGTATTTGCCAGTTCTGCGAACTACTCAAAATTTCCGCTACGGTCAGAACTGGCTGAATACGACCTCTGGTTTGCACCTTGCAGAGACAACCTGAGGCACAGACAATTACAAACTCCAAATGAAGATCCTCCCAGGTAACTCCTGACTAGGTTTGCACCTTGTCTAGCCTGCACCTTGTCACTGGAAAAGCAGTCACATGACTTTGTACACTTTTTCAAGCATTCTCATGTCTTCCTTTATAGAGAGAGACGAGTAATACCTGAAGGTCCATTGGATCAAGAGGCAGAGGTGCTGATCCAATCTTTCAGCCAATTCAAATCCATGGCTTTGGTCTAGAGGTTGCTCTGGATACCTTGGAGAATGCTCTTATCTCAGGCCTCCTATGGGGGAGATTCCAAACTGATGATACATTTGACCCCACCCTCAGGCTCAGTCTGGTCATCATCTCCCACAGCCAGCTAGAAAGTCGGAGATGTAACAATAAATTGTAACTCAGGGTTGAAATTAGAGGTCCTTGGTGCTCTCTGGCCTTGGTTGTTTTCTTGCAGCTGTTTCATGACCCAAACTAGCTAATATCATCAGTGCTGGAAGAGAATGGGGTGTGCAGAGAGGAGGAGGAGGACAATGGGCTCCCTGGTGCTCTCTGGGCTTAGTTGTTTTCTTGTAGACATTTCATTACCCAAACCAGTGGTGGTATTCTACCTGTTCGGCCCGGTTCTGCCGAGCCAGTAGCGGTGATGAGTGGCAGAGACCAAGCCGGTTCTCTCTGCTGCTCTGCTGTTGGGCCCACCTGGGCTCCCATACTCACCTTTATCCTCTGCTTTTGAAGCGCATCTGCTTTGCATGGCACAGCAGAGTGCTGCGTGGCAGCTGCTGAAGTGACCGGGAGAGTGCAGGTTTGCAGGAGGTGTGTTGGAATGCCTCTGTGCCTGCGCAAAGTGTGCATTTGGCACACACAAAGTGCGTGCATGCGCGCAAAGTGCACCCACCAAACCACGCCCACCGAACCAGTGGTAAAACTTTTTGAATCCCACCACTGATCCAAACTAAGTAACATCATCAGTGCTAGTAAGTAGTGATGTTACCTAATTTGGATCATGAAACATCTGCAAGGAAACAACCAAGCCCAGAGAGCACCATGGACCTCCTCAGTTGCATGTATATCCATATGACGCCTTTGCTCTCAAAATGGAGAACCGAGAAGGCCCTGAAAACATATTTTTTTTCACCAACTTTGGGATACAAGGAGTAGCCTATAAATAATTGCTTAACATCGAGTGAGGTTTGTTCTCCTTCTTTCTATTCCCCTAGGTTTTATCTATTTATTTTATTTGCATAGTCTAGATCAGGGGTAGTCAACCTTTTTATACCTACTGCCCACTTTTGTATCTCTGTTAGTAGTAAAGTTTTCTCTAGCCGCCCACCGGTTCCACAGTAATGGTGATTCATAAAGTAGGGGACAAAACCCCTACCACCCACCATGAAAGCTGGAACGCCCACTAGTGGGCGGTAGGGACCAGGTTGACTACCACTGCTCTAGATGTTTATTCTATTCATTTTTAATTGTTTATAGAATTCCAAATCTGGTTGTGTTGTACACCAACCAGGGTCACCTGTCAGTGAGGTCGGCAGCTACTGCACATAAAATGCTAACTAAATAAATACAATTGCCATGCAAATCAGGAAATATTCACGTTGATTCAGCGAGGAGATTTATTGACCACTAGATGTACCATTTTCATCTCTGAAAGCTTCACAAAGCACACCAATATTAAAATGCGGAGAAAGCTACCTTTTCCAATTTAAAGCCATTGTCTCTTTGCAATCGACTTAAATCTTTTCAAAGCATGCTCTTTCAAAAGGAGCCTTTTAAAGAAAGATAACACTGAATATAATTCCGAATTTAATTCTGCTACCTTTCAAAAGGAAAAAAAAATTAGCTCTGATTAGAATATTAAAAGGGGAAGAAAAAGCTTGCAATGAAAAAGAAAGCATGGCCTGCTCTCATTAAAACTCAGAAGCTTTCAAGAAGAATTTGCTGCTATTGCTGCCAGTGGAATTACATTTTCAAGGAAAGAAGGGCGATCATCACCAATCTCTTAGCTCCCTCTGAGCTCCATTAGCTCCTTTGAAGCTAATTCTGAAAAAAATTATCTTTCTCTGTTGAAAGATGTTCCAGGGCTAATCGGGCTTCACAATAGCATTATGTTCTTGTTTGTGATCTTTACCCCCTTTTTCTATCTTTCATTTATGACCCCTTAAGAACAGGGTTACAATGTGGCTTCCAAAATGCACAGTTTAGCCCTCAACTAATCACTTCTCTTCTATGTTTTAGAAGTGGCCCATATTGAAGGCTATTTTGCATTTGGCAGATTAGCACAAACTGTTTGTGGCAAAGGATTCTCTTTTCCATCTTGAAATATTTCTGGGGGTATCAGTAAAAAAAAAAAAAAAAAAGGATTGGATGCCACTCTCGGTTGCGCAGAATGTGACAACTTGTCACAGCCAACTCGCTGTCGCCACCTCATCATGGCCACCTCTCCATGGCCAACTCGCCACGGGACAACTCATTGCTGACAATTTAACCAATCAATTTAACCATTCAAGTTCTACAGATGGCACCCCCCACTAGATTGGCAAAAATGTTTAATTTAAACCCAAATTGTTGGAAGTGCGGGAAAGAAAAAGGCACTTATTTTCATATCTGGTGGACATGCCCGGAAGTGAAGAAATATGGAATACAATCAAACAATGGCTAGAGGAAATTATAAATCAGAAAACTGAATTTAATCCAGAATTTTTTTATTAAGTATAATAACACAAAAATGTAGTAAAAAAGATAGATGCATTATATTACATATACTAACAGCTGCAAGGATTTCGTATGCGCAACTTTGGAAGGAGAAAAGGATATCATCAGAGGGCAGGATTATAAAGAAAATAATAGACTGTATAGAAATGGACAGGCTGATATTGAAATTAAAAGACAAAGAAGATTCAATATATTATAGAGCATGGGATGCCTGGTATGAGTGGTTTAGAAATAAAAATAAAATAAAATGGCAATTAGGAAAAGAATGAGGAAGTATGTAAATATTTATATATGTTACAGAAAAGATTGAAGTGTAAGATGAAATATATTGATTTGTAACAAGAGTAAGATGTAATGGTAATGGAATAAGTAATCATATATTGAAAAACATAAGGAAATGCAAAAGGTCTTGATGTTGATAACAATGCATATAGTTTTATTTTATGTTTTTAAACTTTGGAGAATTAATAAAATATTTAAAATAAAAAATAAAAAAATGTTTTAATTTTTGTCAATCACATTTCATTCTGTCCCTCCTTTTGCATCCTTTCTTTAATGATTCTATTCCACTATTTCTTTGATGTTAGTGTAACTCTCGTCCTGCAATGAATTGTCCCATTGTGAGTTGGCTATGGCAGGTTGTTCCAAATCAAGTTGGCTGCCGAGAGTTGGCCATGGTGAGTTGGGCACGGTGACTTGTCATAGGATGGTATGACCCAGAAGATGAACTTCCCCTATGTTTTGTCTGCAGCCAACAGCTTCTGTTATTCTTTTAACTTCTTACAATAAGTCACAAAAGGGATATGGAACAAACATCCTAAATCCAAACCGGAAATGAAACTGTGCAAGATGTAAAAGTTGCACACGGCATCAAAAAGCTGCTGAATGTGTGAAATGAGATTAAAAGAGTATCTAACAACAACAATAACAAAAATAGACATTGCATTTTCTGACCAGTTTGTTGATTTAATTCATTTGTAAGAAATTACAGGGTTATAACTTGGAGGAAGGTGAGATGGTGTGTGTGTGTCTATACATTGAGAGAGAGAAAGAGAGAGACTAGAGAGAGAGAAAGAGAGAGTACACACACACACACACACACATATATATAGATAGAGAGAGAGAGAAAGTAGAGAGAGAGAGAGAAAGTAGAGAGAGAGAGAGTAGAGAGAGAAGATAGATAGATAGATAGATAGATAGATAGATAGATAGATAGATAGATAGATAGATAGAGAGAGAGAGAGAGAGAAGAGAGGGAGAGAGGGAGCATTCTGATTTGATCTGATTTTTAGTCAGTCCCAAAAATCTCAGCATTTTACACAAACCAAAGCTACATTGGCATACCCATCAAGACATCTCTGTTAATTTCAAATTAAAAGAATGCCTTGGTGACAATTAACAATTTCATGGTGCTGCAGAAATCAATTCATTACAAGCTCACCAGCCGAGCTTTATTTTGAATAGTGTTTGGAGAAACCAGTAAGCTGAGGCCAAGCTGCCTATCCTGCGGGAAGACTCTCTTCCACGAGATGGGACTTATCTATAGATTATATATAAATATATTGATAGCAGATGTTTCTCCAAGAGAGCCATTTGTCTGCCTGATATTTTTTTTCTCCCCCTGTTGGAGAAGTTTCAGCCAGAACTGTCATAATGAAGCAATAAACCTGAAATAGTCCCATGAGACTGGCATTCAGAGGGATGGAGATGGAAGACTGGCATCTTTCGTTCTCTGCCGGACCCATCTGATGAGAATCATTCGCTATCTCAGCAGGCAGCTGTTCCCTCCTTTTGGGGACTTAGAGAGCATTATGGGACACCAGCTGGACTGCTTTGTTGACAGGAGGATTAAATGCATGTTTAAAGGGACTGGAACTGATTTGCTGTTCACGTTAGAAAAGTTCTCAGGTCTGGAGTGAGCCTGTTCCACAATTGGGTCTGAACTAGAACTACTCTCCCATTGTAGGCATCAAACAACCAAGGCCATTTTCTCAGGACCTCCAAGGCTAAGAGCTCCGGCAAAGGCTTTCTCAACAGCTGAAGCAACCATGTTGCCCAGAAAATAGCAGGGCTGCAAATTGGGCCTTGAATGCAAAAGAATTTGTCCAAAAGGGAACAGCACTTCTCATCAAATGAGAGCTGAAATGGGAGCTATAACTTCACTATTTTTCTTTCTGTAACTTAATGCCCTCCAGGTGACTTGAACGTTCCAATGTTCTCCAATCAACTAGGAAGCATGAGGGAAGACAATGCTGACACATCCATCCCAAATAAGCATATCTATGGTCCATTAAAGTATCTACCACTCTGCCTCTCATCAACCTTGGCTTCGGATGCAAAGGAATGTGATGGTGTAAGATCTAGGCTTCTACTCCTGCCAATTTTAAATGCAAAAGCAGCCAAGCTAATGGATATGGACACTTGGATTGGAAGAAGGATCCCAACGGAGGAGAAATCGAAACTTACCTGGCAGCCAGAAAATCCTTGATCCACCTGCTTCGATTATGTTTACTCTGAGCTAATGGCTGGACTTGAGGTCCTACAGGATACTCTCCGTAGAGTAGACACGGACAAAGACTTGATCTTCTGACTAAGGTTCTCCTGCCAGATCAGTGATGGGATTTTCAGATTTTCTCTTTTTCTGCCACGATGCTAGAGTTCAAGTCACAGCTCTTCTATTTCACATCTGTTTTGAATATTTCTTGCATGAAAACAGAGCACCAACCTCATCAATCTTGGCACACAGCAACCATGATACCTGTGTTCAGAATAGGTGAAAAGCAACAGACATTTCTGAAGAAGCAGCCAAAGCCACTTCTTTCCAAGTGATTTGTCAACAGCCACTAATTATGTACATTTGCATACTTTTGAATATGGCTTAAATTAAACTTCTTTGTTGACCTTCATCTCAGTTCTAGCAAAGTCATAGGTTCACAGGAAATCTCAGAATCTTCCATGATTCAAAGAAGGAAACAGAATAACAGAGTTGGAAGGGACCTTGGGGGTCTTCTAGTCCAGGAGTCGCCAACCTTTTGGACCTCAGGGACCACCAAACTCATAATTTTATATCTCGTGGACCACTAATATGAATTTTGACTGACGGTGGCTTCCTGACATTGGTGGGAAAGTCGGTCCCATATTCCAAAGCTGCAGCAGTATTCAACTTCCTTCCATTAGTCTTTGGTTATCCCGGAGCAGCTGCTCCTCCACCCGGGTGCACCGGCCTGCCATGGACTGGAAGAGCTGCTCCAGGATGACCAAAGGGCCAGTCCTGTGACTACTGCAGCTCTGGAATATGGGACCGACTTTCCCACCAACATCAGCAAGCCATACCGGGGTGGATTTCCCTCCCCCGCCATTGGTCTTACCTTCCGTTCCAGCTCACTGGCTCTACTCAAGGTAAGGTTTGCACTCAGCCAAAAGGTGAGGGCCAGCAGGTGGTAGGCCATGTGGGCGGTGCAGTCTTATGTTCCTGCACAGCCTGGATTAATTGCTTTGGGGGGGGAGTGCTTGCAAGTGTGGCCATTTCTCTGTGGACCACCAAAATTTTCCTACAGACCACCAGTGGTCCCCGGCCCACCGGTTGGCAACCACTGTTCTAGACCAACCCCCTGCTCAAGCAGGAGACCTTATATCATCCAGAGAATGGCTGTGTAATCTCTTCTTGAAAACCTCCTGTGATGGAACACCCACAACATCCAGAGGCAATTAGTTCCACTGATAAATTGTTCTCACTAACAGGAAATTTCTTCTTAGTTGTAAATTGTTTCTCTCTTTGTTCAGTTCCCATCCATTGCTTCTTGTCCCACCTTCAGGTACACTGGAGAATAGGTTGACCCCCTCGTCCTTGTGGCAGTCCCTTAGATATTGGAATAAAATGTACATTTTGGGTACTTTTGAAAACATCACCCTAACCCTAACCCACAAACAAGGGATGTAAGCAAAGGGGAGAAATCAGTTGTCAGCACACAGGCATTTTGATGCCACACAAAGCAATTACAGAATTTAAAAAGCAACTGGCATCCATCTGAAATGATGATTGGCAACTTCTACTTCTATCCCACCCAGACCATCCACGGTTTAAAGCGATTACATCATTATTATACATTGGATTTGCTAGTCGAACAAGAGAGAGAGAGAGCATTTGTCTTCTTCATCACCCAGCTCTGTAATGGATTATTCAACTTCCTAGCTCATCAGTCTTGGTCCATTTTATCCTCATTATCGGTTGGAAATGGGAAGCCATTTTTTATCGATGGGGCTGACAGATAGCAAGGTGGAAGTGGTACTCTCAAAATCTGGTGGCGCATCTCCCGGACGAAGAGATTTATTAACCACAGACTTGGATAATAGCTTTGCTTGTTCGCCGTTTAACTTTCGGACATTATCCAACGCAAATGCCATTGGTTCAAAAGTTATGCTCCTTGACTTCTCCTCCAAGGAAGAATGCTGCCGAATGAAAGGGCCCATTGGCAAAACGGGAGGCGTATGGCGTGTGGGTCTACATTTACAAATAGTAAGATTGAGAGCAGCAATAGATTTATCCTTTGTGGTTGGTGACACTAATTCAATTCTCTTCTGTACTTGTTTTTTCATTTCATATGTGTGAGTGTATTCTCTTTTTTTCCTTAAAATGTTTTCACTGAAAAAAGATCAACCTAAAAATAAGGAGAAATCTTCTGATTGTGAGAACAATCAACCCATAGAACGGAAGTTGCCTTCAGAAATTGTGGGAGTTTCATCACTGAAGGCCTTCAAGAAGAGACTGGACTGCCCTCTGTCAGAAATGGTGTAGGGTCTCCTGCTTGGGTGAGGGGTTGGACTAGATGACCTACAAGGTCCCTTCCAACTCTGTTAGCCTGTAATTTGTAAAATATCCATGTAATAAAAAAGAGTCAACAGCAACTTGGTGTCACTCAGTCCGTCTATTCATCCATCCAATCCTTCTATCAATCTCTCTTCATAAGAGTTAAACCTTTAGGATCTACATCTTTAGCTGGTTTCTTAATTGTGATTCCCCCAGAACTGGACAAATATTAGAGGTAGAATATGACTAGGGCAGAAAAGAGTATAATTGTTCTTTCCTGTGATTTGGAAATGATGTTTTTAGTAAGAAAGCCAAAGTTGTATTTGTCTCTCTCTCTCTCTCTTTTTTAACCATGTCGCACTGCTGATTCACATTCTGCTGAACTTATACTTCAGACCCTTAAACATGATTTAATATGCACGAATTCATACTGCAGCCTCTTCTGGGCGTGTAAAAAGCTGTCCTCTCTGGGGACTGTAATGAATACAATTGATCCCTTTATTATGATGGATTGGCAGATGGGACAGCAGTTCCCTCTGGAGAGAAGAGTTGTACACGTGTCTCCTTATTCATGCATCAGCCCAATTCCCACAATCCATTGCTTCACCAAGAGAAGAAGGAAAAAGGTGGAACGATGCAACTCTAGCCTCTTATCCATCCACATTCTTTTCAAATATGAATTATTCCCATATAAGAAAGAGTAGAAAATAGAAAATTATTCACTACTGCATGCTTTGAATGGCATGGGCAGAATCACCACTAATTTGCAGACCGAGAAATTAGATCAGCCTGTTTCCCTGTTATCAGTGGGGCCGCATCCAGGAAGAAACCAATTCTTTTCTTTATTTGTGTCAGAAGAAGTTTCAAATTATAGACATATAACTATAAATACTGAGCAAGTAAAATAAGAATAAAATAGGTCACAGCACATGTAAAAGATAGGTAAAATAAAAGGATTAAAACTAGATGACATTCACCTGCATTTTCTCTCGCCAGCTTGAAATCTTCTTCCATACATGTTGAAGGACATCATAGACACCGTAGCAGTGGTAGGATTCAAATTTTTTTACTACCGGTTTTGTGGGCGTGGCTTGGTGGGCATGGCAGGGGAAGGATACTATAAAATCTCCAGTCAGAGGTGGTGTTTCCCGGTTCTTCGAACTACTCAAAATTTCCACTACCGGTTCTCCAGAACTGGTCAGAACCTGCTGAATACCATCTCTGTGGTACCTACCTCTTACTCACCTTCCATAGTTCCAATAGTTCCACAGACATAGTTCTGTCTGTGGCAGGCTACTTGTTAGGAAGGGTGGAGGTTTTGAATAAGCTATTCTTTGAACTTACTCTTGACCTTGGAGGTTGATGGCATATAATAGGTGTATTTAGAAAACAATGAGAAGATGATGTTAAACAGTTTGGGGACTGCATATGGTACCAGTTGATGAGTCAATAAGAATACAGATACTACATTCATACCACAATCCCTAGAGTCAATTCATACCATGAACATAGGTTTAAGAAGAGTTCTGAGCCTAAATCAGGTTATGGCCTATCTATCCAAGTTTCTGCCTCATACAGTGGTCAGAAAAGTCCATTCAAGTAGTTCTAGTGGTCCATCTTCACTGTTCCTTCAACAGCTAGGATTCCTTCAACAGCTGTTCTTTAACAATTAGAACATTGCATGGAAAGTTGCACGCAGCCCTCAAGATATCTAGCCATAGCTAACTTTGCTCTACATACTTTATCTAGTTGATAAAGAAATTAAAGTCCCCAATCCAGCAAATCTTACATATGATCTTTAATACACAAGACTTTATGGCATTTAGAAATTCTCCAGCCAATGTGAGGTGAGAGAAATTGGCTGAATGACTTTGAGCACTTAGCATTATCACTTACACTTACTGTACATACTGCTTCACAGTGCTTTATAGCCCTCTCTAAGCGGTTTACAGAGTCAGCATCTTTCTCCCAACCATCTGGGTCTTCATTTTATCCACCTCGGAAGGATGGAAGGCTGAGTCAACCTTGAGCCAGTCAGGATCGAACTGCTGGCAGTCAACAGAAATAGCTTGCAATATTGCATTCTAACACTGTGCCATCACGACTCTTTTTTGAATTTCTCCATGGGAGGGAGAAATTTCTCCAAGAGCAGAGCATTAGTAAAAAAAAAAAAAAAAGCTTGATGGACAAAAATGGGACATTCTCTCTGAACTGGGACTGAGTAAAACCAGATGCAAAATGGTAGAAATAAGATTTCACAGTGAAAGACAGAATATTGACACAGAGTGGTTGTCAGAAATAAATAGAAGTATCTCAACCCCCATTTCTCCAAAAATTCTCCTCTCCTTTGAAAACCATTTATAAGCAAATTCTCTTTTCTTAAATTGTTGTATTTGTTGTTAAAATGTGTCATTTGTCTCCTCCATTTGCAGTCCTCTTAGTGGCTTCTCAACATGAGAACTGCTAGAGAAAATACTTGGGAATTTCTGAGAGTATATAACCTTGCCAAATCTATTCCAGCAAAGAATTGTGTTCTCATTTATCATCTCCTGTTTCTCAGTCTGAATGCCAACCAGTTTCTCATTCCTTCCACGTGAGTAGCTGAGCGCTGTATATTTTCTCAACCGTTTTCTTTGTATTCTCACCTAGAAGCATCTTCTGTCACTCTTCACTGGCCTTTCTTAAGGCTCAGCTAGGCAAGACTCCACCATCAACTGCTGCAGGGCTTAGCTAAGTCATGAATATACCGCATTCTTTTGTCCCTTCCAGCAGATCATGTGTCAATCAAAGTCTCCTGGCGTGACACCCGCATCAAGTGAAGCCCCACGGGATTGCTCATTAGTGAAATGTACTGTAAAGAGTTGTCATATTCCCCTTCCCATCCTTGTTTCAAATCTCCCATCATTCTTAGTCTATGGTTTTGTTTTTGAACACATTCCCTTATCTAATGCATGGGGTGGACTCAGCCCATGCAGAAACTGTTGTGAATGAATAAAAATTACTAAGCCTAAATGCAAAGCAGGTTTTGGAAGCCTGCACATTTGATTGGTCCTTAAACAACGAACAAGGATTGGTTCATAACAAGCCCCTGATTGGCCAAGCTTAGGACACTTCTTATTGGTTATTAGTTTGAACTTGATGCACTTAGTATTGGTTAATAGGGTAGCAGCCAACCCTATAAAAGGGGCTACTGCTGCCCATAGCCTTGCTCTGTTCTATTCTATTTACTGTTATTAAAGAGTTGAAGTCACTGGTCAGATGTCTGGTCTCCATTATTCTCCAAACATAACAGAAACAAAATATATTCTGTAGCTGCTTTCAATTTTCCTTTCCAAGAGGGAGAGGGTTTTTAAGGAATTCACCTGGATGGAATGGGGTGCCTTGCATTTACAGGTAGTCCTCGACTTACAGCCATTCGTTTAGTGACTGTTTGAAGATTTAGGATCAGGACACAAAGGGCAGGTGTACGTATGTGTTGACATTATGCATTTGCCTATCACCGTTGCAATTTTGGGCCCTACAAATAAGAAGGAGTTAGACAAGGCGGGATAGTTTCAGAGAGGGCAATGAAAATAGTCAGCATGCTGAAAAGTAAATCCTGTGTGGTGGGATTAAGGGAAATTAGGAATATTTAGGCCAGGGGTGGGATTCAAATTTCTTAACAACTGGTTCTATGGGTGTGTCTTGGTGACTGGCTGGGCATGGATTGTGTATAAATATAATAAATATTGATGTAAATATTGAATTTTTTTATTTTAAAAAGGACAACTTTCCCCCAAATCAGGCAAAGCAGGTAGGCAGATTGAGTTGCTCGCAGAATCACAGATCGACTCAGAGATCTACCTTTTTGAATCTGCTGCCTGAGTCTGCACTGAAAAATAGAAGCTTCAGTCCTAAGGAAGGTTCAGCTCTGCTTTTAGATTAACTATAGCAAGAAATCCAACGATTTCCTGCTTTCTAGCTACTCTAAATCTCCCGGCACAGCAGAACAGCTGATGCTCAGGGGGGAAAAAAGGAAAATTAGCAATTTACCAAACACAGGCAAATTTGATGGCACGCATGCCAGGTAAGGAGTGAGTGGGCAGGGAGGGGAGGGGTGGGACCAGCCAGTAGTGTAATTTGCCGATTCTCCGAACTGGGCAGAATCTATAGAACTGGTCTGACCAGGTAGAATCCCACCCCTGATCTAGGCTGAGAAGATATACCTCTTCATGTATGTGAAGAAGTTTTGCACAGATGGATACCATAACTTGTTCTCTGTCATTCCAGAGATTAAGTTACAGAAAAGCAGATTCTAAGCAGAACAATTGCAAAACTCTTCCCCAGCAAAAGCTGTGCAATAGTGGAACCAATGAGCAAGAAGAGGTCATGAATTGCCTTTCCTTGGATGTGTTTCAGCAGAGTTTGGACAGAAAATCTGCTGAGGATGCTTTCAAGTCTGCGGATTTTTGCACCTGAGGGCCTAACTGGATCCCTGTGTGCTCAGCTGCTTGTTGAGATCTTTGTCTGTTTAGCACATACATCTGAAACTGGTCTGGAGGCATGTTCCCCTGGATACAACTCAAGCTTTCTGAGTACATTCTTGGTAGGTGCGTTCATGCAGAATGCCTGAACGGGACTGAAGTTGAAATAAATCCACTTAAATCAAACTTTTTATTGGAAGAAGTAGCCTAGGCAGATACAGAAAGCAAAGTTTAAAAATGGCATCTTGCTCCAGAGCATAATAGTAACCCGTCTGCTAAAGCTAGAACTTAGTGATCCTGAGAGGTGTTCCTTGAGACACAGCAAAGAATTCATTACTTTGCACCTAATCGAAGGGACAACCCAAAGGCAAGAGTTTCTCTTCTTCTTCTTCTTCTTCTTCTTCTTCTTCTTCTTCTTCTTCTTCTTCTCTCTTCTTCTTCTTCTTCTTCTTCTTCTTCTTCTTCTTCTTCTTCTTCTTCTTCTTCTTCTTCTCTTCTCCTTCTCCTTCTCCTTCTCCTTCTCCTTCTCCCTCCTTCTCCTTCTCCTTCTCCTTCTCCTTCCTTCTCCTTCTCCTTCTTCTTCTTCTTCTTCTTCTTCTTCTTCTTCTTCTTCTTCTTCTTCTTCTTCTCCTTCTCCTCCTCCTCCTCCTCCTCCTCCTCCTCCTCCTTCCTCCTCCTCCTCCTCTCCTCCTCTTCTTCTTCCTCTTCCTCCTCCTCCTCCTCCTCCTCCTCCTCCTTTTCCTCTTCTTCCTCTTCCTTCTCCTCTTCCTCTCTTTCCTCTTCTTCTTCCTCTTCTTCTTCCTCTTCCTCCTCCTCCTCCTCCTTGTCACAGGCTGAAAGAAAGTGTGCATGGAGGGGACTAAACAAGAAAGGGGAAGAAAATAGTCTAAGAGCTTAAAGAGGACAAACAATTTCACTTTGGTAATTTCTCCCTCTCCTCACTGAAATCAGAGCAATGTTCTTTTCATCAATTTTGGTTGATTCCTGCTGGGACCAAAGAAGGACTAATTGCTTGGTTAATGCAGCCCAGCTAGCTGTAATGGTGCAAATGGCAGGGGGACAAGAGGCATGAGTTTAACATAAGCTGATTGCAGTTTTATTTAGAGGCAAGGCTGAATTGCAGGTGCCAAGAAACAACAGGAGGAGGAACGTGAAAAAAAAAGAGCTTAAAATATATACATAACAAAGGTGGCATTAATTTTATTTCTAGAGAAGCCTGCTAATTGTTTCTTGACTTAACTCTTCTTAAACCTCTGCAGAAAAAAATAGTTTCAAGAATTACATGGCAGTGGTGGCCTGTAGAGTTGTCAAGACTTTGGCTGATTTGCTAATGGATACCGAAGAATGTTCATGCTCGCTATAAGACTGAGAAAAGTGCCCTCAGAT
Source organism: Notechis scutatus (assembly GCF_049901735.1). Classification (NCBI taxonomy): domain Eukaryota; kingdom Metazoa; phylum Chordata; class Lepidosauria; order Squamata; family Elapidae; genus Notechis; species Notechis scutatus. The sequence goes on from NC_142019.1 coordinate 13,294,773, forward strand.
ACGTTTCATCCATGTTGGAGAACTACAATTTTAAGAGCTTCATGAAACTCAGAATTTACTGGTCCACCCAGCTAAGGTAGTCCAAGATCTCATCTCAGTAGCCCTGAAAATTCTTCTTTCTGTTGATCCTACATGGCAAGTCAGCTCTGGAAGAAACATTCCAGATTGTAGCTACATGCACCTTGTCCTCTTTACGTGACTCTGAGCCCAAAAAACTTCCTTCAGAGCTATCAGTTTGAGGCAGGGATTTCTTTAGGAAGAGACTCAAAGATTCTATGATTATAGTCCAAGACCAGAACATAAAAATTAAAGCATTTTTTTTTAAAAAAATACAAAATCTCATTAATTAGGTAAATGACTTATTTTTGTATTTGGGTCTCAACATGGTGAAACATTATGGTTTGGGTACATGATTTACCTATTGCAAAAGTGATTTCAGGATGCTTATCTTTTAAGGAAAACTCTCAATCCCCTTGGACTGAACAGCCAGGCAATTCCATCTATTGAATTAGTTGGGCGTGTAATTCCTTGTAAAATCTATAACTCAGGAAGACATGGTAAAAGGGGCTAAAAACAGTCAACATGGTAGCCACCAGCATGCCATCCAAGCCCACCCATGTTTTGGATATCTGTGTATGGCTTTGATTTGCATTGTGACTTTTTTGGACTGCCTTGCATACATCCTTGATTCAAGGGATAGACATTCTATATTTTCTGTAGGAAAAGAGCAGGCAGGACCTGGGGGAATGGAGTCAAGCAAGTAATCGGTCTAGAGTTATTTCGTTCCCAAAAATGGTGTCCGCCCAACCCCTCTTGAATTCTGCTTCATCTAGTACCAGTTTAGTGATGAACATTAGTTGACTAGATTCTTCTGAGTAGGCATGATCTGTGATGACCCGGGACATGGCACAAAGGCAACACAGTCAAATAAGCAATAAGAATCGCTTTATTATCTCCAAGTTTGCCCCCAATGTCCAGGTCACCTTTGGCTGGAGAAAAACTCTCCCAGGAACAGTCTTTAACTGTGGAAAATTCAGTCCAAAACAAGGTACATAAAACTGTAACTAACAATCCAAACAAACCAAGCTGCAGTAATTAGCTTGATAGAGCAGGAGAAGGAATTTCAGACTTGAAAGCACGGCAAAACTCACACAGTTGGGAAGATGCCAGGAACACAGATAAGCCATGACAACACAAGATAAAGTCACGTTTGCTCCCAATAGCCTGCCGCCCATGGCCTGCCTTTCTTTTAAACTCTCATTCCCAGGTGTGGCTAATGAAGGGAATCAGGGCCCTTTCCTCCCCCATAAGCCATGCAACCTGCGTTGCTCCCTCCTCCATTCCTCCTTGCATGCCCTAGGATGAAGAGTGGGTGGGCCTGGGTCTTACTCTGAATTCCCTCTTCCTTGCTTTACCTCCCTCCTGCTCTGCCCAGCCGGACTTTGCCCTTCCCCAGTTTCCTCCACAGCCAACAGAGCCACACTCCCACTCCCTGTCAGCTGTTCGGCTTCCCCCTCTGAGTCAGATTCCTACAGGGGCATGACACTATCAATATATCATCTTAACAGGAACTTAATGCTATTTTTGCACTGGACTTGTATATAAGACTAGCAAGAACCAGCTTGTTGCTAGAAACAAACTAGAACCAACTAGAAACATGGAAACATTGAGTCCAAGTCTTGCCTTAGGCACGAAGCCAGTAGGGTGACTTTGAGGCCAGCTATTCTCTTAGCCCTAAGGAGCAGGCAATAACAAACCACTTCTTAAACCTTGCCAAGAAAACCTCCAGGATTTGTCCAGGTGATTGCCAGGAAAGAAGACAGATCAGAAGGCACCAAGAAAAGAAGAAAAAGATTAGCAGGTAATGATTAATAGGTGCAGCAGAAAACAAAACCATCATACATTTTCTCATCATATGAGAGGGCTGTGATGATTGGCATAACAAAGACAAGTTTCCTTGTGATTAAACAAGCCACTTTGTCTAAGATTGTATTAAGCAACTTTATTTTATTTCTTATTTTCATAGCTACGTATATAGCTGTATCATTTTCTTTTGAAAACTGTGAACTGCCTTTAAAATGTCAGAATGAGGGAATGAATGCCAAAATATGTGTGAATTAAATAAAAGAATTTAAACAAATCAAATTGTTCTTATAAGGAAATGAAAGATAGGAGAGGCACATTTCTGTGCCCAGAAGCCTCTGCAGAAAATCACCTATATGACTATGTTTTGTTTTGTTTTATTTTGTTTTAATAATCTTTGTTGCTGTTTTGCTCTTCATATCAAAAGCAGCTGACAGATCCTTTGTCTTCTGTTTCACATCATCTTCACCTCTAGGAAAAAACCCAAAACCTCGTTCCTAGCAACAGCGACTTTATAAAAATATTTAGAAACACAAAGCTTTCCACGTGATCCAGAGGAAGAATGGAGGGATGGAGGTGTCATGGAGAAAAGATCAACAGTATAGCAGTTCTGTAAACAAATCAGGATAACTCAGAAATGAAAGATGTATGGTGACATCATCACTCAAAAGCTAGCATGACAGATCTTTTTTAGATTAACAGAGTTGGAAGAGACCTTGTAGGTCATCTAGTCCAACCCCCCACCCAAGCAGGACACCCTACACCATTTCTGACAAATGGCAGTCCAATCTCTTCTTGAAAGTCTCAAGTCATGAAGCTCCCACAACTTCCAAAGGCAACTTCTGTTCCATTGGTTGATTGTTCTCACTGTCAGAAAATTTCTCCTTATTTCCATGTTGAATCTTTCCTTGATCAGTTTCCATCCATTATTCCTTGTCTGGCCTACAGGTGCTTTAGAAAATAGCCTAACCCCCTCCTCTCTGTGGCAGCCCCTCAAATATTGGGACATTGCTATCATATCCCCCTAGTCCTTCTCTTTACTAGACTAGCCATGCCCAGTTCCTGCAACCATTCATTGTATGTTTTAGTCTCCAGTCCCCTGGTTGCTCTTCTCTGCACTTTTTCTAGAGTCACAACATTTTTTTTTTATTGTGTGGTGACCAAAACTGGATGCAGTACACTAGGTGTGGTCTTATTAAGGCTTTATAGAGTGATATAACTTGATCTTGATTGTATCCCGCTGTTAATGCAACTGGCTTTTTTGGCTGCCAATGCACACTGCTGGCTCATATTTAGCTGGTTGTCCACTAAGATTCCAAGATCCCTCTCATAGTAACTGCTATTAAGCCTTATTTCACCCAATCTATATGTGTGCTTTTTCTTGCCTAAGTGTAGGATTTTACTTTTCTCTACATTGAATTTCATGTTGTTAGACATGGCCCAGTGTTCTAGTCTGTCAAGATCCATTAGCTATTCCTGCCAGTTTAGTATCATCTGCAAATTTGGTAAGTTCCCCTTCTATTCCTTCATCTAAGTCATTTATGAAGATATTGAAGAGTACTGGGCCTAAGACAGAACTTTGTTGCACCCCACTGCTTCCTTCCTTCTTTGTAGACTTAGACCCATTAAGGACTACTTGTTGAGTATGGTTTGTCAGCCAGTTGAGAATCCATCTAGAGGTGATTCTATCTATTCCACCTTGATTCTGACATCTAATGCAAGTATCTAAGCTGCAGCATTAGCATGATGATGTTGTTATGCAGATGATGTTGTTATGCTATTCTTCCTCTCCTTGCAATCCTCTGCAGATGCCCATAAGTCCTTCCAGCAGTAAAAATAAGCTCAAAAATACTCCCCAAGAAAGAAAACATTCAATGTCTATGAAAAATAAAAAAACCAAGAGTTTCTTTTTTTCAAAGAAGACAATTTTGGAGAAACTGCAAGGCAGATTTCAATGCAATATTGAAGACTACTCTGTCTCTTTTCAACCCTCAAGATGTCTACCATCCTACTGCATAGCAAGACTTATCCTAATCTTCTCCAATCTGATCTTCCCCAAATATGTTGCTTGTCATGTGGGTTAATTTGCCGCTTATCACCTTTAAAGCCCTTCTTCGTTTGGGACCAAGTTACATCTTATACCATCTTAAACCATCCCACCTGGTGAAACAGGGATGTTGCAGATCCTATCAATTTAAGAATGTTGACATCTTACCCCACCATAGATGAAGTTGCCTCCACCCAGCAGCATCAAAATCTAGCTGTGCCAATTGGTATGGGGGTTCTAAGAGTGATATGAAACCCTGGGGTCAGTTGATGGTTTCAAGGCACTCTTTAATCTTTAATTTTAACTTTGTCCTTAATTCTGTGTGGTCCCTGATGCTCTGTGAGCTTGGTTATTTTCTTTCAGACGCTTCATTACCCAACTAGGTAACATCATCAGTGTTCAATAGCATCACCCAAGCTCAGAGAGCACCAAAACCTTACAGTTCAACCCCGAACTATAAAGTCTCTTCTAATGGTGCTTTTAATCCTGTTTTTAACTCTGTTTTATGCCTTTTTACATAAAAAACCTCTGCTTTATGTCTTTTTACAGTCTTTTTGCTGTATATTTTGTATTTGTAAACTGGGATAACTAACAGAGTCACTTGGGAAAGATGGGCCTAGAGATTTGATAAATAAATAAAATACATTTGTCTACTAAGCCCAAAGGTTCTGCTGGCTGGGAATTATAAATACAACAAAATACGTTTTAATACAACAAAATAAGAAAGCTAGCGGGTATTCTGCACTGAGAAATTGACTCTTTGGGCAGTATCTACTCATGTGCCTGAGTGTACATCTGTAGATGGCAAACGTCTAATGCAACATGTCTATGGAGATTCTCAGTCATCCAGGTCATGGTTGTCCCAAAGATGCCTTTTCAAAGGCAACTTGGCCTTTCTTTGTTTTTCCTTGAAGAGATTTCACTTCTCACCCAAGAAGCTTCTTCAGTTCAGACTGAATGGTGAAGAATAATATAGGGGACAAACCCACCAAGACAAGATTCAGCAGCCCATCCTCCTTTGAAAGACAAACGTCACTCTTTTGAAGACAGCAATGTCCACATTCTAGTCAGAGAGGGCTGCTGGTTTGAAAGAGGGATCAAAGAGGCCTTCTATGTCAACATTGAACAGCCCTCTCTCAACAGACATCATCTATCTCCTGTTTACAACACAGTCCTTTCAGCAGTTCCAAGAAGGTGCCCCACCCATTTGCACTATTCAGATGACCTTAAGGGCACAGATAAACCTCCAAGTAGCCTCAATGACTCTCAGAAACAGCACTAACGACCAGATGACCTCAAAGAATATAAATCCTTCCATCTTCCACCATTTAGTCAGAACTGAAGAAGCTTCTTGGATGAGAAGCGAAACGTCTTTAAAGAAAATCAAGGAAAGTTCAGTTGCCCTTGGGACTCTAATGCAACATTATACTGCTGATTAAGTCAGTATGAACAAGAAACTGGTTCAGTGGTGGGATTCAAATTTTTTTTACTACCGGTTCTGTGGGCATGGCTTGGTGGGCGTGACTTGGTGGGCGTAGCAGGGGAAGGATACTGCAAAAACCCTATTCCATCCACACTCCTGGGGGAAGGTTACTGCAAAATCCATTTCCCTCCCCAGCCCATTAACCTGCTTTCCAGCTCTTTTCTCCTGTGCAGGGCAACCAAAGAAGACCCAGCTGATCAGCTGGGACTCAATGGGAGGCAGAGAATAGATGGGGGTGGGGCAGTGGTGGGATTCAATTTTTTTTTACTACTGGTCCTGTGGGTGTGGCTTGGTGGGTGTGACTTGGTGGGCGTAGCAGGGGAAGGATACTGCAAAAACCCCATTCCATCCACACTCCTGGGGGAAGGTTACTGCAAAATCTCTATTCCCTCCCCACCCCACTCACCTGCTTTCCAGCTCCGTTCTCCTGTGCAGGGCAACGAAAGAAGACCCAGCTGATCAGCTGGGACTCAGGAGGCAGAAAATAGATGAGGTTGGTGGGGCCAGTCAGAGGTGGTATTTGCTGGTTCTCTGAACTACTCAAAATTTCCACTACCGGGTCTCCAGAACTGGTCAGAGCCTGCTGAATACCCACCTCTGATCTGGTTGTGGCATGTTCTGTTAGTAGACTCTGACATTCCTTTGGAATTAACAGACCGTTTCTGTAGCTGATTTCATTTCACAAAGGATGGTTGATCCCATAAAATGGAGGCCATAACATCTGTTCCATTAATGCTTTGTTAACGGTAACAGCAGGAAGGGGAGGAGAAAGGATGAATAAAATCATGCCCCGTGTCTTTCTCACTTCTAGATAAATTTGGCTCTCAGGGGCTGAGGAAATGAAAGTAAATAGGGAGCTATTTGAAACAAAAATGGGGGAGGATATGGATATTTAAATAACTGTTACATGAGATGCCTTTTTAAAATATAAATGTCAAATATGTTTTGGCAGCAAAGATTCAGAATTGCTGGTAAGGAAAAAAAAAAAAGACACATTGGGTTTCATGGTTTCCTGCAGGTTGCTAATGCTTGCATGGAACAAAATCCAATTTATCCTCACCCAGATTGCCTTCATCGTCTGCCCTTTAGAAACCATAGGTAAAGGTTCCCCTCACACATATGTGCTAATTGTTTCTGGCTCTAGGGGGCGGTGCTCATCTCCGTTACAAAGCCAAAGTGCCAGCGCTGTCCGAAGACGTCTCCGTTGTCATGTGACCGGTATGACTAAACGCTGAAGGTGCACAGAACACTGTTACCCTCCCACCAAAGGTGGTCCCTATTTTTCTATTTGCATTTTTACATGCTTTCGAACTGCTAGGTTGGCAGAAGCTGGGACAAGTAACAGGAGCTCACTCCACTATGCGGCACTAGGGATTTGAACCGCCGAACTGCTGACCTTTCTGATCAACAAGCTCAGCATCTTAGCCACTGAGCCACCGTGTCCCTTTTAGAAACTATACATATTTGCAAAAGACCAGGCATGTGAGAGTGGTGAAATTGAGTAGATGACTATGTGTCCACTGTGAAATATTCCATATCTTTCAGTTAAATATACATCAGAATCAAAACACCCTTCTCTACTTCTGCTTTCCTCTTTCCTTAAAGTTGATGGTTCTCTCAAAGCAGTCTGTCCTTACTTCCCAGTCTTATTTTCCTGTCCATGTTCCACCTTTCTTCACCATGCAAAGTTCTTGCCCTTCTACTGGGACCACCATCCAAAGGTCAAAACCAACTCTTGACCTTATTTCAGAAGTCCTCTGCCAGAGAATAATTCAGGCTGTGGGGTCCTTGGTGCTCTCTGAACTTGGTGGTTTTCTTGCAGATCTTTTCTTACCAAACTACGTAGCATCATCAGGGCGTCATCAAAAGGCAGGTTCTAGAAGAGCAATGTATCTCATTTCTTTGTGCAGTTTTATGCAGTTGTGCATAAATACCTTGAACCTTCAATGATGGCCATATGGACTTTACAGACACAAATGTTTGCTTAATTTATTATTTATTTATTTATTTTGTTTGTCAAGCATGTATGACAAAACAAATATAAATATGAACATAACATATAAACATATAAGTATAAATGGGTATAAGTATATACATGATAAATGAGTACAAATAAATGGGAACAGTAGGACAGGGACGGTAGACACGCTGGTGTGCTTATGCACGCCCCCTTACAGACCTCTTAGGGATGGAGTTAGGTCCATGGTAGACAGTTTAAGGTTAAAGTTTTGGGGGTTTGAGGATGTGACCACAGTAGTAATTTCCAGGCGTTGACCACTCTCTTGTTGAAGTCGTATTTTCTGCAATCGAATTTGGAGCGGTTTACTTTGAGTTTGTATCTATTTTTTGCCTGTGTGTTATTGTGATTGAAGCTGAAGTAGTCATTGATAGGTAGGACATTGTAGCAGATAATTTTGTATATTAAGTTTTGATTAGACTGTAGACGGTGTAGTTCTAGGTAGTTTAGGTGCAAAATTTCAAGCCTGGTGGCATAAGGTATTCTATTGCGAGCAGAGGAGTGGAGGAGTCTTTTCGTGAAATATCTCTGGACTCGCTCAATTTTATTAATTTCTGTTATACAGTGTGGATTCCAGGCAAATGAGCTGTATTTGAGAATTGGTCTGGCGAAGGTTTTGTATGCTCTGGTTTGCAGTACAGTGTTACCAGAGAAGAAGCTTTGCAAAATTAGGTTAACAACTCTTAATGCTTACTAGTCTGCTTAAGTCTCTTATGTGCCTGCAAAAGTTGGACATCTCTTTTCTGCTGGGCCTTTTTCCTGAGCTCTTGTCTCAGAGAGCAGAGGTGGAGGAGCAACATAAATTGATTGATCTTCTCTAGTCCCACCATCTTAACTTGCAGCGAATTGGCAGCTCTGTTCCAAAGCCACAGGGGAAGCAACTGGTACCACCATTTAAAAACACCTCCCAAATGGCAATGTTTGCTGTTACCAAACTGTCGGCACATAGCCTGACTGTTTACCTTTTCGATCTGGGAAAGTAAGGACAGCTGACCAGCCCTTGGCAGCAGTGTTTCAACTGAGCCAGCTTCCAAAAGAGTTTGCATAAAGTTTATTTTGAATGGTGGACTTCTTTCCTGTGGCTTCACCCTGTGTGAAACCCGTCATGGATCTGTGGTGAGATCCAAATGTGGGCAAAGTTATGGTTCAGACTCTTTCCATTTTACGGTATGCAAGACAGAAACAGCACATTTGCATCCAGATATTTTCCTTCTTCAGCTTGTGCTGGATTCCCTCCAGCAAGATAGAATAAATAATACCTATAACCAATACAAGGATGAAGGTTGGGGATGATTCAGAAATCCCAAGGAAGAGGTTCAGACGGAAGAGTTCCACTCCCAGCCTATATTTAAGAACAAGCTTATTCTTCGTGAATTTCTTAGATGAATGGCCTCCTTGACTTTGTCAATGGTGGAAGATAAATTGACTACAGAATAACAGAGTTGGAAGGGATTTTGGAGGTCTTCTAGTCCAGCCCCCTGCTCAAGCAGGAGACCCTATACCATTTCAAACAAGTGGTTGTCCAATCTCTTCTTAAAAACCTTCAGTGATGAAGCATCCTCAATTTCTGGAGACAAGCTATTCCACTGATTAATTATTCTAGCTTTCAGGAAATTTCTCCTTAGTTCTAGGTTGCTTCTTTCCTTGGTTAGTTTCCATCCACTGTTCCTTGTCTTGCCTTCTGGTACTTTGGAAACCAAGATGACCCCCCATTCTTCTTTGTGGCAGCCCCTCAAATATTGGAACACTTCTATCATATCAGTCCTAGTCGTTCTTTTCACTAGACTAGCCATACCCAATTTCTGCAACCATTCTTTGTATGTTTTAGCCTCCAGGCCCCTAATAATTTTGGTTGCTCTTCTCTGAGTATTCATAGTACCTATGAATGAAATATACTTTGCTTATAAATGATAATGGATCAGTGATCAGCGATAACCTTCAGGATGAGCCAAAACAATATTGCCAATGTGTCCTTTATCTTCCACAGGCTGGTTCAGACGTTAACCTCCTTGATTCACAGTTCAGGCATGTATGGACCCGTGGAACAGTTTGCCTCCAGAAGCTCTGAGTGCTAATTCACTGGAGGTTTTCAAGAAGAGGTTGAACCATCCAAAATTTGTCCAAAATTGTAAGGTCTCCTGCTTGAAGTAAGGGGCTGGACTAGGACACCTCCCAACCCTTTTATTCTGTGTTCTAGAATATGTTTCTGATTGTCAGTGTTGAGTGAACCCAACCAAATCAATCAAACGTTTATTGTCTATCAATCAAATGTTTATTGTCAATGCACAACATGTGTACAATGAAATTGAAATGCAATTTCGTAAAATGCAACTTAGTCAATCAATTAGGACTGAATGTACTGTGGAACTCCAGTGATTTAAATGAAGGGGAGAGCTTTGCAAAAACGGGGGGAAGAAACAAAGAAAAGAACTACATTCATAGATTGTAAAAGGAGCCCACAAATAATCAACCAACTTTCTGAAACTCTGTGGAAGACAATGAAGAGGTTGAGGGCAGACAGACAGAGTTTATATGGATGGAGAAAGCAAAGCTTATGAGATCAGACTAACAAAGGGAGTAGAATAATGTTCCTGCCTTGACACTTATTTCGGTACACTCCTTCCTTTGTGAAGCTCATAAACCCAGTATGGAATTTATAGCCAAATATGCTTAGGAAATGAAAATGTCATTTCTTGCAAATACCTTTATGGTATTGTTTGCATGAACTGCGACTGAGCCTGGAGGCACTCAGCCTTAGTCATTTTTTATACCCTGCCTGACTAGAAACTGGAAAACATAGAGGTGCCTAAACACTCATCTTTGAGCGGGATTCGCATTATGTAATCACAAAGAAATTTCTCCCATTTATCTCTGCCAATCCGCAGCATGGAGAAATGTACTGCTCTGCTCCGGTGTCAAGGTGAAAGGATAATAAAATTGCAAGTTTTCTGAGCTGCTGATAAAAGCAGGGCTGATTTTGAGAGTAAAGTCTATTTATCAGCCTGTGTGTAATACATCTGCAGTGAGTTCAATCCATCTCGGGATTAACTTCTGAGTAAATGTACAGGGGGCCTGTGGGAGTAACGATTGGGTGTTGATGCTCCTAGAAATATGGGGGACTGAGGTTATGAATCAGACATCAGGTTTGATGGTAGGCCATTTCTGTTTTCTTGAGGTATTTTCAATCACAGGAAGTCCTCGGTTTACAATTGGTCACTGAACAACCATTTGAAATTATGACAGACCTCCCTGGTGTGGGGGGAGGGATTTACTTCCAATCCAATTCTGAAGTTCCAAAAGCTGCTCCTTCCCCATAATCAGGTGCCCCCCCCCACATGTCAGGGGCTCAGCAACTAGCCCATAGTCATCTGACCACACTCTACAATGTTTTTGTCAAAAACCAGCATTTACTTCCAGTTTTTTGTCAAAACTAGCCCATAGCAAAGACTGGATCTGCCTAGCGACTTGCAAAAAAAAAGGGTGTAAAATTGGATCTGCAAAGCTGCAGGTTTTGGAGGTAAAGGTATTTGCAAAGCTGAGCTTATTCACATCATGCTTCTGAACCAAAATTAAAATGGACCTAGGTTAATACTTTAAAATGCTCGCTTTGAGAACTTCTGGAATGCTCTTCCCATCCTCACCCTTCACCTCTGATTCTCTTCGTCCTCCCAGGCAAAAGAGTGCAATCTTTTCTCCTAAATTCTGGGCCCTTCCTGCCCTCCTTTCCTTTAACAGAATAGTTAAAGAATAGGCACAAGAGGAAAAGTTAAAAGCGTTCATGCAGATGACTCTATTTCAAGAGCAATCAAGATGTTTAAAGTCCTGGAGTAGCGGTATCCAGGGCTGGGCTTCTGGGGGTTCACAGGGATTTGGGAGAACCCCTAATGTCAGCCTTCAAGATCTTCTACTACTGCTTTGCATCTTTTGGCTGCCATAAGTAAGGGGGGGGGGCAACGTCTGGGAAGAGAGCTGGAGGTGTTACATTCTTGTGTTGTGTAAATGAGGAGAGGGGGGAGTATGAATTCCTGCTTTAGGTTTCTATTTCTCGCTTAGCTTTCTTTTCTCTGCGCAGCTGCAAACCTTTATCAAACTATGCCAAGGTCAATGGACAGAGGCCTCATCACCACCTGAAGATGTCCACATGTTCATATTCACAACTTTTAATTGGAAGAATCATTTGAACTATGGGGGGTGGGAACATTTCCATCCCTTTGTATATGTGATCTACGCGCCTAATTTCTCAGATTCAGAATTCTAGTGATGCTACCGCTTCATTTTCAGTAAAAGACATCTTTCCTCTAATCTAAAGAGTCTAAGTTTTTCTTTCTTGAATTTTGAATGGAGCACCACCTGACACCTAGCTAAGATTCTGTGCAGTTCAGAGAACCACCAAATCCCACTCCTCACCGGCCCCACCCACCTCTCCCCTCCCAGGACTCCCCATATGGCCTGTTTTGGATGCAAGTAAGTGCAGGGCGCGTGTGGAGGCTCAGGGAGGGCGAAAAAAGGGCCTCCCAGAAGTTCGGGAAGGCCGGAAATGGGCCTGTTTCCAGCTTCCAGAGAGCCTCCGGAGCCCAAGAAGGGCAAAAATGACACACACACCCATCATGGTGCAGGAGGCCGACTAGGCCACACCCACAATGGCCACGCCCACCCAGCAATCGAGCATAGAACCTATTGCTTAAATGTTTGAAGCCCACCCCTGGCTGTATCTTTCAAAAAAATAAAAAAAAGGAAGCTTTCCCCTCACCCATGTGTGGATTAAAAAAAAGATCCCCACCTTCGCATAAAGCGAAAAAAGTCACCCTTTTTTTCAACCGTTGTAAAACTTGCATTACTCGAGGGAATCTTGGAACAGGAAAGGGCAGACATGTTTCCCTGGACAATGACAGCTCTATCACTCTGCTTTTGTTGTTCTGAAAAGCAATGGCCTTCAGCCATTCTGGGAAAACGCTGAACAAAGTGAGTTCAGTCCAACAAAGAGGAGCAATGGGATGTTTCCAAGGTAGAGAAAACCCATTCCTAGTGTGAGATTGGCCCATTAATCATGTCCAAGTCAAAGGACCTGCCAGCAGCATTGAGAAGGTTTTGTGTAAAGAGGGAAGGGGAGGCACGGGGAGGGAGGCAGCCAAATTAACCGAAAGATGTCTGGTCCCATTTGCCAACAGACCAAGTCACTTCGGATTTTCTTCATCCAGATTCCCAGACTCGCAACACTTGTGGTATTTTCACCCAAGAGGGCGTTGAACAATGGGGGGCTCATTTAGAAGATGATGTCTTGCCAACTCAACACATTTAAGTCTTTGGGAAGAGCGTAAAACATCACAAGGGGTTCTGAGTCTTTAAGCCATTGAGGAAAATCCTACAAATAATCTACTGTTGGTTCAGGTTCCCTTGGTCTGAATTTTAGGCAATGGGTTTGCATAGCTTTGCACTTAAGACAAACCTGTTACAGGGAATGAAAGGGAAGTTTACATTCTTTCTTCGTTAGCTAATAGATGGATGTGTCACATCATGGCATTGGAAATGCCTCTTAAAAGACAGCACGCACCATTTCTATTTTTAATAAGCAGTTTTACTGTCTCAGAATCCTGTCTGTTCACAGAAACTGAGCGGAGTGGAACCTCTTTAACATTTTGATGGAAGACGACTAAAAAATACCAAGGCTTGACTAGAAATTCAGAAACCTATTCCAGAAGAAGATGGCTTCTCTATGGGTTTATCCCAGAAGTCATAAAGAGTTGAACGAAGACTTGACTTACTAGAAATAATTGTAGCAAAATTGAAATATGATGGCTGTTTAATTGGAGTGAACTTCCAAGCTGTTGGAAATGATTTTGTCTGATTCTACTAATTATGATAGTGATGAATTGTGTCCTTTCCTTTGAGTCCAGCTAAACTGACATTAGACATTCTTTTCTTTACTACAGTAGTGATAGGGCAATGAGAAGCAGTTGGGTGTAATAGTTAAAGTCACCAGGCTAGAAATCAGGAGAATGTGAGTTCTAGTCCCACCCTAGGCATGAAACCATGAATGTCAGCTCTTTGAGGTGTTCCAGACAAGAAGCACCAAAACCCTGAGTGTTAAACACATTTAACATAGGAATATCTTGTGTGAATGTATTTCCCAGATTATTATGGCTGGTCTAAAAAACAAAACTTGTGAAAACTGAACTGTTAGCAATATTTATTCCCTATTATGTTCATAGCAAGCACAGGCTAGTTTATTTCTAATCAGACTGACTTGGAAAGTATCCAAGCTAGGAATGGATTCTTGTTTGCAAAAAGAAATAAACAAGTAGATCACCTCTCAAACAATTCAATTTTGGTATGTCAGCAGTGCACTCCTCAGTTTTGTTCTACGTCTCCACATAATCTCTAAGTATTGTCTTCTGATCCTCTTTGAGACAAAGGTCCAGGAGTCACATGTCGAAGCATTATGGGTGTAACTGAGAATTGGAGAAATCTGATCTTCTCCCCTCCTTCTCTTCTGGCTGTTCATTATAAACACTAGCATTTCCCTAGACATTTTAGGGCATACATGTTCTTTTTCCCCCAGGAGCTATCTCAGGTGTGCGTTTTGGGAGGGGAAGACACTCAGTTCCATAATGAACAAATGGAAGGGATACAGAGGATTGCAACCCTTAACAGGTGTAAGAAAAGGAAGAAAGAGATCTAAATTCTAACAGAATAACAGAGTTGGAAGGGACATTGGAGGTCTTCTTGTCCAAACCCCTCCTCAAGGAGGAAATCCTATACCATTTCAGACAAATGCTTGCCCAATCTCCTCTTAAAAACCACCAATGTTGGAGCATTCACAACTTCTGGAGGCAAGTTGTTCCACTGATTAATTGTTCTAACTGTCTCAAAAATTCCTCCTCAGTTCTAGGTTGCTTCTCTCCTTGATTAGTTTCCATCCGTTGCTTCTTGTCCTGCCTTCAGGTACTTTGGAGAATATCTTGACTCCCTCTTCTTTGTGGAAATTCCTTAGATATTGGAACATTGCTATTATGTCATCCCTAGTCCCTCTTTTCATTAAAATAGACATACTCAATTCCTCTTGTATGTTTCTTTTGCATATAGAGAACCATTGCTGTTTGATGTAAATAATATGTATTAAAGGGGAGGGCAAGTAGGAGCCAGGTTGATAAAACTTTTGGCTTGTAAGATGATAAGGAATACTGTTGGAATTCTTGGAATGATTGTTCCAATATATTTTGAGGATGCTGGGTTATTTTATCAGTCTGAGCAGCACAGTGGCCTAGTGATGATGACACTCATCTCCCACTAGGAAGGTTGAACATTCAATCCTAGGCAGTGATAGATGTTTCTCCATCAGGGAGCAAAGAGAAAATATCTGCCGTGAACAGCACAAAGGCATTCAGGAAAGGCATCAGGCCAGTAAATGCCCAGCTCCATTCAGTCATCCCCAACTTCACCTCAAATAAAGAGATTAAAGAGTCATAAAAAGAGGAAAAAAGACTATTTTATCCGTCATTGTTGCAGGATTTTTGAGATACTTATTCTTTCCTTTCCGTAGCTGGTTCACAACCTTCTCCTTCTTTGAGCAAATGTTTTTTCTTTATTTGTTGAGAAAATTATTATGGCCACCCAACTCACTGACAATGACTATCAGTGACTTACACAGTGACCAATGCAAGATTTTGCTCATTTCCAGTCTTTTGTAACCCTTCCTTCTCTTTATTGTTGTCTAAGTCATCCTGGTTGGGATCAGCACCCAGGGTCGCCTGTTCCTTTCTAAGTGTCTTTCCATCATTTGGTGTCTTCTCATATCGATCCCAGAAACTGTTACAGGTGAAGAAATCAACAGCTCGCTTATAATTTTCCAGCATGTCGGCATGCTTTTCTCAAGGAGCTCTTCTAAAAACATGGACTTTCCTTGTAAGCATTCAGCAATAGCTGAGCTTCTTTTCTCTCGCTGAGCACATCTGATCGATTAAGGGGCCCATCAGCAATGTCAACATTAAGAAATGTCAACATTAAGAAATTAAATTAAGAAAAGATGGAGGACAGAACCACAAACATAGAAACGGAAGAAGACAGAAGTGGAATGTGGGAACTGCTGCACTAACACCAATCATGAGGGCAACCACTTGAGTTTGTGCTGCTCCTAATTATTTAATTCAACTGGGCAATGTGGGACCAGCAGATGTTTTGCACTGCAATTCTCCAGCCCAAACCAGCATTCCAGTGGGAAATAATCCTCCTCCTCATCATGGCTTATCTCCAGAAATTGTGGGTGCTCCATTACTGGAGGTGTTAAGAAGAGATTGGACAGCCATTTGTCCAGAATGTTATAGGGCCTCCTGCCTGAGCAGGGAGTTGGACCAGAAGACCTCCAAGGTCCCTTCTAACTCTGTTATTCTGTATTCTTTTATCCTGGTCTTAGTCTTTATGGTATATTTCTTGAGGACAGGGATGAGATTTATCATAGCTATAAGAAATATATCAAACTGGGTGGCAAGCAATATAATTGGTGTGCATTGTTCCAAAGATAGATACAACAGTCTATTCAGTTCCAAGTTAACCTGCAGGGCTGAATTTGCTCTTCATCTTATGCCATAGAAAACCTAATTAAGATTAACCTCAGCCATATTTAGCTCACTGTGAGAATGCAACTGTTAGCTCCTTCCCTGACCAGGTTAAACATATGCATAGATGTCATGGTCAAACAGTAGCATCACGTATGACATGACATTGTTGTGCCAACATTGCAAACTGGTGTCGTTTGCATGATGATATCATGACTCACATAGTGTCATGCTACTCAACTCTATCCTGAGGTGTCTATCAGACCAACCTATTACTGCCAATCAGAAGTAGATTTATCCTTTCATTGCAGGTTCAGGATTTTGTGGAAATCTGGAAAACTGGTGTGAAAAATAGAAGACACCTGATTGGCAGCAAGAATCCTCCAGCATCTCTGGCCAAGCCCATCTTCTACCATCTTTAAAGATCAGGAGCTGAACTCAAGAGTTTGGATGTAGAAAGGAGACAGTTACAGTCTCTCCTTCAGAACTCTGGGCTGTACAGTTTTTCATAGAGCTCCTTTCTCTTGGGTCCAACATAAATTTATTTATTTAAATTTCTTCCTCCCACCCAGCTGGAGATGCAACTGAATAAAAATGCCATTGACTTGATTACCTGCTGTACTAAGACTATATTCCACCCTGGCATTTTCAATGGGTTAAAAGAAAAGAAGGAAAAAAAGAAAGAAAGAAAGAAAGAAAGAAAGAAAGAAAGAAAGAAAGAAAGAAAGAAAGAAAGAAAGAAAGAAAGAAAGAAAGAAAGAAAGAAAGAAAGAAAGAAAGAAACCTCTGCAGAAAAATGTCTAAGTTTTATGTTACTAACACCTTCTAATATACGGAGCCTTTGTACACATTCTTGCATAGTTTACACAGCTGTTAATATAAATTGCCTGAGGAACATTGATTTTAAAAATGCAAAAGACCCTGCTTTCATTCTTTGACATGGAAATTTCCTCAGCCCGGGCTTTAAGCACAAACTTCTTGCTTTCTGTGTGGCCCAGGCTGAGTCAGTTGACCATTTTGTGTTTTGACAAAATTCCCCAGCTGGTCTATCAACGGAGAAGATGATCCCTTGCTGGCTATCAGCTGTTGTGGCTGCATCAAGATTTTTCTCAGCAAATAGATGACACATATGCAAAATGAAGCAGGTATCTATGTTGGAAAACAGCCCTCTATTGAGATATCATTAGAACAAATGTGGGATTAATAATGCTAATGAAATGACAGAGGGTGGCAATTGCTCAGGGAGAAGACCTGCAGTTCACCAATACAGAGCTGTACCCCTTCTGATCTCTCTGGAGAACTCGGTTGGAATTAATAATCTTTTCATGTCTTCCATTATGAAATAGGTTAACTGAGTTGGCTAACAACAGTGTCAAGATTTGTCCATGTTAAATTTCATCCCTAAACCACCCATCAGATGCTTCAGAACCAAAAGAGATCATACAGTGATAGACAGGGGTGGGCTTCAAATTTTTTAGCAAGGGGCTCCCTGCCCTAATGACTGGCTGGCTGGGTGTGGCTGGGTGGGTGTGCCAGGGAGGTCATATGACTGGGTGGGTGTGGCCAGCTCGACATAACTTCTTTGTCCTTATTACCTAAAAAAAGATATATACCAAAAAGTTGTTTATTGTTTTGTGCATTTAATACTTAAATAAAAGACTGGATGAAACCAGGCTTAATAGCAGTGACTGTAAGAGGGATCTTGGAGTCTTAGTGGAGTGTCTGGTGAGTTACGTGATTCTTATTATTTGGGAATTAATCCCCTCAGAGGCTAGTGGCTATGTTATCTGATTTTCTCCATGGGTCTCCCTCGCAAGCACTGAGTGGATTGCTTATCTAGCTTGCAACACTTTTACAAGATGTAAAATGCTCTTGGCTGAATGCCCAGAAGTTCAATTAAGCCTATTAAGAGCTTTCCCTTGTTGCATGTCTTTCTGAGGTTATTGTGGGCTCTCCAAGCCCCGCAGAGTTTTAGCTAGGGGCTTTCCTGAGACCCTGAGAGCCCCTAGCAACCACCCCTGGTGATAGAATCTTACTGTTGGACTTCTTCTGTTCATTTCAGGTATGTTGGTCTATGATCAAATTAAAGTTTTGTTGTAGCTGTTGTTCTTCATTTCAGGAATTCAGCTTAACACTCCCCTGAAAGTTCTCCATGTAGTTATCTGTCCAGTCTCTATTTGAACATGTCCCGTGAATAGGTGCTCAGTATATCTCTGACTGTCCAACTCTCTATTGTCCAACAGCTTGGACTTTGAGGACCCCAACTAACATTCAACATTCAACCAGAATTCTGTAATTTCATCCAAATAACAGAGATGGAAGGAAACCTGGAGGTCTTCTGATCCACACCCTGCTCAAGCAAGGAGACCCTATACCATTCTGGACAAATGGCTGCCCAATCTCTTCTTACAGTATAAACCTCCAGTGATGGAGCACTCACAACTTCCAGATGCAAGCTGTTCCACCAACAGGGAATGTCTCCTTGGTTCTGTGTCTCTCATTAATGATCTTCCACCCGTTAGTTCTTGTCTTACCTACAGGTGCTTTGGAGAACAGGTTGACCCCATCTTCCCTGTGAAATCCATCATTCCATGTTTTGTGATCTGGGATGAGAGAGGAAAGGACCTGACTATCAGAAGATATGCAGATGGGGCAGGAAGGTGTCAGTGATATCAAAATGGGGACAATTTATCAGGGAATTAAAACCTTACCGCTTTTGCAGCTGGCTGATGCATGAAACATGGGTAAAAATGACAGAGTTTCAATCACTTGGTCACCCTTGTCATTTTGACATCATTGTACTCTTCCTACGGGCATTCCAGCTGCCCTACCTTTCTGTGCTAAGAGAAGGGTTAAATGTCTATGGCAGGGGTCTTCAAACTTGACAACTTTAAGACTTGTGGACTTCAACTCCCAGCATTCCTCATCCAGTCATGTTAGCTCAGCAATTCTGGGAGTTGAAGTCCACAAGTCTTAAGGCTGTCAAGTTTGAAGACCCTTGGTCTATGGAGATTCTCAGTCATCCAAGTTCTGGTTGTCCCAAAGGTGCTTTTTTAAGAGGCAAAGCCCAGTTGTCTCTTGAAAAAGCACCTTTGGGGTAAGACAAGGGCTGTCTTTCCTCCCTCATTAAGAAACGCAATCCACTCAACAACCCATTTGAACCCAGTTTGGGTGTGTACAAATCCATCCTGCATGCTTCCAGCAAAGTAGCCCTCTTAGTTTCTTGAAAGAAGCAACACTGAAGACTCCTATGGTGGTTTAGAAGCAAACCAATTTATTGCTGGATAAGGACCAGGAGATGATGTCTGTTTTATTTTATATTTGGAGTAGAGTCCCATGTGAAACATACCGAATTGCATATATATTTTAGTTGTTGTTCGAAGGGTGAATAATAAATTGCATTATTATGTAAAAATAAGCATCGTAAGTCAAAATACCCCAAGATTCCAACAATGCCTAGCTTTTTTTTTCATGGAAGTTATTTTATCTGCCTAGATAACCAGGTACTATAACTCTCTTGTTCCAATGCTAGCTTTGTGATTTGTTTGTGAAAAGGTTCTCCTTACCTGACCAGATTTTTCTACAGATTTAGGAACTAGCCATGCAATGCATTATTTCCACTTGTATTTTATATTTTTCAGCTTCCAGCTGGGGCAAACCCAACCAAAGACTCTAATGTAAACGTACAACGAAGGCAGCAAGTCTGTTCTTTTTCAGTGAAGTGTGGCATAGAATAAACTCCTGTTCTGGTGCAGCTCAACAGCAAAAGAGAAAGCTTTCATATTGAGAGTCTCCAGTAAACCCACCAGACCAAGCAAGGAATTATTAACAAAATCCAGAAGCCAGGAATCCAAGTGGAGCAGGAGAACACCAAGGTGACTGAGTTGTTTGCTTGATATATGCAGACGATGGTTAGCATGTTTATTTCCAAGACTCTCACTGACTCATAAGTTTTAGCAAATATGTTCCCAACAGTTTTCATCTGGGATGGATAGATTGCCTTCTGCCCAACATTGGGAAAAACGTTTGGACAAACCAACTGTTGATCCAGACATGTCTGAACTGGAGTTTCAGAAGAGAGAACATAAATTCTGAACCTTGGACATTCTAGCTCTACCACATCATGGAAGAAGGCCTCAGATTCTTCTGGATCCTTTTCCAGAGCAGGGACTTTACCATGAAAACCTTGTTGCATGGTACAATACAATTAAGCAGGGCATTCCACTTGCTCAGAAAAACTGTGTTGTTTAGCAGATCGCTAACTCACATTGCACCATCACATTCCTTGAATTTCACCAACCAAGTGACATATCTGTCTTATACTCTCCCACAGAATTGTTCATTGTTTCTGGATAGGCAGACTGAAAATGAAGGCACGGATGCGGCCCACAGGAAAACTGCAAAAGCTTTCAGAATCTGAAAGTATGTTGAATCTCTTGAATTTCCTGGATTTTCTTGGGGAAAGACTGGAACTTCTTGGAGACATTCTAACATTCTGAACATTTCACAACCTTCCAACTCTTATTCTTGCAAGGTTTTAGAAGATGTTGGTTTTGTTCTCTCTCTGCCTAGAAGCAATTCTCTTCTCGCTCTGAGAGATTTAGAATCAACATTCAATGTTCTGAAGTAGAAATGTTTGTGTTTTGAAGACAGGCTACACCAGGGGTGTCAAACTTGCATCGCCATAGCATCATCACGTGACATGTCACAACGTTTCCCTGCTCCGCTAAACTGGACATGGGCGTGGCCAGCACGTGATGCATCTGTGAGTTTGACAGCCCTGGGCTACACACTCACCTGAATTCCCTTTCACAAAGAAGAAGGGGGGATCAAAACAGTTTCCACAGCCACTTGCATTAAATTAACTTCAGCAGTGGCAACTCTCAGAGATGCAGCTGTGAATTCTTGTCCTATCCAATCAGATGCTTCAACACAATTTGATGACCCTTCAAACTGATTGTTCATCTAGACAGAGGTGGCATTCAGCCGGTTCTGACCAGTTTTGGAGAACTGGTAGCAGAAATTTTGAGTAATTTGGAGAACTGGCAAATCCCACCTCTGACTGGCCCCACCAACGCCAGCTGATGGGCTGGGCCTTCTTTGGTTGCCCTGCACAGGAGAACGGAGCTGGAAAGCAAGTTAGTGGTGGGGAGGGAATGGGGATTTTGCAGTATCCTTCCCCTGCCGCACCCACCAAGCCACGCCCACCAAGCCACACCCACAAAACTCATAGTAAAAAAATTTGAATCCCACCACAGGTTCTAGACCAGGGTTGTCAAGTTTGTGGCCCACGGGCCAGATGCGTGACGTGCTGGCCACCCCCATGGCTGGTTTAGTGAAGTGGGGGAGGGGAGATCGCAATATATCATGTGATGTATTGCCATGATGACACAAGCTTGACACCCCTGTTCTAGACCTAGCAACTTCCCCATTTCCTATGTCCAAGTAAGTGACCAAGGACTAAAAGAAGCTGGCTGAGCATTAGGTTCCAATGGGAGAAAATGGCTTAATTTCCAGATTAAACTTGTTACTCAAAATAAAAATATAAGCTTCTTCCTCACATTTGGCAGAGAGCCCCATTTATTCAAAGAATTGAAGGCCTGCTTAGTCTTACCCTATAATAAAGATATAGAAATATTAACTCAAGGGTCTTCAAACTCGGCAAGTTTAAGATTTGTGGACTTCGACTCCAAGAATTCCTGTGCTAACATGACTGGAGGAGAATTCTGGGATTTGAAGTCCACAAGTCTTAAAGCTGCCAAGTTTGAAGACCCCTGGATTAATTGAACATTGTTTACTTTCAGAGTAGATGTTCTACATCTGAGTTTCTACTCTACTTAAAATATCTCAGTTGTTACCCCAGGTATTTTCTTATAGCCATAAATAGCAGTTCAATTGCAATTTTAAAAAAGAACAAATGTTGAATTATATGAATGAGTATAAATGAAATCTGGCTGCCTGGCCTTCCTTCTTTCCCTTCCCTTCGCCTCCCTTCCCTTCCCTTTTTCTTTTGTTTAACACTAGGCTGGGCTGTTGCTAGGTAGAGCCCACCATAAAGCAATCAGCATCTCCAGAGAATTAATTTTATTGTAGTATTGATCACAGGGTGAAAGGAATAATTACAATGAGGTTTGATGTCAGCCTTAATAAGTTGGAAACCTGGTTGTGGTGCAAATTGATAGTGAAAGCGCTGCAATGGCTAATGGGCTCGTGTTCTTTTTATTTTGCTTCTGCTTTTTAAAAATCCAGCGGCAACTCTAATCTATAAAATTGGAAGTATCTTCCCCCGTTTCTGCTGTTACAAGCATTTTAACTGTGGAGTGCTAGCTAGCAGCGTCGAAAGCTGTGCAAAAATTATTTTTGACATTCGCTGCATAAAAATCTGATCGTTAAAAAAAAAAAGCATGGAAATAATTACAAAAGAAAAATCTGCAAAAATGGAGAGTGAAGGAGAGGAACTTTAGGACTGGCCCATTTTAACTGAAAATGGGGAAGAGAAAAATGGGGAAAGGAAAACTTTATCCAATTAAAACATGAAATAAAGAGTACAGGATGAAGAACACCCCCCCCCACTTTAGTTGGACTGATTCATACCACATAGAATCATGTGGCTAGAAAAGACCCCAGAGGTCCTCTATTCCAACCCCCTGCTTAAGGCAGGAGGCCTTATACCACCCCAGTCAAAGGGATGTCCAGTCTACTCTTGAAAACCTCCAGTGATGGAACATCCACAAATTAAAATCTATTCCATTGATTAATTGTTCTCACAGTCAGCAAATTTATCCTTATTTATAGATTGGATCTTCCTTAACAAGCTTCCACCCATTATTTATTTATTTATTTATTTATTTGATTTGCCAATTGTTTACAAGATAATAAGTATAAGTGTATACATAGTTGTGAATACATGAAATGGGTACATATAAGAAAAATAAAAGAATAAGAGAAACAATAGGACAGGGACGGTAGGCACGTTGGTGCGCTTATGCACGCCCCTACAGACCTCTTAGGAAAGGGGTGAGGTCAATAGTAGACAGTCTAAGGTTAAAGTTTTTGGGGTTTTTACAGAGTCGGGTAGAGTATTCCAGACATTGACCACTCTATTGCTGAAGTCGTATTTCCTGCAATCAAGTTTGGTGCGGTTTACTTTGAGTTTGTATCTATTGTGTGCTCTTGTGTTGTTATGGTTGAAGCTGAAGTATTCATTGACAGGTAGGACATTGCAATGTATGATTTTATATACCATGCTTAAGTCAGACCAAAGACGGCGTAATTCAAGGTTTTCTAGATCTAGAATTTCAAGTCTGGTGGCATAAGGTATTCTACAACGAGTAGAAGAGTGGAGAACTCTTCTTGTGAAATATTTCTGGACTTTCTCAGTTGTGCTAATATCAGATACGTAATGAGGGTTCCAGACTGATGAACTGTATTCGAGTATTGGTCTAGCAAATGTTTTGTATGCTCTGGTTAGTAGTGTGATATTACCAGAGAAAAGCTACATAGCATTACTCCTTGTCCTGCCCCTGGTGCTTTGAACGTAGAACATAGAATAATAAAGTTCTTCTAGTCCAATCTTCTGCTCAAGCAGAAGTGTTGTGGTTAGCTGGCAGCAAGTGCGGACGGCTGAGGAGAGCGAGGACTCAGATGAGGGGCCAGGACCATTAGGGAGTGGAGTGCTGCCTTCAAAGATTGTGGTGGCTGGCAGCAGCGATGAAGAGGTTTCCGAGGAACCTGTGCCAAGTGCACATGCATGAAGGATTACTCGGAGGAAAGAACAATTACAGCAGCACAGGCGACTCGGGAGTAAGACTGCAAGGTAATGGCCCCTCCTTCAAGAAGATAAAAGCCAGCTGTGAATCGGACGTTCTTTGCAGGAAGCAAAAACGTTTTGAAACTCCAGCCTCGTGGACATTGCAGTATCTTAATTTGGTATTTGAAGATGCTTGTGTTGTAAAATATTTCTTATCTGTTATTCTTGGCAGCCTTGCACAGTTTTGGCGAGGCTTGTGCTTATCAAAGTTAATTAGTTTGCAGCAGCCTTTTAACCAGGGATTCGTAAGAATCATTAAAAGGTTTCTGTTCCCTTTGGTTTGTGTTTGTTTTATTGGAAAAGGGTTTGGGTCAGAACAAGAAGACCCTATACCATTTCAGGCAAATGGTTGTCCAATGTCTCTTTGAGAGCCTCCAGTGATGGATTACCCACAACTTCTGAAGCAAGGCATTCCATTGGTTGATTGCTCTCACCGTTAGGAAATTTCTCCTTAGTTCTAGGTTGCTTTTGCCTTGGTTAGTTTCTAACCATTGTTCCTTGTCTTGCCTTTTGACGCTTTGGAAAATAATTTGAACCCTCTCATCCTTGTAGGAGCTCCTCAAATATTGGGACACTTTTATCATGCCACCCCTAGTCCTTCTTTTTATTAGAGTAGACATACCCAATTGCTGTAATCGTTCCCCCTAATCATTTGTGTTGCTCTTTCTGCACTCTTTCTAACAATCCCCTCTTTGTGCTAGCCTCTCAAATATTGGAAGATTGCTATCATGTCACCCCTAGTCTTTTCTTTATATTAGACTCTAGCTCGATACTCATTCTTCACTATGAAACTATGTGGTCGGGTTAGTTTTTGTGGAGGAAAATAAGAAAAGAAATTCTGCCTCTGCCTACCAGCATCCATCGGTATTCATCTGGCTAGCGAGCTCTCAGTGTGTGATGGAGTTGAGGGCTGTTTGAAAAGTGAAACAGTATTTGCTGTGTGAGCAAGAAGGAGACAGCAAGGAACTTGGGCATGGCTTAGCTCAACTGTTCTGTACTAAAGCTGGCTGCTACTCTGAAACTGAAACTCCTCTCCTCTGCTTGTGTTTTGCATTTGGAACAGATTTCTTTTCAGGTGGGGAGGGGGAGTAAAACTCCTTAGCATCAGAGCGTGTTAATAATAATATAGGAAGTACAAATGCTCTGATGGTCATTTCAAAAAATCCTTTCTTAATGAGCACCTAGAAGCCAAGAGGAACATACGTGCCAAATTTCAAGTTTGTAGTCTTTACGGTTCTGGAGATTTTGTGATGATGTGTGCGTGGTATTTCGCTTTTATATATAGAGATTCCCAGTTCCTGCAACCATTCATCGTATAATTTAGTCCGGTCCCTAATCATTCAGAGTCACAGGGGCAAAGGAAATAGCACTTCTGAGCATTTGTTACATTTGTTATTCACAATAGCTCTGCTATTGTCCCAAAAGTGATTCCGCATCTCCCTTCTTTTGTTCTTTTCCCTTCGTTTCACCCTCTGCCTTTCATTCGTATACAATGGCCAGAAAAGCCTAATCTGCAATTTATAGCTTATGCCACTGCTTGGGGCATAGATTGATCAACTCAGATGGCTCCGGTGAAAAACTCACTGCATTAACCGAGCAGCCGATAAATTTTAATTTGCCATTCTTTCCTGATGAGTCACCAAGGACTAATTATTCCTGATATTTGCAGAATAAATTGTCCTCTTCCAAAGGTGGCAAGTATTCATGGCAGGCTGAGATTAATCTTTCCAGAGGAAGTTCTCCTGCTTGCTCTTAATTAAAGATGTAAAAATCAGTGTGGGCCAAAAAGGTAAGGAAGAACTAAGGAGGATGGAAAATGATCACAGCTCGTTACCAAATGAAAACTAACCAATCCCATAAAGCAGAGTTTCTTTTAGAATTTATTTCAACAGCAAACAGAATCACATATGGAAGACCGCTCCCAGTTTTGTTCACCACATTATAAACAAAATATTAAGGCTTTGGAAAGAGTGCAGAGAGGGGTAACAAGATGATCGAGGGCCTGGAGACTAAAACATATGAAGAATGGTTGGAGGAGTTGGGCATGGCTAATTTAAAGAAAAGAAGGACATGATAACAGTGTTTCAATATTTGAGGGGCTGCCACAAAAAACGAGGGAGTCAACCTATTCTCTAAAGCATCAGAAGACAAGACAAGAAACATTGGATGGAAACTAATCAAGGAGAGAAGCAACCTGGAACTAAGGAGAAATTTCCTAACAGTTGAGGACAATTAACGGGTGGAATGGCTTGCCTTCAGAACAGTGGTGGGATTCAAATTTTTTTGCTACCGGTTCTATGAGTGTGGCTTGGTGGGTGTGGTTTGGTGCAGGGGTCCCCAACCACCGGTCCGCGGACCAGTACCGGTCCGTGGAACAAGTCCTACCGGGCGCTGGTTGCTGGCGCCGCCATCTTGTTTTGATGAAAAAGTGCTTCTGGTGAGCTTTTCCGGTAGAAAGCTCACCGGAAGCACTTTTTCATCAAAACAAGATGGCGGCGCCCAGCTGATGTCGGTACCGGGCCGCGCCATAAAAAGGGTTGGGGATCACTGGTTTGGTGGGCGTAGCAGGGGAAGGTTACTGCAAAATCCCCATTCCCTCCCACCCCACTAGCCTACCTGTCAATGAATACTTCAGCTTCAATCATAACAATACAAGAGCACACAATAGATACAAACTCAAGGTTAACAGCATGAAACTTGATTGCAGGAAATACGACTTCAGCAACAGAGTGGTCAATGTCTGGAATACTCTACCTGATTCTGTGGTTTCTTCCCCAAAGGAGCGTGCATAAGCGCACCAACGTGCCTACCATCCCTGTCCTATTGTTTCTTTTATTTTTCTTATATGTATCCATTTCATGTATTGATAACTATGTTTATTCTTATACCTATTATCTTGTAAGCGATTGACAAATCAAATTAAATAAAAATGAATAAAATCTGCTTTCCAGCTTCATTCTCCTGGGCAGATCAACCAAAGAAGACCCAGCTGACCAGCTAGACTCAGGAGGCAAAGAATAGATGGGGGCAGGGCCAGTCAGAAGGTGGTATTTGCCAGTTCTCCAAACTACTTAAAATTTCTGCTACTGGTTCTCCTGAACTGGTCAGAACCTGCTGAATACCACCTCTGCTTCAGAAGTTGTAGGTGCTCCATCACTGGAGGCTTTTAAGAAGAGACTGGACAGCCACTCGTCTGGTATTGTAGAGGGTCTTCTGCTTGAGCAGAGGTTGGACTACAAGACCTCCAAGTTCCCTTCCAACTCTATTATTCTGTAGTCTTGCTGTGAAATTTTCTTTGGTCATCAGAATAGCTCAAGTCTTGGAATCTGAGCTAAACCTTGCTACAAACGATGTTGCGTTTTGCTTGAATGGTGATCCTGCAATGGCAAATTCCAGTTGCTGTGTTGTATTTCATACGTTACTGAGTTGTCCACTGTCTCATCACCTTCACATGTTTTGGTGAGAGTGAGGGAGAACGCTTGCTTCATTCCATGCAGTCTGTTGTTCTTCCCATTTTTTCCCCTTTCCTGTTTCCCCCCTGGTTTTATTATTGTTTCATTATCATTTGTTTTGATTGCTATGAGCCATGCAGAGCTGTAAATTTTTGTAATTTCTAATTTATAAATAAATAATAAATCATTATATTTATAATTATTATAATATTATAAATAAATAATAATCTAATAATCTAAGTTATTTAACTGAACCGTGCTATTATTAGACACACATGTCCCCTGTGTGTCTAATCACACTTGGCCAATAAAGTATTCCATTCCGTTCCATTCCGTTCCATTCCATTCTACTCTACTGTACTCTAGTTCTATTCTATCCATCCCATCCAGGTTCTGATCAGTTCTGAAGAACCAGTAGTGGATAAATTTTGAGTAGTTCGGAGAACCGGCAAATACCACCTCTGACTAGCCCTGCCCCCATCTATTCTCTGCCTCCCAAGTCCCAGGTGATGAGTTGGGTCTTCTTTTGTTGCCCTGCACAGGAGAACGGAGCTGGAAAGCAGGTTAGTGGGGTGGGGAGGGAATGGAGATTTTGCAGTAACCTTCCCCCAGGAGTGGGGAGGGAATGGAGATTTTACAGTATCCTTCCCCTGCCATGCCCACCAAGCCATGCCCACCAAGTCATGCCATGCCCACAGCACCGGTAGTAAAAAAAAATTAAATCCCACCACTGATCCCATCCCATCCCATTTAATTTAAAGGAGACATTCCTCCTTTTTCCTGATTCACCACTAACCTTTCCTCTTGGATAAATGGGAATTGATGTCACCCAAAGAAGCATACCACAATGCCATAACTCAGGTTGTGCAAAGCTGTTTCTGAACAGATGGCTCATTCTCAGATCATGTTTCCCTCCAGCATAATTCCTTCCAAAAATAAAACTGATGAGTTGGCTGGTGAGCCTTCCCTTTCTTCTTCTTTTCCTTTCTCTCCTGGGGTGGTGGGGAAAAAAATCTCCGGACCTTACAATAAAACCCCCTATAGTATCAGGAAGTAGCTGAGATAATAGGAATGGCCTTTTGGATCATTCTTCATTTTAGAGAGAAAGCCATAACTTTCTCTTCAGAATGAAGCCATTCTGAAGAAATTCATAACCATTAGAGTATGTATTGGCAGGAGAGGAAAAGATCCATCCTACTAAAAAAAATAAAAAATAACAGAGCTGAAAAAAATGGAAATATGTCTTGAACAGAAGATCATGATAGCAGGAACACAGAGATCAAATTACTTTCCTAACCTTGGGGGATTCTCTCCAGAGAGAAGGATAGTCAGAGGTTTTATTGGCAGAACACTGATGAAATTAAAGTTGCCTCTGCCTTTATTTCTTTGAAAGGTTTTCATCTTCTCATGATTACCACTTATGTTCTCCCCAGAGAATCCAAGAAATGGCCATGCCATTTTTAAATTGAGCTCAACATGTGCTCAGGATAGATAGATATAGATAGATGATAGATAGATAGATGGATGGATAGATGGATGGATAGATAGATAGATAGATAGATAGATAGATAGATAAAAAGCCCTGCATTGGTGACAGGAACGGCATCCGGCCAGTAAACACTCAACTCCATTCAATTGCTCACCGCACACTGCAAGGGATTATGGGGTCATTAAAAGAAGATGATAGATAGATAGATAGATAGATAGATAGATAGATAGATAGATAGATGATAAATGATAGATAGATAAAGACAGACTCCAAGAAAGGTAAAGAAGAATTGCAAGTATGCTTTGTAAAAAAATGTTACTAAGTATTTATATGCCCAGAGTTCCCCATAAATGCAACTCCCCATGGAATAACTGACCAAAGCAGATCTCAAAAGAATAAGCAGAGTGTTCCTTGTGCGTATGGGATATGGGAATCCTCCAAGGCATGAGAGCCATAGGCTAGACGAGAAAGATGGAGCCAGTTCAATAACTGCATTTCTGCTGATTTTTTTTTTAAATTTAGAAATATTTTGCAGGTATAGTGTTAAGCCTGGATTCCCCAACGGGTGTTAAGGAAAACAAACTAAACAGAATGCAGCAGAAGTCAGATAGGAAGACAGGTAAATGTGTGAGATAAGTTTTTTTAGTTAACACGCAGTAAAAATACAGATACGCTTGTGCTATCAAAAATATAGTTTATTCCATTTAAGAATTATAGCATAGTCATTATAAACAGTCCATTAGTCAAATACCAAATTCAGTCAAGTCTTGTCGAGGATACTCTAATTGCAAAGTCCGTGTCGAATAGTCAGTGTCAGTACACATATAATAAATCTGTCCAAAACTTATCTTCTCTCCGTTGAGAAATATCTTCAAAGTAATCCAACACTTCTTCTCCTCCCGATCCAGCAAGAACGCAGTCTTCAATAAGCCAGCCAGTAAGAGCCAGAGAGTGCCTTGCTGCTTATATAGTACTTTTACAGCTGCACCCTTAATTACATTCCTTTAGCTTAAAGTCACATACACTTTATCTGACAAACCATGATTCATCATTTTATTATCTTTACCCAAAACAGTTAGGGTAAAACAATGTTATCCCTAACACATATAACTTTTTAGCTGCTGGTTTGCATTTGTATATGGAATTGAATCTTTAAAATATTTTGTAAGCTGCTCTGTTTTGGGATGGGAGACAATGTTGTTTTTGCAAGACAGCATGTCCATTTTGTAAATCAAATTGCCTTCTCACCTTGTGCCATTGTTGCTTCCATCAACCGCTTACAATTTCCTTTCAAGGCAGCTGATAAATTTGCTTGACTCATTTGCTGCTCTCAAAAAGGGGCTGTGTGTGCCATTAAGATTTCCTCTCCAACATGCCTTCTACAGCTTTCCCTCCATCCCAATCCCCCCGCCCTTCATCTCTTCATTAGTCATAACTCATTTAATCTGTCTAAATCAAGGCTCTAACCGGGTTAATTTCAACTGAACTTCCCTTTATTTCCAGCTGTATCAATGGAGTTCAGAAAGTCAAATCAAACTCACTTGCTGTGTTAGAATCTCTGCACTCGGCAGACTTTCCATCTGCTTTAATACATTCTAGGAGTTAATCAGCAATAGAACAGTGGCTGAATTAGATTTTTTTGTCATGAATGGACACTTCCAATGTAGACATTCTCACTGTACTTCATAGAATAATAGAATAGCATAGTTGGAAGGGGCCTTGGTGGTCTTCTACTTTAACCCACTGCCTAAGCAGGAGACTATATACCATTCTGGACAATGGCTATCCAAGCTCTTCCCCAAAACCACCATTGATGGAGCACCCGCAACTTCTGAAGGCAACCCATTCCATTGATTAATTGTTCTAACTGTCAGGAAATTTGGATCTCTCCTTGATTAGTTTCCACCCATTGCTTCTTGTTCTACTTGTTCTGCCTTCTTCTTCTGCTTTGGAGAGGAAGTTGACCCTCTGTGATGACCTGGGGCATGGCACAAAGGCAACACAGTCACATAAATAAGAAAAGTCCCTTTAGTACCTCCAGTTTTGCTCCCAATGTCCAGGTTACCTTTGGCTGGAGAAAAAACTCTCCCAAGAACAGTCTTTAAATGGAGGAAATTCAGTCCGAAAACAAAGTACATACAAACTGTAAAAAAAAAATCCACACAAACCACACTGCAGTAATTAACTTGACAGGGCAGGAGAAGGAATTGCAGACTTGAAAGCCCAGCAAAACACACATAGTTGGGAAGACGCCAGGAACCCAGATAAGCCTCGACAATACCAGATAATTCACAATTTGCTCTCAACAATTTGCTGTGCGCACCTTCCCTTTTTAAACACTGTTTTTCCAGCTGCAGCTAATGAAGGGAATCAGGGCCCTTTCCTCACCCATAAACCATGCAACTCATATTGCTCCCTTCTCTGTTATTCCCTGCAAGCCCTAGGATGAAGAGGTTGTAGGTCTGGGTCTTCCTCTGAATTCCCTCTCCCTTGCTCTACCTCTCTCCTGCTCTGCCCAGCCGGACTGTGCCCTTCCCCAGTTTCTTCCACAGCCAACAGAGCCATACTCCCACTCCCTGTCAGCTGCTCGGCCTCCCCCTCAGAATCAAATTCTGACAGGGGCATGACACCCTCTCTTCTTTGCAGCAGCCCTTAGATATTTGAAAACTACTATCATGGCACCCCTAATCCTTTTCATTAGACTAGACACACCCAATTCCTGCAACCATTTTTCACATATTTTAGCCTTCACTCCTCTAATTATCCTTTTAGCTCTTCTCTGCACTCTTCTGGAGTCTCAGTATGTTTTTTTTTTTTTAATATCATGGCTACCAAAACTGGATGCAATATTCCAAGCATGGTGTGACCAAGGCATTATAATGTGGTACAAACACTTCACTTCATGAAAAAACTGTTTGTAGGGCTTTCAGCTTTATTCTAGTTCAACTTTGATTCAACTTTTTGCGTCTCAGCAGGTGGCACTGAAGTCTGCAAGGAGTTGTAACGACACGCATTAGAAGCTGGGTGGATGTGACTTTTCTTGCTGATGGCAGCTAAAGCCACGCACACTTTCCAGGGATTCTCAGAGCACAAAAGCATGGGTGGAGCGCATTCTGTGCATGGTTTCCCTCAAACACCTTTCCAGGGCATTTGAAAATTCTCATGGCAGCAAACTGGCAGGAATTGGATGTATGTAAAGCCAGCCAGGCAGAAAAGCGGAGAATAAATTAGCTGCCCATCAAACTGTCCAGGCAGAAACAGAGTCGTTACTTACTGTCAAGGATGGAGGTATTTAATTGTAATGATTTGCAAGTTGGGAAAGACTAGTCCTTTCTACATACAGTAGGCAGGTCATCTCTGCAATTTTGTTTTCTCACTCACTCATGGCAACCCACAATTCTCAACCAATGCTAAGGTTAGAAGAAAGTTACCTTCCCCTGGTTTATTTTGAGTTTTCTTCTTCTTTTATAGCATTAGGTTGATTGTATGCTACTGATTGACTAACAGAGACATGCTAAATGATATAAAATGAGACAAATAGAATAGAGTAGAGTAGAGTAGAGTAGAGAGTAGAATAGAGAGTAGAGTAGAATAGAATAGAATAGAATAGAATAGAATAGAATAGAATAGAATACTTTATTGTCACTTTGAATGGACATTAATCAGCATACATTAAAATGAAATTACATTGCATACAGCTCTCAAAGGGTCTCGAAGCTAAAATCATAAGACTACATAAGATTTATTTTGGCCACATTCTACGTGCAAATTCATTGGAGAAGGCAGTGATGCTAGGAACAGTTATTGGAACAAGAAGCGGGCAAGCCAAGAACATGCTGGCTTGATAGCATCAAATCGGATACAAAGTTGAACGTCCAACAATTGAAAAAAGCTGTGCTTTACCAGGCAATATGGAGAGCACTTGCCTACAAAGAGTCGGACCAACCAAGAGTCGGACATGACTAAGTAGTTAAAAACAACAACAAGGCTATTGATTGCATTTCACCTTGAAATGTATGGACGATTTCATTCATAAAGTAAAATAAGCAACAGAGATTGCTTTGTGTGGTTACATCTCTGATGATTAGTAATTATTTCAAGATGAGGTTCTCAAGTTGGTGTAACTTGAGTGCTGAAATCCTTCCTGCACTTCAGTTTAGGAATGTATGAAGGTAAAAGTAAAGGTTCCCCTTGTGCATAGGTGCTAGTCGTTTCCGGCTCTAGGGGGTGGTGCTCATCTCTGTTACAAAACCAAAGAGCCAATGTTGTCTGAAGACGCCTCTGTGGTCACGTGGCCAGCATGACTAAACACCAAAAGTGGACGGAACGCTGTTCCCTTCCCACCAAAGGGGTCCCTATTTTTCTAGTTGCATTTTTTTTACATGCTTTCAAACTGGTAAGTTGGTGGAAGCTGGGACAAGTAACGGGAGCTCACTCCATTGCATGGCGCCAGGGATTCAAACCACCAAACTGCCGGCCTTTCTGATCGACAAGCTTAGCATCTCAGCCATTGAGCCACCACGTCCCATATGAAGGTTCTATCGACCAGCATAGTTTCGATGGGCAGGTCACAATATTTTGTGATTTTTTTTCCAGTTCTTTTTCTTCGACTCTGGTGTCTCCTGGTACTGCAACTGTGATATCTGGTGTGTTTTTATTTTATATTATTATTATTATTATTATTATTATTATTATTATTATTATTATTATTATTATCTCTTTTATTAGTTAAACATGAAACTCAGTGTCAGCCTTCAAGATCTTCCTCCTTTCCTTTGCTTCTTTCTGGCTGTCATGAGTAACGGGGTGTGTGGCAGGGGGAAATGTATGGGACGTGAGCTGAAAGTGTTACTAACTGATATTGTATAAACTGGGGAGGGTTTCTAATTCCTGCTTAGCTTTCTCTTCTCTGCACAACTGCAACCCTTTATCTGAGTAAGCCAAGGTCAACTAATCATCACCACCTGGAGATGTCTGCATGATGAAGTTCACAACTTTTAATTGGAAGAACCGTTTGAACTGTTGGGGGTGGGAACATTTCACTCCCTTGATATATGTGGTGTACATGCCTATTTCCCCAGATTCAGAATTTTCTTGTTGCTACCACTGACTTCCAGTAAAAGACATCTTTTCTCTAATTACAAGAGTCTAAGTGTTTCTTTCTTGGATTTTGAACGGAGCACCAGCTGTCACTCAGTCAGCTGAACATTTAAAAATGTATCACAAATATCATTGACTGGCACTGATGGTTGATATGGTTTATTATTGATTTATATGATATGGTTTATTATTATTTATATATTATGGGCCATACAATGTCAAGGAGACACAGTGCAATCCTGACAGCCTAGATTGCGTGTTCATTCTAACAATCTGTCATTCCTTTTACAACAGTTGGTAAATGGTATTCACGGCTGTTTTAAGCAAAATTAATGCCAGCTTTATATTAAGTGTACGTTTCTCTAACTCTTCTCTGCAGATTAGACCCCTAGAACTGATTCTGCAACTTTCTTTGGTGCCTGGAAAGGAGAGGAAGGTAAATCCAGGCAGGCTCTTCCCAACCTGTCTTTCATTTCCTCTCCTTTGAAGACGGAAATGGGAGGCTAATTTCCAATGGCCGTCTCTACAGCGGCACAACAGTGGGGAGCTGTACAACCTTTGTGTTCCGAGACCGCCGTTCCAAGGAAGCTGTGCACATGTTTGCCAGATTTAAAAAGAGAAAACAAACAAGAAAGGACTCTGAATTTACAATGCAGAAAATGTTACGCATATTTAAAGTGTGATAAGGCAAGAATTGTTCATGGAGAGTAAAAGATGTCCTGGCATGGTGCCATCTGGAAATTGGACGGGGTGTGTGCGTGTATCAAGAAAATCAACACAGTGGCTAGAATAGAATAGAATAGAATAGAATAGAATAGAATAGAATAGAATAGAATAGAATAGAAGAAGTGAAGTGAAGTGAAGTGAAGTGAAGTGAAGTGAAGTGAGTGAAGAGAAGAGAAGAGAAGAGAAGAGAAGAGAAGAGAAGAGAAGAGAAGAGAAGAGAAGAGAAGAGAAGAGGCTGGACAGCCACTTGTCTGGAATGGTACAGTCTCAGAACCTCAAAGTCTCTTCCAAATGGTGTAGGGTCTCCTGCTTGGGTGGAGGTTGGACTAGATGACGTGCAATGTCCCTTCCAACTCTATTAATCTGTGTATCTGTAAACTCTGTTATTCTATAAGATGTGCAGAAGACAAGCCATGGAGGTGCACATGAGAACTTATGACCTGAGACTATCAGGAGAAATTAAAGGGATGCCATCTCCGAGCATCAAACAGAGAATTCTGACTCAATGACACATGAGATCAAAAGTATCATTCAAGATTTTTACAAGGAAATCTAGTGAGAGGAAACAAGGCTGGGCCAAATGAACAAGATTTGCACACACACACAAAGAGCATTCTAAACAGATGAAAATGCTTAATCCACCAAGCAGGGGCCCAGCTGTTTGAGGGCAGCCATGGGGTGGAAGCCAAGAGGAGAAAGAAAGAAGCAGCAGGTGGGTACACAGGATTGGCCCCTTGCCTGTTTCCATCACGAGAACTGGAAATAGGGGAATAACAACCATGGTGGATCTTGCCAAATTGGATTTTTATTATTTTGTTTTAGTGCATTTCCTCCTCCCCTGATGGATGAAGCCCAAAAAATGCAAATTCTGTACTGTTCATGGGTGGAACAGCAGGATATTACTTAGCACATGTGTTGAAATGACTCCCAGGTGGGGGGGGTTTGCCTGTCCCACCCTTCTGCCTCTTGGCAGCCTCAGCATTCAAAGGTTTTTTGTTTTTTGTTTTGGAAATGGCTTTACTTGATAACGCCTCTCCCCGAATTCCGTGGTGATGCCTTAGTTCGGTTTTCCTCTCTCAAGAAGCTGCCCTTTTGACTCACAGCAACAATGCTGGCTCTCCAAAATGGCTTTCTCAGCCCTGAGCTAAAATCTGATTGCAAGAGACAAAGGCCACGGGGTGGGGGTAGGGTCATTTGTGTTGAAATGTGTTCCCAAATATTTAGCATAAGGGATGTTGTGGAGTGGGGGTCATATTTGTAGGATCTGAAAATTTTTAATTCAAACAAGATGTGAATAGTGCCTAGAGCAAAGGTTACCAACCTTTTGGACCTCAGGGACCACCAAACTCATAATTTTAAATCCCAGGGACCACTAACCGGTTTTGTGGGCATGGCCTAATTT
Source organism: Notechis scutatus (assembly GCF_049901735.1). NCBI lineage: Eukaryota > Metazoa > Chordata > Lepidosauria > Squamata > Elapidae > Notechis > Notechis scutatus. Next base: position 13,330,714 of record NC_142019.1, read on the forward strand.
GTGGGTGTGGCTGGGTGGTCATGTGACTGGCTGGGCATGGCTTGTATGTAAATGTTATAAATATTTATATAAATATTGAATTTTTTTATTTAAAAATAGAGCAACTTTTTCCCAAAATCAGGCAAACCAAGCAGGCAGATTGAGTTGCTCACAGAATCACCGATTCATTCAGAGATCTATCTATCTGCCATTGGCTACCTCAGTCTTTCACATAAAATTTGCTAGCAAGCAAACTCACAAAATTAACTCACAACACACCATGCATGCAAATATTGAATTTTTTATTTTAAAAAAAGAGCAACTTTTACCCAAATCAGGCAAAGCAGGCAGGCAGATTGAGTTGCTCACAGAATCATTCAGTGATCTATCTATCTGCAATCGGGTAGCTCAGTCTCTCAAATTTGCTTGGCATGAGTCAGCACTGAATTTACTTGCAAGCAAACCTTCAGTCCTAAGGAAAGCAGAGCCGAAGATTTAAAGACTAGCTAGAAAGCAAGAAATCCAACCATTTCCTGCTTCCTAGCTAATCTAAATCTCCCAGCACAGCAGAACAGATGATGGTCGAAAAAAGGAAAAATAGCAATTTAGCAGGCAAGTTTAGTGGGTAAGGAGTGAGTGGGCGGGGAGGGTTCCCACGGGCCATGTGGGTGGTGCAGCTTTGTGTTTCTGCGCAGCCTGGATTAATTGCTTTGTGGGGGTGGTCTGGGGGTGAGATTTCTCTGCAGCCCACCAAAATTTTCTCATGGTCCACCAGTGGGCCGTGGCCCACTGGTTGGCGACTGCTGGCCTCGGGAACCCAGCTGATAATGAAAGGCAATTGTGCACCTGATCCTAATCACATCCTAAAACCAACAAGGGATTGATCAAGCTCTGCCAATAAATGCATTACTAAATTGAGGCTGCAGAATTCCAGGCAATCACTAGATGGTAGTATTGGCACAAGGAATCCAAAAATTAATCCCTCCCTGCCATCTAGTGGTTACTCACAATTTTGCAGGATTGCACCTCCTTCTTCCTTCTTCTCATCTGCCCTCAATTGCCTAAGTTGGTGATGGAGGATGAAGAGAAGAGAAGAGAAGAGAAGAGAAGAGAAGAGAAGAGAAGAGAAGAGAAGAGAAATGTGACACCTGAACCTTCTTACTTAAATCAGTTAGAAAAAAAAGATGTTTCTAAAAAATAAATCCAAAATATTGGACTGTTTTAAAAGTCCAATCTGCTCACCTAGGGGGTTAGACAGCTCTATTCCCCCAGCCCCAAAAGCAAATATTGTGAATTACACTACCAGAAACTAATTGCATTTACCATCTCAGAGCTAAATGAAAACTTCAGACCCTTTATTATAATTATTTTCATAATTATTTTGTCATTATAATTCAAACAGTACTTCATCTTAGCTGTATTAATTATGCTAAGCCAGTAATGGCAAATAAAAATGCCAAAGTTTAAACCACATGGCTGAATTTCAGTTTAGTTTTTGTCCTTTTCAATGAAGTCATTGGCTTTGGAGTTGGGGAAAGTGTTCCATTCAAAGGCTGAGAGTGGTCCGTTGTCTGGAAAAATATATCGTTTGGAGGAACTATCTTTAGTGGAACAGTTTGCCTTCAGATTAATAGAATAACATAGTTGAAAAGGACATCGGAGATCTTCTAGTCTAGCCTGCTGCTCAAGCAGATGCCCTTATACCATTCCCAACAAATGGTTGTCCAAACTTTTCTTGAAAAGATCCAGTGATAAAGCACCCACAACTTCTGGAGGAAAGCCGTTCCACTGGTTTATTGTTCTCATTGTCAGGGAATTCTCCATAGTTCTAGGTTTCTTCTTTCCTTGATCAGTTTCCACCCATTGTTTCTTGCTTTGATTTCAGGTGCTTTGGAGAATAGCTTGACTCCATCTTATTTGTGGCAGCCACTCAAAAATTGGAACCCTGCTATCATGTCACTTCTAATCCTTCTTTTCATGAAACTAGACATACGCAATTCCAGCAGCAGTTCTTCATATGTTTTAGACTTCAGTCCCTTAATCATTTTTGTTCTTCTACTCTGCACTCTTTCTAGACTCTTGATTTTTTTATGTCCTAGCAACCCAAACTGGATGTAATATTGTGTCGTGAGTGCTCCATCACTTGAGGTTTTTAAGAAGAGATCAGGTGAACATTTGTCTGTAATTGTATAGAGTCTTCTCCTTGAGCAGGGGGTTGGACTAGAAGACCTCCAAAGTCCCTTCTATCCCTATTATTCTAACCCAGATTATTCTGATCTATGCACATGGGCCAGACAAAGCAACAATTTAATGTCCTGATACTTGTTGTTCTTTCTGAGATCCAGGAGCAGAATATTCCACTGGACTCCTCTGCTTCCTTCCCATGTCCAGATATGGATGCCCTATCACAGCATGGCTGTGCTGTCCCAGCCAGTGTATGGGAAATGGATAGTTAGGTAGCAATTATGAGCTGTCCCCTTAAGGGAAAGCATCTTGGTAAATGTAGTTAAAGGTATCCTGGGAAATGTAGTCCATGTCACGTGACCACATCTGTAATCCTGATTGGTCACTGAATTGACCCTTGATGGGTTGGGGGAGGTTTTCCTCACTTTTGCCTTAACTCTCTAATTCATGGCAGCTAATTCATGGGTTAGGAGATAACCATTTTTTACTACAAGGCAGATATACAAAGGATTGGTCATTAAAGAAGAACTTCATCACAAATGTGAGTTATGAGGATACCTGATGAACCAATAAATGTAATTTGTTATGGACATCTTGTTGAGTTATCTATCTGCATCTGTACAGTTTATAAATCCACCTCTGTGCAGAAGGCAGAAAAATGGCTGCACCAACAAGCTTTGTTTGTTTTTTTATGGGTAAGGAGGCAAAGAGGCAGAATCCCATTCTTGGTGTTAGAAAACTCGACTAAGCTGACAAACGTTCCCCGGGGGGACAAGCCACTGCTTTGTGGCTTAATTTTGTAATTCTAGATTCCTATTTTTTCTTTAAAGAACACAAACGGAGGCCGGAGGCCAACATAAAAGGGAAAAGCAATCTACGAAACCCACCACAAATGAATTCTACTTATTCCTTTTATTACTCTGCCCTAATAAATTAAAAAATAAGGAAGAGGCAGAAAGATAGTCTAAAACCAGAGGGAGGAGCTGATTACAATCTTTGCAATCCGAGTTAAGAAATTTGTTTTCTCTGGATATGCAGGGGGGAAAATACTCTGCAGAAGAAAATTCCGTCTTCAGGGTTTGTTGGGGAAGGGAAGCAAGATGTGGGCTGGCTTTGATAAGGTGTTTGCTGGAGGTTTTACAGTCCACAATTTGCCCCTCAAAGGGACTTTGCATTTCAGAGAATCGGAAACAGCTTCCCCAGTTAACAAATGCAAAGATTTCTCTGTCCAGTCATCTCCAATACTAGGGGGCAGTGCTCAGTTCCATTTCTTTGAACCAGCATTGTCCAAAGACACATCCATGGTCATATGCCAACAAAGTGGTACCTATTTATCTACTCACATTTTCCCACTCAAGTGGTACCTATTTATCTACTCACATTTTCCCACTCAAGTGGTACCTATTTATCTACTCACATTTTCCCACTCAAGTGGTACCTATTTATCTACTCACATTTTCCCACTCAAGTGGTACCTATTTATCTACTCACATTTGCATGTTTTCAAACTGCTAGGTTGGCACATGCAATTGCTAGCTGGGGCAGATAACAGGAGCTCACCCCATCACACGGCACTCAGGTCTCGAACCTGGGACATCAGCTTTCCAACTGACAAGCTCAGCATCTCTAACCACTAAGCCGTCGTGCTCCCATCCAGCTGAAAATGTGAATAAAAGGCAGAAGGTCTTGTGAGCTGAAGTTCCCTTCATCAGTGCATGGCGCGATAGCAGAAGACTTAAATTGGGGTCAGGTGAAAGAAGAGGAAGACAGATTGGTTATGCAGGGGCAGGTTAAACAGGAAACAGATCACAATGCAAACCATTGCACTGCATTAAAAAATAATGCATTTTTTTAAAAAAAAATAAGCAGAGCCCCAATCACATTATCATGGTTGCCCCTTCATGTGTGTGTGTATGTGTGTGTGTGTGTGTGTGTGTGTCTTGAGGACCTTTCTGGATCTAGCTCTCCATTCCTCCATCCTCATTTTGCAGAAAGATCAAATAGTCATGGGAGTTTTATTTATTTTATTTTGATTTGTCAATTGCTTACAAGATCATAGGTATAAGTATAAACATGAGTAAGAATACAGGAAATAGGTGCGAATAAATGGAGACAATAGGACAGGGCCGGTAGGCCCGATTGTGCACTTATGCACAGACCTCTTAGGAATGGGGTGAGGTCAATAGTGGATAGTTTGAGGTTAAAGGAGTGGAGGGTTTGAGGATGTAACAACAGAGTCAGGTAGTGCGTTCCAGGCATTGACCACTTGGTTGTTGAAGTCGTACTCTCTGCAATCAAGTTTGGAGCGGTTTACTTTGAGTTTGTATCTGTTGTGTGCACTTGTATTGTTGCAGTTGAAGCTGAAGTATTCATTGACTGGTAGGACATCGTAGCAGATAATTGTGTGTACTACACTTAAGCTCAGCTGTAGGCGGCATAGTTCAAGGTTGTCTAAGCCCAAAATTTCAAGCCTGGTGATATAGGGTATAGGTTGCGAGCAGAGGAGTGTAGTACTCTTCTCATGAAATACTTCTGGACTCCCTCAGTTTCAGGGGGAAACTGGTAGAAGAAAACAAAACACTAGAAAATTTCACTTTGCTCTGTATAGCCGTGCTTGGCAGTTTTGAATGGGGTTTTGAAGGAGAGCTCTGTTCACAGGCTCCATAGAAAATAAAGATCCCTTCAAGGTTTTGCACAATGCTTCTACTCCAAAGCAAATTTGGAGCAATTTTTAGCCAACCAGAGTGACCCACTCTCCTATTGCGCGGCCAAGTTTTATTTAACAGCCTGCCAGGGAGCAGTCTGCATAGATGAAATTTGCTCCAAGAATGATCATAATAGTGGGAATGATCATAATTAATTCCCCAGAGCATTTGATACTTGCAACATTTTTAAGGTGTCTCTTAAGAAAATTATACCTCTGCTGGCTTTTTATTTATTTTTCCTTTTTTTAAGTTGGTTGATTACGTGCTATTATTTTCAGCTCCTAGCAACCAAGTTAGACAGATAATTTTTCTCCCTGATGAATGGAATGGAACAGAATAGAAGTTGGAAGGGACCTTGGAGGTCTTCTAGTCTAGCCCCCTGATCAAGCAGGAGCCATTTCAGACAAGTGGCTGTCCAGCCTCTTCTGAAACCTACCCCAGTGTTAGAACATTTTATGACTTTTCTTGCCACATTTGCAAAGTGAATCACTGCAGTTGTTAAATTAATAACTTGGTTGTTGTAAATCAAAGACTATCTGTCTGAATGTATCTCACCACCCGCATGATTAAATCTCTCTCATTAGCCATATTACAATTGTGATGACCCGGGATGTGGCACAAAGGCAACACAGTCAGATAATCAGCAGGAGTCCCTTTATTAGCTCCAACTTTCCCCCCAATGTGCTGGTTACCTTCTGGCTGGAGAAAAACTCTCCCAGGAACAACCTTTGGCTGCAGAGAATCAAGTCCAAAATGTGGTCAACAAAAACTGTAACTATAAGTCCAATCAAGGCAAAATGAGGTAATTAGTTTGACAGGGCAGGAACAAGAATTCCAGACGTGAAGGCATAGCAATAACTCCACACAGTTGGAAAGATGCCAGGAATACAGATAAGCAAAGTCAACGCAAGATAAATTCTCGTTTGCTCCCAGCAGCTGCCACACGCAGCTTGTATTTCTTTTAAACTCTCTTCCCAGGTGTGGCTAATGAAGGGAATCAGGGCCCTTTCCTCTCCCATAAGCCATGCAACCAACGTTGCTCTCTTCTCCATTCCTCCCTACGTGCCCTAGGATGAAGAGGGGATGGGTCTGGGTCTTCCTCTGAATTCCCTCTCCCTTGTTCTACCTCTTCCCTGCTCTGCCCAGCCGGACTTTGCCTTTCCCCATTTCTTCCACAACCAATGGAGCCACACTCCCACACCCTGTCAGCCGTTCATCTTCGTCCTCAGAGTCAGATTCTGACAGAGTCAGATTCTGACAACAATATTCTTGTATAAGGTGCCTTGAGTCGCCATATGTGAATAGGCGGCAATATAAATTTCTTTAAAAAATACACAAAATAAATATTAGCATTAGAACTGGATCAGTTCAAAAGTCAGTCAAGTTGAGCATCCTGATTTCCCAAGCTGATCAGATATGAGTTTTGACAAGTTCATAAGCAGGAAATGCTTCTCTCCTGCCACTATTCTTCCTCCAGAAAATGCTCTTAGACAGCATGTTTTCCTTTTCCATTCTGAAATTCCATTTCGCTCTGAGATATTCCTTCTCCTTCATTTTTAAATAGTGGATATCTAAGCCCGTGGACCTGACCACATTTATGTGGCTGGACGTTTTACACTCTATACATATGTCACGTGGAAAACCACAAGTTTGATTTTCCCAAACCTCACCTTATAGATTTATTTATAAGCTATTACAATCCTGACAGTTTTAACTATCATGTTCCTTCCTATCAACCCTCTATGTGGAAATTTCTTTCCCCCACACACTCTCTCCTTTTTTAAATGCCAGCCACGTTGAGACGATGTTTTTTACCGAGTTGTCCAGCACTGTCCAGACAGAGATTTCTTTCCCTAATTAGTCACCACCAGCTCAACAATGAAAAAGAAGCCTTTCAGGGTTATTTACGCAGCCTTTTTTTTTTCCCATGGCTCTTTGCCAACATTTGTTTTCAAAGATGCTACACATAGCAGAGTTCTTGTAGCCTCTGACGCTTGCCTTACCAGAAGAAACGTGCTTGGTGCATAAATGTGAAGCATCTGAAAGCAAAGATTATTTCTTCTTCTTCTTCTTCTTCTTCTTCTTCTTCTTCTTCTTCTTCTTCTTCTTCTTCTTCTTCTTCTTCTTCTTCTTCTTCTTCTCCTTCTCCTTCTCCTTCTCCTTCTCCTTCTCCTTCTCCTTCTCCTTCCTCTCCTTCCTCTCCTTCCTCTCCTTCCTCTCCTCCTCCTCCTCCTCCTCCTCCTCCTCCTTCTTCTCCTACAACTTCTGAAGCAGAGGTGGTATTCAGCAGGTTCTGAACGGTTCTGGAGAACCAGTAGCGGAAATTTTGAGTAGTTCGGAGAACTGGTAAATACCACCTCTGACTGGCCCAGTCCCCATCTATTCTCTGCCTCCCGAGTCCCAGCTGATCGGCTGGGTCTTCTTGTGTTGCCCTGCACAGGAGAACAGAGCTGGAGAGCAGGTTAGTGGGGTGGGGAGGGAATGGGGATTTTGCAGTTTCCTTCCCCTGCCACGCCCACCAAACCACACCCACCAAGCCACACCACGCCCACCAAGCCACGCCCACAGAACCAGTATTAAAAAATTTTGAATCCCACCACTGCATTTTTTAGTGCTGCTGCAACTTTGAACCATCACGAAATGAACCATTGTAAGTCGAGGACTTCCTGTAAGCACAACATCAATCAACCTGTTTGAGGACGGGTGGAAAGACGACATTATATTTAAGATATCGAGGCAGATTAAAAAACTGCTTCGACTTAGCTGTGAGAGCTGCCTGCAGTGCAGTGAAGCAGCTGTACGAGGCTATTCCAAACTGAGATAATACATCAGAAAAGACCATCAGAAGGCATAGTTATAAAGAAAATAATAGACTGTATAGAGATGGACAGGCTTACACTGAAATTAAAAGACAGATTCAATACACTATAGGGCCTGGTATGCCTGGTATGAGTGGTTTAGAAATAAAAAGAAAATAAAATGGCAATTAGGAAAAGAATAAGGAAGTATGTAAATATGTATATATGTTATAGAGAAGATTGAAGTGCAAGATGAAGTATATTGACTTGTAACAAAAGCAAGATGTAATAGTAATGGAATAAGCAACCATATATTGAAAAATGTAAGGAAATGTGAAAGACGTCTTGATGATGAAAACAATGCATATAGTTTTATTTTATGTTTTTTAAATTTTGGAAAATTAATAAAAAATATTTTTTTAAAAAAAGAAAAGACCATCAGTCTTATATGCATATGCTTCCTAATAAATGCCAGCGTTCCAACTAATCAACTCCAAACCAATAAACTCTGTGACAAGCATCTTCTCAAATTTCCATTTTATTAGAGTTGTCATATTGGCACATCTGGGAAAACCTGAATCTGAGAGTTCTGGGTTTTCCCTTCCCAAAAGAGAATTCAAATCATACCCAATCAAAACTTCATCCCAACTTGAGACATTCCCCCAGTCGCTCCCCTCCAGGTGCAGGGCGACATGTCCTTGACTCTCTGAGAAAGAGGGTTGTTGTGTCTAATCTTCTACCCCACTATGAAATCCCCCCCCCCCAAATTCCCAGGCACTGAATGTGGCAGCCTCGAAGCTACCAAGTAGAAAATGTCTTCCAAGACTGACAATAGACACTTGAGGTATGAAGCTCCCTATCACAAGATGGATTGACAAGTGCAGATTTCCAATGCTTTAAAAAGCAATTGGAGGCATTTAAGGGAGACAGGATAATTGTCTGTCTCCCAGAAGACAGATGGGAGGAAGCAGAAATACAGGAGAGTGAAGGATGCCGTCTGCCTTTTATGTGCGAACTTCTCCACATCTGGATTGGTGTGAGTGGGCTTTTCCTTGTGGCCCTAAGCAGGGGTGGGATTCAAAAATGGGTGGCCGTGGCCTTGGTGGGCATGGGCTACTGGAAATTCTGGGAAGACCCTTTTTTTGCCTTCCCCAGAGTCCAGAGGCTTTTTCCCTCGGGCCTCTGGGAGAGTGAAAACAGCCTCCAGAGGCTCTCTGGAAGCTGGAAACAGGCCCGTTTCCAGACTTCCGGAACTTCTGGGAGGGCCGTTTTCCCCACTCCCAGAGCCTCCGTAAGGACCCTGCACTTACCTGCATCCAAAACGGGCCATGGGAGGGGGGAGGGGAGGGGCAGGCGGGGCCAGCTGGCCGGTTCAACTATTAGTTTGGCGAACCAGATATAAGTTTAACATCCGGTTCATCCGAACCGGTCCGAACCGGTGAATCCAACCCCAGCCCTAAGGGAGCAGAAACCCCCAGACACAGGAGCCTGGTAGGAGACACAGTGTTGTTGTGAGTTCTACCATTCCCTAACTGAACCTTAAAAGTCATCTAGTATCATCAAGTTAAATGAGGACAGGCAGAGAAAGTAGGGTAGAAAGATTATTTTGAGCATTGCTAATTGGGGTGTGTCTTTTTAAAAAATGGTAGGGTCTCCACCTGAGTTCATCTGGAGATGAAAAAGGAATCCAATGCTGATCTCAAAAAAATATCAGTTTCCCTTGTTATTTGAATATCTGATTCCGTGAGACAAATCAGAATAGAGCTGGAAGGGACCTTGGAGATCTTCTAGTCCAACCCCCTGATCAAGCAGGAGACCTAGATACCATTTCAGAAAAGTGGCTGTCCAGTCTCTTCTTAAAAACCTCCAGTGTTGGAGCACCCACTCCAACTGGTGTGGTGGCAAGCTTTTCTACTGGTTAATTGTCTTCATTGTTAAGAAGTTTCTCCTTAATTCCGCATTGCTTCCCTCCTTGATTAGTTTCCATCCATTGCTTCTTGTCCTGCCTTCAGGTGCTTTGGAGAATAAGTTGACCCCGTCCTCTTTGTGGCAGCCCCCCCAAATACTGGAATACTGCTATCATGCAACCCCTCTACTCCTTCTTTTCTCTAGACTAGCCATATCCAATTCCTGCAACTATTCTTCATATGTTTTCGTCTCCAGGCCTTTAATCAGTGGTGGTATGCTACTGGTTTGGCCTGGTTCTGCCCAGCCAGCAGCGGCGATGAGCAGCGGAGACCAAACCGGTTCTCTCCGTCATTCTGCTGTTGGGCCCACCTGCCTGCCCAGGCTCCCACACTCACCTTTATCTTCTGCTTTTGAAGCGCAGCTGCTTTGCACGGCCCAGGAGGGCCGCATGGCAGCTGCTGAAGTGACAGGGCGAGTGCAGGCTTACAGGAGGATGTGTTGGACTGCCTCTGCGCCTGTGCAAAGTGAGTGTTTGGCACTCACGAGCATGCAAAGTGTGTACACGTGCACAAAAGTACACCCGCCAAGCCATGCCCACCGAACCGGGGGTAAAAGTTTTTGAATTCCACCACTGCCTTTAATCACCTGAGTTGCTCTTTGCATTTTTTCCCCCAAAGTTTCAACATCTTTTTTGTAACACGGTGACCAAAACTGGATTTAGCATTCCAGGTGTGGCTTTACTATGGTTTTATACAATGGTACTAACATTTCACGTGATTTCGACATGACATTTTGAAACGACAAGCATATTTTTATCGTATAAATGTTCAAACCTATGCCAGCTCTGCAACTGTAAACCAAAATTGCAAAAGTTCTGCAAATCCAGCCAATGCAACAAACATTCCAGAAAGCTTAGCATCCCCTGCAAAGGAGCCAGGAGGACCTGAGGAATGTCACAGTTGCAATTCTGATTTCTCACATCAATGTGACATTTAATATGCCCAGGGAAAAAGCTGCATTACAGTGACACATTTCACATCTTATGATTTCCTCCCTACCCCAAAACAAACATTTGCATTTTCATAGACCTCTGGGAAGAAATTGACCTGTGTGTGTGTGTGTGTGTGTGTGTGTGTGTGTGTGTGTGTGTGGAGGTGGACAGCTGGACCACTGAGTCTTTCAAGCGAATCAAGAGACATCACATTACAGGCACTCCTCCTCGCCTTACAACCCCAACTGAACCCAAAATTTATGTTGCTAAGCAAGACAGTTGCAAAGTGTGTGTTGCCTCATCTGACACCTTTCTGTTGTTAAGTGAATCACCCTCCGTTATTAAGTTAGTAGTGTGGTTGTTGAGTGAATCTGGTTTCCCCATGGATTTTACTCCCCAGAAGGTTGCAAAGGGGATCACACAACCTGCAATGGTCACAAATATGAGTCAGTGGACAAATGTCTGAATTTTGATCATGTGTTGCTGCAATGGTCATAAGTGTGAAAAATGGACATAAGTCACTTTTTTCAGTGCCGTTGTAACTTTGAATGGCCACCAAATGAATGGTTGTGAGATAAGGACCACCTGTAGCAATGAAGTCATAGCATAAACAATGCAAATTCCATAATTCACGTCATTTGCCCGATGCCAAGAGCACACAAGAGGCCCTTGGATTTTATCTACTGTATTAAGATGGGCAATCTTCAAATCATCAAGTGGAACAGACTGATAACAGATAATCAGAGTTGGAAGGACCTTGTAGGTCATCTAGTCCAACCCTCCCCCCGCCTGTTGTGGTTTGCCGGCAGCAGGTGCAGATGGCTGAAGAGAGCGATGACTCTGATTAGGGGCCAGGACCATCGGGGAGTGGCCTGCTGCCTTCAGAGATTGTGGGGGCTGGAAGCAGTGACGAGGAGGTTCCCGAGGAGCCTGTGCCAAGTGCACGTGCACCAGGGGTGGGATTCTACATGTTCGCACCTATTCGGTAGAACTGGTTGTTAACATTCTAAGCAGTTTGGAGAACCGGTTGTTAGAAGAAATTACTGGCCTAATCCTGTAAGGAAGGCAGGAAGGAAACATTCTGGTGTTGCTTACAGAAACTGCCTCTCCGTTAACCCTTATTACATTCTTGGCCATGCCCAGCCAGTCACATGACCACCAAGCCATGCCCACCAACTAAGCCATGCCCACAGAACTGGTTGTTTAAAAAATTGAATCCCACTCCTGACGTGCACGAAGGATTACTCAGAGGAAAGAACAATTACAGCAGCACAGGCGACTAGGGAGTAAGACTGCAAGGTAATCGCCCTTCCCTCAAGAGGATAAAAGCCAGGTTTGGAAAAGTGTTCTTTGCAGAAAGCAAAGAAGCTCTTAAACTCAACTGGTGGACATCTTAGTTCGTGTTTGGAGAATCTTACAAATTAGTTCTTATCTCTCGGTTTTTGGCAGCCTTGACAAACAAATTAGCTTTCTTGTCGGAGCTAATTAGTGGAAGGCTGCTGCCTTTGTCTGTGTTTGCTCTTTGGGAACACCACCGAAGCGGGAGACCCGACACCATTTCTGACAAATGGCAGTCCAATCTCTTCTTTAAAGTCTCAAGTGATGAAGCCCTCACAACTTCCAAGGGCAAGCTGTTCCATTGGTTGATTGTTCTCACTATCAGAAAAATTCTCCTTATTTCCAGGTTAAATCTCTCCTTGTTCAGTTTCCACCCATTGTTCCTTGTCTGGCCTACAGGTGCTTTAGAAAATAGCTTGACCCCTTCCTCCTCTCTGGGGCAGCCCCTCAAATATTGGAAGACTGCTCTCATGTCTCCCCTGGTCCTTCTCTTCACTAGACTAGCCAAGCCCCATTCCTGTAACTGTTCTTCATTTATTTTAGTCTCCGGTCCCCTAATCATCCTGGTTGCTCTTTTCTGTACCTTTTCTAGAGTCTCAACATCTTTTTTATAGTATGGTTACCAAAACTGGATGCAGTAGTCTAGGTGTGGTCTCACTAAGTCTGTATAGAGCGGTATTAGTACCTCCCTTGATCCCATCTGCTCGTGTCAGCATGTCTGAAGGCCAAACTCCTTCGGAGATGGAATCCCGCATCCTCTGAAAGAGAGACAATTTCCCATCTCCTGGAGATTTATTTTAATTTTCCTAAATTTTGTTTTTCTGAGAGCCCCATACTTTGGGCAATTATGAATAATTAGATGTGGCTGGTGAGTGATGCTGAAACCGGAAGCGGAGATGGCCACTGCCTTTCTGCTTCTGGCACTCTTTGCAATCTTCCTTCCTGTTGCATTTTGGTTAATTGTTTCGCCCTCCATTCATTGATGTGGGATCCTCAAGAAAATTGCCAGCCCTTTGAAGTAGGTCAGGTCAGGAAACATACACTACAAGAAATATGAGTGCTCTGCTTTATTGATGTAAGAGGCCATAATAACAGGCTCGGGAAAGCTTGACGGTGTTCCCTTTTCCCTCCCTTTTTTACCGAAGAGACCCAAAGCAAGACAATCTTGATTTTCTTTCTCACATTTTCTTGGTTTCCTGGCCCGTGCTGATGTTTTACTAAATATCCCTAGTTATTTTGTCTTATAATGATCTTTACAGCTTTATGGGGGGACCTAGACATTCAAACCTTATTTTGTTATCAGTTAACCTTATTTTGCGAAGCTTCTTCTTTGGTAACATTGAATTGCTGGCTAGGGCATACAAAAACTTTGCCAGACCAATTCTTGAATACAGCTTGTCTGCCTGGAACCCATACTCTATATCGGACATTAACACGATTGAGCGGGTTCAGAGGTATTTCTCAAGAAGAGTACTCCACTCCTCTACTCACATTAGTATTTCCTATGACTCCAGGCTTGAAATTTTGGGCTTGGACAATCTGGAACTGCTCTTCCTGCGGTCCGATCTAAGCATAGTACACAAAATTGTCTGCTACAACATCTTACCCATCAACAACTTCTTCAACTTCAACCACAATAATACACGGGCAAACAACCAATACAAATTCAAGGTAAACAGCTTCAAACTCGATTGCAGAAAATACAACTTCAGCAACAGAGTGGTCAATGCCTGGAACGGCCTACCCGACTCCATTGTTACAACCTCAACCCCTCAACAGCTTCAACCTCAAACTGTCTACCGTGGACCTCACCCCATTCCTAAAAGGTCCTTAAAGGGGGCGTCCATAGGCGCACCGGCAGGCCTACCGCCCCTGTCTTACTGTCCCCATTTACCCGTATTTACTTCCTTTATTCATGATTATGCTTATACCTATACTTGTTATCTTGCGCATGTTTGACAAACAAATAAAATAAATAAAAATATATCAAAAAACACCTGCCTTGGCACTCACCAGGCACCTGAACTATTTAAAGCAAACTCCTAAAAATAAAATCTTATGGTATCTCTGGACAACTGAATAACTGGATAGAAGCATTCCTGTCAAACAGACAACAAATGGTCAAAATTGGGAACGCCTATCAAATCCAGTACCTGTCAATAGTGGTGTTCCCCAAGGCAGTGTTCTAGGACCAACTCTCTTCATAATCTACATAAACGACCTTTGTGATCATATCAAGAGCAATTGCGTTCTCTTCGCTGATGATGTAAAGCTGTTCAATACCACAGACAATACTACTACCCTTCAAAAAGATCTAGACTATGTATCTGAATGGTCTAACATATGGCAACTCCAAATCTCAACAAATAAATGCTCTGTCTTACATATTGGTAAAAAAATCAGAAAATAAAATACAAGCTGAATAGTCAAGATCTTGTTGATGACCCAAGCTCTGTAAAGGACCTGGGAATACTCACCTCTAATGATCTAAGTGCTAGAGCTCACTGCAACTACATAGCCAAAAGGCATTAAGAGTTGTTAACCTAATCCTACGTTGCTTTTTCTCTGGTAATATCTCACTACTAACCAGAGCATACAAAACATTTGCTAGACCAATACTCGAATACAGTTCATCAGTCTGGAATCCTTATCACGTATGTGATATTAACACAATTGAGAAAGTCCAGAAGTATTTCACAAGAAGAGTTCTCCACTCTTCTACCCGTTATAGAATACCTTACGCCACCAGACTCGAAATTCTAAAACTAGAAAACCTCGAATTACGCCTGCCTTCGGTCCGACTTAAGCATGGTATATAAAATCATACATTGCAATGTCCTACCTGTCAATGAATACTTCAGCTTTAACCATAACAACACAAGAGCACACAACAGATACAAACTCAAAGTAAACCGCACCAAACTTGATTGCAGGAAATACGACTTCAGCAATAGAGTGGTCAATGTCTGGAATACTCTACCCGACTCTGTAGTCTCTTCCCCAAACCCCAAAAACTTTAACCTTAGACTGTCTACTATTGACCTCACCCCTTTCCTAAGAGGTCTGTAGGGGGCGTGCATAAGCGCACCAACGTGCCTACCGTCCCTGTCCTATTGTTTCTCTTATTCTTTTATTTTTCTTATATGTACCCATTTCATATATTCACAACTATGTATACACTTGTACTTATTATCTTGTAAACAATTGACAAATCAAAATAAATAAAATAAATAAATAAAGATCATTTTTATAATAAAAGGTGCCTCTTCACCCCTTCAATCTCCCCCCCAAAATAAAACCGAGAGGGGGCTGCGATCCAAGCCTTATTGTCTGTTGCAGGCAGTGGAGAGATAACGGAGCCTTAGTAGCACAGGGGTTAGAATGCAGCATTGCAGGCTAACTCTGCCCACAGCCCAGAGTTTGATCCTGATGGGCTCAAGTTGACTCAGCCTTCCATCCTTCCAAAGTCAGTAAAATGAGGACCTAGGTTATTGGGGGTGGGGTAATATGAAAATAATGCTGACATTGTAAACACCCCAGAGGGCATTGTAAAACACTATGGGGCAGCATATAAGATTAAATGCTATTGCTGTTGCTATGGCTATACTCCCACCTATCCAGAAAAGAAAGAAAGCTAAGGGAAAGGAAGGTAGGTAGGTAGGACTCAGGTAAATCAGCACTCTGCAGCAGGTCATGTCCTCATAGCAGCCATGCCCAGCAGCCATTATGCAACCTCTCGGTTTGTCCCAATTCCAATGAAAGTACAGGAAGGACTTTTCTGGTGGGGCTTTTTTAAAAAAGGGGCGAAGGGAGCTGATAGGGAGGCTGGGATTAGGTGCAAGAAGTCAAGAGCCAGGATATAATTCAAAAGTACAGTGAGTTTATTCCATCCTATCTATCTGTTCTATCTATACACAAGAATCTGAATTACTAATGGTCAAGATGTGAACTGGCACTATATAAGGGTCAATGGACTTTGGGCGGGGGGGCTGGATTTAGGTCTCTTATGGGAGCACAGAGATTCCAAACTGATGATACATTTGACCCCACCCTCAGGCTCAGTCTGGTCATCTCTCCCAGCTGGCTAGAAAGTCAGAGATCTAACAATAAAGAAAAATATTTGTAGTTTGGAGTTGAAATGTGGGGTCCTTGGTGCTCTCTGAGCTTGGTGGTTTTCTTGCAGATGTTTCATTACCCAAACTAGGTACCATCATCAGTGCTAGCAGAGAGATGATTATGAGAAGAACACTGTCTCTTTTGACACCTAACTTCCAACTATTGCAACAATAGTTTGAGGGGATGCCTGCATTTGGGCCAGCTTCTTGCATCCAGTGATAATTTGGCACTTCAAATTGAAATGCTACTTTAACCTGCAACACCCTTTGGGTTCAAATGTTGAGGATTTAGTTGGGCCTTTGACTCTCCCAATTGACATCCAGCATCACAACAAGACATCCAGCTGCAGCAACCTCTGGCCCTTCCCACCAGGACTCTAGAGTAATTCTCAAGACATCCCCATAAAGCAGAAAAACTGATACCTCTTTTCACAGAAAGAACTGCAAGGGAGACTGGGGCCCTGTATTAATGGGGGGAAATTCAGCAAGAAAACTAACCTGACAGCCTCTTTGTTCCCAGTCTGTCTTTCAGCAGAACACAAGGGAGTTTTCCTTGATGGAGGAAGCTCGGCCCTTGCTTATCAATGGAGACCGAGTGGAGCAAATGGCCAGTTTTAAGTTTCTGGGTGTTACCCTAAAAGAGGACCTGACCTGGGGTGCTCACATTGCAGGCCTGGTCAAAAGGGCCCAGCAGAGATTATACTACCCTGAGGCTTCTCAGAAAACAACAGCTGAATGAAAAACTGCTGGTGACCTTCTACCGCTGCACCAGAGAGAGTATCTTAACTTACTGCACAACTGTGTATGGTTTGCCAATTGCACAGTGGCAGATAGAAAAGCACTCCGGAGGGTTATTGGTTGCCCTCTCCCCTCTTTGGAAGAGCTTTATAGCTCCCGCTGCCTTAAGAAAGTTCAAAACATTCTCAAAGATCCGTCTCATCCTGGGAACCCTTTTTTTGAATTATTACCATCTGGCAGATGGTACAGAATAATAAAAACAAGGACAAATAGGCTGAAAAGCAGCTTCTATCCCAAGGCAATAGCTCTGTTGAATTCTACTGTATAGTGCAGTGTTGGTGCGGTGTCGGGGTTTTTCAATTCGATGTGTGGAGTATGAAGGATGTGTGTTTGTGTTTTATTTTCCATGTGCACTGAAGATGGTGTTTGATTTCATTGTACGAGGTGCAATGACAATAAAGTAAACTAAACTGAACCAAACTCATGCGAGAGCAAAAAAGAAAAGCCCAAGATTCAAAGCAGAGCAGATGAAATGTGTTCTTCTGGGCACCGATTTCACTTTTGGTGGGAAATGCTGGCCGTCTGCTTCACTCCCAGGCAGGTGAAAAGAAATTTGTTCCCCATTGCAAAAAGAAAAGAGGTTTGGAAAGGGAAAGAAAGGAAGATGCCAAGAAGAAGAAGAGCGTGCGATTTATTCCCCTGGGTTACAAGGCCAATAGCTTCCCACCGGGGAGGCGGTTTTTTTTTCCCAGTAGCTGACGAAGGCTCCGTCTGACATTTCAATGAGGACCAAGAAGGATGAAGAGTTGGACTGAAAAAAGAACTGACCGAGGAGCTCAAAGAAGAAGAAGAAAAAAAACAAATTGAGAAACGGGCGACATCCTCCTCCCAGACGCATAAAAGTCCCTATCACGTGAATCCTTCCAACCTGACACCCGGGTGAGGTGGCATAATTGGGACATTCACGGAGGATGAATTGGGTTGGGCAGGTCCCAGAGGAGAAGATTGGCTGCCTTCTTTGAAACCAAACAAGGAGGGGGGCGGGGAAGACTTGAAAGGAGAAAAGGCCAGTTCTCATGGAAGGGGCCTACAAAAGGAGCAAGGATCGCTTGACTTTGCCTAAAGAGGCAGAGATGGGTTTCCTTTCCAACTCTTGAAAAAAGAATTACTTAAAAGGGGTTTTTTCTTTGGTTTCCCCAGAGCCTGAAGTCCAGAAGAAAAAGAGGCCCCCATCTGGGAAATCTGAACTCAAATCCTTTTTGTTTTTAGAAAGTGTTTTATTATATTGGTATAGGGTTTCTTGCCTGAGCAGGAAGGTGGACTAGAAGACCTCCAAGATACCTTCTAACTCTTTTATTTTTATTCTATTCCATCCCATTCGTTTCCATTTATTCTACTCTACTCTACTCTACTCTACTCTACTCTACTCTACTCTACTCTACTTCTACTTCCTCCTTCACTCCTTCACTCCACTCCACTCCACTCCACTCCACTCCACTCCACTCCACTCTATTCATTCTACTCTACTCTACTCTACTCTACTCTACTCTACTCTACTCTACTTCACTCCACTCTACTGCATTCCATTCCACTCCACTCCATTCCATTCCATTCCAATCTGTTCATTCTACTCTACTCTATACTCTATACTACTCTATTCCACTCCGCTCCACTCCACTCCATTCCATTCCATTCCATATTATTATTAGACATTATAGTATTTTGGTCATGGCAAAAATGTGTGGTTGTTAGAAGTTGAAAATGATGGCATGTAATCAATCAATATATTAAGAAAAAAAAACCCCTCTGGGAAATCTGGATTCAAACTCTTTTTGTTTTTTAAAAAATTGCTTTATATTATTATTATCAGACATTATAGTGTTTTGATCATGGAGAAAATCTATCCATATAGCTAGAAGTTGAAAATGATGTGATGGCATATAACCAATCAACGGATCGATCAATCAGTATATTATTTTGATAACTTAAAGCCTTTAAAGGTACAGCAAAAAAAAAAGTTTTCTGTCATTGTTAGCTCTGCTTGGAAATGTCAAAAGGTAATAAGCAGAAGGTTGTCTAAATGTTACATTGAAACTAAATACAGCATTAATAAACAATTGCAAATTAGATCCAAATCTTTGTTGTACAATAAAGGTTTCTGTATTTGTAATTGTTATTGTTTGTGCATGTTGGAAAAAAGAGAGAGGGAGAGAGAAATAGACAAAGCAAATGAACGACAACAAAAAGAAAAGAGAAAAAAGGTGATTTAACACATATAACACAGCAAGGCCAGGTCTGGAATAAACCACCCAAAAGTTAGACAGTGAAAAATCACCCCATGGTCCAGCACAGAGTCTCCAATCAGCATCCAGTAAGATGTTATGGGAAATCCCCTTTGCAGGTGTTCTGGGCCACAGGACGGTTGGCCTTGAACAAATATAAACATCTCCACTCAGCAGAGCCACAGTTCATGAGTTCAAACCTCCCTTCCTATTCTCATGGGACTGCTCCACACCATCTCGCTTCCCCATCCCAAATGCCTAAACCTCCCCCACTCCCTGGGGTTGGACTAGATGACCTACAAGATCCCTTCCGACTCTGTTATTCTGTTCTGTTCTGATTTGGTTTTTAACTTTGTGTGTGTGTGTGTGTGTGTGTGTGTGTGTGTGTGCGCCTTTAGTAATTTGCAGTGCTTATGAAGCCCTTTTTAACTCTCTGGATAGGAAGTATAAACGCAGGTGATCACAGGTGTTGTGTTGCATGGGAAAAAAAGGGCGGGGATTTGAACTCATGGTTGGGGCTGCCATTTTGACTTTTTTTGACCTCTTCCCCATAGACTCCCAAGCATGGTCTTTTTGTATTTGAGACCTGTAAATGGGGAAAATTTGGCAAGGTTTACAAAATATGCTAGACAAGGGGTGTTGCAAACTCGATTTCATGGAGGGCTGCATTTCAGGGTTGTGTTTGACCTCGAGGGGGAGGGGTGGGCATGGCCAGCTTGATGTCAATCACATCAGGGGGGGCCTATGGTGGCCCAAACTCTCTGCCAACAAAAATGGCTCCCAGGCTCCATTTTTGGCTGCAGCCCTCCCTCCTGAGCTCCATTTTCGCCGCCAGAAGCACCCTAGGCCGGTCCTTCTCTGTTTCCAGGGCAGCCCCACAGGCCAGATCTAAGCACCCTGCGGGCCACATCCGGCTGCAGGCCTTGAGTTTGACTCCCCTGTACTAGACTAAGCTAAAGTCAGACTGAGAGAAAAATCGGTCCCAAAATAGAGAGTTTGCTGCCAAGCTTTCTACAAAGTAATCAAGCTTTGGTTTCAATTTCTTATCCTGCCTCAATGGACTTCTTTTTGGCACACGGATCCAGCATGGCAATCCAAGAATGCATGGAGCCATCAGCCTGAAAGGATCTGCACGTGTTCCGTGTAAAATACAAATATTTAGGTTAGCGGTCAGGAAAACAAGGAGAAGGGAAGAGAAGAATGCATGGCTAAAAAGATTTTCTGTAATGTTTTGTTCATGCAGTATTAGCAGTTCCTTCTTCTTTCTTTGTGTTGTGTATCTTTCACTTTCTCCAAAATCTGTTAAACAGCTTAAATTAAAAATCTGCCATAGAAGGACTACTGCATGCTATTGCAGCTCTGGGGGCAACGGATGACACATGTGATGGGGCCATTGCTCAAAGGGTACTTGTGTGAGATGTCAGGTTCATGTCTTTTGTGCAGTGACTTCATGAGACAAAACAGCGTTGTTTGATGATGTCATTGAAGCTTGCTATGGACTTGGCTAGCATCCGTACACACATCCATACCCATCGATTTACGTTCGGGAATGCTGGCCCTTTAAAAATTACTATTATAGCATTAGCGCTTACTTATATACCGCTTCACAGTGCTTTACAGCCCTCTCTAAGTGGTTTACAGAGTCAGCCTATTGCTCCCCAATAATCTGTGTCCTCATTTTACCAACTTTGGAAGGATGGACGGCTGAGTCAGCTATGAGCCAGTGTTGTGGTTAGCTAGCAGCGGGTGTGGACGGCTGAGGAGAGCGAGGACTCAGATGAGGGGCCAGGACCATTAGGGAGTGGAGTGCTGCCTTCAGAGATTGTGAGGGCTAGCAGCAGCGATGAGGAGGTTCCTGGGGAGCCTGTGCCAAGTGCGTTGTGCACGCAGGATTGCTCGCAGGAAAGAGCAGCTGCAACAGCAAAGGCGACTCGGGATTAAGGCTGCAAGCTAATGCCCCCTCCTTCAAGAAGATAAAAGCCAGCTGTGAAGCGAACGTTCTTTGCAGGAAGCAAAGACATTTTGAAACTCCTGCCTCTTGGACATTACAGTATCTTAATTTGATATTTGAAGACTCTTGCGTTGTGAAATATTTCTTATCTGTGATTCTTGGCAATCTCCCACAGTTTTGGCAAGGCTTGTGCTTATCCAAGTTAATTAGTTTGCAGCAGCCTTTTAACCAGGGATTCGTAAGACTCATTAAAAGGTTTCTGTTCCCTTTGATTATTGTTTGTCTTATTGGAAAAGGGTTTGTGTCAGAACAGCTGCTCAGGATCGAACTGTGGGGAGTGAGCAGAGTTAGCTTGCAATACTGCATTCTAACCACCATGACTTTTTAATTATGTTTCATTTCTATTAATAAAATAATGAAATGCAAATCAAAAAGCAGGCCTGTTGTGCCAATCCTACTACAGGTACTCCTCAACCTAGGACCCCAATTGAACCCAACATTTATGTTGATAAGTGAGAAATTTGTTAAGTGAGAAATTGGGTCCCATTTCACAACTTTTCTTGACACATTTGTTAAGTGAATCACTGCAGCTGTTAAATTAGCCACATGGTTGTTAAGTGAATCTGGTTTGCCCCTTGACTTTGCAGAAGGTCGCAAAACCCTGAGCCACTGCAACTGTCATAAATGTGAGTTAAGCATCCGAATGTAAATCATGTGACCATGCTGCAACAGTCATAACTGCGAAAAGCAGTCATAGGTCACTTTTTTCAGTGCCATTGGAACTTCGAACGGCCACTAAACAAACTGTTTGTAAGTTGAGGACTACCACAGAAAAGCACCGAAACTCTCTGTCACTTCAAATAAGTTCTGGCATGGAAAATTGGCATTTTCTGTAGACTCAGTGCAAAGTGGCATTCTGGAACAGGATCCAGGCAATGTCACGTCGTGTCATTTTTAAAAGACCACATATTTAGAGAAAATGGCCTTGACTCCAAAAGAGGAGAAGAAGTTGGCGGCTGCTAGGGGGATTAACCTCCTATGAAAACCAACTGATGGATCTGAGGAACGCAATGTTACTTTGCCAAATGAGGACACTGAGTCATACGCCGGATAATGAGGCATTGGGTGCGCCAATGAGTTTTGGCTAACAGTTGGATAATGGAAGACCTCCCCTGCCCTCCATGTAGTCCTTGACTTACAACCATTCGTTTAGTGACTGTTCAAAGTTGCAGTGCTGAAAAAAAGTGACTTATCATGGTGTTTCACACTTATGACCCAGTGTTGGGATTCAAATTTTGTTTACTACCGGTTCTGTGGGTGTGGCTTGGTGGGCTTGGCAGGGGAAGGATACTGCAAAATCCCCATTCCCTCCCCACCCTACTAACCTGCTTTCCAGCTCCATTCTCCTGTGCAGGGCAACAAAAGAAGACCCAGCCAATCAGCTGGGACTCAGGAGGCAGAGAACAGATGGGGGCGGGGCCAGTCGGAGGTGGTATTTGCCAGTTCTCCCAACTACTCAACATTTCCACTACCGGTTCTCCAGAACTGGTCAGAATCTGCTGAATACCATCTCTGTTATGACCGTTGCACATCCCCCTGGTCACATGGTCAACATTCAGCCGCTTGGCGACTGGTCTCTATTTATGACGGTTGCAATGTCCCAGGGTCTTGGGATCCCTTTCTGCAGCCTTCTGATAAGCAAAGCTAATGCAGCAGCCAGATTCACTTAACAACCTTAATTCCCTCAAAGAAGAGGGAGTCAACCTACACTCCAAAGCCAACTGAGGGCAGGACAAGAAGCAACGGATGGAAACTAATCAAGGAGAGAAGCAACCTAGAACTAAGGAGGAATTTCCTGAACAATTCATAGAATAATTAATCAGTGGAACAACTTGCCTCCAGAAGTTGTGGGTGCTTCAACACTGGATGTTTTTAAGAAGAGATTGGATAACTATTTGTTGGAAGTGGTGTAGGGTTTCCTGCCTAAGCAGGGGGTTGGACTAGAAGACCTCCAAGGTCCCTTCTAACTCTGTTATTCTATTCTAACTGCAGTGATTTGCATACCAATGGTGGCAAGAAAAGGTGCAAAATGAGGCAAAACTCATTTAACAACTGTCTTGCTTAACAACAAAAAATTGGGGCTCCATTGAATGTCGGGATTCCGCCCCCAATGCAGAAGTCACGTAATGCCACTTGGGCACCTCTCCGCAATGAAAAAGAGACTTTAAAGTAAATTGTTTTTCCTCCTCTTCGCCTCTTCCATTCTTCTGCTTGCCTCCACCCTCCCTCTGGGCGAGTTGACTAACCATGGAAGCTCTTCCAATCCAGGCGGTGGCAGGTAAAACAATGAGCCATGTTGACAGGTTGCACCATGCATGGCATCTCAAGTTGAAACATCCCTGCCCTGCCCTGCATTGGCTCAGGTTGCTGGAGAAAGAAAACACCCACAATTTCCGGTACAATAAGGAAGAGTGCCTAGAACTCAACCCACGCAGGTAATTTCTCCCCAACCTGCCTTAGGGTCCAATGGGGAATGCCCGTCCAGAGGGCACCATGTTGGGGAGGCTGCAGGAAAGACAACAATCTTCATGGCCACCACCCAAAACCCAAGGAAACAAACAGGGCGTGATGTGGGCGCAGAACGAGTTAAGCAAGTCCTGTCAACACAAAAGCTGTGTGTTATTGCACCTGTGTTCACTGGCACACTGGTAGCACTCCTCCACGGTTACACTCAAGATGCATAAGCACATTTTCTGAAACCAGGAGGAGGGTGCTATTGGGGGTTTAATCAATTACTGTACCTTGGCAGCTGAATGCTGCAGTGCGCGTATCACCAACGTGACGATGTGCCTGGAAGGGCATTTTCCATCCTTTCTTAAAAATCATTCCCCAAGGTGCGTGAAGCTGAACTCCACTGTTGCTGGTTTCCCTGCTCACAAGCACAGTTCACTCACATCTTCAGAACAGAAGAGCAGAGTCGGAAGGGACCTTTGAGATCTTCTAGTCCAACCTGCTGCTCGAGCAGGAGAACCTCTCCCATTCTACATTCTCTAACTGGCTGCCCAGTCTCTTCTTAAAAGCTTCCACTCTTGGAGCACCCACATGTTCTGAAGGCAAGCTGTTCCGTGTAGGATTCAATTGTTTTTACTACCGGTTCTGTCGGTGTGGCTTGATGGGCGTTGGCAGGGGAAGGATACTGTAAAATCTCCAGTCAGAGGTGGTATTTGCCAGTTCTCTGAACTACTCAATATTTCCACTACCAGTTCTTCAGAACTGGTCAGAACCAATAGTGGTATTTGACCGGTTCTGCCTGGTTCTGGAGAGCCGGTAGCAGCGATGAGCTGTAGAGACCAAACTGGTTCTCTCCGCCACTGTGCTGTTCGACCCACCCACCCATCTGGGCTACCATACTCACCACCGAATTTGAAGTGCAGCTTCTTTGCGCAGCACAGAGTAGTGCTGCGCGGCAGCTGCCGAAGCGACCAGGATCGTGCAAGCTTTCAGGAGGCGAGTTAGAACGCCTCTGTGCCTGTGCAAATGTCTCTGTGCCTGCACAAAGTGCGCGTTTGGCACACACAAAGTGCGCCCACCAAACCACACCCACCAAACCAGTGGCAACAATATTTGAATCCCACCACTGGTCAGAACCTGCTGAATATTACCTGTAAAGCTGTTCCACTGGTTCTAACTGTGAGGACATTTCTTCTTAGTTCTAAATTACTTCGTTCTTTGTTTAAATTTCCATCCATTGTTTCTTGTCTTGCCTTCTTGTGCATTGGAAAACAGGCTGACCCCCTCTTCTCTGCGGCAGCCTCTCAAATATTGGAACCCTGCTGTCATGTCCCCCTGGTCCTTCTCTTCACTAGGGTAGACATACCAATTCCTGAAACCATTCTTCATATGCTTCAGCCACTCAATCTTCTTTGTCCCTCTTCTCTGCATTTTTTTCCAGAGTCTCAATATCTTTTTTACATTGTGGTGACCAAAATTGGATGCAATATTCCAAGTAATTTCACAACTTGTAGCTAGATGCTGGGGGCTCGAAGTGGGATCTGAGAGGTCATGGAAGAGTAATCTAAAAGTCATGCCTTATGTTATCCCTTCCTTATCTGGGATACGCCAGTTATGTTGGGTCTACAATTCCTTGAATTGCCATGATTGGATTTGCAAACTCAACCCTTTCATAAGGTCCTATTTGAGAAAGGATCTCTTAGGGGCAGTTGTAGGTTTCCCAAACAAAGATTCTCAGTTCACAGGGTTGAACAGCCAACAAATTCCTTGTGTGTCCAATCACACTTGGCCAATAAAGCTATTCTATTCTATTCTATTCTATTCTATTCTATTCTATTCTATTCTATTCTATTCTATTCTATTCTATTCTATTCCACTCCACTCCACTCCATTCCATTCCATTCCATTCCAATCCATTCTATTTTCTTCTAGAGCAGTTGATAATTTACGCAGACCCTCTATTGCTTTCCCTACCTTACTTGTGTTCAGAAATATGAGGCCACACTTTATCCCAGATCAGTGTTACTCTTGGATAAAGTGATTTAACCTCAGAGAGACCAACTTTGGAGTTCCTGCTCTCCTGTGAATATGAATAGTCCAATTTTGACCATGCGGGATCCTTGGTGCTCTCTGAGCTTGGTGAAGAGCATTGATGATATTCCCTAGTTTGATAATGAAACATCTTCAAGAAAACCAGCGAGCTGAAGGGAGCACCAAGGATCCCACAGTTCAACCCAGAACTATGAATTTTCTCTTCTCTTGAATCTAACCACACCTGGTTTTGTGTAATGATTGTATTCACCCCATAGGCTTAAACCGGGCATTGAATGATCCCAATTTGTGACATTTTATTTATTTTATTTGTCAATCGCTTACAAGATAATAGGTATAAGCAGGGGCGGGATTCAAATTTTTAACAACCAGTTCTGTGGGCATGGCTTGGTGATCATGTGACTGGGTGGGCATGGCTTGGTGGTCATGTTATTGGCTGGGTGTGGCCAACTCAACATCACTCACATCGAGGCACGCATCTCCTTGCCTGGCCTCTCATGACTATGGGGATGCTGCAACAGTCGTAAGGGTGAAAAATGGTCATAAGTCACTTTTTTCAGTGCCATTGTAACTTTGAATGGTCACTCCATATGAGCAAAGTACCAGCAAAGGAGGGGAAAAAAAACTCCAGAGACGTTCCTGAGACAGGAAGTCTAGTCCTGTCAAGAATGTAATAAGGGTTAATGGAGAGGCATTTTTGGTAAGCTACACCAGAATGTTTCCTTCCTGCCTTCCTTACAGGATTAGGCCAATAATTTATTCTAACAACCGATTCTCCAAACTGCTTAGAATGTTAACAACTGATTCTAGCGAATAGGTGCGAACTGGTAGAATCCCACCCCCGGGTATAAGTATAAACATAGTTATGAATACATGAAATGGATACACATAAGAAAAATAAAAATAAACAATAGGACAGAGACAGTAGGCACATTGGTGCGCTTATGCACGCCCCCTACAGACCTCTTAGGAAAGGGGTGAAGAAGTCAATAGTAGACAATCTAAGGTTAAAGTTTTTGGGGTTTGGGAAGAAACCACAGAGTCAGGTAGAGTATTCCAAACATTGACCACTCTGTTGCTGAAGTCGTATTTTCTGCAGTCAAGTTTGGTGCGGTTTACCTTGAGTTTGTATCTGTTGTGTGCTCTTGTATTGTTATGGTTGAAGCTGAAGTATTCATTGACAGGTAGGACATTGCAATGTATGATTTTATATACTGTATTTAGATCAGATCAAGGGCAGCATAATTCTAGGTTTTCTAGGTCTAGAATTTCAAGTCTGGTGGCATAAGGTATTCTGCAACCAGTAGAAGAGTGGAAAACTCTTCTTGTGAAATATTTCTGGACTTTCTCTACTGTGTTAATATCAGATACGTAATGTGAGTTCCAGACTGATGAGCTGTATTCCAGTATTGATCTAGCAAATGTTTTGTATGCTCTAGTTAGTAGTGTAATATTACCCAGAGAAAAAGCTACATAAGATTAGATTAACAACTCTTAATGCCTTTTTGGCTATGTAGTTACAGTGGGCTCTAGCAGTTAGATCATTTGAGATGAGTACTCCAAGGTCCTTGACAGAGTTTGGATCATCAACAAGGTCTTGACTATTCAGCTTGTAGTTTATGTTCTGATTTTTTTTTTTTTTTGCCAATATGTAAGACATTGTTCAATCCCTTGAATGCTATCTGTGGGGACCAATTATGCACGTCTCTGGCCATGGCTTGCAAAACAGGATTGTCATCATTTTAACTTCTGTGCCTTAGCCCAGAGGTGGAGACCGTCTTCAGCTCAAGAAGCACGCATCAATCAGCTCAGTTCTCCAGCAATGTGGACAGACAATGCCATTAAATAACCACAACAGATTTGGGGTTTCACGTCACGTACGCTAAGATAGAGTTGGCCTAGTTGGTCGTTCCATGTGATATGCAAACGCAACCTTTGTGCAGTATGCTCAGGCAAGTGAACCTTCAGGGCAATCACCGAAGTAGACGAAAGGGATGTCTAAGATGACCTTCTCAGCCATTCTGACTCTTTTTCACAAAGATCCACTCCATTAGGAACATCCTCTGGAGGCCCACTATTGCCTGACTGACAACAGAATATTATTCAAGTCAAGAAGTCTCTGACAGATTGAGGGAGGGAGACGGGACTTGGAATATTTTCCACTTGTCAGTTGCACAGCCTAAATTAATTGCCCATCAGGAGAACGGCTGCACTCCGGTTGCTAATCTCTCTGGGTATGCAGCTATAAATTTTTCCTCACAACCTATTAATAAACTATAATAGCAATATTCGGAGAATAAATGGTCCATAATCTAAAGTCTTCCAATGACAGGACAATCAAAAGGAAGGTGAATTATGAAGGGGAAGGAAGAAGCAAAGCCAGATAATAGTTATATTGTATGGCGTAGAAACATTTGTGGCAATTACATCATGGCCTAGACAGCGTTCTGAGTGCAGCAGAGTCCATCTTCTTTATTATTATTATTTCAGGGACAAACTGGAGAAATGTTTAAGCCCAGAAATCTTGAGGATGTACACAGATCTCCCTTTAAATGACTGCAAGAAACTGCCTTGATGGATATCCCCAAAGTGTGGTTGTAAAAATCAAAGAAGGGTGGAGGACAATGGGGTGATTCTTTTTTTAGGGGTGTCAGAGCCACCATCTTGATTGAGCACATCTGCAGATATTCCCCCGTCCCCCCCGATTCTGTCCAAACTGTAAGCAAACTGACTTGGGTTTGTCTTAGTTTCTTTGGATCTCTTTGTTTCAAACAAGATCCCAGTTTAACTAGTGGTGGGATTCACATTTTTTTACTACCGGTTCTGTGGGCGTGGCTTGGTGGGTGTGGCAGGAGAAGGATACTGTAAAATCTCCAGTCAGAGGTGGTATTTGCTGGTTCTCCAAACTACTCAAAATTTCCGCTACCGGTTCTCCTGAACGGTCAAAACCTGCTGAATACCACCTCTGAGTTTAACCATTGCATCTGCTTTTTAATTTTTTTAAATAAAATGTAAAAGACAATACTTGAAAATGAAAAGGAAAGAAGAAAAAAAGAAGAAAGAAAAGAAAAAAGAAAATAAAATAAAGAAAGAAGGAAGGAAGGAAGGAAGGAAGGAAGGAAGGAAGGAAGGAAGGAAGGAAGGAAGGAAGGAAGGAAGGAAGGAAGGAAGGAAGGAAGGAAGGAAGGAAGGAAGGAAGGAAGGAAGGAAGAAGGAGGGACAGAGGCAGGGAGGGAGGGAGGAAAGAAGGAAAGAAAAGTAAAAGAAATAGTTAAAATATCTAAAGAAGTGACTTTGAATCTGCATCACAACAAATACAAATTTTGTAATTCTTCACTCCAGTTTAATAATTTATTTTGCTATTCTGTTCATCCTGGTTTGGAATTCTGAGAGTTGGAACTAACTACATATTTGGTTAGGCAAAACCCTATAACCCTAAAATCCTAGAATATTATATGACTCTAGAGGGTTTAATTTAGAGTCTTCCTGTTACTTAACAAACATAATCACTCCTCTTGTTTATATGTCTAGTTTTGGGGATCTTCCTAACCTTCAACCATAAGCAACCCCCTTTAATCTTAGGAGTCCCCCAACACCCAGCCTCTATCAGATTAATTTGCTGCGAAGAAAAAAATATCTGTGCACGTGTCAGGATACTAAGACAAGCGCCGATATCAAAGGGCAGACGGTGAACAAACTGTAGCCTTCCACTTAGGGCTAACACACAAATGACAGTTCCAGGAATGGCCTGACAAGGTTGTCATTTCTGCCGCATGCCCAATGCAATTTTCATTTAATCAAGCGTTATTTTGACTGCCTTTGAGCTCTCAGTCATTTATTTTATATTATTTGCTTCACATGGGTGTCACAAAATCAGAGAGAGAGAAAAGAGGAGTCACCCTTCAGGAGATGACTGTGGAACTGCCAGGTCCATACCATATCTAACCAATTGTTTGCTTTTGAATTTTTCAAACGAATATTATGGGGCTCTAAAACCATCAGGGAAAAACCTCAAACTATCCACCATTGACCTCACCCCTTTCCTAAGAGGTCTGTAAGGGGCATGCATAAGTGCACCATCGTGCCTACCGTCCCTGTCCTATTGACCCCATTTATTTGTACCTCATTCTTACTCATGTTTGCACTTATACCTATTATCTTGTAAGTGATTGACAAATCAAATCAAATTAAATAAGTAAAATAAAATAAATGGTCATATCATATTATTGGTCCACAGGATTTAAAATTATGAATTTAGTGGCCCCTGAGGTCTGAAAGGTTGATGATCTTCCTGGTTTGGAGGAAAGCACCGTTGGTTGAAGTCTGTTGTTGTAATTAATATAAAATGTCACAGTCGGGAAGAGTCCTTCAACGTTACCCTGGTGATGACAAAATAGTTCACTACTGGACTTTTTGAAGGAGAGGAGAAAAATTAAATTTTGACCTATGGATTTGATGAGTGTGAAAAGTTAAAAAGGAAAAAAAAAAGATTTTTCCTCCTTTTCTTTTTTTTGGGGGAAAACAGACATTCTACTGCAGTCTTAAACTGAGCGTCGAATGTAAGTGTTCCTTATATCCTTGGTCGAAGACATCGGGAGCCATTCTTGATACAGGTGGTCCTCGACTTATGACCACAACGGAGCCCAAAATTTATGTTGCTAAGTGAGAAATTTGTTAAGCGAGTCATGTCTCATTTTACGACTTTTCTCACTGCATTTGTTAAGTGGTGCGGTTCTTAAGTGGGTGGCCCGGTTGTTAAGTGAATCTGGAGTCCCCACTGATTCTGCTTGTCAGAAGATCACAAAAGGGGATCATGTGACCCAGGGGTCACTGCAGCTGTCATAAGTGTGAGTCAGTTACCAAAATTTTGATCTGTGACCACAGGGATGCTGTAAGGATCGTAAGTGTGAAAAAGGGTCATAAGTCACCTTTTTCAGCGCTGTTGTAAGTTCGATCACTAAATGAATAGTTGTAAGCCAAGGACTACCTATATATATTTTTGATTTCCTTTCTTTTTTCTTTGGACCCCTTTGCCCTTCTAACCCCATTCTCTTTTTTTTACGCTTTATCTTTTCTCTTGATTGTTCATTTATGGTTTTTGATGTGTTCCCTTTGTAAAACGTAATAAAGTTATTCGCCAACAAAATGGCTCACTGCTCATATAACCACAACCTGGCCTGCATGGGCAGCCATTATAAATTGGATGGGATGAATGAGATCAAATAAAAGTAATCCTCATCCAACTTTATTTATGTATTTACTTCCAGCAAGAGAGAAAAAGCAAATAGACTCTCATCTCATCACATGAGTCAGCTCCAGGAAAGGAAGGCTGTGTTTTCCTTTTGTTGATTATCCTCAAGCTGCTGCTCACAGGTAGATTGTTCCTAACTATGGAATTTCCATATGACAATTCATGATGGGTTTGGTTTGTTTCCCCCCCCCACATAATTATATTTACTTGCTACTGCTCTAATTTGCTTCCGGGGATGTTAAATGACCTTCACAGTGAAGAATGCATGTTTATGCACAAGGATAATAAACACAGGTTATGTATAAGCAAATTAATCTCTGTCCTATAAAGGCAGAACACCCCAAGATTATATGGATGTCAGTTTTCCTAGTACTCCAGACAGGAAACAGACTGGATGAGCTAATACTTTTTTGTAAGGCTATGTTAGCAGAATCATGCAAGCCTGAAAGTACAAATCCCCCACCATCTCTTTTACAGCCTGAGAAGAGAGGGAAAATTCCCGTGATGACCTGGAGCATGGCACAAAGGCAACACAGCCAGAGAATAAGTATGAGTCCCTTTATTAGCTCCAACTTTGCCCCCAATGTCCCAGTTCCTCTCCGGTCTGGAGAAAAACTCTTCCATGAACCTGCAACAGACTTTGGCTGCAGATATTCCAGTCCAAACATTGAAAACAGAAAACTTTAAACTATAAATTCAACAAGGTAAGATAAGGTAATAAATCCAGCAGGGCAAGATAAGGAGTTCCAGAAATGAAGTAACACAGCAGTAATCAAACCAATTGGGAGGATTCCAGGAACTCAGATAACAGCAGCCAACACTAGATAAACTCAGTGTTTGTTCCCGACAACCACCCCTCCCATCTGCCTCTCCTTTAAACTCCATCCCCAGGTGTGAAGGGAATCAGGGCCCTTTCCTCCCTTGTAAGCTACACATCCCACATTGCTCTCTTCTCCGTTCTTCCCTGCATGTCCTAGGATGAAGAGGGGGTTGGCCTTGGTCTTCCTCGGAACCCCCTCTCCCTTGTTCTACCTGTTTCCTGCTCTGCCCAGCCTGACTTTGCCTTTCCCCAGTTTCCACCACAGCCAACGGAGCCACTCCCCTGCATCCTGTCAGCTGTTCATCTTCCTCCTCGAATTCAGACTCTGACAGGGCATGACAGTTCCCTTCTGAGTCTCTGCTTTCACTTGTTATGCAGCGGTGGGATATGTCCCCTCTTATCTCACCATTCCCTTATCTCACCCATTCTCTACCCAAGCCCCCAAGACCATTTCCACATACTATTCCATCCGAAGACAGACTGTCGTTCAGAGAAGACAGGACATGGAAAATGGGCTGCATTTTTGTAACCAGGAGAGACAGTGGGGAGTCGTAATTAAGGTGATCAATTAAGAGCAGGAACACCCTGATTCTAGTCCTTCTTCAAGCATGGAAGCTGCCTGGATGACTACTCTCTCTTCCTCCAGCCTATTTCACATGAGGTGTAGTTTAGTAAAATGGGAAGAGGGGGAATTATTAGACATTGCCTCCATCAGTTCTTGAAGGAAGGGCAGTATAAAACTCTAACACATGGCAAAGGCATTTGAATAAGGAGTGGAAAGGATGTGGCTTGGATCTTCATCCCAAGGTTTTCCTTTTTAAAAGATTATTATGAATAATTGTATGTCTTCCAATAAATATGGGACTAAAATCAAGATAGTGTTGCAAAATAGAACTGGGAAGGAGGAGCAGGAGGAAGAGGAGGAGGAGGAGGAGAAAGAAGAAGAAGAGGAGGAGGAGGAGGAGGGATAGATAGATAGATCGGTAGATAGATGGAGGGAGGGAGGGAGGGAGTGGGGGGGAGAGAGAAAGAGAGAGAGAAATGCTGCAGACAGATGTTGCTGGCTGACCTCACTGAAAATCACCAGAAAGGCAGGGGCATTGTTCCACACTTTGTGATATCATTGTTTGCTGCTCTGATCTTGGAAAACTCCAGGAAGTGGAAAAGCAAGTTTGGAAGTTTGGAGGGGACTGTCACAGAGCGGGGAGTGGGGGTGTCGACCCTGTTTTCCAAAGAACCTGAGGGCAGGACAAGGATTAACAGGTGAAAGCCCATTCAAGAGAGATCCAACCTGGAACTTCGGAGAACTTTCCCGACAGTGAGAACAGTTAATCAGTGGAATGGGCTGCCTCCCAAAGTTACGGGTGCTCCATCACTGGAGGTTTTCAAGAAAAAAATGGATATCCATTTGACTAGGACAATATAGGGTCTCCTGCTTGGACTAGAAGACCTCCAAGGTCCCTTTCAACCAGTGGTGGGATTCAAAAAATTTTTTTCTATTGTGGGCATGGCTTGGTGGGCATGGCAGGGGAAGGATTCTGCAAAATCCCATTCCCTCCCCACCCCCACTAACCTGCTTTCCAGCTCCATTCTCCTGTGCAGGGCAACCAAAGAAGACCCAATTGATCAGCTGGGACTTGGGAGGCAGTGAATAGATGGGGCTGGGGACAGTCAGAGGTGGGATTTTCCAGTTCTCCAAACTACTCAAAATTTCCGCTACCGGTTCTCCAGGACTGATCAGAACCTGCTGAATATACCACCTCTGCTTTCAACCCTATGACTCTAAGGATGTAGTGCTACCCCTCACAACCTAGGTGGGACATTTCCTGGCCAAAAAGCACAATTGCAAAGCCACTGCCAGAGACATCCCCTTTCTCCAATGTAGGGTTCTGTCGTGTCAGCAAACTTCCTTCTTTAGAGACAGATCTGGAGGAGTATTCTCCAGATTTCCTGACAGCTTCTCTTCTCCTTGCTGATGCCTTCTGAGATACGGCTGGTAGGACAGCTTGTTTGGTAATTGCACAATTACATGACATGCTGCATTCTGGGCAAGGCTGTATCTGCTGATTTTTCAACTCTAATTCAGTTTCCACCAGCCTGCAAGAGGAACCTGGTGAAATTCCAGGTTCTAATTTCCACAGTTAATGTCAGGGCCTCAGAGTCATTCACCTGACAAGTCAGAAGAGGAAGGCGTTGTACTGGACTGGTTTCCTCTCCACCAGAAAAGGCAATAATTACTTGCCACTTGATTTTTAATTGGCCTCCCACGAAGCCATTCTCTTCAGATGCTAGAAATAGAAATAGAAAAAAAAATAAATGTATGCGCTTGCAACAACGTGATGATGCATGGAATCGAGATTTCAGTGCCATTGACCTGATTTGACAAACTCAAAGCGGAGGCATGGAAGAATGGAGGAAGAATGAGATTCAAAGAGGCTTTGACTTAGGAAGGCAATCGAGCCTCAAATTCATGTTGCTAAGTGAGACGTTTGTTGAATGAGTTTTGCTCCATTTTATGACCTTTCTTGCCACAATTGTTAAGTGAATCACTGCAGTTGTTAAGTGAATCCAGGGGTGTGATTCAACTGGTATAACAACCGGTTCGGTGATCATGCGCTTTGCCCATGTGTGCACTGAAGGCACACTTTGCACACGCACAGAGCATTTGCTACTGACCTTCTCCAGCAATCCCTGTGTGTTAAACAGCTGATGTGCAGCAATCCACTGTGCCACGCAAATCAGCTAAACTTGAACATCAGGATATAAAGCACAGCCTAGAGCCCGGGTGGGCAGGTGGGCCCAACAGCTGATCGTCAGAGCAAACCGAACCAGTTCACTCCCAGCTGATCCTTGGAGCTACCAGTTTGCTCGAACCATGCCGAACCGGCAGAATCCAACCTCTGAGTGAATCTCACATCTGCGAAGTGAATCTGGCTTCCCCATTGACCTTGCTGGTTAGTAGGCTGCAAAAGGGGATTACATGATCCCGGGACAAGTACATGCCAGTTACCAAGCATCTGAATTTTGATCATGTGACTATGGGGAGGCTGCAACCATCATGAGTGTGAAAAATGGCCATAAGTCACTTTTTGAGTGCCATTTTAACTTTGAATGATCACTAAATGAGCTGTTGTAAGTCAAGGAGTACCTGTAGTGTTTAGCATTTCATCTGAAATCTGCTCTTGATATAATTATGATATCATTCAGAGGGAGAACAAACAGCTAAAGGGTGATCAGGCCACAATCACTATTAAGTTGCTCAGGAGTACGTTGGTTAGGAGTCTGTTTTCAGCTCAGGAGCAGTTTAATGTGAGCAGCCAAACATGAATTTCAACACCAAGAGAGGAAGGGATGAACAAATGGAGCACTGGGACTGCTCCCACGTTAGATGACTTGGAAAGGCACTCAAGAGTAAGAATCTGGTCCCTGTAGTTTGGGGGCTACTGCATCAGAATGTAAGGAGTCACAACCCCTGTTTTGACAAGAGATCGGCAAAGTGTTCAGAAGAAACGGGGTGGTTTAAACTGAAATCTAAATCGGGAAACGTGTGATGGGCACATTTGTGGGCAGAACTTTCTCCGCATGCTGGATTTTTCTCTCTGACTTTAGGGAGAAGAAGAAATCCATAAAATCCAGTGTCCTCCTCCCAACCATCATGGGGACTGTGGCTTTTTGCCAAGTCTCTTATCTTAGAAAGATCTGCTGTGATATGCCTGCCCAACGTTGACTTAAAAAAATCCAGACAACCAGTTGGGGTCCCAAAAAAGACAACTGAAAATCATATTCTGCTACCATCTGTTGGAGGTGCTGACTATCAGCTTGCCTGGCTTTGAAAAGGGTTAGGACCAGTTCTTGGAAGTCATGGGGGTCAATGGCTCTTAGCCTTAATGGCCATGGGATTGGGGATCATCTGCTAAGAGACTAATGGGTTTCCTTGTGTGGTTCATTGACTTGGAACACACTGGCGGATCAGTGGGTTAGGGCAGGGGTGGTATTCAGCAGGTTCTGACCAATTCTGGAGAACCGTTAGTGGAGTAGTTCGGAGAACCGGCCAATCCCACCTCAGACTGGCCCCGCCCCCATCTATTCTCTGCCTCCTGAGTCCCAGCTGATTGGCTAGATCTTCTTTGGTTGCCCTGCACAGGAGAACAGAGCTGGAAAGCAGGTTAGTAGGGTGGGGAAGGAATGGGGAATTTTACAGTATCCTTCCGCCAGGAGTGGGGAGGGAATGGAGGTTTTGCAGTATCCTTCCCCTGCCACACCCACCAAGCTACGCCCACAGAACTGGTAGTAAATTTTTTTGAATTCCCCCACTAGGTTAGGGGTTCAATCCAGCTGAGCATGGCTTATGTTCTTATCAGCTGTCTGGAATTTTGCTGCTCGGGGAAGTAAGGCCTTAGTGGATTTCTTCCTGAATCTGTGCTTTGAATCGGTAGATCTAACCATTTTGCACAGAAGCTCACAATCCCAAACTTCTTCAGCTGGAACAGGTCAATAGTTTGACCCAACATGGGGCGGTTTCACAGGTCAACCTATTAACAGGTTTAATTAACCATTAACAGTGATTATCTTTTAGTAGATCAATTGATCAAACCATTACATTGATTGAAGTCAAGCTCACCCATGCATAGAAGCTATTCTGAGTTTCTTGAAGTGGGAGATAGTTTAAGTGGGAGGGGAAAAAGAGACAAGAATCCTTAGCAAGAAGAAGATATAATCTTTAATATTATTCTTGTACTTGTTTTAACATACGGATGTTAGAGTTTTCAAAAAGCTAGAACTCTCAAATTGCATTGAAGCCTTAACAGGCATGAGCCTAATCTTCAGAGCCCAGAAAAATGAAATGCTTTTTAATCAAAGGCATCTTCAATCTAGAAGATGTTTCTTGATTGCGTTTCTCAACCAACATTCTAGCAAATCATAAAAATTTGATATATTGCTGGAGTAGCAAGGAAGCCCATGTGGAGTGGGGTGGGAGAGAGAGACCCATTCTCTGCAAATTCTCCATGGCCTTGGAAGGGCCCTCTTTGTTCAGATGAAAATAAAGGAGCATTTTAAAGAGCTTCAAAAACATTCCCCTCTTCTCTTGAACGGTGCAGTGCCCCAAACTCTCTTTAGCTTATGAAACGTTTGGGTGTTGTAAACAGAGGTCTGAAAGCCAAACCATTTAGGCGGGTTCACAATACCTGTTATTGTTGTTGTTTCTTCCCTCCGCGATTTCTCACATCCCACATTCTTTGCTCCTTTTCTTTTCTTCCTTCCCCCTTTCTTCTGGATAGCCTAATTGCGAAGCCCTCCCCCTCCCCGCTCTGCATTTTTCTTTTCTTTTTCTTTCTCTTTTCAGGAGCAGACAAAGACTGCTGGAGCTGAATTCCCCACCCAGCCGATTCCCCCTCCCTCTGCACTCTTGGCATTTTGCAAAACTCTGAAGAAAAAGGGTCGGCTTTGTTCTCCCATTTTTGTTGGGCGAGTCCTGGGGCAGCCCAGGTGCAAAAAAGAGGTGCTGTCCGGCCACTAATTAAGTACTGCGGAAATTAATTTGGGCTGCAAAAACAGCTCTTCCATAAACACGCCCTCATGGCCCTCTTGCAATGGCACAACATGTTTTCCCACCTCCCCTCACCAATCCCAGGGGTGCTGAGGCTGTTGTCTCCATAGGCAGCTGGGTTCATTTGTTTGTTGTCTATGTTTGTTTGTTTATTTATTTATCTATAAAATTTATTGGCTGCCCATCTTACCATAGGGCAATTCTGAGCAACTTACAGTTACATCTTAGTTAAAACAACTTCTTCTTCTTCTTCTTCTTCTTCTTCTTCTTCTTCTTCTTCTTCTTCTTCTTCTTCTTCTTCTTCTTCTTCTTCTTCTTCTTCTTCTTCTTCTTCTTCTTCTCCTCCTCCTCCTCCTCCTCCTCCTCCTCCTCCTCCTCCTCCTCCTCCTCCTCCTCCTCCTCCTCCTCCTCTTCTTCTTCTTCTTCTTCTTCTTCTTCTTCTTCTTCTTCTTCTTCTTCTTCTTCTTCTTCTTCTTCTTCTTCTTCTTCTTCTTCTTCTTCTTCTTCTTCTTCTTCTTCTTCTTCTTCTTCTTCTTTTGGAAAACCTATTTTAATCAACAGATGTGTGAAAAAGTGCTGCTGAGTTTTGTCCAAACTGGTCCCTTAGATTTTGAAGCCATGCTGTTCTTCTTCTGCCTGGACCTTGTTTGCCTTTAAGTCTTTCCTTGGAGGGTTAAGTGACGACTACTTCAACTACAACAATACACGAACACACAATAGATACAAACTCAAAGTATCTGCTCCAAACTCCATTGCAAGAAATACAACTTCAGCAACAGAGGGGTCAATGCCTGGAATACTCTACCTGACTCTGTGGTTTCTTCCTCAAGCCCCCCCAAATTTAACCTTAGACTGTCCACTGTTGACCTCACCCCTTTCCTAAGAGGTCTATAAGGGGGCATGGAAAAGCTCATCAACGTGCCTATTGTCCCTGTCCTAATGTTTCCTTTTACTCGTATCCATTTCATTTATTCATAATCATGATTATACTTTTTTTTAATAAAGAATTTTTATTTTTAAAAACAAACATACACATACAAAACATAAAAACATAAAACCATCTTCCATTTTATATACATACAGTGTGTCAGTTGGTTGCAAATCTTTTGTGCTATCCTTTTGTAGTCATTTACTCACAATTTATGTCAATTTCCACATTGTCAAACTAACATGCTTATTTATTTGTCAGTTATTAATCATCCATAACTAAATTATTCATTCCATCATTTTATATTAGATGTTCCAAGTTTTATCTTAAAATTTATGTTATACTTTCAACCAATGGTTATATATATTTATATTATGTTTTATATCAATCTATTAAATGTCTATCACAAAATTATCTATTATATTACCCTGCCTTTTTATCCAACCATTGATAAAACAAATCCCATATCACATAAAATTGTTTATCTTCTTGTTCTCTAATTTCAAATGTCAATTTACTCATTTCAGCACTGTCCATAATTTTCTTAATAACTTCCTCCTGCATAGGTATTTTATCATTTTTCCAATTCTTAGCAAGTACAATCCTAGCCACTGTTAATACATTTACAATCAAATATTTCAACTCTTTGCTGTATATTTCTGGTATTATCCCCAATAAAAAGATGTCTGGTTTAAAGTCTATATGTTGTTTTATCATTTTTTCCAACCATGTGTGAATTTTAGTCCAGTATTTCTTTGCGTCCAAGCATGTCCACCACATATGGTAATATGAACCAGGTATCTGATGACATTTCAAACATTTATCCGATTTGTTCTTAAACATTCTCGCAATTCTCGTCGGGGGTAGATGCCACCTGTAAAACATCTTATACAGATTTTCTTTATATGCAGTTGACATTGTCATTTTATAATTTTGAGACCACAATTTTTGCCATTTTTTTAAACCAATCACATATCCAAAAATTTTTGCCCAAGCAATCATCATTTCTTTAACTTGTTCCTCCTCCAATTTAAATTCTAATAAGTGTCCATAAAGTTTTTAAATTACCTTTTCATCAGTACCCATCCAAATTTTATCCAAGTCAGTCAACTTATCATAAATACCTTCTGTTTTAACATCTGTATCAAATAATCATGATTATACTTATATCTGTTATCTAATACATGGTCGACAAATTTTAAAAAAAATCAAACCTTAAAACCAAATTCATTGCATGGTTCACACTGCATCCCACCAAGGCATATTGAAGTTGGGTGGGGTTGGGTTTCATGCACCACACCAGTGAGCCAGACTTTCTTCTTTTTCAATGATTGTTGAACTAAGGGATGGGGTGGGGGCATGATAGCAGTCTTCCAATATTTGAGGGGATGCATCAAAGACAAGGGGGCCAACCTATTCCCCAAAGCACCAGAAGGCAGGACAAGGAGCAATGGATGGAAACTAATCATGGAGAAAAGCAACCTGGAATTAAGGAGAAACGTTCCAACAATGAGGACAATTAACCAGTGGAATGGATTACTTTCAGAAGTAGTGAGTGCTCCATCACTGGAGGCTTTTAAGAAGAGACTGGACAGCCGCTTGTCTGGAATGGTATAGGGTCTCCTGCTTGTGCAAGGGTTGGACTAGAAGACCTCCAAGGTCCCTTCCAAAACTGTTCTGTAATGTCAGGCATGTTATGAGCAAGAGG
This sequence comes from Notechis scutatus, assembly GCF_049901735.1. Lineage (NCBI taxonomy): Eukaryota > Metazoa > Chordata > Lepidosauria > Squamata > Elapidae > Notechis > Notechis scutatus. Next base: position 13,370,521 of record NC_142019.1, read on the forward strand.
GCTGTGTGTTTGGATTTTAAAGTCCCAAATGCATGTCAGAAAATTTCTCCTTAGTTCTAGGTTGCTTCTCTCCTTGATTAGTCTGGTTCATTGCTGTTTCTGCACTGGGTGATGCTGGGATTGTGGAAAAAACAATTGGAAAAAATTTACAAAATACTGGGATTTCCATACTGAAGATTTTCTATGGAAAAAGATAGCTATATCAGTTGCAACTAGTCCTTGGAGGAATACCTGAAAGGCTCCCTTGATATCTGGAAATATTGAATTTATCATAATATTTATCAATTCTATATTTTTCAAATTTTCACTAAAGAATCCCTCTTTGCTCAGAACTGCCTATATTCTTAGATGTTCTCCTCCTAATTCATAGGTCCATGGTTAGAACTTAAATTATCAAGTTTTCCACCAATCTTAGAATATGAATCTAACTATAAATTATCCCAACAACAACAACAACAATAATAAATTGCAGCTCCCTGCAATAACACCAGTGGAACTACAAAAAACTGCGCTACTCGGAACATTGTACATTTTAAGAATATACTTGGTTGATACCTAGGATGCTGGCAGCAACCCTCATCAACCATTAGTGTCAGTCACTGAGTTTCATATTTAATGAATAAAAGAGGGTAATCATCATCATCATCATCATCACAACCATTAGATAACTTGCAATATTACTGAACTTTGCAATTCTCCTATTGGTGATCTTTCTTGTTTTGCTTTTCCCTTGTTTTCTAAGCTGATTTGCACTGAATTCCCATAGGAATTCTTATGGAAATTAATGAGTCTCATCCCATTCCAATTAGGGTTACACAAGCCCTTGTTTTTCCAGATGCCTTGGTATATAAACCAGCCTTTTCAAAACTGGGGCTTTCCCAGAAGTGTTGGACCACAACCTCCCATAAGAGTTGAGCAATACAGTTGAGGATCCTAACTCAGGTTGGGAACATCTGATATCAATATATGAGTATCAGTACAAACCCATCAACTCTTTTCCCCCAGCAAAATGAGCTTGGGCCCTGAGCTTGTCATTCTTCTCCAAGGAGTTACGTTGATCTTTCAGTGCTGTTTTGGAATAGACCGTGTTTATTTCAAGATGCCTTTTATATTGCTAGTAGGACTTGAACAGCACAAAAGATGAAGATTTTCCTCTCAAGAAACACACACACACACACACCCTTCAGTATCTCTCCTACTTTTTCAATGCAGAAAAATAATACTTTAACAATGGTGCCTACAGTCAACTTTAAAAGATTTAAAAACAGCTCTCTGTGAGTAAAGAGCTGATCCAGACGAGAAGCTACCAAATTCTTCAAGCAGTAATCTTTAATTGTCGCTGGGTGAGAATTTTAGCCAAGAAATATTGGTTGAAGAGCTCCACTAATTAAGGCCGTTCTCTCCATCATCTGATTAAGGGCACTTCCAGGCTGAATTTTTACCTTGAATTTTTACCTTAAGTGGGAAAAGGCCACTCTAAATCCATGACTGGGGGCAATAGGCTAACTCTACAAACTGCTTAGAGAGGGCTGTAAAAGCACTGTGAAGCGATATATAAGTTTAAATGCTATTGCTAAGTGCTATTGCTTCAAAAAGCCCTGGGGTCCTCACCCCAAATTTCTTAAATAGAGCAGAGGGTCAGCTTTGCAGCCCCCAGTTAATATTCAGCTGTGGGGGCTGATATAGCAAAAGACAGTGAGCAAAAGGAGGAGGAGGATGGAAGCATTTTGAACTGGATGCTGCTCTTTGCATTCCTTCATTGGTCAATTGTTCACTCATTGTTCTTCAGTTCATCTGTAATTGTCAGAGGTTGCAGTGAATATTCTCATGGGATGTTGTCAGTGGTGGGAATCCATTTTTTTATTACTGGTTCTGTGGGGGTGACTTGGTGGGCGTGGCAGGGGAAGGATACTGTAAAATCTCCAGTCAGAGGTGGCATTTGCCGGTTCTCCAAACCACTCAAAATTTCCACTACCAGTTCTCCAGAACTGGTCAGAACCTGCTGAATGCCACCTCTGGCTGTTGTCCTGAACTTACAAACACAACCGGACTAGAAATCATAAAGTTGCATTTTCAAGAGGCAACTGGACTTTCTTGTCTTGTTTTCTTCAGCTCAGAGGTGAAGAAGCTTCTTGGATGAGAAATGAAACGTCTTCAAAGAAAAACAAGAACGTCCAATTGCCTCCTGAAAAAGCACTTTTGGGGCAACCATGACCTGGATTACTGCAAACCTCTACAGACTTTTAGCTATGCAATTTGGGATGAACACCCTTTGAATGGTGTGGGAGTAGGAATGGATTTCCAGAGGAAAAATTGCAAACTACAGGAATCAGGAGCACCACTCAGATGACCCTGAGGAGACAGATAAACCCTTCAAGTGGCCTCAACGATTCTCTAAAAGGATGCAAATGACCAGCTGTCTGCAAGGAATATAAATCCTTCCATCTTCCACCATTCAGTCAGAGCTGAAGAAGCTTCTTGGATGAGAAGTAAAATGTCTTCAAAGAAAAACCAGAAAGTCCAGTTGCCTCTTGAAAAAGCACCTTTGGGACAACCATGACTTGAATGACTGAGAACCTCCATAGACGACTGGACTGGAATTTTCATTATTAAGTAATACCGTCCTTGAGTAAGTTAAATTTAACGCCTTTTTGCAATGGCCCTTTAGTGAATCACAGGGTCATTAAGTGAATCTGGCTTCTCCCATTGATGTTACTTGTGGGAAGCCCCTTGGGAAAGCTACAAATGATTTCCACATGACTCTGTGATGCTACAGCCATTAAATACATGCCAATGGCCAACCACCTAAATTTTGATTACTTGATTGTAAGGACACTGAGATGGTCATAAGTCACTTCTTTTCAGCACCATCATAACTTTGAACTGTTGTTAAGGAAATGGTCATAAGTCAAAGTGCTTCTGTGGGTTCTGAGAATAATTTCCAGGTCAGTGATAACATTAAGATAGTGGCATTGAAACAGGGTCAAGCAAAAAAACTGTTTCCATGATATTTGATGGAAGACATTGTGCCTGGAAGAAGGGAATTTCAGTCAAATCCTGCAGATATATGCTGTATGCATACATATATGCATTCATTCATTTACAGGTTTTTTTAATACAGTGGACTCAAAAAAAAAGACTTTCGGTAATTTGAAATGTCAAAATCAAACTACCCATAGGAAAAGTGCATAAAACTAGTAAACCACTCACCCAGATTAGCATCTGCAAGTATTGACTGTATCTACTTAAACCTGGTTAGTAAATTAATCCATACTTTGCACAAAATAGTGGAGGTAAATTAACTATTGATCAGTGGTTTGTACTGTGTTGCTATTGCTTTGCTTGCACCACTTGCTACTTCATAGAAGCAACACCAAATAAAAATATTATTACTATTACATTACTAGTAATCCAACAAGAAGGAAGGAAGAAAGGAAGGAAGGAAGGAAGGAAGGAAGGAAGGAAGGAAGGAAGGAAGGAAGGAAGGAAGGAAGGAAGGAAGGAAGGAAGGAAGGAAGGATTAGAAATAAAGAAGGAAGGATTAGACAGAAGAGAGGGAGGGAGGGAGGGAGGGAAAAAATTAAAACAATTCAAGCTTTTATGAGATCTTTTCGAGTGAACTGTGTCACAACATAATTCTTGGAAAATATGTTCTTAGATATTGCAGACTGCTTCCATGTTCATGTTCTTACATGCCCCAGAGTGCTGCATGACCCAGATACATATATAATTTTAGTGGCAATCTACTGCCTCTGAAATCTGTGGGTTTTTCCTCCTAAATTTTGACTACCCAGTTTAGGGCTTGTATCTTCTGGAGGCTCCAAACATGGGTTAGGAAAGCTGCAACCCTGACATGAGGAAAGCTAGTTTTTTTTTTTAAATCTGTGAAATATTGGAGGTGCTGATCTCCATATCTTATCAGTCCCACTAACAGAGCCAGGTTACCCCAAGTAAATAAGGAAGCTATATTCCTTGTTATGCTTGGCATCAAGTCAGACAACACCTCTTCCCTGAAACCATGAATATTCATCACCTTGGTCTATTAGCTCTTGGAGAAGGCAATACAGATAGTCCTTAACTTACAACCATTCATTGGGTCCAGTTGTCAAGTTCCATGTATTAAGTATGCAGCTCAAGAGAACATTATCCTCTGAAGATCGTAACTTTTGTTATCTCTGACAGTTCTTGATCTTCTACCAAGTACCATCCATGAAGGTCCATGAAAAGGAGCATTGTGTGCCTTTTCAGTCTTTGATTTCCAAGGCTAAACATTTCCAGTTTGACCGGTTTCTCATAAGACTTAACTCTTTGTCTGATTATTTTGTCTATTTGTCTATTTCCTCCATGAACTTTCTCAAGGTCTGGTGCCAAGAGCTGGACGCCACGATTGAAGAACCTGAACCATACAGAATATGGTTAAACAATTGCTTCCCGTGTGCTGGAAATAATATTTCTGATGCAGTCTAAGATTGCACTGACCTCATTAGCTGCCTCTTCATTGTGCAGATGGCTGTTCGATTACAGTTCTCAGGTCTTCTCCTGTCGATCTCTGAGAAATCAGGAGATTTGGGCTGTTCACATGAGTGTAAAGATTTATTGCAAGCTTAAGCACTCTACAAAAATCTGAGCTACTAACCGTCACAGGAAATGAGCCAGGAGGTAAGAACGGCATTCAAGGTGGTTTGGTAGCCCGATTGTTCAGTGAATCTGGCTTTTCCACAGACTTTGTCAGAAGGTGACAAAAGGGGATCACATGATCTTGGGGATATTGCAACCGTCATAAATATGAACCAGTGACCGAGCATCTCAATTTTGATCATGCAATCATGGGAATGTGGCAATGGTCGTTAAGTGTGAAAAACTGTTGTTAAGTTGCTTTTTTCAGTGCTGTTGCAACTTTGAATTGTCACTAAGCGAACTGTTGTAAGTTGAGGACTACCTTTGTTAGATTTGATTATTGTCAGCCTCCTTTGAGATAGGATAGAATAGAATAGAATTAAGAATAGAATGGAATGGAATGGAATGGAATGGAATGGAATGGAATAGAATAGAATAGAATAGAATAGAATAGAATAGAATAGAATAGAATAGAATAGAATAGAATAGAATAGAACAGAGGAATGGAATGGAATGGAATGGAATGGAATGGAATGGAATAGAATAGAATAGAAGAATAGAATAGAATAGAATAGAATAGAATAGAATAGAATAGAGAATAGAATAGAATAGAATAGAACAGAGGAATGGAATGGAATGGAATGGAATGGAGTAGAGTAGAGTAGAGTAGAATAGAGTAGAAGTCAGAGGAATCGAAGAATAGAATAGAAGAGAGATAGAGCAGAGCAGAACAGAACAGAACAGAACAGAACAGAATAGAATGAGAATAGAATAGAATAGAATAGAATAGAATAGAATAGAATAGAATAGAATAGAAGGAATGGAATGGAATGGAATGGAATAGAATAGAATAGAATAGAATAGAATAGAATAGAATAGAATAGAATAGAATAGAATAGAATAGAATAGAATAGAATAGAACAGAGGAATGGAATGGAATGGAATGGAATAGAGAATAGAATAGAATAGAATAGAATAGAATAGAATAGAATAGAGAATAGAACAGAGGAATGGAATGGAATGGAATGGAATGAATAGAATAGAATAGAATAGTAGAGTAGAGTAGAGTAGAGTAGAATGGAATGAGAGTAGGAGTAGAGTAGAGTAGAGTAGAGTAGAGCAGAGCAGAGCAGAGCATGGAACAGAACAGAACAGAACAGAATAGAACAGAACAGAATAGAATAGAATAGAATAGAATAGAATAGAATAGAATAGAATAGAACAGAGGAATGGAATGGAATGGAATGGAATGGAATGGAATAGAATAGAATAGAATAGAATAGAATAGAATAGAATAGAATAGAATAGAATAGAATAGAATAGAATAACAGATCTGGAAGGGACTTTGGAGGTCTTCTAGTCCAACCCCCTGCCTAGGCAGGAAACCCTACACCACTTCAGACAAATGGTTATCCAACATTCACAAGTTCTGGAGGCAAGTCGTTCCTCTGATTAATTGTTCTAACTGTCAGGAAATTCCTCCTTAGTTCTAAATTGCTTCTCTCCTTGGCTAGTTTCCATCTGTTGCTTCTTGTCCTGCTCTCAGGTGCTTTGGAGAATAGCTCGATTCCCTCTTCTTTGTGGCAGCCCCTCAAATATTGGAAGACTGCTATCATGTCTCCCCTAGATGGTTTGGTGTGTTTTGTTTCAGCCTCATGGAGAGACCACTCACTGCCTGCCCAGCGTTGTGTAACCTGACAATCCAGTAAGGGTTCCCTCTGCCTCTCATCCAAGACATTAATGAACATGTTGAAGAATATATATATCTTCATAATATATATATATATATATATATATATATATATATATATATATATATATATATATATATATATATATATATATATTTCCAGGATTGGTCTCAGTGGCACCCTGTTCCATCTCTCCATCTAGTTTTATGAGCAACCATTCAAAAACGGCCTTTGAGCATCATTTAAAGGGAGTTGTTCCCTCTTGGGGACTTTCGTTATCTCTCCAAATTACTTAACAGAGGATGCTGATATTCCCGCACAAGCAAGCCCAAGGCTCCCAAATAAACCCCATTAGCCCCGCGGTCTCCTTTTCATTCCCACTGCTGCTGCAATTTCACCCCAGGACATAATTTTGCTCAAAAAGCCTCAAGAAAATTGCTGGGGGTCTTCAACCAATTGAGTTTTTCTTCTTCTCAGAAGCGAGGGCTGTTACATGCAGCTTCTAAACCCTTGGCCAAAAACAAAAAAAAAAGGATCTGGTTTTGCTCTCTGGCTTGAAAGCAATTGAGCGAATAAAAGAGAATACAGAAAAAGAGAGAGAGAGAAAGAGAGGATGGGATCTGCAGGATTAAATCCGTGGTGTTTTTTTGTTTTTTTGTTTTGCTAAGCTGGAGAGCTTTGGAATTCATGATGGTTCCTTGGTCCATTGTTCAGGCTTTTACTCTCAGCAGGTTGGAGTGTAGATCAGGAAACAGGCTGATTCCTCCTAATTCTCCCTGGGCATCAGCCTGGTATTTTCATTTCATGCTTCATTTGCCAACTTCAGCCGCTCCATTTGGCAGAAGTCAGGAGGGAGGGAGGGGGATGTTAACAAAGCGAGCCAACCAACCTGGCTTGATCCCAGTAATTTCCTGCATTAACATCCATTTGTTGGTCCTGGGAGGAGCCCAGAGCAGAAGGTAGGGGATAGTAGCTGTGCCGTTTGCAGAAAACCCCCAGTAGCATCAGGAATCCTTTCTGATTTTAATGCTGAGCATCCAAAGAAGTGAATCCAGCTTGGTGGAATCTCCAGGTTGCAAAGGAGTTTGTCAGAGATATTCAACCCAACTTGGTGTCCTCTAGCTGTAAAAGATTCAGTAATGGGAGCACTGGTTGAGAATTCTGGGAACTCTAGAATCTACACAACAGAGGGAAGATTTATGATCTTCACATCTTGTCATGTACAAAGGATCTGGGCTATCTATTAAGTAAGTTGAAGGTTAAAAGATTGATTATTGAAGCCTACACATAAGAATCTAGTCAACTAAAGTTCAACACCAAATTGACACCAGATACGGGACAATGGAAGTCAAGAGCAGTTGGACTTGGGTTTTTGTGGCAACATAAGAACTCTAAGCTGATGGCACATTTCACTCCATCCCCTGGCCCTGCCTGGTCTTCTCCTATCCATCAAACATAAACATATCAGCTGATTCTGGAACTAGCAAGGTTCCCAAACACTGAAAACAGATGGTTAGGTGGTAAGAGCCAAGGAGAGAATAAATTTCCTTCCTTTCATTTTGACTATCTTTTCAGATAGGTGACTGCACCATGGTGGTGCAGTGGTCGGAATGCAATATTGCAGGCTAACTCTGCCCACTGCTAGGAGTTCGATCCTGACCAGCTCAAGGTTGACTCAACCTTCCATCCTTCCAAGATTGGTAAAATGATTGTTGGGGGCAAGATGCTGATTCTATAAACTGCTTAGAGACATCTGGAAAGCATTTTGAAGCGGTATATAATTCTAAGTGCTATCTCTAAGCAAATGTTTCTTATAATACTATAGTGCATTACTGCTACATATATATTCTCCAAGACTATCTCCATACTCCTTTATCTTTAGGATGCTGGAAATTGTAGTTCAATCACATCTGAAGGTCCCAAGTTGTTCCTTCCTAGCCTTTTCCACCCATTGGTTCCAACCATGCCCTGAAGCCACAAAGAAGAACTCAATGTTTTTCTTTGTACAATAACGCCTCTGATTTTTTAAGATTCCTCCAATGATATTCAGCATCTTCTGCCTAAAACAGCCCCATAGTTTCACCAGGTCCTCCCAGAAGGTTGGTTTCTCCAGCCTTCTCACCCTCCTTTGCTTTTCTTTGGACACACTCTGGTTCGTCAATAATCTTTTTAAATTACAGGAACGCCCCCGATGTCCATGGAATGCAACTAAAAAGAAGAGCTACAGAGAAAGGTATTTCTCCACTGCCTTAAATGACCTCACTTTTCTCTATCTTCTGGAGGATTTCTGGAGAAAAAAACTGAACTTGAAAGCCTTCCCTGCTTGATGGCTATAGTCTAGAATCTCTCACTCTTCTTTCTCCATCCATAGGATCCTGCACTATGTGCAAACGATGGCCAAACAATAGTATAACTTTTCCAAAAGTTTCATTAATGTTTAGAAGTGGATGGAGAACTTTACATCTCATTTTCACCCAAACTGCATCCCCCGGGAGACAGAGATGTGATTGTAGTTGAATAGCAATAGCAACCTAGAGACTTATATACCGCTTTACAGTGCTTTTACAGCCCTCTCTAAGTATGTTTACAGAGTCAGCCTATTGCCCCCAACAATTTTGGGTCCTTATTTTACCCACCTCGGAAAGATGGAAGGCTGAGTCAACCTTGAGCCTGGTGGGATTTGAACTGTCAAATTGCAGTCAGCAGAAGTAGCCTGCAGTACTGCATTCCAAACACTGCACCATTGTGAATGCCTGGTCAGATAACAGATAACAGATAGAGTTGGAAGGGACCCTGTAGGTCATCTAGTCCACCCCCCGTCCAAGCAGGAGACCCTATATCATTTCTGACAGATGGAAGTCCAATCTCTTCTTAAAAGTCTCAAGTGATGGTGCTGCTCCCACAACTTCCGAGGGCAACTTCTGTTCCATTGGTTGATTGTTCTCACTGTCAGAAAGTTTCTCCTTATTTCCAGGTTAAATCTTTCCTTGTTCAGTTTCCATCCATTATTATTGGCCTTTGGGTGCTTTAGAAAATAGCTTGACCCCCTTCCTCTCTGTGGTAGCCCACGGTCACTATCCCTTTAATCTAATTTCATACTCCAGGTAGTTCCTGCCATTGATTTGATGTCCCAAGAGCAAGGCCTTTTCCTTGTTAGCACCCACTGTTGCTCTTCCAGCTGAGGTCTAAAATGCCCTGACAGCCAGTATTTTCAGGCATGAGTTGAGAATTGTTGACAAAAGCTCTTATCTAAATATTTTTCCCCTTTCTTCCTGGGTTTTCTGATCCTTTTTAACTTTCCTTTTGCAGCTTGAGATTTATGCCTCACTGGGTTTGCTCAGGCTGAGATGTTTAACTTCAGAGTGACCTGCTGTTTCATCTGGATTGCTGTTCAGTGTCTTCTTCTTGTTCATGTTTTTGACATGGATGGGATCCAAATCGCTGCAGGCATTTTCATTGGCTATCATGAGCATGAGAAGTTATTCTGAATTGAAGGTCCATCAATAAACGGATCTAGAGGAAAGACGAGGCTAACGGTAAGGAATTGTGGAAGCCCCACTGAAGTTTAATCATGCTCAAAATAAAACCAGGAACTCTCTACAGCGATGTTCATGGGAATAACATACTCATCTGTCTGTACACTATGTAGTTCTCAAGATCACCTCTCTGAATATTCATCTTGGTTATGCTGAGGATGAATTATGCAGAGTGTTACAAATTGTGGAATAAATGATGCAAAACAAGGCAAAGTCATTTGAATCTATTTGATTAACATAATGTATAAAAGCAGAAACATCTATATAGAATTTTAATTTAATTACCATGGAATTCATTTTTTTGGTTCAACATGCCTTGGTCAAGGACTTCCTTGCTTCTTCTCCCTCCCTCCCTCCTTCTTTCCTTCCTTCCTTCCTTCCCTCTTCTCTCTCCCTCCCTCTCTCTCTCCCTCCCCTATGATTTTGATTTCTTCCTCTTTCCTTCCTTTCTTTCTTTCTTTCTTTCTTTCTTTCTTTCTTTCTTTCTTTCTTTCTTTCTTTCTTTCTTTCTTCTTTCTTTCTTCTTTCTTTCTTTCTTCTTTCTTTCTTTCTCTCTCTCTCTCTCTCTCTCTTTCTCTTTCTCTTTCTCTTTCTCTTTCTCTTTCTCTTTCTCTTTCTTTCTTCCACCATCACCAGCAAAACAAGCCAACAAATAAAACATGCCCCAGTCCCAAGGATCTTCTCATCTAAAATTTCAGAAAAGAGGAAAGAGAAATAATCTCCTTTGATTTTACCCGGAATGGCAGATAACTCTAAAGGGATGATCTATAAGCAGTCATGTTACACTCTCCGTGGGCAAAAAAAACCCAAAACCCTCCCCAAACCATCGTATACTGATTCAGAGGCTAAACTACAACTGAGAAGATCCAGGTTTTTGTCTACCAGCCACTATGTTTCTTACATTCTTAGCTTAGCCTACCTCACAGGGCTGTTGTTCTGAGGAAAAATGGAGGCAGAGATGTGGTGAAGGACTTCTTGAAGTCCTGGAGAAAAAGGCAGGGTAAAAATCCAAGAAAGAAAGAAATGTTTTGGTTTCTTCCAAACCGCAAGGAAAACAATCAACATTTTTGGAAAGAATGATTTTTTTTTATAAACTCCAATTATTGTTTTATAATTATGAATGCAAATCAAGGGGCTCACAGCTTGCTATATTGGTTTTCACCCAAAATGTTTTCTAATAACAAAATAAGAACCATTTTAGCTTTGCATCAGGGCTCTGCAGTTCATAAAAAAAGAGAAATTGACAAATCTTCCATTTTTCAGACCAAGAAGTCTTTGCCAGGAGGCTAAAAATTAAATCTCAAGAGAAGCAGAAACTCCTAATAATGCAAATCATTCCAAAATTAGACTGAATAGACAATGTCTAAAGTGAAACTGATTTGCTAGGAATCTTGTTTTTTTCCTGTTTACCTCACTTCTTTTCTTAAAAAAAAAAACAGGAACATGTGCAGCAATCTAAAGTCAGAATATATCATTCTGTTTTATAGCCACATTCTCATTTTCTATTTTATGATCATGGTTGGTTTTTTTTTTGCCTTAAATTCTTTTCTTTTTTGGCAACTTGCCAGCTGACAAAATGTACAGATGCAAATTTTTTAGTATTCCGCAGCTTTTTAGCTCCAATATAATGAAATAAAAGCACTTTAAAGTACTTTCAACTCACTGCTTGATTAAATTACATCTTTACATTTGAGAAATATAATTTTGGAAGTAAAGCCAAGTCTATGTGACGTATTTTGCATTTTCAAAGTAGCAAGGTGAATTTAGACTGAGCAAAAAGCCGCTACAAAAAAACCATGAAGATAACTTTCCATTTCTCCCCAAAGGAAATTTACATTTTCTTTCAGGAGAGAAAGAACAAAGGAGGAGAGAGGGAGGAAAGGGGGGGCACTTCTACCCCTTCACGGTTTCAAAATTTCTAGAAAAAAATGATACTGCATTTGCACATTAGGTTAGACTAGGCTAAAATGGAGGTGAGTAGTTAATTTTTTCAGTGTGTTGTAGCACTGTTGTGGTTTGCCAGCAGCAGGTACAGATGGCTGAGGTCTCAGAGAGCGAGGACCGCAGATGAGAGGCCTGCGTGTGATGCAGGGATGGGGCCAGGACCACCAGGGAGTGGAGCGTTGCCTTCGGAGATTGTGGAGGCTGGCAGCAGTGATGAAGAGGTCCCCGAGGAGCCTGTGCCAATGCGTGTGCACACAGGGCTGCTTGAAGGAAAGAGCAGCTACAGCAGCATGGGTGACTCAGGAGTAAGGCTGCCAGGTAATGGCCCTTCCCTCAAGAGATAAAAGCCAGCTGAGAAACTGGAGTTCTCTGCAGGAAGCAAAGAAGTTTTTGCACTCAAGCCTCATGGACATTCGGAATACCTTGGTTGGTGTTTGGAGACTCTTTGTGTTTGAAATCTTTCTTAGTAACTTTATCTAGTGTTCCTGGCAGCCTTGCACCACTTTGGTAAGGCTCATTCTTATCAGAGATAATTAATTTAAAACAGCCTTTTAACCGTGAAGGAATGGAATTCGTCAAGAATCATTAAGAAGTTTTTCTGTTACCTCTGTTTCCTGTTTGTTTCCTTGGAACAAGGTTTGGGTCAGAACAAGCATTCAAGTTCTCTTGGTGACAGTTCAAAGTTACAACAGCACTGAAAAAAGTGAACTTGTTACCATTTTTCACACTTAACGATTATTGAAGCATCCCCATGGTCATGTGATCAAAATTCAGCCCAACAGTCCCCCATTTTCAGACTCACTATATTTAGGCTACAATATTCCCAACTGCAGCTTAATGGAAGAGTTACCCCTTTCCTACCATGTAGCATTCCTTTAATTTGGCTTAGATTTCTAAAGCTGCCCAACTCAAGAGCAATTCTGGGCAGGTTGCAGATGGAATGAAACCCACCGCGGCTCAGGTGGAACAAAGCTGGCTTCCTGACTCAGCCCATCAATTTGGAAGCTGTGAAGTTATTAGCAATTAGACGTGGAATTTGGGCTTTCTCTCACCCCTCACCGATGATCCCACATTCAACTCCTTTCAGCAGGGATGTTGACTCTAAGCACAAGGTTAACAATGGATTCTTGGTGACGGGTGCAATATACCCACCCACCCCTTTGTCTCTGGGTAGCAACTGGAAGCCCCTTGGAAACCTTTGAACAGGGAACCACTGGTGGTTGAGTTTGCATAACACACAACTTTCCCTCTCCCTCACTCCCACCACCGTAGCTCTTAATTTGGGTCATCATGGAGTGGAAATGCTGGAGGGACGGAAGTCAAAAGAAGGCTATCTTTCTCAGAGAGTTGGTGCAATCAGACCTTGGTTGCTCTTGAATGTATTGAGTAGCCTAGGCAAGAGTAACAGAACAACAGATTTGGAAGGGACCTTGGGAGGTCTTCTAGTCCAACCCCTTGCTCAAGCAGGAGGCTCTATCCCATTCCAGACAAGTGGCTGTCCAGTCTCTTCTTGAAAGCCTCCAGTGATAAAGCACCTACAACTTCTGGAGGCAAATTGTTCCACCGATTAATTGTTGTCACTGTCAAGAAATTTCTCTTTTAGTTCTAGGTTGGTTCTCTCCTTGATTAGTTTCCATCCATTGCTTCTTGTTCTGTCTTATGCTGAGTGGTTACATACTAGGTCTCCAATACCCAGGTCTGGAGGCACAAGGACATCAACTAATATCTCTCTAGGTTGACACCAAGTTTCATAGTCCTTGTTTTTTCTATTGCATTGTGTTTTTAGACTTTTTTAAAAGTTAAAATGGCATGGGAAGGTAGCAGGCTGTGAACCAGATGGCAGGCTTCCAGCAAAATGTTATTATTCAAAAATTAAACCTCGTTGGTGTCAAGGCCAGGGGTCAGAACAGTGGTGGTATTCAAATTTTTTTTTTACTACCAGTTATGTGGGCATGGCTTGAGGGGCATGGTGTGGCTTGGTGGGGTGGCGTGGCTTGGTGGGCTTGGCTTGGTGGGCGTGGCAGGGGAATGATACTGCAAAATCCCCATTCCCTCCCCACCCCACTAACCAGCTTTCCAGCTCCATTCTCCTGTGCAGGGCAGCCAAAGGAGACCCAGCTGATCAACTGGGACTCAATGGGAGGCAGAGAATAGATAGGGGCGGGGCCAGTCAGAGGTGGGATTTGCCGGTTCTCTGAACTACTCAGAATTTCTGCTACTGGTTCTCCAGAACTGCCTGGTATGCAGTTAGCTATTTAAATAATAAACCACCTTAAAAGATACAATTTGAATAAAGATGCATGTAATAAAATAAAATCCAGCGCCAAAGACCACACAAACTAGGCAGGAGCATGGTGCTCCTTCAAAATCTAAAACCATCTAATCTAAAGGCCAATTTAATAGCCTTGTAAAAAGCCAGGGAAAACAGAAAAGATCTTTACCTGGTGCCAAAATTATGCTAATGTCGATCCCAGCCAAAGTTTTCGTTTGCAAGAACAACTCTGGGACCCATATTAAACTTCCCTGTCATAAAGTAAAAATGGCTTCAGGCTACCAACCAATTTCTTTCTTGAAGTTTTTTTTTTTTTTTTAAGGACAAAAAAAGAAAGAGGTAGTAAAGGACTCTGGGGTAAAAAAGTGCTTTCTGGTTTACCCAGCCATTTTGTGAAAGTACCAAGGCCCAGGGGATGTTTTTGACTTCTTAGAATTGCTCACAAACTCTTGAAGTTTATAAGTTCTAGACTTCTATATGGTAAGATATATCTCTCTCTCCCTCTCTCCCTCTCTCTCCCGCTCCCTCTCCCTCTCTCTTCCTCCCTCCCTCCCTCCCTCTCTCCCTCTCCCAATCTCTCTTTCCCTCCTTCTCTTTCTCTGTCTCTCTATGTCTCTCTCCATGGAACACTCCTTTGAAATGAAGTTTAAAATCAGAGAAGAATGCAGTAAAATAGTTCTGTATCATCAGCCTTAATATCAAGGCTTCGAGGAAAAACTCAGCTGGGTTGGATCAAAAAAACCTTGTCCAGTCCAGAATTGTGTTCACAACTTGTTGGGAATGCCACAAACAAGAGAAAAATGAAGGTATTATGTAGCCGTCAACCCCAAACAATTCACTAACTGCACTGTGAATGGGGTTGCACAACACTAGGCTAAAATGTCCCTCTCACTATTTTGTGATTCAGTGTGGTGGGCCACACTAGTGCAAGAAAAGAACTCCTTATTCCAGGAAAATTCCATCAACATTCTCTTCTCCTTTGCAGAAGAAATCCAGAAATAAATTGTCCAAGGAATAGCCAAAGGCTGGCTTTTCAGATTTTTATTTTCTTGGAGGGGTAAGATATCTTTACTTGCTTGACCCAAACCTCTTTTTTGTTCTTTGCAGCAGTTTTTAGATTTTAAACTTCTGAACTAGGAATTGGAGGTTTGAATGACAAAAGAGCCTCCAAAAAATACAGTATGACAGAGTTTTATTTCCACCCTAAGAAGGTACTCCGTGCTCTGTGGGGGTGGGAACACATTCATCCCTGGAAGAAAATTGGGTGAAATATAAACACAATTGAAGTGTTGCCTGTGGCATGGCATGTCTGAGAGAGACGAGCAATAAACAGTGGTAATAAACAGAATTGTTTATGTGCTGTAAAATGGGTGTTGAAATGGGACATCATTCTGTGTCTCCTTGTTCACTCTTTTATCACAAAAGACCAGACATTCATTCACCTTGGATATCCTCAGGAATGCCGTTCTGTTCCCCAAAGTAAATGTTTTCCCGAAGTGTCTAAACACTTCAACATGAGTCTGTTGGAAGTTGGAAAAGACTAAAGCACTCGAGCCATAAAGGAAGCCATTGTGCCAGTGCAAAGAGTTACGGTTGTGGCAGAACAGCCCAATCTGAATTCAGGGCCTTCCAGAGGCTGCAAGTCCCAGAATTGGAACAGACAGTTGGACTACAAGACCTCTGGGGGGTCTCTCTTCCAGACCTATGGTTCCATGTGCTATAAATTCTCACCAAGCAGCCTATGGAATTGGGGGAGTTGAAATGCATCTGTCGGAGGGGAGAACTGCTTTATATTTCAATTTTTGGCCCATCAAACCCGGGTTGGGCTGCTGGGGTTTCGCAGGGGTTCGGGAGAGCCCCTAGCTAAGATTCTGCGCAGTTCGGAGAACCCCCCAAATCCCACTCCTGGCTGGCCCCGCCCACCCCATCCCTCCCCTACCAGGAGTCCCCACGTAGCCCGTTTTGGATGCAGGTGTATGCAGAGGCTCAGGGAGGGCAAAAAAACGGGCCTCCCAGAAGTTTGGGAAGGCCGGAAACAGGCCTGTTTCCAGCTTCCAGAGAGCCTCCAGAGCCCGGGGGGCCAAAAACACCACCCCACCATGGTGCAGGAGGCCGACTAGGCCACGCCTACCATAGCCACGCCCACCCAGCAACCGGGCAGAGAACCCTTTGCTAAAATTTCTGAAGCCCACCCCTGCATCAAACCATATGACAGGCAGTGCTATGATCCTGGACATCACTCTGCCCAGGAATATTTGCCTTGACACCAACCAACTTTATTATTATTTTTTTGAACAAGCAAGCAAGCAAGCAAACAAACAAACAATAGGGAGAATTGGCAACTGTGGGTCAGGAAAGAATAACAATTCTGTGTTGCAACTTAAAGGAAAAAAGCTTTGCAGTGCAGGTAATCTTATACTTACAACCATGTGTGTATTGACCGTTCGAAGTTACAATGGCACTGAAAAGACACGGCCATTTTTCACACTTTGGATCATTGCAGCATCCCCATGGTCGACCTGCATTTGAATATTAGTAGTGCAGGTTGGTAGTTGGGCTGTTGGTCTGAGCTCCGAGCTTGGCCATTTGGCTGCAAACTTTTCGTCACCATTCGAGGAGACGTTGTCAATGTGTTTTGAGTTGTGCTCGTCTGTCAGCACTGATGATGTCTCCTCTGAATGGGGATGAAACATTTGCAACCAAATGGCCAAGCTTGGAACTTAAACCAAGAGCCTAGTCCCCATGGTTATTCGATCAAAAGTCAGATGCTTGGCCACTAGTTCATATTCATGACGGTCGCAGGGTTGTGTGATCCCTTTTTGCGACCTTCTGACAAGCAAAGTCAACGGGGAAGCCAGATTTCCTTAACAACCCTGCTACTAACTTAACAACTGGAGTGATTTGTTTAACAGCTGTTGCAAGAAAGCTGTAAAATGGGGTAAAATTCATTTAACCACTACATCCGTGATGGCGAACCTATGGCACATGTGCCAAAGGTGGCACACAGAGCCATTTGTGCGGGCATGTGACCCCCCCTCCCCCTTATCTGCACTGCGCCTGCGTGCGCCTCCCAGCTGATATTCAGGCCATTTTGAGGCAGTTTTCGCCCTCCCAGAGCCTCGAGGGAAGCTTCTGCCGCCTTTGGAGGCCTCAAACAGGCTGAAAATCAGCATTAGTGCAGTGCAGGTAAGGGGGAGGGGATGTTGCGTGCGCATGCTCAGGGGGGTGCATTGCATTGTGGGTGCCCACACGCACACACGCACGCACACTTTTGGCACACCACAACAAAAAGGTTCGCCCTCACTGGACTACATTTTGGGCTCAGTTGTGGTCATAGGTTGAGGATTACCTGCACCCTCAGGTAGGGATGGAAATACAAGGAGCGCATGACTCACCCAAAGTGGGCCAAAACCAAAAGGCTGCCCACTGGCAGATGCAAGAGTCTGAAGTCAGCCTGAGCTTCTAAGATGAAACCAAGTCATTACTTATGGACCCGCCGTTGAATCCATAATTAGCTTAGTTTAGTTTACTTTATTGTCATCACACCTCATGCAGTGAAAGTAAATACCATCTCCAGTGTACATTATGACTATGAAAATAAACACAAACCCACATCCTTCACACTCTATACAATTGAATTGATATTACATTAATATTGCATTGTACAGTAGAATTCCATAGAGTTACTGCCCTGGGATAGAAGCCGGTTTTCACCCTCATGCAAATGTTAAAAAGGACAGCTGAGAACCCAAGAGTCCAGCATTAAATGGTGGCATAAGGTAATCAGCAGCACCAGGAGGATGCCAGGCCAGCCAGCATAGCCAACTGGATCCGGAGCTGCTAGTAGAATGAAGAAAGCCCAGGAGACCATCTGGAGGGCTTAAGACTAAACTGTTTCAATGTTTCGAAGGGACTTTGATGCTAAAGGACTTCTGGGATTCCAGAACCTTCATGCCATCGGATGTTTCCCTCTCAAGAACTGGTGCCAGTTGCCTTCTGTGTTTGTTTGTTAAATATCTTAGACATTTGCTTGGCAGGAGAGGTGAAAGAATGATAGAAACCCCTCTGGGCATATTCACTCTATCTTTCTTGTTCTTGTGAAATTAACCTTTCCAAGGCGATGTAAAAGTAACTGCTTTTTTGCTCCATCTTTCTCTTTTTAGAGGGAAGGGAAGGATAGGGAAGGGAAGAAGAAAGAAAGAAAGAGAGAAAAGAGAGAAAGAGAAAGAAAAAAGAGAGAGAAAGAAACAGAGAGAGAGAGAGAGAGAGAGAGAGAGAGAGAGAGAGAGAGAGAGAGAAAGAGAGAAAGAAAGAAAGAAAGAAAGAAAGAAAGAAAGAAAGAAAGAAAGAAAGAAAGAAAGAAAGAAAGAAAGAAAGAAAGAAAGAAAGAAAACCCAACTTGCCCAGGCCTGTTTCTGCTTCTAGGCTATAACCCATGAGTTTGTTTGCATTGTCTTCCCATCCCTACAAAAAGGATGTTCCCAGATGGTTCTTGGCACAGATGTTTGCCAAGTGTATATTAAGGTGCCTATAGATAAGATTGCAGCCTTTTATGTTTGTTTGCATGTATGCACTCAGTATATCAATACAGGCTTAAAGCAAATCACGTGTTGTTAAGAAAAAAATTGGTTGTTAACAGCTTTGGCAAGGAAGGGACCTGTTGCTATAGATACACATACACACACACACACACACACACACACACACACACACCTTTACTTCTCAATTTCTCCTTCCCCCACTTCAGATTAGCAACAGCCTGTATAAACACCTTTTGCAAACAACGAATCGCAGCCCAGCTCTGCTCACCCCATTAATGATCAGCACAGGGAAACCACAAGGGGTCATTCCAACAAAGAGGGACATCAGCTGATTTCTGGGGCAAAGAACCTGCAATTTCAAGCCATCTTCACCCCTAAGTCTGGAGCAAGGGTCTTCAAACTTGGCGAGTTTAAGACTTGTGGACTTCAACTCCCAGAATTCCCAAGCTAACATGATTGGAGGAGGAATTCTGGGGGGTTGAAGTCCATAAGTCTTAAAGCTATCCAGTTTGAAGACCCTGGTCTGGAGAGTCCTATTTCTACCTTAATGAACTGTGTTCACAAAAGAGTTTCTTGGAGATCCCCTATTTATTAACTTTGCCCATGCTCAGGGGTATGCTGGAGAGTTCGTTTATTTCTTCCAAGGTGAGAAGGGACTATGTGCCATTTTGCTCCAAGCCTCAGATCAATTCTCTGCTCTCAAACATGAAGCATGAAACAACATAAAGGCAGCAAGATTAGATGAGGTCAACAGCACAACTTGGTATCTCAGCATTCCCCTGAAGTGCATGAAAGCATCTGGTGGTGTAACTCATGGCCTGGAACCACCAAGCAAGCTAAACCCACTGGTGTTTTTTTCATTTCTATGAAGGCACTAGCTCTGTACCCATACTTCGCTACAAAACTATGTGGTTGGGCTTAGTTTTTGGGGAGGAAAATAAGGGGGAGAAATTGTGCCTCTGCTTACCAGCATCCATCAGTATTCATCTAGCTAGCGTCCTATCAGTGTGTGAGAGAGTTGAGGGCTGTTTGGAAACTGAAACAGTATTTGTTGTGTGAGCAAGAAAGGGACAGCAAAGGGCCTAGGCGTGGCTTAGCTCAACTGTTCTGTACTAAAGCTGTTTGGTGCTGTGAAACTAGAACTGAAACTGAAACTCTTCCCCTCTGCTTGTGTTTTGCATTTGGAAGATATTTCTTTTCAGGTGGGGAGGGGGAGTAGGACTCCTTAGCATCAGAGCGTGTTAATAATAATATAGGAAATATTAATGCTCTGATGGTCATTTCGGAAAATCCTTTCTTAGTGAGCACCTAGAAGCCAAGAGGAACCTACATGCCAAATTTCAAGTTTGTAGGCTTTATGGTTCTGGAGATTTTGTGATGAAGTATAAGTGGTATTTTGCTTTTATATAGAGAGATTTGCTAGAAGTCATCATGAGTCAGATGTGTCATTACATCATTGTGCAAATGGTGTCATGGCCTCATCAGGCCAATGGCCCAGATTAATTACTTCCTCTGTCCCGGATTCACCCATATCCCCCATGCTATTCCTCTCTGGTAGCAGACCTGGTCTGGGGTGCACCGAATACATAATGCCATCGTTGTTTTGCATCATAACTTCTGTGAGAGGTTATCTCACAAACAACTCGACAATTCTTCTGCTTCTTTCTCTCCGGAGAAACCACCTCAGTCCATCGGTCCAGCCATTCCCTCCCCCTTCAGTCCTGGTTGGTTTAGCAATATTGTTGATGCCTCTGCCGCAAACTGTGGTTTGCAAACTATTGTGACTCAGATCACCCATCGCACAATGCAAAACCAAGTGTGGTTTGACACCAGGACTGCATTCCTTATTTTAACAAATATTTATAACAGTTTTATTAATTTATGATGTAACATACAAAAGCAAAAAACACAAAAGCAAAAAGAAAGAGAAATAGGGAAGGGGAAAGTGTGGAAAAGAAGGAGGGAAAGAAAGAAAAGGCATTGACTCCCTTTGGTGCAGTAGGTAATGATGACGTTTGAACACCAGGACTACATTCCTGTGACAGACAGCAACATATTAGTCAATCCATTTCAGCCTAGCCTGTTTTAATCCATGGTATTTCTTTTCTAATAATATTTGAAAATATGTGTACACTAGAACAGCAGCCCCCAACCTTTTGGGCACCATGGAAGTGGTGGGATTAAAAATTTTACTACCAGTTCTGTGGGCATGTCTTGGTGGGCGTGTCTTGGTGGGTTTGGCAGGGGAAGGATACTGCAAAATCCCTATTCCCTCCCCACCCCACTAACCTGCTTTCCAGCTTTGTTCTCCTGTGCAGGGCAACCAAAGAAGACCCAGCTGATCAGCTGGGACTCGGGAGACAGAGAATAGATGGGGTGGTATTTGCCGGTTCTCCAAACTACTCCAAATTTCTGCTACCAGTTCTCCAGAACTGGTCAGAACCTGCTGAATACCACCTCTGCACCATGGACTGGTTCCATGGAGAGATATGTCTAGTCTGATGAAAAGAAGGACTAGGGGAGACACGATAGCAATCTTCCAATATCTCAGGGGCTGCCACAAAGAAGAGCAGGTCAAGCTATTCTCCAAAACACCTGAGAGCAGGACAAGAAGCAATGGGTGGAAACTAATCAAGGAGAGAAGCAACTTAGAACTAAGGAGGAATTTCCTGACTGTGAGAACAATTAATCAGTGGAACAGCTTGTCTCCAGAAGTTGTAAATGCTCCAGTGCGGGGAAGTTTTTAAGAAGAGATTAGATAACCATTTGTCTGAAGTGGTGTAGGGTTTCCTGCCTAGGCAGGGGGTTGGACTAGAAGACCCCCAAGGTCCCTTCCAACTCTGATACTCTATATTTTTCCATGGACCGGAGGGGTGGGTGGTTTTGTGTGCTGCCTGCATCCAGTTTCTGTGTGGTCCAGTTTCTGTTATACCACGGACTGATGCTAGTCTGTGGTCCAGGAGTTGGGGACCCCTGAACTAGTAGATTGAGAAGAGGTAGACACTGCTACTTCAGATGGTGCTTTGTAAGTTTTCCGATTGATTTCCTCCGCACCATATTCTCTTCCAAATTCTCAGCTGGTGGAAAGGCACAGAACAGGTAGTTCTTGATTTATGATCCTTGGGACCAGAATACCTGTTGTTAATCAAGTAGGGTCTTAAGTGAGTCGTGCTTGATTTTACACCTTTTTTTTTTTTTTGCTATAAAAAAGATGTTGAGACTCTAGAAAGAGTGCAGAGAAGAGCAACCAAGATGATTAGGGGTCTGGAGACTAAAACATATGAAGAACGGTTGCAGGAACTGGGTATGTCTAGTCTGATGAAAAGAAGGACCAGGGGAGACATGATAGCAGTGCTCCAATATTTACGCGGCTGCCGCACAGAGAAGGGGGTCAAGCTATTTTCCAAGGCACCTGAAGGCCAGATCAGAAATAATGGATGGAAACTGAACAAGGAGAGATTTAGCCTGGAAATAAGGAGGAAGTTTCTGACATTGAGAACAATCAACCCATGGAACAGAAGTTGCCTTCAGAAGTTGTGGGAGCTTCATCCCTGGAAGCTTTCCAGAAGAGACTGGACTGCCATCTGTCAGAAATGGTGTAGGGCAGGGGTGTCCAACCTTGGCAACTTTAAGACTTGTGGACTTCAACTCCCAGAATTCCTCAGCCAGCAAAGCTCCCAGCAAAGCTGGCTGAGGAATTCTGGGAGTTGAAGTCCACAAGTCTTAAAGTTGCCAAGGTTGGACACCCCTGGTGTAGGGTCTCCTGCTTGTGTGGAAGGTTGGACTAGATGTCCTACAAGGTCCCTTCCAATTCTCTTAATCTATATCTGCTATGGCATTTAAGCGAATCACATAAGTTAAGGAATCATACCATTAACTTGGCTTGCCTGAAGCCAGCCAGGAAGGTCACATGTGGTGATCATCTGACCCTTGGACACTACAACTGTCATAAAGACACACCAGTTGCCAAAAGCCCAAATTTTGATCATGGGGGTGGAGGGGGAGGGGAGGATGCGGTGATAGTGCTCAGTGTAAGGACCGGGAGTCACTTTTTTCAAGACCATTGTGATTTACAAAGGTCGCTAAATGGAAAGTTATCAGTCAATGCCATGCAATGGCCTCCCCTGATGTGAAGTAAAGGTTGCTGGAAGGATGCTATGCTGGTCCTTCTGCTTCTGTTCTTATCCCGGACATCTGGCTAACAATTGTGGAAGGAGAAAGCTTCAGAGATGCCTTTCATCTGATCCAATCTGGTTCTTTTTATGTCCCGAAGGGCAGAGAAGGGGGTGGGGTGGAGTTTGGTGGGGGTTTTTGACTTTGAGTTATTCATCAAATTGATAGATAGATCATAGATTAGATAGACAGACAGACAGGTAGGTAGGTAGATAACTATAGATAGCTTAGATAGCAAATAGATAATAGATAAAATAGATTAGATTAGATTAGATTAGATTAGATTAGATTAGATTAGATAGATAGATTAGATAGATAGATAGATAGATTTTCAATTAATTGAAAAAGCACTTATTTATTGTGCAATACATGGAAGCAGATTAAACAATCTGGAATTAAGAAGAAGTTTCCTAACAATGAGGACAATTAACCAGTGGAACTATTTGCCTTCAGAAGTTATGAGTGCTTCATCACTGGAGGCTTTTAAGAAGGGACAAGATATCTGAAATGGTATAGGGTCTCCTGCTTCAGTAGGGGTTGGGCTAGAAGACCTCCAAGGTCCCTTCCAGCTCCATTCTGATTGATTGATTACCCCCAAAGAGTGATTACAGAGGCAATAAATAACTTTCTGCCTCATATTTGCTCAGGGATCTAATGGCCCGGTGTTGTGGGAAAGGAAGAGGCAGTGTTCCCAGTCCTCAGTAAAACGCTTCTGTAGTCTGGCAGGCTAACTCTGCCTTCCCATTGCCAGGAGTTCGATCCCGACCCTTTCAAGGTTGACTCAGCCTTCCATCCTTCCTAGATCTATAAAATGAGGACCCAGATTGTTGGGGGCAAGAGGCTGACTCTGTAAACATGCTTAGAGAGGTCTGTAAAGCAACGGAAAGCGGCATATAAGTCTAAAGGCTATTGCCAATTAATCCCTGCAAGGCGACAGCTAGAGCTAGAGTGACAACTAGGTCCCCAGAGGAGAAAAACAAATCTATTCCGACCCTTCCTTCCTCCCCGTTGCATTTCTCAAGCTGCAGTTATTGGGGCTGTCACACACACACACCCGCTCCGTACACCCCTTCTCTTCTAAGGCTGGCGCTGCTTCTCCAGCCAAAGCCCCAACCCAAACCCCTAGAAAGGCGGAGGCAAGGCTGGCATCGCCTAGGGAAAGAAAGCGCTCTCTCTCTCTCTCTCTCTCTCTCTCTCCCTCCCTCTCTCTCTCTCCCCCGGGGCGGTTTGCTTTCCAGCGGGTCCTTTCGCAGAGATGCAGCTGGAGCCGAAGGCGGCGAGCGGGGTCTGCGCGGAGTCCTCCAGCTGCTGAAAGGGGGGGGGGCGGCTGGGAGAGGAGGGGCGCCGCCAGCCCTTAACTCTACAGGGAGGGGGTGACTCCATTGCGGACAATTCTGCTCCCACCCTTCTTCTTCCTCCTCCTCCTCCTCTTCTCTCCATTCCCCCCCACCCCACCCGCGTCTTTGCATCGAAGGACCCTCCGCGGCTGTCCGCTTAAACCTCACCTTCCCTCCCCGCCAGGTGGAAAGGCTCATGAAGCCGCTAAGGTAAGCTTGACCCCCTCATTCCCGCCCCCTCCAAAAATGGGTCCCGGGGAAATAGCGGGGCGCGGGGAGGCAGGCAGGACTGGGAGGAGGAGGAGGAGGAGGGTATCTTCGCTTCCACGCCTTTAATAAGAACCGCGTCTACCCCTCCCCATAATTTCTCCGGCTATTTATTTCATTTAATTTCCCCCCTCGAGGGAGAGGTGGGGCTTACCGTCCTGCCTTTCCCCCCCTCTCTCCCCGCATCTCTTTGCTAAGACGAGGGAACCTGTTGGGGGTCCCCTACTACCCCACTAAAATTCGCCAACTTTTTTTTTTTAACCTCCTTTAAAATAAAGCCATTTTCCCCCTCCTTTCCCGGCGCTTGATCTCTTTCGCCACCTCCTCGGAAATTAAATCTCTTTCCCTACCCCTGATTTTTTTATTTATTTAAAAAAAGCACATCTGGATCCCCACCTTTACCCGAGAGTAAGCTACACCGAACTCTCTCCTGTGCGGTTCTTCCAGAAGGAATCATTCTACCCAACGATGCGACTAAGATGTTTAACCCAACCGGCTGTAACAGACACACACACACACACACACACAGAGCCCATGCAGGTTTACTCGGGAGTAAGTGGGAGCGCAGCTAGATTCGACCGCACCGGCTAAGTTTGCAGAAGCTTACTTGGGAGTAAGGGTTTTTTTTGTCTTTGGGTGTGTGTGTGAGAGAGACAATCTCTTTCCTGGATTCAGGGTGCTATTTGCACATAGAAAGGAGGTTTGTGCACAGCCAGCCGTAAGGCTACCACTCTCAGTGCCTGTAAGGAAGGTACCTGCACCCAGTCAACCCAGGTTTACTTCTCAGTAGATCTACAATGGTTGTAAGCTGCCAGCCCAGCCCAGAGATGTGGGACAGTGGTAGTATCTCGGACTAAGTGAAAACTATATAAAACCACTTCAGGAAGGTGTGAAGACAGCTGGAGGTGACCGTTGCAATTAGATTCATTCCCAGTCCAAATTAAGATGCCCCTTTCCTTCCCGGGTGAAATCTTGGTCTTCCTTGGTTTGGTTCCTCTGAGAAAATAAATCACTCAACTGTCAGTCCGTGATTTTGATACCAAGGATCTCTCTCTCTCTCTCTCTGACACACACTGCTTAGAACTGAGAGTGTCAGGTGCCCGGGTTGGCTTCCCACAACACCTTAGACTAGGGCTAAAAGGGGTGGATGGGACTCTGGGAATCCACGTGCTGTTTGAAGCATGTAAAGTAGGCACAAACTATTGGGCCGAAACTTCTCTGTTCGGGCATGGTTTGTCGTCTGAGCTCACCCAGAACATTTGGTTGACTTGAGTTTAGTGTGTTGTACCAATCCTGGTGGCATCAAGCCAATTCATAGCAGTGCACTGGAAGAGAAAAAGGGATGGGTGGATGGAGGGATGGAGGGATGATAGATATGGATAGATATGGATGGATAGATATGAATGGATGGATAGATAGATAGAGGGAAAGAGGGAGGGAGGGAGAGGGAGAGATGATAGATGATAGGTTAGATTAGATGATAGATAGATAGATAGATAGATAGATAGATAGATAGATAGATAGATAGATAGATAGATGACAAATGATAGATAGATGATAGATAGATAGATAGATAGATAGATAGATAGATAGATAGATAGATAGATAGATAGATAGATAGATAGATAGACAGATAGATAGATAGATAGATAGATAGATAGATAGATGATAGATGGATAGATAGATAGATAGATAGATAGATAGATAGATAGATAGATGATAGATGATAGATGGATAGATAGATGGATGGATGGATAGATAGATAGATAGATAGATAGATAGATAGATAGATAGATAGATGATAGATGATAGATGGATAGATAGATAGATAGATAGATAGATAGATAGATAGATAGATGATAGATGATAGATGATGGATAGATAGATAGATGGATGGATGGATAGATAGATGATAGATAGATAGATAGATAGATAGATAGATAGATAGATAGCTGGAGGGAGGGAGGGAGGGGGAGGGGGAAAGAGAGATTATAGATAGATGATAGATTAGATGGATGGATGGATGGATGGATGGATGGATGGATGGCTAGAGAGAGGGGGGAGGAGGAGGAGAGAAGGGGGGAAGGGGGAGGGAGAGAGAGAGAGAGAGAGAGAGTTATATATATATTTTCTCCAGTAATGAGCTGTCTTAAATGGCATGGGAATCAGTTTGGCAAAAGATACTAGAAAAAGTGGAATGCTTTGTAAGATTTTTTGTAATCATCCTCATCCTCATCATCCTCATCCTCATCCTCATCCTGCAGTCATTGACCAACAACTAATAATAGCTTTCCAATTGTTTCCTTGCAAGTTCTCAAACCATACAGTCATGCCATCCTTACATTTTGCTGCTGATTAAGGCCACACCAGCTGAGTTTGCCCTCCTTACCCAAACTACAGTTGGGGCTTGTGTGAAACCAACGCCTTGCAAGAGGTTGAGACCTGGTGTTTCTTTGCAGAAAGGAAGATCCATTCCTCAATTCTGAGGCTTCCCTCCTCCCTGCCTCTTTCCCCATTTTCCTTTTAAACCCTCTCTCAGCATTGGCCGCAAAAGAAATTCTCCTGAAATGAGGGGGTGGGAGCTATTTCTAGGTGGGCAGGTTATAGCCTTCTCCCCACCTTAGATATAGATTCAGGTTAACAGAGTTGGAAGGGACCTTGTAGGTCATCTAGTCCAAACCCCCCACCCCCCACCCAAGCAGGAGACCCCACACCATTTCTGATGCTATGTTCCATACACTGTTAATTGCACGACTGGTTCTTTTTTTTTTTTTTTAACAAGAGCGCTGCTAAAAGAGAGAAAATATCTTTAAAGACCGGGCAGGCAAATTTACACCCACTAATTGATTTAATTAGCTCATTTCCTTTTTTAAAAAAATGCACTCATTTCCATGTGCTAGAGGCTGGCTGGGGCTGAAACTAACCATCTCAGAGGCAGTGTTTAGATTAATCTGTTGGTGCAACATACTTGCACCTTGTGTATCCCAGCTTCATGCGTTGTGAGAGCATGGCCAAAGATTGTGGCTCATCTGGTGCATCTAAGAAATTACGAACATTTCTCATAGATGTGCATGCACCCACCCATCGACAGGCTGCCTGTATTCATGCAACCCTCTTTTATACAGATAGTTTTTGACTGACAATAGTTGATTTAGTGACCGTTCAAAGTTATAATAGCACTGGGGAAAAAAAGTGACATAACTATTTTTCACCCTTATGACCATGGTTATTTGATCAAAATTCAAATGCTTAGCAACTGACTCGTATTTACGACAGTTACAGTGTCCCAGAGCTGTATCCTTAGGATTTATATGGACTGTTTCCTAGAATGATTTGATTGCTTATTGTACCCTATGACTATCATTAAGTGTTGTATCTTATGATTCTTGACTCTTGACAAATGTATCTTTTCTTTGATGTACACTGAGAGCATTTGCACCAAGACAAATTCCTTGTGTGTCCAACCACACTTGGCCAATAAAGAATTCTAGAGATTTCTAGAGATTTTACTACTACAATGTGATTCCCTTTTGCCACCTTCTGACAAGTAAAGTCAATGGGGAAACCAGCTTCTCTTAACAACTATGTTACCAATTTAATAAGTGCAATAATTCACTTAACAAATTGTGGCCAGAAAGGTTGCCAAATGGGGCAAAACTCATTTAACAAATGTCTCACTTAGCAACATAAATGTTGGGCTCAATTGTCATAAGTCAAGGACCACCTGTATTTTTGGTCAATTTACTGGATTTTTTTTTAAATTTAGGGAGAGAAAAACTAACAAAAACTAATATTTAAGAAAGAAAATAAAATAGAATAGAATAGCAATAAGAATAGCAATAAGAATAGCAATAATGGAATGCAATAAGAATGGAATGGAATGGAACAGAACGGAACAGAACAGAACAGAACAGAACAGAATTCTTTATTGGCCAAGTGTGATTGGACACACAAGGAAGTTGTCTTGGTGCAAATACTCTCATTTGGGGGAAAGAAGGGAAAGAGGAAGCAAAGCCAAGAAGGAAAATATAAAGAAATAACTTCCAACTTTCTTCTACAACAGATACAACTATAAATTTGCATTGGCTCTTCTAGGTTTACCCCAAAACTTTCATTTATGTTCTATTATCTACTATTTTCTAATCATTTATTCTTGTGTCATTCTTAACCTCGTTCCTGGATTAACCTGCTTTTTCACACAAAATGCTAAGGTACATGCACACATGCACACATGCACAAAAGCTGCCATCACACTTGGAACCAGCCACGTTTAAACTGTTGTGTGAATGCACCCACCATCGATCCAGCTAAACTTTGTCCTTCGTGAATGCAGCACCAAGAATTTGCTCTGAATAAAACACATCCCCAATAAATACAAGATTAAGAACAGATTAGGGTGAAATGCCTTTGTCTTTTTCCCTCTCCGCATTTCATTTGTTTTATGTAATATCTATTGTATAGAACAAATCGCATGCAGAGAGAAAATAAAAGCATCACTCGAAACCTTATTCCTGCTGTGTTTTGACAAATTGGAAGAGTTAAAAAAAGAAAATGCAGTGCAAAGTTCAAATCACAGGATGGGCAGCTAACCAGCTGCTCAAACTGTAGAAGGATGGAAAACAGATGGGAAGAGCAGAGTTTTCCAGAGAATTGTTAGCTGACAAACCCAGCCAGTCATCCCAAAGTAAGATTGCAGTGGACCAGAAAGGAGAGAAACATGCAGCTTGGCCTGTCCTTCCATCTTGCACCTCAAGAGGCAAAAGGGCCTTCCAGATGTGCTAGAACTACGACTCCCAGAATTCTCAGCGAACAGGGGAAGATTGGCTTGCAATATGGAATCATAGAATTGTAAGGCTGGAAGCAACTTTGGAGGTCTTCTAATCTACCTCTTTGCCCAAGATGGGAGCTCAGGTTGTGCTCTGGAAAAAAGAAAGAAAGATTAGGAAGAAGCGAGAACCATTTTATAAAAGAAATAAAAACAGAGCTGAGCAAAACAAAATATGGAATCCAGCACTTGTATGTATATTTAAAAAAAACTGTGGTGTCATGGTGGTTTAGAATGCAGTATTGCAGGTTATTTCTGCCAACTGCCAGCAATTCGATCCTGGCCGGCTCAAGGTTGGCTCAGCCTTCCATCCTTAAATCAATAAAATGAGGATTGTTGGGGGCAATAGGCTGACTCTGTAAAAGACTGTGAAGCGGTATATAAGTCTAGGTGCGATTGCTGTTCCTTCTTCCTTCCTTCTTCTCTCCCTCCCTCCCTTTCTCATTCTCCTTCCTGGTTGCACAGTGCTTAGAATGTCATATTGCAGGCTAACTTTGTCCACTGTCAGGAGTTCAATCCTGACTGGCTCAAGGTTGACTCAGCCTTCCATCCTTCCGAGGTCGTTAAAATGAAGACCCAGATTGTTGGGGGCAAGAGGCTGACTCTGTAAACCACTTAGAGAGGGCTGTAAAGCACTGGGAAGCGGTATATAAGTCTGAAGGTTGTAGTTTTTGCTACAGGTGAAACTCGAATAATTAGAATATCGTGCCAAATGCATTTATTTCAGTAATGCAACTTAAAAGGTGAAACTAATATATGA
This sequence comes from Notechis scutatus, assembly GCF_049901735.1. NCBI lineage: Eukaryota > Metazoa > Chordata > Lepidosauria > Squamata > Elapidae > Notechis > Notechis scutatus. The sequence continues at coordinate 13,400,484 of NC_142019.1, forward strand.
GATAGACTCATTACATGAAAAGCAAGATAGTTCAAGCCGTGATTTGTTATAATTGTGATGATTATGGCTTATAGCTCATGAAAACCCCAAATCCACAATCTCAGAAAATTAGAATATTACATGCAATCAATAAAACAAGAATTGTACATAGAACAACATCAGACCTCTGAAAAGTATAAGCATGCATATGTACTCAATACTTGGTTTGGGACCCTTTTGCAGCAATTACTGCCTCAATGCGGCGTGGCATGGAAGCTATCAGCCTGTGGCACTGCTGAGGGTTATGGAAGACCAGGATGCTTCAATAGCGGCCTTCAGCTCTTCTGCATTGTTCGGTCTCATGTCTCCCATCTTTCTCTTGGCAATGCCCCATAGATTCTCTATGGGGTTCAGGTCAGGGGAGTTTGCTGGCCAATCAAGCACAGTAATCCCACTGTCATTGAACCAGGTTTTGGTGCTTTTGGCAGTGTGGGCAGGTGCCAAGTCCTGCTGGAAAATGAAGTCAGCATCCCCATAAAGCTCATCTGCGGAAGGAAGTATGAAGTGCTCCAAAATCTCCTGGTAGATGGCTGCGTTGACCCTGGACTTAATGAAGCACAGTGGACGAACACCAGCAGATGACATGGCTCCCCAAATCAACACAGACTGTGGAAACTTCACACTGGACTTCAAGCATCTTGCAGTGTGTGCCTCTCCATTCTTCCTCCAGACTCTGGGTCCTTGGTTTCCAAATGAAATGCAAAAGTTGCTCTCATCAGAAAAGAGGACTTTGGACCACTGAGGAACAGACCAGTTCTGTTTTTCTTTAGCCCAGGTAAGACGCTTCTGACATTGTTTGTTGTTCAGGAGCGGCTTGACAAGAGGAATACGACATTTGAAGCCCATGTCCAGGATCCGTCTGTGTGTGGTGGCTCATGATGCACTGACTCCAGCCTCAGTCCATCCTTGTGAAAGTCCCCAACACTTTTGAATGGCCTTTTCCTGACAATCCTCTACAGGCTGCAGTCATCCCTACTGCTTGTGCACCTTTTTCTTCCACACTTTTCCCTTCCACATAACTTTCTATTAATGTGCTTTGGTACAGCACTTTGGGAACATCCAACTTCATTTGCAATTACCTTTTGAGGCTTTTCCTCCTTATGGAGAGTGTCCATGATGGTTTTCTGCACAACTGTCAGGTCAGCAGTCTCTCCCATGATTGTGATTCCTACTGAACCAGACTGAGAGACCATTTAAAGGCTCAGGAACCCTTTGCAGGTGTTATGGCTTAATTAGCTGATTAGAGTGGGACACTTTGAGCCTAGAATATTGAACCTTTTCACAATATTCTAATTTTCTGAGATTGTGGATTTCGGGTTTCATGAGCTATAAGCCATAATCATCTTAATTATGACAAATCACGGCTTGAACTATCTTGCTTTGCATATAATGAATCTATCTCATATATTAGGTTCACCTGTTAAGTTGCATTACTGAAATAAATGAACTTTTGCACGATATTCTAATTTTTCCAGTTTCACCTGTACATGCTCTAAACAAACCAGGATGGCAATGCCAGCCCTTCTAAGCTTCCTTTGTAGCTGATATAGTCCTTGAATTATAACCATTCATTTAACAACTGGTTAAAGTTACAATGGCACTGAAAAGAAGGTGATTTATAATTGGTCCTTCCACTTACAACTGCCGCAGCATCCCTATGGTTGCATGATCAAAATTAGGGCACTTAGAAGCAGACATATATTTTATTATGTTTACAAGTGTTCCAAGGTTACATGATCACCATTTGTGACCTTCCCAGCTGGATTCCAACAAGCAAAATCAATGGGATTTGCTTAACAATTGCATGATTTACTTAATCAAACCAACAACAACAAAAAAAAGGCCATACAAACAGGGGCAGATATTGGAGAACAATCATCCCCTGTTGGGAGGAGGGATCAAATAGGGAATTAGCATGGACTCACTACGTAAACACAAGAGGGCAAGGTCTGGTTCCTGCTGAATGCCTTTGAGCCTTATCAGGTCCTTTTTCAACAAAAATTGCCAGTCTGGGAAGATTCTTGTAAAACAAGCACAGAACAATAAAGTAGCCAGTGTGAACTCTGCAGGTATGGATTTGATCATTCCTGCCTGGCAGTAATTCACTTAATAACCGTCTTGCTTAGCCACAGAAATTCTGGTTCCAACTCTGGTTGTAAGTTGAGGACTCCTTGCACTAACAGGTAGAGTAGTTCCAGCCATTGGCTGCCCCAACTCATTGAATCCAAGGCCGTCATTGTCCAGCTTCATAATATAGCACGTCATACATAGAGTAATTTTTCATCTTCACCGGGGAGAGTTCTCACCGTGTCTTCACTAAGCCCGTTGGTTTGTTGTTAAACAGGAGTGTGTAGGTGTACTTGTGAGTTTAACATTTGCGATGCTCAAATCTTTGCTTTGGTTTGAGCCTGCTTCTCGATTGTGGCCGGTTTTTTTAAATACATTTTTTATTTTTATTTCTTTAAATACATCTTTGGGTGGACAGTGTGGTTCCAGGTCTTTAACATTTTAAAGCAAACATGACCATAATTACATATTCCAACTATTAACTTTCTTATCTGATTTCATATTATTACCTATTACCAATTTTTTCATTCAATATTCTCATATGTTGCTATCAATCCCTATATTCTTAATATCATCATTTTTATACATGTTCTTGTAATCATCATTTTTGCAAATTTCATCAAATAATATCATTCAATTAATCATTCCTAAATTCATCTTAATTCATATTATCCAGTATTTATCCCCTTGTTGATATTACTTTTGCCCCCATTATATTTTTAACACTAGGTCCTTTTCTAATCCCTTACATTACACATACTTTCCATCTTTTTTTTTTTCATTTAACAAATTATATATTCTAGCAACAATATAATCATTTTATCTATTACCATATACTATATACATATATGTTCTTCATCAGGTTCCACGTGACATTTCCTTCCCCACACTATCTTATTGGTTTTCTTGTATATTCCTTAAATAATTATATATCTTAAATAACAATCCTATAATAAATTCTTATTTGCATGTTTATTCCAATTACAATAGTGTGGCCAGTTTGACCTCACCTCCCACCAAGATGGATTCCTTTCCCCAAAACTGAGATCTTAATGGGAAGCTGGGAAACAGTTGTAATGTCCTGCGGTTTAAGGGGATATTTATTCTAAATATGCAATTCCCCCCATCGAGCCAAACATTTCCCCCCCCCTCACGCTACAGGGAGAACAATGCCATCTACTGTGGTCAATGCGGTTCACGATGGACTTAAATCGAAGGGAGAGACCCGCCACAATATACCCTTTGCTTGTTGTTTTTAAGGCCTGGCGGGAAAAGGAAAACCCTGCATCGGGCTTTGAGGTCCCACTCGCCATCTTCAGGCTGGTGCTTTCAGCTTTGTGCTTGTGCGAGCAAAGCGTGATCGAGCTGCCGTCTCCCTATATATACCCCCACCAGTATATATAGGGAAACAGCAGCTCCAATCACGCTTTGCTCGCACAGGCACGAAGCTGAAAGCACCAGCCTGAAGATGGCGAGTGGACCTCGTCAAACATTGCCAAGATGCTCTCAATCTTACACGGGAAAAGACCTGAACATGCCAAGACCTGCATATATATATATATTTTCTTAAGTTTTTGGGGTATTTATATATATGGTATTCAGCTTTGTTTGGGTATTTCCCCACTCTATACAGAAGCCTGATGATGGCAGATGAGATTCTGCCGAAACGTTGCTACATATATACAATCTTATTTGGAATTTTTAAAAAATACCTATTTTGCTTTTTGGTTTTCTTAAATCACAAAACAAGACCTGTAATAAGAATGTGGCATAAAGCAGACGTTCTCCAAACAGTGGCCTGTGGATGACTTGAAACCCAAACCTCCACCATTTCAAACAGCATTCTCACTGGGATTTTATCGAAGGGCCAGCCATAACTGGAAGAGATCTCAAAGGCTGCATTAGCTGGGATTTTGGGGGGGCGGGCATCATCCAGCTGTACCTGGAAGGCCTTATTAAGTGATTTCGGTTTAAATCTCATATCTGGCCATCTGTAGTGCATCGTTCATATTTTTTTTTAATCTATCATCTATCTATAACTATCTAGCTATCTATCTATCTATCTATCTATCTATCTATCTATCTATCTATCTATCTATCTATCTATCTTCTACCATCTATCTATCATCTGTCTATCTATCTAATCTAATCTAATCTAACCTAATCTATTTCCCACCTTTATTATATTTAAAATTAATTCAAGGTGTTGAATATATCCCACACACCTTCCTTTTCCTATTTTTCGGCACAAAAAAACAATCGTGTGTGGTGAACATTCTGATAAAATCTCTAAAATGTGGATCTTGTGCATCGCATACTGAGTTACAATTGGATCGGTCATCTTTCCATCTAATTAAACTTCCCTTGCAAGGACAGAGCATCTTGACTGACAGGGGTGTCTGCAAAACTGTGATGACAATGGTGCCATCAATCTCTTGTTGTTTTTTAAAATTTGAGTGGCGTGCTAGGCTGTAGCGTAAACCATGCAAGGCTAGCATTAAATGGAGAAGGAGAGCTGAGAAGAAAGAAAGTTGTAGGAATCCATTCTTTGTCTTTCCATAGAATAGAATAGAATAGAATAGAATAGAATAGAATAGAATAGAATAGAATAGAATAGAATAGAATAGAATAGAATAGAATAGAATAGAATTCTTTATTGGCCAAGTGTGATTGGACACACAAGGAATTTGTCTTAGTGCAAATGCTCTCAATGTACATGAAAGAAAAGATACATTCATCAAGAGTCAAGAATCATAAAGTACAACACTTAATAATAGTCATAGGGTGCAAATAAGCAATCAATCATACTAGGAAACAGTCAATATAAATCATAAGGATACAAGAGACAAAGTTATAGTCATACAGTCACAAGTGGGAGGGGAGGGGTGATAAGGAGTGATGAGAAGATTAACAGTAATAGTAGTGCAGACTTTGTAATAGTTGAACAGTGTTGAGGGAATTATTTGTTTAGCAGAGTGATGGCCCTCCAAGGGAAAAACTGTTCTTGTGTCTAGTTGTTCAGGTCCATGCAGAGTGATTCAGTGTGTCACCCTAAATCAATGCCCCCCAAAATTTTGGGCACCAGGGACCGGTTCTGTGGAGAGATTTTTCTATGGACCAGAAGGGGCATGGTTTCGTGTACTGCCTGCATCCCACGGATGGGCCTTCACTTGTTTGCAACAGCCTGGTTTCTGACATGCCACATTCGTGGACCAGTGCCAGTCCACAGATCGAGGGTTGGGGATGCCACCCTAAACCATGGGACGTTTAATGACGTAGGCCAGAGGTGGGTATTCAGCAGGTTCTGACCAGTTCTGGAGAACCAGTAGCAGGCATTTTGAGTAGTTCGGAGAACTGGCAAATAGCACCTTTGACTGGCCACGCCCCCATTATTCTCTGCCTCCTGAGTCCCAGCTGATTGGCTGGGTCTCCTTTTGTTGCCCTGCACAGGAGAATGGAGCTGGAAAGCAGGTTAGTGGGATGGGAAGGGGAGGGAATTTTGCAGCATCCTTCCCTTGCCATGCCCACCAAGCCACGCCCACAGAACCGGTAGTTAAAAAAATTGAATCCCACCACTGAGGTTGGCGTTGCATATTAAAAGAACATAGGAAGTGTGTTTCGTTAACCAGGGTTGGAATTCAGTTATTGTCAGGAACGTAAAATGTCCAGATAATAAATGAAACTCGCATTCACGACAGTTCTTGAGCAGATGTCAATAGCAATACAGATGTTCAGCTACACTTGACACACCCTTAAATCAGCATTTGCACAACCAAGCTGGGGGTGATGGGATTTGTAGTTTCTTTTGCAAAGGGACTGAATTAGCAAGCATACTTGTCTTGGCAACTATGAAAAGCACTTCCACAGCAAGGTGGCCCACAGACCACAGGAGGGGTAAAATGATATAGATTTAACCAGGGTAGCACAGTGGTTAGAACGCGGTATTGCAGGCTAACTCTGCTCACAGGAGTTCGATTCCCACAATCCTGACTGGCTCAAGGTTGACTCAACCTTCCCTCCTTCCGAGGTGGGTAAAATGAGGACCCAGATTGTTGAGGGGCAAGAGGGGAAAGCATGTGAAGTGGTATATAAGTCTAAGAGCTAAGTGGGAAGGAAGGAAGGAAGGAAGGAAGGAAGGAAGGAAGGAAGGAAGGAAGGAAGGAAGGAAGGAAGGAAGGAAGGAAAGATAGAGAGAAGGAAGGAAGGAAGGAAGGAAGGAAGGAAGGAAGGAAGGAAGGAAGGAAGAAGAGAGGGGGAAGGGAGGGGGAAGGAAGGAAAGATAGAGAGAAGGAAGGAAGGAAGGAAGGAAGGAAGGAAGGAAGGAAGGAAGGAAGGAAGGAAGGAAGGAAGGAAGGAAGGAAGGAAGGAAAGATAGAGAGAAGGAAGGAAGGAAGGAAGGAAGGAAGGAAGGAAGGAAGGAAGGAAGGAAGGAAGGAAGAAGAGAGGGAGGAAGGAAGGAAGGAAGGAAGGAAAGATAGAGAGAAGGAAGGAAGGAAGAAAGGAAGGAAGGAAGGAAGGAAGGAAGGAAGGAAGGAAGGAAGGAAGGAAGGAAGGAAGAAAGATAGAGAGAAGGAAGGAAGGAAGGAAGGAAGGAAGGAAGGAAGGAAGGAAGGAAGGAAGGAAGGAAGGAAGGGCCGTGGTGGCACAGTCATGAGAATGCAGCATTGCAGGCTAGTTCTGCCCACAGCCAGGAGTTTGATCTTGACCAGCTCAAGGTTGACTCAGCCTTCCATCCTTCCGAGGTCAGTAAAACGAGGACCCAGATTGTTGGGAGACAAGAGGCTGACTCTGTAAACCACTTAGAGAGGGCTGGAAAGCACTGTGAAGCGGTATGTAAGTCTAAGTGCTATTGCTATATAATGTATGCTCTAAGCCAGAGGTCTCCAAACTTGGCAACTTTAAGACTTGTGGACAGAATCTTAGCCAGGGGCTCTCCTGAACCCCTGCAAACCCCCTTGCAGCCCACTCCTGGCTTAGAGGCTACCCCCTTGATCCCCAATGCAGATGGAGGATGCGGCTGAAATGTATGCAATGGGGAAGGGGATGACAAGATGGAGATAGAGAGAGAAGCGGGGGGAATATCCTTGATTGGAAATCCATCTCTGACCGAGCAAAAGACGGGGCTGCTCCCTGCAGAGATCAAAATAGACAGTGGATGGTTCCCAGCCCACTTTGGAAGAAGCCCACAAGTGTGAAGTTTACCTCTCAGCCTTGTCTCCTGCGGGAGGCGAGAGCGAAAGGTACCATCTGCCAAGTTGGGCGCACACAAGAGTTACACATACAAGGCGGTCTTTGTTCGGCTGCAAAGTCTCCGCTCGGCCCCGTAGAGACTGCTCCTTTTTCGGCACATGTGGGGGCCCTTCTGGCCTGCACCACCGCCTGGCTGGGGGAGGTCAAACCCGCTCAGCTCTCCTCCTCCGATTCTCCCCCCCACACACACCCATGGATTGCTCGCAAGAGAAGATCTCGTAGAATGAGATGCAAAGGGAGAAAACAAAATTTCTCTGGCCTTGTAGCAGGACCCTTTGAGAAATTGGAGCGGGTGGGGGGGGGCAGCCTTGCCAAATTTTCCTCTGAATTGGATTTGGGGGAGGGGGGCAGGGAGGGGGAGAGGCCTGCGGGAATAGCCAGGGCAGGAATTGCGTAGACCTTTTCTTTATTTAAAAGTCTATGGAGATTCTCCATCATTCCAGTTCACGGCTGTCCCCAAAGGTGTTTGTTTTTTTTCCCTCCAAAAGGCAACTAAACTTTCTTGGATTTTGTTTTTTCCCTTTGAAAACATTTCACTTCTCATCCAAGAAGCTTAAGTTCAGTTCAATTTATTACAACCAGAGACCAGAGTCCAGAACAAATAAAAACACTCAATAAATATACAATTAAATTTTTATAATAAAATAATAAATAACGGATAAAATCTATGATAAAATCCAATCTCTCAATTATAGATGGTCTAACTATACTAAAATCACAATCCATAAACTGTGTAGCTCAAAGTCAGTTTATTTTCTAGAAAGAGTGCAGAGAAGAGCAACCAGCATGATTAGGGGACTGGAGACTAAAACATATGAAGAACGGTTACAGGAACTGGGCCTGGCTAGTCTAGGGAAGAGAAGGACCAGGGGAGACAGGATAGCAGCCTTCCAATATTTGAGGGGCTGCCACAGATAAGAGGGATACAGATTGTCAGAATTGGAAGGGACTTTGTAGGTCATCTAATCCAACCCCCCACCCAAGCAAACTCTACACCAGGGGTGTCCAACCTTGGCAACTTTAAGACTTGTGGACTTCAACTCCCAGAATTCCTCAGCCAGCTTTGCTGGGAGCTTTGCTGGCTGAGGAATTCTGGGAGTTGAAGTCCACAAGTCTTAAAGTTGCCAAGGTTGGACACCCCTGCTCTACACCATTGTTGACAGATGGCAGCCCAGTCTAGTCTTGAAAGCTTCCAAGTGAGGAAGCTCCCACAACTTCTGAAGGCAAGGCAAGAGAGGAGAGGGTCAAGCTATTTTCCAAGGTGCCTGAAGGCCAGACAAGGAACAAGGGATGGAAACCGATCAAGGAGAGATTCCACCTGGAAATAAGGAGGAATTTTGTGACAGTGAGAACAATCAACCCATGGAACAGAAGTTGCCTTTGAAAGTTGTGGGAGCTTCATCCCTGGAGGCTTTCAAGAAGAGGCTGGACTGCCATCTGTCAGAAACGGCAGAGGACCCCCTGCTTGGGCAGGGGGTTGGACTAGATGACCTACAAGGTCCCTTGCAACTCTTGTTATTCTCTTCTGATAGGTTATAGAAACCATTCCGAAACCCTTTCCAAGGGGGGCAGAATCCCGGCCACCCGGTCCTTCTCCCACTCCCCTCTTTTTTATTTTATTTTTTATTTATTTTTTTGGCATTCCGTCTGCATGGGGAAAGGGCCGCTTTTGAAGAGGCTCGCAGGACCCGGCCAGGTTTCTTGGTTGGGGCGCCGCCGCCGCCGCCTTCGCTCTCGCCTTCCAAGCTGGCGCGCCTGGCATCCAGCTGCAGCCTCGCTTCCTGCCTTTGGCGCGATTGGCTGGGCACCCGATCTCCGCCTTGCCCGGGCAGGCGGGACCCAAGCCGAGCGAGCAACGGAAGCTGATTGGCAGGCCGGGAGGGGTGATTGACGGCCGGGGCTGTTTGCAGGGAAGAGAGATGGGGGCGGGGAAGGGTGGAGGGAGGCATTCCTACAAGGCTGCTGGCTGCAGGCTGCCGAAGTTCGCTGCGCCACTGGGCGCTCGAGTTTGCCTTTTCCCTTTATATATAGACACACACACACACACGTATTTGACTGCTGCTCCGTTTTCTCTGTGTGCTCTTCTGCTGATCTCGTTTTCTTCTCTCCTTCCGTGCCTCCTCCTCCTCCTCCTCCTCCTCTTCTTCCTCCCGCCGCCACTGCTCCCTTCTCCCTTCTCCCTCCGCCCCGCACCTCTCCTTCTCCCTGGAAACCACTCTTCTTTATAGGGAGAGACCAGTGGTTAGATCTGAAGCTGGATGGATGGTTATGGGGAAAGGGGCAAGCGCGAAAGCCCTCGGACTGATCCAGTTCTTCCTCTTGTGGCTCTCCATCTTCCCCGCAGGTAAGGAGCGCTGGCTCTTTTCCCATCTCCCCGTCTTCCCCTTTTGTTTTGTCTGCTCTTGTTTGGGTTTTGGTTTTAAATCTTGGAAACTTGCCTTGCTCGGGATTCCCCCCTTTCCGACGGGCTGTTGCTGGACCCCCCCGAGGCCTCGTCCTTCGGCCCTGGGCTCCCCTCCTAGAAAGCATCGGATTAGAGCCGGGTCGGGTTTTTTTTTTTTAAACCCAGCCGAGTTAGCCCCATCCCTGGCCGATTGCCTTTGGTTAAAAATAAAATTAAGAAGAAAAAAATGCGTCCCGTGTAAGCAGGGGTCTCCAACCTTGGCCACTTTAAGCCTGGAGGACTTCAACTCCCAGAATTCCCCAGCCAGCAAAGCTGGCTGGGGAATTCTGGGAGTTGAAGTCCTCCAGGCTTAAAGTGGCCAAGGTGAGACCCCTGCATAGTATTCCTTCGCTCGGCCTTTGTCTCTCGCCTAAGACGGAGTCTCCCTTGCAAGAGAGAGAGAGACGGCCAAAAAAAAGTCGCTTTGGAAGAGCAGAGTTGGAAAGAGCCCTTCTGGATAGTTAGTCGAAGTCTAGGCTGGGATAGCTTTACCGGGGGTGGGGGGAGTGGGGGGTCTCCTTCCAGCCCCGCACCGGCCTGCCTTGCCAATTGGGGGACGCGGGGAGACAAAACAACGGGTAAGATTTTTTTGTAGGCAGCCTGTGTCTCCATCGCTTGCGGGGAGCTTATTCCGAGATGGAGCCCGTTCGGGGGTGGGGGGTCCCTAAACATCGCTTTAGCACAGTTTCACGCACTGCCCGTTTTGAATGCGGAGTTTTTAGGCTGTTCTCTTCGCGGCGTAGCTCGTTTTGGCTCTCCGAATCCCTACACAGGATCTCTCTCCCTCGGAGAATCTGCTTCTCCTGTTCAGACCTCTTCTTTCAAGGGCTCGGATGTCCCGAAAAGATCCAACACCCCCACCCAGACCTTTTCAGAAGTTGCAGCCCCCCCCCCTCTCCGGTTTCTTTCTAGAGAAGGCGAGACCCCCCCGATTAGAGGTTGTTTTAAGAGTTTGCAAAAGGAAGCATAAAGCCTCTGGAAATCAGTGCGTGCAACGCGCGTCGCCCGTCGCCTTTAACTTTAATTTATTCAGGCTTTGCATTACGATTTGATTTTCTTTTATGGGGGGTGGGAGTGGGGGGGTCTCGTGGAGGAGGAAGATGGCGCCGTGGACCTGACAGCAGAATTCACTTGCTCCGTCTTGCGTTTTATGCTATTTTATTGTTCTTCGCAAACTTTTGGATGGGGCGGGGGGGGGGCGAGGGCGAAGACGGGAATGAAACAGAAAGGAATGGACATTTGGATGCCTGCTTTTGGGGAGGGGGACGGTGGCGGGGGGAGTTGGGTGAAAAGAAATTTGTGGAAAGACTTATGCCGGCCGATGGATTTCCTGGCTGGAACCTTCTCTTGTGCTGTTAAGCGCTTGTTTCTATGCTTTAACAACGTTGCCAGATGTTGATCTATGCAATAATATTTCAAACCCAAAGGACGACAGCTGTTGAAAAAAAATACATGGGAATGTTTTGATCTCTTTCCTTGATTCCTTCTTCCTCGCATCCGCCCCCCTCTTGACTCGCTCTTATTTATTTGGGAGCTTTCCTTCGCTTAGAAGATGCAGGCGGGTCCTTGATTTCCAAAACCACCTCTTTCTTTCTCTCTCCTTCCTCCTCCTCCTTCTCTTTCTTCCTCTCTTTCTTCTTTTTTCTCCTTCTCTTCCTCCTCCTTTTCTTCTCTTCTTCTTTGCTCTTCTCTTTTGTCTCCTTTCTTCTCCTTCTCTTTCTCCTTCTGTTTTTTCTTCTGCTCTTTCTTTTCCTTCGCTCCTTCTCCTCCTCCTCTTCGCCCCCCCCCCCAGTTTGTTTTTACTAAGTCGGGAAAGGAGTGAATTTTTCAGCATCGCAGCTGAAAAACGCCATCTGTTTCCAATGAATTCCCCCACTGCTTTTTCACAGCGTTTCTGGCAGATCCTGCTTTGCAAATTCCTGCATGCTTGTTTTCGTTGGGGGAGGGGAGCGTAACTTCACACTGGCGGAGTTGTTCCCTTCCAAAACTCTCCAATTTCGTGGCCGCTGGGCTTTCTTCCCCCCCACCTCCCTCCCCGCGCCGTTTACTCCAGGCGATGGAGAGGAGGGGAACGAACAGGAGAAAGGGGGCAATGCGCGAGGTGTAATTTGTCTGTTGATACAGGCTGCAGTGCCTTTTTTTTTTTTTTCAAAACCTCCCCTTTGCGGAGCTGAGAAATGATGACTGCCAGGGGAACATTTTTTTTATATTAGAAACAAAGATCATCCAGCTTATTAACACCCGTGTGTATGTCTTGCTTGAGTGTGCAGACAAAACAATAATAATATTATCATCATTATCACAAGTTGACAAAGTTCTTGCAAATGAACAGGTCAACATCCTGTGGGACTTTCAGATCCAAATAGACAGACAACTGGCCCACAACATGCCTGGCATCACTATTGTGGAAAAAATTCAGGGCCATTGATATTGCAATACCAGGTGATGCACAAATTGAAGGGGGAAAAAATGAAATATTCTGATTTGCAACTTGAAGTTGAGCAACGGTGGAGGAAGAAGTCAATGGTTGTACCGGTAGTAATAGGAGCCCTTGGAGCAATACCCAAAGGGCTGCCTGGATACATGGAAAATTTGAACTTATTAGACCTGAATATTTTGACTTTGCAAAAAAACCCATCTTACTTGGAATGGCCTACATACTCAGTACTACCTTAGCAGTTCTTAGGCCCTTGGTTTAGGACTTGAACTGTTAAGTTTTTACCAGTCCCAGACTATGAATTGAATTGAAGAGTAAATCTTAAATAATAATAACAACAACCTCCTGGCTTATCCTGAATCCTTGGGAAAGACTCGATAGGTGAATAAAAATGCCAACTCCTATTGGAACATCTGACTGACTGTGCCATGAACTATAATCACTCTGCCACCATTGTTTCTGAACGTTCACACTTTGCTGTAATTGTCATGAAATGGGAAACCAGATAATCCTTTAGTAAAAAGCCATGGGTCCCTTAAACTGCCCATCTCCATGTGCTATGGAGTCCAAGCAAATCCAAAATTCTTTGAGGGGTCCTTGAGCTATCTGAGCTTGTTTGTTTATTATTATTTAGTTTAGTTTATTATTTATGGGAATTTGTCAAACAAAAAACGAGAACGAGAATAAGAGAATAAAAATACAATGACAGGGACATCATAAGGACATTAGTGCTCTTATGCATGCCCCCTCTACTAACCACTTAAGTATGATGGAAGTCCATTTGTGACTGAAACTGTGAAAATTTGTAGCTGAGACAACTGAATCAGGTAGGGCATTCCAGATTTTGACAACTGTATTACAGAAATTGTATTTTTTACAGTCAAGTTTAGAATTATTTACAGTTTGTTTGTTTTGAAGACATTTCATTACCCAAACCAGTAATATCATCGATGCTAGTGATGATCAGTGATGGTGTTACTTAGTTTGGATAATGAAACATCTGCAAGAAACCCAAACAAGCTCCGAGAGCAGCCAGGATCTTTTTATTTCCACCCTGAGCTACAGACACTCTCCTTTATTGGTACAAAATTCTTTTCTGGTGAAAACACGCCACGCTCTGAATCGCCCTGCAAGAAGGAACTTGATTTTCGATCTGGGGTGTGTTTATGCATCCATTTCCTTATTTTCAGCCTCAGCAGCCCAAATAAGGATGAATAATAAGAGAGGTTAGGGTGGAGGTGGGGAACTTACAACGTATTCTTTTGACTTGACAGTTTGTTTGTTTTTAAATGGGGAAGAAACGGTGAGGATCAATGAAGAAATCTTAGGTCGACTGTGGATGACCTTGTGAAGAACCTTGGTTGGTTGGGTTAACATTTTCCTGAATTCATCTTGGATGTAATCTCTTTTGGAGAGCAGTTAACTAACAGGGTCTTTCTGGCGATGGATAAGCTTGTGCCTTTGTTTCTCTTGCGAGGGCCAGGCTATCCTGGCTGGTATAGTATTTTCTCTGGGGTTAATGGCCCTCTTCATTCGTTTCAGATAACTAAAACCCATAAATATTTTTTTCAAGGTGTTCCTGGACCTCTCCATTACTTTTATAAAGTTATTTAATCTCTTTTTAAAGTCTGGGAAGTTTGCAGCCTTCAACACATCTTGTAGCAGCTAATGGTCTCCCTTATGCAGGGGAAAGAGATGAGAATTTGCTGGTGAAGGGCTTATGCTAAATCAGTGGTGCTCTAAGGAGCTGCAGGGCTGAAGTCACCCTGTATTAAATGACCCCTCCCCCCTTATCTCTTAGCAACTCTGCTGTAAGCGTTGTTTGCTTGTGTGTGTGTTGTTTTTAAAGACACCACTTTGAGTTTCCTTTGTAGGAATAGAATGGTAGTGATTTACCAATAAATAGGCTGTAGATTGCATTGCATCCTTCTTCCTTGCTTTTGTGCAAATTTGTGCTTGGTATGCCAAGGGAGGGACTTTATTTGTCCCCTGTCCAAACTTTACTTTGAGTAATCTACAAGGGGTCAAGCGTGGTTTGGACCAGGATAGAAAAATTAAAAAGCTAAGACGTGACTTCGAGTTGACATTCCGTTGAAAATAATTCCTGAAAAGGCAAAACCGAAGAAGCTTCTTGAATGAGGATCAAAAGGAAAAATAAAACAAAACAAGAAAGTTCAGTTGCCTTTTGGAAAAACACCTTGGGGACAACCATGACCTGGATAAACTGAGAATCTCCATACACATCCTGTAAATGCATCTATGCCCCCATCCCATGTATTTTAATCATGTGTCTCCCCTTCAGTCACATTGGGTAGGAAGCAGGGTGGTCTTGGGGGAATGCAGGCTTTGCAAAGACAGCTCTGAAATATTTGAGTAACTGGGGGGAGGCTTCAGGTTATGCAGTTATACAGAGTCCACAGGAAATGTGCCCCTCCTCAAAAAAAAAACCTGGGGGCCGGGAACAGAATTCTACTTTTGATGGGCTTAGCAATGTTCTTTTTCATGGTTTCAAAGCTAGAACAGGGTTTGTGTTATTGGACTCCCTGGTCAAATATGGGTGCTTCTCCCACTTGCCATATTTTCAGAGAAGCTGCCTATGTGGTACTCCGGCCGTTGAAAATATTTCTCATATTTTGTTTGAGTTTCAGTTCTATGCCCCTCCCCCCTTAGGCTTAAATCTTTATCATACCTTTTTGGAAAGAACAGCCCACTGGGATCTCAAGCACAAATCGACACCTTTCCTCCCGGGCTCAGGCTGTACCTATTGTGAGTAGAACTGCTAAGGCCACGATGATCCTATGAACTCCGATATATGGAACAAATTGGGGGACTTTGTAAGAGAGATTCATTTGCATCTATATGTACGTTATCCCTTTATTTCTTCCTTATTCCAAAATTAAACTATGAACTGTATTTTATTCCATTCCACCCCACCCCATTCCATTCCATTTTTTTATTTATTTTTATTTTATTTTAATTTTACTTTATTTTACATCATTTTCATTATTTTATCTATTACTTTATTTTTAAATTATTATTTTATTTTATTGATAAGGTCACAAGACCAGTCAATCAATAAACTACTACTTCTGCTAGACCAGACCATTCTTTTCAAAATGCCTTCTCGCTTTCATATCTGCTAGCTTGTCTCCAAGCAAATTCATCCCCCTTAACCTTTTGTTACACGGTTACCATATTCTTGTATTTATTTGGTTCACTCTGTTTTCCTTCGTTTAAATTTCCCTCGACTGATTTTTTTTTTTAATCGATTGATCAGTTACAATGGAGCAAAGCTTCATAATTTCTTTCCAGAGCTGCTTGGGAAGGGGAGAAAAAAAAACCCTTTTTTTAATATGAAGCTGCATCTGGGGGGCTTGTTGCTCCTGTTGGATTTGGCACCTCAAAGGGGCCCCTTTGAGCTGGATTTGGGGTTTCCAGGGTGTGGTGGAAAAGCCCAGGAAAAGATGCTGTTGATTCTAAGGACCAAGTGTCAGCGCTAACCGGCTTAGCCAGAGTTGCTTGCTGGGTTCAAATGTTGAACATTGAGAAAGGCTTATTCTGTATGTCTTCTGTCCTGGTTTTGTTATTGGAGATAAGCCACATCAAGTTCAGGGCGTGGAATAGGCTGTCAGCTCAACAAGATCAGGTCCTTACAATGATAGAAAGAAGGAAATGTTGCTCTCCCTTGGCTTTGCTTCCAAGCAGCCACAAGAAAGTTTTCAAGCTAATCAGCTTCTTCTTCTTCTTCTTCTTCTTCTTCTTCTTCTTCTTCTTCTTCTTCTTCTTCTTCTTCTTCTTCTTCTTCTTCTTCTTCTTCTTCTTCTTCTTCTTCTTCTTCTTCTTCTTCTTCTTCTTCTTCTTCTTCTTCTTCTTCTTCTTCTTCTCTCCTTCTCCTTCTTCTCCTCCTTCTCCTCCTTCTCCTTCTCCTTCTCCTTCTCCTTCTCCTTCTCCTTCTCCTTCTCCTTCTCCTTTTCCTTTTCCTCCTCCTTCCTTCCTTCCTTCCTCCTTCCTCCTCCTCCTCCTCCTCCTCCTCAAGGAAGAAAACAGTCCAACTGCCTTTTGAAAAAGCACCTTGGAGACAGCTTTAAGAATCAAACCATCACTAAAGAAAAGGACAGGGAGATAAGAGGCTTTTAGCAAGACACTTCCTAAAGTGCCTTTAAGTCCTGTGCCAATGGCTTTGCCGACTGAAGATGGAGGCGCTGTTTTAACTCCTGTTATCTTCTGAGTAAATGCTGTGGAAGGGGAGATGTCAGCAGCCAGTAGCATAGAAGTGTTACACTTAAGCCTTTCCTAGTCTCATGCTGTAAAAAGACGGTAGCCCTGGCCTCAGGAATGGGGAGGAACGACTGTCGTGTTAAGGAGGAAGTTTCAAAAAATGTTACTCTCTAGAAAATTTAAAGAAACCGTGGGAAAGAAGTTTGAAATACAGGTAGTCCTCAGATTACGACAACCATTGAGCCCACTGTCTGCTAAGCAAGACAGTGGTTGACTTTGGCCCCATTTTACAACCCTGCTTGCCACAGTTGTTAAGTGAATCAATGCCATTGTTACGTTGGTAACACGGTTGTTCAATGAACCAAGCTAATCTGCCAAGCCCCCAGAATGAGGGGTCCCTGCGCCACCAAGGCTCATATATAGATAATACACAGATAATCCTCAGTTTATGACGATAATTGAGCTCAACATTTCCGTTACTAATCAAGATAGTGGTTAAGTACCTTCCAACAGTCCCCACCAAGGTTGACTCAGCCTTCCATCCTTCCGAGGTGGGTAAAATGAGGACCCAGATTGTTGGGGGGCAATAGGCTGACTCTGCAAACTGCTTGGAGTGGGCTCTAAAGCATTGTAAAGCGGTGTATAAGTCTAAGTGCACTGCGCCACGGTGGCGCAGTGGTTAGAGTGCAGTACTGCAAGCTACTGCTGCTGCCTGCCGGATGCCTGCAATTTCACAGTTCAAATCTCACCAGGCTCAAGGTTGACTCCCCCTTCCATCTTTCCGAGGTGGGTAAAATGAGGACCCAGATGGCTCTGGGCAAGTGGCTGACTCTTTAAACCGGTTAGAGAGGGATGTAAAGCACCGTGAAGCAGCATACAAGTCTAAGCGCTATTGGTATTGCTATACTGTCGCAGTGCTGCCAGTCTGCCTGGTTTCAAAAGAGGATGGAGAAATTCGTCAAGGATTGGCTTGTTACTCATAATGGCCTCTTGACTCCTGCAGGAACCAGTGGTTGTTCCTTTGCTGAGTCTCTCTTCAACAGAGGTAAGCAGGTTTAAGCAATTTAGATTGTTGTGTTCATGCAACACACTGAGCCGTAAAATAACCATGCGAAAGGGAATTTAGGCGCACGCTAAGCTGAAAAGAGCCAGGCCGATTTATGCCCAGTGTGTTGTGAGAAGGCAGAAAGTCTATTTTTTTAATGCTGAACAATAGAAAAATACGACTGAGTATATAGTATACTTCAGAGGTGGTATTCAGCAGGTTCTGACCAGTTCTGGAGAACCGGTAGCGGGAATTTTGAGTAGTTCGGAGAACTGGAAAATACCACCTCTGACTTCCCCTACCCCCATCTATTCTCTGCCTCCCGAATCCCAGCTGATCGGCTGGGTTTTCTTTTGTTGCCCTGCATAGGAGAACGGAGCTGGAAAGCAGGTTAGTGGGGTGGGGAGGGTTAGGTTGCAGTAACCTTCCCCCAGAAGTGGGGTGGGCATTGAGATTTTACAGTATCCTTCCCCTGCCATGCCCACCAAGTCACACTCAGCAACCGGTAGTAAAAAAAAAAAATATGAATCCCACCACTGATGTATTTGAATTAAGTATAGGCTAATCTTTGTGACTGAATTTTACCTATTTATTCTCCAAACCACTCAAAATTTCCACTACCAGTTCTCCAGAACTGGTCAGAACCTGCTGATTATATACACCTCTGATCCACACCCCTAACCTTCTGCCATCCTGTTTTTGAAGCACGCTTACGATTATCGGAGATCTTTTTTTTCCCCTCCGAAGAAAGCAAAACAATTAACTCCCTTTGGAGTCGAGATAAATATCAGGATTGCTCTATCTTCCGTAGCAAACGTGCAGAGCAAAAGTTTTGGGAGAACTGCAGATTCAGGATGGCCGAGCTGGGAAGTTTGAGGAGGAAAGCAAGTGAGTTACTGGGTGGACTGGAGTTGCTGATCCAGACTGGAATTACTGGCTACAAAGACCGAGTGGCTTTTGACATCTGGAAGAGAATCTGCCCGGCAGATCTGATGTGCGTGGGAAGGATTTTGGGAGGGAAGCACTAGAAACCAGAGTAATTGGAAGGGTTGCAAAATTAAGGCTGGGAAGGGAAATTGACCGTCTCTGTTGGGGTTAGTTAGTTGCCCCGCAAAGGGAACTTATCCTGCCCATCTCTGTCATAAATGCAGCGGTCCCTTTTTCCCTTTTAGGAGGGTTGGAAATGACCTGTAAAACGTTTTCGAGAGCTCTGCAACCTGCAATTGTCAAATTTTGTAATTACGAGGGCAATCCCACAACACAGCTCTTCTGCTTTTGTTTCTCTGTTAATCACCTGCCGTAATCATCCTGGGTACCTACAAGGGTAGTGTGTTTGTTTGTGTGTGTGTGTGTGTGTTTTATAGCAGCAGTAGGTAGGTTCCAAGCCAGTTTCAAGGAGCTGGAAAGTTCAGAATGAGATCTAAGTTTGTTGGGCTGGTGGTGAATGGCAAAACCGTCTAGTCTAGAGAAAAGGACGGGGTTGTGTGTGTGTGACATGATAGTAGTGTTCCAGTATTTGAAAGGCTGCCACAAAGAAGAGGGGGGGGGGAGTCAAGCTATTCTCCAAAGCAACTGAGGGCAGGACAAGAAGCGATGGATGGAAACTAATCAAGGAGAGAAGCAACCTAGAACTAAGGAGAAATTTCCTGACCATGAGAACAATTAATCAGTGGAACAGCTTGCGTTCAGAATTTATGGGTTCTCTCTTTTAAGAAGAGACTGAACACCCACTTGTCTGAAATCACATAGAGTCTATTGTCATATATGCTCATCTTTCCACCCCAACACCATTTCTTCCTCCCGAGTAAGACTCCAAGGAACAGAGATGTGGTCTTGTGGGAAGTTGGACCTGATCACTTGCAGAAGTGATTTTGACATTGCAGAACGGATCTAAAATAAGCCTTGTGATGCTTCACAATAGTTCTGGCTATTTGATTCTCAAAAAGAAGTTCATCTCTAGCCACTGTGGTGCACAGTGGGCTAGTGACTGCTATATCTTCTTTGTCCCCAACTTCTCCAAAACACCTGAGGGCAGGACAAGAAACAATGGATGGAAACTAATCAAGGAGAGAAGCAACCTGGAACTAAGGAGAAATTTCCTGACAGTGAGGACAATTAACCAGTGGAACTCCTTGCCTCCAGAAGTCGCAAATGCTCCAACACTGGGCGTTTTTAAGAAGAGATTGGATAACCATTTGTCTGAAATGCTATAGGGTTTCCTGCCTAAACAGGGGGTTGGACTAGAAGACCTCCAAGGTCCCTTCCAACTCTGTTATTCTATTCTGATGACTGCAGATGATGTGAAATATAGTCCAAGAAATCTAGAATCTAGCTTGGAAAATCTTGCTAAAGAAATATAAGTCATCCCTCACATATGAGCACGTTTGGAACTAGAATTTCCATTTCTAAGCAAGTCAATTGTCATTTGAGTTGTGCACAATTTTACAATATTGTTTTGCCATGAATGAATCACAGTAATAAAGTGAATCATGTGGTCATTAAATGAACCTGGCTTCTCCCATTGACTCCACTTGTTAGAAGCCAGCTGGGAAAATCACAAATGGCAACGCCCAGAGCCCCAGGATGCTACAACCATTGTAAATACATGCCTGTGGTGAAACATCCCAACATTTTGATTACGTGACTATGGGATGAGGGTGCAATAGTTGTGTGACGACCAGTCATAAGTCCCTTTTTCAGTGCTGTTGTAACCTCAAATGATGGTTAAATGACTGGTCATAAGTCAAGGATGATCCTGTAGCTTCTTTGATCTTTGAAAAATGAGCCTGATCAATAGGAATGGATTCAGAGAAGGACAAGGGAAAAGTCTTCATTTTAAACCTGGTTTGCCAGGGTAGATCGAAAAGGACTGGTCATATTTAGCTTCAGAAAAATAAAATTTGGAGCTCGCATCATGGTAGCGATTAAGTTAGGATCCATCAGTTCCCATTCTACAATGCAGGACATGGAATAATGAATGGATTTAATTTGCAGGGAGATCAATTCCAACTGAAGATTAGGAAAAAAAAACCTTCCTAATTGAGAGGGAGCAACCTACAATTTGGTGAGCCACTGGACTCTCTTGAATGGATGTTTTCAAATAGAAGTTGGACAGCTTTCTGTCAAAAGGCTTTAACAATTATGGATGCCTTTGCCAGCCCAAGGGGTGACTGATCAACTAAGGGCTCCCTACCAAATGTGTGAGGCTAGGAGCAGAGAACCAATTTAGAAGATGAAACTCAGTCACTTTTGTAAGACTTCTGTGGCCAAGGCTTAATTAGCCTATTAAAGAGCCTAATGGCTGCATTTGAAGAAGGTGCAAAGTCAGAGGTGGTATATTCAGCAGGTTCTGACCAGTTCTGGAGAACTGGCAGCAGAAATTTTGAGTAGTTCAGAGAACTGGCAAATACCACCTCTGACTGGACATTTGACAGTATCCTTCCCCTGCCACACCCACCAAGCCACGCCCACAGAACCCGTAGTAAAAACATTTGAATTCCACCACTGTGCAAAGTGTAGGGTTTTTAAAAACCTGGATTAACTTTTTTTTAAAGGATTGGCAGCTTAACTTTGTGGTTTCATAAATGGTGCTAATGCCCCAAAATAAGCTGATGCAGGAACCAGACTGAGCATGCTCGGGAAGGCAAGCAAGTAGGTTGGTCATTGTGTGAAGGATGTTTTCAGAAATTGGAGTCATGCAAGGGAGGTAGTTGGCTCAGCAGATGAAGAAGAATAGCTCTCTTTGCACTGAGATGGAACCAAGATGGTCAACTTGGCTTTAAAATGGACTTGAACAAAACCATAGAAAAGGAAGCTCTGACACTCATGGTGGCCCTAGTAGATCCTCTGTTTCTCACGTGGGACCTTTCTGGAGATATCTGTGATGGGCTTGACTATCATCTAGCTTGCCTGCCTTTCTGTTGTGTTCTGTTCGCTTAACTATTGCACCTTAAAGATAATGGGCTACCATAATACATTGGACCTGTTATGTGAGCTTAGACATTGCTGGCTTTCGTGATAAAGTGTGATTTAACATATGAAGTAGGTGAACAATGAGCCTCTTGCCCTGCTTATGGGCTCCTCATGAGCATCAAATTGATCACTGAGAGCCACTTGGGTTTGGTGATTAAGGCATCAGGCTAGAAAGCCAGGGACTATGAGTTCCAGTCCTGCCTTAGCCATGAAAACCGAATGAAAGACTTTGGACCAATCACCAGAATGGGGTGAGTTCTAGTCCTACCTTAAATATGAAAGCTGGCTGGGTGACTTTGGGCCAATCACCGGGAGACAGTGAGTTCTAGTTCAACTTAAATATGAAATTCTAATTCTAATAAAGTATTTTAAATTCTAAAGGCAACTGGTTGACTTTGGGCCAATCACCCGGACATGGTGAGTTCTAGTCCCACCTTAGGCATAAATGACAACTGGGTGACTTTGGGCCAATCACCAGGAGACAGTGAGATCTAGTCCAACTTAAATATGAAAGGCAACTGGGTGACTTTGGGCAAATCACCAGGAGACGGTGAGTTCTAGTCTCACCTCAGCAAAGCTGTTGAGTAAGAAATTGACTATTCCTCTCCAGCCTACCGGATTAGTTTTGGTCTTTAGTGTTTTCAAGCTAAGCAGATGGATCTTGCAATGTTTCAACTATTATAAATATCCCACTTGCTGTGTTCACGCATCATAATTCCGAGATGTGGGTTAACAAATAGTGGTTATATATATTGCACAGGGTTCAAACAGATACCTATAATATGGTTTCAGGCACCATAACAGATAATCAGAGTTGGAAGGTACCTTATAGGTCATCTAGTCCAACCCCCTGCCCAAGCAGGAGACCCTACACCATTTCTGACAAATGGCAGTCCATTCTCTTCTTGAAGGTCTCAAGTGATGGCGCTCCCACAACTTCCGAGGGCAAGCTGTTCCATCTACATGTAATGGCTGGGTTCCCCATTTTCACCTAGTCTTTTTCCATGTTCTACAAATCCAGATAGTGAGTTTTGACAGAGGTGGAAGGAAAGGGCTTTAATAGAATGTGAGGCACAGCCAAGGGGAGATGGGATCTCTGTATTCACAGCTCCCTGGAAGTATCTAGAGAAATCCAAAATGGATTCTCCCGCCCATAAATCATATATCCACCTCTCTGTTTCTCAAAACCGATGTTCCACTGTTGATGAAACCCATGGATTAAAGCGGCCTGCTTTCAGCTGCTGATTTCCACACCCTTTTCTGGAATTGACACCAGCGCCTGAGATGCAACGAGATTTTGGCAGGCGCTTCATTTGTGTGTTCAAGTTGTTATTTAGAGCGATGCGCCCAAGGCTCTTTCCTGTATGCCTTTGGGCTTGCGTATGTGAGAGGCCCAGCAAGCCAAAGGTTGCGCATTGCACGATCCAAACAAACGCTTGAGTTCCAACCAGGAAAGCTTCCGTGCCAGTAATTTAAAAAAAAGAAAGAAAAACAGTTGCAGCATGCAGAGTCCTGTGAGAATACCTGGAACAGGGCAGGCTCACCTGGGTGTCCTGATTGATATGCAAGTGCTTGGTGGAGCCTGTGCACACCTGTGTGAGAAAGGAGGTTTTGTTTAGCCCCGAAGCATGCGGCTTGGGGGGGGGGCATGTGCAATCCTTATTTTCCAGGGGCCCCCAATGTTCCCTCAGGTCATGCTGCAAATTCAGTAGCAAAACAGCCACCTTGAAGAGAGATTTTCATTCCCCTCCCCTGAAAAAGAACTCAAAGTCTTTTAAAGTTCATTTTAATAATAAATCAGATGCAGCCGCCTCCCCAGATTTTTTTTTTTTTAAAGATTTACCTGTTTTGAGTTTGCCTTTACCAATCAATAGCTGGCTGGGAGCTTTCCAAAGGAAAACCACAGGGTTTGTGATGAAATAAAAGAAATATTGAAAAGAAGGACAAGTGTCACTTTCTATAGAGAGAGAGTCCTCCACTTATTACCTCAGTTGAGCTCAAAATGTCTTGTTTTTAAGCGAGACATTTTTTGAAAAGGGAGCATGTCCCCCCATTTTGCGACTTGATTTGTCACCTTTATTAAGGGAATCACAACCACAGCGGTGAAATTAGCAATAAAAATTGTTCAGTGAATTTTGCCCCGTTTTACGACTTTGCTCGTCCCATTTGTTGAGGGAATCCTTGCAGTCGGTAAACGAGTCACATGGTTGTTAGGTGAATCTGGCTTCCCCATTGAGTTTGCTCGTCAGAAGGTCGCAAAAGAGGGACACTCTGCAACCATCATAAATACAGTTTCAGTTGCCAAACATTTGAATGTTGATCAGGTGACCCTGGAGAGGTTGCAACTTTCATAAGTGCGAAAAACGGTCACGAGTCACTATTTTTCAGTGCAGTTGTAACTTTGAACAGTCACCAAAGTTGAGGATTACCTCTATTGGGGTGTGCAGCTTGTGGAGGCCTGAAGCCCTCCCATGTTTATTTGTTTTTATAATAAATTTTATTGAATAAACATTAAACACAATTGAACCCAGTGTGACTTTCTTGGCCACCATTTTGGCCATACAAGCTATAGTATAGCGATACGCATAACAGTTCATTTCCTTTTTCTCCTTATATTATTAGTATAAGTGCTGGCTGCATATTATTTCTAGTTAACATTTATCTATAGTTATATACATATTTACAACCATCTTTTATACCAGGGTCACCAACCTTTTGGACCTCAGGGATCACCAAACTCATAATTTTAAATCCTGCGGACCAGAGACCCTGGGAAAATCCCCCCCCCCCAAAAGTCTGCAGGAAAATTCCCCACCCCATTTTCCTACCGATTGATCATTCTTTATTTGGGATTGCAGGATACCGTCTCCAGCTCTGTTCTTGGGGAGCGGGGGGGAGAGATATTTTTGGCTTCATGCAAGGAAAGCAGCAGAAGCAGCAGAAGACTTTCTTTCTCTCTCCCAAACTCTGCCAGAATGGTGCAGCCTCTTGGAGCAGGATGCTTTGCAGAGTCCCAAAGACTCATTTCTGGTAGAGTTTGGGGGAGAGAAAGAAAGACTTTTGCTGCTTTCCATTCATGCAGCCAAGAAAGAAGCGGAAAGAAGCAGCCCGGTGGCCAGGCCAGGCATGTGGGGCGAGTGGGGCAAGTTCCCCCTCTCCGCCCTTTCCCCCCTCCCCCCACTACCTCATGTTCGCAATGCAAGCAACGCAAGACTTGTGTTCCCGCAGGCCATGTGGGTGGCGCAGCCTTGAGTTCCCACACAGCCTGGATTAATTGCTTTGGGGGTGACATTTCTCTGTGTGGACCACCAAAATTTTCTCGTGGACCATCAGTGGTCCCTGGCCCACTGGTTGGCGACCACTGTTTTATACTCATACATTCATATCATCTCATATTTGTCCCTTATATTCCATTCTCTTTGGTTTGGAGCCCTCCCATGTTTTGTGACCCTGCTCCCAGGAATTACATCACTAAAATGTACAAATGATGGAAATGGAGGACTGGAATACGTGGGCCAAGTTTATTGCAAAACCCGAACCAGGTTTGTGAATTCTCAAACCCAGTTTGTGAATTCCGTTCCTGTGAATGTCTGGATCTCTACATGACGCTTCCTTCGATGGGGAATCAAAAGCTGCTTGGAAAAACCACAAAATCGGAGCAGTCCAAATCCATTTGGATTTTTTTCCATTTGGAAAAAAAGAAAAAAAGAATGATTTGCCAGGCATTTAGAACATGCGTTAAACTTTCTGGGATATCTGTCTTCTGATTTCAACTGCTTTCCATGTTTCTTTTAGCCTTTGGGCATTGGTGTGGGGCGAGTAGAGCCTTGCAGAGGGTGGGGGGGGAGGAATGACCTACGTGTGGGTCCCTGAGGGAGAGCCTTGTCTGGGTCTACGGTAGAGGGAAAGATAGTTTTTCAAGACCCACATTTATCATGTGGCTTGTTAGCAGCCCTTCTCTCCAAAGACTGTGGGTTACCCTGTGCGAATGCCGTTCTCCCAATCCAGTTTTGCTATGTCAAGTTGTGTCCTGGATGGCAGATGGGAAAAGAAACCCCTTTACCCCTTCTCCAGCTCAAGAGGAGACCCTCATGCCTGGCAACTCTGTGGTTTTGGAAATGGGTCGCCCTACACGAGGGAAAGTCAGATTTTGCAAAATGTCAACAGAAGAGAAAAAGAGGAGGAGGAGGAAGAAGAGGAGGAGGAGGGGAGAATAGAAGGAGAAGGAGGAGAATAGAAAGAAGGAGAAGGAGGAGAAAGAGAAGAAGAATAGAAAGGAGGAGGAGAATAGAGAGGAGAGGAGAAGGAGGAGAATAGAAAGAAGGGGAAGGAGAAGAAGAAGAATAGAAAGGAGGAGAATAGAGAGGAGAGGAGAAGGAGGAGAATAGAAAGAAGGAGAAGGAGAAGAATAGAAGGAGAAGGAGAAGAATGGAAGGAGAAGAAGTGTAAAAAAGGAGGAGAGTAATAGAAGAAGAATAGCAAACACTATTCTGTTGGTTAATCACTTACGGGAAATCCTCACCTTCCAAGCACAATTGACCCCAAACAGTTCTGTTGCTAAGCGAGACAGTTGTTAAATGAACTTTGTCCCATTTTATGACCTTTCTTGACCCAGTAGTTAAATGAACCAATGCAGTTGTTAAGTTAGTAACGTTGTTAAGCGAATCTGCCTTCCCCGTGGACTTTGCTTGTCAGAAGGTCACAAAAGGGGATCACATGACCCCCCCCCCCAGGGCACTACTCTGCAACCGTCATAAATAGGAATCAGTTGACAAGTGTCTGAAGTTTGATCACATGACCACGGGGATGCTGCAACGGTCGTAAATGTGAAAAACAGTCGTAAGTCGCTTTTTTCAGTGCCGTTGTAACTTTGAATGAACTGTTGTAAGTTGAGAACGATCTATACTGTCTTCTCTTTTCTTGGCAAAATCTTACACTCTCGCTCTTATTTAATTAGGAGAGCACATGCATGTTGTCACTCTCCTTGCACAGTCCCTCCCGCAGTGCTCTGTTCTTCCGTTAAAAAAAGACTCCAAGGCGGGAGGAGTGGCGGAAACTCCTAGCGCTGAAGGTCATCGAGAAGTGGTTGAAGGATTTTTCTTTCCCCCCGAGAGAAATTTGAAAAAAAAAGTTGTCCAATCCAATTTCTGGCCCTGAAAATTGGATGGAGAATTGAGCGGTTCCATTGGTGCTTTGACTCAACCGTTGGCCCCTGTATGAAGTTTTCTCCCCCTTCCCTTCTGTCGTCGATTTATTAATGCAGAATCCTGTTTTGTATGCCGTGCCTGCAAAACTTTTCAACTGGCTTATTAATTCAGGCTTCTGCATGGTGCCCCTCCTACCGCCTTTCAAAAGGGGTCTGCTTTGTTTTTCATGACAGGGGCTCGGGGGCTAAGACGCTGAGCTTGTCGATCAGAAAGGTCGGCGGTTCGAATCCCTGGCGCCGCGTAACGGAGTGAGCTCCCGTTACGTATCACCGCTTCTGCCAATCTAGCAGTTCGAAAGCACGTAAAAAATTGCAAGTAGAAAAATAGGGACCATTTTGGTGGGAAAGTAACCACGTTCCATGCGCCTTTGCCATTTAGTCATGCCGGCCACATGACCACGGAGACATGTGGCCACGGAGACGTCTTTGGACAGCACTGGCTCTTTGGCTTTGAAACGGAGATGAGCACCGCCCCCTAGAGCCGGAAATGACTAGCACGTATATATGCGAGGGGAACCTTGACCTTTTATGGGCCTTTTTCCTCTTCTTCCTTTGCTAGAGACCCCAGCCGGTCAGCTTCCGTTGTCTCCAAAGGTGCTCTGAGCTGAAGGAGCTTCTTGAGTGAGAAGTGAAACGTTTTCAAAGAGAAAACAATAAAGTCCATTTGTCTCTTGGGGAAAAAAAAAAAAAGCACTTTTGGGACAAACCAGGACTTGGGTGACCAAGAACCTCCATAGACACTTCTTCCATTGTCCCCAGTTTTTCAGAGCTGCTGTTTCAGGGCCCTTTGCCTCCGCTTGCAATTCTCCCTTCGTTCTTCGGATCAGTTTTGCAGGACCTGCTCTGCCCTCCCGCCCACCTTTTGCGCTGCCAGAGGGACGGGATGTTCAGTTCTTCTTTGGCCGTGTACAGCCTCCTTCTTGGGCAGGAGATGGGACCAGATGACCTACAAGGTCCCTCCCAACTCTGTTAATCTAAAGTGGGCTGCTATTCCCAGGTCAAAGAGCCAGGGGATGAAAGGCCTCTAAAAAGCCTAGAGTGGCCAGAGTGAGTGAGAGAGGTGGGCTCCCTATTCAAAGGCAGGTGATACTTAGGCAGATCAGATAATTTCTACGTGCGCCATCTTCTCCAGGACTGAAATCCAGCCACCATTCGTGCAGTAGCAGAATTTTGTGCTGCTTGTGCAATGATAATAAGGAAAAACTGGCTAAACAATTAAGCACCCTTATTTTTAATCAATCTTTTGCTTAGTTATTTCCTAATCATTTTACAGGACATACAGTGTTTTTTAAAGTTTAGTTTTATTTGTGTTAGGCAAATACATGTAGTATTATATAATATGGGTGCGTAGAGTATATACCATATTTGATTTATTTTGCAGTTGCTAATCTATAATTGCACCCACATCTCCCTGTAGATCCTGGTTGTAATTGCTGTCTTTTATCTCCCTTGTTACTACTTTATGCTGTTGATAATTGACTGAATAAATAAATACATGTCAAATTTCAAATCCAGGTGTGATGACACCTCTCCGGCAACACACAAAGAGGGGTGGATTCAGGCTGTAAAACTCCCCAAGTTTATCAGAGATAAGCCACAGTTCTGGTACAACTTGCTGCAAAACTAATTTGCACTGTTGCCATAACGTGCTGCTAAACAAATTATGTTCTGCCTTTGAAGAAATGGGCTGGTTGTAATAGAAAGTACCACATATCTGCCTGGACTTACCCATGGGGTGAACTCAGCCAGGTCTGGGGGGGCAAAGCCTGGTGGCCATGATGCTTTGGGGGGCAAAGGAAATTCACAGCTTAGCTGCAAATGTGCTGTTTCGGCATTGGGCACTTAGCATACAAGCCTCAAATGTTGCAGCTAACTTCTTCCAGCATCCCTCGTTCTTACCCACCCTTGCTGTAGACACTGGGATGTGTAGTCAAAGATTTGGAGGCAGGCATGCAGTGGGTTAACACTTTCTCATCTGTAAATAGAGAAGAAATGGGACTAGTGGAATGCAGAAATATCTGGATATGGGTGGGTCAAAAAAAATCCAGATGGTGGCTGCAGTTGTATGGTTGAGGCCCCGCCCTCTATATATGTTGATTGCGCAACACCCATCGTCTTAGTGGATACCAATGTTGACATATGTCAAGGATGTCTTAGTTTTTGTGAAAGGAAGATTACGGATACTCTGTGATCCAGGGAATATTCTGCACTCAGAATACATGAATTCTGTTACCCAAAGATGCTTTTTTCAGGAGGCAACTGGACTTTCTTGTTTTTCTGTTGAAGATGTTTCACTTCTCATCCAAGGAGCTTCTTCAGCTCTGACAGGATAGTGGGGAGTGGAAGGATTTATATTCCTTGCAGACAGCTGGTCATTTGCATCCTTTTAGAGGGTCGTTGAAGCGCTTGGAGGTTTATCTATCTCCTCAAGGTCACCTGAGTAATGCTCCTGGTTCCTGTAATATTTTCCTCTTTTGGTGTGGGAGTAGGAATGGATTTCCAGAGGAAAAAAATTGCAGACTCTAAGAACCATTTGCACTATCAGGTGACCCTGAGGACACAGATAAACCTCCAAGTGCTTCAACAACCCTCTAAAACGATGCAAATGACCAGCTGTCTGCAACTAATATAAATCCTTCCATTCCCCACTATCCTGTCAGAGCTGAAGAAGCTTCTTTGGATGAGAAGCAAAATGTCTTCAAAAGAAAAAAACAAGAAAGTCCAGTTGCCTCCTGGAAAAAAAAAAAGCACTTTTGGGGACAACCATGACCTGGAGGATTGAGAAGCTCTACCTAAATTCTGTGACTTGCCTGTGCATTGCGCCCTGAGGATGCCTGTGTAGCTTTTCTTGGCTTCCTCTTATTTTGGCTGCATCATTTCGTCTGGCTTTGCTGGCGGTTATTCCCTGGCCACCCCCACTCCAGACCCCTCCCCCAGGCAAACTGCTTAGCCAGCTTGCAAATCTCAGCACAGATCATCCACCCAATGTACGGTGACTGTGATTGACACACACAAAAATCTACAAAGCTGTAATATGATTTTTTTTCTCTCGCTGCGAGAGTAGGTGTCTAAACAAACGAACGTCCGTTGCCTGTGAATGGAGAGGCTCATTCAATTAGAGGCACATTTGATGCCAACGCGAGCAGATTGTCGGATCAACCAAAAGGACGAGAATCTGGCTGCTTTTAAAGGGATAAAATCGAATAAGAATTGAAATGCTCAAGATTCCCCCCCCCCCCCACAACATCGTGTTCCGTATCAGTTTCGTTTTTAATTGGCGTTTGTGTGCAAAATTGCATCCTGTATATAAACACTTTCACATTGCTTGCAAATAAGAGACAATTATTTGGGGAAACTCTGGGCCCAGGGCAGACTTTGCCTCCCCCACCTCCTGAATATTTCTCCCCTCCACACACACACACACACACACATTTTGTGTTACTTCTCCAAGCAGCAGACACAAAGCAGCCTATGCTAAGTCATCCGTGGCTGGAACCCAAATGCATTTCTGAGTCGATGGAAAATGGATTATGCGGAATTGAACAAACAAGAGATTTCTTGGCTACTGTTCAAATGAGTGTTCTTCCAGAGCTCTGCCAGCACTGCCTGCTGTCAGAAGTATTTTGGCTAGGATTTTGGGGGGGGCGGGGTTGGGGAGAAGGGGGGGTAGCTCAGTTGCTAGGGATGGAAGTTGCAGGGTGTTTTTTCCAGCCTGATCGCAGGACGGGATGCTCCAAATAAAACTTTCGGATTTATTAACAACCCCAAAAGAGTTGGAAAAAAAAATGCTAAAGCAATATAATAAGAGCCATGTGATAACTATTTAAGAAGAATTTACATGGTTTAAATAGTTTATAACTATTTGCAGACCCGTTATGTAAGGGGAAGATAATTTATCAGGATTTACTGTTTTTAAAATTTTTCAGCATCCAGTCAGGATGGACTTTTTTCATGTTTAATGTTGGATGTTTGGTCATTATTATTGTTTTTCCTCTTTTTTGTAAACATTTTTTCTTTTTGTTGTTGTTACTGTTGGATGTATGTTTTTTTCTGGTTTTTTTTTCTGTTTTGTATTTTATTCCCATTGATAAAACATAATAAATATTTATTTTAAAAAAATGAATGCCCTATACAAATACTTATAGGAATTACCTGCCCATTGATAATAAATATCTATTTTTAAAACATGAATGCCCTATACAAATACTTATAGGAATTACCTGTACATAGCAGTACTAACCATTTCATTTGACATAATCAGGTCTGATCCTGCTTAGTGTTTTTTTCCAAGCCTGATCGAGGACAGCTAGATACTGTTCCTTGCAGTGGTAATTCTAAACTGCTCCCCAGCCTGTCTTAACTTCTGGTTTTTGTTCCCAGGGCTAAGATTTGTCTTGTCGAACTGTGACAAGTCAGTTGTCATCAGAGATTTCCTTGCCTTACTCTTTGGCTTTCATGCTCCTTTCCCCCTGAATCCTTGCCCAAATAACAGAAGAACAGAGTTCTAGTCCAAACTCTTGCTCAGGCAGGAAACCCAATACCATTTCAGACAAAAGGTTGTCCAAACTCTTCTTAAAAACTTTCAGTGCTGCAGCATTCACAACTTCTGGAGACAAGTTGTTCCACTTGTTAATTGTTCTAACTGTCAGGAAATGTCTCCTTAGTTCTAGCTTGCTTCTCTCCTTGATTAGTTTCCATCCATTGTTTCTTGTCCTGCCTTCTGGTGCTTTGGAGAATAGCTTGACTCCCTCTTCTTTGGGGCAGCCCCTGAGATATTGGAACACTGCTATCAGGTCATCCCTAGTCCTTCTTTTCATTAAACTAGACACACCCAACTCCAGCAACTGTTCTTTACATATTTTAGCCTCCAGTCCCCTAATCATCCTTGTCCCTCTTCTCTGCACTCTTTCTAGAGTCTCAACATCTTTCCTGCAAGCAATGTGAACTTTGCTTCCTGCTCTCTTGGCCAAAATGCCTTAGTCACAAGAGCATTTGTGCTAGGAAAAGATACAGAACGTAATCCAACAGCTGCACAGGCTCTCGGCCAGAAAAAGCTCAGCGTTGCTCCGTGTCCAAATCTTGGCTGAATAAGGGGTGGAGGGGCTCCCAGGAAGTTAGGGAAGGAAGGGAGATGATCCCGGCTCTCAAAGTGAATTCTAGTCCAATTATGGTTTCTAAGGATAGAATCGCACAACGTGCTTAACATGCTTATCTCATCAGCACATTCTCTGAGTTTATCCAGCCCTTTGAATCACAAACGGAGTGGGCTGGAGTCACACCACCCCCAAAAAAAACCCAAGGCTGAAAAGCCAACTTAGCAGGTGGTGGATGCAAATGGAACTGCTTGGTTTGTAAGCAACCTGGTTAAACATGTTGTGTGAAGAAGCAAACTGTATTTGGTTCCATGTCTGTGAATTAAAGACATACCATGAAGAAGAGCCATGGTGGCACAGTGGTTACGAGTGCAGTACTGCAGTCTACCTCTGCTGCCTGCTGGCTGTTGGAGCAATACACTGACTTTGTAAACCACTTAGAAAGGGCTGTGAAGCACTGTAAAGTAGTATATAAATCTAAGTGCTATTGCTATACTTGTTTCATTCCTTGAATTATTTTGAGCTAGTCTAGTAGAAACCTTTATGGAGTTTTTTTTTTTTGAACTCCAGCACATAAGATTGTCTGATTATTTGGTTCATCAGTAGATGGATTATCCCCTGAATCTAAGATCTTAGTGAAGTTGCATCCAGTTTTGGTCGCCATGATATATTTAAAAAAAAACGTTGAGACCTAGAAAGAGTGCAGAGAAGAGCAACAAAAATGATTAGGTGACTGGAGACTAAAATATACGTCGAGTTTAATGAAAAGTAGGACCAGGGGTGTCATGCTAGCAGTGTATCAATGTCTAAGGGGCTGCCACAAGGAAGAGGGGAGGGGTCGACCTATTTTCCAAAGTACCAGAAGACAAGAAAGGAAGCAATGAATGGAAAGTAATCAAAGAGAGAATCAACCTAGAACTAAAGAGAAATTTCCTGACAGTTACTACAATTAACTGGTGGAACGACTTGTCTCCAGAAGTTGTGGATTCTCTAACACTGGAGGTTTTTTTAAGAAGAGACGGGATAAACATTTGCCTGAAATGGTATAGGATCTCCTGCTTGAATTGGGGGGGTTGGGTTGGATTAGAAGACTGCAAAGTCCCTTCCAACTCTTGTTATTCTGTTAAGTTGGGTAGCTTTAGCAGAAGACCAGTTGGTGCAGAGAGAACAGCATTTTCGGGCATTATTAAGCTCATAAAAGAATAACACAACTCCAAATGATTAGTTGTTGCTGGAAAACCATCTTCCAAGAAATCATCTTTTGTAGCAAGCTGAAAAGGTTTCTGGGTATGGTCTGGGAATTGTAGTAGACCCGGCCCAATTGCACGCGCGTAGCAGACCTGAAAACCAGGAAAACAGAAGTTGTTGAGTCTGACGCAACCTGGGCTCCCAACCTGCGTTTCACTGTCTGCAACACTGAGAAAAGGATTTGGTTGTGGTTGTGTTTTGATCTCTTTCCCGCTCGGTAGAACCGAGGCATACTCCCTCATATGCTTGCTGAGTTTATGCGTGACACCTGCCTTTGGAAATTTGGCCTTATATGGAGAGATGAGTGAAACGGCAAAGCATATTATAAGATTCATTCCTTCTGTTGAAATCTGTCAAATCCGTAGAGCGATACCTCCCTCTATGGGCCTTATGCAGCGCCTCCTGGTCTCTTCCCAATTTTTTTACCTACCGCCTCCCCTGCCTCTCTTTGAAAAGACAAGTGGTTTTATTTTTATTTTATTTTATCTGTTGAAAGAATTATCCTTCTGGGTTCAGTTCCAAGTGGGGGAAAAGACACTGGAAACGTGGAGGCTGTTTGGAAAGATGGTTTAATGGTGGACAGGACCATCTGGCTTGGAGCTCCAAAGTGAAAAGAACAATCACACGCTTCAAGTTGTTGTGTGGAAGAAAAGAAGGCGCAAGATGCGAGTGCAATTGTTTTATACCCTCTGCTGGGCCCCACCTTAGTATTTCCTATTCCTATGTAAGAAATGTATCCCGTTGGCTGTCAGACTCCCAGGGGCAGGGGTCTTAGCTAAGTTTGTAGGCTTTGTCTGGACCACAGGGCTTCACCTGAGTGCTGGCTGATGCAATCTTACTGTCAGCGTTCCAGGGAACCTCCATTCCAATCAGTAACTCCGAGACAAGCATAATCTCAAAAGTACCTTTATTAGAATAGCACCTGGCACATCTGTGGAATTTCGAAACTAAAAGTTTCCCGGACTTCCCACAATGTCCCAAACTACAAACTATCCCCTTTTCTCTCATCATCACATCACATGAACCAATCCCAAAGTAAATTCCTTTTTACCTGCGCCACACTCGTTGACCTTGAACTAACAAAAGAATTCTATTTTGTCTACTTAGAACTACTCAATAAAAATCACCACCTTCCCACTTTCTCAAGCTATGTGGCAGCGATGAATAAGAATTCCAAAGCTGACACTGACCAGGCCAGGTGGTGAGGTGGGTAGAGGTCTTTGTTAGGCAGAATACTCTGGCCCAGGCCTTAATGGCCTGCCTATTAACAAAGGTGGGGGTTGAGCCTCTGCTTCTAAGTTTCTACTTCTCTTTTTAGGGGAAATATTCTGCCTTTTTAATATTTCCTAGGATATTTCATTTTTTTAGGAGAGGGATAGGTGCTAACTTCCTACATATCAAACCTGCAAGCTCATTAACTCTAAAGAAAGAAGAGCCGATCAGGAATTTTAGGATAATGTCTTTCCCAGCATTCCCTTGCAAATCCCAACAATTTTAGTGACTTTCCATTTTTCCTCTTAAAGCCTGGTCTAGAATGCAGGGCTGCAATTGTGCGTCTTTAACCAAGAAAGTTGGTTTGCTTGGTGCCTCAGGGCTTCTTTGCAAGGAACTCAATACAGGGAGTCCTCAACTTACGACCACAATGGAACCCAAAATTTCCGCGGCTAAGTGAGACATTTGTTAGGTGAATTTTGCCCCATTTTATGACCTTTCTTGCCACCGTTGTTAAGTGAATCCATGCGGTTATTAAACTAGTAACACGGTTGTTAAGTGAATCTGGCTTCCCCGTTGACCTTGCTTGCCGGAAGGATGCAAAAGGGGATCGATCACGTGACCCCAGGATGCTGCAACCGTCATAGATATGAATCAGTTGTCAAGCATCCGAATGTAAATCGTGTGACTGTGGGGATGCTGCTAACATTCCAAAGTGTTAAAAATGGCCATAAGTCACATTTTTTGTGCTGTTGTAACTTTGAATGGTCGCTAAATGAATTATTGTAATGAAGGGTCCTTAGCTTGCTTGTTTCCTTGCAGACATTTCATTACCCAAACTAGGTAATATCATCAGTGCTAGAAGGGAATGAAGTGTGCAGAGAGGAGGAGGAAGAGGAGGAGGAGGAAGAGGAGGAGGAGGAGGAGGAAGAGGAGGAGGACAACTATGGCCTCCTTGGTGCTCTCTGAGCTTGCTTGTTTCCTTGCAGACATTTCATGACCCAAACTAGGTATTGTAGCACTAATGCTGTTGCCTACTTCGGGTAATGAAACGTCTGCAAGAAAACAACCAAGTTCGGACACCAACCAAGAATCCCTCACTTCAACCCTGAGTACAAATATTCTCCTTTATTGGAACTGCTGTAAGTTGATGACTATCTGTATAGGTAGATTAGAAAGTCTCACTGGACACTTCCAACAGGTGTGTTCTTCTCTCTCTCTCTCTCTCTCTTAGCCATGTCTCCATGCAAGATCATGAAGTGCAACTCCGAATTTTTAGCCGCAACTTCAGGGACGCAGCCCCCAGCCGCTGAGGATGCTCCTGAGTTCTGCACTGCCTTGCGCGCCTATGCCCTCTGCACCCACCACACGGCTCGCACCTGCCGGGGAGACCTCTTCTACCACTCTGCAGTCCACGGCATTGATGATCTCATGACCCAACACAACTGCTCCAAAGATGGGCCCACCTCCCAGCCTCGCCTCCCGCCGCTGTCCCGGGGCGACAGCCAGGAGCGCTCAGACAGCCCCGAGAGCTGCCATTACGAACGTAGCTTCCACAAACACTCCTTGCGCCCCAACTACACCCACTGTGGGCTGTTTGGAGACCCCCACCTGCGGACATTTTCGGACAGCTTCCAGACATGCAAAATCCAAGGGGCCTGGCCGCTCATTGACAACAACTACCTGAATGTGCAAGTCACCAATACTCCTGTCTTGCCTGGTTCCCTGGCAACGGCCACCACCAAGGTAGGAATGTCCCCATAGTCTAGCATGGCTTGGGGAATCTGCCCTCTTGTGGACATTTTGGGAAAGCTTATTTTGTTTGACTTCTCACCAAAATTGAGTTGGCTTGTTCTGGAGGCCTCCACATCATCTTTCTGTGATCCAAGGAAGTCCAACACTTGCTTGTTTGGGGGATTTAAGAAAAATTGCAGAGGCCCAGAATTCTCATTTCACTCTTTAGGCCTCCCTGAAATATTTAAACAAGAGCAATTTTCCCTACTTTGGAGGGATTCTAGAACCAAAAGGGGTTGCTCTTTAAAGGTATCCAACATTTCTAAACAAATGGAAAAAAATTGGCCTCCCACAGTTCAATGGCATCATAAAATCATTGATCACATCCCTAAGCTAAGATTAAAAATATGTTAGGACAACTGGCAGAAGAAAGAAATTGAGTGTTCAGGCCTGGTACAACAAACATGGGTGGGTTATGAACAGATCTAGATCGTCTTGACAATGTCAGTAACCTTTTGCCTTTCATTCCCACCAGCTCACTATCATTTTCAAGAGCTTCCAGGAGTGTGTGGATCAAAAAGTGTACCAGGCAGAGATGGATGAACTCCCAGCAGCCTTTGCTGATGGCTCGAAGAATGGTGGTGACAAGCATGGTGCCAACAGTCTGAAGATCACAGAGAAGGTCTCTGGCCAACACATTGAGATCCAGGCCAAGTACATTGGCACCACCATCGTAGTGAGGCAAGTCGGTCGCTACCTCACTTTTGCCGTCCGGATGCCAGAGGAGGTCGTGAAACCTGTGGAGGATGGAGACAACCAGGGCCTCTATCTTTGCCTCCGGGGTTGTCCATTTAACCAGCAGCTAGATTTCCATGCCTTCCCTCCCACCCCAAAGGCTACTGAAAACCGCCCTCACCGGAAAGGCTCAAATCCATCTTCTTCACCGGAGGTGTTTACCTATGAATTGGCCACAGCCAAATGCAAAGAGAAGCTTCCAGTTGAGGATTTGTACTTCCAGTCCTGTGTCTTTGATCTCTTGACAACCGGCGACGTCAACTTCACACTTGCTGCTTATTATGCTTTTGAAGACGTCAAGATGCTCCACTCCAACAAAGACAAGCTTCACCTGTTTGAAAGGACACGAGACTTGGAGTCAGGTGGTATGGCCACCTCCGAGCTTTCCATGGCTCTATTTCTTTCGCTCTTGGCATTTCTCTGCTTGAATCAAAGTCCATCCCTTTTCTTGTAGACTGGTCTAGACCCACTTGGTTGAGCTGGGAAACCAAGGAACGCTGTTATGGTTTGGGGCAGGTGTGAAACTGAAGCAAATGGGGATTGTGTTGACCCAGGTACGTCTAGAAAACACGACTTTGGATCTTCCTGTCAACATCTTCCTATCAACAAAATCTTCCTCCATGTGGAAGGGTTGTCAGAGGTCCCATCAGCCATGTTTCTTCTTCCTCCAGTTGCTACAGATGATGGAGAGCTCTTCCTTCTCACTTTTCTTGAATGCCTTTTTTCACTGGCGACGGCATTTGTATAATAGTGTTTGGAGAGGCAACCGGAACTGTTGCTCCTGGACTGGGCATATAGTGCTTGGAGATTACAGAAGACCGTTCAAAGACTCTCTAAGTGGGCCAGACATAGGCGAGTCCCATGACCTTGGGGCCTGCTTTTGCATCCTACTCATGAAAACTGGGCTCGCGTAGTTGCATCCTTGTGCATGGGAGCCTGCTGTTGCACACCTCTCTCCAGTTTGGCTTGGGCAGCTGCTGGCAGCTGCTGTTGGTTGGTTGAGTGGGTGCCGTGGAACTAACCTGCAAGGTTTTGATTGTCCCTTTGCCTCCTCTGGGCAGACGCCACCCCTACAAACTCATTTCCTTCCTCGCTCACTCTATTTTGGTCTCCTTCATAGAAAATGGCTTCCTTTCACCTTGGCAGAGGATGAACCGGGGAGGAGTGGGTGGGATGACCTGGTTTCATGGGCAATGTGAGCCGATTGTGTTTCTTTCCAACTCTTGGGCGTGGATCGAGAATCACAAAGCTTCTCCTGTTTTCAAACTCGTTGTCCACTCCTGTTCTGGTACTTAGGAAAATAAGCTAGGGAACTAGGCCAGTATAACTCCAGTCTGTGTCGCTCTAGGTGCAAATCTTCTGGATTACATAATCCTCAAGTCTTTCATTTTTGGAAAACAAACCATGCCAATCCATAGGAGAGCTGGAACATCTTTTTCAGTGGTGTTGGTTTTCAGACCGCAGTTGCACCTTCTTCTCCAATGACTTGTCCCTTCCTGCTTCTGCAGAGGGCATGATGAGTTGCTCCGGTCACTCCCCCTGCTGAGAAGGCTACCTGCTGAGTTGGTGGCATTACTCTACCAATCAGGTCTTGTATTATAGAACAGAATTCTTTATTGGCCGAGTGTGATTGAACACACAAGGAATTTGTCTCTGGTGCAAAAGCTCGTATTGCATAAAAAACAAGTATTGGGTCATAGGTCATAATCATAAATCAATTATCGTCAGGAAGCTCACACCAAATTGACTGGCAATTTATGCAAAAAAATTGGGCTGCGCATTTCCCACAAGGTGGGTAGGCCTCATAAACAATGCCATTGTTTTATTCGAGGGATGAAGGTGGAGGTGGAAGGTCTGCCTCAGTATTCTGGAAATACCGTTTTACAAAATGCAGCTTCTTTAGGTCCGTGTTTTTCTTTGGCAACACCTGAGCTAAGGAATCTCTGAATCATTATGTTGGGTTTAGGTCAAGGTGCCAGATGAGAAGTCTCCCATCCTAAAACTGATCCCTGTCTATTTTGAATACACCATAGTGGGTGTATTCCCATTCTTGGGGACATATTGGGTGGGTGTGTTTGCTGTGTATATTGACAACATGCAAGTTTTAGGGAAACCTTTGAAAGTGAGCTCAATCTGCTCCCAAATTGTGAACCGTATCTGTCCATCACACCAGCAGAAGGACATCCAGATAGATATACACAAAGCCTTGTTTTCACATGCTTCTTGGAGAAATCAGTGACTTGTTTCTACCAAGAACATTCCAAGTTCATTGGGCCAATGTTCATTGTCTGACTGCCATTTTCATCCCAGTTTC
Source organism: Notechis scutatus (assembly GCF_049901735.1). Classification (NCBI taxonomy): domain Eukaryota; kingdom Metazoa; phylum Chordata; class Lepidosauria; order Squamata; family Elapidae; genus Notechis; species Notechis scutatus. Next base: position 13,439,557 of record NC_142019.1, read on the forward strand.
ACCGTGGGCAATACCCATTCAGCAAAGAAACACAAGGGTGTAGCCACTGGATGCAGGTGTTTGCTTGTTATGATACATAGAGTGTTGTGTTGGTTCAGTGTGAGTGAGCAAAGAGATGGGATTCCCCTGCTTCCTTCCTAAAATATTAAAAGGAATACTTTTATTACTTCTCTTCATGATTGGTTCATCAGTGGACATGAATGTCTTCTCCATTGCTTTGTGTCAGTTTGAGGAAACCAAATTGGGGCCACTTAGAGAGGGTCCTAGGGGAGACCGGGTGCTCTCTTGCCACATTTTCAGATGTCTAGAAAGTCCAGGTGGATGTCTCTCTCTGCCCACATTTTGCCCCAAAGTACCAGGAGCAAAGAATGCTGTGATCTTACTTAAATGGTAGGTCAGAATGTCGTGTGAATGGTTCATCCCACAGGACAGGTAGTCCTTGACCTACGACCACAATGAAGCCCAAAATTTCTTTTGCTAAGGGAGACATCTTTTAAGTGAGCTTTGCCCCATTTTATGGCCTTTCTTGCCACTGTTGTTAAGTGAATCACTCCAGTTGATAAGTTCTTAACCTGCTTGTTAAGGGAACCTGGCTTCCCCTTTGACTTTGCTGGTCAGGAGGTTGCAAAAGGGGATCCCACAACCTTGGGGCTCAGTTGCCGAGCCGCTGAGTGTTGATCACAGGATCATGAGGAGGCTTCAAAGGTTGTAACTGAAAAATGGTCGTAAGTCACTTTTTTCAGTGCCGTTGTAACTTTGAACGGTCACTAAATGAACTTTTGTAAGTTGAGGACTTCCTGTATTGTCTCCACCAAGATGCTTACAATCCTCCACCTTCTAAAGTTGCAACTGCAATTGCTCTGAGAGTGATTGCAAACTTGTAGTCTAGATGGACCATCTCCAACTTTTGTGTAGGTGTTCACAACAAGCTAGAAGGACACCACAAACATCACTATATAATTGCACCCATAATGAAATCACAACACAGGTGACATTCTGTGCAAACAGATTATTCCTACCGTGGCCTTTTTGATTTTACGGTGGATATCCCAATATATTTGGAGAAGAAAGATAGGAAATCTGACTCGGTACTAGTTCAATAGGTGTCCCAGGTTGGCTGCCATAGTTTTCATTTCATTACAGAGCCTGGTGGCACTGAGAGAGAGGGGGTGAATATTCTCCACACAGTGCTTGGTTGCCAGGATTTATCACCATTGACCCTATTTAGATGGCATTTCAGGCAAGTTGGCTTGGAGTAAAAATCCTAGATGGTAGGTAGATCCCAGGGATGAGTGACTGTGAAGAGTGAAGATCAGCTTGCCTTCATAATTCATGCATCGTTGCATAAACCGATAGCACCCATTTCCATTCAGTTCTGAAACACAATCCATTAACACAAAGGTCACCCAGCTTTTCCAAATGTCCATCATTTATTTCTTGAAGCTTCTTCCAAGCTGTGACAGAAGAAATGCAGTGTGATTTTTTAAAAATCTTTTTTGCCAAAGTAGCATTTAGGGAACCGGATAAACCGTATATGAAATTGCTAAACCATATTGCTAACTACAACTATAACTCCCCTGCCAATGATGTCACTACAGGAGGAAGGGGACTTTAATCCAAGTTGACTGGCTATTATCAAAATGGCATTTCATTTTAGCATTTCATAAATCAAAATTCTTGAAAAGAGTAAAATTTAACAAATTGGGAAGTTTTTCTTAACCAATTGTCATCTTCCATTTCCCTCAACTTATTTCTCTGATTACAGTGAGCTCTAAAACCATTTCCCAGGTGTTGGAATATTGTTTTTTAACCCTCTAGTTATTAACAAAGCACTTTATTTTGTATTATCTCCAGTCATATTTTGGCTTCTGAGTGAATTCAGCCTATGAAGACCCAAGAGGCTCTGAATGAAAATCTGAATAAAAACAGGGAAAGCGTTTAACAAATACACTGCCTCCCTCTCCAGCTTATTGCATGTGTGTGGAAATTGTATGGGGTGTTGTGATGTAAATATTGTAAATTATTTATTGAATTAAAAAATGCAAATAAATTTCTTTTTCTTCCCAATAACACAGTCCTGAATTTCTGTTGATGCAATCTTTAGGATGAAAAAAAATGGTATGAACCAGATCACATTTGATGTGTTTGTTGAATTGGCTAGTTCCCTGTAAAACCCAGCTCACCTTGCTGCCAAAATAATTACCAACTTCAGAAAACTGAAGATCACTAAAAAAAAATTTAAAAAGTGTGTCATCAGCTTTGACTTAGAATAGATTTGTTATGGGGAAGGTACCTAGGTTATATATAACTTTTGGCCTAATTTCAAATTCCTGCGCTGAGATCTTTTTCAAACTGCTGGGATACTTTTCAGAGAAGAGATCAATTTGATGTCAGAAGCAAAAAGAAAAAAAATAAGTCCAGGAAATGTCAAGCAATATAAAAAAAGGAGGTGAAGAAGAAGAAGAAATGACTGAGGAAGATTTTGTCTTCACTATCTAGAATCAGGCTTTTAAACTGAAGTAAAAAAATTCTTCAATATTTTCAACACAATTTCAAACAAAAAAACCATCAGTTAAATCCATGGTCACCAACCGGTGGGCCAGAGACTACTGGTGGTCCACGAGAAAATTTTGGTGATCCGCAGAGAAATGTCACCCCCAAACCACAAACGTCCAAAGCAAGGGCAGGGAAATGTGCCCCGGGGTGGCATTCTGATGTTGATGGGAAAGTCAGTCCCATATTCCAGTAGCTGCAGTAGTCACAGGACTGGCCCTTTGGTCATCCCGGAGCAGCTGCTCCAGTCCATGGCAGGCCGGTGCACCTGGGTGGAGGAGCAGCTACACCAGGATGACCAAAGGGCCAGTCCGGTGACTACTACAGCTCTGGAATATGGGTCCAACTTTCCCACCAATGTCAGCAAGCCACTGTCAGTCAAAATTCATATTAGTGGTCCGTGGGATTTAAAATTATGAGTTTGGTGGTCCCTGACATCCAAAAGGATAACAACTATTGGGAAAAACAAAAGAGACGGAAATTCCAATTTTTGAAAAACTCAACTTTCAATGTATAACAATCCAAATTACAGGAGCTTAACCATAGAAAAAAATTAATGCATACTTTATAAACCACATATTTACATCAGAAATCACTTCGACAGTGACAAATTCCTTTGTCACAAATATACATTAATATTAGTTAATCCATGACTATGCATCAAATTCCAGAATTCAAGTTGGCATTATAGATAAAAAGGAAGAAACAGGTGGTAGATCTGACCTTGTTCTCCACAGATCCCTTGGTGAAGGGAAGACCACTCCCAATGTTCAGCCAGCATATTGATGGGAGGCAAATTTGGGGTTAAAATTCAGGTGGATTCAGTTCTTTTGACCCCCTTCCAATTCTTACAGTCCAAAGCTCTGCAGTATTGTATTCAGGCTTTCTGGTTCCAGCATTGATGGCCCTGTAACTGGTGTTTCCTTGGGCTGGACTAGCTCTTTCCGCTGGCCTCTGCTTCTGGGCCTCTAGGTTTTCCAGCCACTCCACTTGCTCTTTTGCTCTGAGGGCCTATCCAGAGATGAGTGATGCTGGATGGAAGACTTGACACCAAGTGGAGATTTCTGTGTAGCTGGAGAGCGAGGGTCAGGGACCTGGGAGTGAGGAGGGGAAAGGAGTTGCTTGTAATCAGCCAATTTGGCTTGGTGGAAAGGCCTGTAATGGTCGGATGGCCCTTGCCCATGATAACTCAAGGGAGGTCGATAATCAGATATCCTCCGATAATCTTGTTGGTAATTCTGGGGCCGGAATTGATCCAACCTTCGCCTCTTGGCCTCATGACAGCTCCTAGAGGGGAAAGAAGAACACAAAACTCCCAACTCAACAGAAGAGGCACAGATGACCCTATCTAGATCTTGGGATGCTTAAGTCCCTCTGTTGGCAAAGGCATGGAAGACAGTGGTGGGATTCAAATAATTTAACATCCGGTCTCTGCCCTAATGATTTCTTCCAACCACAGTTCACCAAACTGCTCAGAAACTTAACAACGAGTTTTCCCGAAGAGGTGCAAACTGACTGAATCCCACCACTGATGGAAGAGAATGCCATCCCAGGAATGCCATCCCAGTTCAGCAGTACCTAGGGGAAGGAAAAAAGGTGGACAACAGCAGGGTTGGAGCCCAAGCCTACACGCTTTGCACTCTGTGTCATGATATCACATACGCTTACAAAAAGGGCCAGACCACACAATGCAAATCTAGAACGCAGTTGAGGGGTGCAGAGATACCTCCGGTGAAGGAATGCGAGATTGCTAAGAAAAAATGAACAGCAACTCTGTCCCGGAGAAAAAGAGGCTGGGAGAAATCATAGGGTTGGAAGGGACCTTGGAGGTCTTCTAGTCCAACCCCTGGTCAAGGTTAAGCCTTGCATCTCCGTTCCATGATGTGGTTGACAAACACCTATCTCTTCTGAAACACTTCCATTGTTTGGAACATTTACAACTTCTGGAGGAGGCATGGCTTTTGCCATGCTGACTCCTGCAAAAGCCCCATGGCCTAGCCGAATGGCCTTCTTAGCACCTCACCTGTAGTCCGGTTGTCCGTGGTAACTGCGTTCTGTGTTGAATTGATCGTAGGGGCGTTTATAGGAGAGGTTGATGGGCTGCTGGTTCCCTGAGCATCCTGGGCGCGGATATTCTTCTCTGAGTGCCTGACGAGGCGCATAGTGATGATCCCTCTGCCAGTGCAGCTCGTATGGACGGTACCGGTATCTGCCCCAATTTCCATAGGCATTCCCTCTGTCATGAAATTGGGGGTCCTGTTGCCATTCACTCCGTCCTGCATGACAAGGGAGGGGAAGAAGCCCAAGTGAACTTTGTTATCTGTATTCGAACCTAGCTTTGCTTACACTCTAACCACTTGGCTCCAGTAAAAGCACACCTTTTACTAACTGCAACTCGACTGCAAATGGAGACGAGAGTCTTTCCTTCCTAAATGCCCAAGCTGGGACAGGCCTGGTAATCTCTCACCTGGGTGGCTGAAAAGCCTTCTCTTTGGCTGGTGATGGTTCTCTCGTGGATCATGTCCATGGACCTGGGAAGGTTGGGGGGAGGGCTGCTGCAGATGTTTTGCATGGAGGTTATGGGGAACAGGAGCCATCAGAATATCCGGACTGGTCCCAGGAGCTTCTGGGCGAAGCCGCTTGCCCCTCCTTGCCTCTTCCTTCTTCTTCTGTTCCTGCTGAGCAGAAAGACAACATCGTCGGAGGACTCAAAAGGCCCACAGTAACAATGATTAGGACCTTATTAACCAGGGTCTGGGGAGGAGGGAGGTCACTGGAGAATATTGGAGGGTCTCTTCTAGAGGAAAGGATTAAGCAAGCAAACAGAAAGAAAAGGTGTTAGGAAAAACCATAGTTACCTAACTTTGTTTGGGTAAATAATATATAAACCATGATAGCAAAGTTTAAATGTGTTTTTCACTTTAAACTCTAAATGATATAATTTGGGTGCAGTTGAGAAACTGCCATAAGAGGGAGCTAGAGAACCTGGATTTCTACTGGATTGATGGTTGATTGTTCTGCGTGTTCCCTGTTGCTGACGTCGAAGGAGGAAAAAGTTTTGAATGCTGCATATCTAATCCACTGTGAGAAGATATTTACTGGACTGATTTATGGATTGACATTGTAAGTTAACTGATTTATTTTGACACTGGATTTTTGCAATTGAACAATCTCCGGACTGAACTGACTGAACACTAGTGAATGATATTTGGACTGTTTGACCCTGCTAAACTCTTAATGGAATAAACTATTCAACTAAGACAGTATATCCGTTTTTACTGAGTGTGAAAACTAAAAAACGCTTTCTCTCATATTCGCCTGACTGCCTGACTGCTGTGCACATTCTGCTAGGGTATATCCCTAACAAAAGGGAAAGCCTTAAGGCTTTCCACCCCCCACCTCTTCATTTGAGACCAAAGATGACTCCATCCTCAAGGTTGGATGAAGAAGAAAAAGGAAAAGGAAAAGGAAAAGAAAGAGCACAGTCCCACCTAAAAGCCTCAACCAGAATTCCTCTAGCTCCTGGGCTTTTCTTCTGCACAAGATGTTCCCTTTCTTTCCTTCTCTTAACTTATATTTGTATCCCTTCCTTTCTACCTCACAACACAAACACACACACACACACACACACACCTCTGTTCTTACCTCCTGTTCCTGGGCTCTTTTTTTGCTAGCCATCTTGTATAACTTATGCAATTTACTGGTGTTAAATTCGATGAAGTTGGAGACATAGACCCATAGATTCCTGAAAGGAGGTGAACAGATAATTTTAATTTTCTCTTTTAGGAACTGGGCCAAAAGCCTGAACTTTTCATGCCAGAGGAAAGAGATGCCCCAAACAAGAAGTGATGGAAACTGAAAAAGACTCCTGACCAGAGGTGCTATTCAGCAGGTTCTAACCAGTTCTGGAGAACCCGTAGCAAAAAGTTTGAGTAGTTTGGAGAACCAGCAAATACCGCCTCTGACTGGCCCTGCCCCCATCTCTTCCCTGCCTCCCTTTGAGTCCCAGCTGATTGGCTGGGTCTTCTTTGGTTGCCCTGCACAGGGGAACGGAGCTGGAAAGCAGGTTAGTGGGGTGGGGAGGGAATGGAGATTTTGCAGTATCCTTCCCCTGCCATGCCCACCAAGCCACGCCCACCAAGCTACACCATGCCCACCAAGCCACGCCCACAGAACCGGTAGTAAAAAAAAATGAATCCCACCACTGCTCCTGACCCCCAGGTCTGACTGCAAAGTAAGGAAGGAAGAGAGAGAGAGAGAGAGAGAGATTTTGAAGATTTGGTGGGCAAGATAATCACCTTCTCCATATGTCAAGAACATCTGGTTCACTGTGGATTTTCAAACAATGCACAATGTGATCTCCTATACTGAGGAGGCAACTCCGAGTTTTCTCCAGCAGTTCTTGGTCTGAAAGTCCTCTTTCTGGCTTGTCCAGCTGCTTCAGTGATTTTTTCACAGGCTTCATCAGCTTTTTGCACTAGGGAGACAGAAAAAACAAAGCTCCGCATTAGTCTCACCTTAGAAGGAAGGAGGAGGAAAGAGAGACCCCAACTGAGGCAACCTTTGAAGGCTAGGGGGCCATTTGAATTTGGGGGGAGGGGATCAGCTGTAAAATGACAGCTACGGGAGTCTTCAGAGAAACATCTGGAACCATGTGGTATCAAGCCCGTTTGCTGGGCATGATCTTGGCAACCGGTTCCTATTTATGACGGTAGCCATGTCCTGTGATCATGCGATTCCCTTTTGCGACAGTCTATCAAAGGGGAAGCCAGATTCACTTAACAACCATGTTACTAATTTAACAACTGCAGTGATTCACTTAACAATTGTAGTAAGAATGGTGGTAAAATGGGGGCAAAACTCACTTAGCTAATTTCCCACTTAACAAACATAAATTCTGGGCTCACTTGCAGTTGTAAATCTTCCTGTTTATTTGTTTCTGACTTGAAGAAAGTCTGAAGTCCTTTTATTTTATTTATTTTTTATTTATTTATTTTGATTTGTCAATTGCTTACAAGATAATAGGTATAAGTATAAACATAGTTATGAATACATGGATACATATAAGAAAAATAAAAGAAACAATAGTGTGCTGTCCCAGCCAGTCTATGGGAATTGGTTAGTTACTTAGGAATTGTGAGCTGTCCCCTTAAGGGAATGCATCATGGTAAATGTAGTTAAAGGTATCCTGGGAAATGTAGTTCATGTCACGTGGCCACGTCTGTAATCCTGATTGGTCACCAAATTGACCCTTGAGGGGTTGGGGGAGGTTTCCCTCCATTCTTGCCTGGACTTATGAACTGATAAGCAGCTTACCGCTAGGAGATGGGTTAGGAAAATAATCATCCTTTACCTGCAAGGCTGATATACAAAGGATTGGTCATTGTAGAAGAATTTCGTCACAAATGTGAGTCATGAAGATACCTGATGTACCAATAAATGGATGTCTTGTGCAATTATCTATCTGCATCTGCACAGTTACAAATCCACCTCTGTGCATGAGACAGGACAGTAAAAGATGAATCCTAACCCATCTCTCTCTTTGTGAGCATCGGAACTCTTTACATGCTGTGGATGTTGGGAGGGGCTGGAATTCCCCACATGCTAAAAACAAAGAGATTTTTCTACCCACCCACCCACCCCCCTTCTCTGCTCAATTCGTCTTCCTGCTCTCTCAGAGACTCTATTTGCATAACAAGGAGAGTTAGAAAGTTCCCAGTTCTCAAAAGATAATCAAACCTCAGTTGGAAAGTTTGAGAAATCTTGCTTTTATTTTAAATGGAAACCAGAAGCTGATTCTGCTATGCTCATTTGGAAGGGAGACAAAGCCTTTACAATGGATTAATCGTAGTTCCAGAAAGGGGCTAATTTCCCCTCTTTTTCTCTTCAGCGAGAGAAGTGCTTTGTCTCAAATTACAACTCCTAACTGGGAAGACTCAATTTGTAAAATAAAGGGAGGAGCCAGATTTACCCATCTGCCCTGCTTCTCCCCAGTTACTACAGTTGAATCTACAATTTTTTAGCAACTGAAGACAATTTGCTACCTTTTTCTTTCTTTTTTTCCTTATGAGACAAAGACTACATCTAGCTAGCCATTCCACCCAAAAGCTTCCACAGGAAGTCAGTCATTAAAATACCTTATGGTGGGAGGGGCTGGAGTTCCCCACATGCTACAAAGAAAGAGCTTTCTAACCCCCCCCCCCCTCTTCTCTGCTCAACTTTCAAAAAACCCGCTTGGCTGCTAGGAGGAATTCTCCCGCCTCTTTCTCCATCCACCCACAGAGGCTCAGGAATCTGTCTGGATTACAAAAAAGGAATTTTAGCAGGACTCTGTAAGATTTTCTGAATCTTAAAGCAGCCCACAGCAGCATCTGGTACTCAAAGAAAAATCTCCCTGAGTTTCCAATACGTGTTTGCATTGATAAATACTTTTGAAACTATTGTGAACTATTTAATCAACTTAATTCAAATGTTCCAAGATCACCTGCAACCTAACAGACTCAAGTAAAGCAGCCTATATCTCCATCTGGTGGTCAAGAAGAAATTTACAGTGAAGTCAAATAATTCTTACCATTTTTTTTCCTTCCATAAAAATATTAAACCTAAGCAATGTAGCCCACAGCTACATCTGGGCTCAAGGAGAAATTTCCCAGACTTTGATTTTTTTTACACAGTTTCTCAAATATTGACCAGAGTGATTATGAAACTGTTGTGCACCATTTAATCAATTAATTCAAAGGTCCCAAGAGTACCTGCAACCTAATATGGGCATAGCAACAGTGTCTTCCAGACCCTCTGCTGCCACCCTGTGAAGCAAGTGTACCTTATAGGCATATTTTTTCATTCTGCCCTCAAGTCTTCAGGCTATGCTGCATATATTTCTGCGTTCAGCCCTCTAGTCCTCAGACTTCGCGATGCAACCTCTAATGCCCCCTTCTGTCGCAAGCTCACAACACACCCTAGAAGCAGCCATACCGTATGCTGTGCTAGCATCGCCCAGACTCTGCAGTGCCACCTACATGCTCAAGTATTAAATCCAGCAGCAATTCTACTTTCTGCTACCTGCTTGCAGCGTACCCTATTACAAAAAAGGAATTACACAAAAAACCACTAAAATTTTCCAAAATTCTTCCTTTGCCAATTTGAAGCATGGCAACTTCCTCAGCTATGACAGATATCTCTGATGTACCAGAAGACCTGAATCCTCCACCCACCCTTGTTGTGACCATGGAACCTGTTTCCCAACAACTGCCTTTAGATGTCCAACCCTATGGAGAAGCTGCGATACCTCCGAAAGCTTACGACCTCAGAAAGAGTAAGAAGCTTACCGAATCCATGGAAGAACACTTGAGGAACAATTGGCAGCAGCAATATCACCGCTACACAGACTCATGGGCGAAGCTTGAGAAGATCTGTGATGCCCCAAAACATAAGCTGTCCCCCGAGAAACTCTACACATTGCTAGCTGATCTAAATGCCCTTTTCGCATGGTGGAAACACAGTGAAAACAACCTCAAGTCCATCCAGACAAGAATGGGTGACCCCAAACTCCTAACACACATCCAATACTTCAAGGAGATACACAAGGAATGTGAAGACTGTGTCGAGGAAAGCAAGACAGCCCTCCAGGCAGTGCTCCACAACACGCTTTGGCAGGAAGTAGCATCAAGGGAGCAGGCCACATCCGACATAGCTTCTCAATCACAAGCAGCTTCTTCCCACCACTCAAAGAAAGCCTCCTCCCTCCATCCCAAATCGGCTTCATCGCAGGCAGGTTCCAGTGTCTCGCGCCAATTCTCTGCTGCCGTCTCTCACCATCTTTCCAGAGCATCCTCCCGTCGTAGCGGAGCATCTCAGGCCTCCAAAGCAGCAAGTTACACCGAACGAGCTGTAGAAGCACAAGTTCAAGCTGCAGCAGCAGAGGCAGATTTACATATTACAACAGAGATGATATGGCAGAAGGCTGAACTGGCCAATCAACAAGCAGAAATGGCCTAAGCTCAGGCCAAACAACAAGCAGAAATAGCCAAAACTCAGGGCCAAGTGGAGTTACTCGAATGACAAAGAGAGATGGCAGCGAAAACAGCATGGGCTGCAGCATGGCAGAAGGCGGCCAACGCTGTCTCTCTCAACTTCAACCTCGACGAGTTGGTAGAAGAGAGCCCAGATACATGGGTCAAAGCCTATGTGGACAAGCAGCACTTGCTACAAAATGAGCAGCTGGAACCACCTCAGTTGCCTAGCAGTCTCCCACAACCAGGGAAACACAGGGGTGAATCTCCACCACAGACTTTACACATCAGTTACGCTACTGACATACGACCTAAAATACGAGATTCACTTCCCTCCAACAGCAAACCTTCCCCAACTGATGTGCGTAATAAGGTCTGAGATTCTCTTTACAACGCTAGCATCCCTACTCCAACGTCTCATGGCCTGCCAGGTGAGCAAATTAGCCCAACAGTGCTCACACCAACTTCTCAACAAGTTGACCTGCAACCAATCTCAACTGCCACACTCAATCCACAGGCAGCAGCATTCTTGCCACAACCTCAATACCAATCCGGCTCCCAGGCACCACAAGGTAACCGTGCCCAGCCTACACAGCAGTGTAATGCTCGACCATCGTCCCCAGTTTGGGAGGACGACATCCTCTGTAAGTACTGGGAAGAAGACTACAACCCGTCGTTGACTTACAACCCGAACCCACCCTACGAGAATCCAGGGGGAGAACCCTCTACGTCAATACCTCCCCCCAACTCAGCAAATGCTGAAGATTACTGGAGAAACTTGGCTGTACAGAGTGGAAAGCTAAATCTGCATGCCAACGGAGTTTGCAGATTCTCTGACAAGGCAGGCAGTGAATATCTAGTTTGGAAGAAACTTTTCCTGTGCCCCATTCAAGCGGCACACCTGCACCCTGATGAGATAATTGGACACTTGATAGCATGGCTAGGGCTACAGTCTTCCAACATACCATGGGCAATTTTGACATCCCACTTAGGCGACCCGGCCGCTTCCCTACGGTTATCATGGAAAAAGCTTGATGAACTGTATGGCGCTCCTGAGGATGTAGAAGCAACACTCTTGGATAGCCTCAAGAGTTTTCCTAAAATTCCTATCAACAAGCCTTGCTGAATCATAGACCTTGCTAACATACTTGTCCAGCTGAGAAGGCACAGTGTGATCCCAACTTACCGACACTCGCCTGTCTCGATCACGTCGACACACAGAACAAAATTGTTCGAAAACTTCTGCAGGTGCTAATTGAAAAGTGGCTCCAGTTGACTGACACCTTCCTGGCCAAGGGTCGCCACCGCTTTGTACCTTTCACACTTCTTGAAGAATTCGTCTCCCACCAAGCGACAGTGTGCAACACATACCGAGCCTGTGGACTCAGAGTTGTTAGTCCTCCTAATAACAAAAGATACAACAGCAACCATATATCGCCCTCAGGCCTTATACATACTACCAGAGAAAGACCCTTCATGGTTGTCCATGACACCGAGATTGACTCCTCATCCACACACAGTTGGGGAGAGAACTCCTCAGACACAACCCAAGTTAGATCTCCGAATACAAGGAGAAACCAATTTTGTCCTATGCACAACACTCGTCACTCACTGAACAGCTGCACTGGGTTTGCAGAGAAATCACTGATCCAACGAAAAGAGTTACTAAGGGAGTACCAATACTGCTACAAGTATTGCAAATCCAAACATTCACTCAAATACTGCACAACCAAAGTGTGGTATCACATCTGCAAAAGTGACCAGCACCCGACCGCATCCAGACTCCGAGCCGCCACCGCAGATATCTCATAACCCTCCTTCAAACAAGAAGCCTCAACGAAACACAGAAGCATGCAGGGCTCCTCGGCAGACTGAGCGTCAACTGCACAGCACTGTGCACTGACTCACCACCCCCTCGTTCATGTCTTCCCATCTGTTTAGCCAAAGTGTACCCTGAAGGATGCCCAGAGGACGCCGTGAAAATTTACGTGCGGATAGACACTCAAAGCACCTGCACCCTGGCCAGACCCACATTCTTCAACCTCTTTGAGGTTCAACAGGCCAAACTTCCATTCACTGTATCAACATGCCATGGACCAAGAAGCACGGCGGGGAGGAGAGCTACTGGACTTTGCATAGAGTCATTAGATGGAAGTACCCAATTCCCACTACCGCCCGTATTTGAATGTGATGGGATACCGAATGACCGCAGTCAGATCGCAACACCTGAGGTCATAAGTAGCATTCCTCACCTACAGCACCTGGGTCATCACTTTCCTGCTCTAGATCTGGAGGCTGATATCTTACTCTTGCTGGGAATAATGCCCCACGTGCCTTTCTCTTCTCCGAGTCAGTCGGCGGCCCTGTAGACAGCCCAGTGGCCACCAAATCTCCACGAGGATGGGGGATAGTAGGAATTGTCAGTGACACCCAGATGCAGTCTCCAACCCTGGCAAATACCTTAGCACCATCCATTCCACCCGCCTTCCAACGCCCTTTAGCACCACCAAAAACAAGAATGAAGTTCCAGCCTCAAAGGCCACTGCCGATCAGTACACATTCGCTAGAACACCCTAAACGGCTGCCAACATCCACCAGTCGTCCACTAAGAAGCTCTTACATGGGCATATGCCTACGCAACACCCTTTCCAACAGCTTCCCGACGCCCTTTGATACTGTGGAAACAAGAGTACCGCTCCAACCCTAGAAGGCCACCAGAAGCGAACACCAGACTTTCACCTTTGCCAACGAGAATACCTGTACACCCTAAAAGGCTGCCAGAGGTGAATTGCTCCAAGAGGCCGAACTTGAAGACTGAACCTCAAGCTTTGCATGTTTTGCTTTGTTTGATACTTTATTAACGTTTACTGTTTTTTCTTAGTTATGTAGCTAACTGTTTATCTTAGTTATATAGTTATATGCTATTCAGTCAGCATTACTGTTTACTACTTATCTTAGTTTATAGTTATTTTTTTTTTCTCTTCTCTTAATAGTGGAATTTACAATTCCAGGCGGGGAGTGTGCTGTCCCAGCCAGTCTATGGGAATTGGTTAGTTACTTAGGAATTGTGAGCTGTCCCCTTAAGGGAATGCATCATGGTAAATGTAGTTAAAGGTATCCTGGGAAATGTAGTTCATGTCACGTGGCCACATCTGTAATCCTGATTGGTCACTAAATTGACCCTTGAGGGGTTGGGGGAGGTTTCCCTCCATTCTTGCCTGGACTCATGAACTGATAAGCACCTTACTGCTACAAGATGGGTTAGGAAAATAACCATCTTTTACCTGCAAGGCTGATATAGAAAGGATTGGTCTTTATAGAAGAATTTCATCACAAATGTGAGTCATGAAGATACCTGATGTACCAATAAATGTACTTTGTTATGGATGTCTTGTGGAATTATCTATCTGCATCTGCACAGCTACAAATCCACCTCTGTGCATGAGACAGGACAAATAGGACAGGGACGGTAGGCACGTTGGTGCGCTTATGCAAGCCCCCTACAGACTTTTTAGGAAAGGGGTGAGGTCAATAGTAGACAGTCTAAAGTTAAAGTTTTTGGGGTTTGGGGAAGAAACCATAGAGTCAGGTAGAGTATTCCAGACATTGACCACTCTGTTGCTCAAGTTGTATTTCTTGTAATCAAGTTTGGTGCTGTTAACCTTGAGTTTGTATCTATTGTGTGCTCTTGTATTGTTATGGTTGAAGCTGAAGTAGTCATTGACAGGTAGGACTTTCTTGTATCCTTCCCTGTCCCGTTTCTTCTGGTCATTTTTTTAACTTTCCCCCCTTTCACTTCCCATTCCCTGTTTTTAAATCTTTTAGAGTTAGTTAAGTTTGTATTTTATCTTTCCTTGAAACTTCATAAAGAAGAGGTAAGCTGATTTAGTAACTAAATAGCTGCTGGCCTCCTGAGTCAAAGGGAAATTTTCTAGGGGCAATAACCATCCTTCATTGACTTTTCTCCATTTTGCTCCTAAGAGAAGGCTCACAATTTTGAAAGTTGCCTGGTCCAATTCATCCTCTCTCACTTCTTCGAGGGGGACCAGTGTGGCCTCAACACCTTTGTTCTGTGAAAAGACAAGAGGAGATAGCTTTCCTCATTAAAAGGCACAGGATGGAAAGTCACAGATGTGCCAATAAGGAAATGGAAGAAAAACAAAACAAAAAAGCCCAAGGGTGATGAGAAAGTTGCATTCTGCTGCCTGGAATTTCCAGGCAAGACCAAAATAACCTTATCCAAAGTCAGGACATACATAGTTTTTGAGACACTGTTGGGGAGAACTGAGTAATTTGAAGAGTTTAGGTAGCCAAATAAAGCATTGTTCAATAAATGCTCAATGATAGCTAATTGCAAATTGTGTGCAAGCAAGATAGCTGCAAAGTCTCACAATCAGCTATGATATGGTTTGTCTTCTTCCGAGATGTGTCTTAGATTTCTCAGCCAAGACCACAATCTGGGGAGTTCCTGATGTTCTTCCACTCAGTTAACCCTATCCAATCCTGCTTAGCTTCCCAGTTCTAACAAGGTCAGCCAAAGTATTCACCCTGTCCCAAATGCCTAAATAATGAAGTAAAAGAAAGTTCTATCCATAATATGAAGCTGATTTTAACCAAGATTAAATTATTCACATAAGCACACAGCCAAGTTACTAACACACATATGTGAACCTTGGTTAAAATCAACAATGGCATGGCCACCAAGACTGGTTAATATCAGTTGGTACCTGTTCCATTTCATCCTGTCTTTCTTCCTGTTCTTGGTTTTTGGCTGACTGCTGAGCTTTGTTTTCTTTGCTTTGGGCTAAGTGCTGAACTTTGCTTTCTTGGATTTTGGCTAAGCGCCGATCTTTAATTTCTTGGATTTGGGTTAATTGCTGAGCTTTGTTTTCTTGGGTTTTGGCTGAGCGCTGAGCTTTCATTTCTTGGCCTTTGGTTAATTGCTCAGCTTTGTTCTCGTGGCTTTGGGCTAATTGCTTATCCTTCTTTTTGTGGCTTTGGGCTAATTGCTTAGCCTTATTTTTCTGGCTTTGGGCTAACTGCTCAGCTTTGATTTCTTGGCTTTTGGTTAACTGCTGAGCTTTGAGTTTTTGAATTTTGGCTATGTTCTGAGCTTTGTTTTCTGGGCTTTTGGTTAACTGCTGAGCTTTGCTTTCTTGGATTTTGACTGGCTGCTTAGCTTTGCTTTCTTGGATTTTGACTGGCTGCTTAGCTTTGCTTTCTTGGATTTTGGTAAACTGTCGAGGTTTGCTTTCTTTGATTTTGGGTGGCTGCTTAGCTTTGCTTTCTTGGATTTTGGCTAAGGATTGAGCTTTGCATTCTGGGATTTTGGTTAACTGCTGAGATTTGAGCTCTTGGATTTTGGTTAACTGCTGGGATTTGCTTTCTTGGATTTTGACTGGCAGATTAGCCTTCTTTTCTTGGTTTTGAGCTAAGCATTGAGTTTTGATTTCTCTGGTTTGGGCTATGCGTTGAGCTTTGATTTCTTGGCTTTTCATTAGCTGCTGGGGTTTGCTTTCTTGGCTTTTGGCTAAGGGCTGAATTTTGCTCTCTTGGATTTTGGCTAAAGGCTGAGCTTTGATTTCTGAGCTTTTGTTTAACTGCTGAGCTTTGCTTTCTTGGATTTTGACTGGCTGATTAGCCTTCTTTTCTTGGCTTTGGGTTAAGCAGTGAGCTTTGATTTCTTGGATTTTGGCTAAGCGCTCAACTTTGATTTCTGGGCTTTTGGTTAACTGCTGAGCTTTGCTTTCTTGGATTTTGGTTAACTGCTGACGTTTGATTTCTTGGATTTTGGCTAATGGCTGAGCTTTGTTCTCTTGGATTTTGGCTAAGGGCTGAACTTCAGTTTCTGGGCTTTTGGTTAATTGCTGAGCTTTGCCTTCTTGGGTTTTGGGTAAGTGCTGAGCTTTGATTTCAGGGCGTCTGTCTGACTTCTTAACCTTTTTTTCATGGCTTTGGCCCGGCTTATGCTTATTTCCATGACTTTGGCCTGGCTGCTTCTTCTCCTTCATTTTCGGGGCATTCTTATTTACCCCATCCTCCTTGTTGAGGGGGGCAAAAAAAATGGAAGCATAAGAGGACCTTACCCTTAATAAGGGGGGGGAGATATATACAGGCAGCCCTCGACTTACAACTATAATGGGGACCAGATATTTCTGATGCCAAGCAAGGCAGCCGTTAAATGAGTCATGCCTGATTTAATGGACTTTTTTTGGACTGATAAGCAAAATCACTGCAGTTGTTAAGTGATTCATGCAAAATACATAAGCAAATCTGGCTTCCCTCACTGACTTCACTTGTTGGAAGTCTGGTAGTGAGGCAAATGGCTCCCTTGCATCCCTAGGATGCTGCGACAGTCACAAATACATGCTGGTTTCTAAGAACCAAAATGTTGATCATGTGACCTTGGGGGTGCTGCCATGGCCATAATTGCAAGGACGTACGTCACTTTTTTCATTTGCTGTTTGTTATATGTGGAAACTTGCGATACATATGTTAATATGTATCACAAGTTACACCTGAGAAGTATAGAGCAAAAGGGACTCCATCTTTGTTCATAATGTGACCTTTCTAGAATGATTACTGGTTATATAACAGTATCTAACAAACAGATCATGTTTTGTAACTTGTTATTCTGTAAAGTGAAAATATTGGGTTTTTGGTTGGAACATGGGGGTTTGTATTTTGGCTTGAGAATAATGTAAGAGATCCTAGGGTCATTCTGACCTGAACGGAACTGGTTAATGATCCATTGTGTTCAGAAGAACATAACAGGAAGATGCCATGAGAACAAGGGTAGTGTCCAAAGATAAGGAAACAGGTGGTAGGCTATGGGTGTGCCATAGTTGGATAGATTGTGAACCCAGGAAAGGGGCAGAGACTGTATATTTGAACCTGTATATATTCCTCAGCCTTCCTGGGGAAGGTGTCTTCTGCTATGAGAAGAATTCCCTTTTGTAAAAGCTTAATAATAAAGCTCTTTCATATTGTTCGCTGTCTCTAGATGAGTTTTGTGATTTTTCTCACACTGTTATAACCTAAAATGGATGCTAAATGAATGGTTATAAGCCCCCCAAGGCAGCTGTCATGCCCCTGTCGGAATCTGATTCTGAAGGGGAGGCCGAGCAACTGTCAGGGAGTGGGAGTGTGGCTCTGTTGGCTGTGGAAGAAACTGGGGAAGGGCAAAGTCCGGCTGGGCAGAGCAGGGAGAGGTAGAGCAAGGCAGAGGGAATTCAGAGGAAGATCTAGGCCCACGCCCTCTTTATCCTAGGGCACGCAGGGAGGAACGCAGAAGGGAGCAACGTGAGTTGCATGGCTTACGGGGGAGGAAAGGGCCCCGATTCCCTTCATTAGCTGAAGCTGGAAACAGTGTTTTAAAAGGGAGGTTGCGCACAACAACTTGTTGGAAGCAAATTGTGAGTTATCTGTTGTTATCAAGGCTTATCTGGGTTCTTGGCATCTTCCAAACTGTGTGTGTTTTGGCTGTGCTTTCAAGTCTGCAATTCCTTCTCCTGTCCTGTCAAGTTAATTACTGCAGCGTGGTTTGTGTGGATTTTTATTTACAGTTTATATGTACTTTGTTTTTGGGCTGAATTTCCTACACTTAAAGACTGTTCTTGGGAGAGTTTTTTCTCCAGCTGAAGGTAACCTGGACATTGGGAGCAAAGTTGGAGGTACTAAAGAGACTCTTCTTACTTATCTGACTGTGTTGCCTTTGTGCCATGCCCCGGGTCATCACAGCAGCATTCTAGGACCCACTCTCTTTCTAATTTACATAAATGACCTTTGCCATCATATTAAAAGCAGCTGCGTCCTCTTTGCTGATGACGGAAAACTATTTAACACCACTGACAATACTGCTGCCCTACAAAGCTACCTTGACTTTGTGTCAGAATGGCCAAACAATTGGCAACTTCAAATCTCAACCAACAAATGCTCTGTCTTACACATTAGCAACAAAACACTAAATACAAACTGGGCGGATACGACCTCATAGATGACCCTCACTCTGTCAAGTACCTAAGAATACTCATTTCAAAAGATCTAAGCCCCAGAGCTCACTGTAACAGCATTGCCCCAAAGGCATTAAGAGTTGTTAACCTAATTTTGCTTCTTCTCCGGTAACATTGAACTGCAAACCAGGGCATACAAAATCTTCACCAGACCAATTCTTGAATACAGCTCATCTGCCTGGAGTCCACACTGTATAATGGACATTAATACAATTGAGCAAGACCAGAGGTATTTCACGAGAAGAGTCCTCCACTCCTCTGCTCGCAATAGAATACCTTATGCCACCAGCCTTGAAATTTTGGACCTAGACAAATTAGAACTACGTCGCCTATGGCCTGACCTAAGCTTAGTGCACAAAATTGTCTGCTACAATGTCCTACCTGTCAATGACTATTTCAGCTTCAACCACAATAACAGACGGGCAAACAATAGATATAACTCAAAGTAAACTGCTCCAAACTCGATTGCAAAAAATACGACTTCAGCAACCGAGTGGTCAATGCCTGGAACTCACTACTTGACTCTCTTGTGACATCCTCAAACCCCCAAAACTTTAACCTTAAACTGTCTTCCATGGACCTAACCCCATTCCTAAGAGGTCCTTCAAGGGGGCATGCATAAGCGCACCAGTGTGCCTACCATCCCTGTCCTACTGTTCCCATTTAGTTGTACTTATTATGTATACTTACACCCGTTTATACTTGTATGTTTATATGGTGATAAACATATGGGGCTGCTGTAATGGCCATAGACTATGAAAAACAGCCATAAGTTCCTTTTTTCAGTGCTGTTATAACTTCAGTACTGTTATAACTTCAAACAGTTGCTAAGTGAATTAAATGTAAGCCGAGGACTACCTGTACATGTGGTACTATTTACAAAATTAAAATTAAAAAACCCACCCTAATAGCAATCAATACAATTCTTGGCAGCAGAAGGATCCTTTTCACAGAGAGAGACTATAGCAAAGATTCCAGCGGCTCTCAACAAAATGGCTCCATCAGTCTGGGATTTTTCTGAACTGTAGCCCCTGTCTAAGGTGGCACTCCCAAAACGGTAGAGAGGAAATGGCAGACCTTAAATTTTAATCCGCCATTTTCTCCACCAGAAAGTCCCAGTTCCTCAGTGCTTATGCTTACCTTCTTCTGTCCTTCTACTGACTGGTTGTCTGGAGGCTGCGGAGAAGAGGATTTGTTTCCTGGCTCCTCCTTGATTTTGGGAGGTTTGTTTTCTTCCCAGATTTGAGGCTTCACACTTTTGGCCTTGTCCTAGTACAGAAGAACAGCCCACGAGGGCAAAGATGATCAGAAAACCCTCCTTGCTGGCCAATTTGGTGGATCTTATCTTGATTTGTGCAAACCCTTTCCTGTATAGGGTCACCCACCTCCCTGCAGTATTTCTGGGGCTTTGGAGAATGACCATCTTTATACCTCAATGGGGTAGCTTTCTCCTGGACAGAGATGATACACCATTTGGCCCTCCTGGACTGGAAGCTTCTTCCCAGGAAGCAGTGGGCACCTGTGACAATTGGGGCCTTTGCATGGATTCAGTTTATGTAACAATTGTGCCCATTTATGGACAGGGAAGCCCCCTTCATGGTCACTCAAGTCCTAGTTGCTTCCCATTTGGACTACTGCAATGTGCTCCACAGTGGGCTGCCCTTTGAAGGCAAGCAGAAACTTCAAATGACCCAGAAATAAGGGCTGCCACAAAGAAGAGGGAGTCAAGCTATTCTCCAAAGCACCTGAGGGCAGGACAAGAAGCAATGGGTGGAAACTAATCAAGGAGAGAAGCAACCTGGAACTAAGCAGAAATTTCCTGACAGTTAGAACAATTAATCAGTGGAACAACTTGCCTCCAGAAGTTGTGGGTGCTTCAACACTGGAAGTTTTAAAAAAGATGTTGGATAACCATGCCAAATGAGAAACATCATCCACAGTGTTGAGCACACCATGGTTCATTCATGCTATACCAGTGTTGCACTAGTTTCACGTGTCTTTCTGGGGTGCAATTCAAGTTGCTTCTTATCACCCTGCTCTCTCTCTCTCTCTCTCTCTCTCTCTCTCTCTCTCTCTCTCTGTGTATGTGTGTTTTGCCAAGATTGTGTACCTTAAACTGTGAAGGCAGATAACTGGTTGCACTTGTGGATGGTTCATTCTCTCGTGTCTCAGCCAGGCATAACATTTCCTCAATGTCCATTTCCTAGAAGCAGGGGCAAGAGTGCAATCAGACACACACCAATATGAAATATTTAATTGTGTCCTTCTGAACTTCTGATATGGAAATGACTTGGATTGAGTTAAATCTCTGCCAATTTCAAATGACATCCCAAGGAGAATCAAAGTAGCTTTTTATCCCTGGTGCAGCCAAGATGAGGTACAGAAATCTTTCTTCGATCTGTCCCTAGTTCAAAGACTCATCTGACCTTTTAAAAGGATCCGGAAGGAACAGGTATCAAGGACGAACATGCTGCAAACTAAAAGCTACTGGCATCTAATACCTTACAACAAAAGTAGAAGTTATCCCACCAGGATTATTTACCTTTGGGGAGGTAGATGTCTCATGTTCAGCCATGACTACCAAGGCAGCTCCTTTAGGAGAACTTCTGAATGCCAAACTACCAACCTCACCCCACCCCACCACCACCACCCAAACCCAAACCCCTCTACCTATATTATTTAACTGTCTACTATTTGAAAAAACAATGAAACAAATAACCCGAAATTTATTTGCTAGCCTGTCCAAATGGAAAGGCAGGATTTGAAAACCTGAAATGCTGAACTGGGCCAACTGACAAAGAGCCACACAGAAAGTGTGCCTGTTCCACAGCTTGGCCAAATTCAAACTGCTCAGTTCCCACAATCCTTAGTAATAACTGAAACTCGAGTGGTGGGGGCTACTCATAGTAGGACCAATAAGAAGCCCCCTCCCTTAACTGCCTTCATCCCTGGGTTCCAAGTTCTAACTCCCAACTGTCAGACAGCCAATCTGGTCTATGCTTCAGATGTTGGCCTAGAGACTAGTAGACTGGATTTCTAGTCCTGCCTTAGACATGAAAGCCAGCTGGATGACTTGGGACCAGTCACTCCTTCTCAGCCCAACCAACCTCACGGGATTGTTGTGGGAAAAACAGGAGGAGTATTAAGTATGTTCACTGCATGGAGCTAATTATAAAAGTAATAAAGGCAGGATGTCCACTCCTGTTCTGGTTCTTAGGAAATAAGCCAGGGAACTATGTCAGTATATGTCCATGCCACCTCTAGGTACAAATCTTCTGGATTGCATAATCCTCAAGTCTTTCATTTTTGGAAAACAAACCATGCCAATCCATAGGAGAGCTGGAACATCTTTTTCAGTGGTGCTGGTTTTCAGACCGCAATTACACCTTCTTCCCCAATGACTTGTCCCTTCCTGCTTCTGCAGAGGGCATGGTGAGTTGTTCTGGTTAGTCCCCCTGCTCAGAAGGCTGCCTGCTGATTTGATGGCATTACTGTATCATTCAGGTCTTATATTATATTCTTTATTAGAGTATAATATTTATTAGAATTCTTTATTAGCGAAGTGTGATTGAACACACAAGGAATTTGTTTGCGTTTCCCACAGGTGGGTAGGCCTCATAAACAATGCCATTGTTTTATTCGAGGGATGAAGGTGGAGGTGGAAGGTCTGCCTCAGTATTCTGGAAATACCGTTTTACAAAATGCAGCTTCTTTAGGTCCGTGTTTTTCTTTGGCAACACCTGAGCTAAGGAATCTCTGAATCATTATGTTGGGTTTAGGTCAAGGTGCCAGATGAGAAGTCTCCCATCCTAAAACTGATCCTGATCCCTGTCTATTTTGAATACACCATAGTGGGTGTATTCCCATTCTTGGGGACATATCGGGTGGGTGTGTTTGCTGTGTATATTGACAACATGCAAGTTTTAGGGAAACCTAAAGTCATTGTCTGACTCTGCCCCTTTCACCCCAGTTTCATCGTGGGCAATAATACCCATTCAGCAAAGAGACACAAGAGTGTAGCCACTGGATGCAGATATTTGCTTGTTATGCTACATAGAGAGTTGTGTTGGTTCAGTGTGAGTGAGCAAAGAGATGGGATTCACCTGCTTCCTTCCTAAAATATTTAAAGGAATACTTTTATTACTTCTCTTCATGATTGGTTCATCAGTGGACATGATTGTCTTCTCCATTGCTTTGTGTCAGTTTGAGGAAACCGAATTGGGGCTACTTAGAGAGGGACGTGGGGGAGACCGGGTGCTCTCTTCCCACATTTTAAGATGTCTACAAAGTTCAGATGGATGTCTCTCTCTGCCCACATTTAGCTCACTTCCTTTTGGTCACTAAATGAATGGTTGTAAGTTCAGGACCTTCTGTATTGTCTCCACCAAGATCCTTACATTCTTCCATTGTCTAAAGTTGTAACTCTAATTGCTCTGAAAGTTATTGCAAACTTGTAATCTAGACAGATTTTCCAATTTCTTGTAGGTGTTCAAAAGAAGCTTAAATGATACCACAAACATCACTATATAATTGCATCTGTAATGAAATCACAAGACAGGTGAGATTCTGTGAAAACAGGTGAGTTCTATCGTTACTATATTTTTGATTTTACGGTGGATACCCCAATATATTTGGAGAAGATAGATAGGAAATCTGACTCGGTACT
Source organism: Notechis scutatus (assembly GCF_049901735.1). Taxonomy (NCBI): domain Eukaryota; kingdom Metazoa; phylum Chordata; class Lepidosauria; order Squamata; family Elapidae; genus Notechis; species Notechis scutatus. The sequence goes on from NC_142019.1 coordinate 13,462,800, forward strand.
AGTTCAATAGATGTCCCAGGTTGGCTGCCATAATTTTCATTTCATTACATAGCTTATTATTGTGTGGGAGGGGGTGAATTCTCTCCACACAGTGCCTGGTTGCCAGGTTTTATCACTATTGATTGTATTTAGGTGGCATTTCAGGCAAGTTGGCTAAGAGTAAAAATCCTAGATGGTAAGTAGATCCCAGGGATGAATGACTCTGAAGAGTGAAGATCAGCTTGCCTTCCATAATTCATGCATGCTTGGATAAACTTATGGCACCCATTTCCATTCAATTCTGAAACACAATCCATTAACGCAAAAGTCCAAGACAGGTTTTCCAAATGTCCATCAATTATCTCTTGCAGCTTCTTCCAAGCTGTAATAGAAGAAATACAATGTGATTTTTTAAAATATATATTGTTGCCAAAGTTGGAATGTCAGGCCTGCCTCCATTCATAACCGAAGAAAGAAAAAAATCCTGATATTCTGACCCAGCTTTGTCAAACAGAATTAATACTAAACTTGTTTTAAAAGCAAAACCTATTTTATTGCAATGCTGGGAAATACGTGCATTCCCAGCCAGAACTAATTATAAACAGTCCCCCAAGATAAGCACACTCCTTTCAGTGCTGTGGAATGTTGCCAAAACCAGAAGTATAACAGAAATCAAGTACCAGAAAAAACTAACCAGTACACAGAGCTTCCAAGAGGACTCGGAATCTATCGAACTACTTTACTTCCTGCAAAGTTTTCGTCATTGAGGTCTGACTTTTATCCCTCATGGGAGGGCAATCACCTCCCAGCCTTACTCCTGAGTTGCCTCTTCTGTTTCAGCTGCTCTCGCCTTCTAGCAGCTCTGCACACACGTGCACTGGGAACAGGCTCCCCTGGGTCCTCTGCCTCGCTGCTGCCAGACTCTGAAGGCTCCGAAGGCAGCACCCCGCTCCTAGATGGTCCTGGCCCCATCCCTGCATCAGACGCAGGACCCGCGTCCAGGTCCTCTCCAGACTCCCTGACTGGTTCCCTTTCCTCCTTTCCGATTCCGCTGTCATCTGCACCGACTGCTGGCGAACCACAACACCCGATTGCATTGAAGTAGAGAAGAGGTACATTTACAGAGTTTGAAATGATAGTGGCGAAAGAAAAGCAAGAACTGAGCCAAAGGCACAAAAGTTACATATTGAAAGTTTCCCACATCCCTTCCCCCAGGGACCCAGCTGAATGTCCAATCCATGTCCCGGATAGTGCCATGTGGAGCATATCTTCAGGTGTTTTTGTCCATATGGAGTTCTAGGACGGTTGGCCTTGACTGGCTGTAAATAACTCCATTCAGCAGCGGAGTAATTCTTGACAGCAAACCTCCCTTTTAGTTCATATGGTCCTTCATCACACCAGCTCACTTCCCAAACCGCAATGCCATGCCCCCGCTCCTCATTACTATGGCAGCTGATAGCAAGCAAGCATCAAAGGGAAACACCGTGCTGGAGATCCGGCTGACAAGGATTTAGGATAAACTGGATAAACCCTATATAGAAGTCTTTGGCTGAATTTAAAAGTTCAGCAATGGAAACCTGAGTTATCACCCTGTTTGCAATGAAGGTGAGAATTCGCCCTTCACATGAAATTCTCCTCAGAAATGGTTTACCTCAGGGGTCTCCAACCTTGGCAACTTTAAGACTTGTGGACTTCAACTCCCAGAGTTCCTCAGCCAGCAAAGCTGGCTGAGGAACTCTGGGAGTTGAAGTCCACAAGTCTTAAAGTTGCCAAGGTTGGAGACCCCTGGTTTACCTCACAACCCATGCTAACTACAACTCCTAGAACCCCCAATCAATGACGTCACTACAAGAGGAGGGGTTTTTTTTTAATGCAAATTAACTGGCTATTATCAAAATGGTATTTCATTTTAGCATTTCATAAATCAAATGATTGAACAGTAAAATGTAACAAATCGGAAGTTTTTCCTTAACCAATTGTCATCTTTCATTCTCAACTTATTTCTCTTAGAATTTTTATTTAAAAAATAAAAAATAGGAGAGGAAATTGAATAATGAAATTACTAGAAATGTTTAAATGATATGGTGGTTGGCACTAGGAGCGAGTATTGCAATGCTGAAAATAAGCAATAAAGGATTATGATTTAATGCGAATACGTGTATTAAGAGATATGATTGTTATTAATTTTGTTTACATTAAAATGTATGATGTATTGATACCACATTGTTTATGTATTGCTATGTATGTGTAGACTATAAAAACAACTTGATTTTAAAAAAAACTTATTTCTCTGACTACAACCATTTCCCAGATGTTGCAATATTGTTTCTTAACCCTCTAATTATTAACAAACCACTTTAATTTGCATGATCTTCAGTCATATTTTGGCTTCTGAGCAGGGGTGGGCTTCAAAAAAATTAGCAACCGGTTCACTGCCTGGTTGCTGGGTGGGCATGGCCTAGTCGGCCTCCTGCACCACGGCAGGGGGGGTGTTTTTGCCCTCCCCGGGCTCCGGAGGCTCTCTGGAAGCTGGAAACAGGCCCATTTCCAGTCTTCCGGAGCCTCTGAGAGGCCTGTTTTTCGACCTCCCCAAGCCTCTGTGTGGGCCCTGCACAGGGATGGGATTCAATTTTTTTAACAACTGGTTCTGTGGGTGTGGCTTAGGTGGTGGGTGTGGCTTGGTGGTCATGTGACCGGGTGGACGTGGCTTGGTGGTCATGTGACTGGCTGGGCGTGACCAACTCAACATCACTCACATCGAGGCACGCATCTCCTCTCCTGGCCTCTCATGACTGTGGGAATGCTGCAACAGTCTTAAGTGTGAAAAATGGTCATAAGTCACTTTTTTCAATGCCATTGTAACTTTGAATGGTCACTCCACACAAGCAAAGTACCAGCAAAGGAGGGGGAAAAAACTCCAGAGAAGTTCCTGAGACAGGAAGTCTAGTCCTGCCAAGAATGTAAAAAGGGTTAACGGAGAGGCAGTTTCTGTAAGCAACACCAGAATGTTTCCTTCCTGCCTTCCTTACAGGATTAGGCCAGTAATTTCTTCTAGCAACCGGTTTTCCGAACTGCTTAGAATGTTAACAACCGGTTCTAGCGAATAGGTGCGAACTGATAGAATCCCACCCCTGCTTCTGAGTGAATTCAGCCTATGAAGACCCAAGAGGCTCCGAATGAATATCTGAATAAAGACATGGAAAGTGTATAACAAACACACTGCCTCCCTTTCCAGCTTATTGCATATGTGTGGAAATTGTATGGGGTGTTGTGATGTAAATATTGTAAATTATTTATTGATTTTAAAAAACCGAAAATAAATTTCTTTTTCTTCCCAATAACACAGTCCTGAATTTCTGTTGATGCGATCTTCAGGACAAAAAAAATAGCATGAACCAGATCACATTTGTTGTGTTTGTTGAATTGGCTAGTTCACTGTAAAACCCAGCTCACCTTGCTGCCAAAATAATTACCAACTTCAGAAAACCAAAGATCAATAAAAAAATAAAAAAATGTGTCATCAGCTTTCATTTAGAATAGATTTGTCATGGAGAAGATACCTAGGTCATGTATAACTGTTGGTCTATTTTCCAATTCCTGCATTGAGATTTTTTCCAAAGTACTGGATACTTTTCAGAGAAGAGATCAATTTGATGTCAGAAGCAAAAAGAAAAGATAAATCCAAAAAATGTGAAGCAATATGAAAAAAGGAAGTGAAGAAGAAGAAATGACTGAGGAAGATTTTGTCTTCACTATCTAGAATCAGGCTTTTAAGCTGAAGTAATAAAACTCTTCAGTATTTTCAAAACAAGAAAACCATCAGTTAAATAACTTCAGGGACAACTATTTGAAAAAAAAAAAAAAAAGAGAGAGAGAGAGAGACGGAAATTCCAATTTCTGAAAAATTCAACTTTTAGTGTACAACAATCCAAAGTACAGGAGCTTAACCATAGAAAAAAATTAATACATACTTTATAAACCACATATTTACATCGGAAATCACTTCGACAGTGACAAATTCCTTTGTCACAAATATAAATTAATATTAATTACTGTACTTAATCATAGGGATTTCATTTTCCCTTTAAGTCCATGGCTTTATGCACCAAATTTCTTTTACCCCAGGGGGAGATGCAAAATTGCATCAAGTAGGGTTATTGTAGCTGGATGACTGGTAGAAACCAAACAGCCAGAAACTTCTCCTTCAATCTTCCAATAAACCTTCATAATTGCCTCAAATTAGGCACAAACCCAGAATTCACCCTCCCACCAGCATTTTGTAATTCTTAACCCGGGCAAGAAGAGAACATAGAAACATTCTGGAGTTATTATTTCATCTAACGCTCACAATCCCATTGCAAAAATATCCCCTCCTAAAATTATGGGGCCCAAATGCATTTCAACCTTACAGGAAAAAGGCAGAACAATCAAAAACATATTAGAACTTAGGGGCCAAATAACAACTATTCTAATTAAGTAACAATTACAAAGATATCAGAACTTACGGGTGAAAGAGTAGCTATACTAATTAAGTAACAATTAAGGAACATATGAGAAGAGTGAAAGTATCCCACCGGAAAACTATTGGTCCAAATATATTTTACCTTTATGGGAACATGTCAGAAATTATGGATAAAATAGTAACTATTCTAATTAATTATATTGCAATTAAGTAACCATTAAGAAAATTATCAGAAATTAAGACTGAATGTATCCAATTTGAAAACTATCGGTCCAAAAATATTTTGCCCTTATAGGGAGGGGAATGTCAGAAGTTTTGAGTGAAATAGTAACTATTCTAATTAATTGTGTTATAATTAATTAGCAATTAAGGAAACTACAAGAAATTAAGTTTGAAAGCAACTACTTGAAAACTAGTCCAAAAATATTTTGCCCTCACAGGAAAATTTAAATTTATTTAAGAAATATTTTGCCCTCATGGGAAAATTTAGGAATGAAATAGTAACCATTCTAATTAATTCTATTCTAATTAAGAAACAATTAAAGAACCTGTCAGAGCTAAGGAGTGAAAGAATTGTTCTAATTAACTAACAAGATAGAATTCTTGGCTTCCCTTTCCTGTTGGATATATTTGGAATTCACATTTAGTCAACCACCCTGGGTAAAAATAAAAGGACCTTGGAAAAAACTCTATAGTGTCTTTTCTGCAATCACAATTAACAGGTGAGATGTAATAGAAAAAGTATATGACACACGCATGGACAAACATAAAAAAACGCCCCTCTAGAAACTTAGAAGACAAACACTTGGTCTGATTGTTTCCTTCTTATTTCACCAATCAAGTTTTAACACTTATCGAAATGACTTGGCAGTGAAATATCAAAAATTATGGCTCAGGATTGTTGCCAGGGGCACAAAATTCATTTGAAAGGTGATAAACACAGGGAGGCTATTTTCCGCATGTATTTGGCCATTTCATTTTTAAAAGCAATAAATTTAACCCAAAGCAATGGATTTGGGGCTAAGTGCTCACAACTGCCCACACATATATATTTTGGGCGGGGGTGGGGGGAGACAGAGAGAAATATCTGTTGGAGTTGCTTATTTTATTTTTTTTAGAAGATGCTGCTGAGACAGATCATCGAAGTATAATTATGACTCAGATCTTTGCCACCTGTGTATAAAAATTCCCTGTGGGACAAAACTCCATGTTTCTCTTCACTCAATGCGAGGCTTCCTTCATCTTGCTTAGTTCATTGGTGTCTCTTTTCTATGGATGACAACCATGGGGTTTTTTGAACCTTTCTAACCAGAAGTGCGAAGTTGACCATCTTGAGATGTTCATGGAATCCTGTCTGAGGTGGACCCTCCTCTCGGCTCCTTTCTCCAAGCTGAATCCCTGGTGTTCCCATGGATCATGAGAAGGAGAAGAAAAAAAAACAGGAGCTCTACGGTCAAATTCTGAATACTGAAGTCTCCCAATGTCATGGACATACTGTCCTTCTCGCTCCTTCACAACCATGGAAATGAAAGTTCTGCCACCATTTAAAAACTGTTCTTTGTCCACAGCTCTACTTGGTTCACATAGTGCTGCTCGAAGTCCCAAAATTGTTAAGGCAAAGAAAAGCACGGAGAAGCTAAGAGGAGGGAGGGACCATAAACCATTCCTTCTTCTTCTTTTGTTTCGTTTTCTGGCTTCCGTCAATCTTAAGTCCATAGACTTCCAAATCTCTTCAGTAAGAGTTCCAAGCATTTTCATCAAAAGTTGGTTTCACCATTCTGAAAAATCAGTCTCACTCCTGCCCTCCCTGATGCCAATTTTTTTATTCAACAGCTGTAGCTATTGTGGTCTTCTTTATCATCCCCTTCCAGCAGCCAATTGAACCTGAACTCCAAAACCATATAGCTTTTGCCTCCGTCTGTACCCTTTGCAGCCTGTCTGTCCATTCTGTGAAATGTCCAGAATTCAAGTTGGCATTATGGACACAAACCCAAAATCTTCATTCCAAAACGTAGGTGGTAGACCTGACCTTGTTCTCTACAGATCTCTTGGTGCAGGGAAGACCCCTCCCAACATCCAGCCAGTATCCTGATGGAAGGCAAATCTGGGGCTAAAGTTCAGGCTCCCTGGTGGATCCAGTTTTTCTGACCCCCTTCCAATTCTTACAGCCCAAAGCTCTACAGCACTGTATTCAGGCTTTCTGGTTCCAGCATTGATGGCCCTATAACTGGTGTTTCCTTGGGCCGGACTAGCTCTTTCCGTTGGCCTCTGCTTCTGGGACTCTAGGTTTTCCGACTACTCCAGTTATAATCTGGATTGTTCTTCTGCTCTAAGGGCCTATCCAGAGGTGAGCGATGCTGAATGGGAGACTTGGCACCAAGTGGAGATTTCTGAGAAGCTGGAGAGCGAGGGTCAGAGACCTGGGAGTGAGGAGGGGGAAGGAGTTGCTTGTAATCAGCTGATTTATCTTGGTGGAAAGGCCTGTAATGGTCGGATGGCCCTTGCCCATGATAACTCAAGGGAGGTCTATAGTCAGACATCCTCCGATAATCTTGTTGGTAATTCTGGGGCCGGAATCCATCTAATCTTCGTCTCTTGGCTTCATGACAGTATCTGGAGGGGAAAGAAGAACACAAAACATTCAACTCAACAAAAGAGGCAAAGATGACCCTATCTAGGTCTTGGGATGCTTAAGTCCCTCTGGTGGCAAAGGCATGGAAGAAGAGAACAGGAATGTCAGCCCAGTTCCCCAGTATCTAGACACTAGGGGAAGGAAAGAAGATGGACAACAGCAGGGTTGGAGCCCAAGCCTATATGCTTTACATTGTGGGTCATATTACATATACTTCGAAAAACGGACAGAGCTCACAATGCAAATCTAGAACGTGGTTGAAGGGTGCAGAGATACCTCCAATGAAGGAATGCAGCAACTGTGTCCTGGAGAAGGAAAGGCTGTGAGAAATCATAGGGATGGAAGCAAACTTGGAGGTCTTCTAGTCCAACCCCTGGTCAAGGCAGAAGCCTCATACTGTCCCAATCAAATGGTTGTCCAGCCTATTTTCGAAATCCTCTACCAATGGAGCACCCACAACCCCAGCAAATAAGCTATTTGGCCGCTTAATTGCTTTTGCTATTTAAATCCTACCAACCCTACAGTTCAAGTAGTCCTTGCAAACTCCATTCCATGATCTGGCTGACAAACACCATTCACTGTTTTTGGCATGCTGACTCCTGCAGAAACACCATAGACTAGCTGAATGGCCTGCTTAGCACCTCACCTGTAGTCCGGTTCTCCGCGGTAATTGCGTTCACTGTTGTACTGATCGTAGGGGCGTTTACGAGACAGGTTGCTGGGCTGGTAGTTTCCTGAGCTCCGATACTGTTCTCTGCGCGCCTGGCGATCCGCATAATGATGATCCTTGTGCCAGCGCGGCTCATATGGGTGATAACGGTTTCTGCCCCAATTCGTATTGGCATTGCCACTGTAGTTAAATTTGCGATCCCTCTGCCATTCGCTTCGTTCTGCATGACAAGGAAGGGGAAGAAGGTAGCACTCTTTCACAAGAAGCCCAACTGGTATTCACTATCTGTACTTCTGCCTTTGTCTACTATTCATTTGATTTTTATCATCTCCTTTTTAAGAGAATAAGAAAAATGAGGAGGAGGAACAATAACACAATAATCAAAGCATCCATAACAGGAACAGCCCATCCAGAGTTAAACTGGGAGTCCTGAATTGTGTAGTCCATGTGGTTCCAGTAAGGGGGCCAAGGATAGTCATGCATTGCCCCCTTCCCCCATCCCAGGAAGCTAGATGGGACATCAGGAAGAAGGGCAGAGCTTCTATGGTCTTCAAGAAGATCTGCCATCACACCGCTTCACCCCTGCTTTACTTTGACGGTTTTTAAAAATATGTTGGATATGTTGGATAACCATTTGTTGGATAACCATTTGTCTGAAGTGATGTAGGGTTTCCTGCCTAAACAGGGGGGTGGACTAGAAGACCTCCAAGGTCCCTTCCAACTCTGTTATTCTATTCTATTCTAATATGGGGATGGGGGAATGCACATATGTTTCCAAGATGGCGCTGATGACAGGTGCCTCAGTGAAATGCTCTCTAATGGTTTCTTTATTCTTTATTATTATCTGCAATTCACTATGAATTTCATACTTATGAGACCATCTGCTAAGAATTAGGCAATGTTTTCTTAAGGAGCAGCTTTCTGATTCCTCACCCACCCCCCTCTTTGCCATCACGGAGGAAATTCTAACTAACTCCCCAGTGCTATGGATTACAACAAAGAAAGCAAAGAAGCGGCAGCGCCGAAAAAGGAGACGAGGTAAATGAGCAGGAATTGTAAACAGACTAAGGAATAGGGGAATAGTCCCTGGTTGATCCAGGAGAAGCTCTCTTTTCCGGCGGCGGAGAATTGAAGTTGCTGAAAGTTGGGACAGCTCTGGAATGGAAGAAAGAAGGAAAGAAAGTGTGTCGCTTTGGTGAGATATTTTTAAATACTATTTTTGGGGAAAGAACACCCAAAGGGGGTAAAGGAAAATTTGAAAAGTGAAGACAGAAGAGGATAGGCAGCGAAAACAAGCTTGAAGTCAAACTAAGTGGGGGTTTTTTTGATCGGGTTTTTTTTGCTGGATTTTATTATGGACGCCAAAAGACTTTAACTACAAACTGGACTGGTTTTTCTTTTTTACTGTTAAGCAATAATTTTTGTGAAAGGGAGAATTTTTTTTTTACTTTACTTTATAGTTTTATTTGGTTTTAGTTCAAAAAAAAAGGACTTTTAAACTTTTTTTCTTTGTCCTGGTTATAAAGAGAAAGTAGAGTATACTAAGTAACACTGCCACCCAGAGGCTTGAATACATTGTTTTTTTAATTGAGTATAAAGGGACTTAGAATTTTACTTCAAGGACTTTTCAGCCTGTCTGTTTATGTGCTTTAACAAGATAGTGGGATGAGCATGGAAGAATGTTATTGCGGGTGCTCTTCTGGTAAACTGGCTGGAGTCTGGAGTTGAAAGAGATTATAGTGACCTTGAAAAAGAGCCTGGAATAAATTTGTTTGGATTCTGACAAGAGAGCCTTGGACATTGTACTGTGGCAGTGTTTTACTTTGTGACAGAAAGTTCTTTTTTTTTCCCCCTACTTTTCCTCCTTTGTTTTTAGTTTTTAGCTGGCATCTGTGCCTGTTTAGCCTTCTTGATGGGATTCTTTTTCTTTTTTCATTCACATAACTAGGAGCTTTATTTTGTATTGGAGCAGAAATTTTTTTTCTCTTTTAATTTTCTTTTGCTTTTTAATGGAATTCTTTTTATTTTAAATTGGAACTTTTTAAATAACTATTAGTATTAGTGTTTACTTTTGTGTCTTTTGTGCCTCCTGAAGAATGCATTTTCTTTTCTTTTTTCTTTAGTATGTATCCTTTTTCTTTTCTTTTTCCCTAACTGGGAAACATCATTTTCACTTACTTTTTCCTTCTTTTTCTCTTTGGAGATTGTTTAATTATTTACTAGGCATACTCCTCCCCATTCAATTGGATTATGGTATAGAAAAACCTGAAGATTTTATTGGTGTTGGTGGCCTGTCAATCTCTTCCTATCTAATTGGATTAGGGTGTAGAAGAACCTGAAGTTTTTTTACTGTTGTTTCTAATTTCTCAATTTTGTTTCCTACATAAGTGGATTAAGGTACTGAAGAACCTGAAGATTTTTTATTGTTGCTTGGGAACTGTTAGTGAACAGATCTGCAACTGACTGGAAATGAGTAGGAAGATATCTGCTACAGGATCCTCAATACCAACTTCTTCCTCTTCACCACTTGGAGGACAGCGATCAATACAGATGATGTTACAGCAGGAGAAAGAAAGAGAGAAGGAAAAAAAGTTACATTACAGATGATTATGCAAGGAATTCAAAAAATAGAACAAAGAACAGAGAAGATTGAACAAAATACAGATGAAAAGATTGAGAATATTCAACAAATGATGAAGTATGAGGATAGATTCCAGAAAATTGAAAAAAAGGATGAACAAAGAGATAAGAAAATTGGTGATATTGACAGCAGATTGAGTGTGGTTGAACAGGAGAAAAGTGGAATGCTCGGATGGGAGATTGACAGGGCAGAATTTTATCTCAGATTCCAAAATATAGAAGAAGAAAAGGGAGAAAACCTGGCAGAAATAATGACAGATATATTAGCAGATGCTTTGGAGATAACTAAAGAAAAAAATGATGGATAGAATAGATGAGATGTTCTGAGTCTTTACAAGATATGCAATGAGAAAAAACTACCTAGAGAAGTCCATGTAAGATTCACGAAGAAAGCAATCAAAACTTAAATATTACAGTGTGCAAGAGAGAAAACATTGAAATATAAAGATAAGGAGATTGTGTGGTGAAACAAGTACCGAGGAGAGTCAGAGAGATGAGAACAGAATATCAATTCTTGACAAAAATGTTAATTAAGAAAGGTGCATTATGGGAGAATTTAATGGAATAGCGGATGTGAAATTAGATTATAAATCACAGAAAAGGAAACATAAAGAAAAGACAAATGTTGCAGATATTAGAGGAAGACCATAGGAGACTTGAGAAGGAGTTACAGAAATATCCACAAAAAGGACATTTAAATTCAAATGGACACAATTAAACATAAATGGGGTTAATGGAAAAAGAAGAATTAGCACAGAAAATTAGAAGTGCTAAACAGAATTATTTCAAAGACGCAAATAAACCAGGTAGATGGTTAGCATATAAATTAAAGAGAGAGAGAGACTTGAAAATGCAACTGATAGATGACCAAGGAAAGATCTGCTATGGAAATGAAGAGAAGAAAAAAAATCATACAGGACTATTATGGAAAATTATATGAGCAAGGGAAATTATATGAGCAAGAGGAAAATATTAAACAATACATGCCAAAGGCGATGTTACCCCAAATACCTAATGACATTGAAATGATGTTAGAAGGGAACATAACGATGATGGAATTAACTGAAGCATTAAAAAAAACAAAATAACGGAATGGCACCAGGCCCAGATGGATTACCAGCTGAATGCTTAGATGTAAGAGATAAAGAAGGAATTTTTAAGTCTCCCGTTATTTGAAGTGATGAATGAAGTCATGTCAAAGAAGAAAATACCTAATTCATGGTCAGAGGCTCTTGTACCAAAGGAGGACGCTGACCCACAACAAATCAAGAATTATAGACTTATTTCTTTGTTAAACTCAGATTACAAAATCTTCGCTTCAATAATGGCAGAAAGACTCAAAAGATACCTGAACAATTTTATACACTCTGATCAAAATGGATTTCTGCAAAGAGACAAATTAAAGATAACATGAGAATAATTTTGGACACTTTGGAATACTATGAGGCACATCCGGAGAAGCTAATGGCTTTGATATTTTTAGATGCACAAAAAGCCTTTGATAATGTGAATTGGTGGTTTATGTTATTACAATTGGAGCAGATGGGCTTTGGTGTGAAATTTATTCAAGCCATTGAAGCAATATATCATAGACAATCAGCAAAGGTGATGATAAATTGAGAGTTAACAGAAAATATTGATATTAAGAAAGGAACTAGGCAAGGTTGCCCGCTATCACCTCTGTTGTTTGTGCTGACATTGGAGGTACTAAACAGAAACACTAGAGAAGATAGGGAAATAAAGGGAATGAAAATTAAGAGGGAAGGATATAAACTACAAGCATTTGCAGATGACCTGGTGTTTATTTTGGAGGATCCATTAGAAACAGAGCCTAAATTGATAGAAAAGATTGAGGAATATGGATATGTGGCAGGCTTGAAAATTAAAGACAAAATGAAGATATTGACGAAGAACATAGTTGAAAAACGAAAGAAAGAGTTGGCAGAGACTTTGACGATCCAGGTCACAAATAAAGTTAAATACCTAGGAATATATTTAAAAGCTAGATGTGGTACACTGAAAGAGGATAATTACCACAAACGCAAGCAACAGATTGTGACAGACCTGGCAAAATGGAAAATTTTGCAATTATCTTTAATAGGGAGAATATCCACAATTAAGATGAATATATTACCAAGGATTCTATATTTGTTCCAGACAATTCCAATTAAATTAGGGAAATACTATTTTGAAGACTTAAATAAAATAGTATTGAAATATATTTGGCAGGGAAAGAAGTCGAGAATTAAATTAAAATTATTACAAGATTCTAGAACAAGAGGAGGCTTTGGCCTACCCAATTGGGTCATGACTTGTTGCTGGGATGGCATGCCTTCTTATGGTACAAGGGGACTAAAACACATGGTATTTTAGGAGGCACTATATACGAGAGGCTTTACTATTAATATGGGAGAAAATTAAAAGACAACATTATTTAAAATACCAGTCTGGTTGTCAACTATTGAAGCATTTGCATATCCAGTAATCTATAAAATGGAACAAACAGTTAGATATGGCGAAATTTTGAATAAAAATGGTGAACTTAAATCTATGCAAGAACTAGAGGAACAAGAAATAAGGATGAATTGGTTTTCATATGTGCAAATACATTCTGGATATGATAAACTCTATAACAGAAGGTTTTTATAATAAATTAACTGAGTTAGATAAAATCTTGACAGGTACTGATGAAAAGGTGATTAAAAATATATGGATATTTATTAGAGGTTAAGCTAGAAGAAGAACAAGTAAAGAAACAATGATTGCATTGGGAAAGAATTTTGGATATGGGATAGATCTAGACAGATGGCAGAAATTATGGTCACGAAATTATAAAATGACAATGTCAACAGCATATAAAGAGAATTTCTATAAGATGTTTTAAAGGTGGCATTTACCCCCAGCAAGAATGTTCAAGAACAAGTCGGAGAAATGTTGGAAGTGTCATCAGATACCTGGATCATACTACCATATGTGGTGGACCTGTGCAGAGACTAAAAGATATTGGACTAAAATCCACACATGGTTGGAAAAAATGACAAAAAAGCACATAGATTTAAAACCAGAGATATTTTTATTGGGCATCATACCTGAATTATGCAATAGAGAATTGATATATTTGATTATAAATGTATTAACAGCAGCTAGAATTGTATTTTCTAAAAACTGGAAAAATTAGAAAATTCCAATGGAAGAAGTTATTAAGAAAATAATGGAGTGCGTAGAAATGAGTAAATTGACATTTGAAATTAGAGAGCAAGAAGATAAACAATTTTATAAGGTATGGGATCTATTTTATCAATGGTTAGATTAAAAAACAGGGAAATGAAATATTTTATAATACTCTATAAATATAAGTATAATAGAATCGAAGAGATAAAGTAATGTAAGGATATTATTATTGAATAGATTGGTGATGATGAAATAAATGTTATAAAGTAGACCAAGTAAAAATGGTGATTTGCTCACATAAAATAATGGAATATTAGTAACAGTCTAGCAAGTAATTAACAATGATAATAATATAAATATATATAGTGGATTTACAGTATGAGGATTAATTTAAATTAGAAGGGAAAGACTACAGAGATTGTGCACAAAAGACTTGTACCAACCAACACACTGTATGTAATTGAAAGATGGTTTTATGTTTATGTTTTGTTTATGTTTGTGTAAAAAAAAAAAAACTTTTAAAAAAAGGAATGGGGGAAAAAAACTCCTCTCCCTTCAATCTTTCTAATTTATGCTCACTTGCTAACAAAATGGATGAAATATATCTCTTAAATAGATGGAATCCTGATTTCCACAATTCAGCTGTTCTTTGTTTTACTGAAACCTGGCTTAATCCACAAATTCATGGGGACAACACCATTTACATCCCAGGATTTCAGACATTTAGATCAGACAGAATTGAAGAGACATCAGGTAAAACAAAGGGTGTAGGATTATGTTTATATATCAACAACAGCTGGTCTCAGGATATAACTATAATATATAAATTCTGTGATGAAAATTTAGAGTCTTTGCATATCAACTGCAAGCCATTTTATTCTCCACGTGAGTTCTCCTCATTTCTCCTCATTTCTCCTAATAGCTGTATATGTTCCTCCACAAGCTTGTGTAAACAAGACATTACAAACTCTTGCTGATCAAATTAGGAGGCTGAAGCCAAACACCCAGATTCCCTTCCCATCATTTTAGGAGATTTCAATCAAGCAAATTTAAGGAAAGAACTTCCAAAATATTTCCAGTATGTAAATTGTCCCACCAGAGGCAAAAATACTTTAGACCACTGTTACACAACAGTAAAAGATGCTTATAGGTCTTTACCATGAGCTTATAGGTCTTTACCATGGGAGACTCTGATCACTGCATGATTCACCTTGTACCTGCCTACAGACAAAGACTTAAAACCATGAAACCAACAATTAAATCAGTGAGAACTTGGTCTGATGAGGCAAAGCTGAAGCTCCAGGTTGCCTTGATTGCACTGATTGGAATGTTTTTGCAGATACCTTTGCAGACCTAGATGAGCTCACAGATACTGTAACATCATATGTCAGCTTCTGCAAAGACTTATGTGTACCAACAAGGAACCTGCAAATATATAGTAACAATAAACCTTGGTTCACAGCTAAACTTAAGCAGCTATGTCATTCCAAAGAGGAAGTCTACAGAAAAGGTGACAGAATGCTATACAATCAGGCCAGAAACATATTAACAAGAGAGATCAGAGCAGCAAAAAGAAGCTACTCTGAAAAGTTAAGGAATCAGTTCTCAACAAATGAACCAGCAAACATGTGGAAAACTCTTAAAAACATCACTGGCTACAGCAAACCTTCTTCCCACACAGAAGGAAATCAACAACTAGCAGATGACCTGAATGTGTTTTACTGCAGGTTTGAAAGGAAACTAGAGCCACCTATCTCCACAACTCCCATCTCAAACACACAAACAACAGCCAAGCCTCCTACAACTGGCCCCAACCCATTGGGTTCACAACCTCTGGTGATCATAGAAAAAGAATTGCAGTATCTATTTCACAGACAAAAGCCAGGAAAAGCACCAGGGCCAGATAAGAGAATTCCTTCTTGCTTAAAAGTATGTGCTGAGCAATTGGCCCCCATCTTCACCCGAATCTTCAATAGATCATAAGAAATATACTATGTTCTTTCTTGCCTCAAATGCTCTACTATCATCCCAGTGCCAAAGAAGCCCTTCATCAAGGAACTGAATGACTACAGACCAGTTGCTCTAACATCTGTAGTTGCGAAAATCTTTGAAAGGCTTGTGCTGTCCCATTTGAAAACCATCACAGATCCGCTGTTAGATCCCATGCAGTTTGCATACCGAGAAAATAGATCGACAGATGATGCTGTTAATATGGCTCTGCATTACATCCTTCAACACCTTGAATCTACGCAAGGGTCCTCTTTGTAGACTTCAGTTCAGCATTCAATACCATCATTCCAGACATTCTTCTAAGTAAATTAAACCAACTAGTGATACCTGAACATACTTGTAAGTAGATCATAAACTTCCTAAGTGACAGGAAGCAGCAGGTGAAGCTAGGCAGAATCACATCCAATACCTGTACAATCAGCACAGGGGCCCCCCAAGGCTGTGTGCTATCTCCACTTCTCTTCTTCCTATATACCAATGACTGCATCTCAAAACAATCCATCTGTCAAAATACTGAAGTTTGTTGATGACACAACAGTGATTGGTCTCATTCGAGACAACGACGAATCCGCATACAGACAGGAGGTTATACAACTTGCCTCGTGGTGTAACCGGAACAATCTGGAACTGAACACACTCAAAACCGTAGAAATGGTGGTAGACTTCAGAAGAAACCCTCCCATACTACTACCTCTTACAATACTAGACAACACAGTATCAACAGTAGAGACCTTAAAATTTCTAGGTTCTATCATATCACCAGACCTAAAATGGACACTTAACATCAAAAACATCATCAAAAAAGCACAACAAAGAATGTTCTTTCTGTGCCAACTCAGAAAGCTCAAACTGCCCAAGAAGCTGCTGAGACAGTTATAGAGAGGAATTATTGAGTCTGTCATCTGCACCTCTATAACTGTCTGGTTTGGCTCTGCAACCCAACAGGACAGACACAGACTCCAGAGAGGAATTAGGACTGCAGAAAAAACAATTACTACCAACCTGCCTTCAATCGAGGACCTGTATACTGCATGAGTCAAAAAGAGGGCTGTGAAAATATTTACAGGCCCCTCACATCCCGGACATACATTGTTTCAACTCCTATCCTCAAAACAACGCTACAGAACACTGCACACCAGAACAACTAGACACCAGGACAGTTTTTCCCCCCGAACTCTGCTAAACAAACAATTCCCTCAACACTGTTCAACTATTACAAAGTCTGCACTACTATTACTATTAATCCTTCTATCCTTCCTTTCACCCATCTCCTCCCACTTGTGACTGTATGACTGTAACTTTGTCGCTTGTATCCTTATGATTTATATTGACTGTTTCCTAGTATGATTTGATTGTTTACTGTACCCTATGACTATTATTTAGTGTTGTACCTTATGATTCTTGACTCTTGATGAATGTATCTTTTCTGTTATGTATACAGAGAGTATTTGCACCAAGACAAATTCCTTGTGTGTCCAACCACACTTGGCCAATAAAAAATTCTATTCTATTTTTATAGGAAGGGGATGACAGGAACCAGAAGTGCTGACCAGAGACAACGGTTGAACGATCCAAGGACACGACATGAGAAAGGAATGCGAATGCCCACCAAACTTTGGGAATTGTTACCAAAACAACTAATTTAACCCACATTGGACACCAAAAAAAAATGACCAGGGAGAAGAAAGGGAAAATTATCTGGCTTATGCAGGAATCCTCAGATCTAGCTTTGCTTATACTCTAACCACTTGGCTCCAGTAAAAGCACACCTTTTACTAAATGCAACTCGACTGCAAATGGAGACGAGAGTGTTTCCTTCCTAAATGCCCAAGCTGGGACAGGCCTGGTAATCTCTCACCTGGGTGGCTGAAATGCCTTCTATTTGGCTGGTGGTAGTTCTCTCGTGGATGTCCATGCATCTGGGAAGGGTGAGGAGATGGCTGCTGCAGTTTTTGACCATGAGGGCTATGGGGGACAGGAGACATCGGAATATCTCGACTGGTCCCAGGAGCTTCTGGACGAAGCCGCTTGCCACTCGTTGCCTCTTCCTTCTTTTTTTGTTCCTGCTGAGCAGAAAGACAACATCATCGGAGAACTCAAAAGACCAACAGTAATAATGATTTGGGTCTTATTAACCAGGGTCTGGGGAGGAGGGAGGTCGCTGGAGAATATTGTAGGGCCTCTTCTAGAGGAAAGGATTAAACAAACAAACAGAAAGAAAAGGGAAAGTCAAATTCATGCTCATTTTTATATTCCATTCCATATCTTATTACCATTCTACATTTTCTATATAACTTCTCCCCTCTTTCAACTTTCTTAATTTTATTTATTTCATCTCAATTCAAATCATCATACTTATATTCTTTGTCTGTCCTGTTTCAGCTGTCTATTATCTTTTCTCATTAAGCAAAATTTCTCCTGTGATCATTGATTGGAGTATGACGCCTTTATATCTTTCCCCTAAAATTATAACACTTAATATTATACATAACTTCCATTCGGATTCTGCTTGGTACATTCTAAAACTACACAATGTATTTTAAAAAAAATTATAAATATATAACATAATTAAAACAACAATCCATACCAATTCGATTCTATCATTAATATTAATATTCATTTAAATCTTAAACATTTTACACATTACTTTTCAAATAAGTATCATACTTCTATGGAAACACTTATAAACTTTCCATAATTACTTCCCTCCCACTTCACTTATATTTTATAAAACGTTGAGTAGTTAAAATGTTCCCATTCCTTCCTAATTCAAATCTCTCATTTATTTCATTTCGTTTATTTTGTTTACAAAAGTTTCACTAAATTACACTAACTATTTTATTCCACTTTTTAATCATATGTTATTTCCAATTTTCTAACATTATTTCTATTACAAATGTAACAATACAATCTTATGTACCTTTACAGAATCCCTTTTTCAGTTAAATTTTCACCCATTGTCTCTGAATAAATCCTGTTTCTTTACATCTTGCTCCAAACCTTTATAACTTCTCTTCCCTTCCTTTTTCCCTTTCTTCTCTCTCCCCTTTTTACACCCTTCTCTCCACCTCCATTTCCCTCTTCTGTATTCCCCTTTTCTGTTGCTTTCCAACATTATATCCCCTTTTCACATTATTTTTCCCTTTTTTGGCTGTTTTTTTAGGTCTTAAATTCTCCATTCTCTTTCCTCCCTTTCCCTTTTCTTCCCCAGATAGAATTACTTGTTCATTAAAAATGGCTTCTTCTTTGTCCCAATCTTCTTGTTGCGCAGTCTTTTTTTGTTGTTTCTTGTAGACACCAATCGCCATTTCTAAGAATTGAAAAATGGAGCCAAAGGATCCCTTCCCTTCTTGTTCCTCTTTATATTTTTTAAATTCGATTTTCAGTTCATCCAGTTCATCCAGAGGTGATGCCCTTGTAGAGTTGTTGTTTTTTTTAAACGACCACCCAATTGTTTTTAATCATTCAAATATGATTTCCAAAAGTCCCAAAATCACCAAGCAATCCAAATACACACAAGCTATTTATTTTAACACTTTCTTCTTTTTTCACTTTCTCTTCTTGGGGTTACTATTTAGTTGCAAAGTTCCAGTTAAAATGTATCCTTTAGAAGTCTTGTTAAGATTTAACTTTAAATTCTTTTGAATTCCAAGCAGTCTCCTCCTTCCAAGTCCTGCCCTTATTCTTTTCCTCTCCCTTCCCACTTATAGCAAAAAAAAGATTTTTTTAGTGTTCAGAAATCTTTATTGTCCCTTTGGCATTTAATTATATTTCCAGTTTAATTACCTGTTGGTGCCAAAGCGGATTTTCCCGATTTCTTTATTCAGATCTTCTCGTTATCAGCATGAGGAAGGAGAGTGAAAAAAAAAACTTCCCCTTTTCACTTTCGTTCGCTGCTTCCGACTCTTCTTTGGGAGCTATGTATCTTTTGTAAAATTTAAATTCCAGGGTACCTTGGTTGTTACTTTTTGTCCCGGTCAGCCAAAAACTTTCACTTCTTAACTTCCTCCTGCACTTTCTTTTCTGGCTGAGTGCTTCTTTGAGGCGGCCATTTCTGACCACCGCTCTTACCACCTTCGGGAAAGGGAGTTTAGCCAGCTGGGGAGGAGAGGTGCAGCTCCCCTCGATCCTGCTGGGTCTCCCCCGTCTTCACCACCTCTACGGGGTGGCTTAGCCCCGAAGCCAGCTGGCTCAGGACACTCCAGTGGCGAGCCCAGGCAGAAACCGCGCACGATCGCGGATTCCTGCCTGCCGCCGAAGCCCTGCAAACCGGAAGTCTGCACGAAGAGATGTAACCCAGGATCAGGCTGCTTTCAAAAAAGATGTTTTATGATTTTATGTTCTATGTTTTGTTTGTTTATGTTTTTTTTAAAAAAAATCAATAAAATTTTCAAAAAAAGAAAAAAAAGGGAGTCTTTCTACCCCATACCTCATTTGTGACCAAAGATGTCTTCACCATCAAGGTTTGCTAGGTCAGCCCCTTTTTGCACCCCAGGGGACCCCCCCCACACACACACAGTTGTATTTGGCAGACAACTTGAAGAAAAAGCAATGCAAGTCCACCAATAGAGACTGGAGAGCCACTTGTCCAAGATGGGATAGGGTCTCCTGCTTGAGCAAGGGGTTGGTTTAGAAGACCTCCAAGGTCCCTTTCCAGCTCTACTCTGATTGATTAATAAAGGGCCAAGTCCAGCCAAAAGGAGCTGGAGGTTCACAGAAAAGTCTCAAGCAGAATTCCTCTAGTTCCTGAGGTTTTCTTTTGCACAAGATGTTCCCATTCCTTCCTTCTCTTTATTTATATTTGTATCGCTTGCATTCTACTGCACAACACAAACACACACACACCTCTGTTCTTACCTCCTGTTCCCGGGATCGCTTTTTGTTAGCCATCTTGTATATCTTATGTAATTTCTTGGCATTAAATTCAGTAAACTTGGAGACAAATACCCATAGATTCCTGAAAGGAGATGAACAGATAATTTTAATTTTCTCTTTTTATGACCTGGCCCAAAAGTTCAAACTTTTCATGCCAGAGGAAAGAGTTGCCCCAAACAAACAGTGATGGAGAGATGTTTTATTCTGCTACTTCTCTTACTGCAGACTACTGCAAATGCTTGTATCGTGGTTTTCTAGGAGTTTGGACTAAAATGTGGATTTTGTTTTTAACACTCTGACGTATTTCCATATAGGGGAATTCAACACAATTCAACAATTGGAGACTGCATCTCATTTGTAACATTTCAGTAGGAATTCGAGGGGAGTTGGGCTTAGTTTGCTTGTGGCTATGTAGAGATTCTAGGCTGATTCCTCTTTTAACTCCATCCCCAGGTTCTGTCTCTTCTTCCCCTATACCTCCAAACTCAAAAAGAGTCCTGACCTGCAAGTCTGACTGCAACATCAGGACAAGAGAGAGAGAGATTATGACAAGGAGATACAGGGAGATGATGGACCTGATACATGATCCAGAGGTGAGAGTAGAAAACCCTAAGCAAATGATAATGAACAAAAAATTCAGAAAATAGAGGAGAAATTAGAAGGAGCAGAGGAAAGAATAGAGGAGATAAATCATCAAATGACACAAGTAGATAAAGATGTGGAAGAGACAGTAAAGATGCTTGAAATGGAATAGGAAGATTATTCATCAAGAAGTCAAAATATAGAAAAGGATAGAGAGAAAGATCTCCCAGAAGTAATGAAAGAGTTACTGACAGGTGCTCTAGAGATTTAACAGCAAGAGACAGTTGTGGAGGCAAATGAAAGAATTAGACTAATTATGAGTTATGTAAGGGGGATACAAGATCCCAAGGGAGGAGCATGGGAGATGTGTCAAAAAGTTAGTAAGAAATGAAATACTAAAAAGAACAAGAGATGATGGATAGATACAAAATTCCTCTTAATATAGGAATTGCTTTATTAGGGGTTAGAAAAAAGACATAGAAAGTAGAAATTGGGAAAATATTATTAGGCATACTGCTATATAATAGAATAATTATAATTACAATGTACATGTAGATGTTAGAAGTTGAAGGATTATTATTATGTATACCTAAACAGTTTTATTATTAGTATTGTGTATAAAGTAGATTGAACCAGACAATACACTGTTCACTAAGCACTCATGAATGTTAAAGAAAAGCACCCCATAAATAAAATTATAAAAATATAAATAAATTGGAGAGAGAGGGAGGAGGGGGGGAGAGGGACAGATTGACGATTTGGTGGGCAGACAAATCACCTTCTCCATACGTTAAAGACTTCCTGTTCAGTGTGGATTTTCAAACATTCAGCAATGTGGTCTCCGATCTTGAGTAGGCAACTCCGTGTTTGCTCCAGCTGGTCGTGGTCTGTAAGTCCTCTTTCTGGCTTATCCAGCTGCTTCAAGGACTTCTTAACTGGCCTCATCAGCTCTTTGCACTAGAGAGACAGAAAAAGCAAAGCTCTACATTAGTCGCACATAAGAAGGAAGGAGGAGGACAGAGAGACCCTGATTGAGGCAACCGTTTGAGGGTAGGGGCCCATTTTAATTTTGGGGAGGGGATCTGTTGTGGCTCCAGCCACAGGCCTTCCCTGTTCACAAGACAAGTCACCATGCTACAGAAAGGATAACTTTTGAGTGGAAGGTTCAGCCTTCTTGCAAAACAGAATCTCCCTTTTTGATCAGCAAATCTATGATTCTCCTGTTTTAGAGATAAACTGGTTTGCGGAAAAATGATTTTCTGAGATAAATATGCCAGGGACCAGTGTTTGGCTTGGTAGCATGTCAGTTGTCTTAACTCAGAAGAGGAAGCAAGCAAGAAAGTGAAGGAATCTGAAGTGCCCCAAAAGAAACATCTGGAGCCCACACGATATCCAGCCCCCAAGGAAGCTAAAGCTACCCCAAATTTCAGGATGGGATTTAATGCTTGTCTGGGGAAGCCATAAAATCTTGGAGACTATGCGAGAGATTTCCCATCTTTCTTTAGGATAATTCATTAAGATGAAGGAATGATACTTTTTCTTTGAACCAGAATAACAGATTATTTTATTATATAGGTAGCCTTTGACTTACAACAGTTCATTTAGAGACCATTCGAAGTTACAACAGCACTGAACAAAGTGACCATTCTTTTCACCCTTATGACCTCTGCAGCATCCCCACGGACATGTGATTTACGTTCGGATGCTTAGCAGCCGGTTCCTGTTTATGATGGTAGCCGTGTCCTGTGGTCATGCAATCCCCTTTAGCGACCGTCTGAGGGGAAGCCAGATTCACTTAACAACCATGTTACTAATTTAACAACTGCAGTGATTCACTTAGCAACTATAGCAAGAAAGGTCGTAAAATGGGAGCAAAATTCACTTAGCTAAGTTCCCACTTACCAAACATAAATTCTGAGCTCAACTGTGGTCATAAGTCTACCTGTTTCTTTGTTTCTGACCTGAAGAAAGTCTGAAGTCCTTTCTTGTATCCTTCCCTGCCCCCTTTCTCCTTGTGCTTTTTCAATTTTCCCTTCTTTGACACCCCCCCTTCCCTATTTTTAAATCTTTTGGGATTGGTTAAAGGTATCTTTCATCTTTCCTTGAAACTTCACAAAGAAGAGGTAAGCTGATTTGGGAACTAAACAGCAGCTGCTCTCTGAGTCAAAGGGAGATTTTCTAGGGTCAATGACTAGCCCTCTTTGACTTTTCTCCATTCTGTTCCTAGAGAAGACTCACAATGGTGAAGGTTGCATGGTCTAACTCATCCTCTTCCTCTTCTTCAATGGGGACAGGGTCACTTCCTGCCGTAATGTGGACGGGACCCTGACCCAGCAGTTTCTTCCCTTTGTTTCCGGGTTTGGCCTCGGCGCCTTTGGGCTGCGAAAAGACAAGAGGAGAAAGCATCCCTCATTAAAAAGCCCAGAATGGAAAGTCACGGATGTGCCAGTAAGAAAATGGAAGGCAGGTAAAAAAACAACAACCAAGGCTAGTGAGAAACTTGCATTCTGCTGCCTGGAATTTCCAGGTGATTCCAGGTGCCCCTTCAAACAGGGGTCTCCATGTTTCTGGTAATAAAGTAAAGCTAAAGATTTACTCTGTCCAGTCGTGGCTGACTCTGGGGGATGGTACTCATCCCCCTTTTTGGCTTAGAGGCAGCATTGTCCGAAAACAATTTCCGTAGTCATATGGCCAGCATGGCTGTACGCCAAAGGCACATGGAATGCTGTTACTTTCCCACCAAAGTGGTACTTGTTCATCCACTCACATTTGCATGCTTTCGAACTGCTAGGTGGAGAGAAGAGCTGAGGCAAATAACGGGAGCTCACCCATTACGTGGAACTCGGCTCTCGAATTTCTTAAATGAGTTTTGCCCTGTTTTATGACTTTTCTTGGCGCAGCATTTGTTAAGTGAATCGCTGCAGTTTTTAAATGAGTGTTGTTAAGTGAATCTGGCTTCCCCATTGACTTGGGCTATCAGAAGGTCACAAAATGGGGGAATCGCAACTCCGAGACACTGCAAACGTCATAAACGGGAGTCAGTTGTGAAACAGCCAAATGTAAATCATATGAACATGGGGATGCTGTAATGGTCATAGAGTGCGAAAAACAGCCACAGGTTCCTTTTTTTTTCAGTGTTGTTATACCTTCAAACAGTTGCTAAGTGAATTAAATGTAAGTCGGGGACTACCTATACATGTGGCTCTATTTAAAAATTAAAATTTAAAAAACCCACCCTATTAGTAATCAATACAATTCTTGGTAACAGCAGGATCCTTTTGTCACAGACTATAGCAAAGATTCCAGCGGCTCTCAACAAAATGGCTCCATCAGTCTGGGATTTTTCTGAACTGTAGCCCCTGTCTAAGGTGGCACTCCCAAAATGGTAGAGAGGAAATGGCAGACCTTAAATTTTAGTCCGCCATTTTCTCCACCAGGAAGTCCCCGTTCCTCAGTGCTCATGCTTACCTTCTTCTGTCCTTCTACTGACTGGTTGTCTGGAGGCTGCGGAGAAGAGGATTCGTTTCCTGGCTCCTCCTTGATTTTGGGAGGTTTGTTTTCTTTCCGGATTCGAGGCTTCACACTTTTGGCCTTGTCCTAGGACAGAAGAACAGCCCACGAGGGCAAAGATGATCAGAAAACCCTCCTTGCTGGCCCATTTGGTGGACCCTACCTTGATTTGTGCAAACCCTTTCCTGTATAGGGTCACCCACCTCCCTGCAGTATTTCTGGGGCTTTGGAGAATGACCATCTTTATACCTCAATGGGGTAGCTTTCTCCTGGACAGAGATAGTCCACCATTTGGCCCTCCTGGACTGGAAGCTTCTTCCCAGGAAGCAGTGGGCATCTGTGACAATTGGGGCCTTTGCATGGATTCAGTTTATGTAACAATTGTGCCCATTTATGGACAGGGAAGCCCCCTTCATGGTCACTCAAGTCCTAGTTGCTTCCCATTTGGACTACTGCAATGTGCTCCACAGTGGGCTGCCCTTTGAAGGCAAGCAGAAACTTCAAATGATCCAGGAAGAAGCAACATCCACAGCGCTGGGCACTCCATGGGTCATGCATGCTATACCAACGTTGCACTAGGTTCACGTGTCTTTCTGGGGTGCAATTCACGTTGCTGCTTATCACCCTGCTGTCTGTGTGTGTATGTGTGTATGTGTACCAAGATTGGGGAAGGCTGATAAAGGGCCCCTTCCATTTCTTTACTTTAGCCCCTTCCTTCCTGTGTCCATGATTTCCGCCACACTGACTGGAAGCTTGAGTTTTCCATGTGCTAACTTCCCAAACAATGCGTAGCATTAATGAAGCCCACTTGAGCAAATTTAGTTTGGTGATGGAACTGACCTCCTCTGTCTTGTTCGGGTTCTCCTTCCTCTTCATGTCTCTTTTGATAAGCTTCATCAGATAATCTACTCGCGCCTGGAGCTGCTTCCCCTGTGGCTTTTTATCTGTCTCAACTGGTAAAATCTGGGGAGGGGGTGGTGAAGAAGGAAGAAACATAAAAGAGACTTATTTAGAATGATCCAGCTGGCTTTGTGCCCAAGGCAGGATTAGAACTCACAGTCTCCTGGTTTCTAGCTTGGTGCCTTAAGCAGGAGACCAAACCAGCTCTGTGTTTGAAGCACGAAGTCAGCACAAAAAACATTGCCTGTCAAATGGCAGAAACAGAACTCCCTGCATCCGATGCCACTGATTCCTTGCAAAACGTCCTTTTTTTCAAGCGTTATAATTTGGCTCTGCATCTGTAAAACACTGACCCGCGTGTGAGGTTCCTTGTACCTTTTCAGTGAGGTTCAGTTCTGGGTCTGACTTGATGAGCTCCCAGTTCCCACATCCGTGCTCATAAATCCCCCGCAGCAAGGAAGAGTCCTCTTCCACTCCCCAGTCTACATCAAAATGGGCAGATTTGACACGGGAGTTCAGACGAAACCTGCAAAATTGGAGGAGGGGACAAGGCGAAAGGTGACAAGGGATCCCACGTGAGGCACTCCTGGTCAATAAAGTTCTACAACACAGCCAGATGAGACAAACTGAAAGGCAGTTATAGATGTGTGAGAAAGTGTGGATAGGCACCCAGAGGTGAAATTGTCTCTCTTAAACCTCTTCTCACTACCATGATTCCCCCAAAATAAGACCAGGTCTTATATTCATTTTTGCTCCAAAAGACGCATTAGTGCTTGTTTTCCGGTTAGGTCTTATTTTGGAGGAAATAACAGTACGAAATGTGTCCGGCTGGCTGATGATCTTAACTGGGGCTTATTTTAGGGCTAAGGCTTAAATTACAAGCATCCTGAAAAATCATGCTAGGACTTATTTTTCTGGTTGGGTGTTATTTTCGGGGAAACACTATAGGTAACATAAGTTTCACCTCAACTGAGCAAAGGACCGTTTCTTAATTGCTCTAAGAAGGGACCAAATTCATGTGAGAACCAGCTATCGAGACCTAGTTGAAGAAAAGGCAACACAGAGTTGGCCTTGTAGGGAGTCTTCTCTCTAAGTTATCTTCTCCCTCACGGCTGGCACACTTGTGCCTCTCTTAGATGGTTATGCTTACCTTGCCCTCTCCACTGGGTCACTGGGAATGGTCTGATGGAGCATCGCAAACTCCTCCTCATGTTGAATAATTGCTTTCACGTTCACCTGGACTCCAGAGATCTTAATTGTGGGCCCCTTTCTCTTCCCTGGTCCTTTACCTGGATAAAAGGAGCCGCACAGTCACAATCAGGTGGGGCAGGTTGGGAATTGCATTTAAAGTGCATTCAGCACCTGAGATTTTAATATGTTCCTGTTTGGGTGCTGAAGTACCAGCCTGTTATTGTAGGAGAAGAGCAGGCAGAACTGGGGAGGGTTGGAGTTAAATGTGTTATCAGTTTAGAGTCCTTGCGTGGCCAGAAATCAAGCTCTCTTGAATTCTGTTGACCCTTATCAAGAGACAATTTAGTAATAAACTTTATTTGACTAGATTTTTGCATATTGACTTCAATAAATCTTATGTGCTGCAACTTAACCTATGGGCCTGATCCTTTGCACCTGACAATGATTTTGGAAAAGAAGGAGTAGGTTTGGCATCATTTTCTTTCTCCCCCCTCCCCAAAGTTGACAAAATTTGTGTATTTTTTTTAAAAAGGTCACTGTACCCAATTGTAAGGCTTTGCTGTGATTCTATCTTAAGATGTAATCTCTCACTGTCTCTAAATGATTTAGCACCACCTTTCCTGGGTTATCCCAAAGGAGCTTTTTCAAGCGGCAACTGGACTTCCAGAAAGTCCAGTTGCCTCTTGAAAAAGCACCCTTAGGACAACCATGACCTGGATGACTGAGAATCTCCAATAGACATTTTCCTAGGTTAGTTTGAGGGGAAGTGGAAACTTGAAACTGAGAAATCACTGGGGAAGATCAGTTGAGCAGATACCGAAACAATGATATGAGCATAAACATCATAGTTGCAGAGTTCAGTTCTTCTTAAGCATGAATTCTTCATACAGTGCCAACTTTCTTTATGGAGAGGCCCAGGCTCATAACCCTGGATTCTGAGCCAGGTCCCTTGGGTTGACCACCCCCCTTTTCCCATTACAGAAATCCCCTTTCCTCACTTTCAGTTGGGTTCTCCTTCAGATGCTCTTCATACTCCTGCATGGCTGAAGCACAACTGTTATGGAGAAGTTCTGCCAAACGTTTCAGATCAGCTATCGATTTCTCTACCAGTTCAGCATCCCGAGCGAGGCATTCCAGTCTAAAAAGGGAGATGGAATGGAATAAAGGTGCTCCATAGCAAATTTTTGACTCTCCCTCCCTCAACGCACCCACAAATCAGATATTACTTTAAAGCACTTCCAGAACTTGGATGGACTAAGAATAGCTACCAGGAAATGATTAAAACAAAAATCACAGAGTGAAACAAATTACAGTTGTAATTTGGTGGACAGCACAAGTCATAGGACCTTGATGGAAAATCACTCCAAACAGTTAACTATGCATCCCACATACGATGTGCAAACCCACCGGGTGTAAGTCCTGCTTATCCAATTGAAGACCTAACTTATATGCAAGGATGAACAATACTGAGGGATCAGGAGAGGCAACCCTGCCCCCGAACCTCCTAGGGGCTGCAGGAGGCCTCCTGGCAGGTGGATGAAACTGAACATATGATGACATCATCCATAAGCGATTGCATTCTACGTGCAATTTAAATAATCGATAGGGCCGTCCATCCCCTGGAAGCGATTCTGCGCGGTGTGCAATGATTAAAACAAAAATCACACCGTGAAACCAAAGGCGCCTGAGGTTTGATCATCCCACCAATGCTCTGATGTCATGACAGTTGTAATTTGGTGGACTGCATGGTCTCTCTATTCGGTCACTCACCGCTCCAAAGGAACGCCAAACTTCTTGTATGCCTTGATAAATCTGTGGAATTTAAACAGGAAGAGTTACGACCGTTAGAGAGGTTTGCTCAAGGCCTGAGTTTCACACACATCCCCCGCTGCTTGTGGGTCTGGTCTCCCTCCTCCCAAATTTAACCCCCCTCCAGATGTGCCCCGAGTACAACTCTCAAGTTGCCCAATATTTACAAAGTCACGTTAAGCCAAGGAAGGCTGCAGAAGCTTTCTTACAATATTTTCTTTGCTCTGGACACTCAAGATGACTGGAGTAATCTCCCCTCCTTTCATCCCACCACACCTCTCTGTGAGGTAGGCCGGGCATCCCTCCCACCCTTTCCAGTTCATCTTAGCTCAGGCAAAAGATGAAAAACCAGTCCAGAAGAATTTCCAGGATGTTTCCCTGGATACCAACCTTCTGATTTCAGGGTCTGTAAAGCCTTCCACTGTGTCCTTCCGAACACTGCGAGGCCGTCCTCTGCGTTTGGGCCTTTTGTCATCATCAGAGTCCTCTGTCTCGGTATCTGAGCCCGAAGACCTCTGGAGCTTCCTCTTTATTTCAACATCTGATTCGCTGTCATTGGCCTGAGCCTGTTGGGGCCAGAAAAAGACCAGGCTTAAGAGAGATCCTCTTTGACAGAGGCCGTAATCTCCAAATGGTCCTCGACTTATAGTTTGTTTAGTGACCAAAGTTACAAGACCACTGGAAAGGCACTTATGACCATTTTTCACCCTTATGACCATTGCAGCATCCTCTTGGCCATATGATTTATCTTCTGATGGTTGGCAACTGACGGTTGCAGTGTCCCGGGGTCATGTGATTCCCCTTTTGTGACCTTCTGACAAACAGAGTCAATGAGAAAGCCTCCAGGGTCCCTAGGAACATGCTGTGTGTTTCTCAGCACCAGTCAAAGTGTGAATTTACCTGTCATGCCCCTGTCAGAATCAGATTCGGAGGGGGAGGCCGAACAGTTGACAAGGAGTGGGAGTGTGGCTCTGTTGGCTGTGAAGGAAACTGGGGAAGGGCGAAGTCTGGCTTAGCAGAGCAGGGGAGAGGTAAAGCAAGGGAGAGGGAATTCGGAGGAAGATTTAGGCCCAACCCCTCTTCATTCTAGGGCACGCAGGGAAGAATGGAGAAGGGAGCAACACAAGTTGCAAGTTGCGTAGCTTACGGGGGAGGAAAGGGCCCTGATTCCCTTCATTAGCTGCAGTGGAAACACAGTGTTTAAAAAGGGAAGCTGTGCACAGCAAGTTGTTCGGAGCAAATCGTGAATTATCTGGTATTGTTGAGGCTTATCTGTGTTCCTGGCATCTTCCCAACTTTGTGTGTTTTGGCTGTGCTTTCAAGTCTGCAATTCCTTCTCCTGCCCTGTCAAGTTAATTACTGCAGCATGGTTTGCTTGGATTTTTAGTTATAGTTTATAAGTACTTTGTTTTTGGACTGAATTTCCTCCACTTAAAAGACTGTTCCTGGGAGAGTTTTTTCTCCAGCCGAAGGTAACCTGGACACTGGTGGCAAAGTTGGAGATAATAAAGGAACCCTTCTTGTTTATTTGACTGTGTTGCCTTTGTGCCACATCCCAGGATACCACATTACCCTTCTTCAAAATTAAGCATCTATTGTATCTCCAGCAGAACCATCTGCATCTGAAAGTCCTCCATTGCTATTGTTTTGAAAGGTTTTTTTTTTCATGCAGGATGAGGTGAATCTCACATCTCATGTGTGAGATGCTCCTGTTATGAATCTTACACTAGAAAAATTACCTTTTTGGCTGAGCTGCGAATCCTGGGCAGCATGTATATCTCCTCGAGTTCTTTCTGCCGCTCCTCTTCTTCCACTTTCTTCCTTTGTTCCTCAGGAATGATGTTTTCCCACTCCTTCTGAGATTTCTCTTCCGCCTCGGCTTCTTCCTCTTCTGTTGTAGCAAAGTTTGCTACCTAAGAGGAGAAACATTACTCCCTTTAAGGCGCTGATAATGCCACAAATTCTGAAACCTTTGGTGCTCCTTTTCTGGGCCCGTACCTTAAATTGTGAGAGCAGTTCGTCTGTTGCACTTGTGGATGGTTCATTCTCTCGCGTCTCAGCCAGGCGTAAGATTTCCTCAATGTCCATTTCCTAGAAGCAGGGGCAAGAGTGCAGTCAGACACACACCAATATGAAATATTTAATATTGTCTTTCTACAATCCTGATATGGAAATGAATTGAATCGAGTTAAATCTCTGCCAATTTCAAATGACATCCCAAGGAGAATCAAGGTAATCTCTACCCAGACGTATGGATCAAAAAACTCACTTGTGGTTCAGATTCTTCCCCTTCGGGTTCTTTAAAAAGCTCTTCGGCTCCAAATTTCAAGATGGCGGTCAGTTCCTCCTTGTTGAATGGGTTTGTCCTAGAAAAAAGCATGAAGCCACTGGCTTGAACAAAGATTTCCAGTTTACAAGTACTTGGACCATATCTTAGCTCACTTTTCCAGGATCTCAAATAATCTAGATCAGGGGTGTCCAACCTTGGCAACTTTAAGACTTGTGGACTTCAACTCCCAGAATTCCTCAGCCAGCTTTGCTGGCTGAGGAATTCTGGGAGTTGAAGTCCACAAGTCTTAAAGTTGCCAAGGTTGGACACCCCTGATCTAGATCCTTGTACTTATCCTTTGATAAGAAGTCCCATCCAACTCCTAATCCCTTTTGAGCTGAAGAAACCAGACAATTTGCCATTCTGAGTAGCTAAAATTATTATTTTTGTCTTTTTAAAATCAAACAGTCAATGTTACAAATAAAATGTTTTTCTTTAAAAAAAAAAAAAGACAGCAACATTAGCATAAAGCATGCATTTAGGTATGAATGACTATGTCTGGCTCATTTTATCTCAAAACCAGCTCATTTTATCTCAAAACAGGACTCAGTGCTAAATCACTTGGTGTGTACTGCCTGCTAAGCTGAAGCCAATTCCAGAATCCACTGGTAGAGAGGATCCCTTCCCACTGAACAGTTCAGCCCAATTAAGCCTAAGTCTTATCGCCTTCTCAGATTAACATTCAAATGGTGCCACATAACAGCCATTTTGATCAGCGGACCAGAAGTCCCATCGCCTTACTTGGATCTATCAGAGCTGTTGTCCAAAACTGTCCGGCCTGTGGTGTCCATTCGCTGTATCACAAGATGGTCCAGCACCATTTTCTTCTTTGCTCTTTCTATAATCTCCTCTTCCACTGTTCCCTTTGTAACCAAGCGATAGATATTTACCTGCAGAATCCAGGGGATGCGTGAAATAGCTATAAAGGTAGCTTTTTATCCCTGGTGCAGCCAAGGTGAAGTGCAAAAATCTCTCTTGAATCTGTCCCTAGTTCAATGATTCATCCTGACCTTTTTAAAGGATCGGGAAGGGACAGGTATCAAGGACCAACATGCTGCAAACCATAAGCTACCGGCTTCTAATACCTTACAACAAAAGTAGAAATTATCCCATCAGGATTATTTACCTTTCTGAAGGTAGATGTCTTGTTTTCACCCATGTCTACCAAGGCAGCCCCCTTAGGTGAACTTTCAAATATCTAAGACCAACCCCACCCCAAATCCCCCCTACCTATGTTATTTAACTTTGCTGCCCACTATTTCAAAAACAACAAAACAAATAACCAGAATTTTCTTAGCCAGCCTATCTAATATAAAAAGGCAGACTCTGAAAATCAGAAATGCTGATCTGGGCCAACTGAGGAAGAGCCACAAATAAAATGTGCCTGCTCCACAATTTGGCCAAATTCAAACTGCTCAATTCCCACAATCCTTAGTAATAAGTGAAGCTCAACTGGCAGGGGCTACTCAAGCAGACCAATAGGAAGCCCCCCCCTCCCCTAATGGCCTTCATCACTGGGTTACAGGTTCTAAATCCCATTGCTCAGTGAGGTAAGAGTCAACTGACATGGCAGACAACCAATCTGGTCTATGCTTCAGATGTTGGTCTCGAGACCCGCAGATTGGATTTCTAGTCCCACTTTAGGCATGAAAGCCAGCTGGATGACTTGGGACCAGTCACTCCTTCTCTGCCCAACCAACCTCATGGGGTTGTTGTGGGGAAAACAGGAGTCGTATTAAGTATGTTCACTGCCTGGAGCTAATTATAAAAGCAATAAAGGCAGAATAAAAATGGAATAAATAATCATATTACTTAGCCCTTGTCACATTCAGGGGATCTGAAAGAATAGGGCAATCTAGTTAACAGCCAGATAGTACCTGCCTGGAAATAAATTTCTCCCCTTGTTTTCTTGTAGCCAGAGAAGACAAAGCAACTGGGAAGGAATTAATTTACAGACTGCTACCCTCTGGCTGTTAACTAAATTTCCCTATTTCTGACTCCTTTCAGATGCGCTGAGTGTTGGCTCCCAGAATCCCCCATTCCCCCTTGCTAGGAACTGAAGTCCCCACCATTATCTAAAGGAGGAGAATTGTTTCTCACTAACTTGTTTCTTTTGCCCAATCCGATGAGCACGAGCCTGAGCCTGCAGGTCATTCTGGGGGTTCCAGTCCGAATCGAAGATCACCACCGTGTCAGCCGAGGCCAAGTTGATCCCCAGGCCGCCAGCACGCGTGGAGAGTAGAAAGCAGAAGTCCTAAGGACGTGCAACGAAGGGAAACACACATTTAGGTCTGTGTTTGGATAGGCCCAGGAGGAGAAGTCAGCAAAGGACCAGCCAGGTTACGGGCCAGCAGGGCATCACAAGCAGATGGAGACATGTACGGTAATACCAAAGTTCTTCTACACCAGTTACAGGTCGTCCTCAACTTACAAACATCCATTATATATTGACCATTCAAAGTTACAACTGCACTGAAAAAAAGGTGGCTCACGACCCTTTTTCACACTTATGACCATTGCAGCCTCCGCTCGGTCATGTGATTTACATTTGGATGCTTGGCAACTGCTTCATATTTATGACGGCTGCTGTGCCGCAAGGTCGTTTGAACCCTTTTTGTGATCTTCTGACAAGCAAAGTCAGTGTGGAAGAAGCCAGATTCACGAGTTACTCATTTAATAACGGAAGTGATTCACTTAACAAACACAGCAAGAAAAGGTGACAAAATGGGGGCAAACCTCACTTAACAGCCTCGTAAATTTCGGGCTCAATTATGGTCACGAGTTGAGAACTGCCTGTGGTTGTTTACTGACAGAGCACAGAGCAGGGCAGCCTGTTCTCTTGTCCTATCCCAAACATTACCTTAAAAGAGGAGTAAGAAGAGGCCTCCTCAGAAACATGTCGCTGTTATGCAATGCCTCTAGAGATAATCCTCGACTTACAACCACAATTGGGGAGGAGTTTTTACTCTCCCTAATAAGGTAGCCAGAAGAAGTTGTCAACAAAGCTCAAAACACGGCCAAGATATGCTGGCTAAGCAAACCATGTTTCCATTGCGGTGAGAAGCGGAGAGTCCACTCCTGTGACCTACAGCTGGTCCTTCAGCAACTCTTGAGTGCAAACTAAACTTTTCCTTCCTCTGTCCAGTTCTGCCAGCCTCCCTCCAAGACTCTTCATATCTCCAGGCCTTTGCCAACAGAAACACAACCGACATCTTCCTTCCCTCCCACCAAGGAAGCACCCATTGCTACGCCTTGTAGCACCCCCGTCCCAGGCAGCCCCCGCACCTCCTCCCCACCTGTTTACCCACACCTGGCTCCAGCCCTACCTCCGAGCCTTCAGCGTTGAAATGATCCAGGGCCTGCTTCCGGATTTCTCCTTTGATGGAACCGTCCAGGCGCTGCAGAAAACAATAAGTGAAGAGGTCAGGGGATTTCCAAAGCAAACCTCACCTCCAACCCACTCCAGCTGCCCCCAGGTCTCCTCCAGAAACTCCAATCTCCTCCGATGGTTTCCCCTTCAGCTTAGAGCAAGACAACAGTCTAAAAATAACCACGATTAAAAATAACTCAGGCTGTTCCTGCTGCTGGGAATGGTGGCCAGGAGGCAGAAAGACCAAGGTCCTGCAGCTAAGAGGGTTTATGGAGGGAAAAGAAAAAAGAAAAAAGGAGACAAACAGAGCTATCAGGGGAAAGTGAGCCACTCCAAGAAGTGTGCTTCCCCAGGGTCTGGATTAAATGGTATCTTAAAACGGATTACATCCTACGATTAAGGGCTGAACGATATGTAGGTTAATACAGGGAGTCGTTGACTTACAGTCACATCTGAGCCCAACCTTTCTTTGGTTGAAGTGAGTTTTACATTTGCTAAGTGAGTTCTGCCCCATTTTACGACCTCTCTTGCCAGAGTTGTTAAACGAATCACTGCAGTTGGCAGCAAGTTTTTTTTTAAATGAATCTGGCTTCCCTGTTGACTTCGCTTGTCAGAAGGTTGCAAAAGGGAATCACATGATCCCGGGACACTCTGCAACTATGAGTCTGTTGCCAAGCCTCTGAATTTTAATTATGTGACCACGGGGATCCTGCAAGGCCCATAAGTGTGAAAAATGGTTGTAAGTCACTTTTTTTCAGTGATGCAACTTCGGTCACTAAATGAATTGCTGTAAGTCGAGGGCCTCCTGTATTATTTGAAGCTTTTTATTTGAAGTTACAGTTCCTTTGAATGTCTTGTTTTATCACTGTTGCATCATTTTGATCTCACTACTAGTAAAGCACTGTGTAGTGGTATATAAGTCTAAGTGGTACTGATATTATTTTTGGCTTTTCTTCCTTTTTCTAAAAACTATTTCTGTTTTTGTGTTCTGCTTTTTTTCTAATTAATTAAAAGCAATAATAAAAAAAGGAGTCCCTGTGGATTTTATTCCGCTAGTTGTTGCCAACTAGAGGGACCGGTACTCATCTCCGTTTCAAGGCCCTTGAGCCAGCGCTGTCCGAAGACATTCCCGCAGTCATGTGGCCAGCATGATGCCACAGAGTGCTACTTCCCAATGAAATGGTACCTATTTATCTACTTGCATTTGCATGCTTTAGAACTGCTAGGCTGGCAGGAGCTGGGGCAAGGATCACTAACATTAAAAGCAATAAAAACAACTAAAACAACCTTTCTTGTTAGGCAGAAAATAAAAAGCTTCCCATCTGGTATCTTCCAACGCCTGGCAAGGGAGAATAGAAAGTAGAACCCTTGCCCATTATAGCCAAGTTCCTCCAGAAAGCCTGCAAGATTCAATTATCTGCAAACATCCCCCTTAAAGCTGGTCTTTCTCCTTCGTCCACCATAAGGCAAAATACACTTGAGAGCCTCCTGCTGCCCCACCACCATATCTATCTGTCTGTCTGTCTGTCTGTCTATCTATCCATTCATGTGTCTGTCCATCCATCCATCCATTCTTCCATCCATCCAGTCTACCTATATATCTATGTATCATCTATCTATCTATCTATCTATCTATCTATCTATCTATCTATCTATCTATCTATCTATCTATCTATCTATCTATCTATCTATCTATCTATCTATCTATCTATCTATCTATCATTTCTATCATCTATCTATCTATCCTCTCCCTCCCTCCCTCTATCATATCTATCTATCTATCTATCTATCTATCTATCTATCTATCTATCTATCATCTCTATCTATCTATCATCTATCTATCTATCTATCTATCTATCTATCTATCTATCTATCTATCCCTCCATTCATGTGTCTGTCCATCCATCCTTCCATCTTTCCATCCATCCATCCAGTCTGTCTGTCTGCCTGCTGCCTCTCTCTCTCTCCCTCCCTCCCTCCCTCCCTCCCTCCCTCTCCCTCCCTCCCTCCCTCTCCCTCCCTCCCTCCCTCCCTCCCTCCCTCCCTCCATCCATCCATCCATCCATCTATCTATCTATCTATCTATCTATCTATCTATCTATCTATCTATCTATCTATCTATCATCTATCTATCTATATCTCCATCCATCCATTTTTCTATCATCAAATTCCTGGTCTTCACCTGGAAAGGGTAGTGCTTGATGGCCAGATATTCCGCCAAGATGTCCAACATTCTCACCATCTGGGAGAAGATGAGGACCCGGTTGCCCCTTGCACGGAGCCTGCTGAGCAGTTTGTCCAGAAGGATGAGCTTTCCACTGCTCCTGATTAAAGACTAAGAAGACAAGATTGAGCATGAAGTGGTAGTTCCAAATCTGATGGAGCAAAGTTGACTGAGCAACTCAGCATCATGACGGTCTTAGTAGAATTAACAGAAGTAACAATGAAAATGAATGCAAAGAGGTTCTAATTCTTGTTGTTCTAATTCTAATTCCTTGTTCTAATTCTCCTTGCCCATCAGCTCGGTAGATTAACTTAGGCAACTTATATCTGTTTCCTGGCAATAACCAATTTTTATAGACCATCTTCCACAATCTACCCCCACCCTCCAATTGAGTAGTTATGTTGGTTGGAGAGACCAGAAGTCCTACTTCAATATATTCGATATGTTCAGGTAAGAAAAAGTTGACTTTCAGGCTAGATCTCAAGTTCCTGTGAGATCACCTGAAGCCTTTGATATATTTGGGAGCCTTATACAATGTTAAGCATCAGAGCTTTTTAATCTATTCCTCAATTTTACAATTCTTCTCCAGAGCATCACGCTTAGCCGTACAACCAACTAACAGTATTATGAGTTCCATCTCTGACTAAATCCTTAATTTCTTCATTAAGATTCAGGCTTTAGCCATACGTGAGAAAAGATCCACAAAACGGTCTCAAAATAGCAGCAGGAAGTTTGCAAGATTCAGACCTGCCAGGTGTTGCAAATGTAGCTTTACAATAAAGTAGAATTAGCTCATCTAGTTGAGTTTCCTGTCTGATTTATCTGGAAAGGGCTGACGTTACCAGAAGTCTTCCCCCAAGGTCTACCCACCTGCAGCCTCTCCTGGTTGTTTTCCTTCTCATTCTCTTCTGGAGGTTTAATCAGGTAACAGTGATTGCAACATTTCTTCAGCTCCATCACGATGTTCAGGAAGCCAGAAGTGCTGCCACGTGTTCCCTTGGACAGGGCTTTGTAATTCCTTGTTAAAATCCATCTGAAGGGTTAGCAGGTAACAAGCATCAGTTTTTCAGCCCCTCTAGTGGCTTCAAGAAAGCAAGCCAGCACATACAGAATACAGAATAACAGAGTTGGAAGGGACCTTGGAGGTCTTCTAGTCCAGTGGTCGCCAACCAGTGGGCCAGGGACTACTGGTGGTCCGCGAGAAAATTTTGGTGGTCTGCAGAGAAATGTCACCCTCAAAGCACCTCCCAAAGCAATCCATTCAGGCTGCACAGGAACACAAGGCTGCGCTGCCCACATGGCTTGCAGGAACACAAGGCTTGTGTCGCTTGCATTGTGAACAACACAAGGTAGTGAGGGGAGGAAAGGTGGAGGGGGGGGAACTTGCCCCACGCGCCTGGCCCGGCCACTGGGCTGCTTCTTTCCGCTTCTTCTTCTGCTTTTGGCTGCATGCATGGAAAGCAGCAAAAGTCTTTCTTTCTCCCCCCGCAAACTCTGCGAGAAATGAGTCTTTGGGACCCTGCGAGGCCTTCTGCTCCAAGAGGCTGCATTGGCATGACAAGTCTCACAAAGATTCATTTCTGGAGGAATTTGGGGGAGAGAAAGAAAGACTTCTGCTGCTTCTCCTGCTTTCTTTGCATGAAGCCAAAAATATCTCTTCCCCCACTCCCGAGAACGGAGCTGGAGACGGAATCCTGCGGTCCCAAATAAAGAATGATCGATTGGTAGGAAAACGGGGTGGAGAATCTTCCTGCAGATTTTGGGGATTTTCCCAGGGTCTCTGGTCCGCGGGATTTAAAATTATGAGTTTGGTGGCCCCTGAGGTCCAAAAGGTTGGCCAACCTCCTGCTCGAACAGGGGACCCTATACAGGTAGTCCTCAAGTTACAACAGTTCATTTAGTGACCGTTTGAAGTTACAACGATACTAAAAAAAGTAATTTATGACTGTTTTTCACACTTATGATCGTTACAGTATCCCTGTGGTCAAAATTCAGATGTTTGGTAACTGGCCTGTATTTATGACGGTTGCGGTGTCCCTAGGTCATGTAGTTACCTTTTGTGACCTTCTGACAAGCGAAGTCAATGGAGATTCACTTAACAATTGGGTTACTAAGTTATCGACTGCAGCGATTCACTTAATAACTTGATGCAATAAAGGTCGTAAAATGGGGGCAAAATTCATTTAACACTTGTCTCGCTTAGCAACTGAAATGTTGGGCTCCATTGTGGTCCTAAGTCCAGGACTACCTGTACCATTCTGGAAAAACAGCTGTCCAATCTCTTCTTAAAAACCTCCACTGAAGGAGCACCCTGAACTTCTGGAGACAAGCATCCTAGAGGCCTACAAGCTGTGGTGGTGCAGTGGTTAGAGTGCAGTACTGCAGGCTACTTCTGCTGCCTGCCGGCTGCCTGCAAATTTGGCAGTTCGAATCGCACCAGGCTCAAGGTTGACTCATCCTTCCATGGTGGGTAAAATGAGGACCCAGATTGTTGGGGACAAGAGGTTGACTCTGTAAACCTCTTAGAGAGGGCTGTAAAGCACTGTGAAATGGTTTTTAAGTCTAAGTGCTATTGATCTTCCTTCCTTCCTCCCTTCCTCCTTCCCTCCCTCCCTTAATTCAATTTCTCATTCTCCTTCCTGGTGGCTCAGTGTTTAGAATGCAGCATTGCAGACTAATTCTGCCAACTGCCACCAGTTCGAATCTCACCAGGCTGAAGGTTGACTCAGCCTTCCATCCTTCCAAGGTGAGTAAAATGAGGACCCAGATTGTTGGGGGCAATAGGCTGACTCTGTAAATCGCTTAGAGAGGGCTGGAAAGCACTATAAAGTGGTAAATAAGTCTACGTGCTATTGCTATTAAGCCTGGAAATGCAACTGGGGGCGCTGACAGAATGTGGCAACTTGGAATAAATAGCATGACGGCTCTGAGTAAGTTGCAGGGTTGAACCAAGAGGCAGCCAACGGCCTGCTTGAAGTCAGAGTCATTCTCAGTTACTCCTCATCTCTTAGCCCAGACACCTTGCAGGGTTCTTGTTGAGACAAAACAAGAGGGACTCTGTCACCATCTACCTCACCTTGAGAACCTCTCTCAGTAGGAGGAGGATGTGAATACAGTTGAAACAAGTTCGATCTTGGTTACAAAATCATTCCAACTACACCATTGCCTCCTACATTTGCTTCGCCTGGAGTGCTTTTCTACCATACAATGAACGCTTTGCTTCTGAGCTAAGGCCAGGCTGCATCCTTGTTAATTATTCAAATCTGAATGCTGTCCACTTTAAGACATTGTGTTCATTGACTGTACTCGCTCAATCAGCCTTCGTTTTTAATTTATGTAGGTTTATGGGGAGGGGAGAACTTCAATTATCACCCCACAAGGGGCCTTGTTGTGTGACTCGTGATGGCCAATTCGAACGAAATCCAGCTCAGAATGGCAGGCGCCTGCAGGGTTGCTACAGGAGACTTCCCAAAGTCTCCAATGTTGCATTTAGACTAGGGAAGAGGATCACTTGGAATCTGATTTGACTGGAGACCAGCAGACGGATGTTGGGCAACCTCTTCCTGTGTGCAGAAACCCAAGCACCATTCTAGTCTGACTTCCTTCCTGAGAAAAGTTATCTTGTGGTACCCATGCTGAGTATTTCTGCCCCACCACCAGAAGAACCCTTACTTGTAATACTGCTTCTGGAGGGCAGACATCTCCACCCGCAGGATCTGCTCTACTTTGGCTGGGAGGGATTTTTCCACATCCTTCTTCACCCTGCGCAGGAGAAAGGGCTCCAGGACCTTATGCAGGCACTGGTACCCGTTCTCTCGTCCTTTGCCGTGGTCCTCTTCAAAGTCTTCCCAGGATTCGAACCTGACAGCCACAGACAAGACAAGGAGGTGGGGGGGGGGGGGAGGGAGGAAGAAAGAGAGAGGAAGGGAGAGAGAGAGAGAGAGAGAGAGAGAGAGAGAGAGAGAGAGGGAAAGAATGAGAAACACTCAGGCCCACCTCCAAAGCCAATTTTGCAGATTAAAAAAGGGCCTTATCTAAGCATTATCTAGTCCATTCTTCCTTTCTACTGGCAAGGTAGGCACAAGCATACAGGCAGCCTCTTTTATTTCTATGGAGATTCTCAGTCATCCAGGTCAGGGCTGTCCCAAAAGTGTTTTTTCAAAAGGCAACTGGACTTTATTACCTTTTGAAAAAAGCACCTTTGGGGCCTCATGCATATCCCTGTTTAATTTTCACATAGGAGGCAGCCCAGCTCCTTAGAGACTCTGGGAAGCATTTTGACATTAAAAAGAGGAAAATTATAAAAAAAAATATAATTATAAAAAAATAAAACAAGAAAAAACATTGTATTTTCAGAAGAGAGACAATAAAACTAACAAAATTCTACAAGGGAATCCTACACATTTCATTAAAAGCTTTCACCAACTGCATAATGCTTCTGTGAATGCTTCCTGTTATCTAATAAAATTTATTATTGAAAAAAGTGCTATCAGATTCCTGGCTCTTTTTTTTTTTTTTTTTTTTGCCACAATAGATTAACAGAATACAGAACTTTTTTAAGAAATAAGTTTGTATTAGGCTTGCATTGATAATTTTGTACAATAACTTGGGCTTCTAAATATATCTTGCTCTAAAGGCCACTTTAAGTTTTGAGTTTCATTTACTTTCGCAGTTGCACCCTGTTGTGGCTAAAGAGCTACTTCCCAACTCAACTTACTTCTCTGGCATGATGAATTGCAGCAGGGACCACAGTTCCTTCAGGGAATTCTGAAGCGGTGTCCCAGTGATGAGCAGGCGGTGGTTGGACTTGAAGTCAATCAGTGTCTTGTAGAGCAAAGAATCGTCATTCTTCAAGCGGTGGGCTTCATCCACTCCTAGGAAGGCCCAGTTGATGCTTCCCAAAACGGCCTACAGAAGAAAAACTAGATGGGGCACACAGCAATAACACAGAACCACTTTAGGGAAGTCCTTTTACATCTGCTCTGGAAAACTTACACCTGTGTCCCAAGCGTGACAGGTTGCAACATACAGAATAACAGAGTTGGAAGGGATCTTGGGGGCTTTCTAAATGCAACCTCCAGCTCAAAGCAAGAGATTCTATACCATTCGGGACAAATGGCTGTCCAGCCTCTTTTTAAAAACCTCCAGGGTTGGAGCACCCACAACTTCTGGAAGCAAGCCATTCCACTGGTTAATTGTTCACACTGTCAGGAAGTTTCTGTTTAGTTCTAGGTTGTTTCTCTCCTCGATTTATTTCCATCTATTGCTTCTTGTCCTGCCTTCTGGTACTTTGGAAAATAGGTTGACCCCCCCCCCCCCTCTTCTTTGTGGCAACCCCTCAAACACTGCTATCATGTCTTCCCTACTCCTTCTTTTCACTAAACTAGACACTAGACAAGAATACCCTACCTCCAGATATTTCCCATCAAGAAGCTGCATAGAAGAAGGAGCATCCCAAATGTGAACCCAACATGGCCGCTTACTGCTTCACAAGGTTTTTAGTGAAGAAGTTATGTGGAAATATTCCTTCCTATATCAAGGATATAGAAAATTCAGCCCCCTCCCCCTATAAAGGTCTGTGGTTCCCAATCTCCACTACCACTCTGTCTACATAACAGTCCTTGGACCTTGGAATAAGTGTTGAAGACAGACCCACATCTTCCCATGAAGTACAGTTGGACAACACACTAAAGTGTGGGGCAGAATTAAAGCAGGTTGAAGATAGCTTAGAAAGCAAAAGGTGGTCAAACACCTTAAGAGCAAATACGATGCAGACATTGCTCATATTAGTTCTTTGAATTCATGGTATTTTGATCACAGTCCTTTGCACCTTAATGCTCCCAAAAACATTCCTGGGTAGCAGAATACTGGGAGAAGAAAGCCCCACAAAGGAATGGATGAGTTCTCCAGAAGCAGCTCATCCACTATGAGAATCTTAGGACTTTCTGAAGGGAAAGGAAGGACTTTCCCAAATCTTCACCTCCAATAGTAGCCATCCTTTCAGAGGCACAATAGCTAGGGCAGACAAAGGAAAGAAGATGGCAAGGGTTCCTCTTCCCTCTAAGTAGAAACTGCCTTGGCCCATCACTCACCTTGTCTTTCAGGAGGATCTCATAGGTTGTAATCAGCACATTGAACTTCAACCGTTTGGTCTGAGAATGGATCCACTCATACTCACGGATCTGAAGTAAAATGAATAAATAAATGGGTTGGTTTGGCAATTTGAAGATATGTGGATTTCATCCCCCAAAATTTCCCCAGCCAGCAGATGATACCACCTACTCATCCAACAGCTCTTTTTTTTTTTTCATGCAAAAGCCTGTCTCTAGGCCAAAATGAAATTTGATTTTAGTTCAGCAATAGCGCTTAGACTTATATGCCGCTCCATGGTGCTTTTACAGCCCTCTCTAAGAGGGTTACAGAGTCAGCCTTTTGCCCCCAACAATCTGGGTCCTCATTTTACCGACCTCGGAAGGATGGAAGGCCGAGTCAACTTTGAGCCCGTCAGGATCGAACTGCTGGCAGTCGGCAGAATTAGCCTGCAATACTGCATCCTAACACCGCACCATAATGGCTCTTATCCTGTCCTGGGAAAGCTGTCAGCTATAATCTATTCAACAGGGTTAAACAAATAATGGATCTAAGCATCCAGGCAAATTTGGGCACGGTTCTGCATGCCAGCTATCCATTTGGGCACGGTTCTGCATGCCAGCTACCCAACACGTGAGAAGATGGCCTCTAGGTTGCTGAAGCATTTCCATGCCCAATACTCAGATAAACCTAACTAATCGTTTATATTTCTCTTCTCTTTTATCTTCCAGGTGTTCTCTTTCTTCTAGGGGGGGCAGCATGCCAGGTCCCCATAGATCCCCAACGGGATGCTGCCATTCTGATAGGGAAGGCCTGAATGCCAGTTTACAACTTTTTCCTATTTCTGGTCTTTCCTTTACTTTGCAGTACCTTCCTGGGAATGTGAGGGGGGAGGGAATAGCCTGTGGCCATCTTGTCTCAGCTCCGAGGAACCGAGCAAATGGCGTCTGAGAACAGCTTATCACCTTCTCAGCTTGAGGTTCTCATAACAACATTGCACCTCTGGATTGGCTCACCTCTGGACTGGCCAAAGGAGGGGTTTCTACAACTTTTAACCTAACAGTTTTGAGCGGGAATTTCAGATCATGCCTTGCTTTTCTTACTATCACTGTCTCCCAATAATGGCACTTTCATTTCTGTGTCGTACACCCTGTAGCTCACCCCACAGAGCTGTAGAAAAAGAGAAATGTGTTGTCCTAGTCCCATTCAACCCCTTCCTCGATGCTAGTTTACGCACAGCATTCCTGCTCAGCTGATCTCCAATGTACACAACCACGTTGACCTCAGGGGCCCAGATCTCAAACTCCCTCTGCCATGAGGTTAGGGTTGACAAAGGCACCACAATCATAAAGGGGCCATAGAGCTGGTGCTGGTAGAAGAGGTAGCAGAGGAAAGAAATGGTCTGGATGGTCTTCCCCAAGCCCATCTCGTCCGCCAGGATGACACTGTTGTTCCTGAGGAAGCAGACAAGGAAAGGGGTCAAGCCAGCATAGTCATGTCAATGAGCTCCCTTTTTCCTTCTCCCTTTCAATTCTGGAGAACATCTGGAGGCAGACAGATATTCCCCAATGCCTTCCATTGAGGATCTGTTTCCCGCATGAACCAGAAAGAGGGTTGAGAAAATATTTACAGACCCCCTGACATCCTGGACATAAACTATTTCAACTTCTCCCCTCAGGACACCGCTATAGAGCATTGCATGCCAAAACAACCAGACATAAAGATAGTTTTTTCCCCCCTTCTTGTGCCATCACTCTGCTGGAAATTCCCCACAACACTGTCTCACTTCTCATCTTTTCTCATCTTCTTGTCTTTCCTACTATCTTCTCCTATTGGTTTCTTATGATTTTATCAATTGTTGTTTGTAATTTGTGATTAATGATTGTAATTATGATTTATAACTCAGGACCTATTATTTGCTGTTTATATGAACACTGTGAACTAATGCACCAGAGACAAATTCCTTGTGTGTGCAATCACATTTGGCCAATAAAAAAAAAACCTATTCTACTCTATCCTATCCTATTCCTATTCCATTTCCTATTCTTATTTCTATCCTATTCTAATTCTGTGCTACTCTACTCTCAGTCTTTCTTGTCATTTGGACCTAAAAAAGTCATTTTTTGTTTTTGTGTCCATTTATTTTGAGAGCCAGGAAAGTCTACGGAGTAGTCTGGCTGCCAACAGTTGCTAGTTCATTTAGTTCATGCTGTCACGTCATCCCAGGGTGCACCATGAGGAGGTAAACTACCTTCACACAATTCTGAAAATG
Source organism: Notechis scutatus (assembly GCF_049901735.1). Taxonomy (NCBI): domain Eukaryota; kingdom Metazoa; phylum Chordata; class Lepidosauria; order Squamata; family Elapidae; genus Notechis; species Notechis scutatus. The sequence continues at coordinate 13,507,516 of NC_142019.1, forward strand.
ATATGCACCTCACACGGTGCCTGCCAGGACTCATTGCATAAGATGGGGCTCTGTATCCTCCCCTTAGTGTGACTGGGGAGTCCCACACCAAACTGTAGGTGTTGCATCATGATCAGAGGTAAACTGAGGGCATATATCGTTCCAGTATCCGATTTGTTTTCATATAAATGATGCTGCACCTCAATGGTTAGATGGCGTAGAGAAGACATTGATATCTGAATGTGGACATTTTTAGTATTTATATTATATTGTGTTTTATTAACCTACTTGCCTCCCAAAAGTTGTAGGCACTCCAGTATTAAAGGTTTTACAAGAATAGATTGAACAACCATTTGTCTGAAATGGTACAGGGTTTTCCTGCCTGAGCAAAGGGATGGACTAGAAGACCTTCAAGGTCCCTTCCAACTAGGGTGAAATGTTCATATATGTTGCAAATCCATGGATGATACGTCATATGCTAAATATAGAAATAACCACCTGAGCCCATTGGTAAGAGACACCGCTTCAGATCAAGGGAGGAGCATCAAAAATCTCTTTCTGGACTATGTTTTTTGGAGCAGGGATAAGAAGCACCTGCCCTCACTTACTTGCACCAGGAATGAGCCAACCAATTCAAGCCCTCCAGCTGATAGTCACGGAGTTCCAGATTCTCCCCACCAATGTAGGAAGGTTGGTTCTTCAAGGCCACAAAACGAGGCCTTTGCTTCAGCACCTAAGAGAAAGACATCCATCATTCTCCCAGCTTCACAGACCTGCTGCTGCTCTGGAGAATTACAGCTGGCCCTCAATTTATGACCACAGTGCCATTGTAACTTCAAACAGTCACTAAGTGAAGTGTTGTAAATCAACAGTTGCATGCAACCGACCTGTGTTATCTGGTTGTATTCTTTTAAGGAGACTGAGACATGCTTCTATATGGTCATTATATGATTGCTACAACAAGAAGTCTAAAAGTGGCCCAGGACTTTTGCACAGTATTGTAAACCTTGTAAATATACAACACATGGCCAAACTACCCCATCTTTAGTTTGCAAGAACATAGAACTTTATGATATGGAGCAAGGGAGGGAGAATCTGCAAACGGAAGCTAATTTTCCTTCTAAAAAGCACAATATTTATTTTAATGGAGTAAGGTCCTGAATTTAAAAGAATCTCTCTCCAGCATGGAAAATTGGGCACAAAAAACACTGATCTGCCTTCATGACTTGATGTCAGAACACTATTTCAAAGATAAATCATCTAGGAGAGGAAAAAAACCCTTAATTTGCATTCAGTACTGCGTTTTTTGGGGTTTTTTTTTTCCAATCATGCAGCTGCTATATGCCTCAATTGCTGTGAACTCTGTATTTTGGGGAAGCAGCGCCGCCCCCTGACCAAGAGGAGAATATAAGTAATGGGAGAACTAGTTCTTTTTTCCCTTGTGCTCTGACTCTGCTGAACACCTAATTCTCACAGGGTGGTCTAATGTCTTTATTCATGTAGTATGGCGGTAGTATTATTATTTAATCCTTCTTAATATCTTCTTATCGGTATCATTAGGATGATGATGATGATTCTGTTGCTTTGAACGTACACCAAGTGTTTCTGCAACGGAGACAAATTCCTCGTGTGTCTAATCACACTTGGCTAAATAAACAATTCAATTCACTTTACACAGAGGCCAAAATGGGAAGAGCAATCTAAGGGGTTGCCATAAAGAGGAGGGAGTCAACTTATTCTCCAAACCACCTGAAAGCAAGACAAGAAACAATGGATGGAAACTAAGCAGGGAGAGAACCAACTTAGAAGTAAGCAGGGATATCCTTAGCAGTTACAATAATTAATCAGTGGAACAGCCTGCCTCCAGAAGTTGTAAATGCTCCAACACTGGAGGTTTTAAAGAAGAAAGTGGATAACCATTTGTCTGAAATGCTATAGGGCTTCCTGCCTAAGCGGGGGGGGGGGGTTGGACTAGAAGACCTCCAAGGTCCCTTCCAACTCTGTTTTTCCATTAGACTAACCTTGCAGTCCCGAGTAGGCATGGCTTTGGAGTTGTTCCTATTGTTGAAGCTATCAATACAGTACTGGAATTTTTTGCTGATCAGAGCTTCATCTTCCCAGCTACATTCTGCGTAGGGAAGTCCCATCCACTTGCAAAGGTACTCTGGCTCATTGGAGGAGGACTTGCGGTTGTGAACTGCAAATTTTGGGGCAGGGGGCAGAGTGGGGAGGGATGAAGAAATACATGATAAGAGCCCTGCCATATCCTCAATGGGCATGACGGAAATATCCTACCCATGGATATTTGAGTAAAATACGTGACTGAGTATTGCAATCAGACATCTCTACCAATCCGTATAATTAAACAAAAGCACGTAAATCAGCAAAACGAGTCACCTTACCTGGAAATTCAGTTCCAGGATTTGGCGATTTGTTTGTTTTCACCGCTGCGCATGAAACGAGAAAACAACATTCATAACTGTAATGATTAAATTAATCATTTAATCAATACGTTGCTTTTATTATATTTTTGTATAACAATTAATTCAAGGCGGCAAACGTATCTAATGCTTCTTCTTCCATCCTAATTTCCCCACAAAAATAACCCTGAAAGGGGAGATTGACTGGGTCAGGCCTGCCATCTTCAGCTTGGCACCTTGCTGGCATCCTGCCATTAAAGGCTAGGAGGGAGGGGAGGGACATGGGAGGGGGAACAAACGGGCAATCTGTCAACCCAGAAGTGGATCCGGCTGAGGCCATCTTGGAGGCTTCAGGGTTGCCACACAACAGAGTGAGGGGAGAAATAGTTAGATGGGGTTATGTAGCCACGCAATAAAGTCTTCCTGTGGGAACCAAGGACATTCTCACAGGTGGATGGCCAGAGAAATAGTGAAGTAACCAAGCAACCAGCCAGCACCAATGACCAGTGACTTGGGGGAAAGGGGAAACTTTTAATTAAGTGAAAGCCGCAGGAACTTTGCTTTCACCAGTTGGGCCAATATGATGTATCCAATAAAATTGTTCTTTGAGGACTTTGCCTGCCTGAGAGTCCTGCTTTCTATGGATGCATTACTTGGAATTCTGACACAATCAACCAACAGGTGTACGTGATGGGGAATCGGGAAATGGGAATGACAGCTCCATGAAGAGCAGGAGAGCTCGGAACCAGTTGGTGCCAGCCCCCAAGGCCGTGTACCCCGAGAAAGAATGTGATTTACCCTGAAACATTTCAGCGTTCTCAAAACAAAACTCAAAAGTTTCGATGCAATTGGTTGTAAAAGGAACACACAAAAAAAGACACGACAATTCGTGAGTGCTTTTTGTAAAGATATGAATAAGGAAAGGTGTTTCCAGGAAGCATGTATTAAGCATATCTTTTTAAACGTAACTAAATCTTAGCTACCTCTGGAACAAATTTAGGATTTTTGCCTAAATTAGATAAACTGCCTTAGGTTAATCTTTAGCACTGGATACTCTCATTGCCAGGTGTCTATTAAGCTGCTAGCCTGGGTTTATGGGAATTGTAGTCCTAACGGATCTCAGTAGACAGTCAAAACTGTTCCTTCTCAGAACTTGTAAAGTTTTGACCACATATCCTGACGTGGAAGACTACAACTCTCACAATATTTGGGAGTTGCCAATACCTAGCAAGCTCTCTGCATCCCTGGAGCTAATCTTGTTAAGCCAGTTTTTTAAGGAAACACTTTTTAAAAGAGAAGGGAATGTGCTGCAGAGCAAATTACAAGTTTTAATGTGTTTTCAAGAATGGCTCTGGGCCCCGAGGTGTTCTTAGAAAATTACAAGCGGTGGCTGGTCTTTTCTTAAAAGTGCAGTCAGCTGCCCAGGAAACCCCAAAATAGCAGCAGGAAAACCAGCACGAGTGGCAGATGCCATCGGGCAAGGTGGATGCATCCTGTTATTATGCAAACAATGCTCAGATGTCATGATACAAGTACGCAACTGCATTGGTTGCTTGTTGTTGTGGTTTGTTATGGGTGCCCATCTCTCCAGGTGAATGGCCAGGACTGGAACCACACATTTTAAGTGCCACATTACAATTAGTCTACCAAACTTCCAGGGTGGCCCTTTTTTATAATTCTCAATATGCCCACAATGCCAACAAGATTGCCTACAGGCAGTTCTTGACTTCTGACCACAACTGAGCTTCTAATTTACATTGATAAGACAGGTGTTAATTGAATTCTGTTTACATTTTACAAGCTTTCTTGCCATAGGTGTAAAGTGAATCACTGCAGAATACAGCCGTTAAGTGAATCTGGCTTCCCCATTGACTTTGCTGGTCAGAAGGTCACAAAATGCCACGTGACCCTGGGATGCTGCAACCATCATAAATATGACTCAGTGAAAGGTTGTAAGTCAAGGACTCCCTTTCTGGGGGGTTTTTTCTCCTGCTTTCATTCATTCTCGGAAAAAAAAAATCTTTCAAAAGTTTTGGCCACCACAATGTAAAAAAGATGTTGAGATTCTGGATAGAGTTCAGAGAAGAGCAGCAAGGATGATTAGGGGACTGAAGACTAAAACATATGAAGAAAGGTTGCAGGAACTGGATATGTCCAGTCTAATGAAAAGAAAGACTAGAGGAGACAGGACAGCAGTGTTCCAATATCTCAGGGGCTGTCCCAAAGAAGAGGGAGTCAAGCTATTCTCCAAAGCACCTGAGGTCAGGACAAGAAGCAATGGGTGGAAACTAATCAAGGAGAGAAGAACTAAGGAGAAATTTCCTGACAATTAGAACAATTAATCAGTGCAACAACTTGCCTCCAGAAGTGGTGAATGCTCCAACACTGAAAGTTTTTAAAAAGATGTTGGATAACCATTTGTCTGAAGTGGTGTAGGATCTCCTGCCTAGGCATGGGGTTGGACTAGAAGACCTCCAAGGTCCCTTCCAACTCTGCTATTCTATTCTAAAAGAAAATCCCATCAGCTTCAGAAGCCTTAAATGCCCTTTGTTTTCAGCCATACAAGACATGTCTTCCCAAAATATAGATGAAGGGGCCGTGGCTGTCGTTCTGCTGAGCTAACACATCGCAAGCTGACAGCCTGACTTTAATAATGGGGGGAGGGGGCAATGGGGGTAGGGATGCAGGAAGGGAATCAGGAGGAATCAAAACCAAGCCATCCTGTGGGAAGCACCAGCCATCTTAAGGTTACACTAAAAGAATGCGGACAGGCTCCGTTTCCCAAACAATTTGTTAATACTTAATTGGACAATGACTGATAATAGCAATAGCAGTTATATACTGCTTTACGGTGCTTTACATCCCTCTCTAAGCAGTTTACAGAATCAGCCTATTGCCCCCAACACTCTGGGTCCTCATTTTACCCACCTCGGAAGGATGGAAGGCTGAATCAACCTTGAACCTGGTGAGATTCGATCTGCCAAATGGCAGGTAGCCGGCTACAGCAGAAGTAGCTTGCGGTACTGCACTCTAACCACTGCGCCACCAAGGCTCTTAAACAGGGGGGTTGGCCAGGAACCAGGGAAAGTTAACTATATTTTTTTGCGCGTGGAAATCTCAGATCCAGCTTTGCCTCTTCCGTAACCACTTTGGCTTTTAGTAAAGTATATTTGGGCTAATCAGGGGGCCAGGAGTCTTTCTTTTCCATTGACCAAGTTGGGAAAGTTGACAGAAGGGTTCAACCAGAAACATGTGGGATGTATTTCTGCTTCAGCCCCGATGGCCTGATTCTTTTTTGACCCCAAACTCACCAATCACTCTTTCCACAATCTGGTACTGTTTGTTCAACTCAGCTGCCAGTTCCTGTTGGCAGTTGAAATACTCTACGTCTTCTGGGGTGACCTTTTCCAACCTGGGTATAAAAATAAAAAGAACAAATCAGGTGGTGTTTTTTTTTTGCAACCAGCGTGTTAAAAACTATTCTGCTCTTACTATTGCACCAAACTTTTGGAAGTGGGGCTCATGAACCCTCTTATGAAAATTCAGCTTTCTTAAATTGTTTACAAAATATGAGTGTCTTGATGTTCACTGAAAAGATAGGACTTTAAAAAAAAGTTCAAAAACTAGTTTTTAGAAAAGTAAAAATGACTGGAATTTTCTGGAATTGAGGCCAGGTGGAATAGCCATATAAAACTTTGTGGATGTTATCTGAAAAAGTGGTTGCAGCCAGTTTCAAAGCCACTTGACTCCACATAGGAAAGGCTTCTCTATACTTGGCAACCTAGAAAAATCTAGTTTCCAAATGTCCACTTTAGGAGCAGAAATCAGGATCCTGAGTACTACAGAGACACAAAGACTTAACCCCTTTCAGACATGAAACTGTGCAACAGGTTTAGCCAATTTCTAACAATATGGGAAAGACACCATTTACTTATCTTGGAGTGTTCAGGGTCTGCAGGCAGTATTTTTTGCAACAAACTTGAGAGGTCTTTTTGTTTTAAATCCATCTCATTGGAGTGTTTCTATCTAATCTGGTGGGGATCCATCAGTTTTTAATACAGGTAGTCCACAATTTACAACTGTTCATGTAATGACCATTCAAAGCTACAACATCACTTAAAAAAAAGTGACCTACAACCATTTTTCACACTTACGACTGTTTGTATCATCCTCATGGCCAGTCACATGAATCAAAACAGTTGGGCAACTGGCTCAGATTTAGGATGGTCCCAGTGTCCTGGGATTATGTGATCCCCTTTTGTGACTTTCTGACCAGCAAAGTCAATGGGTAAACCATTCACTTAACAAACATGAAGCTAACAACTCCTGCCATGATTCACTTAACAAGTGTGGCAAGAAAAGTCAAAAGGGGGGGCAAAACTCACTTAACAAAGGTCTCACTTAGCAACATACATTTTGGGCTCAATTGTGGTCGTACGTTGAAGACTACTCGTAATCAGATGGGTTCAAAATGCTTCTTGAGCCACAATAATAAAAAAAAAGCTCGGGAAGCACAGATCAATCTATGTCATGCCCCTGTCGGAATCTGATTCAGAGGGGGAGGCCGAGCAGCTGACAGAGAGTGGGAATGTGGCTCCGTTGGCTATGGAAGAAATTGGGGAAGGGCAAAGCCCGGCTGGGCAGAGCAGGGGAGAGGTAGAGCAAGGGAGAGGGAATTCAGAGGAAGACCCAGGCCCACTCTCTCTTCATCCTAGGGCACGCAGAGAGGAATGGAGAAGGGAGCAATGTGAGTTGAGTGGCTTACGGGGGAGGAAAGAGCCTTGATCCCCTTCATTAGCTGCAGTTTGGGAACACAGTGTTTAAAAAGGGAAGCTGTGCGCAGTGAGCTGTTGGGAGCTGATTGTGAGTTATCTGTTATTGTCGAGGCTTATCTGGGTTCCTAGCATCTTCCAAACTCTGTGTGTTTTGTTGGCCTTTGAAGTCTGCAATTCCTTATCCTGCCCTGTCCAGTTAATTGCTGCAGCGTGGTTTGTGTGGATTTTTATTTACAATTTGTATGTACTTTGTTTTCGGACTGAATTTCCTCCATTTAAAGGCTGTTCTTGGGAGAGTTTTTTTCCCCAGCTGAAGGTAACTGGACATTGGGGGCAAAGTTGGAGGTATTAAAGGGACTTTTCTTATTTATGTAACTGTGTTGCCTTTGTGCCATGCCCCAGGTCATCACAATCTAGGAACTCTCATTTTCCATATAGGAAGCCCATAATTTTAATCCACGTTCTTAGCAGGCCAGAAGAAAGAAAAGCCTACCAACTGTTGATGTCTTCTTCTTTCTTCTTGAAGTTCTCCAGCTTCTTGATGCCTTTCACTTTCTGCTGCTGCAAGGAGTCCTCGCTTTCCCATGTGCTGTGGATGTATGACCAACCTTTCCATTTAACCAAGTACTGCACTTCCCCTTCCTCCTTTTCTGGGTCAAAATCGGCACTGGGATCACCGTTGGCTTCCATTGAGTAGACAGTGGTGGAGGCCCCAGTGGCTGCCGAAAGAACAGAAGTGAAAGTAGGTCAAATTTTGCAAAATGGTCTTGGGCCCTTTGCCCCCCTGGAGGGTTTCCATAAGTTTAGCTGCGCTCACTTCTAAACAATTCTATTTCATTTCCCCTACTAAAAAGTGGGCCAGCACTTAGCACTCCTTGAAAATGTTCTACTTTTGACTGTGAGAGTCGTGGTGGCACAGTGGTTAGAATGTGGAACTGCAGGCTATTTCTGCCGACTGCCGACTGCCAGCAGTTTGATTCTCACCGGTTCAAGGTTGACTCAGCCTTCCATCCTTCCTAGGGCTATAAAATGAGAAGCCAGACTGTTGGGGGGCAATTTGCTGATTCTGTAAACTGCTTAGAGAGGCCTGGAAAGCGCTGTGAAGCGGTTTATAAGTCTAAGTGCTACTGCTATTGTTTTTGCTCTCAGTTTTTGTTGCACTTCTCCATGGCTCTGGGAGCTTTCCCAAATAGGCCTATCCCAGAACGAAAAAGCCAGGTCCTTTTCAACCCTTAAAAGTCCTGTTCAGAGAATTGGCTTAAATGATCAATTGGGTGTCATGGTAAAGTCTACAGACCTAATGGCATTATTATACTGGCAAAGCTCTCCCACTCTACCCTCGATTTAGTCTGCACTCAGAGGTCTTTATAAAGTAAAAAAAATAATAATCAGTTTGCCTTGTTCAAGGGAACCTTCCCTTTTGCAATACAAAGCTAGTTTTACAAAGCCTTGTGTGCTGCGATAAAGCAGTCATCCCTAAGATGAAATCTCCAAATATAATATGCCCCTAACTCACAAATTTTACAAGCTGTACCAATAAAGGAGAATATTTGTAGTTCAGAGCTGAGATGAGGGGTCCTTGGTGCTATCTGAGCTTGGTGGTTTTTCTTGCAGACATTTCATTAACATCATCAGTGCTGGGAGGGAGGCTTGTAGTGGAGGAGGAGGAGGAGGAGGAGGACAATGACTGTGAGGTCCTTGGTTCCCTCTGAGCTTGGCGGTTTCCTTGCAGACGTTTCCTTACCCCAATTGAGAAACGCTCATTACTAGTTTGAGTAATGAAACGTCTACAAGAAAAGAACCAAGCTCAGAGAGCACCAAAGACCCGTTTGCAAGCTGTGTTTGCAGAGTCAGGCATTCTAGAAGCAAAGGTGTTATGGCTGGAAGGATCCAACTTGGAGAAAGCTGCTTTTAACTGGGTGCCTAGGACCATGGCTAGGAATAACTGAATCCGAGGAATATCTTTATTTATTTTTATTTATTTATTGATTGATTTGATTTGCCAATTGTTTACAAGATAATAAGTATAAGTGTATACATAGTTGTGAATACATGAAATGGGTACATATAAGAAAAATAAAAGAAGAATAAGAGAAACAATAGGACAGGGACGGTAGGCACGTTGGTGCGCTTATGCACGCCCCCTACAGACCTCTTAGGAAAGGGGTGAGGTCAATAGTAGACAGTCTAAGGTTAAAGTTTTTGGGGTTTGGGGAAGAAACTACAGAGTCGGGTAGAGTATTCCAGACATTGACCACTCTATTGCTGAAGTCGTATTTCCTGCAATCAAGTTTGGTGCGGTTAACATTGAGTTTGTATCTATTGTGTGCTCTTGTGTTGTTATGGTTGAAGCTGAAGTATTCATTGACAGGTAGGACATTGCAATGTATGATTTTATATACCATGCTTATACCATGCTTCTTCTTGCACTCACCTCCTTTCTTGCCTATTCTCTTCTCCAGCACTTTCTCAATGGTTTCGCTGTTATTTTGCTGCTCCTCTGCCCCTTCACCTGTCATCTCAATCAAGTCGTCTGAATCGGTCTCAAAGTCATCGTCTTCCTTGTAACTGTGTACAAGACCGTGCACAAGGACAGTTCAGGGTTATCCTTCTGCCGAATGGGTTCACCATGTAAATAAGAGCGGGTTCCCCCCTCCCAACCGTTACAACCTCCAGATAGGTGGACTTCAAGATGTGTCACCAATAGCTATTTTAACACTGGAGTTCTGGGATTTGAAGTCCACCCATCTGGAAATGGCTAAGACTGGGAAACAATAAGCCAAAGAAATGTTATTCACAAGATAAAGTCACTACCTGACTTTAACATCTCCAAGCCTCTCTTGGCTCAAAGGCAAAATTCTTGGTGGTAAGATGGCATAACAGTGGAATAGTCTAGCGAAGTTGTGGATTCAACTGAAAGCGAACAACAACTTCTCATGGATGGTTTAATTGGCTTTCCTGCCCATTGTAGAGGATTGGATTAGATCAGTACTTTTCAACCTTGGCAATTTAAAGATGAATGGACTTCGATTCTCAGAATTCTCCAGCCAGCTCCAGGACATTGCATAATCTGGGTTGACATACTAAGGTAAGCTATGGTTTGCTCATTGATGGCTTGGTTAAATAAACCATAATGACATAGGCTCACATATTAATTTAAGGCATAATCAGGTTAGTTCATGTGATGTATGATGGCTGGGTTCTGACAAACAAACCACCCCATGTTGGCTGAGGGTGTGTGAACCCAGCTTCTAGGTTTTTCTGCCACTACCTGACATTTTTGGCTGCTCGGCGCTTAGTTTGCCTTTTGGGAGTCTCATCCTCCTCCTCCTCCTCCTCTTCCTCTGATGATTCGGTTTTCCTCCGCCTCTTCGGCCGTTGCGGTTTGCTGCTCCTTTTTGGGATGGATTTGGTCGCTGCTCTGAAATGAAACAATGATACAATAGTAGTAATAGTGGAAGTAGCAATAGCACTTAAGACTTATATACTGCTTCACAGTTCTTTACAGCCCTCTCTAAGCAGTTTACAGAGTCAGCATCTTGCCCCCAACAATCTGGGTCCTCATTTTATCAACCTCGGAAAGATGGAAGGCTTGAGCCAGTCAGGGTCAAACTGCTGGCAGTCAGCAGAATTAGCCTGCAATACTGCATTCTAACCACTGCACCACCACAGCTCAGTGGTTGTAATAGCAGTTGAGCATTCTTCAACACCAGACCAGGAAATCAACACCACCAAAGAAGAAAATCAACACCATAGAAGTCTACTTATTATAATTAGGCTTCTTCTGTTCAGTCATGTCTGACTCTAGGGCAGAGGTGGGCAAACTTTTTGGCTCAGGGGCCTCATTGACTTTTAAAATTTGACAGAAGGGCCGCCACCTGGTGTCGAAATGCCTGTCATTACAAGTCAAAATCAAATGAATGCAATCATTCAATCATTCACATTAAATCATTCACATCATTGGCACATTCTGTACCAATCTTCGGCGGGCCGGATTAAAAAGACCAACGGGCCGGATGTGGCCCGCGGGCCATAGTTTGCCCACCCCTGCTCTAGGGGGTGATGCTCATCTCCATTTCTTAGCTGAGGGAGCCAGCATTGTCCACATTTCCATCATCATGTAGCCAGCATGGCTATATGCCAAAGGCGCACAGAATGCTGTTACTTTCCCACCGAAGTGGTACCTATTAATCTACTTGCATTTGCTTGCTTTCAAACTGCTAGGTTAGCAGGAGCTGGGCAAATAAAGGGAACTCACCCTGATTGTGCAGTGCTGGGGTCTCAAACCTGGGCTGCCAGCTTTCCAACTGACAATCACAGCATCTTTAACTTCTGAGCCAGTTATTGAGACTGGCTCTAATAACAGAATATTACAGGTCTGATGGTGCTGGACCCTCTCCTCCTTCTTATACTCCAGTGAATTCAGGAAGTCTATACCTCAGCCACTTCCAAATTCTATCTCACTGTTTTGTACTTTAAAAAAAAAAAGTTTCCACACTTTTTGCTAGGCAGTGATTCCTGCATATTTCAACCAAGGTCATCTTCTTTAACTCTTGCTCCGTCCTAGAAACTTTTGCCCATTCTTCTGTCTTCCCACTAGGCAAAGCTTCCAACATTGCACTCAGAATACTGACTCACAATGAAAGGATGGAAGGACAAGGTCTAGAGTGGGGGAAAATAAGAGGAACTGCAAGGAAGGCAGCACCCGTTTTCTTACCTTCTTGAACTAAGTCTTCTGGACCTCACTTGCTTCACTTCTTGTTCACTCTCTCCACTGGAGCCTTGATCTTCAACATCATCTTCATCATCATCCCTAGATCCCTCCCTTTTCCATTTACCTCTGTGTCTATAAAAGTTGATAAGGAATGTGTCATGAACATCATTATGCTCCACGATTATGGTTGCTTTTACATGCCAACTAATGCCCCCTCCCCCCAAAAAAACATAAGGAAGCCTTTAGGTACGCAGAATATTCATCTAATGTTAAGACAATTAAGTTATTAACTAGGGCTGTGCAGAAATACATTCATAAAGAATGCCCAACCTCCTTAAAGTAGCTGCATCTTTCTTCGAGATGATGCGGCTGCCCTTTGTGGCAACCTGCGATTTCAAGAAAGGACAAGGCTGCTTTAAAGAGCTCCAAAGCACCATTGAGAAAGCCCCCACTTAGCTCTGTTATTATCAATGATATCTGTTCAATTAACAGTAACAAAAGCAAAAAGTTCAACTACATTCCCACAATCTGAGTTACTCAAAAGGCCCCCTAATTAATACTCCTGGCAATGGAATGTTCTTTTAAGTACAAAAAGAACCATGAGGTGTCTCATAGCTAGGGTACCATTGTAGTTTCCACTAAGACTGAGGCTATTAGGAGAGGAGAGTCCACAAGCCACATCAGTCATCCGAGGAACTTCTCAACTTTGGCACCTTGAAGATGTGTGGACTTCACAAGCTGGCTGGGAGTTTTCTGGAAGCTGAAATCCTTGTGTCCTGAAGCTACCAAGGTTGAGAAATGTTGGTCTAAAGCAGCCCGGTGATGGGGAAATAGCCTTTAGCAGATGGAAGAGTTTTGTTTTCTTCTTAGGAAAGGAAATGCAGGTGGCTGGGGCAAATATCCACTCTTCCCTCTCCATGGAAGAGTTCCAGAAAAGGAAGGAATATGTCCCTTTCTTGTACCAATCTATCAAGCATCTTGCCAGAAGACAAGAGGACAAACATCAGTATATGTGTGTGCGTGCAAGTGTGGTGTGTTTTATGCAGGTTTCTCTCTCTTGTGTGTGAAATTTTACTACTAACCTGCCTTTCATCGAGGACCTGTATACTGCACAAGTCAAAAAGAGGACTGTGAAAATATCTACAGACCCCTCACATCCTGGACATAAATTGTTTCAACTTCTACCCTCAAAACGATGCTATAGGGCACTGCACACCAGAACAACTAGACACAAGGACAGTTTTTCCCCTGAATGCCATCACTCTGCTAAACAACTAACTCCCACAACACTGTCAATTTACTTAGTAAGACTGTATTACTATTCTTCTTCTCATCCTTCCTATTATCTATCTCTTCCCACTTATGACTATAACCATGTTGCTTGTATCTTTACAATTTATATTGCTTTATTCGTTCCCTAGTATGATTTGATTGCTTATTAGTAACCTATGACTAACAATAAGTATTGTATCTTATGATTCTTGATGAATGTATTTTATTTTTTCTTTATGTACACTGAGAGCTCCTGCACCAAAGACAAATTCCTTGTATGTCCAATCACACTTGGCCAATAAAGAATTCTATTCTGTTCTATTCTATAATAGGGTAAATTGTACAAATGCGTATTGGGAGAAGGACAAGATTTCTCCAAGTCAAACTCAATGAAGACTTCACAGAGGCCTCCAAGTAATTTCCTAGGCAGTGTTACAGAAGTAGCTCCCTGCCTCCCTTGTTTCTAGTTTTAATATCCCAGCCAAATGCATAACAACTTTGGGGTTTTGCGTTGGTTTCCCTTCTAAGGATACAAGATCAGTCAAGTTCTGCTAAAGTTGCCCCCTCCTGGAAGAGGAAGGGCAGACCATACAGTGTAGTCCTCGACTCACAACAGTTCATTTACTGACCCTTCCAAGGTTACAATGGCACTGAAAAAAGTAACTTCTGACCATTTTTCACATGACCGTTGAGTCATCCCCACGGCCATGTCACCAAAATTCAGGCACTTGGCAACTGGTTCACATTTGTAACAGTTGCATTGTCACGGGTCATGGGATCCCTTTTTGTGACCATATGACAAGCAAAGTCAATGGGGAAGCTAGACTCACTTAATGACTGTGTTACTAGCTTAAGGGCTGCAGTGATATTGCACCCTATGACTATCATTAAGTGTTGCACCTTATGATTCTTGACTCTTGATGAATGTGTCTTTTCTTTTATGTACACTGAGACCATTTGCACCAAGACAAATTCCTTGTGTGTCCAATCACACTTGGCTAATAAAGAATTCTATTCTATTTTATAAGAATTCTATTCACTGAAGAAGCTTCTTGGATGAGAAGCAAAATGTCTTCAAAACAACAACAACAACCCCAGTTGCCTCTTGAAAAAAAAAAAAAAAAAAAAAAAGAGCACCTTTGGGTCCTTCTATCCTCTGTTATTTCTTTATTCGTCTCATTTACAATGATATATATTTTTTTTTTTGCATCTAACTCCTTTAGGGTGGCTTCCAGATCAACAGTGTACAAAAAAATTGACCTTTTTTTTATTTTTATAAACAGAACAGCAATCTTTTTCCAGGATCTTTGTTTGAAATCCGGCAACCCCCTCACAGCCAGTATGACCACTGATCAGGCTCTGAGATTACGGGATGTAGAAATTCCACCTGGTGGGTTGAGGAAAGCTATTCTAATACTTTGAAAATACAACGTGCGGAATCCAGGATGGAGAGGGTTGCAGCTAACATTCCATAACCATCAAGTACAGATAGTCCTCAACTTACAACCGTTCATTTAGTGACTGCTTGAAGTTACCACGGCACTGAAAAAAAGTGACTAGGTTTTTTCCCCCCCTACACGCGTGTTACAGTCTCCCCTCACTCAAGTGATCAAAATTTAGACACCCGGCACCAGTGGTGGTATTCTACCGGTTCGGCCCGGTTCTGGCGAGCCGGTAGCAACGATGAGCAACGATAAGCATAACCGAACCGGTTATCTCCACCACTGTGCTGTTGGGCCCACCCACCCGCCTGGGCTCCCATACTCACCTTTATCCACTGAATTTGAAGCGCAGCTGCTTTGCACGGCACAGGAGAGTGCGACGCGGCAGCTGCTGAAGTGACCGGGATCATGCAGGAAGCGAGTTAGAACGCCTCTGTGCCTGCACAAAGTGCATGTTTGGTGCACGTGCGCACACAAAGTGTGTGCACCTGTGCAAAGTGTCCCCATCAAGCCACGCCCCCCCCCCAAACTGGTGGCAAAAATATTTGAATCCCACCACTTAACTGGTCCATATTTATGACAAGTTGCCGCGTCTCCCCGGGGTCACGTGATCCCCTTTTGCGACCTTCTCACAAGCAAAGTCAACGGGGGAAGCCAGATTCCCTTAACAACCATTTTCACTAACTTAACTCTTGAGGCGATTCACCGAATCGCCGTGGTCATAAAGTGGGGGCGAAGCTCAACTCAACGGCTGCCTCGCTGAGCAACAGGAATGTCGGGTTGTAAGTTGAGGGTTACCCGTACAGACGTGAGAATCCTTTCAAACAATGGAAAACTAAATTTGTTGCAGAAACAAGGCAGAGTCCTCGTAACTTACATTTTTCTCACTTGCCTTGAACTTCTTCGTTTGGGACTCTCACTTTCAGACTCGCTATGCCCCTTGAACGGAAACAGAGAAGGAGGGAGAGAGAGGGAAGGAGCAATAAGAGAGGCTGCTGGTTGATGGCTACATATTTTGCTCGCAAATATTCTTGATATCCATATGAGAGGTGTAGTGGCCTAGAGGTGGAGCTCTTGCCTCACAATCAGGAGACTGTGAGTTCGATCCTAGGTAGAGGAAGGTATTTCTCTCTCTGGGCGCAACGAGAATATATCTGATGAACAAAACTCCTCATTGGTGATAGGAAGGGCATCTAGCCAATAAACACTCAGCTCCATCGAGACTCCACCCCACAAGGAAGTTCATTAAAAGATGATGATACTTGGCATCCATAAAGGGTGTTGGGTGTGCCCCAGATTTAAAACCAACACAATCCATAGGGAAACATTTGCTACCACACAGTAAATAAATAGGCAACACCCTTTTTGCCCCACAATCCCAGCAGTTCTGTGGTGCTGTGTTTTGTTTTGCTTGGTTTTTTTTTTTTAAAGAACTCTTGTTACATTGTGAACACAAGTGGGCCAAGGTACTTGAAAAAGAAATCCAAACTGAGGACCAAGAGTATCAAAGAACTGCCCAAAAAAAGAAGGAAGAGGACCAGAAGTCAACACTGCCAGCAGCCACACACCCAAGGCTTTCCCAGCATTGCAGAAGAGAGGATGCAAGTTGCAAGAAGGGACAATCCTGCTCACCTCTACATGGGCTCCCTCTTAAGGGGAGGATCAGTAATGTGGGGTCCTTGGTGCACTGGTGATGTTACCTAGTTTGGTAATGAAACGTCTGCAAGAAAACAACCAAGCTCAGAGAGCACCAAGGACCCAACAGTTCAACCCTGAGCTACAAATATTCTCTTCTGTCAGTTCAGGTGACTTCCATACCTGGCTTTCAAAGGCACATCATGAGACATATTCCAAAAATTATGAAAGATCAGGAACAATAACAAAAAAAAAAATGGGGAAGGGCTGAATGAACCCTTTTAAAATTTCATTTCAATTTCATATCATGCAATTTCAATTTCATACTTTTAAAATATTTTTTTGGTTTATTTGTTTTTTGATTGAATGAAATTGGTAAGCCACTGAGTCTCTCAATTGCAGTGGGTGCAAAAAGGAAAAACAGAGAAAGAGGAGAAGGGGAAGGAAGCCCTTAAAAGACATCTCCTAATTTTTATACAAAATGACTTTATGCTTACATAGATTCATTAAATCTTCTTAAACAATTAAACTATTAACACATCTTTCTGTTCACTCAATAGTTAGGAAAAAGACAAACTATACACAACAGCTAAATGCCTATAAATCTGGATAACCTTGTCTCTAAGTAATAAATTGCCCTATTGATAAGACAGCTTGTTTTGTGCAAAAAATGGGTGCTCAGAGGCCTGAATGTCAAGAGTGGGATTTGCATAACAACATGAACGTAACCATTCTCACAGGTAACAGGGTAAAAGAGATTCCAAAGATAGACTACTGGTGCTAGACAAAGAAAAATCCGCCACAAAATCTGCTTGAGACTGACAAAAACACACTTGGAAATGGAATCATCAGCAGTTTTCTTTCCTTGTGAGAACAGGGCAACATTATTTAAATTATAGCTGACAAGAGAGTTAAGAAAATGAGCTGCTGTGTTAGATGCAGGAATCCAAGTATATTAGAAACAGGTGAAGAGGATAAGAAGATCTTTGCAGTCAGCAGCTGGACACATCTGTCTCTTTCCAGGATCTTTATGAAACTTTGAAGGTTAAAGTGTGTCTCTTGCAAATTTGGAAAATCAACCCCAATTCTTAATGTGCATCCAAACTCTAGAACAGTAATTGGCTCTCCATATCTGAAGAGCTCACTCAAGCACTCTTCTTCGGATCCTTTCCTAAATTGTTACAAGACCCCCTGTCACAAAGCCTCTGCATTTCGCTGGCCCACCCTCCACCAATCTAGATGTCACATCTTCCACAGATCCAGATGAGAGCTTCATTAGAGGAGCCAGATGCTGGCATGGAATTATGGGGGCTCATGGTATCCCTTTTGTAGCTATACAAAAGCTTTGCCTCTCTGGTGCCCACAAGCTTTGAAGAGGACCTCTTTCTGTCCTCCTGGCCATCAGCATCTCTTGTCCTTCAGGGGCAGAAAAACACAGTGCAAGGCACTCATACACCAAGCGTAGCCATAATGTGGTTTGTTATTTATCTGCTTGGGGAAATGCAAACCCATAACAAGAAAGAAATGGTGTTATGTGTAACGTTTGCACATCATGCTATTCCAGGACTGAGGAATCTGCCCCCAAACCTTCCTTCATCCTACCATGGAGATCATCTTTTGCACATTTTCCTCCATCAAGGAAAGCATCCAAAGAGTGAATCCAATTTTCTTGGACTGGTGGGCTTCTTCCTGTTTTTGGTTTTTTACTGTAAGTTCAGCTTCCTATTCTGTCCCTTGCTGGAGAAATCCCATCAAAATAAAGTTCTCCAGAAGCTTGCATACATCTTCTCCAACTGGGAAGCTGCAACCTTGTTCTTGGATTGAGAATTATGTATGTCTCTTGATGCAGTGGGCAATAAAGAAGAACCCTGAAGCAACTCAAACATAGGAGCAGAAAAGCTCTTGTGGTGATTGATCCTCCTTCAATTCTCACTTTTTGATATTGTCTGGTTCCCCAGCCCAGCTCCCTACCCTGCAATAACCCCAAACACACAAACCAGAATATAAATATTGTGTGATCACAGATAGTGGAAGAAGCACCATGGCAGTTTTAGTGCACTTGATGAAGTTTTCTGGAGAGCCTTCAGGCCCTTCTAGACAATCTTTGCTAGGCTTCGCTTATCCAAACATTCACACCAGCATAAGCCACCAATCCAAAGACAAACCTCAACAAAGAGTTCAATCTTAAACTGTGGTTTAAGATGTTGACTTCTTTGCCCTTTAACATCACATTGTCTCCAGTGAAGTTGAGGAAATGATCTCTTTGTACTCTCAACCTCGTCACAGTGGAACAGAGATATACCTCATAGTTTTTTTTAAAATTTATGTAGCCCTTTTTTGCACAATCCTGCCACAATGTTTTTTATCCTCAAAGCCACATCAGAAAAGATAGCAGGAGCTTCTTTGCAAGGTGGAATCATAAGGTGGAAAAGTAAATAGAAAGTAGTAGTTTTGGATACTCATCTGGAGGGAAGTTAAGGGACCTCCTCTTTTTTCTAGGATACATGTGTGAGGTGCTGCAGTTATATATATTTGAAAATACATCCACCAGTGGAAAAATATTGCCCAGTAGTCCACTATTAAACAATTGTTAAGGATTCCTAGAAGCACCCTCATTAGATTCCTTAAATAGCCAAAGCAGCATCTACAGACTACAATTTGCATGAGTAAGATCCCATTAATTAAAGCAGACCTCACTGCTGAAGTGAAGGTTGTGCACTGTTCCTTTTTCCATCAGAGTAATCAATCCTTTTCTTTTCAGGTGGAAATATTTTTATTTTTATTTTTACATTATTGTGTGGTATTGCAATGTTTGCTGTGAACCATACACATTGTTTTCTTTCACATAAGGTACAAATAAAGCCATTGCCTGTTGCATTGCCAATAGAAACATCTAGCAGGCAGCAAATCCAATGTTTGCAAAAACCACATAATATTGTAAAACAAAAAAAAATTGGAAAGGATTTATCTGAGCCCCTAATGGTCCTCAGCGGAGATCGGGGTGGGTGGGTATGACATCACCAGCCCAGTGCATGCTGGGCCATTGTGAGAGAGAAAAGAGGGCCATTGAGATTTTGCAGAGCTTGGAAAAAGGAAAACAAAACCCTGTTGTTTAATGACAAAAGAATTCATGGCCCCTTGGATCTGAGTCTTCAGGGGAGTTTTGGTTGGGAGGGGGAAAGAATAGGGACAAGGTAGCCCAGATGGAGCTCTGACCAAATAGTAGACATGGAGGAGAGAGTTGGCTCCACTTGTTCTTTCCCATCTCTAGGAAGATTGGAAGATGAAGGAGACCATGGGCAATACCACTGTTCAAGATGGAAGATCGCACAGGATCATGGGAGAGAAGAGAATAACCAGAGAGAGAATGGAAGGCAGAGCTGGCCTGAGTAGCACAGCTGGCAGGCATGTCCCTTATGCCAGGTTGCTTTGAGAATAAAGAAGCAGATTAAAGGCTACCCTAAACTAAGACAAGTCTCTGTTTCTGTATTATCTCAGATAACCTCACAAGAACTTTCCTACAATGGCACCTACACAGGCCTGGGATCCAGAAGTGTTTATTTAAAAAACGTAACCGTCCCTTAAGCGCCGGTTTCCCAAAGGAAAAAAGAATAGTAACAATTATAATAATGACAACAAGGATTTAAAAACCTCTGAAGATTTCTGTTCTGTAATTTTTTTCAATGTGGTGAATCCAACCTGACCGAAGACAGTTTAATTTGAAGACAAGACGGGAAGGGCCAAGAGAATCATTATTTTTGATGCAAAATGTTCAAATCTGGGTGCCTTCTGCTAGGCACCTAAATCCATATATAGGCACCCAAGCATAAATGGACCCATTTTTAGAGGACTCCTTAATGGGAGGAGAGGGTGCCGCTTATTTTGCAGGTGCTCGAATATAAATTTAGGTGCCTACCTTTGGACTTCCAACTTTGACATTTTCAGTCTGATTCTGAACTTTCCTGAGCCTCATTTTCTCCATCTGTAAAAAACAGAAGGGAAAACTTGCTTACTTGCTTTGGACATCGGTCGGAGGTGGGAAATATGCACACAAATGGGAGAAAAAAAGAAAGAAAAAGAAAAAAATGCAGGAGAATCAGTCACTCACAAAAACGGCAAAGAAAGGGTGGCCAGTTCCAACCACACTGCCCGTAATACGGTTTTGGATGGAAGTGAAGAAAAGAAATGGGTTTTGATGTCTCAGCCATCAGATGAAAACAAAAATTAACCCCCTGAGCTCATCTCATGCATGGATTTCAAGAAAGGATCACATCTATAATATAAAAAAGGAGGCAAAAAGGTTTAACACAAAGGAACAACACAATATATCTATAAACACGCACAGTTTTATCATGCATGCTTTTTAATCATGCCATCTTTCCAGAGTCTCAAAGCAGGGCTGTTCCTGCAACATCTCCTTGTATCTCGCCAGGGTCTGATTGTCCCAAGACTTCAATGGGGATCATATCATTTCCCATTTGGACACACGGAAGGTCCGATGGGCACCTTTTGACCTGGCTTCAGTCGCAGGAACAGCGCTTCAGGACTGCGAAATGCGAACATCAAATAACCACCGAATAACTGGGCTCTTTCATTCCAAGGATGGCTTTTGCTCTTTACGGGTTTCCTCACCCCTTACCTCGTCATTTATAGTAAAACGCGAAGGCTCCTGTCTGCTACGGTTGGATCGTCTCACCCCATAAACATCGGGATATTCTTCCCACATCTGCAAAATAAATCAAGCTGTCTGTCAGGGATCCAAGTAACATACCCATACCAAGCAAAACTCTGAGGCAAGTATATTCCTCAAAGAATAAGTTTATTGGATATATCATATTGGCCCAGGCTGGTGAAAACCGACCCTGAATATTCCTGTGGTTTTCACCTAATTAAAAGTGTTTTTTTTTCACATGGTCCAATCAGGATGCTGTTCAGTTGCTACATGACTCCAGTTCCTTCTTTCCGAGCACCTGGAGGAATGGCCTTGGTTCCCAAGAGAAAGTATTTTGTTTTGACTACAACACTCCAACTATCTATATTCTCCCCTCCCCCTCCCTCTTCTCCAGTGTGTCAGCACTAAAGTCTCAAAATGGCTTCAGTGAGGCCAGCTTCGGGGTTGACACTGGCGTTTGTGTTCCATTAAGAGATACGAAGGGCACTCAGATGAAAACCATCTATTATATTCTCCTGGAAGACTCCAGTGATATAGGTTGGGCTACTTGATTGAACAAGTTGGATGTCAGGTGCAAAGGATGGGGACCATCTGTTAAGTTGCAGCACAGATGATTTATTTAAGCCTGTAAACAAGGATCTAGACTAAATTGTTCAACACTAAATTGGCGACAGATCAATAGAATTCAGGAGGGGTTGAACTTGGACCATTTGTGGGAATGTGATGATTCTAAGCTGATGACGTGCTTAACTACATCCCATAGCTCTGCCTGCTCTTCTCCTAAATTATACCTTTCTTGGGGCATTGAGATAGAAGTCATAATGCTTTAAAGCAGGGGTCTCCAACCTTGGCCACTTTAAGCCTGGAGGACTTCAACTCCCAGAATTCTGGGAGCTGAAGTCCTCCAGGCTTAAAGTGGCCAAGGTTGGAGACCCCTGCTTTAAACCAACACTCAAAACATTATCCTTGGAAGACACACAAGTCCCAATCAAGCAAAATTATCACCCCTTTCACCCCTCAAACTTTCCAATCTCCCACGTTATCCCCACTTTCAGCAAGGCATTGCCGTACTTTTTTGACATCAGCTATCCTTTCTTTCTTGGATGCTGGTTTCTCCTTAGCTTCCGGAGGGGTCTGCCGAGACTTGGATGCTGTGGACCCGCTCTCTGATTCGGATTGACTTCCCGAAGACTCGGAGCTGCTGTTGGTTTCACTTCCATGATCACTGCCTTGCTCGCTGTCTGACTGGCTCCCCGAGTCAGAACCCGAGCCCTCTTCAGACGCGGAGTGACTGTACAGAAAAATAGCGAGATTTTCTTTACCCTCAAATATAGCAGGTTATCTTTTGAACTCCCCCGAAAAGATGGTATGATCTTATTATTTCTCTCTAGCAATACATCTGCACAACTATGTGGACTTCATTATCTTGGTCAACATGCTTCCATCATGACATTTATTATTAATTTGTTTTATTTATGTAGAAAATTTATATTGCCGCCTACCTGCACATGGCAACTCAAGGTGGCTTACCGGACACATCCATCTAGCTTTGAGGGATCTGCTTCAACCTTTCCCTGAGTCAGAGGAAGTTAACTGTCCTGAAAATTACAGCTTATCTTTTTTGGGGGGATTGGAGAAGAGGAAGAGACTCAGGAAAGCTCATCTATCTACAGGCTGAGCCATTTTAGAGCTTTCAAATGTGCTCATTCATTGGCATCCTTCAGTCTCAAGAGACAATGTTATCGTGCTTTGAAAAGAGGTCCCTAAACAGCATCTAGTGTGGCTAAAAAGGCCAATTCGAGAGTGGGAATCCCTTCCACACTGAGGACAGATACAGTCTGTCTCCTGTCCAGTCTCCAGATTTTGCTGGTTCTGGGACTGCCTCTTTGTCTCAACCTGCTGAACGAGTGTCTCTTCAAATTGAAGAAGGCCATGCTGCGTCTTTAGCCTCCAAGCTGAACAGTCAGAGGTCAAGGTTTCCCAGCTGCTAATGTTCCCAAGGCCTTTAGATCCCTCTTGCAGATATCCTTATACCGTAGCTGTGGTCTCCCTCTAGGGTGCTTTCCCTGCACTAATTCTCCATACAGGTGGTCTTTCAGAATTTGACCAATGTGCTAGGTTTACACTATATGTTAACACACAGAGATGTGCAGAAACACATCCATAGATTCACTTCTTGGATGAATTATGATATAAGCAGTTGATTTTCCTGGAAGAACCTGTCTGGTCAAGTCTAATAACCACAGAATCTAGGGAAGGAGAAGTCAGAGTTTTTGATATTTCAGGATCTCTGTAGTCATAAGGTTTTGTAGGAAGAGGACAAGTTCCTGGAAGATCTACCATCCACAGAGTCATCTCAGTGTAAAAGACAGAAACTGGGTCCATACAATGTACTAGAGATTCAGCAATATTGTCATAAGTCTGTTGCATGAATCAAATCACGTTACTATTATATAATTTATTTCTTTGGACACTTCAAGTCAAGTGAATGCAGCAATTAAGTTTTTCCCCCCAAAAGTTTTATTGAGTAAATTATTAAAACATTGGACGTGGTGTGATCGTCCTGAAAATCCTGTTTGTCATACATATTATGGCATAGAATACATGTTTTATATACATTTATACAATATTTTCTATTTCTAATCATCTGTTCTGCCGTACCTATTCTCTTTTGATTCTAGATCCTTCCTTTTTTTCCCACCATTGATAGAATTTATCCCAAACTTTATAGTATTCTGTCTCATCTTTGTCTTTCATTTCCAAAGTTAATTTATCCATCTCAGCGCATGTCCATATCTTTTTTATTACTTCACTTTCATTGGGGATTCCTCTATCTTTCTACTTTTAAGCAAAGGCTAACCTTGCTGCTGTTATCACGTATATTATTAAATAAATATCCTCTTTATTATATACAGCAATTAAGTTTTGTTAAGCTGGGTTTCATGTGTTGTGAGAAGATCCTGCAGCTTCTGCAATGAAAAGCCCATAAGATTGCAGGGTTTACTAAAAAAGACCATCCAAGCAACCAACCATAGCAATTGCCTTTGACACTCCACCTCAGATGATGTGCATCATTTCACTAACTTCATTGTCAATTCTAAGGCTGGCTGCTGGACCGTTTCACATTAGTCTGGTTTTATTCAGTTTTAGTCCATTTTTTCCCATAGTGCTTCTTGCCATTCATTACTAGAGCTCATGGATCATTTACATTTTTAGCAAACAAGGTGTCAACCACATAGCAGAGAGTGATGCTTCTTCCTCCAATTTTAAAACCACATTTAAAGTACATTATAAAAGAGCCTGGTCTAAATGTTACTCGATACAAAACAATAGCAATAAAAGCTAAAAGGCTAAGCCGCTGGAGATACATCAGCAATACCAATGTATAGGCAGGCCCAAATTTATAGGTATGGATTAGGCCAGGCCGTTTCTCACAGCTATTAAAAGCCATTTTTCTCTTGCCTCAAGTAGAGGTCACCAAGAAAAGGATCTCATAAAATCCCTTTAAAAAGAAAAAATATATATATTGGATGAGTCAATTAATTCAGTGGTAGGAACTGGGCTGAAGATTTTTTTTTTTTTTTTTAAAGAAACTCTTCCAGGTTTTATTTTGTGGTAAAAAGGCAATAATTCCAGAAGCAGATCCCTGAGCCGAGCACATGACACAATCATTTGGCATCTCTTGCAGTGCGTTAGAGCCTTTATTTTACTTTAAAAGATGTGAAAAGCAAAACATGGAAAAAGCAACAGGGTGAAATTAAAATGCATTTCTTTAGGAAACTGGCAGAGGGCAGCAAGAAAGCAGGAAAGAGCAAGCTTTGGGCATGCAGTCGGAAGCCATTTTGAAAACATGATCTGTGAATAAGCCACCATTTTACGCCTCTCCCTGCACTGCTCTCTCTTGAGCAATTCCAAATAGAAGAATAAAGTCATTGCTAAAAGCACCGTGATGAAGAAGTAGTTTGAAAAATGCTGGGGCTTAAAAATAAAAGGGTTACACAAACAGAGCGAAGGTCTAACCTTTCTTTTCCTTGTTCTGGGAAAAAGAAAAAAGGATCTATTTAGGAGTCAGACACTCGAATAAACAATAAAACAAAACAAAAAATCAAAACAAAGCAAAACAAAACAAAAATCCAGCCAGGTTTTAAACTTTCTTGAGAAGAGGGGAAATTAAATTATAACTAAATTGTGCTGAATAAAGTTTACCTGTTCTGCCTCTAGGTATTTTAAGTGGTGTCAGAATAGAATTGGAAGGCACCTTGGAGGTCTTTCGTTCCAACCCTCCTCCCTGCTCAAGGAGGGGATCCTATAGCATTTGAGATAAGTATCTAGTCTCTTAAAAACCTCCAGTGATGAAGCACCTAAAACGCCCGAAGGCAAAAATGAAGAGCTTAGTTCTTTACTTTTAGGAGATTTTCTGTGCTAATTCAAGGCAGAACAGAACAAAGCAGCAGAACGGACTGGAAAAGTCAGAGGAAATTAGTAGTTAGGAGCAGAAGGTTGGGCTTGCTGAACCCACTAAAAACATTTCCTAATGGAGGCAGGTTTGAGTCCTTAGGTAATTCTATCCCTCGGCACCATCAAGCTTCAAGCAAGCCCGGCTGCTCATGCTTTCTCTCAGATCAGCGATGGCAGCGATGTCAAACTCAAGGCTGGAGGGTTGGATGCGACCCATGGGGTGCTTAGATCTGGTCCGCAGTGGGGCCGGCCTGGAAATATCAAAGGACTGCCCATGGTGCCTCTGCTGGCCAAAACAGGCCGGGGGGGGGGCCTTGCTTTTGGCTTCCACAACCTCCTGCAGCACTCTGCTGCCAAAATTATTTTTAGGATTCATTTATTGGCCGGCATAGCGCTGCAGGAGGCAGCACCTTCTTCATCTTCTCTTTAGCAGCATCTTGCCAACTAAAACTAGGTCTCCTCCAAGATCTGGGTGTTCAGAAGAGGCAAAAACATCTGGCTCTTCACCCAGGTCTTTGATGAGAGAGAGCGTGAGCCCCCTTGTATCACTGAATTTGTCGTCTTTTATCTTAACTTGTGATTGATTTCATTGTCATTTTTTTTTATTGTTGTGAGCCACCCATTGATAATTGGGTGGTATATCAATTTTGTAAATTATTAGTACGATAATATTGAGTCCTCCTCCAGGGCTGTGTCAAGAGGTTGTAACAAAAGATGGATAGACTGTTAGACAGAGTTTTTAAGAGACATCTGGAGAAATTGTCAGTTCCTTTATGTTCTTCTCCTATACAAAAGAGTCAAGCCTCATAGCAGCTGCCGGGTCTACATGTCTTTAATCTGTACATTATGGAATTGAGACTATTTGTGCCAGGAAGTAAATCTCCCTTTGTCTGGAATAGCTGTTTTGAATGCAAAGGGGGAAAATGCACCTTGAGCCTACCCATGGCCACGCCCACCCATGGCCACGCCCACACCCCCTCCCCCCCCCAGGTCAAACACATCCCTGATATGGCCCTCAATGAAATCAAGTTTTGACACCCCTGATATATGGAATTATACCCAAGGATAAGAGAGAGGAAGGCTTCACACAACATGCTAAAGTGGCATATTTGGGACTATTTATTGAAATTATTTTATTCGGTTTGGATGCTGCCCAATTCTTCATATTGTCCAAGTCAATGTTCTTAGCTTAGGGTTCAAAGTGTTTGTCAATCTAAATAATTGGACTCATTCCATGAACTGTAGTTTAACTATGGATTAGTGGGCTTTATGAAACAAGTAGACACAAAAGCTAGCTGTCTATTTGATTCCAGGCGCAAACTCTAAACACAGAAGAACGTGGCTCATTTAACATCTACATATCAATTTTTTGTCACTAAGGGTCTTCTTTAAATTTTTCCTTGAAAAGAAACTTATGTTGTCAAGTGAGAAATGTGTGCGCTTTGCCCCATTTTACAACTTTTCTTGCCACACATTTCAGTGGTGGGATTCAAAAAATTTCACTACTTATTCTGTGGGCGTGGCTTGGTGGGTGTGAAGGGAAAGGATGCTGCAAAATCTCTATTCCCTTCCCACCCCACTAACCTGCTTTCCAGCTCCGTTCTCCTGTGCAGGGCAACAAAAGAAGATCCAGCCAATCAGCTGGGACTCAATGGGAGGCAGAGAAGAGATGGGGTTGGTGGGGCCAGTCAGAGGTGGGATTTGGCAGTTCTCTGAACTGCTCAAAATTTTCACTACTGGTTCTCCAGAACTGGTCAGAACCTGCTGAATTCACCGCTAAGTGAATTGCTGCAATTGTTCAATTAGTAACACCATTGTTAAGTGGATCTGGCTTCCCCATTGACTTTGTTTGTCAGAAGGTCGCAAAGGGGCAATCATGTGACCCCGGCACCCGTCATAAATATGAGTCAGTTGCCAAGCATCCAAATTTTATTCGCGTGACTGTGGGTTACAACAATCAGAAACATAAAAAATGGTCATAGGTCACTTTTTTTCAGTGCTGTTGTGACTCTGAATGGTCACTAAATGAGCCGTTCTAAATTGAGGACTACCTGGCTGATGAATTTATCCCAGGTTTTCCAGGCACAAGGCCAAGCCAAGCTTCACAGGAAGGCGGCACACAAAATAGCTTGCTTGCTTGCTTCCTTCCTGCAGAATGTCAACTCAAAAATATTTCTCTGGTCTTTTAGAGTTGCCAGCAGAAAGGGAGTGGGGGAAGTAGTGCATTCTTTAAATATTTTCATAGATAATTTTTAGGCGACCAGCGCAAGATTATTACTGGAGAGTATGATTGATGACTCTTGGCTATGCATGTGTCCCATTGGAGAATACAAATTATGATACACCCAGGGGATGGGGGAAGACCAGGGTCAAGGGTGAAATGAATGATGTGTCTCAGAGTTGATTGCACCCAAACAGTGCCGGTATGTTCACTCCTAATAAATCTTCTTTAAGCTGTCTGAAAGAACTGGCTAGAGACTCATGATTTAAATGGAGGTGACTACTGGAGCCCTGACACAGAGGAAGCTCTTGGCACTCTAAACCAACTACCCAACGAATTGTATCTACCAACTCCAAAATGGTTTTGGGAAGTCCCCTAAAACAGTGATCCCCAACCTTTCTTATGTCGCGGCCCGGTATCCCCAACCTTTTTTATGCGCGGCCCGGTACCGGCATCAGCTGGGCGCCGCCATCTTTTGATGAAAAGTGCTTCTGGTGACCTCACCAGAAGCACTTTTTCATCAAAAAGATGGCGCGCATGCTCGTGAGCTTTTCCGGTAGAAATGGCTTTCTACCCAGAAAAGCTCACCGAAGCGCTGGCGCCGCCATCTTTTTGATGAAAAATCGCTTCCAGTGAGCTTTCTACCGGAAAAGCTCACCGGAAGCACTTTTTCATCAAAACAAGATGGCGGCGCCCAGCAAACCAGCGGCCCGGTAGGACTTGTTCCCGGACAAGTCACGGACCGTTGGTTGGGGACCCCTGCCCTAAAAACATCCGAAAGGGAGTTTCCCTTTGGACTCTGCTGAGGTAGAGGGAGAGGAGATATCTGTGCCTAGACTTCAACCTGATTTCTGGGTGTTTCAGACCCACATCCGTGGCTTTGTAGCAACAAGGCCTCAAGCTGTTTCATTTGTTACCTAGTGGCACATGGATGCAGCACAAACTCAAAAGGGTTTGGTAAGCCACATTTGTGAAAAAAAGCCATTTAAAAGAGCTTTCCTCACTTCCTCAGAGCTGTGTATCAAAATTATCTTATTCTTCTAAGCATCAAATTTAGCTCTATCCACAGCACAGGACAGTTGGTTCCTTGTAACAAATCACATCCATCATTGCCAAATGGATGCCCTATTTGGCTTCATTGGTGATGGCAATCCAACCAATTGTGGGATGTTGTATAAAACCAACAAATTATGGTTTAATGAGTTCATTCCATGACTTAGCACAATGTGGATCCCTTAGCTTTGGGAACAGGGTGTAGATATGTCTATTTTAAAAATCAACATTTAGCAAATTCCCCCAAATTTCCCTTAGATAATCTATCCTGCTTTCTTTCGCACTCATTAATCAATAGTAAAACTATCTTCCAGAAGGCCATGATACATATTATATTTCAAACTGTACAATCAATGAAAGCTACGCAGACACATCAAAGCTTCTACTTCCAATCCTGCACCACCACTTAAATATCAAGCCCAATTTCATGCATTATATCCTGATTTGAAACTTCAAAAAAAATATTGAGTAGCCTGGGTTTGAGGTGTGATGCGGATGAATGACACCAGGAATGTCCCATCCCATGACTAAGATCTCCCAGAAATCCCATAGACTTGGGACCTCAATTCAACTTCTCAAAACACAGGAGGGATATTAGAAGAAGAGGGATTATTTCAATTTCAAAAGAATAGGCTACACTGAATCTATTTTATATTTGTTTTGTTTCAACCATTTTTTTTCTCTCCCTGTGGATATTCATGTGAGTTGCTAGTTTCCTGCAGACTTTTCTTCAAACAGCACTAAAACAAATAAATAAAGCACAGAGAAATACACAAAGTAACATTTAAAAGGTTGAAAAGAAACAGTGCCACTTGAAACCAAATCTAGATGGTGTTGAAATGCACCAGGGTTTTTGTTTCCTTTTCATTCTTTTTGTAAGAGAGCTTTGGCATAGCCAGAAATCCTACCACTTCCATCAATCACAGCCTGCACAATGCGTTTCAGGGCAATATGAAAATTATAATCCAAAAAGGCTGAAAGGCGCTAACCACCTTATGCAATATAGATGCTTTTTATAGAGTTTTGAAAATCAATGTCCAAAAAAGTAAATGTATCTCTTTCAGAAAAATCCATTTTTGATTAAACATTTCAAAGAGATGCAAAGCAGATGAAACTGAGTTAAAGGGAAAAGATCTGCACTTTACAAGAGATTTCCCCATCTTCTAAGTTCTTTCTGTGCAAGCTGAACTACAAATTCTTTCAACTTCAACCAGAATAACAAGATTGTGGAATAACACATGGCTTGAAAATTTAAGAGCTTACAAAGAGCTTCAAATAATATAAGCTAGCTAGAGCGGACTATTTTTT
The DNA here is from genome assembly GCF_049901735.1 of Notechis scutatus. NCBI lineage: Eukaryota > Metazoa > Chordata > Lepidosauria > Squamata > Elapidae > Notechis > Notechis scutatus. The sequence continues at coordinate 13,537,465 of NC_142019.1, forward strand.
TTTCTCTTTAGGAAATTAAATCCAGGGGTTGACCTGCTCTTAGGATTAGCAAGATAGCTCTCTTCCAGAACAAGCAAGCAGAACGAATAAAACCATCCATAAATCACATCTGAAAGGCCATGAAGATAACAATAGGGAAACTACAAGAGCAAAGAAGATAAAAGTCGTTTTTCAGCATTCCAGAACTCATTCCTCTTTTCTGCAGACTCTCTTGCTAAGATGTACACAGGAAGAGATTTGTGGTTTTGAAAGCACCAGCTTTTGCAGAAACTCAACATTTCTGTAGGAGCACTGAGATTCAATTTGGCAGAATACTTTGGAATTAGCAAGAGGTTTGAAACTATACCAGCCCCTAAATACTTCTTTCAGGAAATCTGTTAAAGAAAATATTAAAGTATCAAGTGACAAGCACATCTGAGATAAAAACAATGAGCTTCCAAGATAAAAAGCACAATTTGCCAGCTGCCTTGTCTGCAAAGTATTCTACTTTTTAATGTCATCTCTCTATAAATTGTGTTTCATTTGAACTCACAATACAACTGTGCTGAAGATGACAGAGAATGGAATCTATGCTCCCTCTTATGTACATTCAGCCTTCAGAAATCCAGGCTTAAATATTTATTTACCCATTGAATATTGCCATTCTTCCTCCCTCTCCCCCAACACATACTAAAAGGTGAGACATTCCCCTGTTGTTGTTGTTGTTGTTGTTGTTTTTGGTAAACCTCCTAAATGGGCAAAATGTGTGAACCTTGTTGAGTTGCAAAGCAGTGATGTCACCCACATTGAAGTGATAGAACAAGATAACACAGGATGAGATCATGCACAGAAATGTATGGCTGAATTGCAGCCGAAGCTTTTGAGGACTAAACTAGTTTAGACTTCAAGTCTGTCTGTCTGTCTGTACTTTTTAATCATTCCTGCATGAAATGATCTGTGCCTCAAAAGAAAAAGGGCATTTCCGAAGCCGAGGTCTTCTAACCCATTTCTTCATTGCGTAAATACTGTTCATAAACGTGTTGGCGTGCTGCTTTCTCCAGATTTTGCAAAGAGTACTGGCAAAGTATACACTTTCTCTACTTCTTCAAAGTATACATATGCTCTTTCACAATCCTTCTGTAATTTAGCGCCTCTTGATCATTTGGCAGCTGATGAGGATGGCGGGGGGGGAGATTTCAAAGCCCACCCCCCAAACAGAAGAAGGCACAAATAAATTTGCACGGGTTGCTGATCAGCTGCTTTCTTTCCCTCTTCCAAGCCCAGGGCTGGCAGCGGCTCGGCTAAGGTTCGCTTGTTCTCTCTCAGGCTTGCCTGAGCAAGCAGAAAGGCATCGCTAGCCAAGTGGAGGGAGGCTGATGTGCAGGGAGGTGCAAAGGGAGGCGACGTCATCCCGAAGGCAGGACTGCAGCATCTCCGGACTCTGCCTGTGAGCAAGTGAGACGGCAGCCAACCACAGCCTGCGTCCAACCCAAGATGGCCTTTGAACTCTCCACCAACTTCCTGCTGAAGGATTTCCCCCCCCTTCTTTTTTTTTTTCAAACCAAAAAAAAAAAAAAGAGTACACAGTGCAATGCAGTATGTGTCTGTCAGCCTCTGCGGCACAAAAGAACAGCCATTTTGTGACAATCCAGCCCTGCAGTGAAAATGCCTAATGCTTTTTTTTCTTTTCGTTCTCCTCCATTCTCCTTCTCCACTGCCCGAACAGCTGGCATCGGGCAGAATGTCAGCAATCCTCAACTCTCTAAACATCACCCTCTCCTCCTCCTCCTCTCCCTGCCTTGGTCTTCGCCTCTCCTACTTTAAATAATCCTCCTTTGTGCGAAGGTTGCTTCATAAAATGGCTGCCACTAGCTGAGCACTTAGTGGGAGCCAGGGCTGCATGAATGTGAGAGTGCTTGCAAGACTACTCCAAGGACCTCAACTGGGAGAGGAGTATGCATTTAGCAGCCAGGGTTTGACCCTGCATTGTCTCAAGGCATTCCACAATGGGTGGAGGAGCAGAGAAAAACAGAAGACCTTATCCTTGCTATAACCTGAAGGGAAGAGTCTTTAACATCTTGGCTCAGTCCAAGGCATCTGACCCAACACTGGTTTGATGGCATAGGCCATTCTAACTGCAAATCCGCACTGAATTCAGACTTGGGAGCCGGGGAAAAAATATGTTTTGGGGCGAGAATGAGAATGCAGTCCTGGGTACTTGGGTACAATTTCTAGCTCAAACTTTTACAGAAATAAGGAAAGGCCACTACTTGCAATATTCTGAGGTTTATATATTTATAGCAGAAGCTCCTTATTTACAGAACCCCTTTTCTATGCCAATACATATGGGCATTCTTGTCCTTGCTTTTCGGAGCAGGTGAACATCTTCATTTAAAAAAGAACTTTGATTAACACACCAAGACTCATCAAGTTTACAAGCCTAGACCATTGGGGTACGCCCCTTGCTTAGGCTGCACAAATAAAATTTTAATTTAGGGTTGCCTTTCTGCTCTTCAAAGTTACCATGATTCCATTGTGCATTTGACACTGTAAACCCTTCAGAAAAAGCACTGCTAGAAAGTGATGTAGGAATGCAATCAATTAATGGTACAAATGTGTTTGTGTGACTTTAATGAAACATCCTAAAAGCAGCTCCTTTTGAGTGCAGGCTTTGCATCATTTTTTTTAAGGACTTGGTACATTCCATCTTGAGCATGAATTCTGTTTTAGAAGAAAAGCAATGACATCTTTTAAAAATTCAACATTCTTCATGGACTATCTCAGATGTTTCGCTTGCAACATCTAAAGTACTTTTCTGCCATATTTAAACTTAAGTGAAACAGCTTGGTCATGCTCAGTTATTTAAAACAATCTTCCAGGATTAGAAAAAGAGTTAATTTTGACCACTTGTAACGTACCAGGTTGTAGATGAACATGGATGTGAAGCTCATCTCAGCAAGCTATAATGTAAAAACTTTTCCATTAGTGCTTGAATTTCCATTAGTGTTTGAATACTAAGGGGTATTCCAGACACCATTAGCCAGATTTATCCTTTGAAGCTGTGAAGTGGGGGGGTTTAATGCAACTTTTACTTCAATAAAGAATTACCTGATCTATTCACAGGAAGAATGGGTTCTTTGTAGAATGGATGTTTGCATTTATAAGCAAGTGGGAGGCACTTAAAATGGTGGTTTTTGACATTGAGGGGCAAAGAAAAGTTTTTTTCTAAAATTTACATTTGTTACACCCATCTTTTAAGTATATCTGGCTCCCACCCAACTTCACACCCATCTCAAACGAATGATGTCACAAATGGATTAGGTGCTGTGCTGTTCTGCCCCCAGTCTTATAGACAGGAAGTTTCAAATGAACTTCCAGGATGTCTTGCTAAAACAATTTCTGCACAAACACATCTTTAACTCCACCCCCCCCTCAAAAAAGTTCATTTTACACAGTATGAAGAGTAGTTGCAATTCAGAAAATAAGCTTTATATAAACTTTCAAACAAGGCTGAGTTATGCTTTCACAGTTCATGTGAACTGCTATTAATATGAGTGTCTTATTTTAATTCAGTTGGGTGTTAACATTTTGCTTGATGTAGTACTCCTTTATTACCAAGAAAGCAAAACTTCAAGTGTGGATGCTATGCAAATAATATACCCAAGAGAATAGAGGAGGAAAGGTAAAAGGGCTGGTTAATCTAATCTCTTTTCATTCAACTCACTCCTGTTGTTTGCAATAGAGAGCTGTTCTCATCAGTGTTGAATCTCCTCTTTGAATTTGTAAAAAAAAATGAATTATGTTCTTTTAATGTGGATATTGGCATGCTAATTTCAAAACCAACTTTTTAACAATGTCAGCAATTTGACTATTAACCACTGTCTTTTGGAGTTGAATTTCAAAGATCTGAAAATTATGCAATAAAAAAAAAACCCCAAGTTCCTTTTTGTGTTTTTCTGAGAATCAAAGCAGCTTCTCCAGCATCCAAAAATCATGGGTCAATCCATATGATTTTAAAATAAGTGCTCTCTTCCATTGTACTTGTTACGTCAAAGGATTTCCTTACAAAAGGCATTATTTCAAATGGTAATGTATATAATACATTGAGAAACAGCCCTCATGAAGTATGTGTATTTTAGAATTATAAAAATATTCAAAACCTGAAAAGGGATACAAATAACAAGCCAAAAATAGATCAATAAACACATTGCAAAAATATTAGAATCCTCATAAAGTAACTATTAGTTTCCATCAAAGTATGGTCAATATAACATAAAAAAAACATAAATGTCCTTCTGCTTCCCTTATAAATATAAGCATACATATATTCAGCATCAAAATACACATTTAAATAGACATGCACAGAACTTAAGATCCAAGAAATTATATCTTCAGATAATATCTTTTTGTAAAATATAAGCAAACCCCATCAATGAGAAAGCTTGGAAACACAGTATCAAAATATCCTAAAATGCTGAAATAGTATCAAAGTTCCTTGCCCAGAACTGAATATACAAGCAAGGAGGATCAAACAAATACATGTATTCTTTTTTTATTTTAAAATAAACATTTTTTCATTCATAAAACTTTCTGTAGTTTCTGATTTACAAATACCACCAGGCTTCTGTCAGGCCTTCAACTTGAAGTTTAAACTCCACAAATTCCTCAAAGAAAAAAATCCCTTGTATATAAAATGGTGCAATGCAGCAGTGGGAACAAGGTCATTTTTCACAGCACAAAACCCCTCAAAAAGCAAAATTTAGCAGCTTAAACTGCATAATATACAGGGTTCCATCTGTGTAAAGGTGCTTTACTTTTTAAGCAGAGCTTGGGGCCTTTTCAGTCACACCACAAGTTTCAGAAATTATCCAAAAAAAAAAAAAAAAAACAGGGTGTGGCATTTTAGCAGTCTCAAGGTCATTTCATAAGAAAAGAATCAAAAGCCCTGAAATATATTTCTTTCTATTATCAATGATGGTAAGTCAAAGCTGTCAAAAGGTTAACAGTTGCTCAGAATAATTAAAAAAAAATAAAAGTTGAGAGATCATACCTCGATGCATGGCTGTGCACTGAACCCTCCTCTCCTTGGCTTTTGTCCGTATTTCTCAACATCTTTCAATTCTTAAAATATTAAGGGAAAGGTAGAAGGATGGCTGGATTTGGGCTGAAGTCCTGTGCCCAGGTATTTACTGTCAAAAGTTGAAAGAAAGGTAAGCTCCCACTTTGCTTTGAGGTTTCCACAGGAAGAACAAAAAAGTCCCGACGCTGCGAAGCTTTCTTAGAACAATAATACAGAAGGGGGACATCGGCACGGTAAAAACAATAAAAATATTTATCTTTTTTTAAAAAAACGCGAAGGAAACACAGCCCTGGGGAGCATCCTACAAAACTTTCCCGAAGTAACCCTGGAAGCAAGTATTCTCGGTATTTTATTGCGTCATTCCAGGATCGTTGAAAATCGGTCGAAAGGGGGAAAAAAGCCTTAAGTATTGAAAAAGGGGCAAAATCCCCCCTTAAAAATGATAATCATCGCCCACCTACCTGAGCCAGGCTCCAACGCCAGCCCCAACCCGGTTTCTAGTCGTGGGAAAACATTCGCTTCCGAAGCGTTCCAAACGCAACGCAGGAAAGAAAAAAAAAACAAAATCCGCCTTCTTTTAAAAAATAACACATTCGAAATTAATCCACACGATCCCGCAATTGCTTAGTTGCCATCGGCAATCATTAAAGCCGTAAAGGAATATTTAAAAAAAAAGGAGAGAAAAAAAAAGATCCGGAGGAAAAAGCTCATTAGGAGAGCGCACAAAAATGGAGGTACGCCATGGCTTCCAAGCTGGGAAAAACAACGACCTGGGCTGTTTCTTTCTAACCAGGCGAAGGGAGAGGGGGAAAAAAAGTCCCCCCAAAGCTCCTTTTCTGCCCGAAAAACGCACGATCCCCCTTGCACTGGCCTCCACAAGAGACCAGGGGCCGCAGGAGCCCCTTGAGGACGCCCAAAAGTTACACAAAGTTGCGCAAAAGTGGCGGAGGAGAGAGGGGGGAAAAAGGCAGGAGGCTCAGCGCGCTCTCCAAGGCACAGCCGCCATCTAGAGCTTTCTTCCCAGCTCTGAGCTCTGCCTTTGATTGACACTCTCTACATTTACCCCACAACTCAGGTGATGTACCATAGACCCACCCCTTCATTTCCACCAAAAAAAAAAAAAAAAGGGAGCCTCCATCTAAAGGGAGCTTACTCCCCATCACTACTATCTCCAGCCAACTCCCATCTGTGGAGGGGGCAACTTAACTCCATCTGGTTCAGACACCCTTTCTAAGCCAAAAGAGAAATTATTGGTTGCTTTTGTTGGAAAAAGGGCTGGCTTACATTTATGTCCTTGGATTAAAATGACTTCCTCCCTGGACAGGAAGTTGTGGCACAAAGGGCCATTTTGGAGGAAGGAAAGTGGGACTTGGGGCTCCTGGATTAGCATTGGTAGGATACATGGGTTGGCAAGCACCCCAATGGGTAATTTCAGTAGAAGTCATCTCTTCAAAGGTTCTACTTGGTTATGGCAATCTGTTGGTTCTAAGCCATTGGTTTTAGGAGAATTCCAAATAGAAGCAAAAGTGTTATGTATCAGCCCCTCAAAACTCAATGGCGCCTCCCTAGTGGTTCTATCTGGTACCAAGATAGTTAAAGAAACCCATGTCAACTGGTCCATAAACTGATCTTGGGATGTAGCTGAAATTATAGCTGAATTTTCCCGCACAAGCGGAACCACAGCACCAAACATCAATATTAGCAAAATCACTTGCAACTCATGAGCACAGATAAAATAAGCCTTCTGTCTTAACCATTTCCATACTTGAAGTTTTAGGGTTTTATCATGACCCCTAATATCTAGACAAAGGTCTTGATCTAGAGCCAGAGATAATCAAAATGAATCACAAATTCTACAACTTATAGTAGCCATCATTTGTCATTTCTCCATACTATTTTGGTCCAAAAAAGGTCCAAATCACTCTAAGTGAACAATCTGATAACAAAGTGCTTAACAAAGTTGCCCAATTACAGATATTTGAGAAGTGGTCAATTAATACCATTATTAATACTAGTTTTTAAAACAAAATTAAATATACAAGACATTCCATTAGTCTAGAATTAAGCCACCAATGAAGCAACCAGACACATCTAAAGATGGCATAAATGGCAAACTATCCACATTTACATCAAAAGCATGATTACTCATCAATAAAGTCAACATCAAACATTAATTTTATATTTTATACATTCCCATCAATATGTCACTAAAATGAATCTTGTATGCAGCAATTGGAATGGAAAGTTTAAAAGATTTTAGTAAATGTAGTAAAAATTATTTTTTATGGAGAACATAAGACAACTGAATTAAATATTTTGGCTAAGTTCTTTATCCAACTCTTAATGAACTGGAGCATCAATGTAGCAACACCATGAAAGCTTTGGACATTGTATCAACAGTAAACCAAGTAGTATTGTTATGTATGATCAAACCCACATACAACAAGAAGGAAATTTAAGTATACAAGTATTCAGAACAGCAGGTGTCAGTTTTTAGGTACATGAATATTAGAGCCTTAGAAAGGTCCAGACCACAATGCCCATCCATAGATCCACAGAAAACACATCATTAGATTTGTACTGTTCTAAGAATTGCACCAATTCATAGGTGTGAATTATGCTCATCTTCATTTAACCAATATTGAGAGAACATGTAACTGACATTTTACAAACAGTAATAACAATCATAATACAGAACATAAAAACTCTCTTAAGTTTATAATCTTACTGAAAGGACAAACTAAGGAATCGTTCAAAGTTTTGAAACAGTTGATGAAAGTATTGAGCTCATTCAATAATCAAACAGTTCTCATTGATACCAAAAACAAATCATATGCTTCAGCCCAAAAGATGACAAACAAGAATAAATATGGAAAAAACACTTTTATTTAAATAGCAATGCACTTGTGCCAATTAAATAGGGGAGAGACATTTTTATACATTCCTGTTTGCAAAATTTGATCAGCCCCTTCCAGCCCTTCATCCCCAACTGAATGCTAATCCCAAGAGTCTGGAAACACAGATTTAAAAAAATAAATTAAAAACAGAATATAAGATTACAATTAGCTCAAATCTTCTGTAGGTTAGACAATTGTAGTCCATGTAAAGAATCCCTTTCTTGGAAGGGCATACTCAGCAATCATGCACTAGAGTTCACTTTCTGAACCTCTCAGCAGTGGAACTGCCATCTTGATTTGGAAATCGTTGTCTCCCTTTGAGTTTCTTCCTTTCTCTGGACTCTTTATAAAAAAAAATTAAAAGAAAATGCTATTGGAATGCAGGTAATTTTATCCTTAAATTTAAAATAATCAACATTTAACTGTCATATCTGAGCATAAACATTTTCAACACATTGTAAAAAGCTAAATCAATATCAAGAATAATATATTGAATAATTAGTAATATTTTAACAATATTAATGTGCAATGCATTTCCCTTTTTTAGCTTTCTGTTGAAAGTAGAATCTAGCTTAAAAAAACTCCAAAGCAAACAGGCATGACTTCTGGAATTTTAATGGGCAACATAAAAGCAAAATGGAGGCTTCAGTGTTAGAAAATATATTACTTTTGCCAGCAATGTAGCACTGGAGAAACCAATAGATACATCTTCTGCTATAGATTTAACAGGTGTCCAAAAGAAAAGCCTAAGGAAAAGTACTAAACAAGTAATTTTATCAGAAAATAGAATTGATTGTATACAAAGTTATCTCAGCTTATTTCTAATATAAGATTATTTTCTGGTTTATGTAAGCAAAAACTGAAAAAATTATTTAGACTTTTATAAAATTCCTAATAATAAATTATCTTATTCTCCCAAAGTATGCCTTGCCATGTGAAAGTTACATTATTTCAAGGTTCAATTTTATGTGGACAAGTAGCTTGGCTTGTTTAATCGAAATGACATTGTATCCTCATTATTTTCTTGTCCCTTCTTAACCAGAACTTAATTATCCCCATCTGATTTTACTCTAGGGGCAGGATCCAACAGATGAAGCAGCATCAAATATGCTTATTTGAAGGGAGGAGATTTTCTGTGGAATACCTAACAATTACTGGAGAATTTCAGCAGACCTGCCAAAATCAATGTCAAAGTCAACATTTTCTTCAAATAGTGTTTCCAAAAAAACTTCAGAAATGAAGAAATTTCTTTCTTGCATAGCACCAGCAAAACATATTGATCCCTAAAAACTATGGGATAAAACTGATACTTTTAATACCTGGAAAAGTTAGGGAAAGGTTTATTCATGATGCATTCCAAATGTAGCTATCAAATAAAAAATGGGAAGCTAGGGATGGAGAATCCATAGTGATTGGTTCAAGAACATGTCATCCCTTGATTGGTTATATCAAGAACCTCCCATTTTCTTACCACTACCCACTATTTCATTGTACTGTAAATGCAGCAGCATAGCATAAACTCAAGCCACCATTTTGTTGCAACCAAGTATCTTAAAGGCATCTTGGGTTCCTTGCATCTACCTTAATTTTTCCCCTCATCCCATGCTAATGTATAAATTATGTTTAATGGCTTCAAATAAAAAGAAATATTGACAACATAGATATGTTAAATTTAAATTCATCCAAGTCAAAACCATTTTTGCAGTGAGGAGAAATTCAGCAAAATGTGTGATGGTAACAAAAGCAGATCAAAGGGGAAGAAGAAAAATCCCTATCTAAAAAGTAAAGTTGAGAATACTTGATAGCTTCTGTTATTATTCCAAAAACTATATAGCACATGCCAATGATTTAAAGAGTCCAACCACAAAAACATCCAAGTTAAGCTGTTTTAAATATAATTATCAACAGAAATATATTACTTATATTCTGTATTTGGGTACAATCCAATTGAAGGGCCACAAATGACATTGCATCCATTCTACTTCTATGAAAACACCATAAGCAAGAGATACGTTAACAAACTGGACTCTCAAATGTATCAGAGATACATTAACAAACTGGAAATCTCAGACAGAAATCACTACAAAATTTTGAATAGTTGCTAGTTTCCATTTTAAGGTGAATTTAACTAGCATTTTCCCATAACTTAGTTGTATTAATCCAAAAGGAAATGTCAAAAGTGATCATTTTCTACAAAACCAATGTATATGTTTTTACTTTAGAAACCTCAATGGTTCAACAGATTGTGTAACAAGTAACAACAGAATAAACACATCAGAACACGTCATATATATTCATTTCCATTGAACTCCCAAGTTTTTGATTGTGTAAAATATTCTTTCATAAATTATACTCTTAATGCTTAAATTTTGTAATTCCCTAGGTATGGTGATAATGCAATACTGAGTTAATTCCACGTTAATGTGTCAATATTTAAAGCTTTTGTTCAATAAATGAACAATAGTACAATGGGTGATATTATGAGTAAAAGATTCAAAATTAATCATTTAAATGGATGGGACCAAGTATTCTAAGCTGTATTTAATATACAATTTCCTAAAAATGAGATCATCTAAATCCCAATTATTTGCTGCTTAGAAAATCTGACAATTTTAAGAATTTCAGAATTTCAATTAGCCCAAAGTAGTATTTTTAGAAAACAAACTAAAGCTCAACTTTAACTATTGCTACTTTTGCAAAGTACTGAGATAAACATTCATTTAGGTTTTGCCAGTAGTTGCTGAAGAACTATGGGTGCCATAGGATGTTCTTCAGTAGGTAACAGACTGAGAAACAGGCAGCAAGCAAACAAGGTTTTCCCAAAGAGATTCTATATTACTGAAACTCTTGTGTCTGTATCCTTTGACTGGGAAAAAATGGTGCATTGTAGAGCAACTACTTTGGAACCAAAGTACCTCAAATGGGCTAACTTACAGACTGAGTCCAAAACCTGGAACCCATGGATTCCACAGAATTGAAATTTGAGAAATTTTATAAAACATTACATAAAATTATGAAAAAATATGTTATTACATAATACAAAACGTTATGAAATATTTCCTTTGATCAACTCCTGTTTTTATTGTGTGTGCTATACAGTTCAATATGGGCTACTTTCAAGGCAGATACAGCTCGGAATATTTCCCTGAATTTTTAAGAACTTTTCTGAAACATTAAAAATTCTGCCATTTTTGAAGGCATTGAGAAATGTGGTAAAGAAATATATCTGGAGTGATAACCCAATGGGGGCAGGGGTTGTTTAGTGAAAGTCAAAAAGAGGAAGAAATATGGAACAAATGAGAAGAAAATAAACACTGATTTGTGTTTTAAAGGACTATCTATTCCCATTTAACAGTTCTGTTGGATGAAAGACATGGTCTTACTATTTATTTAGTTTTATTATATTGTCACTACTGTATATGCACACAAATCATATGAAATTTTTGGTAGGAACCAACATTTCTTATCTTAACCTTCACTTTTTTATAAGAATCCCTTCAATGAACTGCTTACAAAGGAAAAGAGGACACATATTTTAACAGATACACTTCACTCACATAAACTACCTAAGATCTGGCCCAGTGCTCTATGATTGCTGATTTTTTTACCATAGCTAAAATATGACTAAAAATTCATGGTAAATATGTTTTGGGGACTGCGTGCCAAAAAGTAAGACTACTGCCATGTGGGACTTAATTCATATTAACATTTGTTTGTAAAATATTGCTTATAGAACTCTGGAACAACAAATAAAAAGCATTTAAGATAGAATCTCAGCATTTAAATTAATTAGAATGCAAAGGGAACATGTAACATGAAACTATCATTATCTTGGTAAATTATTGTTTAAACATTTCAGTTAAACAGAAAGAGATATTTAGAAAATAAACACCTTTTAGTTAAAGGTGCATATAAAATCCTCCTATTTTTCGTCACTGGTTTTCTCTTGTCCTCTTTAATGTGTTGTCCCATAAACTGATCATACAATCAAATTGTTGCATTTTCAAACATTTCTAGTTCTTGTTTTGTTTGTAGCATGTTATGTTAATGTATAAAAGTCATATATCTAATTATTACATGCTTCGGATCATCTTGAACTAGATTCTCCAACAAAATTAATCAAGGGAGACGCGCTGATATTATAAATTATAGTTTACATTTATAATTCCAGGTCTACTCCTGAGTTTATCCTAAGTTCAATGGTACTTTCAAATAACATGTTTATTGTAATGAAATAAAGCGTTTGGGATACTGTGGCTTTCAAGGTGTTGTTCAAATAGAATTTCCATCAAGCCAAATAGCAAAGCCCAATGTGAAAGCTGCTAAAATTGCAGTCTAGTAATATTAGGAGGACTAGGTATTCCTCTCCTATGTCTTAAACTTTTTCAATAGTGGTATCCTGTTGTTAAGCAAATAAAGCTCAACTTTCTGTACAAAAACTCTGATAAATCAACCAAGTTGGTTTGTCTAAAGTATTGTTTTCCAGTTAGTGCTCTCCATATTATTGAAGGCATAGTCACCACTGTATTTAAACTGCCAGCCAACCAATGGCAAATGGGTGGAGTAAGGCTGATCTGAACAATGCAATATACAGAACTGTAGTTCTCAATTGCTGTGAGGTGCAGAAAAATTCTAAGTAAGAGTAGGGTAAATCACTTAAACTTTTAAGTCTTCAAATTTACCATAAATAATAAATATATCAACAGAATGTCTGAACATTACCCTTCTTGAGATTTTTTTAAGGGTTGAGAACTGCTTACATGGAGTATGATTTCATCACACCACAACATACTCATTCAGATGCAGGATTCTGGAGGAATTACCCAACTTGGCTTTCTGAACATAGTTAATCACTCCAGAAAAATGTTTATTAACAGAACAAACTAAAGTAGCTACTGCTCTCAAATGCTATCCTTCAATGAGATGATCTGATTTATAAAGAATTTTCCTAGAATCCAAATATACATCAATGATAATTCTATCTCATAGCACATTAAACATATACCCTAAAACTTTAGCATAATTTTTGAACAGGTTCTGTTGACCAAAGGAAAATATAGCACAATGTTTTTAAACCTTGCATTAAATAATATGGTCTTGTTTCTAACACTGAATAGATTTTAGAAAACCAGCCAGTATATTTTTTAAAAATGTCCATGTTATTACAGTGATAATATTATAGAACTTTTATATGATCACAGATATGCCATATTCTGAAAAGGAGCTTTAGATTCTATGTATCTCAATGAATGTTAAAATTTATTTCCAGCCCATGCAATAGGATAATTATAGATAACCCAGGAGATGCTAGAACAAATCTTTCTACAATTTTAAACAAATGATAGACTGTAAGTTAGATATCTAGTTTCAAAATTAACCTGTTAAAATGATTGTACAAGTAACAGGAGCAGGTAATGCTTTTCTTGGAGCAAACTACTTTAAACCAAAAATTGGCATTATTGGCAATCAATAAAAAAGAAATGTATTGATAGAAGGGTAAGCAGACCCCTTCATACCAATATAGTAGATTCAGAGGGATATATTTTTATTATGCTATCTGAAAAAGTGTTCAGACATACACTTTTCCTAATGATAGCAAAGTAATTTTCTCCAAGAATATTACGGATTGATTTTATTAAAATTATCCTGGAAACATGGCTCATTTAATTCATAGATTCGTAATTTTAGATCTTTTCCACAAAACATGCTAAAACAGTTACAAAAGCACTTATAGTAATATACTGAGACAGCAACTTACCAGTACAGCATACAGAATCAGGTATTTTGTGGAATCACTTCAATGTACCTGGAGAAAGATTAAATATCTTTTGTTTAATAAATTAATATATCACCAATAAAATCCTATCTATATTCAGAAAAAATGTGATTTCACGGAGTGTTCTTAGTACACTAAGACTATTTTCAAGACTAAAGCATAAAGATGCTGCTTGTTTTCTCAAGCAGAGACTACTTTATGCACTATGAATCCATGGTACGATAGGCTTTTTTTGTGAAAGTCTGTGAGTATTACATTTTAGGGCTTCCTTATGTTACCCTTCTCCTATCTCACTCTCTAGCAACAGAAAAAAAAACTTATCACACATCAATCCCACCTACCTCTAGAAATTAATCAAAAGTACAATAAAGATGACTCATAGAACAGCCCTAGGGCAAGTCCCACTATCTTTATGTGTCGTCCAATTGCTCTTTGGACAATAGCAAAGTACAAACATGAATAGATTATGAATGTCATGTGCTGTGAAAATATTGGGACTATTTTTTCATAGAGATGTCTTTCAGAGCAAGTGTTAATATTGCAGCTAGACTTTAAATACAACCAATTAATGTTTAAATATTTTAAATGCACATTTAGATAATCAAGTTTATTAGGTGCATAACCCAACTTTTGTATATGGCAAGGGAGAGTATTTAAGCATTCACCCTATTTGTTTCCACAACAGCAACTCTCTGAAGTAGGTTGGGCTGAGAATGAGATTGGCCCAAAACCACCCAATGAGCTTTATGACCAAGGAGGCTAGAATCTCCGATTTCTAGTCCAACACCTTAATCACAACACTATACCAATTCTGTAAATTTAATATTTTAAAAAATTTAAAACCACAAACACATGCAAAAAGAAATAAATAGTATAGCGTGCACTGATACATTAAATATCCTAATACTCTTTAAGGGAAAAAAAATCAAGGAAGCTAATCAAAGTCTGTAAGTTATACAACACTATTTGACATCTTTCAAAATCCAGAATGAATTTAATAAACCCGTATCACTGTTGTTATTTAGATTTAGAACTTAGCAAGATTGTTAAATTCCAAGAAGAATCTTGGAACTGACATATGTATTGGACAAAAACTACCAGAATCCTTAAAGTGCCATAGTAACTAATAATTCTGGGAACTATGAACTATTTGCAAACGTATCAGCTTCAGAAGTCTCCAAGATGAAATATTCTATCTACAATTTTGAAACTTAATATGGACGATAGGAAGCTGATACACATTGGAAAGATGATAAACTTTTGAATTTCTCAGCTACTTGAGAAATTCAATAATTGGGGGAGGGAGAGATATTACTAGACATCTTCTGGCAATACTCTAATGAGGTACCTCTATTTCTTCACATTTACATCTCAACATTGTTAGGAATTCTTACAGAATATGTATGTTTCCAATTTGCAAACAATTCTAATTTGCATAAGTGTAGCAAAGTCAATGCTGGATTAATTAACAGATGGATTTTCATTACAAGTCAATATCATTTTCCTAGGCGTATTTTCTCTGAAGCAAGTCCTACCAAACATTTTGGGATACATTTTTGTATAACTGCAAATTTAACAGATATACTAAAAGTTTCCTTTTTGGGGAGATAGTGGTGATGGTTGTCTTTACATTTCATCATTTTAACTTTATAGAGATTGAAATATTTTATTAGTCTGACCTCATCATGTAGTGGACTATAACACATTTCAGAAGAAATGTACAGGTACGTGGTTTTTCAAAAATACAGATTCCAGATTTTCATACCCTGTTCATTTTTTAGCATTGACACATTCATAACCTTCCCAATAAACAGAATTTGTTATGCTATCAATTAGTGGATGCTATAAACATCAACATTTCATATACTGATACTTATCCTTAATTATAGCACAGAAAACATGCTTAAGTGTTAGATGTTTTTTAATGCCACAATACTTGCCGAAGGAATTAACCCAGAATGACATAATGATTCGCAATTCTAAAGAGATGTAGGCGAGATCTAAGATTTTCCAATTTCCTTGAATCTAGACTCCAGTCTAAACAACTAAATCAATGCAGTAACATCGCTTCTATTCTTGACACTGAAGTATCCTTTTAACAACATTCATTACAGTTGTATAGAAATTATAATTTACCAAAAATACAAGGTGTTTTACTATTGAATTTTGACAAAAATAAAGAAAATATGCCAAAGTCATCATCAATTAAAATGATGAAACTTAATATTTCAACATATCTGGTGCAGTAGCAGAAAAATTTAAACTTAAATGTTCTTTCGTTCTAGCCTGAATGGTGATGTGCAATGGGCATGTTCTAGGACTCTGAAAGGAGTAAAAACATGAATTACCTATTCTCAACATTTATTCTAGGTCTAAAAGATTTGTCCTAAAAATGACACAAGGGATGATATTTTGCCAGTTTTCTGTTCACTCTTAAAACCATGTAAATGGAAATGCAATTTAATTTGGGCTAATTCCTTGGTAGTAATTATTTACTAGTAAGATTGCATTATTTTTATCAGTATTTTGTATTTAATAATTTATTATATTTCTACTTCACTGTTACTTTTCCAGATAGCTCATATGGCAAATATGATAGTCAGATTCAACATTTGAAGGTAACGTCTTAAATTAATAAATGGACTCTCAGTTTAAACAACTTAAAAGTACTGGGTTTTTAGTAAAAATAGAAAAAAATCTAAACTAGTTATAGAAGTTTGATCAATTTCTGATTAAAACATGCATCTTGTTTTAAGAACCTCTATTTTTTTAATTTTTCAAATATCAACCAAGCTGAGAGCCAAAACTCTGTGAATTATATAATCTCTTATCTGTGTTCATACTTAACAATACCTTGTATCAACATTCAATTACAGTTCAAACCTGGATTATGCAAAGGAAAATGTATCTCTAGATGTATTATAGGATAAATTTTGTATTAAGTAAATGACTGAACAAAATTTACTTCATCAGGTTTTAATGTTAAATTTAATAAATAAACTGATGCAATACAAAGGTGGGATTGTAGAAACTAGCAATTGGATAATTGGAAGTATGACAGTGTTTAGGAGCATAAATGAAGTTTAGTTAAAATTTCAACGTGCCTATGAACATTAAAGATAACTTCAAATTTAACATGAGCTACTCAATGAGCTTGTTTTGATAGCAAAGTAATCATTTCCAAATATTGTTAACATCATCTCTGGTGCTAGAAATAGTGTTATAATATTTAACAATTATAATGAGTTTGTAGTAATATTGAAAACTTTAATTTTTAAGCTTTACAAAGGTATTCCAAATTCCAAGCAAAGATTCTGTTAAAGACATAAAGGCTAGAAAGAAACCAAGATGTAAAAATGATCTGCATTATTCAAATAAGAATAAATTTAAAAATACCTGAAACTGCTAACATGTTCTCCTTTAGCTCTATCCGGATCCTCCTAGTTATTAGACATCAAGGACATCTTTAAATAAGAAAATATATATAAAATAATATATATATATATATGCATATATTTGTGTCAAAATGGCATTCAACATAGACATAAAAAGATTTAAAGCGGAAAAACTACAGAAAAGTCCTCAAACACATATATCTGTGTGCAAATATTTACCCTTTTAGGGTAAATATATATATCTACGTATTTATAATGCACATTTTGGATATAAGTTGATCATCCTTTTGGTGCAAGTATTACGGCTACTTTTTTCATTTCAGTGATATGAAACTTGATCATAAAAGTTTTAAAATGAAAGTAACTTATATGTAAGTCGCCTAGACAAATTTCAACTGGAAGCTTACATTCTCCAATATAGGTATATAGGAGATATGTACCAGTAAAATCAATTGGACCTTATAAAAAAAATTTCAACATTAATCAAATATTTTCATCATTATCATAATGAAGTTTTATTTTTGTTCCTTTTAGGGTAAATGTTTTATATATAAGGGACATATTTCTTCCAAGCTGAGAAACAAAATGAGTTAATTCTTACCTATAAAAAATTCTGGGCAACTCTTATAAGCCATCAGTTATTGAGCTGGCAAATATTCATAGAACACCTAAAGAAAAATATATTTGGATTAATCAAAAAAATTTTCTCTTAATATTTGTAGATATCTATTAAATAAAATACTTAAAATTATGTCAGTGCTATCTATAAAGTTAAGCACTATTTTTTAAAATTTCCCAGACTATGAAAAAGTATTTATGTACAAGTTTTCTACTTAATGCAATCTTTTTTTACCCTCTCTTAAAAGAAAGACACAACAAAAGTGTCATAACAAAGTCCATCTCAAAACCAATACTCATGCAACTGCAACTATGAGAAGTCAAACATGTTTAGATTTCTCTTATTCTCAAGGTTATACACATTTAAAATACTTCTACTGTTTGAAGCCATGGAATTACATTATCTTAACTGAGATTGCATCTGAGATAATTTTATAAAGCTGTTTTGAGAGTGAAGGTTTTTTTTTATAATCCACAGAAGTATCCAAATTTTACCCTCACTTTAATCTCTTTTTCTGTAAAAAAAAAAAAAAAAAAAAAACCTGGCAATTTTTAACAGTTGGCTTAATTGCAATTTTTCAATCATACGTCTTTCAAATCCATAATCATAACTTTAAAGTTTCAGTGAAACCTCAGAACTACTTATTCTATATAGAATGTTTAAATACATACTTCACAGCAGCTTTTGTTTGATTAATCAGTTAAAGCCACATCTCCAAAGGATTGTAAAATACTTGCTAATATTATAAAAATATAACAAATGGTCGCTACATGCCAGAACTTTCTTATCCGGTAAACTTTTAACATTACAAAGCCTAAGAAATATTACGTATTGATCCAGAAGGAAAATATACACATTAAGACAAATTTAACACAACCATTTTAAAAATGGACAGCCTGTCATCCAAATGTTCATTTTAACAGTTAAGTTCCAAACATTATTACTGAAACCAATGAAAAAGTAAGGAAACATTTTAAGGTTTTACTTTCGCTTAATGAAGAGGTTTAAAGATTAAATTTGCATGATAAAATTGCCAGAAAATTCAAACTTCAAATTTGACACATCACAAAAACACATTCTCCAACTTTTAAAACTGTTTTCATGTATATTTCATTATCTATTGCTTGTTTTAGCTTACTCAATTAGATACCTGGCATAGTTTTAAAAGATGCATGTATTTTAAAAACCTCATACATTTCATCTTGAACTTTCATTAGACTCTTTCATTTTGGCTAAAAAATGTTTTTTTTTCAATTTTGTTATCATTGACCAAAAAAAAAAATCTTGTTTGCAAATTGTTTCCACATACCTAGTTGAGAAAGAGTTAAATGCCAACACCCAAATACAGAAAAACAAATTTGTTTGGAGAGAAAGAGGCAGCCATGGCGTCTTTTGTTCTTACATGAAGAAGAAGAAAAAATTAAACAGGGCTCTTTTCCTCTTTCAATCATAATGGAGGACGACTCTTTAAGAACTTGAGACTTTTTGTCGCAGACATCCTGTACGTGGAATCACAGTATATACCTTTCATTTCCCTGCTCCAAATATTTTAAGAGGGTGTTGTCCCAATTTGCTGCAGACCCCCCCTCCCTGTAGCTCCATAGCAAACTACCCTTCATATACCTGCCCTTCAGTTATTTATTCCAAGAAAAAAAAAAACAGAAATCCAGCATGCAGACCTTGCAAATCTCTATGGGGAAGAATTGCAAGGACCCCCCTGATATTTGAGGGTGGGGTGGGGATACAAACCCTAGATTTCTGCTGGGTAAGGGAGGAGGGAAGAAAGGAGGAAAACTGCAGTTCAATGGCGGCTCTGGTTTGACATCAACCTCCTTGGAAATGGCTTTGCGTCTAACCAGGAATCTTACCTGGAACCCCCAATTCAAAACTGGGGAGGTTCTCTATTTTTTTTTTTAAAAAAGGGTGTTTCTTTACGATACAAAAAATAAGGGAAGAAAGAAAAAATCCCCCCCCCCAACCTTGAATTCCACATTACGTTTTTCATTCCTTATAAATCCCCCCCCCAATTCGTTTTAGGAGCATCCACACCCACAAATGTGGACTTTCCACATCCAGAGGAAAAAACCCATAAAGACCAATAAGGAATTCCACCTCGTCGCCGGGATCGATCCCTCTTTTCTTCTAAGTCCTTCTCTCTCCCCCCCACCACCACCATCACGAACACGCTAAATTTGGGGGGACCCCCCGAAACTAGGGGAGAAGGGGGCTCACCGGCTTTCTACCAGAAAAACTCCAATCCGAGGAAGAAAAGGCGGCTTCTTTTCCCCCTTCGACGCCCATCTTGGAAGTCACCTATTCCTAACGTCGGGGAAGCCTCGGCGACCCGAGTCTAGTTTGGGGGACCCCCCTCTCTCTCTTTCGCTTTCGAGGAGCTCGGGTCGGGATCTTTTTTCCCCACATATACACCCCGGCGGGACTCCGGCAGAGAAAGACGGGTTCGAGCCGACTTTCTCCCCCCAATCCGCCCGCCATCTCTCAGGCGGCTCCAAGGACATCTTGTTTTCCTTCTCAAGGACAAAGAGACAATGGCGGAGGGCGGCGGCAGAGACGGAGGAGAAGGACATGGCAGGGCGGCAGCTGAGGCAATACTCACCGTCCTGAGGGGTGAGGGAAGCCAGGCGAGTCGAGCGGAGGCATCCCGGAGGGCGGACGGGCGGCGGGAGAGTCGAGGCTGCCTTGCCGCAGAGGCTTGCTCTCGGGTCCGCCTCAACGGGGACAGGATACCCTCCACTACCACCCCAAGCTCGGGGACCCCGGGCCGGCGGAGACCCCCGACCCTGAGGCCGCTTTCGGCCCGGGAAAGTTGGCGGGCGAGGCACCCCCGAGAACGGGGGGGGTGGGGGAAAAGCCGCAGCCGCTCGCGAAGCAGCCGTCCGCCCGGCCATCTTGCGCCGTGTGCGAGCGAGTGCGTGAGGGAAGCCTCTGCCTGTCTTTGCCGTCTCTCCGCGAAGCTCCCCTCCCCCACCCCGCGCCCCTGCCCAGACTCCCAAAATGGCCGCCCTCGCTCCCTCAGCCACTACTGCGGCAGGGAGGGAGAGGGGGGGGGGCGGGGCCGGCGCGCGCCTCGGCTTCCCCACCATCGCGCCTGCGCCCAGGCCACCTCCCTATTGGCTCGCCTTCCTCCAGAAACCCATTGGCCGTCTTTCCTGGCTCGAGCTCGCGCTACGCCTGTCCCCAGGCTACGGCTCGCTATTGGCTCGCCTCTCTCTCTCTCGTTTCCCCCTTCTCGCTGTGGTCCCCCCACTCCACTCCCTGCCTGCCTCCCTCCGCCCGTGCATTTTGTGCACCAGCGGTGTTTCCACTCCCCCCCCCTTTTTTTAAACCAACTGCATTGAGCTGGGTGCCACGAAGGCGTAACGGGCTCCCATTGGTCCGCGGGCAACTGTTCTCGCGCTCTCTTCCCCGCAGCTGTTGCCCCGCCCCTCAGATGACGACATGCCTCTTCGAAGTGGAGCCCACCCTCAGAATAGTGAGGGGGGGTACAATCTGGTGTCACTGATTGGTGGAGGAGCTTAAAGCCCTCCCACGAAGATTCCGCCTAGGTGCGTCCTATAAACTCGTTTGTGGATGCTCCTCTCTATGGTGGTTGTGTATTTACGCATTTAAACCAAATATTTGATGGATTGTGGGTCACCAAGTCTCTGTTGACTTGAGATCGACCTTCTCCAGCAACACCTGTCCCCAGCCTGGTCCTCCTTCAGAGGTCTTCCCAATGTTGTCTCCATCACTTGAGTCCATCTTGTTTCTCTGGTCATCCTTTTCTCCTCTTCCAATTTTCCAAGTATAATGGACTTCTCAAGGGAGCTAGGTCTTTGCATTGGTTGGCTGAATAGTTGTCTACCATCTAGTCATTCCTGACTTTGAGCAACTGGAGAAATAGAACTCTAGGAAGATCTATTTCTCAACCTGGTCTTCAGATCTCTCAATGTTGCCTCCGTCACTTGAGTCCATCCATCTTGATTTTTTGGTCATCCTCTTCTAATTTTCCAAGTATTATCGACTTCTCAAGGGAGCTAGGTCTTTGCATTGGTTGGCTGAATGGTTATATACCCTCAAGTCATTCCTGACTCTGAGCAATTGTGGAGATACAACTCCAGGAAGATCTGTGCCCAACCTGGTCCTTCATATCTTCCAATCATGTCTCCAAAGCCACTGTAATTGAGTCCATGTACCTTGATGCTGGTCATTCTCTTTTTCCCATTGATTACTGTATATGCCACCAACTTTTTGTTGATTCTTATAAACTAGAAATTGACTTCTCCAGGAAATCCATCCCCAACCTGCTCCTTCATAACTTTCAGTAATGCAATCATCACCATAATAATTGAGTCTGCCCATCTTGCTTGTGGTCATCCGCTTTCTATATTTTCAGCATTATAGAATTCTCAAGAAAGTTGGATCTTTGCATAAATTGTCCAAAACATGATAATTCGTGTCTTAAATAAGAACTCTTGATTCATTCGATGAGCCATTTATTTGTTTCCTTGACTGTCCATGGTGTTCTCAGGAATCTTTATCAACTCTGGAGATTAAAAAGTATCCTTTCTATGCTGCTTCAAATTCCAAAATTTGCTTCCTTAGAGTGTCACAAGGAAAACCAGTATTTGAACTTCTCAGATATTTATGTATATTGATTCATCACAGCATCAAAATATGTTTTCTAAGGCCTTTATTTCTATCTATATTGTATTTGGCATTGTATGTATTGTATTGTATGTGGCACTAATTATAGAAAAGATGAGAGAAGTCCAACTCCGCTGGTATGGACATATCCAGAGAGCAGCATCTTCCACCATGGCCAAGACTGCCTATCAACTAGAAGTCAATGGCCGGCAACCTCATGGATGTTCAAAACAGCTGGCAAAACACCATCAACGAAGATATGCAAGCTGTGAGCCTGCACCCTGGAGATGCAACTGACTGTGCAAAGTGGCACACAATGATCTGAAAAGCAGACCCTGCACCTGCAGGAATATGCTGGGAAGAAGAAGATCAGTCTATATTGTATTTCTTGACTTCTGATTCCGTTTTTCCTTGATGATTCTAAAAAGCAGAAGCTATTCATCACTTCATCTGATACCGTATAAATAAATGTGTGTCATGTCTTCATTTGAAAAGGACAACTAGGCTTGAGAGAACACCAGCTCCACAATCAAAGTAATTCTTCGTCATGCTTCAGGGTGACTTCTTTTTCTCTGCTATGCAAAACAAACCTACTTGGACCATAGCCACGGAGACAGAAGGTGAGAAAAGAGAAACCCAGCCAGCCACCTTGCTTGTCAGAAGCTAAGTGTCATCAAAAGCATTTTATTTGCTCTCTTGCACCTTGGCCTAAAGGGAAGTGAGAAATCCTGAAGAGTTAAGACAGCCCAAATTCTGCTATGGTGCTTTGACTGCAAAGTTGCTTAGAAGATCTCATCTTCAACTTGGGGAAAAAACATATTGTCAGACATCTGTAGCTTGGGTGTAGGATGAGGGTGAATGTTCATTCTCTGAGCTTGTGGGTTGGTTACCAGACTAGATAACATCTAGGAATTTAGGGGATGTCAGTGTCAGTAACCTCCCTATCATAAGACCTGTCAGAAGACTCTCACTGATGACTCACACCTGACCCTCACTTCACAAATGGTTGAGATTCTTTACCACATTTAAACAAGTGTAGATCAATGTGGAAGTGTGCAGCATTTAGCATCTACTGAAAACTAGCAATTCTTTACCGTCCTGTGGCAGAACTCATAAAACACTTCATCACACAAACTGTGTTCATACAATACAAAAATTGTACTGTAATCCATTAACTTCAATGCCATCTTTTCTTATGTCTTTGCTTTCAGGTATATTATAAGGTCTACAAAGTGAAAAAGAACAATTTAAATATACAATAGAATACTTTTCAATCCCATGAAAGCATACTTAAAGCTATTTACAATGTGCACAATGACTGCGCAGAACTAGACTACAATTTCAAATCAAGTTAAAAGGCCAATAATTAAAAAAAATTACCTTAGAAGGTTGCCTAAAAATTATGAGGGGACAAAGAGAGCAAAGGGAATTCGTCCCTAAGGGGACCAACATTTAATCTGAATCCATCAATGGAGAAGGTTATATGTCCCAGCAAAATAGACCTCTGTTAATTAATGAAGATGGTTATTACAAACTATTTTGTTTACCATCTTTGGTTGTTAGCAGGAGGTTCTAGAAGGCCTCATTTTCCTTTCTAGTAAGAAAGGAAGCTGCACTTCTACTCTCTGCAGGAGCACCAAGAATTCTTGTATGGAATCAACTAACCCATTTAAAAGTGGGATGCAAGAAAAAGAACACGTTGCCAACAATATCATGGGTTACAAAAGACTGAATACATTCATTAGAAGTTCAAGGTCAACTTCCAAGCTGAGATTTCCTATTAAAGAAAACTGTTAAACCCTGAACCCATGGTCACAAAGATCTTGGAAAAACCACTGTGACTTAGCTACACTTGAATCACATCTCTCTCCCATCATCATCATTTGCAAAAGACAAGTTAATAATTTGTGAAGATATCAATATCCAAGTAAATATTTTCCATGCTATTCTCCAAAACAAAAGCTACATTCACATGATAAATTTGAAACCCAAAGTAGTGTGCCATGTTCTTTCACAGTTCTTTTACAGAATAACAGTGTAGTTAGTCAGGGTTCTATGAAGGAGCCAAAAAAAAATTGGGTTAATTCAAATATGTGAGCATCTTAACCTGGTAGTGATAGTTTATGGACCAAGGAGGACAGTAGGAAAGAAGACTAGGAGGAAACTAATCATGGAAGCTTCTCCTACTGTAATTGCCACTAATCTTTGGCTATAGATTTAGCCCATTGTGATTGACCATACTTTCTTTTATTCAGAGTATGATATAACTCATAAGGATCTGAATTTATTTCTAAATCTAAGTTAGCAAGCTGCAGCGGCTGGCATCAGACATTATTAAAGCAAGCTCTATGATAACACAGAATTTAACAGTACAACAAAATAAAAATCAGTTCAAAATTAACCCATGCTATTTTCCACACAACAGTCCAGAGTCTGAGAGATCTTGGACTTTGATCAAGTTCAACATTCATCTTTAGGAGAAAGAAGCAGTTTCAGCTTGTTTTACATCCCTGTAAAATATATTTCCAATATTGTGCTATTTATTTAAATGCCTTAAAATGCCAGTACAATTTTAGTAACTGTGACAAGATACCAGTAGTTTAGAAAACAGAATTTAATTTGGCTGTTCTGGTTTCCCATTCATAGTTTCTTGGTAATGGAAGAGGAAAGCATTTTTCTTCCTTCCATTCTCAAGCAACCTGGAATTAAGGAGAAACTTCTTAACAGTAAGGACAATTAACAAGTTGAAGAGCTTGCCTACAGACATTGCGGATGCTCCATCACTGGAGGATTTTAAGAAGAGACTGGACAGTCACTTGTCTGAAATTACGGCCCCTGGGCCGGATACTTGCAATGAACATTTGTGTTGCTGCAGAGAGTCTTCCCCCTTCGGGGTCTTTTTGTGTGGGTCGGAGGTGGGAGGTCTGCTTCAGCCTCCTGGCGTGGGGCTTTGGGTGAAGGCTGGAGGGAAGTGCCACTGGTGGTGAAGAGCTGGAAGGCCTCATTCAGTGGTGGGATTCAAATAATTTAACAACCGGTTCTCTGCCCTAATGATTTCTTCCAACAACCAGTTCACCAAACCGCTCAGAAAGTTAACAACCGGTTCTTCCAAAGTGATGCTGGGAATGGCTGGGAGAGGAGGGTCGAGTAGGGGCCAACGAGGCTCCCCTTGACGCCCACCCAGTCACAGGACCATCTAGCCATGCCCACCCAGCCGGTCATTAGGCAGATCATATTAGTGGTCCCCAGGATTTAAAGTTATGAATTTAGTGGTCCCTGAGGTCCGAAAGGTTGATGACCCTTGCTCTACACAATGATAAAACACATTTTCAGATGTTTGTTTTATGGCACAACAAATATGTTGCTGATTTAATTTGATTTCTTAATTTACAAAGTTCCCCAAAGTCTTCTGGATAAATTCTAGCCACAGTCTGAAGATTTTTTTCCCCACTGTACAGTATGTTGAAATCCAAAGAGGAAACTCAACACTGCAGCTTGCTGAATGCAGAAGTGAGAAACAAAAGTGTGTCAGGGGTTCTCCATTTTGAAAAATGGATTATTCTTTTTACATATAGCACTAGGTTTGGGTGTCAGCTGTCAACACACAGTAATTTTTTTAAACAACCTAGTCAAGAAGAGTGCATGGAGTTGTTGTGTAGCTAACAGGGATGCTCTTGTCCTTGGATTCTCAGATATAGAAACATTAGCCTTACCCTCTACACGAGAACGCCTTGTGAATTTCCCCTGGAAAGGAAATATTCTAGCTGCAATACGCTAGGTGGTATTTAGTTTCCCAACAGAGGATATATTCGTAAAAGTGTGGAGCGTGTGTGTGTGTGTGTGTGTGTGTGTGTGTGTGGAATAGAAGCTATTCTCATGTTAATAATCTCTGACAGGAGACGGAATCTTTGAGGGGGGAAATGACTATATATTTTAACTATTTGATTGCTGCAAATCACAATAAGAAAGAGATTGAAATACTGGAAAGACTTAAGTCTAACCTTTCTCAGGATTCAGATTTGATTCTGAAGATGCTGAGTTGTACCAGTGGATTGACAGCCTTAAGAAACCGCCATCTATTCTTGCTCTAATCAGAATATTTCCACTATTATTCATGCCTACTGTATGTTATCAATCAGACTCTACAGCTACAGTACATGTAAGAATATTTTTTTGCCTTCTGTTTCTATGGATTGCATAATATTCCCCATCATAATAAATGGAAAGTTGAGGTTTAGATGATGAACTTCAATATTCTTCACTGTAGCTCAGAAAATGAATCATTTTTACCATAAAGGGATCAGGTGGCTACAGAGTTATAAGGCTCTTCTTTACAATTCACCAACTGTGAATTAGAGATGCACCACTATTTTTAGAGGACATATCCTGATGAGGTAACCTCATCATTTAAAAAAAAAATCCATCAACATGCAATTATTTTAGCCTATTTATGTACTTATTTCAATTTATATGGCTCTCCATCTCAAATTCATGACTGTGGGTACCAAAAACCATTAAAATTAAATAAATACCAACAGACATGTTGTCTATATTGAGGTAAAAAGATTAGCAATAACTCAATACAACATTTCTGGACTTCTAAGCCTGATTTCTAAGGCCTTAAAAAAGCCAGCAGCATCAATGCCAATCTAATCTTTACACTGTTTTGCAAAATTTTCACATCCTTTTAATACGTGTATATGTGCAAATGGGAGGCAGAGAGAGAAAGAGAAAAAAATTACTGGAATTAGTACTCAAAATTGTACTCAATTTTTTTTACTCAAATTAATATAATCCTAATAATTGACTTAAAATCTTACTCTGATAAAATGGCATTCACCAGAATAACAACAACGATAATAAAATACACCAAGACAGTCATCTAAATTAAGTGATACACTTCTGCACACATTAATTAATATCTAAAGCAAGGATGATAATTGCCTATGGGGACTTCACCACTGAATTTCTCCATCCTTTACAAAATGAAATTGTAGCATGGTTAATCTATAGCCTACTCGAAAGATCATTCCAGATTGGCAGTTCAGCAGAAGATGTGGTTTTATTCTATATTTCTTCTTCACTAACTTTTAAGAAATCGCAAAATAATGTTTACATCCTGGGCAAATTCAAACTGAAAACAATCATATGCAATTTTATAAATAAGATAATGATTATTGTAAATGTTTGCTGCACCCGTATATGTTACCGAATTAAGCATTTCTGTGCAATTCTGATCATTTTTTCTCAATTATAAACCTGTTTCTCAATGTAAGTCCACACCCTCCTCTAATTGTCTTGTACCAAGAGAAACAAGAGACATGTATGGCCTCAAAAGCTTCAAAGCAAGTCCTAACAGGCTGGTGTTTTGTTTTTGTTTTGGCTAAGCTTAACAGCCAGATAAGCCCTTTCCAGCATGATGAAAACTGACTTTCCATCAAGCCATCTATATCCCCAGCTTGAGCTTAATCAAAATGTCAATATGAAACCTACAATAGCTAGCAACAGGATGAAACAAATGAAAACATAGGTACAACAGTAAGGAAGAAAAAAAAAACCAAGCAAAACCACTCCTCTATTTGTTGCAGAATACCTTATGCCACCAGACTATAAGTATAGTACATAAAAGTATAGTACATAAAATTATATATTGCAATGTCCAATCTGTCAATGAATACTTCAGCTTCAACCACAACAATACAAGAGCACACAATAGATACAAACTCAAGGTTAACCGCACCAAACTTGATTGCAAGAAATACGACTTCAGCAATAGAGTGGTCAATGTCTGGAATACTCTACCTGATTCTGTGGTTTCTTCCCCTAACCCCAAAAACTTTAACCTTAGACTTTCTACTATTGACCTCACCCCTTTCCTAAGAGGTCTGTAGTGGGTGTGCATAAGCACACCAATGTGCCTACTGTCCCTGTCCTATTGTTTCTTTTTTTTATTTCTCTTATATGTATCCATGTATTCATAACTATGTTTATACTTATACCTGTTATCTTATAATTGCTTGATAAATAAATAAATAAAAATAAAAACAAATCACCAGGAACAAATAACCCAAACTATCAAAACCACCAGTGAAAAAGCTATTATTAATTGCCACCAGTCTCCTGAAAAAGCCAGATTTTCCATTCTCTGAAAGAAGACTAGGTTTGTTGACATCAAATGCTTCTCTCAGGAGAATACATTTGATGAAGAGGTACTTCCAACTACCAAGGCCTTCTTACGTCCCTCTAGGATCTTTCTCCTCCCCCTGGCACCACCTGTGTGCCTTGATCGAGGAGCGAGGCTGGCTAGGATGGTTCATTCAAATACAAGGTCCCGAGCTGCTAGGAAACCAAATCTTCCTTTGCAATCTCATCTCCTAGGCTTTCCATTCAGCAAGACTTTAACCTGCCCTTGGATCTGTATCACACCTGAATCACAGCCAAATCGAAAACAAAAGAAATTACAGCCAGAGAAAGTGGGGAGGAATACAGGAATGGCAACAGCCTAGATAGTAATTGCATGGAAAGATGCAGGAGGCCTTATACCATTTCAGACAAGTGATTGTCCATTCTTAAAAGCCTCCACTGATGAAACATCCACAATTTCCGAAGGCAAACTGTGCCTCTGGTTAATTACATTAACTGTCAGGAAATGTCTCCTTATTTCTAGGTTGGTTCTCTCCTTGATTAGTTTCCATCCATTGTTTCTTGCCTTGCCTTCTTAGCTTCTTAGCTCACTGCCTCTGTAGCTTGCATTGTATCTCCGTTGCCCGTTGTACACAGGAAGCTTAATGCAGCAGAGAGTGTATTTATATGATCTTATTCCGTGGTGAAAAATCATGGTTCTTACCCAACTTGAGAGAGCTTTCCCATGCAGACTTTACTTGAGAGACAACAAAGATTTGGAGCTGGGCAGTCAAGATATAAAAGAGAGAAAGAGGACAATTAGATCAGCCTTATTCTCCCCATCACATGGTCTAATCCCATGAAATGGATTTCTGGATGAGGCTTCTAGAAAAATCCTAAAATCCTGGCACTGTATAGTCTTGGTTACCTTCTGTTGAAATAGCACCCTTATCTCCAGACCTGCTTTGAACAGAGCTATATAATTTTTAATCTCAGTTGTTATTTGGGATCAGATGAAGCCACAGAGAAGCAAGAGCTTTGCAAAAGTTCACTTCAGACTG
Organism: Notechis scutatus; assembly: GCF_049901735.1. Lineage (NCBI taxonomy): Eukaryota > Metazoa > Chordata > Lepidosauria > Squamata > Elapidae > Notechis > Notechis scutatus. The sequence continues at coordinate 13,567,039 of NC_142019.1, forward strand.
CAACATGCCCGAATAGAATATAAATACACCCGTAATCCAGCAGCAAGATAGAGTAATAGTGTTTCTATACACTATTATAACATTCTATTAATGCAATGAATGGACTTCATTATATTAATAGGATGTTATAGTATATTTACAGAATATACTATATGAAAACAGTAAATATCATGAAAACAGTGATCAAATATCTCCTCTTCCCTCTTTTCCAAAAACCTCTTTCCCCCCACATCTCGATTACCACTTTTATAATAGATCTACAGCAATAGTAGCCATTACACACTTTCAAACACAATGTAATTCACAGTGATGGCATTATCAGTTTATAAAACACTGCTTGGGAAATGTGCATGGTTGCATAAGATAAGAAAGCAATCTAAGGGATTTTTCTATTTGCACTAAGTTAGACAGGATGAAATGGAGTATATCAGAGCCTATGACGTTGGTTAAACATTGCAAAACATCAACAAGAAGATAGGAAGAAGGTAGCAACCTTGGTCTTTACTTCTCCCAAAGACTGCTGAGCAGGAAAGAAGACACAACAAAGACACAAATGAAGAAAGATAGTTTCACACATTGAAATAGAGAGAACTTGATTTAAGTTAAGAAGGAGAAGGAGGAGGAGAAGGAGGAGGAGGAGGAGGAGGAGGAGGAGGAGGAGGAGGAGGAGGAGGAGGAGGAGAAGGAGAAGGAGAAGAAGAAGAAGAAGAAGAAGAAGAAGAAGAAGAAGAAGAAGAAGAAGAAGAAGAAGAAGAAGAAGAAGAAGAAGAAGAAGAAGAAGAAGAAGAAGAAGAAGAAGACCACCACCAGCTGGAGCCTGGAAATGCAGGATGGGCAAAATAAATGGCCTCTCTAGCACATCATACACCAATTCTAAGGTATTAACCTTCATTTGGAACAGAGAGGACATCACACTGAACTGAGTTGCACGTTAAATATCACCAGTTGTGGAGTACATTATATGTAAAAGAGACTTCAGGACATAAAATAGAATAGAATAACAGAGTTGGAAGGGACCTTGGAGGTCTTCTAGTCCAACCCCTTGCTTAGGCAGGAAACCCTACACCACTTCAGACAAATGGTTATTCAATCTCTTATTAAAAACCTCCAGTTTCAGAGCATTCGCAACTTCTGGAGGCAGGCTGTTCTATTGATTCATTGTTCTAACTGTCAGGAAATTTCTCTTTAGTTTTAAATTGACATAGATTAGATATAAATTATATTCTGTAAAGCAGTGATCCCCAACCTTTTTGACGCCGCGGCCCGGTACCGGCATCAGCTGGGCGCCGCCATCTTTTTTTGATGAAAAAGTGCTTCCGGTGACCTCACGGAAGCATGTTTTCATCAAAAAGATAAGCGTGTTACGCTCGTGAGCTTTTCCGGTAGAAATGGCTTTCACCGGTGACGCTACACCGCCATCTTTTTGATGAAAGCGTGCTCCGTGAGCTCTACCGAAAAGCTCACCGGAAGCACTTTTTCATGAAAAAAGATGGTGGTGCCCAGCAAGCCAGCGGCCCGGTAGGAGTTGTTCCGCAGACCGGTACCGGTCCACGGACCGGTGGTTGGGGACCCCTGCTGTAAAGGATGCCAGGTAGATAGTTCTAGCAACTACCACCTTGAAAGTGAAGGTTTTAAAAACTAGTTTCATAGAGCTTCAGCTAATCCTTGTTAATATCAGTGGTTCTCCTCAGAATGTTCTACTCATTAGTAGTACCTTATATATACAAAATTCAGACTTTAATCTCTTATAGGCGAACTTGTCTGCTTGACCATTCCTTGTTCTGCTAACTGTGCTCTCTAGGAGAGGGCAATGCTTAATGTCTTTTCATGATTAAAGGAGAACGCCTAAAGGTCTAGGCATTGGGTTCTTTGATGGAAAAATGAGCTTCCTAGTTAGCCTTAAAAATTCCAAAAATAAACAGATTCTGTTGGTTTTAGAGCACTATAGTTGAAATGTGGTTCTCTAAGGAATCTCCAGACTTTTTCTTTCTTTTGCAAAGGAAATTAGAATAGACTAACAGAGTTGGAAGGGACCTTGGAGGTCTTCTAGTCCAACCCCCTGCTCAGGCAGGAAGCCCTATACCATTTCAGACAAATGGTTGTCCAATCTCTTCTTTAAAACTTTCAGTGTTGGAGCATTTACAACTTCTGAACGCAAGCTGTTCCACTGGTTAATTGTTCTCACTATCAGGAAATTTCTCCTTAGTTCTAGATTACTTCTCTCCTTGATTAGTTTCCACCCATTGCTTCTTGTCCTGCCTTCAGGTGCTTTGGAGAATAGCTTGACTCCCTCTTCTTTGTGGCAACTCCTGAGATATTGGAACACCCTAGTCCTTCTTCCATTAAACTTGACATACTGAATTCCAACAACCCTTTTTATATGTAGTAAACATCTTTGTTAGCTAATTCACCTGGAATTTTGGTTTGTTTCCTTGATTCTTCAAGTCTTTGACTTAAACTTAGATGCATGCTACAATAATGAGACTTTTGAGAGAAAGGCTGGAGGATGAGAATTGACAGATTCTGTCAATTTCACCATTAACAGAAAGACTGCCAAAACACATTGCCTTTTAATAAACATGCATTGTTTTTTCTTATTCTTCATCATACATCACAACTACTGATTAAAGTATATTTACATAACGGTGTTTGCAACCCCTGGTTTCTCCCAACATCCTTTTAAATCAACTTACAGCCAACCCTATTTTGATCCACCTTGAAATACTGAGCATACACTTTAGTTAATCGGTGTTCATTCAGTCAATCCCATCATCCTCACAACATGCAAAATGGAAGTAAAATCAATTACTACTCATCTTCCCCACAGATCTTGCAATGAGAGGGACTATTGTAATTATTATTATTATTATTATTATTATTATTATTATTATTATTATTATTATTATTATTATTCACAAAAAACAATAGTGTACACAGCCAACAAGATAACTATGCTGGATTTCGTATCACAAATCACCGGTCAAACACTTCCCAAGCGTTTAGGACTGTGTGATATATTGGCGGATTATGCGAGCAGATCCCAGTAAGGTGGCCTTCTGCAGCTGACCAGTGGTGATTTTGTCAGCGCCAATTGTTTTCAAGTGCTTGCCTAGATCTTTAGGCACAGCACCCAGTATGCCGAACACCACTGGAACCACCTGCACTGGTTTATGCCAGAGTCTCTGCAGTTCGATTCTCAAGTTCTGATATCTGGTGATTTTTTCAAGTTGTTTCTCGTCGATTCTGCTGTCACTAGGTATGGCAATGTCGACGATCCACACTTTTTTCTTCTCCACAATTGTGATATCTGGGGTGTTGTGTTCAAAAACTTTGTCAATCTATATTCGGAAGTCCCACAGTAGTTTTGTATGCTCATTTTCGACCACTTTTTCAGGCTTATGGTCCCACCAGTTCTCTGCTACAGGCAGATGGTAGTTGTGACACAAATTCCATCTGAGCGACTGTGTTGTGATGTTGTTTGTAGTTAATCTGAGTGATTGTCTTACAACAGCTCAGTATGTGATTGATGGTTTCATCCGCTTCTTTGTAGAGTCTGAATTTGGGGTCATCAGCAGATTGTTCTATTCTGGCGTTGATTACATTCATTCTGATGGCTTGTTCTTGGGCTGCAAGAATCAGGCCTTCTGTCTCTTTCTTCAGTGTTCCGTTGGTCAGCCATAACCAGGTCTTTTCCTTATCTATTTTTCCTTGGATCTTTTCAAGGAACTGTCCATGCAGTGCTTTGCTACACCAGCTGTCAGCCTCAGTTTGCATTGCTGTTTTCCTATATTGATCCTTGGTTTGCTGCACTTTGACCATCTTCCTATTGTTGACCTCCATCAAAGCTTCTTCTTCTTCTTCTTCTTCTTCTTCTTCTTCTTCTTCTTCTTCTTCTTCTTCTTCTTCTTCTTCTTCTTCTTCTTCTTCTTCTTCTTCTTCTTCTTCTTCTTCTTCTTCTTCTTCTTCTTCTTCTTCTTCTTCTTCTTCTTCTTCTTCTTCTTCTTCTTCTTCTTCTTCTTCTTCTTCTTCTTCTTCTTCTTGCCAGCATACTTTGGGGGCATTTAAACACAGCCAAAGGTAAAAGGGTACCAGCCAACAGGCAGTCCAGGAGACAAGGTTGGCCGGGATTCTCACCAATTGGAAAATGGACCACCATAAATAAAGTAGAGCAATAGTATTATAGAGGAAACACCAACTTTGTTCCTCATTCAAATATTCACAGCACAATTAAGAAGAAGTGGCAGTGCTTCAGACCAGTTCTTTTAGGCTTGCACAGATCTCAAGCTGCTTCAGAACTAGTAACCAGTGTGCAAAACCATTGTTCATTTGTTCATTTGTGTCAGTTTCAAATTTCAGTTAATGCTAACTAAGGAATCTTCCAGGCAAAGATGCAAACCTGGCCCTCCTGTGAGATAAATCCCCTGATAATCATATGATGTAATTAGGATCTTGCAGTGGTGAGCAATGCATGTGGCATTGTGCCATGAATGAGGAATATCACCCCAAAATTGTGAATGCTACTTCAAAAAACATTAGCTCCTAGGATCTCATAATAAACTGTGCTGACAGGGTCAGGGAAAGAACTGGTGGCATTCCAGCATATGGAATTCTAAAAGTGACAAAGACAAAATGAGCACAGAAATATATTCGCCTTTATTTTTGCAAAGAGGAAGAACAGATAGATGCTGATGGACTTCTCTAAAGGATGAGGGTGAGGCAAGCAGGAAATTGAACAGCTGAGAATTTTCTCGGCTCAGCTGTTGGCCAGAAATTTCTTATTGGCTGACTGTCCTCTGCATGATCTGTAGATGTACGAACACATAAACCTAACTATGCTCAGAGTATCTCGGTGTCTAAATAAAAACAGAAATAGAGCCATCTTCATCAAGTCAAAGGAACCTAATAGCTGTCTTCCAGTACTTGAGGGGCTGTCACAGAGAAGAGAGGGTTCATCTATTCTCCAAAGCACATGAGGGCAGGATAAGAAGTAACAGGTGTATAGGATTTTATTGGTAATATGTGTGATGACCCGGGGCGTGGCACAAAGGCAACACAATCAAATAAGCAATAAGATTCCCTTTATCATCTCCAACTTTACCCCCAGTGTCCAGGTTACCTTCAGCTGGAGAAAAACTCTCCCAGGAACAGCCTTTAACTGTAGAAAATTCAGTCCAAAACAAGGTACATACAAACTACAACTAAAAATCCAAACAAACCAAGCTGAAGTAATTAACTTGACAGGTCAGGAGAAGGAATTTCAGACTTGAAAGCACAGCAAAACTCACACAGTCGGACAGATGCCAGGAACACAGATAAGCCACGATGATACCAGATAAATTCATGTTTGCTCCCAACAGCTTGCTGCGTGCAGCTTCCTTTTTTTATACACTGTGTTCCCAGGTGCAGCTAATGAATGGAATCAGGGCCCTTTCCTCCCCCATAGGCTGCGCAACTCATATTGCTCCCTTCTCCATTCCTCCCTGCATGCCCTAGGATAAAGAGGGGGTGGGCCTGGGTCTTCATCTGAATTCCCTCTCCCTTGCTCTACCTCTCCCCTGCTCTGCCCAGCTGGAATTTGCCCTTCCCCAGTTTCTTTCACAGCCAACAGAGCCACACTCCCACTTCCTGTCAGCTGTTCGGCTTCCTCCTGTGAGTCAGATTCTGACAGGAGCATGACAATACATGTTTGAACCTTGTACATTGATATGGCCTATAGGCTAATCAATAAATAATGATGATAATAATAATAAAGAAGTAACAGCTGAAAGATCATTAGAGATCCAACCTAGAAATCAGGAGAAATTTCCTAGCAGAACAATTAATCAGTGGACCAGCTTGCCTCGAGAAGTTGTGGGTGTCCCATCTCTGGAGGTTTTCAAGAAGAGACTGGACAGCCATTTGTCCAGGATGGTATAGGGCAGGGGTGTCCAACCTTGGCAACTTTAAGACTTGTGGACTTCAACTCCCAGAATTCCTCAGCCAGCAAAGCTGGCTGAGGAATTCTGGGAGTTGAAGTCCACAAGTCTTAAAGTTGCCAAGGTTGGACACCCCTGGTATAGGGCAATGATGGCGAACCTTTTTGGCACCAAGTGCCGAAAAGGGAGCATGCACACTCATCGGGGCCGCAACCCGGAAGAGGAGCTGCACAGGGGACATGCGCGTGCCAGGAAATGAGCTTCCAGTTTCTGCCGTGCATGCACCCATGACGATCAGCTGGCCAGTGTGCATGCACACCCTGGAAACTGAAAGACCAGCTCTTCCAGTTTCCGGCACTGCCACACACGCGAAGACCAGCTGATCATCGTGTGCACGCCAGAAAACCAGAAGAGGAATGGGTGATGCCGCAACATGCCAGGAGACATGCCTCTGCATGCCACTTCGGGCACGTGTGCCATAGGTTCACCATCACAGGTATAGGGTCTCCTGCTTGAGCAGGGGCTTGGACTAGAAGACCTTCAAGGTCCTTTCCAACCTATGTTTTATCTGTTGAGTTTTACACAAAAGGCACCCTGGGATTGTTTTGAGAGTATTAACTGCTAACCTCTGTCTGATTCAGCACCATCTGTTCATTGTTGGCCAAAGACCTAGATGGTTGAAACCCGACCTAGATTCTGTGGCGTAGACCACCTGCTGCACTACAAACTGATGGCTTCTGGTGTGATCTGATGGCCTCGAAATGTATATCTTGAATACACACCATGCATAACCACTGCCAGCAGCCAGCTTGCCCCATTACAAACAGTCTACCTTAATCTTACAAGAATAGACCGCAAACGTCTTCAGAAAATAGCTTACTTTCCCAACTGAGAGGAAAAGGACAATTTCCCCTATAGCTTTCACCTATGTTAAAAAGAAACGGGGATGTAGCTTGCCAACTCTATACATAACAATGATCCATAGACAACTGCACATGGTGGATAACATGTTCACTTTTCCTCTATCTCGGGAATCTTTCGACACGGGAATCTTTCAAAAAAACCCAAACGCTGTTAAGAATCTGCTGAAGTAAGTCAGGTCTTCCCTCATGCCTCAGACACAGATTGTCTACCACTATATTGATTTGTATGAATAGACAACTGCAGAAATGGCCTTTGGAGATGCTTCCAAGGCGTTCTTGTGTGTTTGTTTCTTTCCCACTTAATGTCAGCATTCCAAAGAAACTCCTCATCTTCATTCAACACTCAGAAACAAAGTCCACCCAAGTAAAATATGGCTTCCATGGCTGACCCCTTTATTATTATTATTATTTTTACAAATAACTCGAGGTACCAAACATATCTAGTATACCTTCCTCCTTCAGTTTTCCCCAAAACAACAACCCTGTGTGGTGAGTTGGGCCGACACGCAGTGACTGGCCCAAGGTCATGTAGTTGGCTTTCATGGCTAAGGCAAAACTAGAACTCACCATCTCCCGCTTTCTAGCCTGGACCAAACTACCTCATTCTTTTATTATCCATGCATTGCAGTGGTGGTATTCTACAGGTTCAGCCCAATGCTGGTGTATTGGTAGCACCAAAGATCAGCTGGCAGAGAACATTTGCTCCAAGCCTCTCCAATGCTCTGCAATTGGGCCTCCCAACCCCCTGACTCTGCTTCTAGGTCCTTTTTAACCTCTCAGCTCTTGGCACGGTAGACCGGATTGCTGTGCTAAACAGCTGAGAGGTGCAATAGCTTAGTTTTTACTGTTTTAACGAGTGCACAAAGCATGTGTTTGGTGCAGCCATGCCCACCAAGCCACGCCCACAGACCGGTGGTGGGACCTTTTGAATCCCACCACTGATGCATTGCCCATCCTTCCACTTTCCACTAAGTGTGTAACCTTCTGCTCTGGGAGCCATTTCATGTACTTATGCCCACAAAATGGCCGGACACAGCAGCAACCACAACAGCAGCAAACACCACCCGGACTTATGATGTATTAAGGACACATGGATCAGATCAGGATGAGATCAGTGGAAGAATAGCCCAGACTTGTTAGCTTACACATAATGTGGTATCAGGCATTTCCTGATGTTCAGGTCTTCTGTATCCTGATTGATAATTAAACTACTGTCTTTCCTTCCCTCTGAAAAAAGCCGGCATGCCAGACATAAATTTTGCATATCAAAGTCCATTGTGCATATAGCAACAGTTCCTATATTGAGCCTCTGCCTATATTCAAGCTCTAAACTTTAAATCTGTTAAAAAAAAAATCATCTCTTTTTTTTTGAGAGTCTGAACTAGGCATAAGGGCTGAATTTGTGCCCACAAAATAGGATGACTCTAACGTTTATTTTCTTACAAAGCAACTAAGCCAGTTTGTACTGTCCTTTATCACTGTTGGTAGAAGTGGGGACATGCACTCATCCATTTTTGAGAGCCAGAAAAAAAAAATTACATTTGTCTCAAACTGTGAAATCAAACTCTCTTCCTCGTGTTTGTTGCTTTTTTGCGGACAGAAAACCTCACAGGTTCTGGGTGGGGGAATTTAGCAGCAAGGAAAACCAGAAGGACAAGAGGCTTGTTGTTCCAGCTTCCTCCCACATCTGTGAGTGCTAAATATAGTCTGCGCCCTTCCCTCAGGAGGCCCAGCCAATAACAGCTTCGAAAACAGCATGATTTCTCAACCATACCTTCAAAGGATGAATGGGCAGGACCCACAACCCAGCTACACCCTGACAAGCACAGCCTTTCATATGAAGTGGAAAGACCTTGGCAGATTCAGCGTGCAACAGAGGAGAAAGCTTGGTGATCGTTTGAATTTGCATCAGTTCACGCAAATCAGGGTGGTACAGAATAATAATAGAGTTGGAAGGTTGTCAAGCAAAGGTTGTCCAATCTCTTCTTAAAAACCTCCAGTGATGGAGCACCCACAACTTCTGGAGCAGTGGTGTGATTCAAATTTTTTTTACTACCGGTTCTGTGGCGTGGCTTGGTGGGCCTGGCAGGGGAAGGATATACTGCAAAATATCCCCCAAATCCCCTCCCTACCCCACTAACCTGCTTTCCAGGTCCATTCTCCTGTGCAGGGCAACCAAAGAAGACCCAGCCAATCAGCTGGGACTCAATGGGAGGCGGAGAATAGATGGGGGCGGGGCCAGTCAGAGGCGGTATTCGCTGGTTCTTTGAACTACTCAAAATTTCTCCTACCGGTTCTCCAGAACTGGTCAGAACCGGCTGAATACCACCTCTGAATGGAAGCTTAATAGAATAGAAATAGAAATAATACATGAATAGAATAAAAAATAGTGGAGTGTGGCACAAGTGGCCCCATCCTTATTTAGCACCAGATAAAACTACAGCTAGTCCTCAACAATTCAGCCCCAAATTTCCATTGCTAAGCAAAAACAGCTATTAAGTGAGTTTTGAATCTGACTTTGCTCCTCAGAAGGTCACAAAAGGTGGATCACTTGATGCCGGGACACTGCAACTGTCATAAGTACCAGTCAGTTGCCAAGCATCTGAATTTTGATTACGTGACCATGGGGATGCATGGTTCTAAATGTGAAAAACGGTCATATGTCACTTTTTTCAGAGCCATTGTAACTTTTGAATGGTCCCTGAACAAATAGTTATAAATTGAGGATTGATTGTGCTTGTATTTTATTTCCACGCTGTGCATTGATGTATGTATGGGTATAAACTAAAAAATAAACTGATACCAGGGCTATTTACGATCTGCTGTACAGTTTATCCCCAGCTCTTACACCCAACTTCCAAAGTGTACTCTATTTTACAGAGTAAGCTTGAGGAAGAACTCACCCTAGGCAGAGTCAGGTCAGCCAATTTAGTTTGTGGGTTGAGTATCTTCCCAGTATCTTTATTTGGCTCCTAATCCAGCTTGACAAGTTTGACTGGTATACAGCAAAGGAGTTCTTCTTTAAAACTAATAAGGCCTGAATGCAACCAGAGCTATTAATATCAAGCTAAGGAAGAGTTGGAAACATTTTCTAAGCAGAGATATCCAATTCTGCCTTGCCTCGATGGGCTATTCAGGGCACCTTCGTAAAACTTGCATGGCTAACGGTGGTGCATGAATTCTCTTTCCAAAACTACAGCAATGAACTTGCTAGTTTTGCCAGGCAAAAACAAAGTCCAGATTTTCTAATCCAGTTTTCAAGTGGAAAAAAAAAGTAATCTGTTGTTTTTGGAATACTAACTCAAACATCAGTTGTGTTTTATTTTGCCCAGAGATTTAGGTTTGATATGGGACAAACGATTTGGGGGTGTGGGTAAAATTCACATGTACATCTTCTTTCACAATAACAAACTATGCAGTAGATATCTGGTGAAAATTATTTTGACAGCTAGCTTTCTTTGTGTAGAGAATATATGGAGAAAAATGAGAGGATTATGCCCTTAGGACCCCCAACCTTGCAATCTGCAGTGTCATAGACAGGGCTAATAAAACAGAATGACAGAATTGGAAGGGACCTTGGAGGTCTTCTAGTCCAACCCCCTGCGCAGGCAGGAAACCCTATGTCATTTCAGACAAATAGTTGTACAATCTCACCTTAAAAACTTCCAGTGTTGGAGCATTCACAACTTCTGGAGGCAAGTTGTTGACACTGGTTAACTGTTCTCACTATCAGGAAATTTCTCCTTAGTTCTAGGTTGCTTCTCTCCTTGATTAGTTTCCACCCGTTGCTTTTTCTCCTGCCCTCAGGTGCTTTGGAGAATAGCTTGACTCCCTCTTCTTTGTGGCAACCCCTGAGATATCAGAACACTGCTATCATGTCAGCCCTAATCTTTCTTTTCATTAAACTAAAGGTAAAGTTTCCCCTCGCACGTACGTGCTACTCATTTCTGGCTCTAGGGGGCAGTGCTCATCTCTGTTTCAAAGCCAAAGAGCCAGCGCTCTCCGAAGACGTCTCCGTGGTCACGTGGCCGGCATGACTAAATGCCGAAGGCGCACAAACGCTGTTACCTTCCCACCAAAGTGGTCCCTATTTTTCTACTTGCATTTTTTACGTGCTTTTGAACTGCTAGGTTGGCAGAAGCTGGGACAAGTAATGGGGACCCACTCCATTGCACAACACTAAGGATTCGAAACGCCGAACTGCTGACCTGTCCATCAACAAGCTCAGCGTCTTAGCCACTGAGCCACCGCATCCCTTTTATTAAACTAGACATACCCAATTTTCAGTCCAATTATGCAGCTCAGTGGGAGATATTTGACCATGCCCAGGAGATTGGCCAATTCATGGAGATGTTTTATTCTACTGTATGTTGCCTGCAGCGGTCGTATTCAGCAGGTTCTGACCAGTTCTGGGGAACCGGTAGAGGAAATTTTGAGTAGTTCTGAGAACCGGCAAATGCCACCTCTGACTGGAGATTTTACAGTATCCTTCCCCTGCCACGCCCACCAAGCCACACCCACAAAACCGGTAGTAAAATAATTTGAATCCCACCACTGGTTGCCTGGAATGGAGAATCCATGACAGTGTCCCAAGTGAGGCCAGCTGTGAGAAGAATGAAGAGCTCACCAGGAAAGACAGTGAAAACAGCAACATTTGTTTGAAACAACAAGAATCCGTCTGTATGTGGAGAGAAAGAGAAGCAAGAGACATAGCTCACAACAGATCCCTGCTTCTTGTAGAGACACTCAGTGCTGGCAATAAGAAATTCGTGTTGCATCAGTAACGAAGGTCTAGCATGAGCAAATTCCTGGAAATCTTGCAATCCTGAAGTCCTGATGACACTGTCATCTGGTGAATGGGGCATGTGCTGCTCCATTTAGGGAAGAGCCTGAGGATGGATGTGCTACCATAAGGGAAGATGTTTCTTAGGCATGCAACTGGGAGTTCTACGGCAGGACTTGACAGCGAGTGTAATTTCCTTCCCTGGCCAAGATGTCAAAACCATCTTGGTGACATGCATGACAGCCCCATCCTGTGCAGGATGAAGGTTGTTGGCTTCTGGTTAGAAATTGCAAAGATGGGTGGGGTTCACCTTGGCAGAATAACAGAGCTGGAGGTCTTCTAGTTTTGTCTGGAATGGTATATAGGGCCTCCAGCAAGAGACCTTCTACCACCATTCCAAACAAGTGGCTATCGAGTCCAGAGGTCTCCAACCTTGTCAACTTTAAGACTTGTGGACTCCAACTCCAGCCAGCATAGAGAATTCTGGGAGTTGAAGTTCACAGGTCTTAAAGTTGCCAAGGTTGGGGACCCCTGGTCTAGTCTCTTCTTAAAAGCTTCCAGTGATGGAGCACCCCCAACTTCTGAAGGCAAGCCGTTCCACTGCTTCATTGTTCTCACTGTTTCCCACCTTCAAAGGCCCCAACCCATGATGCAGACTTGCTTCAATGGGGGAACTTTTTAATGAGATCAGGGTTAATCAGAAAACTCTTCTGAAACTGTTTCTCAGCCAAGTCACAAGATGCTGTCATAATCACATTCTTCCTGTTTATGTCTTTGTTCCTATTTTTAAATGTAAAGCTCCTTGAGAATGCAGAGCAAAGTCTGTGTAAAAGATCACAAACCCTAGACCCACTAAGTAAGTGAAGAAATGTCTTTGTGTATCTTTGTGTGTATTGGGGGGGGGGGAGACTTCCCAAAACTTCAACACTGTGTGGTCTTTATTACAATGAACACATTCTATTTTCTCCAGAAAAACATCACCCCAGTGAGATGCTGACCACATCATGCAGGGTCACAAAGACAAATTTTTTTTTACATTCATCCATGTCCCCCACAGACAAATGTGGAGGAGGTAACCATTATTTACAGCCGCCTCCCCCCCTCTCTTACTAGACGCTTTGCAGAGATAAATAAAAAAGGGAAGGGAAAATGTATTGCAAACCCCCATCAATGGTCCAATGGGAATGCATGGAATAAAGGCAGCATGGCAAGCCTGGGGTTTGGAAAGAAAGGAAAGAAGAAGGAAGGAAGGAAGGAAGGAAGGAAGGAAGGAAGGAAGGAAGGAAGGAAGGAAGGAAGGAAGGAAGGAAGGAAGGAAAAGAAAGAAAGAAAGAAGAAAGAGTAAGAGAAAGAAAAGAGGTGGAAGGAGAGAGAGAGAAAGAACGAAAGAAAGAAAGGGTGGAAGGAAGGAGAGAGAAAGGAGGAAATAAAGAGAGACAGAAAGAAAGAGTGAAAGGAAGAAAGAAACAAAGAAAGAAAAGGGGTGGAAGGAAGGAGAGAGAGTGAGAGAGAACGAAAGAAAGAAAAAGAAAGAAAGAAAAGGAAAGAAAGAAAGGAAGAAAGAAAGAAAACAGCGGGCTGGACAGATGCAACAGACTTCATGCCAACTGATCTGTCCTTAAATATATTTTGTTTAATATTTCACTGTTGTTGTTGTTTTAAAGACAAAGTGGTGGGCCGTTCCAGAACGTGCTTGCATTATGATGCTTGATTCGGTTCTGATCAAGGCTGTGGCTGGAGACAAGCTGACCTTTCCTTCCACTGGGGGCATGGAAGCCCTTTTGCTCTGCATTGCTTGCGCAAAAAGCATTCTGCCCCCCTCCCCTCAAGACGAACGCTTTCCCATGGGGAGCCTGGCACACATCCTGCATACCAAATGCAGTTGCCAGGCAACAGCGGGAAGAGGATCCGAACTGGGCCTCTCCCGGCATGCACTGCGGCATGCTTGCCTTGCAAACAATTCGGGCCACGTAGGCAAGCCAGTGGAAATTTACTGCAGTCCTTTTTCCTTAAAGGAACAGGGTTTCCTTTTTCCATTGCGCTGTAAGGTTTTCTTCCGTGCTGCTTTTCCGTAAGAAAACCCGCCATGCTCTCTTGCTGGCATGGCCAATAACTGAGCAGATGGTTTCTCCCAGCATTGCCCTCCTGAACTATTTTGCTTTGGATTGCTTGTTTGTTTGTTTTTTAGAATAAAAGCTGGAAGAGAAACCTACCAAGTGTATTGTTAATTTATCCATTACGTTGCAACTCAAACTAAGGATGAGACAGTTGATGAAACAGGAAAAATGGGCATTTATTTGCACGGACGGACAATTTTAGATCTTTTGCAAAAAGATCTAAAAACACCTCTGAAGCTCTCCCAGCACGTGGGAACATGGTGCAAGCATAATACTGGTAGTCCTTGACTTATGACAACCATAAGTCTGGAGCTTAAGTCATAAGTCCAGGCACCGCCTGATCATTTTACCACCGTTTTTATGATAGCCATAAAGCAAAACACACAAACTTTAAGTGAATCAAGTCATTGCCAGCAAAAAAAAAAAACCTTCACAAATTGCAGTCATGTGACTGTGGGACACTGCAACTGGTCATAAATGGAAGATGGTTGCCAAGCCCATCTAAATGTGATTATGCAACTGTGGATGTATTTGTGTGTGGCTGTCATACCTTTGATGGCTTTTCTGAAGTCTGGTTTGTAACTTCAAATGTTTGTTCAGCAGTTGTAAGTTGAGGACTAATGGTAGACGATTGAGCTTCAGAAATCCAGACAACCAGTAGATGGCAGAAAAATATTGTCCTGTTGCTGCCATCTGGTGGACATTCATATTTGTGCAACCCTTAATAAGAGAGGCTTTAATTAAATGACGGTTGGAGGCAAGGTCACCTTAACTTTTAATTACTAACAAAGCAAAATTAGGTAAATATCCTGAGCAAGCAATACATTTGATGACCAGCAAATGAGGACTGATTGCCTAAAAATATTACTGCTTAGCTGATCAGTAAAATGTTGACCAGGGTCACTTGGCCTTAAATGATCTTGTCAGCTCCTGCAAAGGAGTTGTTCTTGATGTTCATTTCCAAATGCAGACAACTTCTTCATTCAGCAGATGCAATCAAGAAGATTAATAAATATCTCAGGTTCTCAGAGGTGAGCTGCAAAAATTTGGACATCCGCTCAGTAACAAAGAAATATAGAAAAATCTTTTATTATTATTTTTTTCAGCCGCCAGAAAATCATTGCTTGGCACTTTGATAGTCTTGAAAATGACATTCAAACACCTTCATGTTTCTACCGTCCTCAGCCAGCTGTGTGATCCGCTGTAGCTCTTGTCAACATCTTTTGTCAAACATTTTGGTTTCTTGTCAGGAGCTAAATTAGTGAAGTGGTTTGGCAAAGATCCCATCTAATATGGGAGCTTGCTTGCACAACTTTTTTTTTTTTAAAGATACACTCAGTCTCAGTTTCTCCTGGACTGCGTGGCAGTACAGAGCCATCTTTTAAATATAGGTCAGCCGTCTGTCTTGCAATGATTTTCTTTTGCTTTGAAGGATATGTAGCTGAGATGGTTCCTTGGTCTGGAACAGTGCATTTTCTTTTCTAAGAAGCAAACTTCTTAGAAACATGAATATGCGGTTTGGCTTCTCCCTGTTTATTCTTGTTCTTATTTTGACTATGCTGCTCTTGTGCCTTTTCACAACAAGTCTGTAAGCAAATGTTCTTGAAAGACCTTTCCAGCAGAAAGTGCAGAAATAACTAGTAACCACAAATACAGCAAGGCTGGGTTACCACCGATTGGAGGAAGTGAAATAAGGTGTATTTTCAGCTACTGGAGACACGGAAGCAACCGCCTTTTAAATTCAGAGCCTAAAATGACTTGATTTTAATTGCACTGCTGGGTGCTTCATTTAGTTCTGCATCTCTAGGCTAAACCAGCAAAGTGGGTTGAATCTCACCATCCCATTCTTAACAGCATAGGAGTTGGTTGACCTGCTCCAGGAGCCCTTTTCAAAACCATCTGCTTCTCCATTTCTAGAATGTGAGTCAGAGGCAGATTGATCAAGTGTCGATACCCCTTTATAGTGCCTTGATAAGATCCCACCTTGGGGTGCGGCATCCAGTTTTGGTTGCCACTCTCCAATAAACAATTTGGTTTCAGAAAAAACTATCCTGTAATCTGCAACTCTTACACTGCAAAAACATATGGACTACTCAACTCGACCAGGGCAAAGCAATAGACGCAATCTACATAGACTTCTGCAAAGCCTTTGATTCAGTGGTACACGACAAACTACTCCTAAAAATAAAATCTTATGGTATCTCTGGACAACTGAATAACTGGATAGAAGCATTCCTGTCAAACAGACAACAAATGGTCAAAATTGGGAACGCCCTATCAAATCCAGTACCAGTCAATAGTGGTGTTCCCAAGGCAGTGTTCTAGGACCAACTCTCTTCATAATCTACATAAACGACCTTTGTGATCATATCAAGAGCAATTGCGTTCTCTTCGCTGATGATGTAAAGCTGTTCAATACCACAGACAATACTACTACCCTTCAAAAAGATCTAGACTATGTATCTGAATGGTCTAACATATGGCAACTACAAATCTCAACAAATAAATGCTCTGTCTTACATATTGGTAAAAAAATCAGAAAATAAAATACAAGCTGAATAGTCAAGATCTTGTTGATGACCCAAGCTCTGTAAAGGACCTGGGAATACTCACCTCTAATGATCTAAGTGCTAGAGCTCACTGCAACTACATAGCCAAAAAGGCATTAAAAGTTGTTAACCTAATCCTACGTTGCTTTTTCTCTGGTAATATCTCACTACTAACCAGAGCATACAAAACATTTGCTAGACCAATACTCGAATACAGTTCATCAGTCTGGAATCCTTATCACGTATGTGATATTAACACAATTGAGAAAGTCCAGAAGTATTTCACAAGAAGAGTTCTCCACTCTTCTACCCGTTATAGAATACCTTACGCCACCAGACTCGAAATTCTAAAACTAGAAAACCTCGAATTACGCCGTCTTCGGTCCGACTTAAGCATGGTATATAAAATCATACATTGCAATGTCCTACCTGTCAATGAATACTTCAGCTTTAACCATAACAACACAAGAGCACACAACAGATACAAACTCAAAGTAAACCGCACCAAACTTGATTGCAGGAAATACGACTTCAGCAATAGAGTGGTCAATGTCTGGAATACTCTACCCGACTCTGTAGTCTCTTCCCCAAACCCCAAAAACTTTAACCTTAGACTGTCTACTATTGACCTCACCCCTTTCCTAAGAGGTCTGTAGGGGCGTGCATAAGCGCACCAACGTGCCTACCGTCCCTGTCCTATTGTTTCTCTTATTCTTTTATTTTTCTTATATGTACCCATTTCATATATTCACAACTATGTATACAATTGTACTTATTATCTTGTAAACAATTGACAAATCAAATAAATAAAATAAATAAATAAAATGTAAAAAAGAATGTTGAGACTCTAGAAAGAGAGCAGAGAAAAGCAACAAAGAGGATTAGGGGGCGGGAGGCTAAATATATATAAAGAATGGTTGCTGGAACTGGGTGTGTTTAAGGAAAAGAAGGACTGGGGGCGGGGGGGGGGGGACATGATAGGAGTCTTCCAAAATCTCAGGGGCTGCCATAAATAAGAGGGAATCAAACTATTCTCCAAAGCACCTGAAGGCAGGAGAAAAAGCAACGGGTGGAAACTAATCAAGGAGAAAAGCAACTTAGAATGAAGGAGAAATTTCCTGACAGTGAGAACAATTAATCAGTGGAACAACTTGCTTCCAGAAGTTGTAAATGTTCCAACACTGGAAGATTTTAAGGAGAGATTGGACAACCATTTGTCAGAAATAGTATAGGGCTTATACAGTATGGTTTACTGAGATTCTGGGGAGATATTCCAAAAATTAGTCCATCGCATCTAGGCTGCAAAACCCCCAATGGCAATTAGCTGAGGGGAAAGGGGGAAGGCATTTTGCAGCCCTTTAGGTAAAGGTTCCCCTCGCACATAATATGTGCTAGTCATTTTCGGCTCTAGGGGGCAGTGCTCATCTCCATTACAAAGCCGAAGAGCCAGCGCTGTCCGAAGACGTCTCCATGGTCATGTGGCTGGCATGACTAAACCCCGAAGGCGCATGGAACGCTGTTACCTTCCCACCAAAGGGGTCCCTATTTTCCTACTTGCATTATTTTACATGCTTTCGAACTGCTAGGTTGGCAGAAGCTGGGACAAATAACGGGAGCTCACTCCATTACGAGGCGCTAGGGATTCGAACCGCCGACCTTTTCTGATGGACAAGCTCAGTGTCTTAGCCACTGAGCCACCCCGTCCCTCTATCGCACCCTTTTCCTGGCATCTAATTATTGCCTTGAGGTTTGCAACTCAGGTAGTGGGAGTCCCCGGCAAAACAATCCCAAGCTGCTTCTGCCATTTAGACAGAAAGGAACACAAATCTCAGCTACCAGACACAGCAGGGAAATGTGATGTGATGGAGCTGCAATTGTGATTCCTTTGTTGTGCCCACCGACAAATGCAACTGCCTGTCTTAGTGACCTCTGAACACAGAATATTAATCTGGGGCAGCTAAAAAATTCAGAAGGAGGCTGATAGCTCTTTTTCCAACGATCACATTTTATTAAAGGCATGTGGCTTTTTTTTTTGAGTTGCGGCTCATTTGCTCAGATCCAATCAGATGTAGGATGTAAACTGGGATTAGGTGGAGGGGAAGGCAAATCCACCAACCTGTCAGTCATTTGGGCTGGCCACATTTCTCTTTCCCAAACCGGCGACTTTGAAATCTGTAAATGGCCTGGCCCGGACAGTAGAAATGCTCTGATACTTTGCCAGCCGAAGTGACTGAGATTTGCTGAACTCAACTCACAGTCCTCGACTTACAACAAAGTTCATTAAGTGACTGTCCAAAGTTACAGCAGCACTGAAAAATGTGACTTAGGACCGTTTTTCACAGTTATGACCTTTTCAGCAGATCATTCTTGGCAACTGCTTCATATTTATGACCGTTGCTGTGTCCCAAGGTTACGTGATCCCCTTTTTACAACCTTCTGACAAGCAAAGTCCACAAAGAAGCCAGATTCACTTCACAGCTGGGTTACTAGCTTATCAACTGCAGCAATTCGCTTAACAATGGGGGTAAGAAAGGCTGTACAATGGGACAAAACTCACTTAACAAATGTCTCACTTAGCAACAGAAATTTTGGGCTCCATCATGGTCATAATTCGAGGACTACCCGTACCTCAAAAGCTTTCAGGTGATCTCTGAAGATCTCAACAAACCACAGTGGATTTTGAACACCCTGCATTTCCATCTGTCAGAAATGGTGTAGGGTCTCCTGCTTGGGCAGGGGGGAGGTTGGACTAGATGACCTACAAGGTCCCTTCCAACTCTGATTATCTGTTATCTGCTAGTTGGACGAGTCTTCCTGCATCTGCATAGCTTTTATTTTTATCTCCCCCTCCTCCCATCCCCATTT
Organism: Notechis scutatus; assembly: GCF_049901735.1. Classification (NCBI taxonomy): domain Eukaryota; kingdom Metazoa; phylum Chordata; class Lepidosauria; order Squamata; family Elapidae; genus Notechis; species Notechis scutatus. The sequence goes on from NC_142019.1 coordinate 13,586,191, forward strand.
AAACCCCACCTTATTTTATCCCTACACATGGTAAAGAAAGATACATTAAGTTTACAGTTGCAACCATTTTATTGCTACACTAAATATATTGTTTCAAGTATATTTTAAAGTCTTATTTAATTTAAAAGGATGCCTTAAAAATGGTTAGACTGAAAAAAAATACCCTCCTTGTTTTGATAATGGAGTGGATCACAGCACATTCCTGATTGTTCTTTAATAAGGTGGCAAACATCGAGAGGTGGTCCTCAGTAGACCCCAGACCAATTCCAGAATGCAGAATAGGTAAAGGTAAAGGTTCCCCTCGCACATACATGCTAGTCGTTTCTGGCTCTAGGGGACGGTGCTCATCTCCGTTACAAAGCCGAAAAGCCAGCACTGTCTCCCTGGTCATGTGGCCAGCATGACTAAATGCCTTTGAAGGTGCATGGAACGCTGTTACCTTCCCACCAAAGGTGGTCCCTATTTTTCTACTTGCATTTTTTACATGCTTTCGAACTGCTAGGTTGGCAGAAGCTGGGCCAAGGAACAGGAGCTCACTCCGTTACACCAGGGGTCCCCAACCACCGGGCCGCGGACCGGTACCGGTCCGTGGAACATTTCCTACCGGGCCGCCGGTTTGGTGGGCGCCATCTTGTTTGACGAGAAAGTGCTTCCGGGTGAGCTTTTCTGGTTGGAAAGCGGCGTTTGGGTCCTGAAGGAATCCTCGTACCTTAGTTTCATCGAAGGGGGGGGGGCTTCGAACGAAACTAAGGCGCGAGGATTCTTTCAGCATCCAAGGCAAGGCAAGCCGAGCGACCGTCCCGAAGCGGTCCCGAAGCGAAGCCCATCGACAAAGGTACAAAGGAGGAGTTGAAGGTGGCGGGGAGAAGCGGGGGACGGCTGGCTGGCCGGTCGCTCGGCTCGCCTTGCCTTGTCATGCATGCTGATGCCGGTACCGGGCCGCGGATCATTTTGTGATGCCGGTACCGGGCCGCGGCACAAAAAAGGTTGGGGGCCACTGCGTTACACGATGCTAGGGATTCAAATCACCGAATTGCTGACCTTTCTGATCGAAAGCTCAGCGTCTTAGCCACTGAGCCACCACATCCCTATATAGAATATAATACAGAATCATACAGAATGGAATACAGAATAACAGAGTTGGAAGGACCTCGGAGGTTTACAGTCCAACCGTTTGCTTAAGCAGGAGACCCTATACCAGTGGTGGGATTCAAATAATTGAACAACCGGTTCTCTGCCCTAATGATTTCTTCCAACAACCAGTTCACTAAATTGCTCAGAAAGTTAACATCCAATTCTCCTGAAGTGGTGCGAACTAGCTGAATCCCACCACTGTGGCCTATACCATTTCAGACAAATGGCCTCCATGCAGATTGCAGAAGGATGATGAATACAGCGTAAACAGCCCTTCCTCTAGAAGAACCAAAAATATATCTGCAGCCGGTTTCAGTTTTTATGCTGTTTTGCAAAGCCGGTTTGTTGATTCTTTTTCTCTTTCCTTACGGGCGGAAGCTCACCCTTATTGCCAAACTCCACGCTGCGGGAGAACAGCTCCTGCCACCCAGTGGAAAATTCAACTCAAACCCAGCCTCTGAAAATGAGAATGAGAAGCCATTTTGAAGACTCCTGATGCCAGACTCAGTCTGGCGTCAGATATCTAAGATGGACAGAAGAGGTTAATATCATCCATTTCCAAAGTGGCTTTTTAAAAAACAACAACCAAAACTAACATTTTTCAAGAAAGCACATTCAATTATTCATGACAAGGATTCACTCAGGGCAGTGGTAAAATCAGGTCAATCAATTGCATTAAGCAACATCACTCCAAATAAGATTCTTTTTTGTTGTTGTTGTTGTTGTTGTTAACAACCCTGTAATCTCCTGCATTGGGAGCATTTACTGGCCAGATGCCCTTCCTGATATCTACGCAGAGTTCACAGTGGACAATTATTCATTGAGCCCAAAGAAATACCTGCCACTACCTAGGAGTATAAACTCACATACCCCTGATAGTGAGGCGAGAACTTCCCTCTAGGCCACCTTACCGCTCCACCCCAAATAAGAAGGATTATGAGAATTTTGCTCAGAACTTTTAGACTCATATAATCATTGATTCTTTCCATTTATCATCTAGACACGTTAGATTTAGCTGCACCCCAGAGATGCTGGGGTTACCAATTCAGATATGAGAATCATTTTCAAAGAACAGGGAAATCCATCTTGGTAACGAAAAGCCATCATGTCTGGGCTTAGATTCTGTAAAGTCCTCAAGCCTTGTTATGCAGAATGCAAATGTTCTCAGACAGATTTTCCTGGTGTTGGCTGAATGGCAGCTGAGCTGGCCGTTATGTGGGGTTTTTCTCCTCAGCTGGATTCCCAGTTGTGCACCAAATCTAGCTTCACACAGGAGCAAACGTCAGACAGTTGCCACTAATTATAGCAAGATCAGAGACAGAGGTGGGAAGAGGAGCTACGCCTGGGAATATCAAAGCAGGAATCAGGAAGGTTTCCCCGTCAGCCATTTAACCGGGTCAATGAGAACACAAAAAGGGATAATTGACTCAGTCAACTAATACCAGAGTTAAATTTAGCTGCTAAGCTGATGACATTATACTATAGAGGATAAAGAGGTCGGCTTTGAAACAGATAGGCTGGAATTACTATCTACGCAAAAGCGTGTGAAGCATTTTTAAAAAAATTCGGGAACAGCGAGATAACTTTGAGAAGCAGATCAGACAAATCTCTCTCTCATTTATTGGGGTATAAGGAGGAAGGGAAGTCCAGCACAGTCAGACTTGTAAGATTCTCTTCATTAGAACCAATCTCAATAAAAGTAGATTTAGCCTTCCCATGGAGTCGATTTCCCGGTCTGGTCCACCTTGTTTTGGCTGACACATGCAGACTAACGCCAATCGGTGCGTCTGGGAATACATTCAGTCTGTTTGGTTGCCATGATACTGAATAAAAAAAGATGTCGAGACTCTAGAAAGAGTGCAGAGAAGAGCAACAAAGATAATTAGGGAAATGAAAATATACAGTTTGAAGAGCAGTTGAGGGAATTTGATATGTCTAGTCCGGTGAAAAGAAGGACTAGGGGTGAGATGAGAGCAGTGTTCCAATAATTGAGGGGCTGCCACAAAGAAGAGGGGGGGGTGTCAACCTATTTTCCAAAGCACCAGAAGAGAAGGCAAGAAACAATGGGAGGAAACTAATCATGGACAGAAGCAATCTAGAACTAAGGAGAAATTTCCTAACAGTGAGGACAATTAACCAGTGGAAGGGCTGGCCTTCAGAAGTTGTGGGTGATCCATCACTGGAGGCTTTTAAGAAGAGACTGGACAGCCACTTGTCTGAAATGGTATAAAGTCTCCTACTTAAGCAAGGGGTTGGACTAGAAGATCTCCAAGGTCCCTTCCAACTCTATCATCATCTATTTTGCCTACTGGTCTGGCCGTGAAAAACAGCTAGAAGGATGATTGATTGAATAAGCAAATTCTTCACTGCTGAATTCAACACTGCTTTGGCAGTGAATTTTCTGCTCCCAGAATAATGTTCTTCTGACTCAATATCTAGCAGAGTCTCAGGACTGTTGGGGAGGAGTGTGGTTAAAAAAAAGTCAAGAGAGTGACTAAAATTGAAGTTACTTCCTATTTATGTGCCCTGAAGTAAAACAACATTATAGGGCTTTGATTGTTGCATGTTTGACCTTTTTTGACCATTCATCCAATGGACTAGGCAGCTTGCAAGAACAGGTTCAACTTCGATGCGACAGTTTCATTAAGCTTATGCTTCAATAACAGAATAACAGCATGGAAAATATTCTTATTTATTAGGTTTAATATATTAATAGGGCATATGTGATACTTTGCAAATGATCAGATTATTCAGTTACAGGATCCAACATGGGTTGGTCACTGTGGACCAGAGGTTTTGTCTTCCGATCTTTTGAACTCGTGCTGGAGCCCATCTTCGGGGAATTTCTCTGTATCAGATTGTGTGCTGTTTTGTGTGTGGCATCGATATGGTGCCTGTCAGATGTGGCTTGTTAGCTGTTGATTGGGGTGTAGTGATGGCTGGCTTTTAAGTCATTGGCTGTCATTCGCTTGTGCTGCGCAGCCCTCGCCTTCTAAGTATTTGATAGGCTGGTAAGAAAACCAGCACTCCCATTGACTGACAAAGGGCCCATTTCCCAGGCTTCAATCACTTCCTGGCTCTTTTTGTGCCTGCTCGTCCAACAATCTTAGTAGCTGCAAAATGGAATGTGTGTCCTTGTTCATTGCAGTTGTCAAGTCCGGTATTGACATATATATATAGCCATTTTAGTTAGGCTTAATATATGTTCTTTTTCTTACTTTCTCTTTGGCAATCATGAGGGAAGGGTTTCAGGCTTGCCACATTCCTAAGGGGGGAGGAGAGGAGATAGAGAGTTTTGGCTAGGTGATCATTCTTCCCATGGGAACCTAAAGCTGTCCATGTCTAGGCACTGAAGGTGGAGATTTATAACATCAAGCAACGTTGAATTAATGTGACTTTTGGGGAGTTGTTTCTAACTTCTAATATGTGGGGAAATTCTGGGTTGTGTCAGATCTGGAATTACCATGGACTTTGCCAATTTGATGTTTTCCTAAATAAAAAAGTTAGCTTGGAAGATGGACTTTGTGCTTTTCTTTTCAAAATGGATTTCATCGCTTGGAAACCTGACTTTATTCCGACACCAGTGTGAGGCTACCAATGAGTTCTGGTGACCGACCCAGATTGGATCCTGCAACATTATCCCAGGACATGTTCATTCATGAGAGATGTTCAGTTACAGTTCCTAAAGTAGCCACAAGGCAATACAGGTGTCAGGGCTCCAGCAGTTACCCCCATTTAAATCACGAGTCTCAAGCCGAACTTCCAAAACTTAAAGATTTGTTAGGAGTTAACATGTCCAGCACTGCCTGGGTGTAGCCAACTCTGAGACACATCATTCATTGTCACACTTGACCCTGGTTTTCCCCCACCCCCTGGGTGTATCATAATGTTCTGATCCAAACCTTGTTCCAAGGAAACAAACACGAAACAGAGGTAACAGCAAAACCTTTTAATGATTCTTTATGAATTCCGTTCCTTCCCGGTTAAAAGGCTGTTTCAAACTAATTGTCTGATAAGAACAAGCCTTGCCAAGGTGGTGCAAGGTTGCCAAGAACACTAGATAAAGTTACTAAGAAATATTTCAAACACAAAAGAGTTTCCAAACACAAACTAAGATATTCCGAACATCCACAAGGCTTGAGTGCAAAAATTTCTTTGCTTCCTGCAAAGAACTCCGGTTTCTCAGCTGGCTTTTATCTCTTAAGGGAGGGGCCATCACCTTGCAGCCTTACTCCCGAGTCACCCGTGCTGCTGCAGCTGCTCTTTCCTTCGAGCAGCCCTGTGCGCACTGGGCACAGGCTCCTCGGGGACCTCTTCATCACTGCTGCCAGCCTGCACAAGCTCCGAAGGCAGCATTCCACTCCCTAATGGTCCTGGCCCCATCCCTGCATCACAGGCCCCTCATCTGAGTCCTTGTTCTCCAAAACCTCAGCCATCCACACCTGCTGCTGGCGAACCACAACACATAATTCATAATCTCCAATGGGACACATCCACAGCCAAGAGTCATCAATCATATTCTCCAGTTAGAATTTTGTGCAGCAGAAACTTCGGTCACCTAGTTACTATCTTTGAAAACATTTGTGGAATGCAAGCTGCCCCCTCCCTTTCTGTTGGCAACTCTAGAAATATTTTATGAGTTGACAACAGGTAGTCCTCAACTTATAACAATTCATTTAGTGACCGTTCAAAGTTACATTGTCACTGAAAAAAGTGACTTAGGACCGTTTTCCACACTTATGACCACTGTAGCATCCCCATGGTCATGTGATCAAAATTCAGGCACTTGGCAACTGACTCATATTTATGACGGTTGCAGTGTCCCAGGGTCATGTGATCCCCTTTTGCGACCATCTGACAAGCAAACTCAATAGGGAAGCCAGTTTCACTTAACGATTAACAACTTTAGTGATACGCTTAGCCACTGTGGCAAGACAGGTCGTAAGATGGGGCAAAGCTTACTTAGCAAATGTCTCACTCAGCAACAAAAAAATAATTGGGCTCAATTGTGGTCATAAGTTCAAAGACTACCAGTATTGTGTCCCCGTATTAAGGATTTTTTAAATAGCATGGAATGGAATGATCAGAATTGAACAAATACATGCTGGTACACAGAAGACCTGAGCAAAGAATGTGGGGAAAAAATCATTGTGGAGTCCTCTTGTGGTAAAATATATCACTGCAGTGCACTTTACATATATTTTTATTTTATTTTCTTCAGTTTATGTGGTTTCCCCAGCCATCTGATAACTAAGTTCAGGCAACTATCAAACCTAACCCACATTTTGAGTTGGTAAAAATCACATCAAAATACAAAAACAACCAAATGGTTCCACCAAGGCACCCCATTGTTAATAAACTAATGTTTTATTCATACATTATATGAATACAGCTCCTTTTAAAAATTTTTCCCCTGGTCAAACATTGGTATAAATATAGCCATTTTCTCAGGACAGTCTAGAAAACTGAGAATAATGTGACAAATAATGCAATGACTTCTATTTCAATACAGCTAGATAATACCTAGATGAGAAGGCTGAAATGAGAATGGAAATATTCAGTGAACAAAATTGTCCAAATATTCACTTTTTAAAAAGAAAATTGAAACAAACACAAATGGGTATATTATTGGTTATCTAATTTTTTATCCAAAGGGTTTTAAAATCTATTTTTGTTTATAATTCTTTCCAAATTTAGAACATGGTATCTAGTGTTACCTGGAAGATGTCAAAAATATATTCTTATAAGGAAGGGGAGGGGAGGGGAGGAAAGGAAAGGAAAGGAAAGGGAGGGAAGGAGGGAAGGAAATGGTTTGGAAGGAAAGGAAAGTCTGTAAGATGTTGAAGTCAAGAAAAGAAAGGAGGGAGAGAGGGAGAAAGGAAGGAAGGTAGGAAGGTAGGTAGGAAGGAAGGAAGGAAGGAAGGAAGGAAGGAAGGAAGGAAGGAAGGAAGGAAGGTAGGTAGGAAGGAAGGAAGGAAGGAAGGAAGGAAGGAAGGAAGGAAGGAAGGAAGGAAGGAAGGAGGAAGGAAGGAAGGAAGGAAGGAAGGAAGGATCTGTAAATGAAATCACCTACCTTAAGCATCAAATGTAGGGCTATGTAGATTCTAGATGTGTTGAGAACATTCAGACATGGAAAATTCAAAAATTAAAACTTCACAAACTTTTTAAGCACCAGTGAATTTTAATCTTTGAACTGGGCTTTCAGTTGGAAGTTGATTCAACTTCATCTCTGACCCAAATCAGTTTTTCAAATTAAGCTGGACTGCCGATTCAATTTCAGTCTCTAAAATCAGTATGAAGCTATTCATCAAAAAGTCAAGGTATTATTCAAAGGTGTGAATCTCTGAAGGAATTGACTTTCCAAACAGGGAATAGGTAAATCAAGGTGGGGTATCAAATCAAATGTATCTCAATCAATTCACCATGATAAACGCCCCCTCTCCCTGAATCAATTTGATGTTTGGAATTAAAGCATGGATCAAAGTCCTTAGAAAGAGAGCAGAGATGAACAATGAGAGAACTAGGTACCTGTAGTCTAACAAAGAGAAGACTAAGGGGTGACATGATAACAGTCTTATAGTACTTGAGGGACTATCACAGAGAAGAAATGTTGACTTATTCTCCAAAGCATCTGAGGGCAGGACAAGAAGCAATGGGTGGAAGATCATTAAAGACAGATCCAGCCTAGAACTATGAAGAAATTTCCTGGTAGTGTGAACAATTAATCAGTTGCCTTCAGAAGCTGTGGGTGCTCTATCACTGGAGGTTTATTCTTTTCCAAAGCATCAGAAGGCAAGACGAGAAGCAATGGATGGAAAGTACTCAAGGAGAGAAGCTACCTAGAATTAAGGAGAAACTTCCTAAGAGTGAGGACAATTAACCAGTGGAACAGCTTGCCTTCAGAAACTGTGGGTGCTCCATCACTGGAGGTTTGCAAGAAGAGATTAGAGAACCATTTGTCCAGGATGGTATAGTGCAGGGGTGTCCAACCTTGGCAACTTTAAGACTTGTGGACTTCAACTCCCAGAATTCTCCAGCCAGCTATGTTGAAGTCCACAAGTCATAAAGTTGCCAAGTTTGGGGACCCCTGCTCTACAATGTTCTGAAGGTCTCCTAAAGAAACAAGAAAATGATCAATTCCTGCAGCCCAACGATTTCTCTCCCACCCCCCTGCACTCAACGCACATTGTATGGCTCTTTTATCTTCCGACTTGCAAATGAAAAGGTGGCCAGAGGTCCAGTGTGAAAAGGCCCTCGCCTTCCTTTCTGCCCGGTTCACATCCTATTAGTCAGATTTCCTGCAATTTCTATCTGGCAACACTAATCCCTGTTCTGTTTTGTGCTTTATCTCTTTCCCAGCTTGCAATCGCAGGAAGTGTTTGACGTGAGCAGCTGACCTAAGGCGACGGTTTTTTTTTGACAGATCAGTGCTCTGTCAAAGAAACCCTTATTTGCAATTGTGTTGCCCTGAAGGAAACGCCAAGACCACAGGCTAACTCCGGCCCCCTCCCCACCTGTAAATCTCTGTCCTGAAAAACCTCACATAGGGTACCTGCAGAGGCCACTTGATGCCGTTGCAATCCTATCCAATAGAGGGCAGCACTTGCTCATCTCATTATCCCTTGTCCATCCAGTGATGAACGATGCCATCCGAGGATTCTGTGTTTCCCATGCATAACAAGTGGGTGCTGCTAGGCAGATAACTCGTCCCTATCAGTCCAAAGATGCTCTCTTGATATGTCATCTTTGCCCCCCCCCCCAAAAAAAAGGGGGGTGGAAAAAAGATGGCATGAACCATGTCAGGTTGCTCTTCTTGGTGGCCTCAAATCCACCTGGCTTAAGAAAGCTGTTCACCAAGCCTAGAACAGAACAGGAACAGAACAGGAAAGAAACAAAACAGGAACAGGAGTTGGAAGGGACCTTGAAGGTCTTCTAGACCAGCCCCCTGCTCAAGCAGGAGATCCTATCCCATTCCAGACAAATGGCTGCCCAGTCTCTTCTTAAAAGCCTTCAGTTAATCTCTCACTTGTGACTGACTGTATGACTGTAACTTTGTTGTTTGTGTCCTTACTATTTATACTGACTGTTTTCTAGTATGATTTGATTTGATTGCTTATTGGTACCCCATGACTATTATTAAGTGTTGTACCTTATGATTCTTGACAAATGTATCTTTTCTTTTTATGAACACTGAGAGCACACGCAACAAGACAAATTCCTTATGTGTGTCTAATCACACTTGGCCAATAAAGAATTCATTCATTCATTCATTCATTCATTCATTCATTCATTCATTCATTCATTCATTCAGTGATGGAGCACTCACAACTTCTGAAGGAAAGCTGTTCTACTGGTTAATTGTTTTCACTGCCAGGAAGTTTCTCTTAGTTCTAGGCTGTTGCTCTCCTTGTTTAGTTTCCATCCATTGTTCTTGTCTTGCCTTCTGGTGCTCTGGAAAATAGGTTATCCCTCTCTTCTTTATGGCAGCCCCTCAGAAATGTATAGATATATCCCCCCACGAAACACACACACACACACACATACACACACACACACAAACACAATACGCAAACCCAGGCCTGGGGTTAATATATTTTGTATTTTGGAGAGGGAGTTGGCTTCCTTGGTTTATTCTAATCAGGGCTGTCGGTGTGATTTTAGGTATATCTGTTTTTATAGATTTTTTTTGGCACTCAGAGTCCATTGGAGTTGGGCAGCTACACAGTGTCCCATTCTAGGTTTTATTCAGCTTTTTTTTTTTTTTTGAGCTGTAGCAAATAATTTGACTTGAATATCCCAGCTTGAACTTTCTGCAAGAGAATTGCACTGCAAAAGTTTTATATGGAAAGAGTTTTGAGGCCCAGGGCTTGAAATTATTCAGGGCAGATATGAAGCAACTGACTTTGACTCATGAACAACTTTGAAATTGCTGTGTCTGTAAGAACTTCAGAATCTTGGTGGATTCAGTCAAGAGACTTTCAATCCAGCATTAACTGGACTATCCAGCAAAGCTGCAAAACTCCCAAACATGGACAGGAAGACCTTGCCTTTCTTCTACTTCTACTGTTCTCCAGTCAGGGGTATTTAGGACATGTGATTGGTGCTGTAAGTAGCCACTATAGCCATCAAGCCAACATCTATGGGTTTCCACTGTTTTTAACCCTGTCTTTACTTCACCATCAGTTCATCTTGGGTAGGGTTTTCCTTTTTGGTTTTTTTTGTTTATGAGCACAACTGAGCCCAGAATTCCTGTTAAATGTTGTTAAATGAGACATTTGTTAAGTGAATTTTGCTCCGTTTTACAACTTTTCTTGCCCCAAAAGGCCAGAAAAACCCAAAAGGCCAGAAAAACAGCCAAATTAAACCTAGAAAGTATATGTGTGTGTCTGTGTAGTCATTGTAGCTGCCCAACTCTAATGGACTCTGAGTGCCAAAAAAATCTATAAAAACAGATATACCTGAAATTGCATTGACAGACCTGATTAGAATAAACCAAGGAAGTCAACTCTCTCCCCAAAATACAAACTATATTAACCCCAGGCCTGGGTTTGCGTATTGTGTTTGTGTGTGTGTGTTTACACCTTTGAGGGGCTGACACAAAGAAGAGACAGTTCATAAGCTACTAACCCAGTTATTAAGTGAATCCATGTTCCCTATTGACTTTGCTTTTCAGAAGGTCGCAAAAGCGGATCATGTGACCTTGTGACACAGCAACTGTCATAAATATGAGCCAGTTGCTAAGTGTCCGAATTTTGATCACATAATCATGAGGATGCTGCAACAATTATAAGTCTGAGTCATAAGTGATCCTAAGTCACTTCTTTCAGTGGCATTATAACTTCGAAACATTATTAAACAAACTGTTGTAAGTCAACAACTACCTATATTGAAAAAAGAAGAGTGAAATATTCTATTACTCTGGCTTCGATTTTTTTTTGATGGAGCTGGTAAGCATCCAGTTGTGAATTTAAAGCAACAGTTGCTTTGTTTTGTGGTTAGATCAGTGGTGGGATTCAAACTTTTTTACTACCGGTTCTGTGGGTGTGGTTTGGTGGGCGTGGTGTGGCTTGGTTGGTATGGCAGGGGAAGGTTACTTCAAAATCCCCATTCCCTCCCCACTCCTCTAACCTGCTTTCCAGATCCATTCTCCTATGCAGGGCAACAAAAGAAGACCCAGCCAATCAGCTGGGACTCAATGGGAGGCAGAAAATAGATGGGGGCAGGGCCAGTCAGAGGTGGGATTTGCCGGTTCTCCAAACTACTCAAAATTTCCACTACCGGTTCTCCAGATCTGGCCAGAACTTGCTGAATATCCACCTCTGAACTCTTATCTCTATCCTGGTCTGTTGGGACCACTAATATCTTACACCTCTTGCCCTGGCTGAATTTTTTTAAAAACCCAGAAGGCAGAAGCATATAAACATAAATCAACATTTGTGCATACAAATAAAGAACAGAGACAGGAACATTCAACCCTGTTGTGAGCTTGGCTCCCTCCGTTACCATCAGTTGGGCTCCAAAGAGTTTAATGGCTCCTAAATGTCTGGAATCAGTCTCCAGGAATGGAAAACATCTCTAGAAAGTTCCAATTTGAATTTGGACAAATGCAGGCCATAATGGAGGCAACTGGCAAGATTTGTATTCAGTATTGTTGCAGGGAAATCTATGGCTTTGCCCCCTTTTTAAGGAGCGCTTGTTTCCATTACAATGTGCTCGCGGTGGCAAAGATACGGAAGGCTACAGCAGCCTCTTTCATCCTTTTCAAAGCTGACCTTACCACATTATCTTTAGACCTCTATTTTTCAAGAAAAATGGGAAGCTTTTATCCAATCAATAACTGCAAAGAAACAGATGGCAAGAATATGCTTTTCAACCTGCAACTTAAAGATGGATTAGCAGTGGGAGGTGGCAATTGCGCTCCAATCCACCTGCATAACTTCAGGTTGCAGCAGCAACCTAGATTCCCAGAGGTGGTATTCAGCAGGTTCTGACCAGTTCTGGAGAACTGGTAGATGAGATTTTGAGTAGTTCAGAGAACCAGCAAATACCACCTCTGACTGGCCCCACTCCCATCTATTTTTCGCCTCCTGAGTCCCAGCTGATCGGCTGGGTCTTCTTTTGTTGCCCTGCACAGGAGAACAGAGATGGAAAGCAGGTTAGTGGGGTGGGGAGGGAATGGGGATTTTGCAGTATCCTCCCCTGCCACGCCTACCAAGCCATACTCACCAAGCCACACCCACAGAACCAGTAGTAAAAAAAATTTGAATCCCACCACTGGAGATCCACCTCTTCTATCAGCCTGATGACTGAGGATCCCAATCTCAGGGTATTGCAGATGTTTTTCTCCTCGACTGCGAAGAAAAAAAAAATCTGCTGCGAACTCCATGTAGGCATCAGGAAATGCTCAGCTGTACCCAGTTGCCCTGACTCTACCCTGCTTCAGGTATTACAGGGTCATAAAAAATGTATCCTAGTTATTGTTGACTCTTAGCAATCATACATATAGGTTTTCATCCTAAGTTGCTCTTTTTAGGAATTCAAACCCCCACCCCCACCCCACCAAAGCTACTTATTGCCACTGTAGCTGATCGTGTTGCATCACAAAATCACCTCCAGCCAGCCTCAGTTGCAGAATTCAGTTCTGTCAGCTGGACTCGCTAGCTGGACAAAAATGCCAAATCCATTGTAAAAATCTGGCTGGCTATGTGATCAACCATAATAATTTATTAAAACTCACAAGCTGCCCAACTCTCAACCCTGTTTGGCAAGGTTTGTGCTTATCAAAGTTAATTAGTTTGCAGCAGCCATTTAACCGGGGATTCATAAGACTCATTAAAAGGTTTCTGTTTCCTTTGGTTTGTGTTTGTTTTATTGGAAAAGGGTTTGGGTCGGAACACTGCTAAACTCTCCCAAAGGAACGACACATCCATTGTCGGGCAGGATGAAAAAGGCAGGCACCTCACTTGCATGAATAGCTCCGTCTCGGAATCCTTTCGCCATTGGACAATCCATTAATCAAATAAAAAAACAAACTCCCAGCCGTGAATCTGGCATTGTGAGTGGCTAGGTGTTGCATAGCTTCTCCTGCTATTGTGGCTTCTGCAAAAGGCAGAAGCATTTTTTTTTTTAGCCCTATTGAGGATATTAACTTTCCTTTGAAAAGCTCTCTGGTTGAGCTCCATGGACACAAAGCGGGGATAAAAGCGAGCCGAGGGCCTTCATCTCCCTTTTGCTTTGCAAATACAAAAGCCTCCCTTTTTAGCAGAAGGAGCTCAAGACGGCTACATTCAGTGATCTCATTTATTTATTGTCAAAATGCCTGAAGTGCAAAAGTGTGCCAGGGAGCCTAGCTCAGAAAAGAAAAAGACAGGCCTTAGACTGGCAATCGAGTGCGGGAAGGATTTAAAAAAATCACCATTCCATAAGTAAGGAGACAGAAGGGCTACCGACACAAACACTGTCATTGACAAGAAGAAGATCCATGTCTAAAATGGGAGGTTGAACCATTCTTCATTGAAGCCAAAATGAAAAGCGATTTGAATATGAGAACCTAATTAACGGACATGACGATTTTCCATTGGAAACAGGAGCTGAAAGGAGGGGATTATATGGATCTCCACACATGAATATCCACCCATTCAGTGATAGATAAAAGACAGCTGTGGATGTAGTGCCCTACTAAAAGACTCAAAGTCCATCCCAGCCCTGAAAGGACCTAATGGCAAAGACTGCAATGACGACACCATCAAAGCAAACCTCTTTAACACATTCTTTAGCTCAGTATTTGTAAACAGCAATGGATCATGTCCAGTATTTTCTAGTCGAACCACAGACAACTACAGTGATCTAATACATATCGATTTTACAATGTTAAAAAAGCACTACGCAATCTAAAACCATCTCTATCTATTGAACCGGATGGAATATGTGCCTACTTCTTAAAAAAGTTATCCACTGCCATAGCTGAACCTCTAAGCATAATCTTTGAAAAATCTTTCAGGACCAGCTCCTTGCCTAACCTATGGTCACAAGCCACGGTCATCCCCATCTTCAAAAAGGGAGACCCCAGCCTAGTTGAAAATTACAGACCAATCTCCTTATGCTGCATCACCTGTAAAGTCATGGAATCAATTATTAACCAATCCATTATCCTCCACTTAGAGACAAACAACCTACTCTCTGATAAACAATTTGGTTTTAGGAAAAAACTATCATGTAATCTGCAACTCTTACACTGCAAAAACATATGGACTACACAACTTGATCAGGGCAAAGCAATAGACGCAATCTACATAGACTTCTGTAAAGCCTTTGATTCAATGGTACACGACAAACTACTCCTAAAACTAAAATCTTACGGTATCTCTGGACACCTGCATTACTGAATAGAACAGACAACAATTTTGTTGTCAAACAGACAACAAATGGTCAAAATTGGGAGCGACGTATCAAATTCTGTACCTGTCAACAGTGTTGTCCCCCAAGGCAGTGTTCTAGGACCAACTCTCTTCATACTCTACATAAATGACCTCTGTGATCATTTCAAGAGCAACTGCATTCTCTTCGCTGATGATGTAAAGCTATTCAACACCACAGACAATATTGCTACCCTTCAAAAAGACCTTGACTATGTATCAGAATGGTCAAACAAATGGCAACTTCAAATCTCAACAAATAAATGCTCTGTCTTATATACTGGCAAAAAAAAATAAAAATCAGAAAATAAAATACAGGCTGAATAGTCAAGACCTTGTTGATGATCCAAACTCTGTCAAGGATCTTGGAGTACTCATCTCAAATGACCTAAGTGCTAGAGCTCACTGTAACTACATAGCCAAAAAGGTAATAAGAGTTATTAACCTAATCTTACGTAGCTTTTTCTCTGGTAATATTACACTAATAACTAGAGCATACAAAACATTTGCTTGAGCAGCTAGACCAATACTCGAATACAGCTCATCAGTCTGGAACCCACATTACGTATCTGATATTAACACAGTTGAGAAAGTCCAGAAATATTTCACAAGAAGAGTTCTCCACTCCTCAACTCGTTGCAAAAGACCTTATGCCACCAGACTCAAAATTCTAGACCTAGACAACCTAGAACTACGCCACCTTCGGTCCAATCTAAGTATAGTATATAAAATCATACATTTCAATGTCCTACCTGTCAATGAATACTTCAGCTTCAACCATAAGAACACTAGAGCCAACAATAGATACAAACTCAAGGTTAATCGCACCAAACTCGATTGCAGGAAATACGACTTCAGCAACAGAGTGGTCAATGTCTGGAATACTCTACCTGACTCTGTGTTTTTTTCCCAAACCCCAAAAACTTTAACCTTATACTGTCTACTATTGACCTCACCCCTTTCCTAAGAGGTCTGTAGGGGGTGTGCATAAGCACACCAACGTGTCTACCGTCCCTGTCCTATTGTTTCTTTTATATATTTTTTATTTTTCTTATATGTATCCATGTATTCATAACTATGTTTTTACTTATACCTATTATCTTGTAAGCAATTGACAAATAAAAATAAATTAAATAAATAAATAAATAAAGAATTAGGACCATATATTAAGTTGAAGTTCAGAATATTTATTGTTCAAGGCTATGCATGAGAATCTAGTCAACTGAAGTTCAGTACTAAATTGGCATCAGATAAGGGTCAACAGAATTTAAGAAGGATCGAACTTAGACCATTTGTGTTTTTTTAAAAAAAAATTCTTGGTTTTTAAAACAAACATAAACAAACAAAACATAAAAACATCAGGCCATCTTCCATATATGTACATACAGTGTGCCGGTTGGTTTACAAATCGTTTTGTGCTTCCATTTCGTAGTCTTCAATTACAATTACATTGTATATGATCTCGTATTTTCAATCCAATATTAAATACATTGGTATCATTATTAATCAATCATTTGACTATACTTTTATTCATTCATGCTTTAGGAAATAATCATATTTTACTTAATTTGTTTTGTGACAATTCATATCATCATCCCAAATCTATCCTAAAATCATTTTGGAGATATAATAAGGAAAGAATACATCTTTATATATTTAGTATTTTCTAAAAGTCTGCATATTTCATTGCTATACTTTATTGTCTAGCCATTGATAGAATAGATCCCAAACTTTATAAAATTGTTTATCATCCTGTTCTCTAATTTCAAATGTCAATGTGTTCATTTCAGCACATTCCAATATTTTCTTAATGATTTCCTCCTGTGATGGTATTTTCTCATTTTTCCAGTTTTTAGCAAATACAATCCTAGCCGCTGTTAATACATTTACAATCAGGTATTTCAAGTCTTTACTATATATTTCAGGTAAAATTCCCAATAAAAATATCTCTGGTTTCAAATCTATATGCTTTTTTGTCATTTTTTCCAACCACGTGTGGATTTTAGTCCAGTATTTTTTAGCATCTGCACAAGTCCACCACATATGGTAATATGAGCCAGGTGTCTGATGACATTTCCAACATTTTTCGGATTTATTCTTGAACATTCTTGCTATTCTTGTCGGGGGAAAATGCCACCTGTAAAACATCTTATACAAATTTTCTTTATATGCTGTTGACATTGTCATTTTATAATTTTGAGACCACAATTTTTGCCATTTCTCTAGATCAATCCCATATCCAAAATTCTTCCCCCAAGCAATCATAGTTTCTTTAACTTGTTCTTCTTCTAGTTTAATTTCTAATAAATATCCATACAGTTTTTTAATCACCTTTTCATCAGTACCTGTCAAAATCTTATCTAAATCAATCAGTTTATCATAGAAACCTTCTGTTTTAGAATCTTTATCATACCTTGAATGTATTTGCGCATATGAAAACCAATTCATCTTTATACCTTGTTCTTCTAGTTTTTGTATAGATTTAAGTTCACCCTTTTCATTCAATATTTCACCCTATCTAACTGTTTGTTCCTTTTTGTATATTATAGGATAAGAAAAAGCTTCAATAGTCGATAGCCAGACTGGAATTTTCAAATAACATTGTCTTTTAATCTTTTCCCAGTTTAACCACAGAGACTCCCGTATATAATGTCTTCTAAAATACCCCTGTGTTTTAGTTCCTTTATACCATAAAAAAGCATGCCACCCCAACAACAAATCATGTCCTTCTAATGTCAACAATCCAGTATTTCTTAATGTTATCCATTCCTTAACCCACATCTAATTTGTAGCTTGGTAATACAACTCCCAATTAGGCAAACCAAATCCTCCTCTTATTCTAGCATCTTGCAAAAGTTTTAACTTTATTCTCGCTTTCTTACCTTGCCATATATATTTCAACACAATTTTATTTAAATCTTCAAAATAGTCTTTTCCAAGCCTAATTGGAATTGTTTGAAACAAATATAAAATTCTGGGTAATATACTCATCTTGATTGTTGATATTCTCCCTATTAATGACAGTTGTAAATTTTCCCATTTCGCCAGATCTAGTGCTATCTGCTGTTTAAGTTTGATATAATTATTCTCTTTTAGTGTACTGCATCTTGCTGTCAAGTATATCCCCAAGTACTTGATCTTATTCATGACCTGAATTTTCAATAGGTCTGCCAGTTCTTCCTTTTGTCTTGATAGCATATTCTTTGTCAAGATTTTTGTCTTATCTTTATTTATTTTCAAACCAGCCACCTTTCCATATGTCTCTATCTTTTCTATCAATTTTGATGCTGTTTCTAAAGGGTCTTCTAAGATAAAAACCAGATCATCTGCAAATGCTTGCAACTTAAATTCTTCCTTTTTAATTTTCATACCTTTTATATTTTTTTGATCTCTAATATTTCTATTTAGCACTTCCAAAGTTAACACAAACAACAGAGGTGATAGTGGGCACCCTTGTCTTGTTCCTTTTCTTATATCAATAGAGTCTGTCAGTTCCCCCTCTATCATTACCTTTGCCGTTTGCTTATGATATATAGCTTCTATTGCTTGAATAAATTTTCTAGCAAAGCCCATCTGTTCCAGCAGTAACAACATGAATCGCCAATTCACATTATCAAATACTTTCTGTGCATCTAGAAATATCAAAGCCATTTGTTTTTCAGGATGTGCCTCGTAGTATTCCAAAGTGTCCAAGATTACTCTCATATTGTCTTTAATTTGTCTCTTTGGCAGAAATCCATTTTGATCAGGATGGATAAAATTATTTAAATATTTTTTAAGTCTTTCCGCCAATATTGAAGCAAAAATTTTATAATCTGTGTTTAGTAGGGAAATAGGTCTATAGTTCTTGATTTGTAATGGATCAGCCTCCTCTTTGGAACAAGTGTAATATAAGCTTCTGACCATGATTTAGGTATCCTCTTCTTTAACATAACTTCATTCATAACTTCTAGCAATGGAAGATTCAATGATTCTTGTAATGTTTTGTAAAATTCTGCCGGAAGTCCATCTGGGCCTGGTGCCTTTCCATTATTTTGCTTCTTGAGTGCTTCAGTTAACTCCATCAGCGTTATATTGCTTTCTAACATTGTTTCAATCTCTTTAGGTATCTGGGGTAACTTAGCATTCTGTAGGTACTGTTTGACTCTTTCCTCATCAGTATTCTCTTGTGTGTATAGTTTCCCATAATAGTCTCGAATGATTTCCTTCTTCTCTTTACTACCATAGCAAACTTGGCCTTGATCATCTATTAATTGCAATATTTTCCGTGATTCTTTCTCCTTTCTCAATTTATATGCTAACCATCTACCTGGTTTATTTGCATCTTCAAAGTAATTCTGTTTAGCACCTCTAATTTTCTGTGCTAATTCTTCTTTTTCTATTAGACCCATTTTATGTTTGGCTATATCCATTTTTAACTTAATGTCCTTTTTCTGTGGCATTTTCTGTAGCTCTTTTTCAAGTCCTTTATACTCATCCTCTAATGCTTTAGAGGCTAATCTTTTCATGGTATTTCTTTTCCTTGTATAGTCTATTATCAAGCCTCTGGCATATGCCTTCATTTTATCCCATACATTCTGGATTGATGTATCTTCTTTTTTGTTGTCTCTAAAGAAAAAAGCCAGTTCTTTCTCCATCCACTGTGTGAAGTCTTTTTCCTTTAAAATAGTATTATTTAGCGTCCATCTAGATCTTCTTCTTTGTCCTTTCCATTTAATTGTCATTGGATTGTGATCTGTCCAAGTACTTGTTTCAATATTTATTTCTTGAATATTAGTTAACAATTCTGTTGACATCCATATCATATCTATTCTGGACCATGATAAGTGTCTATTTGAGTAGAAGGTGTATTGTTTAGTTTTAGCATTTCTTTCTCTCCATGTATCTTTTAAGTTTATTTCATCTACCATTTTTAAGAAAGATTTAGGGAGAGTCTTTCTGTTTTGCTTTATTGTTTTCTGTGCTGTATAGTCCAGTTTGTTGTCTACAATTCCATTAAAATCTCCCATCATAACTATATTAGCATAGTCCAGTTCAATTATTTTCATATGTAATTTTTTATAAAATTCTTCTTGTTTGTCATTTGGGGCATAGATTGCAATCAGGAGTGTTTTCGTATTATTATCCATTATTTCCACCATTAGTATTCTTCTGTCGTCATCAGTATAAATCAATTTCGCTGGAATGGTCTCTTTAATATATAAAACCACTCCTCTTTTCTTGCATTGTGTCAAGGAGGTAAATATTTTCCCTAGTTTTGGCTGTATCAACAATTGTTCATATTGTTTTTTAATATGTACTTCTTGTAGGCAGATTATATCAAATTTTAATTTCCCTAATTTATGGAAAGTTTTCCTTCTTTTAACGGCTGAATTAAGTCCATTTATATTGATTGTAATCAATTTTTTCTCTTCCATGGTTATATTTTATAATTAGGTTTGGCAGCTCTCGTGGATCTTGGTTCACGTTGTTCTTTGGCTTCCTCCTTTCCACCTACTGCACCTTCCCCCTTTTCAGTCGTCATTTGGCAGTCCTCTTGGAATTCAATTAGTGAAATTTCTTTTTCTGCCTCTTCCTCTTTCCCTCTGAAAAATTCTGTATAAAATGATTCAGCTTTCTCAATTGAATCAATTCTGTATCTCTGTTCTTGCCATGTGAACATTAAACCTTCTGGAATCAGCCATCTATAATTCACCTCTTTTTTAAGTAGCAATTTGGTCAAGAATTGATATTCTCTTCTCATCTCTCTCACTCTTCTGGGTACTTGTTTCAAAACCACAATCTCCTTATCTTTATATTTCAATGTTTTCTTTCTTGCCACTTGCAATATTTGCGTTTTAATGGCTTTCTTTGTAAATCTGATGTGAACTTCTCTTGGTAGGCTATTTCTCATTGCGTATCTTGTGAAGACTCAATAAACCTCATCTATTCCATCCATCATCTTCTTTTCAGTTGTTTCCAAAGCTTCAGCCAATATTTCTATCATTATCTCAGCTAGATTTTGTCCTTTTTCTTCCTCTATGTTTTGGAATCTGAGATAATATTCTGATCTGTCCATCTCCCATCTCAGCATACCACTTTTATCTTGTTCAACCACAGTTAATCTGGTATCAATGTCTTCAATCTTCTTATCTCTTTGTTTATCTTCTTCTTCAATTTTTTAGTAGTCTCTCATCATACTTCATCATCATTTGTTGGATGTTCTCGACTTTTTCATCGGTTTTCCCTGTTCTTTGTTCAATGTTCTTTGTTCGATGTTCTCTATTCTCTTTTCAATATTCTCTGATCTTGTTTGAATGTTTTGAATTCCTTGCATAATCATCTGCAGGGTCCCTTTTTCTTTTTCTTTTTCTTGTTCTTTCTCTTACCTTAACATTGTCTGTACTGAACGTTGTCCTCCAGATGGTAGAGAGGAGGAAGTAGAAGTTGAAGAACCAGGAGCTGTTAATTTCCTACTCATTTCAAACAATTCAAAATCTTCAGGTTCTTCTAGACCTTAATCCAATTGTGAAGTAACCAATTGCGATTCCAAATAAAAATAGTAGGGAAAAAGAAGCCAAATAGTAATAATAATAAAAAAGAAAAAAGAATTTCTTCAGGTTCTTGTATATCTTAATCCAATCGATTAGTTAGATAACAATGAAAATTCAAAAATGAAGGAAAAAACCATAAACATACACAAAAGAGAAAAAGTTGTAAAATCCTAAAAAAGACAGAAAAGTGAGGAATAAAAAGCTTAAAAAAAAGGAAAAATTCTTCAGGTTCTTCAACACCTTAATCCAATTAAGAGGTCTCAAATATAAAAGGCTGCATAAGAGAAAAAGAAAAAAAAAGCCAGGAAGATAAAAAGAAAGAAAAAACCAGTATTGGAGGTAGATGGAAAAACAAAAGTACCAGAAAGGCAAAAAGAGAAAAAGAAAAAAAGGCTACTCCCTTAAAAAGAAAAAGAAGGGAATCATTAATACTAAAACTTTTCTTTTAAAATAAAAAGCAAACGTAAAAATTTAACTTCCAAAGACAAGCATTAAAAAAAAAGCAAAGACAAGTTCCAAAGAACTAAAAATCCAAATAGCTATTTCAAAAAGTAAACTGTTGAGGAGGGGTAGCACAGCTTAGGAAAAATCAAGAAAACACACTGTACTTTGTTTAGTTATCCAAGGCTCTTGTTATAACACTCTTCTCCAGAAACTTATCACCTTTTCTTTTCCTATAAACTTCAACACCAGACTGCAGCTGTTGATAGAAACCCAGAAGAGCACCTGCAATAATACTCTCCCATGCTCTTCCCTCTATCTCAGGGTCCCCAACCACCGGGCCGCGGACCGGTCCCGGTCCGTGGAGCACTCTGTACCGGGCCGCAAAGAAAAAAAAATTAAAAATGGCGGCTTTCTTCGCCTTCGGTGAATGCTGCTGGGATCAGGGATCAAGGACACAAATGAAAGAAGGGGAGGGAGGAAGTAACCAAAGCCTGTCCTGCTCTCCGGCTCAGTGGCTTGGTTTCCTTCCGCCTCGTTCCTCTCTCAGTTGCTCTCTCGCTCCTCCACCAGCCCAGGAAGAAACTGCTTCAAAGAAGCCGGGGGTGGGGGTGGTGGCTTTTCCTGTTGCCACAGCTCTTCCGAAGCGCCCGTTCACCCCACCCTGCCCGCCTGCGCTGCAGTTCAATCCAGTGCTCCGTTCTGCCTGCCTGCCTGCCTTGGTTTCTGGTTGTTTGAGAGCAGCTTCGGCTGAGAATAATAACTATTCGCCTCTTTTTATCAGCCGAAGCTGCTCCCAAACAACCAGAAATGCAGTCAGGCAGGCAGGCAGGCAGAACGGAGCACTGGATTGAAGCGCGCCGGCGGCGAGGTGGGGTGAACGGCGCTCGGAGGAGGTGCGGCGACAGGAAAAGCCACCCCCGGCTTCTTTGAAGCATTTTCTTCCTGGGCTGGATGTTAGAGGTCCATCGTAGCTCTGAATGATCCCTAAACAAGGACTACAGGAGCTTCCTAGGGAAAACACACTGACTAAATGCTCCTCATTCAATTCCTGTTTTCACCAAACAGAGATAAGAGAAACATCTGCATGAAATTTTGTAGCTACACAGCTGGGCAAGACCTAGAACTAGAGAGACTGCAGTCAGGTGTCTTTAATGCTAGTTGTAGGGTAAACATAAAGTTTTGGGAATGGAAAATAGAATCTCCCCCCGCCGGTCCTTGAAAAAGTGTTTCTGCTTGAAACTGGTCCCTGGTACAAAAAGGTTGGGGACCACTGCTCTATCTTATCAAATAGCAATGTCCTTGAAAAAAAGTCTCAGTTCTTTCTTTCTCAGCTTTGTCTGGTCACAAGAGAAATAGAATATTTCCAAGCCTCTAGTTGGCAGTGTTACAAAGTTTCTTTGCTCTCACTTTTCCCCTCCTTTTCCAAACAAAATGTAATAAGAATTAATAAAAAAAGATATTTTTTAAAAAAGAAATAACTAAAAGGAAGTCTCTAGCCTATAATGTTACAAAATCAAAAAGGAGAAAAAAAATAGATGGAAAAGAAAAAAAACAGTCCAGCTTCAAAATATAAGATCATGTATAGAAAATCCAGCAATGAGAAAAAAAACATTACTTTGACATTCCTGTTTAAAATCACCGCTTAATCACTTCTGTCAAAACTTTTACAGATTCTTTCTTTTCCTTAGGGTGTCCTTTCAGATCTTAGAATAAAGAAAAAGTTCTCACCAAACCGGCACACTCTCTCTTTCTGCTCTCTTTCATTTCGGAGCTATCCCAACTTCAGCAGCTTTAATGGCTGCCTCTTTGCCGCTGGCAAGAAGAGCTTCTCCTGGATCTACCAGGGACTTTGCGGTATCCCTGGGATCGACAGGATGCGCTCTTCACTTTTACCGTCTCTTCAGGACGGTTTAGATCCGATAGGACCGTCCAGGAGCAAAGATATCAGCAGCGATCTCAGACCTCCAAGATCGCGACACCAGCGACGCCCTCTCAACTTAAACCATTTGTTTGAATGTAATGATTCTAGACTGATTACTCACTTAACTCTGCCTTTCCAGCTCTGCCTGCTGTTCTACATCTGGATCCAGAATTCTCTTCTCATAGTGGTCAACCAACTGCCCAAGGAAGCTCTATTAACCAACTGTCCAAGGAAGCCCACTAACAGTGAAAACAATTAACCAGTGGTACAGCTTGCCTTCAGATGTTGTGGGTGCTTTGTCACTGGAGTCACTTGTTGAAATAGTATAGGATCTCCTGCTCGAGCAGAGGGCTGGACTAGAGGATCTCCAAGGTCCCTTCCAGCTCTATTCTGATTCTTATGATCAAGAACTGACTATCTCTCAACAGATGCAGTCTACTGTCCCCAAGGCTAACACCATTGTTTCCTACCATTTCCTTTATTGTTTGCGGTGTGGCATGGCATTAAAGGCAAAAAGCAATCCTTGCCTATGAAAATGTTGTACATTTCTGTCTGCTAAGCCAGACTCATGATCACAGATTATAGCTGACATAATCATAACCCAGATCACTGGTTTAGATAATATTAAGAACCAAGTTTGGGGACTGTAAATGCTTAGAAGTTCAGAAAAAATATTGTTTTTTCCTCTTCAGCTGATATTTTATTTTAGTTTTCATCTCTTATTCATATGTCAATTTTTTAAATACATCCCTGGATTACAAACTGTATCTTGAGGGCAACCTCAGTTGCATTTAAGTTCTACTTCACCATTAGCCATCAGAGGAACTAAAAGGAGAACTAAGAACTCCTGGAATTAAGGAGACATTTCCTGACAGTGCAACCAATTTACCAGGGGAACAGCTGGCGTCCAGAAGCTGTGGGTGCTCCATCACTGGAGGTTTTTAAGAAATGGACAACCATTTGTTTGAAAGAATATAGCATCTCCCGTTTGAGCGGAGGTTAAACTAGATCAGGGATTGCCAACCTTTTGGACCTCAGGAACCACCAAACTCATAATTTTAAATCCTGCAGACCAGAGACCCTGGGAAAATCCCCCAAAAAAGTCTGCAGGAAAATTCCCCACCCCGTTTTCCTACCGATCGATTGTTCTTTATTTGGGATCACAGGATACTGTCTCCAGCTCCATTCTCGGGGGGGTGGGGGGGAGACTTTTGGCTTCATGCAAGGAAAACAGCAGAAGCAGCAGAAGTCTTTCTTTCTCTCCCCCAAACTCCACCAGAAATGAGTCTTTGACAGCGCAGCCTCTTGGAGCAGGAGGCCTTGCAGGGCCCCAAAGTCTCATTCCTGGCAGAGTTTGGGGGAGAGAAAGACTTTTGCTGCTTTCCTTGCATGCAGCCAAAAGCATAAGAAGAAAGAAGTGGAAAGAAGCAGCCCAGTGGCCAGGCCAGGCACATGGGGCGAGTGAGGCAAGTTCCTTCTCTCCGCCCTTTCCCCCCTCCCCCCACTACCTCATGTTGTTCGCAATGCAAGCGATGCAACCCTTGTGTTCCCACGGGCCATGTGGGCGGCACAGCCTTGAGTTCCCACACATTCTGGATTAATTGCTTTGGGAATGTCATTTCTCTACGGACCACCAAAGTTTTCTCACGGACCACCAGTGGTCCCTGGCCCACTGGTTGGCGACCACTGGACTAGAAAACCTCCAAGGTCCCTTTCAATTCTGCTATTGTGTTATTCCTATTTGTCATTTCAGCAGTTGTTAAGTGAATCAGTTAGTTGTTAAGTGAAATTGCTTGTCAGAAGTTGGCTGGGTAGGTCGCCAATGGTAGGTCGACATTGTGATACTGCAACTGTCATAAATACACACCAGTTGTCCAGCCATTTTTTCCCAATGCCATTGTTAACTCTGAACAGTCACTAAACATGGTTATAAGTAGAGGACTGCCTTTAGCTGGTTCTGTTCTTACCTTACCTTGTTTTCCAGGCTCAATGTTTAATGAATGTCACCAAAGATTCAAGTAATTGGACAAACAATGGGAAACAGCAGAGCTGCAAACAGAATAGAACAGAATAACAGAGTTGGAAGGGACCTTGTAGGTCATCTAATCCAACCCACCACCCACCCAAGCAGGAGACCCTACTACACCATTTCTGACAAATGGCAGTCCAGTCTCTTCTTGAAAGCCTCCAGTGATGAAGCTCCCATAACTTCTGAAGGCAATTTCTGTTGGCTGATTTTTCTCACTATCAGAAAACTTCTTATTTTCAGGTTGAATCTCTCCTTGTTCAGTTTCCATCCATTGTTCCTTGTTTGGCCTTCGGGTGCCTTGAAAAATAGCTTGACCCCTCCTCCTCTCTCTGGCAGCCCCTCAAATATTGGAAGGCTGCTATTCTGTTTTCCCTGTTTTCACTAGACTAGCCAGGCCCAGTTCCTGTAACCGTTTTTTGTATGTTTTATCCAGCAGTGGGATTCAAAAAATTTTACAACTGTTCTGTGGGTGTGGCTTGGTGGGCATGGTGTGGTTTGGTGGGTGTGTCTTACTGCAAAAACCCCTCCCCACTCCTGGGAGAAGGTTACTGCAAAATCCCCATTCCCTCCCCACTCCACTAACCTGCTTTCCAGCTCCGTTCTCCTGTGCAGGGCAACCAAAGAAGACCCAGCTGATCAGCTGGGACTCGGGGGGTAGACAATAGATGGGGGGTGGGACCAGTCAGAGGTGGGATTTGCCAGTTCTCCAGAACTACTCCAAATTTCCATCACTGGTTCTCCAGACCCAGTCAGAACCTGCTGAATACCACTTCTGGTTTTATCCTCCGGTCCTCTAATCATCCTGGTTGCTCTTCTCTGCACTCTTTTTTACATCCAGTTTTGACCAAAATATTTGGTGACCAAAACTGGATGCAGCATTCTAGGTGCAGTCTTACTCAGACTTTAGAGTGGTATTAGTACCTCCCTTGATCTTGATTGTATCCCTCTGTGAATGGAATTTTGTGGGCAGGGAAAGAAATGAATGACCGAAGGTGGGCAGCTCGGCCCACCTGTGGGGCAGGTGATGGAAAAGCTCCCATTGTATCACTTACAGGCCCAGAGGGCAAGATCTAACTCTTGCAGGAACATCATGCATCTTTTGTTGTAGTTGGAAAGTGGAAAGCAGGTGAACCAGTTTGAGAACTTGGCCAGGCATCTAGTCCTGATAAAGAACAATGTGACACACGTAATTTGTTAGGGTTTGTTTTGGTTTTTTGTTTAGTTTTTTCGTTCTCCACGGCAGGGGTCTCCAACCTTGGCAACTTTAAGGCTTGTGGACTTCAACTCTCAGAATTCCTCAGCCAGCTTTGCTGGCTGAGGAATTCTGGGAGCTGAAGTCCACAAGCCTAAAGTTGCCAAGGCTGGAGACCCCTGCTCCACGGTATTTCAGATATGGGTGATGTGTCAAGCACTGGAGGGGAACCCCTTCCGCAGTTTTAGAGTTATTTTGAACGACGACTAAAGAGGACACACTGGGAATAATAGCAATAGCACTTAGACTTATATACCGCTTCCTAGTGCTTTTACAGCCCTCTCTAAGCGGTTTACAGAGTCAGCAAATTGCCCCCAACCATCTGGGTCCTCATTTTACCCACCTCGGAAGGATGGAAGGGGGAGTCAACCTTGAGCCAGTCAGGATCAAACTGTTGGCAGTGTGCAGAGTTAGCCTGTAGTACTGTGTCATAAGGAAGGAAGGGAGGGAGGGAGGGAAAATAGCAATATCACCTGGACTTATATCCCACTTCACAGTGCTTTCCGGCCCTAAGTGGTTTAGAGAGTCAGTATCTTGTCACCAACAACAACCTGGGTCCTCATTTTACCCACCTCGGAAGGATGGAAGGATGAGTCAACCTTGAGCTAGTCAGAATCAAGCTGCTAGGCAGAGTTAATCTGCAATAGCTATAGCACTTAGACTTATATACCACTTCACAGTGCTTTACAGCCCTCTCTAAATGGTTTACAAAGTCAGCATATTGCCCCCACAACAATCTGGGTCCTCATTTTACCCACCTCGGAAGGATGGAAGGCTGAGTCAACCTTGAGCCAGTCAGGATCAAACTCCTGGCAGTGGGCCGAGTTAATCTGCAATAGCAATAGCACTTAGACCAAGGGTCTTCAAACTTGGCAAGTTTAAGACTTGTGGACTTCAACTCCCAGAATTCCTGAGCTAACATGACTGAAGGAGGCATTCTTGGAGTTGAAGTCCACAAGTCTTAAAGCTGTCAAGTTTGAAGACCCCTGAGTCATAGACTTATATACCGCTTCACAACGCCTTACAGCCCTCTCTAAGCAGTTTATAGAGTCAGCCTCTTGCCCCCAACAATTTGGGTCCTCATTTGATCGACCTCGGAAGGATGGAAGGCTGAGTAAACCTGGTGAGATTCGAACTGCCAAATTGCAGACATCCGGCAGTCAGCAGAAGTAGCCTGCAGTCTGGTCCCCAGGATACCTTCCCAAAATGTTGAAATACTAGAAAAAGGGCGGAGAAGAGGAACAAAGATGATCAGGGGGTCTGGAGGCTAAATTGTAGGATGAAGAGTTGAAGGAACCAGGTGTGTGTAATCTAACAAAGAGAAGATTGGGGTAACATGATAGCAGGGTTCCAGTATAGTACTTGAAGAAGTTGCTACAAAGAAGAGGGAGTTGACTTATTCTCCAAAACAAAAGAGGGCAGGATCAGAAGCAATGGGTGAAAACTTGTCAAGGAGAGATCCAACCTAGAATTCAGGTAAAATTTCCTGACACTGGGAACAATTAATCAATAGAACGGCTTGCCTCCCACAGTGGTGGGTGCTCCATCACTGGAGATTTTCAAGAAAAGATTAGACAACCATTTGTCCAGGATGATATAATGCCTCTCGCTTGAGCAGGGGGTTAGACTAGAAGACCTCCAAGGTCCCTTCCAATGATCTTCCAATGATATTCCATGATCCAAAGATTCATTTTCTCCCCTTCCTAGACTTAAAGTCTTGTAAAATGATTATCCCAAGAGGAACAGGGCCCGGGTCAGAGATCAAAGGAATTGGCTCTGACTTCATGAATTATTCAAACCCAGTCAGCTGTGATCTATCCAACGAAGGTTGGTTTGCCTATCCTTGCCTTCTCCTGGTATCAAGTGAGGCTCCTGGTTTCTGTCAGGGTGCTTGCTGCTGTCTAAAACATTTAATTCTACCACTATTCTAGCTTTTCTTTAACCAATGGCATACATACATCTTTCTTAGCTCCTTGGTTACAGTGTCATCAGAGGTGGTATTCAGCCGATTCTGACCCGTTCTAGAGAACCGGTAGCAGAAATTTTGAGTAGTTCGGAGAACCGGCAAATGCCACTTCTTGTGATGACCCAGGGCGGGATACAAAACAAACACGGTCACAGAAAACAAGTGAAGCCCCTTTTATTCCTTTACTTTGCTTCCAAGCTCCGAATATTCTTGATGGAAGACCAAAACAAAAAACTCCCACACAAACAGTTACAAGAAGACAGAAAAAAGCAACACGAACCAGGAAAGATAAGGGCTGGAGGATGTCCACAGATAACACACACTGAGAAGGATGCTAAACTCAGAAGGAACCATAAACTAGAGATATTTCCACGCTTTGTTTCCAGCACTCACCCGTACGCATGTCCGTCCCCTTATTCAGTTGTCACAGCTGCAGCCCATGAAGAGGATCAAGGCCCTCTTCTCCTGAGTAGACCACGTTTCTCCCTTATCCTCTCCTCCCTGCGTGCCCTAGGATGGATTGGGGATGGGCCTGGGTCCTCCTCTGACTGGTCAGCCGGCCTCTGCCTTTCCCCATCCTCCTCTACAACCTCCGGAGCCACACTTCCACTCCCTGTCGGCTGTTCCTCCTCTTCCTCAGAGTCAGTCTCCACCAGGGGCATGACACTTCTGACTGGCCCTGCCCCCCATCTATTCTCTGCCTCCCATTGGGTCCCAGCTGATTGGCTGGGTCTCCTCTGGTTGCCCTGCACAGGAGAACGGAGCTGGAAAGCAGGTTAGTGGTGTGGGGAGGGAATGAGGGTTTTGCAGTATCCTTCCCCTGCCACGCCCACCAAGCCACGCCCACAGAACCAGTAGTAAAAAAATTTGAATCCCACCACTGGGTCACATGATCCCCTTTTGCGACTTTTTGACAACCAAAATCAACAGGGAAACCAGAGTCACTTAAGAATCCTGTTACTAACTTAACAACTGCAGTGATTCACGTTAACAACTGTGGCAAGAAACATTGTAAAATGGGGCAAAACTCACTTAACAAATAAATGTCTCAGCAGAAATGTTGAGTTCAATTGTGATCGTAAGTTGAGGACTTCCTGTATTCTTCTATTTTATTTTATTTTATTTATGTTGCATGCATGCAAACCATTCTTGCTTAAATTTAGTTCAATTAGATTAAAAAAACCTCATCATTTTAAAATTATTATTATTATTATTATTATTATTATTATTATTATTATTATTATTTCTACTATTTTGGTATATTAATTTCTGCTAAATTTGTTCTATTCACCTTTCCCCTCCTCTCATTCATATATGTACACACATAAAATAACATGATGGAGATTTTAATATTAAGTAATTAGCTTCAGACCTAAACCTACATTATATGACAAATATTTAGAGGCAAGTAATTATGGGTTTTTAAAAAAATGTCCTACTCAGCTTTGAATAAAAAACCCCCAAAATATTAATGTGTGAAATATTAATATCTTGAATTGTAATGAATTATTGATATATCTTTCTCTCTCTCTTATTTTCAATGCTCTTTTCCAGATAACAGAGTGCCAATAACCCTTTCTGACCTAAACACCACTGTACTGAAATAATACAATGTTTCAAGGCATATAACATAATAAAAAGGAAGCAAAACCAGAAAATTGTAAAGTAATAAACAATGCTTGGTTTAGGTCTCCATGTAATTAGCTGTGTTATGGCTTGTAAATCAGGGTCTATGGCAGTGGTGGCTAACCTTTTTGGGCTCACGTGCCAGGACCCAGAAGGCAATCCGCATGGCCCTCCTCCATGCCCCCCCCCCCCGTTGGCCCCTTACCTGCACTGCGTGCCTGCCAGCTGATTTTCGGCCCATTTGAGGCCTTTTTCAGCTTCACAGAGGCTCAAAAAATGGGCCCACTTCCGGTATTTCCAAAAATACAGGAAGTGATGAAACGGGCCAGTTTTTCGGCCTCCAAAGGCTGTAGAGGCTTCCCTTGATCCTCTGGGAGGCTGAAAAAGGCCTCAAACGGGCCGAAAATCAGCTAGGAGGCACACGCATGCACAGTACAGGTAAGTTTGGCTGGGGCTTGCATGCCCGCACAAATGGCTGCGTGCCACCTGTTTGCCATCATGGGTCTATGGCAAAACTGAATGTGGGAGGACAAACGTGGATCAACCACGATGAAGCAAGGCCAAGACTGTGCAGTGACCTCCCTAGGAGCAGTGCAAACCTTACCAAGAATTGGAAACATTTTGTCCGCTTTCCATCTTTTTCTGTGATTCCCAGCTGGGTTCCCCATTTGGCTTGGCTGCAGCAGTTATTGCTCAATTGATCTTTTACAAGGGGGGGGGGGGAGGCACCCTGTACAGAAGTGCGCAGAAGCCTGGAGGACTCTACTCCACTAAGGTGTGCAGTTGCTATTCTAAGCTCCGCAATTGGGGCGCCAGTCCAGGAAGCTGAAAGGAGGAGCTCCTTGGTGCTCTCAGAGCTTGCTTGTTTTCTTGCAGACGTTTCATGACCCAAACTAGGTAACATCATCAGTGCTAGAAGGGAATGAGCTTTTGGGGTGGAAGGAGAGAGGAGGAGGGAGAGGACTGTGGGTCTTTGGTGCTCAGCTTAGTTGTTTTCTTGCAGACGTTTCATGACCCAAACTAGGTAACATCCTCAGTGCTAGAAGGGAATGAAGCGTGCAGAGAGGAGGAGGAGGAGGAAGAGGAAGGAGGAGGGGGAGGAAGAGGAGGAGGAGGAGGAGAACTATCTCCTTGGTGCTCTCAGAGCTTGCTTGTTTTCTTGCAGGCATTTCATGACCCAAAATAGGTAACATCCTCAGTGCTAGAAGGGAATGAAGCGTGCAGAGAGGAGGAGGAGGAGGAGGAGGAGGAGGAGGAGGAGGAGGAAGAGGAGGAAGAGGAGGAGGAAGAGGAGGAAGAGAAGTATGGGCTCCTTGGTGCTCTCAGAGCTTGCTTGTTTTCTTGCAGGCATTTCATGACCCAAAATAGGTAACATCATCAGTGCTGGAAGGGAATGAAGTGTGCAGAGAGGAGGAGGAGGAGGAGGAGGAGGAGGAGGAAGAGGAGGAAGAGGAGGAGGAAGAGGAGGAGGAGAACTATGGGCTCTTTGGTGCTCTCAGAGCTTGCTTGTTTTCTTGCAGACATTTCATGACCCAAACTAGGTAACATCATCAGTGCTAGAAGGGATTGAGCTTTTGGGGTGGAAGGAGAGAGGAGGAGGAAGACTGTGGGGTCTTTGGTGCTCTCTGAACTTCCATCAATCAGAGTAGAGCTGGAAGGGACCTTGGAGGTCTTCTAGTCCAACCCCCTGCTCAAGCAGGAGACCTTATACCATTTCAGACAAGTGATTGTCGGGTCTCTTCTTTAAAAAATTCCAATGACGAAGCACTCACACCTTCTTGTGGCAAGCCATTCCACTGGTTCATTGTCCTCACTGTCAGGCAGTTTCTCCTTAATTCCAAATTGCTTGTCTGCTCCATGAGTTTCCATCCATTGTTTCTTGTCTTGCCGTTTGGTGCTTTGGAAAATAAGTTGACCCCCTCCCCTTTGTGGCTCAAATACTGGAAGATTGCTATCATGCCCCCTCCCCCCCTACTTTTCTCTACACTGGCCGAACACAAATCCCGCTGCAACCATTTTTGTATGTTTTAGTTTCCAGGCCTTTCTTTAACCATCTTAGTTGTTCTTCTTTGCACTTTTGACAGATTTAATAGATTAGCAGAATTGGAAGGGATCTTCTAGGTCAGGGGTCTCCAACCTTGGAAACTTTAAGACTTGTGGACTTCAACTCCCAGAATTCTGGGAGTTGAAGTCCACAAGTCTTAAAGTTGCCAAGGTTGGAGACCCCTGACCTAAGTCATCTAGTCCAACCCTGCCACCCAAGCAGGAGACCCTACACCATTTCTGACAGACGGCCTTTTCTCGAAAGTCTCCAGGGATGGCCTTCTTGTTTTTTTGCAGGCGTCTCATTACCGACACTAAGTAACGCCATCTGCATGGAAAACAAGCAAGCCCAGAGTCATTGCAACCCCGAGCTACAAATACCCTCCCTTATTGGAAGCGCAGAGGCTTTCTGCACGGGGCCAGAGGCTAGGGAGCCTTCGGAGCAGCTGTCACCGCCAGCCTGCCTGCCGCTGCCGAGGCCCGGCCCCGGGCCAGCTGCTGCCTACCCACCGTTCCCTCCCTCCCCTTCCTTTCCTTTCCTTTCCCTTCCCCACTGAAGCTCAGCTCCTCCCCGCCGCTCGCTCGCTCGCTCGGCTGATCCGGCTCGGAGCGCAGGAGCCGAAGCGGAGAGCGCTGCCTTGGCAGGTGGAAAGAAGAAGGAGGAAGAGGAGGAGGAGGAGGAAGAAGAAGAAGAAGAAGAAGAAGCCCCCGCGATCCTCTCGCGCGCGGATCGTGCGCGCCCTCCCTGCCCGGCACCACCATGCAGCGGCCGGCTGAGCGAGCCTGTCTCCTGCTCGCCATCCTGCCCGCCGCCTTGCTCGCCCTGGCCCCGCTGCCCGCCTCCCTCCCTCTCGCCGCTGCCAGGAACGCCAGCAGCAGCAGCAGCAGCCCCAGTAAGGGCGACTCCCGCGAGCCCCAGAAAGTGGCCGCCGCCTCGACGCCTCCTCCTCCTCCGCCGCCGCCTTCCGTCGGGAATCACAGCGGCGGCGGCGGCGGTGCCCAGCAGCGCAACCCGGTCCTGGCGATGCTGCGCGATCTGCCGGCGCTCAAGGCCGCTGTCGTCGGAGCCTGCGCGGCCAGCGTCTGTCTGATGGCCTGCTTGCTGTTCCGCGTCCTCAGGTGCGGCGGGAGGAAGGGGCGCGAGGGTCCCACACTGCCCGCCAACCTTTCGCTCCTGGGCCCCTTAAAGCAGCTGAGCCCTTTCCCCGGCCCTCTAACCCACCCCACTCCTGGGGCAGGTGAAGGGGAGGTGAAGGGAAGGTGGGCTTTTATCCTGTTGCAGTGGGTGGGTGGGTGGGTGGGTTAGAAGCGCTGCCCACCCCTTACCTTCCTAAACCCCACCACAACCTGACACGAGAGGCCAGGGGTTCCTCTGCCTTCCTGGTGGAGAAGAAATAGGGATTAAACCCAGTTTGTGTTTGAATAAAGGGGAGGTAACTGGAAGGTGTATTTCTATCTTGTTGGAGTGAGTGGGTGGGTTAGAAGCGCTGCCCACCCCTTACCTTCCTAAACCCCACCACAACCTGACAAGAGAGGCCAGGGGTTCCTCTGCCTTCCCGGTGGAGAAGAAATAAGGATTAAACCCAGTTTGTGTTTGAATATTCTCAGCCTGTCTCTTTGCATTGAGGCCCATCTGGGCTGTAAGGATGATATGGAATTCTTATGTAAGGAATTATTTTCCTCATGCCTCCCCCCCCAATATACTACTGTCTAATGCTGTCTAATAACGCTGTCCAGTCTTGTAAGGCAGGCTGGTATATCTTCTTGACATAAGAGGCTTGAGAATCTAAAAGAGCAGTTGCTTAAGACCTTAAGCCTGTGCCTTTCCCTTATCCTGACTTTTTAACCTTGCTTTGTTCTGTTGGCATTGGCCTAAATCGGAAATATTTCATTCTTTTTGAGAGGGGCTTCCCACCCCTCTGCAAAATTCAGAAGCGGGAACCTTGCATGTTGCAGATTGTTCTCCCTTTCTTGCTTATGAAGAGGCTTGAGAACAGCTGCCAACAGCCGATGGTTTCATGGTGAGGCGGGGAGATTTAAAGCAAGGCTTTCTGGATTAAAACGGAGCTGCTTCGCCCAGGCTCAAGCACAATGGAGTGTGTGAGCCCTCCCCCACCGCAGGCACAGCACTCATGAACAAAATGTGACTTTTCAGGAAGGAAAAACCTCCTTACTTCCCCTCTGAACAGGATATTTTTCTGTAAGGGAAGAAACACTTCAGGACTTTTGCTGCTTGATATTAACGGGGACCTGAGCTAATGGATAGCAATAGCAATAGCACTTAGACTTATATACTGATTCACGTTGCTTTGCAGCCCTCTCTAAGCAGTTTACAGAGTCAGCCCATCGCCCCCAACCATCTGGGTCCTCGGAAGGATGGAAGGCTGAGTCAACCTTGAGCCAGTCAGGATTGAAGTGCTCACAGTGGGCAGAGTTAGCTTGCAATACTGCATTCTAACCACCAGGAAGGAAGGAAGGAGGGGGGGGGGAGGAAGGAAGAGCACTTAGACTTATATACCACTTCACAGTGCTTTTACAGCCCTCTCTAAAGCAGTTTACAGAGTCAGCCTATTGCCCCCAACAATCTGGGTCCTAATTTTACCCAACTTGGAAGGATGAGAGGCTGAGTCAACCTTGAGTCTGGTGAGATTTGAACTGCCAAATTGCAGGCAGCCGGCAGTCAGCAGAAGTAGCCTGCAGTACTGCACTCTAACCACTGCGCCACCACGGCTCTAGGAAGATGTTGGTGATGCAAATGGCAAGAAGGGTTAACTTTTCAAGTGCTGAGTTCGGGATTGCTCTGACATCAGCCACCAGGGCGCCAATCCTTGCTTTTATTTAGTCGTCTTCTCTATTCAACTGCACGACAAACTCGTTCCTTGTAGCTGGAGCCAGTGTAGTATTGTGGTTAAGGCACTAGGCTAGAAACCAGGTGACGGTGAATTCTAGTTTCACCTTGAGCACAAAGCCAGCTAGGTGGTGCTGGACCAGTTCTTGGTCCTAGGAAGAAGAAGGCAATGCAAGTAGCAAAGGCTCCTTCAAAAATCTTGCCAATAAAAGCTGCAGGGACTGATGAAAGCAGTTACCAGAAATCAGTACAGAGTTAAAGGTGTGTGTGAGTGTATATTTAAAAAGGGAACCACATACCGGTAGTATGTATGGTAATTGAGCCTGGCGTTGCAGCCGTAAGTCATTGCAATCATTAAGCAAGTCACCATCGGACTGGATCTGATTTTATGCCTTTTTGTGATGGTTGCTAAGCGAACAGAGTGTGGTTGCTAAGCAAATATTCCCCCATTTTATCCAGGGGGCATATTTTGCCTGACAATGGAAGTAAACACTGGAAATTGGGAAATAATAATAACCCCTCAAAAATCAGCCAGGTGCCTGCAGGATGCTGCAAACAGCTATAAAGCTGAGCCAGTTGTCAATGGGATAACAGGACTGCAGGAGTATCTTTGTAGTTTCAAAATCAGGTCATAGGTAGCTTTTTTTGGGGGGGGGCAGTGTCTGTTGTTTGAACAGTTACTTAGCAACCAGCCATACGTCAAGAACTACCTGTATAAGCACCCTGCTTAAAGTCTCTCTATGAAAGCACGTCTTAATCCCACCTTCTGCCATCTGGCAGTCTCCAATGTGCTGGGACAGCAGTTGTCGACATCTCCTTGTCACCAAAGCTTGGGATTCTGGGAGTTCTTATCCCAGCACATCTGCAAGATGTCAATTGAGAAAGGCTGTTTTCATCAGCTGCCTAACAGCTTCCAGCTTTCACCGCTTCCCTTAGAAGCATTTACATTGTGGGTTACACTTACATTTTACATGTATTGATTGATTTGATTAGCCCCCTGGGCCACCTCGAAGTGCAGAAACAAATTATTACTAAAAGTTGATAAAAGCAATGTAAAATGGAATTGGATAAAGTACCATTTAAAATGAAATTGGAATGTAATACAATAATTTATGATATAGATAAACGATGATAATAAAATTATCTTTCGGTGTCAAACCGTGCAGTCTACCCCAATCAGCCCCACATACGCAGATCTCATCCGAACCATTTTGCTTAAGTCCTATGCTGTGTTAAATGTTACTTTCAGATTCTGGCTGCACATAAGGGAAGCTGTTTTGATAAGGGGTGACATAGATTTTCCCCAAATCGGGATGATTAAAGGCAAGTCAGGTGCGTTAGCTGTGTAAAACCAGGACTGGCAACATTTGCTCCCAAGTGCCCAAAGTAGTTTTTCCACAGCTCTTTCTGCTCTTCAGCTCTTTTAAATGGGAATACAGGTAGTCCTGGACTTATGACCACAATTGAGCCTAACATTTCTGCTGCTAAGTGAAACGCCTCATTTTATGACCTTTCTTGTCACATTTGTTAAGTGTGGTGGTTAAGTTAGTGACATGGTTGTTAAGAAAATCTGGTTTCCCCATTGACTTTGCTTGTCAGAAGGTCCCCAGGACATTGCAAGCGTCATAAATATGAGTCAGTTGCCAAGCGTCTGAATTTTGATCGCGTGACTGCAACGGTGCTGTAATGGTCGTAAGCGTGAAAAACGGTCGTAAGTCACTTTTTTTCAGGGCCATCGTAAATAAATGTCACTAAATGAATTCTTGTAAGTCGAGGACTGCCTGATATGTAAGTTTTAGGGTTCACACAGCGTGCTTCACCAGATGGATTACAAGCTGCCGTTTGTTCCTTTGTAGATTTAAGAATTCTGAACACCCAATGCTTTTGATTAGTTTATTCTGTGTTTCGATTAGTTTATTCCTATTTTGATCAGTTTATAATACGGGTTGATTGCATAACCGGGTTAGTTTCCTGGTGTGAACGTGTTAGAATCGGGAACTGTTTGTGTGGCTTTCTCCCGGCAAACGGGCACTGGCTACCACTGACTGACGGACATAGGCTCTGATGCTTGAAGAGGTAATGAATGGGGAAAGGTCACGTCAGCCTTGTTTGGCTTCTGGGGTATTAAATTTCTTGTTTACAGGAAGCCGCTCTGATCTCTTTTGGAAATCTATCTGGAAATATCTCCTAGGTCTTTCCTGAACAGAAGGTTTTTGGGTAGGCAGAGCTTTAGGGAAAACTGGTTTTTGGATTGAGGAAATTTTTCGGAGGAAAAAGCTGGGTGCTTCTGGCAGAAGTCAAATAAGCATGTTGAAAAGCCTCGATAGATCTCTGAAAACCTGTTTTTCCCGTTCTGATTCATTCACGTGTCAGGTTGGACTGGAGAGGAAAAAAGGACAAGGTAACCCAGAAGTGAAATATTCTCCATCGCTGGAGGTTTTTAAGAAGAGAGTGAACAGCCATTTTGTCCAGAATAGGATAAAGTCTCCTGCTTGATCATGAAGTTGGACTAGAAGACCTCTAAGGTCCCTTCCGACCCTGTTATTCTTTGTTCTATGTTCTTTGTTCTTGTTGTAGTGTGTTTGTGTGTCTGTGTGTGTTCATTTGTTTTATTTAGAATTTATACCCAGGTAGATAAGCGTAGAGTTGTAATATTCATGTCCGGGGGTGGGTTTCAAAAATCTTAGCATAAGGTTCTCTGCCTGGTTGCTGGGTGGGCGTGGCCATGGTGGGCGTGGCCTAGTCGGCCTCCTGCACTATGGCAGGGGAGGGGGCGTTTTCGCCTTCCCGGGCTCTGGAGGCTTTCCTTGAGCCTCTCTGGAAGCTGGAAACGGGACCATTTCCGGCCTTCCCGAACTTCCGGGAGGCCTGTTTTTTGCCCTCCCCGAGTCTCCATGTGCGCCCTGCACTTCGCTGCATCCAAAATGGGTCGCATGGGGACTCCTGGGAGGGGAGGGGTGGGCAGGGACAGACAGGAGTGAAATTTGGGGGTTCTCTGAACTGCACAGAATCTTAGCTAGGGGCTCTCCTGAACCCCAGCAGCCCAGCCCTGGTTTTGTTCCATTTTCAGGATGGCCAGCAGGGGTGGGTTTCTACCGGTTCTGTCCACCTCTGTAGAACCGGTAGCTCTGAAGAGCAGCAGACATAGAACCGGTTCTATGTCTGCTGATGTTTTTGTCCACCTGCCCACCCGGGCTCTTACCTGACCTTTATTTCCTGCTTTTTCAACCTCAGCTGCCGAACGAGGCACAGCTGCAGTTAAAAAAGCAGGAAAAGAGGGCGGTTTCAAAGGCTGCTTCTCGACACGCAGCGTGCTGATGACGATTTACAGGCGTGCGTCTCGCAGCCTGCAGAGAAGCTCGAAAATCCTGAACCGGTAGTTAACCCTGTCGTATCCCACCCCTGATGGCCAGGTATAAGAAGGAAGGTATAAGAAGGGAGAAATTACCTAGCTTGTAGCTGAGTTCTCCTTTATCTGACAGAAATTAATTACAGGTAGCCTTCGACATACAACAGTTCATTGAGTTACCGTTCAAAGTTACAACGGCACTGGAAAAAGTGACTTGTGACTCCTTTCAACCCTTACAACCATTGCAGTGTTCCCATAGTCATGTGATCAAATTCAGATGTTTGGCAACTGACTTATATTTATGACGGTTGGGGTCACGTGATCCCCTTTTGCGACCTTCTGACAAGCAGAGTCAGTGGGGGAAAGCCGGATTCACTTAACAACCAGGTGACTAACTTATCAACTGCAGCGATTCACTTAACCACGGTGGCAAGAAAGATCGTAAAACGGGTCACCCAAATCATTTCACAAATGTCTCCCTCAACGAGAGAAAATGTGGGCTTCTGTTAGAAGAAATATCCTTCTGGGTTCAGTTCCAAGTGGGGAAACATGGAGGCTTGTTTGGAAAGATGGTTTAATGATGGACAGGACCACCTGGCTTGGAGCTCCAAAGTGAAAAGGACGATCACATGCTTCAAGGTGTTGGGTGGAGGAAAAGAAGGGTGGGCCAAGATGCTCAGAGTCCCTTATATACCCTGTGTTGGGATTTGAATTTGAGTTTGTATTCTGATTGGTTGTCAGACTCCCATGGGGCCATGCAGGGGAAACTCTGTAGGCTGTCCTGAGTTCCAGGCTTGGTTGAGCCTTGCTGGATGATGAGGTAATGAAAGGGCTTTAGGCAATTCCTATAACTCTACCTGGAGATCTTTGTTATGTAAAATAAGCTGGCCTAGGCCAGAGTAATGGCCCATTAGCAAAGGTGGAGGGGCTGAGTTTATACTTCTGAGATGAATTTCTGCTTCTAAATTTCTACTCTTTTTAAGGGAAATATTCTGCCTTTTTAATATTTGCTAGGACAGGGATCGCCAACCTTTTGGACCTGAGGAACCACCAAATTCATAATTTTAAATCCCACCGACCAGAGACCCTGGGAAAATCCCCTAAAAAAGTCTGCGGGAAAATTCTCCAACCCATTTTATTACCGATCTATCATTCTTTATTTGGGATTGCAGGATACCAGCTTCAGCTCTGTTCTCAGAGAGAGAGAGAGAGAGAGAGACAGAGAGAGAGACGGAGACAGAGAGAGGTGATAGACAGATAGCAAATGGGGGTGAGGGTATTCTGAGTTTGCTTCCAAGTTGGGGACAGGTGGACAAAGACTTTGGGCTTCATGCAAGGAAAACAGCAGAAGCAGCCGAAGTCTTTCTTTCTCTCCCCCAAACTCCACCAGAAATGAGTCTTTGCCAGTACAGCCTCTTAGAGCAGGAGGCCTTGCAGGGTCCCAAAGACTCATTTCTGGTAGAGTTTGGGGGAGAGAAAGAAAGACTTTGGCTGCTTTTCTTGCGTGCAGCCAAAAGCTGAAGAAGAAAGAAGCGGAAAGAAGCAGCCCAGTGGCCAGGCCAGGCGCGTGGGGTGCGTGGGACAAGTTCCCTCCCTCCACCCTTTCCCCCTCCCCCTCACTACCTTGTGTTATTCGCAATGCAAGCGACGTAAGCCTTGTGTTCCCACACAGCCTGGATTGATTGCTTTGGGGGTGACATTTCTCTGCGGACTACCCACATTTTCTCATGGACCACCAGTGGTCCCCAGCCCACCGGTTGGAGACCACTGTCCTAGGATATTTCATTGTTCTAGGAGAGAGGTGAGTGTAACATCGTACAATCCCTTGTGGTCCTAAGTCAAGGATTACCTTAATTGCTATCGCTGATTATTATTACAAGCCCTTCGTGGTTCCCGAGGGGCTTAAGTTCTTGCAAAATAATCTGTCTTGGCGTCCAAGTACTCTGTTGTTCCTTTTGAAAAAAACAACAACTTCTTGTTGATTTCCCAACAAAATTTCGGGTGGTTTATTCGCAAGGCGGGTGGCTGAACTGCAGCCACAAGTTTTGCAAGCAGATCTGTTTTCCTAGGAGGGAGTTAGCCTAATTTTCTTCCTTTTGCACCAAGCAGCATTTGGGGAAAAGCAAAAAATAAAGGACCCGGGAAGGCAGGGAGGGGCACATGACATGCTTAGAAATTGATCCAGTTAATGAAGGGCACTGTGAAATTAATTATTTGATCAACTACAGCACAATCCCAAAGGTGTTTTTGCAACAGGCATCTGGATTTTCTTGGTTTTTTTTTCCTCGAAAATATTTTGCTTCTCATCCAAGAAGCTTCTTCACTTCAATCAGAACTGAAGAAGCTTCTTGGATGAGAAGCGAAATGTTTTCAAAGGAAAAATCCAAGAAAGTGCAGTTGCTTTTTGGAAAAACACCCTTGGGATAACCAGGACCTGGATGATTGAGAGACAAAATAGACAATTTCACTACAGATACTCCTTGACTTATGACCATAATTGGGAGCAGAATTTCTGCCGCTAAGCAAGGCAGAAGTTAAGTAAGTTGGGCCCAATTTTACAACCCTTCTGCCAAGGTTGTTAAGTGAAGTATGGGTTTATTCAGTGAGTCCAGCTCCCTCCACTTCTGGCTTTGTTGGGGGGAGGGTCACCAATGGTGATCACATGACTTCAGAACTCTGCAACCGTTATAAACACAAGTGTCTGAATTTTGACCATGTGACCATGGGGATCATGTGACCATGGGGCTGGGGAAGTGTGAGGACCAATTGTAAGTTACTTTTTTCAGGGCTCTTGTAACTTCGAACAGCTGCTAAAGGAATAGTTGTAATTGAACGACTAACTGTATTGCAGCTTGTTTAATTGTGTATGGTGTAATAGAAGTAGGGGTGTCGCTTCAAAAATCTTAAGCAAAGGTTCTCTGCCCAGTGGCTGGGTGGGTGTGGCCATGGTGGGTGTGGCTTAGTCAGCCTCCTGTACCACGGCAGGCGGGGGGGGGGCATTTTTCCCTCCTCGGGCTCCAGATGCTTCCCTCAAGTCTCTGGGAGGG
Organism: Notechis scutatus; assembly: GCF_049901735.1. Classification (NCBI taxonomy): domain Eukaryota; kingdom Metazoa; phylum Chordata; class Lepidosauria; order Squamata; family Elapidae; genus Notechis; species Notechis scutatus. The sequence goes on from NC_142019.1 coordinate 13,627,798, forward strand.
TGAAAATGGCCTCCCCAGGTTCCGGAGGCTCTCTGGAAGCTGGGAACAGGCCCATTTCCGGCTTTCCCAAACTTCCAGGAGGCCCGTTTTTTGCCCTCTCTTTGCCTCCGTGTGCGCCCTGCACTTACCCGCATCCAAAACAGGCCACATGGGGACTCCTGGGGGGGGGGTGAGGTGGTTGGGGCCAGACAGGAGTGGGATTTGGGGGTTCTCTGAACTGTGCAGAATCTTAGGGGTTCTCCTGAACCCCTGCGAACCCCCAGCAGCCCACCCTTGAATAGAAGCATATCCTGTCTTTCTTCAAACAAGCCTTGGTAAGGCCACACTTGGAATTCTGCATCTCGTTTTGGTCGCCACAATGGTGTTGAGACTCTAGAAAGAGTGCAGAAAAGAGCAACAGAGATGATTAGGGGAGTGGAGGCTGAAACATGAAGAGTGGTTGCTGGAACTGGGTATGTCTAGTTTAATGAAAAGGAGGAGTAGTGGGTGACATTGATAGCTTCTGATATCTCAGGGGTTGCCACAAAGAAGAGGGAGTCAAGCTATTCTCCAAAGCACCTGAGGGCAGGACAAGAAGCAAAGGGTGGAAACTAATCAAGGAGAGAAGCAACCTAGAACTAAGGAGGAATTTCCTGACAGTTAGAACAATTAACCAGTGTCTACAACTTGCCTCCAGAAGTGGTGAATGCGCCAACACTGGAAGTTTTTAAGAAGAGATTGGGCAACCATTTTCTGAAATAGTATAAGGTTTCTTGCCTAAGCAGGGGGTTGGACTAGAAGACCTCCAAGGTCCCTCCCAACTCTGTTATTGTCTTCTGTTCCATTCCATTCCATTCTGTAGTTTGTACTCTTTCCTTCTGTTTTTCTACACAGTAAAAACTTCCCAGCAAGGTAGACAGGCTGAAAAAAATGTGTCCGGTTTAAAATAATCCATTTGGTTATCAAGGTTGCTGAAGGATTTTCTCTTCTCTTCTTCTCTTTCTCCCTCATCTTCAAAATCTTTCCGCTGTAGTAGCCATTACTTCTTGTCGTGTTTGTTGTTAGTTTTGCCTCGGGCTTAAAAAAAGCAATGTTACTTCCTATCTTTCTACTTTTTTGACAGTCAGCTTTGTAGACCAGCTTGGGATATTTTAAGAAGCATATTCTGCCTTGGTCATTCTCACTGGTAACATTTTCTCCCTTCTCCTGCCTGGTTTGAATTCATCAGAGAAGGCAACGATGCTAGGAATGGTTAGTGGACAAAGAAGAAGGGGCTGGCGCAATAACATCAGATCTGATGCAAAGTTGAACACACAACAATTGAAAGAGGCTCTGATTGACAGGGTTGCACGGAGGGCACTTGCCTACAAGGTCACCGTGAGTCGGACACAACTGAATGTTTAAAAACCAACGAACAAACAAGTCTGCCTGCAGCTTTGTTTGAAGCATCTTCTGATCAGCTTCTCATTTGAAGAACGGTTACAGGAACTGGGCATGGCTAGTCTAGTGAAGAGAAGGACCAGGGAGACATGAGAGCATCTTCCAATATTTGAGGGGCTGCCACAGAAAGGAGAAGGGGGTCAAGCTATTTTCCAAAGCACTTGAAGGCCAGACAAGGAATAATGGATGAAAACTGGTCAAGGGGAGATTCAACTGGAAATAAGGAAGAATTTTCTGACAGTGAGAACAATCAATTGAAGGAACGGAAGTTGCCTTCAGAAGTTGTGGGAGCTTCATCACTGGAGGCTTTCAAGAAGAGACTGGACTGCCATCTGTAAGAAATGGTGTAGGGTCTCCTGCTTGGGTGGTGGGTTGGACTAAACGACCTACAAGGTCCCTTCCAACTCTGTTAATCTGTTGTCATCTTGTCCCTGGGCAAAAACTAGCACCATCCTGCAGTTTTCAGGATGCTAGAAATCTTTGCCTTAAGGTGGGAGGGGATACTATTTTCAGCACTGAGGGTTCATTCTGCAAACATCAAACTCTAGATATTATCTCCCCAAGAGACGCTATCGTCAGCTGGCCTCCAAGAGAGGTCTCATGTTTGGATCTGTTGTTGAATGGGGAGGGTTGAGCATTGATCCGTTTCTCCTTTAGGCTACTTGTCTAAAAATAGATCTCCAGCTCAAGATCAGCCTGCAGAACTAACTGGTTGAAGCCAATGCTCAGATGAGGAAACTCAGCTGCTGGCCATGTGACGGTGCACTTTCACCAAAGCAGCTGGAGTGGTGGAAGGTTGGTTCATGGCCTCAACTGCATTTTAAAATGAAGCAAAAAATAATAATATTTACAAAATCGGAAGGGCAGCAGCCCACATATGCTCCTCTCACAGTTTTTGCACGAAGCTCCTTCATGTGCTGTTATTGCGAGGTTCTGAAGGTGGAACAAGAAGCAATGGAGGGAAAACGAATCAAGGAAAAAATACCGGACTAAAATATGGAGTTGGTGACAAGAAATAGTGGAAGATCAGATACAGTTTACACTGGAATTGTTCTTGTTGGGAATAATTAAAGGGAAATATAGGAAAAACATATTTTATTACATATATTGACAGCAACAAGGATAGTATTCGCACAATGTTGGAAACAAAATATTACACCCTCCCCAGAGGAATTAGTAATTCAAAAAATTGTAGATGGTGCTGAAATTGATAAATTGATGTTAAAATTAAGAGATAAAGAAAAGTTGGAGTATTACGAAATTTGGGACAATTGGTGTAAATGGTTGAACAATAGAAATAAGGATAACGGAGATAAGAAAATTATAGATAAACATATGTGAATGTATATAAATGTAGATATTTATATGAGATTGGTTTATATAATAATGATGGCACAGTACTATTAATATTAACGTTAAGATGTGTAAAAGGTGAAAAAGAACAATAAAAATTATTGGGGGGAAAAAAAGAAGCAATGGAGGGAAATGAGTCGAGGAAACAAATCAACCAACTTTGAAATAAGGAGAAATTTCCTGACAGTTAGAACAATGAATCAGTTGAATGGCTGACCTCCAGAAGTTGTCCCAAAGGTGTTTTTTTTTTTTTTCAAGAGGCAACTGGACTTTCTGGTTTTGCTTTGAAGATGTTTCGCTCTCATCCAAGAAGCTTCTTTAGCTCTGACTCTGGAGGGTGGGGAAATGGAAAGAGGAAGTTGTGGGTGCTCCGTCACTGGAGGCTTTTAAGAAGAGACTGGGACGGCCATTTGCTGGAATAGTACAGATAGTCCTTGTCAGAGTATATTCATGAACTGGAATAGAGATTAATAACGAAGTCAGCCAATGAGGGCTGAAATTTAAGAGAGAATCTGGGCATGGTTTATCTCTGTTCTGTGCTCAGCTCTAGAGTGAAAGAGAAACTAACTTGCTTGCTGAAAACTAGAGCTCTGCTCTGAACCTGTAACATGTCTGCTTCTGTTTGAGTTTGCTCCATGCTGGAGAAATCTACAACTGGTATTGTAAAATTTACTGTATGTGTTTTTAAAAAAGTTAAATGAAGCCTCAGCTATCTGTGTTTACTTCTGCGCTCTTTCTAGAGTCTCAACATCTTTTTTTGTATCGTGTTGACCAAAACTGGAACCAGTATTCCAAGTATGGGCTTACCGGTGCACTGTAACTATCCCACCATATTAATCTCACCATAGTGAATTGGCAGGGTAGAGTGGTGCAGTGGCCTTAGATGGGGAGCTCTCGCCTCACAATCAGGAGGCTGTGAGTTCAATCCTAGGTAGCGGCAGATGTTTCTCTCTCTGGGCACAATGAGAATATATCTGCTGGGAAAAAAACTCAACATTGGCGACAGGAAGGGTATCCGGCCAGTAAAATGCTCTGCTTGCTTCATTCAATTGCCCAAACTCCACCCCGCAAGGGTTCATGCGGTCATTAAAAGATGATGATGATGATGATGATCATAGTGAATAGGCAGGAAATAAATGTATCTTGGGACTTGATCTGTGCATTTAACCACCTGCAGAAGTTAGTTTCTGATGATTTGTGCCCTTCAAAAGTGGACTGTTAAGCCACCACAAAAGTGACCGTGAAGGGGTGTTGGCAACCCGATTCCTTGGCAGTGAGTCAACCCGGGTTAAGTTGAGTAAATATTTGAAATTCACAAAGGCAAGCCACAGGTGCCGAGTGCCAGATGTTTAAATAAACCCAGAACAAAGGTTGCATGAGTAATAATGTCCTCAAAAATCAATAGGAGTGTTATCACATCTCCACTTTAAACAAAAAGCCATCTGAGATTAATACTGTCTGCAAAAGGATTGAAAGTTCCAGTTTCTAACTGGCCCAACTTCTACAGCATTATGTCTTCCAGATGTGCTCTTTTTACAATGCTGGCTAGGAATTCTGGCTAGATTTTTGCACTGGACAATGCAAGGTGCACAAAGAAAGGATCCATGCACCCCAGGAATGATTCAGTATTTCATCAGAACAAGGAATACTTGGATTGCCAATCTCTTCTAAGATCTTCTGGAATTGCTTTCCCTCCAAAAGCCATTTTTCCCCCAGGAGGAACTTTTACAATGTACCTTGGGCACCCTTTGGGCTGCTGAATAGAACATATTTCAAATGCTCATTTGATGCTCATTTTAGTAGTGGAAGATGGTATGTGCAAAGCAGAGCAAACTCAAAGCTGGAAGATTCATGCTTCATCTGGTGCAGCCTGACTATAAGGAATTGTGAAACTGAGTGTGACACACGGTCAGTTAAGATTGGTGAGTTTAAGAAGTTTGTCTCCTCAGGAAATTTCAAGGCACCTGAGATGACCACACCAGAAGCAGTGAGATGGTTAGCTTCCTTAGATACAGAATTATAACATCTATTCCATTGTAATTCTATGGATCCATATTATGGTGATTTTATTGTGGTTTTATCGTAATTTAATATATTATCTCATATATTGTATTGTCTCATCTGTCTGTCATCTATCATCTATCATCTATCATCTATCATCTATCATCTATCATCTCCATCCATCATCCATCCATCCATCCATCCATCTCATCTCATCTCATCTCTGTCCACATGCTTTATTTAAACTAAATTTGTATATCAGTGATTGCACAGCCTCTGTAGCTGCCATATGCTAAATAAATAAAAAAAAGTTGAAATCGGTTAGCGAAATTGAACATGGAGAAGTGCCAAAGAGGAGGTGAGAAAGAGGAGATGATATAGAATTACCCTCTTAAAAACACCTTTTAAATGTGCAGGAATGGAAAAATTGTGGGATTGACTTTAGTGTTTGTAAATTATGGGCTAAGAACTTCTCAGCCATGGGAGCCTGGAACATGCAGGCTACATGGTTGTTAGCATCAGCCCCTAGGCATGGCTGGGGTGTGTGTCATGTGACTGGGTGGGAGTGACATTGAGTTGGCCACGCCCACTCATGTTTTGTGGCTCCTGGTATTTTCTTTTCTGTGGGAAACAGGTCCAAATGGCTCTTCGAGTGCTTAAGGTTGCAGACCCATGCCCTAGAATTAGACATGACTGGACAGGCGAATCATAAACCTTACCTTATTAAGCAAACATTATATTTGGGGAGAATATATAAGGTGCAATGAAGCCCATCAAGAAAGGAGCTACCAACTGGCTTGAGGAGATGGTAGGGCATAAAGTGGAATATAAACCAGAATTTTTCCTTCTTGGAATTATAACAAAAAAAAAATACAATAAAGAAGAGATCCATTTAATAATACATGTGATTATGGCAGCAAGACTAACCTTTGCTCAAAAGTGGAAAGACAAAGAAATTCCCGATGAAAATGATGGACATGCGCTGAGATGGATAAATTAACTTTAGAGATGAAAGATAAAGATGAGATAGAATATTATAAAGTATGGGATAAATTCTATCAATGGTGGGGAAAAAGGAAGGATCTAGAACAGGGGTGTCCAACCTTGGCAACTTTAAGACTTGTGGACTTCAACTCCCAGAATTCCTCAGCCAGCAAAGCTGGCTGAGGAATTCTGGGAGTTGAAGTCCACAAGTCTTAAAGTTGCCAAGGTTGGACACCCCTGATCTAGAATCAAAAGAGAACACCCCTGATCTAGAATCAAAAGAGAACACCCCTGATCTAGAATCAAAAGAGAACAATTCTGGGAGTTGAAGTCCACAAGTCTTAAAGTTGCCAAGGTTGGACACCCCTGATCTAGAATCAAAAGAGAAAAGGGTGGGCAGAATGGATGATTAGAATTGGAAACTATTGCATAAATGTACAGATATATAAATGTAGATAGGTATATAAAATATGTAGTCTATGCCATAATATGTAGGACAAACAGGATTGTCGGGACAATCATACCACGTCCAATGTTTTTAAAAATTTACTTAATAAAATTTTGTTTAAAAAGAAAAAAAAAGAAAAAAGAAAGGAGCCATCAAGTATACTCCCACCAACATAGGCAGGACAACCACTAGTGTGTAAAATAAGAGCAGCCACCTACTCAGCACTGATGATATTACCTAGTTTGGTAATGAAACGTCTACAAAGAAACCCACCAAACTCAGAGAGAACCAAGGGTCCCATACACCAAGAAAGGGTTGTGTGATCCTGCCTCCGGGGGAGATTCAGGTACAGAAAGCATTGTTTTCTTTCAAGAGGTATAAATCTGCTTTCAACAGAGCCAAAGTCTTTGTGATAAGGAGGCCTGTATCATGTTGGCAAGAACAATGCAAAACTGAGGAAATAAATCTATAATAAAGACACAGAGGGGTGATTTTAATTAATGTTATTGATGGTGAAACTTGAACTAGAAGCTGGGGATGTTTTCTAAAATAAATAGCATAATCTTGAGAACGTTTTCTAAACACCTGCCAGCCTGTATTGGTTTTTAATAGCTCATTATGCGGTTTGCATCTAACAAGCTCATTCAAATGACAGTTCAACTGATAGAGTACAAGCTGTTTAATCACTGGCAATTTCATTCCTAAACTGATGTAATGTGATGGCTCCAGGTTTTTTTTGGGTGGGTGGATGGGCAGGATTTGGACAGTGTAGAACACATATACATATTTCTCCAAGCATCGTGGCTTTGTTCTCCAGAAAAAATAAAGCCACGTGCTTTTAATTAGGCTCATGAAATAGATTTTACTCTAAACAGTCATAAACGTGAATTACAAGAGCTGGATTCCTCAGCTGAATAAGATACTGGGCCACAGATACTGGATGTACAAGGAAGGGAAGGAAAAGTGAATATTGCTCCTCTTAAGCTGTTGTTGTGAAAGAGTAAGAACGTAAAGCAGGCATTGGCTGTGTGCTGATATTGTACCGCATTTAATGAGCCAGCTAACTTAGAGTTGCATGCACAAGCAACATGACAAGCTTGGATAACTTTGATTGGTTTTGGCTTATAATGTTAGGAAAACCCAGCTCGTCTGGTTTATCAGTGGTTCGTTAGGGCAAATCCAACAAATGTTTTGTGTCCCAACTCACTGTTTTAAGAGAGTTTCTTTAATTGCCAGCTTAGAAATGAAACAACTGACCTTTCCTAGGATCATATATGTTGATAAAGAGAGACTAGTTTGTTTATTTTGGGTGTGGCCAAAATGTTTAAGTGAGTAAATCATATGGTCTTAAGCCAGGAAGTCCTAAAGTCTGTGATTCTTCTCCTTACCCCGCCCCAAATATCATCTCCAACCAAATGGTTGTTGAGAGCTTGGAGCACCTTGGTGGTATTGAAGAGGTGGTTGCAATCTTTCTGAACAGACATCGGTATCGTACAATATCTAAAATCTTTTCTTTTTAAAAAAATAAAGTTTAAAATAAAGTTTATTTAAGTTTCATATATTTAAAACATTTAAAAAGAAACAAACAAACATATAAACAAATATGTATACACATTTTCCAGCAGGTATTGAGCATTGGTTACATTTTTCTTTTCTTTTTTTCTTTTACCCCATAACATTGACGTGATCTACCTTGCTACAATACCTTCCTCGTTCTTTTAATGTTTTAATTTCACAGAATACTTTATGATTAAACGCATGTCCTTCATAGTTTCATAACTTATTCAGTTGTCAAATGTTGCTTTTTCTTTAATCATTTGTACCAACAGTTCCAAACTTTGTAGTATTCACTATCTTTCTTTTTTTTTTAGTAATTTGGTTTAGCTGTCCATCTCTGCACACTCGTGAATTTTTTTAATAACCATCTCCTCTGAAGGGACAATAGACAGTTTCCAATTTTGAGCATAACTTATTCTGGCTGCCGTTATAATGTGCAAGATTAAATATTGATATTTTTTTTCTATTTTTGAGTCTATCATACCCAGCAAAAAGGTTTCAGGTTCAAGTTTTACTTCTTGTTTAGTTATATTTAGAATCCAATTTTTGATATTTTTCCAAAACTTCTGAGCATATGGACATGTCCATCACATATGGAAGTATGTTCCCTGGATGCAGTTACACTTCCAACAGTTTAGCACATGTTTAGAACATCTTAGCCAGTCTCACGGGTGGCAAGTACCAATGATACACCATTTTATAGAGATTCTCTTTGTAAGAGGCTGACATAGTTAATTTATAATTTATTTCCCAAATATGTTCCCACTTGTCTAATTCAATACTGTGGCCCACATTTTTTGCCCAAATTATCATACACTCCTTGACTGTTTCTTCTTTTAATTTATAATCCAATAGGTATTTATATATTTTACTAATCAACTTCCTTTCCTCTCCATGCCAAATTTTATCTAATTCTTGGTAGGTCATGTTAAAACCAAATTGTTCTTTTTTTTTTTTTAATGCATTTGTATCTGCACATAGGGCCACCATGCTATCTCTTTTCCTTGAATTTGTATTTGATTCCCACCCTTAAACTCTCCGGTTTGATGTAACAGATCTTTATATCTTACAATATTATCAAAATCTAAAACATTTGGATGTGTAACTGCCTCCATTGTAGATAACCACAGTGGAACCTTACAGTAATGTACTTTTTTAAACTTTTCTCAAATAGTTAGTAACACACTCCTTATATGATGCCTTTGAAAGTACAAGTGGTGTTTACTCTTTCTATCCCACATAAATGTGTGCCATCCAAGTTGGAGATCAAAGCCCTCTAATGTTAAGATCCTTTTATTTATCAAATTAACCCAGTCTTTGAGCCAGGTTGCTATTGCAGCATAGTAGTATGTTTTGAAATCTGGAAAACCAAAGCCTCCTTTCTTTCTATCATCCTGTAATAATTTATATTTTATTCTGGGTTTTTTCCCCTGCCATATAAATTTGGATATATGTTTATTTAGTTCTTCAAAAAAGCTTTTTTCCAACTTGACTGGCACCGTCTGAAATAAGAACAACAATTTTGGCAAAATATTCATTTTTACTATTGCAATACGGCCTAAAAGAGTTATTTGTAATTTAGCCCAATTATCTAAGTCTTTAAATATTTGGATTGTTAATTTATCGTAGTTATCTTTTCTAATTGATGAGCACCTAGCTGTCAGCCATATCCCCAGATATTTTACTTTATTTACCACCTGTATCCCTAATCTCTTTGTTAGTTCTTCCTTTTGTTCATTTGTACAGTGTTTTGTTATCACTTTTGTTTTTTCTTTATTAATTTTTAACCCTGCCACCTTTCCATATTGTTCTATTTCTTTCATCAAAATAGGTGTCATTTCCAAGGGATCTTCCACTATAAAGGCCATATCGTCAGCGAATGCTTGAAGTTTGCACTCCTCTTTTTTAACTTTTAACTCCCTGATTTCTTGATTTTGTTGGATTTGTACCAGTAGTGTCTCTTCTGCTAATATATAAAGTAGGGGAGCCAAGGGGCATCCTTGTCTTACACCCTTATTTATTCTTATATTATCTATATTTTCCCCATTTATTAATATTTTTGCAGTTTGGGTATTATATATTGTTTTAATAAATCCTAAAAAAAAATCGCCAAATTTCATGCCTGTCAGTTGTTTAATAAGAAAATTCCAATTCAAATTGTCAAACGCCTTCTGAGCATCTAAAAACATCAGTGCCATTGTTTTAGTTGTGTGTACTTCATAGAATTCTAAAACATCCATAATTATTCTTGTATTTATCTTCATTTGTCTATATGGCAGAAACCCATTCTGGTCAGTATGAATAATCCTACTTAATATTTTGTTTAATCTTTCTGCCAATATTGTGGCCAAAATCTTGTAATCTACATTTAAAAGTGATATTGGCCTATAATTTTGGATGTTTTGTTGGTCTGACTGCTCTTTGTGAATAAGGGTTATATATGCTTCATTCCATGACTTTAGTATATTAGCACTATCCAAGGCTTCATTATATAGGTCTGTCATTAACTCCTCCAATAACTTTTGGAACTCCTTATAGAATTCAGACGGAATTCCATCCAGGCCCGGGGTTTTATTTAGTTTTTGGGCTCCAATTGCCTTTCTAATTTCTTCTGTGGATATTTTATTATTTAAAATATATTTCTCTTCATCCATAATTTCCGGTAAATTTTTTCCCTTCAAATATTGATTAATAAGTTGTTCTGGTACTTCTTCTTGATTGTATAGATTTGTAAAAAAGTCTTTGGCAATATCTTTCTTTTCCTTAGCCTGGGTACATACTTTCCCTTCTTGGTCTTGGAGAGCTACAATAGTTCTTTTTCTTTGTTCTTTTTCTTATTTTATTTTATTTTATATTAACTATTTCCCTGGCTTGTTTGCATTTTCAAAATAGTTTTGTTTTGCTAATTTAACTTTTCGGGCCAGGTCTTCCTGCATACTTAAATTTATCTTATGTTTTACCATATCTATTTCTTTACTAGTGTTTTGATTATTCAAATCAATTTGTCTACTTACTTCTAAGTCTTTAAGTTTCTCTCTCCACACATTTTGTTGTTGCCTTTTTTCTTTATTCTTTTTAATACTATAGCCAATAGTTAAACCTCTCATGTAGGCTTTTGTTGTATCCCAGAGATTTTGAAGGGATGTATACTCTCTCTTGTTTATTTCTTTTCTCACCATTTCAATATATTCGTTATCTTTTAGTATACTATTATTAAATGTCCATCTTCCAATCATTCTCTTTCCTTTCCACTTAATTTGAATAGGGTTATGATCAGCCCATACATTTGGCAAAATCTCTATATTTTCAATGTATTTCCATTAAGCCTGGGTCCATCCAAATCTGATCTATTCTAGACCAAGAATGATAGGGATTGGAAAAGAAAGTATATTGCTTTTTGGTTGGATATAGTTCTCTCCACACATCCTTCAAGTTTAATTCCCTCACCATGTTATTAAAAGAAGATGGGAATAGTCTCCCTGTATTTATTTACTTACTTACTTATTTATTTATTTTTTGGAGCTTTTATAGTCTTTGTCCTTGTCTGAAACAGCATTTAAATCTCCTACAATAAATACACTTGTATATTCAGTTTCTACTATCTTGTGATGGAGTTTATTATAGAATTCTTTTTGATTTACATTCGGGGCATATACTGTACCTAACAAAATCTTTTTCTGGTTTAATATTATTTCTATAAATAACATTCTCCCTTCATCATCCTTATATACCATGTTTCTCATAAAATAAGGCTGGGTCTTATATTTTTTTGAGCCCCGAAAAAATGGCTAGGCCGTCTTTTCGGGGGTGACTTAATTCCCCCCCCTTGCATCCTCATCTAGAGCGCCCCATGGGCAGCCTCGCCACCAGCCGCTCCTAACGGTTGATCATGGCGAAGCGCAGAGATCTCCCTACTCTCACCAAACACCTTTGCTGCAGACCCAAGACCTTTGGCACCCGCCGCTGTTGCTTTCCCTTCTGCCCATTCTGCCACCACGTTTGGAGCTCCCGCTTCCGTGTTTGGAGTGGCGGTGGCGCTCCAAATGGCGGTGGCGCTCCAAACAGCGGCAGTGCTCCAAACGCGGAAGCGGCAGCTCCAAACGCGGCGGCAGCTCCAAATGTGGACATGGCAACTCCAAACAGTGGCAGTGGTCCAAGAAGCAATGGTGTTCCAAACGCGGAAGCGGCAGCTCCAAATGCAGAAGCGGCAGCTCCAAATGGCAGCGGTGCTCCAAACGTGGAAGTGGCAGCTCCAAACGCGGCGGCAGCATGGGCAGAAGGGAAATCAACAGTGGCGGGCACCAAAGGTCTTGGGTCTGCCGCAAAGATGCTTGGCAGGAGTAGGGAGCTCTCCGTGCTCTGCCATGATCGCCCATTAGGAGCAGCTGGTGGCGAGGAATTGCTGCCCGCGGGGTGCTCCTAACGGCAAGTCCCCCCACCCTTCCCCCCATTTTGCATGTTTTAAAATAGGCCTAAATTTGGGGGGAGGGGCTTAATTTCATTTTATGCCTAGAAAACATGCTGGGTCTTCCTATTGGGGGAGGTCGTATTGTTGGAGAAACACGGTACTTGTTTGTGTTGCAGCCAATCTTTTATAGATACTACGATATCCCTTTTTCTTTGATTTGAAAGAGCCCAATACATTTTTCCCAAATTGGTACATTTTTCCCAAATTGCCTGTTTATCTATGATGTGTACTTCTTGTATACAAGTTATGTCTGCATTTTGTTTTTTAAGTTTTTCAAATGACTGTTTTCTTTTTAATGTTGAGTTTAAACCATTGATATTGACTGAAAATAAGGTGATTTCTCTGCTCATATTACTGTCTGTGTAGACCGTTTTTTGTTTCTTTCCTTGTTCTGGGTTCTCTTGTACTTGGTCTGTTGTCCTCATCTTCTCTAAGTTTCTGAGATTCTGACTGTGGTGCAAGTTCTTTCTCTTCGGAGAGTTGTTTTCTTCCTGACTTCTTGTATTTAAATCTTCTCCACTTTCACGTTCTTCCTCAGGTCCCAGATATTGTTCGCGAAATTGATGCGCTTTCTCTATTGTATCAATTTTATATTTTTTATCCTGCCATGTTACTGGGAACCTTTCTGGAGCGAGCCATCTGAAATCTTTTCTTCTTTCCCTTTTAGGTCTAAGAGGAGGAATAAAAAAACCCGCAAATATGATATTATCACGACTCCAGCAGAACGGGTGGAAATGGCTCCCTTAAATGAAGAGGATGATGAAGATGAAGATGCCACAGTGTTTGATATAAAATATAGGTAGGGAGAAAGAAGGATGGACACACAAGCCTGAAGATTATTGGGGGTGCTTCATTTTGGGGCTATTATAAGATCCCAAGGAAAGACACGGCTGCTTTAAAGAGATGCCCTTTGAATCTGATTCACTGTAAGGCCCCATGATGGGCATCAGGGTAGGATCAATTACGTATACCAACCCAGATAAGTGGTTGTCTGATCTCCTCTTAAGAATATCCAGTGATGGAGCATCCACAACTTTTGAAGGCAAACCGTTCCACTGATGAATTGTTCTCATTGCCACGAAATTTCTCCTTCTTTTTAGGTTGCTTCTCTCCTGCATAAGTTTTCATCCATTGCTTCTTGTCTTGCCTCCAGGCGCTTTGGAGAATAGCTTGACTCCCTCTTCTTTGTGGCAGCCCCTCAAATATAGGAAGATTGCTATAATTGTCATGCTATAATTTTCATTAGACTAGACATTCCAATTCTAGCAACCGTTCTTCATCTGTTTTAGCTTCTAGGCCCCTAATCATTTTTGTTGCTCTTCTCACAAATCTTTCTAGAGTCTCAACATCTTTTTATATTATGGTGACCAAAACTGAGTGCAATATTCCAAGTGTGGTTTTACCAGGGCATTATAAGGTAGTATTAACATTTCACATAATCTTGATTTATCTTTTCTGGGAGCTGCAGCACATTGCTGGCTCATATTTAAGTAATTGTCCGCCAGGATTCCCAGATCCCTTTATATATCCTTTCTATTATAGTCATAAGAGAAGTTTTGCTGAATATTTTATACATTGCTTCTCATACTCTCAAGGTTCTTGCAGCAGGCCTGGTCCGTTTTGAAGTTGACACATACCCCTTTCAGTGAAAAATCTGCATTTCTGGCCAGCTTTGAATTGCTGTGTCAAGATTCTGGCAGTTACTCCAATTGAATCATGAGTCACACTCCCAAAACTTCAAATGTTTTACTGGAAATCAACATGTCAGCATGACCTGGGCGTAGCGAACTCTGAGACACGTCATTCACTGTCACCTTGATTCTGCTTTTCCCCCCACCCCTCTGGGTGTAACATCTAACGAAACACGTCCATAGCCAAGAGTCATCAATCATGCTCTCCAATTAGATTTTTGCGAGGCAGAAGCTTCAGTCATCTAATCAGTTTCTGAAGAAAATATGAATAGAATGTACTTTCGATTCCACACTGCCCGCCTGCTCTTTGAAACCCGCCCCCCTTCTTTCTGTTGACAACTAGAAAACGTGTATAGAAAATGTTTTATGAGTTGACATGCTGATTGTTTATGAATGTTAGTATTTTTAAGGCATGCATTTAAGCGTATATATTCTTTCCCTTGAGGACTGCCAGAGGAGAAAGACAGGGAATCAAGTCATTGGGGGGGGGGGACCCCTTCTGCTCATGAAGGCAGCATGAGTATATTTACACATCTGCCTCATGCTGTTTCTTCTTTGAGATATGCCACTTGTCACAGGGTCTGACAGTGGGTGACCTTCCTAAGCATCCAAAGCATGCATTGCTTGGCTGTCCATTCACCAGATGGCCATTTCCATGATGGAGAGGTGAAGGATAATATTGAAATAATATCAGAGTTTGAGCAAGAAGTCTGGTTGTCCATCTGGCCCAGGAAGGTAGGCAAGGTTGACCTTGGTTAGTCAATGACTTGGAATGTTTTACCTCCAGAGTTTGTGGGTGCTCCATCACTGGAGGTTTTTAAGAAGGAGAGATTGGACAATCAGTTGTCTGAAATGGTGTAGGGTTTCCTGCTTGACCAGAGGGCTGGACTACAAGACCTCCAAGGTCCCTTCTAACTCTGTTATTCTGTTAGTCCTCGGACTACAAGTAGTCCTTTTAACTTACAATCGTCTGCTTAGTCACTGAAGTTACAACAGTATTGTAAAAAAAAAAAGTGACTTATGACTGGTCTTCACCCTTATGACCATTGCAGCATCCCCACGGTCACAGGATCAAAAACCAGGCATTGGTCACCTTCCCAGTTGACATTGGGTGATCAGAGTCAATAGGGGAAGCTGGATTTGCTTACAATCACGTGATGCATTGATTCACTTAGCAACCATGGCACAAAAGGTCTTAAAATTGTATGTGACTCACTTAAGAGCCTTGGTGGCGCAGTGGTTAGAGTGCAGTACTGCAGGCTACTTCTGCTGACTGCCGGCTGCCTGAAGTCCGGCTGTTCGAATTTCACCAGGCTCAAGGTTGACTCAACCTTCCATCCAGGGGTGGGATTCAAATTTTTTTAACAACTGTGTCTGTTGGCATGGCTAGGTGGGCATGGCCATGTGATTGGGTGGCTGCTTCTTCTTCTTCTTCTTCTTCTTCTTTTTTTGCAGCAAACCCCCCCCCCCACACACACACACATTTTTTTTGCCAAAGGGAGTCATTTTTGCTCCCAGGAAGTTTTCCTGGGGTCCAGGAAGGCAAAAAACAGTTCAGGGGGTGTGCACCCTCATACCCCTGGGCCTCAGTAAGGCAGCGAGGGGCATGCCAGAACAGCTGATCATCGGGAGGGGAAAAAAAGAAATACTTTAAGGGGTGACTGGGTGGGGGAGAACACAGTCAGAGATGTCGGGCATGTGTGCGATGTCACACATGTGTGATAAGGACTGACTGGGCAGGGAGGGGTGGGCGGAGAGGGGTGGAGCATGCCAAGGGCATGATTTGCTGGTTCTCCAAACTGCGCAGAATCGTAAGAACCACTTCTACAGTACTGGTCCAAACCAGTAGAACCCCACCCTGCTTCTATCCTTTTGAGGTGGGTAAAATGAGGATCCAGATTGTTGGGGGGGGCAATATGCTGACACTTAGAGAAGGCTGTAAAAGCACTGTGAAGCGGTATATAAGTCTAAGTGCTATTGCTGTTAACAACTGCTTTGTTTAGCAATGAAAATTCCAATCCCAGCTGTGGTCGTAAGTTGAGATACCCGTACTAGCCCTCAGCTGTAGGGTAGACTGTAAGCCAAAAAAGTCACCTCAGAAGAAAAAAGGTGACAAAACTTCTTCCTAACAATTGCTATATTGGGAGATGGATGGTGGGACATTTTCAAGTTAGGGAGGACTTGAGTCTAACTTTCCCATAGCCAAGTTGGATGCTCCAAAACTGGGACTTCTCTTGCTTCTGGTTGAGATGCCTTTTCATCTTTGCTCATCTATGAGCTTCAGGACTTTATCCCTGATTTTCTTTTAAACCCAATTAACACCACTCCTGCCATCCTGGAGAACTATGGTTAAAAACAAGCTTGGATTTGAAGCACTGGGGGATAAAAGTGTTTATGGCTCTAGCAACTTGTTCCTGGCTTCAACAATCATGGTTTAATCGATCAGAGAGACAGCCTGGGACAAATCCATCTATCTGAACAAATATTTGCTTGGAGCCAAGCAAGCGCAACGAAGTCTGGTGCTATTTCTCTTTGGGTGCGAACAGTTTCACCATGTGTCCAGTAGACTTTCTCTCTATTCAGTTGACCCAAAAACAGTTTGGATTATCCCTGGAGGGGATTTGCCTGGGAGAACCATCTAATCCCCAAAATGAGCTCTCTAGCTCAGTTCTCATTCTTAATTGATGGGTGGCTTGCTAGCTTGAAAATCTTTCTCAGTTCGATGCTGTGTGTCTTCTAATGATGCTAATTTGGCCATATATCTTTTCTCTTGTTTTCTCAGGTGAGGTCGTTGACCAAACTTCTCGGGAACTTTGTCTCGTGTAGAAAATGAGGCAAGAACTTTGGAACAAAGGAAAGATGGCAAATAATCTTCTTTGGATCCATAACATTTTGACCGTTTAAACAGAAAAGAGTGGATGTCGGATTTGACATTTGGCCCATTCCTAATAAATACAGCTGTTACGTTCCTGGATGAATGACATGATGAATTGAAGAACCTCTTCTTCCTGAACTTCTTTCTCCTTCTAAAGACAATCCTTCTGATTCACCGTAGCTTCAGATGCCACCAGCAAATTAGAGAACTGAGGTCAGCCACCAGCGTTCAACAATTCAGAAGCTGCCAAGACATTCTTTGCTCAAAATATTAAAGGAGACAGATGGATTCTGATTGCATTCTGGGATTGGTTCTGAGTTGGCTAAAATGTTTGCTCTTCTTGTGTGCAACTGGAATCTTGTATTGGGTTGTGCTGAAATTGTTCAGCACAGTTGTGTGCCTATTTGTGTTGGAGGGGGGGAGAATTTTGACGGTTAACCCTTTCAGTAGACAGCTCTCAGGCCTCAGTATTAACGAAGACCAGTGCGCTGCTGTATTAATTTACAGTAAGTTTTTACAGGGAGTTTCTCGCAAACTTTATATTCCCCCCCCCCCCAGAAGGTGAATTCTGATAGCAGGAAAAAACAAAACACAGTACTCAATTTAGGAAGAAAGGGATTAAATCCCCTGTACCTCCTACCCTCGGGAGAACTGATTTTTTTACATATGCGTTATTTTGCTTTCTATAGCCTCTCATCATTTATTCATTTCAAGGCAATTAGCAATCGGATTACTGATTCAGAAGAAGAGGTTTTGCCTTCGTGCCAGAGTAGTCCCATCTGTTCTCCCCAGCAGAAACTTCCCCAACCTGTTTTCTCTCAAGAAATGTTGGGATTTTTGGGTTTTTTTACTGACTGGCAATTAAGAAAGCTGAACCTCTGCAAATCGAGTGTCTTCAGCTCCAATCATTTCATCTTGGTTTGAACCTTTCATAGCGGTGAACGTTTTTTTCCTTTTAATTATACCTAACAAATAAATATAAGGCAAAGTAGATGGTGGTTTTTTTCCTTCTTTCTCCAGGACAGTCAAATGCTCCTTTAGCACTGCCGATGAAATGGCCCATTTAACCTTACAACATATGACCATAGAGCTGGAAGAGACCTTTGAGGTCCCCTGCTCAAGGCAGGAGATCTTACACAGAGATGGTCAAATGGTTGTCCAGTCTATGTTTGAAAACCTCCAGTGATGGAGCACCCACAACTTCAGGAAGCAAGCTAATCCGCTGATTAATTGTTCTCACCATCAGAAAAGTTCTCTTTACTTCTAGGTTGGATTTCTCTTTAACAAGCTTCCACCCGTTATTTCTTGTCCTGCCCTCTGGTGCCTTAGAAAATACAGTAAGTCCATCCCTTCTTCTCTGTGGCAGCCTTCAAAATTGCAGGGGCCAATCTGGATCAGTCACCAGGACCAGAGGTTTCGTCTTCTGAGCTTTTGGTCTCATCCTGGAGCCTGTCTTCAGGGAACTTCTCTCTGGAAGAGTAGAGATTGGATCCTGCAACATTATCCTGGGACGTGTATATTTCTCTTCATTTGTGAGCCCTTAAAGTATTGAGAGACAGTTATCATGTCCCCTCTAGTCCTTCTCTTTGATAGGTTAGACCAGGGGTGTCCAACCTTGGCAACTTTAAGACTTTAAGACAAAGCTGGCTGAGGAATTCTGGGAGTTGAAGTCCACAAGTCTTAAAGTTGCCAAGGTTGGACAGCCCTGGGTTAGATGATACCTAGTTCCTTCATAGTTCCATCATACGATTTAGCTTCCTTTATCATCTTTGTTGGTCTTCTCTGCACACTTTCCAGGGTCTCTGCCTTAACAGGGGGCTATTCTTAAAGGGGATGCAGTGGCTCAGAGGTTAAAGACACTGAACTTGTCCGCTGGAAAGATGACAGCCCAGGTTTGAGACCCGAGCACCGCACAATGGGGTGAGCTCCCTTTCTCGCCCCAGCTCCTGCCCACCTAGCAGTTCGAAAGCATGCGAATGTGAGTAGATAAATAGGTACCATTTCAGTGGGAAGGGAGCCAGTGGCAGGATTCTACCAGTTTCCCTACCGGTTCGGTGATTGCGCACTTCATGCGTGCATGTGCATGCGCACTAGCTTTCCAAACACCAGCTGAGGCTCTGCCGCGCCAATCAGCGGAGAGGATTAAGAAGAGAAACACGCAGGGGTGAGTGAGAAGGCTGATCCTGCACTTTTCTTTTCTTTCTCCTCTCAGATAATCGTCGGAGCTTTTTTTACTACCGGTTCGGCTGACCCGGTAGTAATTTTTGCTACTGGTTCAGTTGAACTGGGCCAAACTGGTAGCATTTCACCACTGAAGGTAGCAGCATTCTTGGCATATAGTCACGATGGCCACATGACCCCGAATACAGTCGTGATGACCACACGATCTTTGGACAACACTGGCTCCTTCAGCCAAGAAACGGAGATTAGCTCCACCCCTCCCCCCACCCCCGGAGTGGGACACGACTGGATAGGAGAAACCCTTATCTTTACCTTACTCCTAAAGTCTGTAACAATGAATATAGAACATAGAATAATAGAGTTGGAGGAGTTGAGTTGCTTCTCCTGTGGAAACAAGACTTTGGGTTGCACCAATTCCGCATCCCAGCTCCCTTCTTCCATGCCGTGTCTAAAAGCCATATTTACAGAGAGTTACCCCACTGGTAATTTTACGATAACAAAAAATACCTTGATTCTCTTCATTCAGGAATCCAAACTGGGACCAATGTTCTCAGAAAAAGGGAGATGTTTAATCTTTTAGATGGCTTAGTTAAGATCCGTGTGTTCTTGTCATGCCAATTTTGAAATAGTCTGAGCTGGCAGCCACAAGTCCCAGGGATACTGAGCAAAATACTTTTTTTTCTCCCAGGCTCTTCTTTTCTCTTGGGATTTTCTGAGGGTTTTCTTTTTGTTTGTGCTGAAGTCAGCGGAGGTAAGAAGAGCAGGCAGGCAAAATGATAATTGCAGAAGTTTGGTAGAGGTGATAGCAAGGTAGCCTTGCAGTGGGTCTTGCATCATCCGTGAAGTTTCTGAAATCCTTCCTGTTCTATATTAACATTCTCCAAATCCTGAACTCTGATTGGTCCGCATGGACCGCAACCTGATTGGCTGACTAAACAACTGTGATTGGTGCGCTAAGAGTCTACCGCGATTGGCCGAGCCGATCGCGGGAGATTCAAAGCGCTGTCATTGGCCGCCGAGCCGCCGGCCAGCTCTATAAGAAAAGCCGCGTGGCTCGCAGGTCCTGTACAGAACTGTATACTACAATAAAGAGCTGACTGTTCACTTTGGTCTCGCGTCTCTGTGGGAACGGATCTACCCGATCTAACACTTCCTCCCAGACATTTCCTTTTTATTGGTTCTCAATAGCTCTTGTGGATCAACTTTTGAATTGCTTGTGGTTTTGTATGCTTACTTTCTAAAAAAGCAATTGGGTGAGATCCGCCCCCAGTAGTAACTCAAATATCTCTCTGTAACTGAGAACATGGTTCATTCTGGTTGATCCCCATTGAATCTCTGTCTTTCTTCCAATGTTTTTTATTTCCTCTGTGTGCGTGGGAAAACCCTGCAGTTTCAAGGTTAGCTCTTTATTACTCAATTTGGTGGCTCGCATCCATTTCCCCATCTGCTTTGACCTTTGCAAACTGATCTTTATTGCCCAAGTGGCTGGATTTCATACCTACCCATAAAAACACTGCTGAATTTCAGTAACAGAATTTAGCTGTATTTAGCAGTTGTTTTCCAAGAGACTTTTCCTTAGGCTGATGTCCTTTTAGCCAATGGCTCCACTCCGTAGGAATTATAAGGATGTGAAAAGCGACACAACTAAAGACCATTTAGTCAGAGAAGGAAAGTCAAAACATGGCAAGGAACATTGTTCATTTGTTTTGCAATTCCTGAAGCTAGTTCACTTCTTCAAGTATGGTTTCTGAATTCTGAAAATACAGTAGCAGAACCACAGCTCCCAGCTTCTATTTTTCTTGGATTGTGCACCCGGGGCTTCTGGGAAATGTAGTATACTGGTTTCTAGATAGATCCCTCCTTAATGCAAAGCATATTTCAGACAATTATTTTGTGAGTGGTGTCGTGGCCTAGTGTTGAAGACTCTTGCTTCCCATTTATGAAGGTTGAAAGTTCAAGCCTAGATAGCGGCAGACGTTTCTCTTCTAGGATGTAAAGAAAAAAAAAATCTGCTGCAGACTCCTCATGGGTGGCAGGAAGGGCATCCAGTCAGTAAATGCTCAGTTCCATCCAGTTACCTTTTATCTACCCCAAATTAAGGGATTACAGGATCGTAAAAAGGAAAAAAAAGAGTAAATTAACCTTGTATGTGAGCCATGTCTTTGATACAAATATCTTTCAGTACATGAGCATTTCCACCATTCTTGAGACAGTGAAAAAAAAAATTTTTTTAAAAAAGGGGCAGGGGAATAGCCCCTCCTGGGTTTTAATTTTAAATGTTTTTTTTTAATTTCAGAGAAGCAAAGATTGGCCCCAGGCTGCACTAAATCATACCTTGTTTTAATAATCATTCGTTAAACAGCCTGGATTCTAACAACAGACTTCCCCAACCTGGGCATCTCCCAGAATTCTTAGCTAAGAAGTTACTGCTGAGAATTCTGGGAAGTGAAGTCCATACATGGAACTGGATGACTCTCTCCTAAGGCATAAAGTAAGATCTACCTACAAGAATAGTTGGATCAACATCTCTTGCTTGGCTGCAAATCAGTGGTGGGATTCAAAAATGTTTACTACCAGTTCTGTGGGTGTGGCTTGGTGGGCGTGGCAGGGGAAGGATACTGCAAAATCCCCATTCCCTCCCCACCCCACTAACCTGCTTTCCAGCTCCATTCTCTTGTGCAGAGCAACCAAAGAAGGCCCAGCCGATCAGCTGGGACTCGGGAAGCAGAGAATAGATGGGGGCGGGTCAGAGGTGGGATTTGCTGGTTCTCCAAAGGACTCAAAATTTCCGCTACCAGTTCTCCAGAGCTGGTCAGAACCTGCTGAAGACCACCTCTGCCATAACTGAAGAAATCATAGACATGTTTCCTTACCAGGTCTGAATTTCATCAAAACGTGTTCTTGTTTTGAAAATACACTTGGAATATTGTGGTGGCATTTAAACATTTAAATTTAAACATCCCTCATTAAAAAAAGAAAACCAACCAAATCCTTTCCTGCTTATTTTTATTTGTGTGTGTATGCATTGCACTGTACTTTTTAGCAGTTTGTCTTTTTTCTCTTTTGTAGTAGTAAAAAATAAATATTAATATTTTGACAAAACCAGTTATTTCAATGCATAGCTGCCTTTCAAGTCAGCTGTTCTACTTTAACTACATATTATGATAACTATTAGTTATGTATGATTATTATTATGAGCAGGTATAATTTCTTAGGGAAACTCCCCCTTTACCCCTCCTATTCCAAATGATGGCCCAACATATTTAAGATACATTGAAAATAATTCACTAACTGAGGTTTAATGATATTTAGCTTAATGAGACCTCGTTATTATTTAGGCACCATTATTCAAAGTTATGACGAGCTGCAGATGTCATTCTTACTTTAATCTCATCACTTATTGCAGGAAGCCATAAGATAGCAAAACTATTCCTAGGGGTGTTTAACATTAATCAAAGATCTAAGCTAATTGTTGTGCTTGGTTAATTTTAATCATCAACCATCTACATTCTCTCCTTTTGAAAGAAGATTGTCAATGTTGGTTTCTCTAAGGATAGAGGCTCAGCTCGTGTAATACGATTATGGCACCTGCAAGGGAGATGACGGATGTCATACATCTCATGATGTCATCATGCAAACGTCAGAAATCACTGCATCATATTTATGATGGTTTAGTGCCCAGAGGTCACATGATCCCCTTTTACAACCTTCTAACAAGCAAAGTCACTGGGTGTCAGCCTTCAAGATCTTCCTTCTGGCTGTCATGAGTAACGGGGGGAGGAAGGGGGAAAAGTATGGGGAACGAGCTGGAGGTGTTACTAACTAATATTGTGTAATCTGAGGAGGGTTTCTATTTCTTGCTTAGCTTTCTCTTCTCCACGCAGCTGCAAACCTTTATCAGAGTAGGCCAAGGTCAACTAATCATCACCACCTGAGGATGTCCACATGATGAGGTTCACAACTTTTTATTGGAAGAACCGTTTGAACTATTGGGGGTGGGAACATTTCCATCCCTTGATATATGTGATGTACGTGCCTATTTCCTCAGATTCAGAATTCTCTTGTTGCTACCACTTGACTTCCAGTAAAAGATATCTTTTCTCTAATTACAAGAGTCTAAGTATTTCTTTCTTGGATTTTGAACGGAGCACCAGCTGACACTGGGGAAGCCAGATTCACTTAACATCCGTGTTGCAGCGATTCAATTAAAAACCATCGCAAAAAAGTTGGTAAAATAGGGCAGTGTTCCTTTAACAAATGTCTTACTTAACAACAGAAATGTTGGACTCAGGTGTGCTCATAAGTCAAGGACTACCTTGTTGTTATAGAAATGGCTAGTTTATATATTACAGGTAGTCCTCAACTTACAATAGTTCATTTAGTGACCATTCAAAGTTGCAACAGCATTGAAAAAAATGACTTATGACCGTTGTAGCCTCTCTGGGGTCATGTGATCAAAATTCAGACTGGATGACATGATGGTTGCCGTCTCCTGGGGTCACGTGATCAGCTTTTGCAGCCTGCTGGCAAAGCAAATTCAACGGGGAATCCAGATTTACTTGAACAACCATGCTATTGACTTAACAAATGCAATAATTCACTTAACGAAGAATCGTAAAATGGGGCAAACCTACTTAACAAAGGTTTCCCTTAGCAACATAAATTTTGGACTCAATTGTCGTAACTCGAGGACTAGCTGGAGTATGTAAAAGTAAAAAGTTGAGCTTTGGTGTTATTTTATTCTACTGCACCAAAAGGAAGTTGGAAGTCAATGCCTTTTTTCTTCTTTTTCTCCTTTTTCTCCACACTTCTCTCTTCCCTTTTCCCTCCCCTATCTTTCCTACTGTTTTCTTTTGTATTTCTGTATCTTATGTTAAGGTAAAAGTTCCCCTCGCACATAATACGTGCTAGTCGTTTCCGGCTCTAGGGGGCGCTGGTGCTCATCTCCATTACAAAGCTGAAGAGAGCCAGCGCTGTCCGAAGACGTCTCCGTGATCATGTGGCCGGCATGACTAAATGCCAAGGGCGCATGGAAGGGCGCACCTTCCCACCAAAGTGGTCCCTATTTTTCTACTTGCATATTTACATGCTTTCAAACTGCTCGGTTGGCAGAAGCTGCAACAAGTAACGGGAGCTCACTCCGTTACGCAGCGCTAGGGATTTGAACCGCCAAACTGCCGACCTTTCTGATCGACAAGCTCAGCATCTTAGCCGTTGAGCCACCGTGTCCCTTTTATTTTATGGTATCCATAAATAAACAATATTTTGGTTAAGCATGAGACAAGGACTACCTGTACGTCGGACTGTTAAAAAAGGAGAGTATCCTTGGCCATCGCAATCTGGCCAGGGTTCGTTGGGAGACTTTCCTGACATCTTCGTTTCTTACTCCTTAATGCACGCAGGGATTGCTAGAAGCAATTTTGTCGAGGAAGCAAAAGGCAGCGACCGTGCTGTGCGGTATCTCCTAAATTACCTTCTCTTGCCATGGCAGCCAAAAGAGGACTCTGGCAGCCTGCAATAAATCCATCAGGCACAGCTGGCATGGATCAGCTGCACTCGTCCTGCTTGGGTTGCATCGGAGTTAGAGTTGCTCATGGAAATCTTGCAAAAGTGACTCTTCAGTTGCGGCAGATGAGCCAAAATCATGAAGCCAATTAATGCCACATCTATCTAGTTCTTCTTTCTTTCTTAAGCATTCTAAATTCAATTATACGCTTTTGCAATTATTATGTACTTTCCCCCCCCAATTAGACAGATTTTTCAATTATTTAACAAGGATACACTTGTGAATGTTTGCACAGCCCTGGAAGATGAAAATTTGTTGTTTGTAATTGCTTGTAACATCATTACACTGTGAATATTATTTTTTTAGCACTACTACTACTACTACTAATCTTCTTCTTCTTCTTCTTCTTCTTCTTCTTCTTCTTCTTCTTCTTCTTCTTCTTCTTCTTCTTCTTCTTCTTCTTCTTCTTCTTCTTCTTCTTCTTCTTCTTCTTCTTCTTCTCTCCTCCTCCTCCTCCTCTCCTCCTCCTCCTCCTCCTCCTCCTCCTCCTCCTCCTCTCTCTCTCCCCCTCCTTCTCCTTCCTCCTCCTCCTCCTCCTCCTCATCATCATCATCATGTGTTTTTTTACTTATTGTATGCTGCCCAGAGTCACTTCTTGTGAAATGGGCAGTCAGAATGAATGAATGATACTAAAGACCAGTGAATGAATGATTGTAAGTTTTATCTTAATGGAAATGTTATGGTATTTCAGGAGTTTATGTCTTGTGGACCATCACAACACTTTTTGGAATAACTTTTGTACACCCACCCATTTTTATCAAGTCTATTGAGTAGAAGATAGAAACTGTCAATCACGTCTATCATTCCACTGTTTATGTTACATTCCTCCAGGGGACATTTACCCCAGTTCTCTTGATGTTCAAAGAAAGCCAGGTCTTGTCATTCACCTGTTTTAGAATGGCCATTTTTAGGTCTTATTCAGTTTCTGTAACCAATGTAGTATCATCCACATCTCTTACTTTACTAACATTCCTTCCACCTAATTTGATACCACCCACTAGTTCTTCCCTATTTGGACCATGTATAATGTCTTTATTATATAGATGAAACAGATCTATATGCAGCCTTTTCTGACTCCTCTTCTGGAATCAGGCATGTGTGCTGACATGCCACCCATGTGGCTCAGTTCTTCTTCCCTCTTGCCAGGCTGCCAAGCCACAGAAGTTGGAGAATGCGGATCTAGTCCAAGTTCTGTTTGAGCAGGAGACCTTCTACTGTTTCAGAAAAATAGCTGTCCAGTCTCTTCTTGAAGGACTCCAGTGTTGAAACACCCACAACTCCTGAAGGCAAGTCATTCCCCTGGTTAATTGTTCTCACTGTTAGGAAGTTTCTCCTTAGTTCCAAGTTGCTTCTCTCCTTGGGCCTCTCCATCCATTGGTTTTTGTCTTGCCTTCAGGTGCTTTGGAGAATAGGTTGACCCCTTCAACTTTGTAGGTGCCCTTCAAATATTGGAACAATGCTATCAGGTTAGGCCTAGTCCGTTCATCATATGTTTTAGCCTCAAGCTCCCTAATCATCTTTATTGCTTTTGTCTGCACTCTTTCTCAATGTCTCAACATCTTTTTTATATTGTGGTGAGCATAACTGCAGTGGTGGGATTCAAAATGTTTTACTATTGGTTCTGTGGGCGTGGCTTGGTAGCATGGCATGGCAGGGGAAGGATACTGCAAAATCTCCATTCCTACCCCACCCCATTAACCTGCTTTCCAGCTCCATTCTCCTGTGCAGGGCAACAAAAGAAGACCCAGCCAATCAGCTGGGACTTGGGAGGCAGAGAATAGATGGCCAGCCAGAGGTGATATTTGCCGGTTCTCCAAACTACTGAAAGTTTCCGCTACCAGTTCTCCAGAACTGGTCAGAACCTGCTGAATACCACCTCTGGATAACTGGATGCAACATTCCAAGTGTGGTCATACTAAGGCTTTGTAAAGCGGTACCAGAACTTCACCTGATCTTGATTCTATCGAGAATCAAGAAGAGGAAGAAATTTTTAGTGTTACTCTCTGGGATAACCATAAAATCTTGCAATCTGCAAGCGTAATTTCCCAGCCTCATTGTCTGCGAGTTCATGAAGGTGGAATGCCTTTGAATGATTTCAAATGCTTTCCCTGGGATTTTGCTCCACTTCAATTGACTTGCAATTTAGGAGATTAGCTGCCAATGAATTTGCTTTCTGTCTCTTGATGGTTTCTGTGTAATCTTCCTTCTGTTATTTTCTTCGCCACTCCACAATCTTTCACAACTAGCAAATGACAGTCAATATTCTCAGGCTTCAGTGAGCGAGAACATCTTAATACGGGGTTGACAAGATGCAGTTAACCAAGTGTTTACTCTGCTTATCATCCAAAGGCCTTGAAAGCAATCAGCGCAGCTGCATTACTTCTCATTTTTTTCAGAGGGCAGATCTGTCAATTTCAGTTTCTTTCAGCTTTCTCTTTTTCCATATTAGCTTGACTTTGGAAAAAACATCATGTTGGCAGAACATTTTATGCTCAGACCTTTCCTTAACATGAATTTTAAAAAAACAACAACCGGTAAAATTCAGGGAAAGACAATTCAAAAACTGAATCTCCATCTGAGTAATAATTTAAAAGTGGAAAAACAGACAAAAATGCATTGATATCAAAAGCCATTTTTCTGCCATGCTTATTGACTAATTGTGTTCAGCACATAACACTCTAGATTTGTTTACTGATTTTATTCATTTTTTGAGCCATGGCAGTGCAGTGGTTAGAATGCAGTATTGCAAGCTAACTCTGCCCACAGCAGGAGTTTGTGTCATGCCCCTGATGGAGACTGACTGAGGGAGAGGAGGGACAGCCAACAGGGAGTGGAAGTGTGGCTCTGGAGGTGGTGGAGGAGGCTGGGGAAGGGCAGAGGCCGGCTGGGCAGTCAGAGGAGGACCCAGGCCCATCCCCTATCCATCCTAGGGCATGCAGGGAAGAGAGGGCAAGGGAGAAACGTGGTCTACTCAGGAGAAGAGGGCCTTGATCCTCTTCATGGGCTGCAACTGTGACAACTGAATAAGGGGACGGACATGCGTACGGGTGAGTGCTGGAAACAAAGCGTGGAAATATCTCTAGTTTATGGTTCCTCTCTGAGTTTGGCATCCTTCCCAGTGTGTGTTCTGTTATCTGTGGACGTCCTCCAGCCCTTAACTTGCCTGGTTTGTGTTGCTTTTTACTCTTTATAATTTAAATGGCATGTTTTCCTTCTGGTAACTGCTTGTGTGGGAGTTTTTTTGTCTCCAGTCAAGGATATTTGGAGCTTGGAAGCAAAGTGAAGGAATAAAAGGGGCTTCACCTGTTTTTTTGTGACTGTGTTTATTTTGTATCCCACCCTGGGTCATCACAGTTTGATCCTGACCATCTCAAGCCTTCCATCCTTCCAAGGTGGGTAAAATGAGGACACAGATTGTTGGGGGCAAGAGGCTGACTCTGTAAACTGCTTAGAGAGGGCTGTAAAGCACTTCTTCTTCTTCTTCTTCTTCTTCTTCTTCTTCTTCTTCTTCTTCTTCTTCTTCTTCTTCTTCTTCTTCTTCTTCTTCTTCTTCTTCTTCTTCTTCTTCTTCTTCTTCTTCTTCTTCTTCTTCTTCTTCTTCTCCTCCTCCTCCTCCTCCTCCTCCTCCTCCTCCTCCTCCTCCTCCTCCTCCTCCTCCTCCTTCTCCTCCTCCTCCTCCTCCTCCTCCTCCTCCTCCTCCTTCTCCTCCTCCTTCTCCTTATGCTGATTCTGTAAATTGTAAGCACTATGAAGTGGTATATAAGTCTAAGTGCTATTGCTGTTTTGTATTCACACAATTCATCGAACGATAAATTAACCCAAAGGGATCCTTCATATCTTATGCTAGGCCACAGAAAACCGGACATAAAGTTAATCCACCATAACAGGTGTGAAGGCAACCATTACAGTGGTGGGATTCAATTTTTTTTTACTACCGGTTCTGTGGACATGGCTTGGTGGGCGTGGCAGGTAAACGATACTGTAAAATCTCCAGTCAGAGGTGGCATTTGCCGGTTCTCAGAACTACTCAAAATTTCCACTACTGGTTCTCCAGAACTGGTCAGAACCTGCTGAATGCCACCTCTGAACCATTAGATCATTGTTTAATCTGGTCAAGGACCCTGCATGAACCCAACCAATGTGAAGATTGATTCCTCTTGATCAGGAAGCCACACTGGAGACAGCAATAACTAGGGCAGAATCTATTCAATCCTGCCGTCTCCGATGGCTGCATTTGAATGCGCCTATTTTTATGAATAAATGATTGTCCATTCAGCCTTTGCTGTCAAGCCACAGAAGGCCAAACCTTGGCAACAATCTCTCTGCATCAAAATCCCAATAGCAATTTCCCCCCCCTCCTTCCTGAACCACCTTCAATTCAGCAGGTTCGGCTCTTTTTAAAGCCTTTCTCCTTAATTGCTCCTCTCATAACTCAGGAAGCGGGGAATAGTCTAAATGCTTCTTTTTATTTATAAATGCTTTGGATTACTTATTAATGAAGCCCTGCCAAGCGAGGAATTTATCATCCCTCCTCATTCTGCTCAGAGAGTAACATTGCCGCCGTGGCAGAAACGAACAAAAGTGGAGCTCTGAGGTTGCAACAGCTGGTCTTGAATCTGGCATCCCAAGTAACGATTCCAAGATGAAGGTTTTCTGTCCAGTTGTGTCTGATTCTAGGCATGGTGCTCATCTCCGCTTTTTGGCCAAGGGATCCAGCGTTGTCCAAAGACAATTTCCATTGTCATGCCCAAAGCACATAGAACGCTGTTAGCTTCCCATTGAAGTGGTACCTTAATCAGAATAGAACTGGAAGGGACCCTTGAAGGTCTTCTAGTCCAACCCCCTGCTCAAGCAGGAGACCCCATAGCATTTCAGATAGGTGGCTGTCCAGTCTTTTCTCAACAACCTCCAGTGATGAAGCACCTACAACTTCCAAAGGCAAAGCTGTTCCAGTGGTTAATTGTCCTCACTGTTGGGAAGTTTCTCCTTAATTCCACGTTGCTTCTCTCCTGGATTAGTTTCCATCCATTGGTTCTCATCTTGCCTTCTGGTGCTTTGGAAAATAAGTTGACTTCCCTCCTCTTTGTGGCAGCCCCTCAAATACTGGAACATTGCTATCATGTCACCCCTAGTCCTTTTTTTCTCCAGACTAAAGGTACCCCTCTCACATCTGTGTTAGTTGCTTCTAGCTCTAGAAGGCAGTGCTCATCTCCGTTACAAAGCCGAGGAGCCAGTGCTGTCCGAAGACGTCTCTGTGGTCATGTGGCTGGCAGGACTAAATGCCAAAGGCGCACAGAACGCTGTTACTTTCCCACCAAAGGGGTCCCTATTTTTCTACTTGCATTTTTTTACATGCTTTTGAACTGCTAGTTTGGCAGAAGCTGGGACCAGTAACGGGAGCTCACTCTTTTATGCGGCACTAGGGATTCGAACCACTGAACTGCCAGCCTTTCTGATGTACAAGCTCAGCGTCTTAGCCACTGAGCCACTGCGTCCCTCTTTTTTTCCCTCTAGACTAGCCATATCCAATTCCTGCAACCATTCTTCATATTTATCTACTCTATACCTATGTATCTGCTTGCATTTGTCTTTTTTCAAACTGTTAGGCAGGGCAGGAGCTGGTAGGAGAAACAGGAACTCAGCCGTCATCTTTAACCACTGAGCCATTGCACCCTTCAAGTAGTTAAATAGGTGGATGGGACTTCTCATATAACACCAGTGGTCTGTTGCACTGGTTGCCAGTTGGTTTTGAGGACAATCCACTTTGTTGGCTGTCACCTTTCAAGCCTTTTTTCTTTTTTCCCTTCTCTCCTTTTTGACTTTTTCTTTTGGATTTAACCATGTTTAATCTTTTTAAAACGTGGTCTTTCCATCCAGCTTTGGGAGGTTAGAACATTGTGAACTCATTCCTTCTAGCTGTGGTTGTCCCTTCTAGCTTTTTCAGGAGGCAGCTTCTTTGAAGACGTTTCATTTCTCATCCAAGAAGCTTCTTCAGCTCTGACTATAGTGGGGAATAGAAGAATTTATTTTCCTTGCTGGTCATTTGCATCCTTTTAAAGAGTCATTGAGGCCACTTGGAGATTTACCTGTGTCCTCAGGATCAACTGAGTGGTGTTCCTCATTCCTATAGTCTGCAATTTTCACTCTGGAAATCCATTCCTACTCCCACACCATTCACAGGGTGTTCATCCCAACCATGACCTGGATGACCAAGAATCCCTACAGACTTCTAGCAGTGGTTGTTTTCTTTCCTAGTGTTGGATGGATGGATTTCTTCAATTAATGTTCCCAGTGCTGGCTATATCTTGTTCTAATAGGATTTATATGCTTGTTTTTTTTATTATACTTGACATACAGAGGTTGGGGATGTACACTGTGGTAATAGAATGTGTGAATGGCCTTGGGGAAAAACGGGAAGAGGTGCCACCTTGGAAACAATCAGAGAAGAGGGAGAGCAGCCCCCAGTGGCTTAATGATCAGGGAAAGAAACTTGGGAAGGAACCCCACACCGCCACAATGGATCAAGCATTTAGAAGTGTTGCTAGGAAAAATTGCATTTTCACACTTGCAAGACTCTGCTAATGTAGCCTCATAACCAAGTAGAATTTGTTCATCTAGTGCAGTGGTCCCCAACCTTTTTGTACCAGGGACCGGTTTCAAGCAGAAAATTTTTGCAAGGACCGGGGAGGGAGCGGGGGGGGAGAAGGGAGAAGAGAAGGAGGCTTCGCTCTCTCGCTGCTCCACCATCCAAGGAAGAAACTGCTTCAAAGAAGCGGGGGCTTTTCCTGTCGCCGCAGCTATTCCGAGCGCCCGTTTCACCCCCACTCCCACCCGCCGCGCTGCTTCAATCCACAGTGTCCCATTCTGCCTGCCTGCCTGCCTGCCTTAGTTTCTGGTTGTTTGGGAGCAGCTTCGCTGAGAATAATAACTATTCGCCTCTTTTACTCAGTCGAAGCTGTTCCGATTCAACCATTAACGAAGGCAGGCAGGCAGGCAGAACCACTGCGGGCGGAGTGGACGGGGGGGGTGGGGAGAAACGGGCGCTTCGGGAAGCTGCGGTGACAGGAAAAGCCCCCGGCTTCTTTGAAGCAGTTTCTTCCTGTGCTGGTGGAGGAGCGAGAGAGCGACTGAGAGAGCTGACCCAGAGAGAAGGACAGGCTTCGGTTGCTTCCTCCCTCCTCTTCTTTCATTTGTGTCCTTGATCCCCGATCCCAGCAGCATTCACCGAAGGTGAAGAAAGCCGCCATTTTTTAAAAAAAAATTCTTTGCGGCCCGGTAGAGAGTGCTCCACGGCCCGGTACCGGTCTGCGGCCCAGTGGTTGAGGACCCCTGATCTAGTGCGCTTCCTGTCTGGTTTATCTGGAGGGGCTGACAATTGCTCAGAGTTATTTGGAACTGAAGCATCTCAGAAACCCAGGAAAGTAAATACATTGATATCCAACTCCAGAACCCAAAAAACAAACAAAAAAAGGAACATTCAAGTCAAGCTCATCCATGCAGTTCTTCCCCCCCCCCCAACCATTCATGTGGGAGGAACAGTTGAAGGTGCTTCCAGGTACACAGGATTAGCTGGTGTTATCACCATTGCCCAGGAGATGCCTGTGGCGGCTCCTTTCACATCCCAGTCAAGGAGCTGGAGTGGGTGGCCAGAGCTCACCCAGCAGCATTTAAGTCTTGAACATGGGCTTGCTAACCTCCAACCCATGTGAGTCACCATGCTCCGCTTTTCTTTCCAATGGTTTGCCATTGCTTTCTTCTGAGATACTTTTCCAGTGGCCCTCACCTGACATGACCTGATGTAACCCTCACCTGATGTGACCCACACCCATCACAAGACCCTCACCCTCATGACCTCTCCATCACAAAACCTATTACAAGACCCTCACCTGTTGTAACCTACTATCAGCCTCCAAGACTTTTTCCTGACATCTTTTACTGCTTGACTCTTGCCAGCTGCCATGGAAACGGTGGGAGGGATAATCTGGTGTTGAGGGGAAAGGGTGCTGGAGGATGAAGTTGTGTGAACTGAAAAAGATGGGATGCTTTCCTGCTTTCTGTGCAACAGCGTCCACTTGTCTTTTGTAGGCCAAGGTCAACCGTCTTGGCATACCAGATGTGTGAGACACCACCACCTGAAGATGTACCTACATGACATTATACACACCTCAGATTGGATGTCCAGTTTGAACTCCTGGGGGAGCGGACTTGGGATAACTTTCAATATGTCAGTCTGTGCTCCCTCTAAATCCCAAGAAAGAAATACTCAGACTCCATGGTGTAGAGCAAAGTCATCCTTTTACTGGGAAATAAAGTGGAAACGACAGAGCCAATTCCGAAACTAAGAAATTGGCGGGTAGAACACATATACAAAGGAATAGAATTGCTCCCACCCCCCAAAGTTCAAATGATTCTTCCAATTAAAACTTCTGAATATGATCATGTGGTCATCTCCAGGTGGTGATGAGGCTACTGTCAGTTGACCTTGACAGATTTTGATAAAAGTTCACAGTTGCGCAAAAAGGGACAGAGGCTAGCGAAGAAATGGAAAGTTAAAGAAAAGAATCCCCCCTCCCCTTGCTAACCCAGCAAAGGAATGCAAAACACCTCCTGCCTTCTTCCCCTCCAAGATTCCCCCCTCCCACCGTTTCATGACAGCCGAAAGAAGTAAATTGGCATAGCAGCAGAGATGCAATAGTTAGAAGACAGAATATACTTATTAGGAAGATATCTTGAGGCTGACACGATATGTAATTTCCACACCTATTTGCCTCATATCTTGCCTTCCTTTCGTTGCTATCACTTCAAATCCAGTACAAGCACTTTTCTCTATTTTAATGGAATCTAAGGTTGTCTTTCTTGGGTTTTGAATGGAGGCACAGCTGACACCCACATCTGACCCATCACAAGACCCTCACCTGATGTGACCTCCCCATCACAAGACCTACTGACCTCGCCAAGCCTTTATATTTATTTTATTTATTTATTTTTATTTATTTATTTGATTTGCCAATTGTTTACAAGATAATAAGTATAAGTGTATACATAGTTGTGAATACATGAAATGGGTACATATAAGAAAAATAAAAGAATAAGAGAAACAATAGGACAGGGACGGTAGGCACGTTGGTGCGCTTATGCACGCCCCCTACAGACCTCTTAGGAAAGGGGTGAGGTCAATAGTAGACAATAGTAGACAATAGTAGACATTTATAAGCAGAAGAACACAGACGCCCCCTAAACTCCACTGAAGATGTTACCTAGCCTTACAAGAAACATTTGGAAACCAACCAACAAGCTCGGAGAACAAACCTCCACCCTCATCCTACACTTGAGCTACTGGTATTTGCCACCATTGCATAGAGTTTCCCAGTTCCTCAGCTAAGCATCTGTCTCCCCTTCATATTCCCATATTGATCAGCTTCTGAGCCCCTGGGTGGCTACCGTAACAGCAGGACAGAGAGAAGAGGAGAAAGTAAATCTCTCTGGATCTTGTTCTAAAAGAGATGCATTCCAAAAATGACAGCCTGAAGCCTTCAGTGGGGGAGGGAAGACCCTTTCTGATGGACAGGTTCCAAAACCTGGCACTCCGTTTGCATGAACTGGAAATGAAGCAGTTTTGAGGAAACAAATAATTTTGTAGATTTTAAGAGAATAAACGTGTAAGTAGAAAGATACGTGGGGACTGTATTGTGTCTTCGGCTGTCATGACGAGACACACAGTTCCAAACAATGTCAACCTCATTGCTCTTCATATTAAAGTGAATTTGGTTTTAGAAATGTAATAGCCAATTTTACCATTTGCCGGGTCCCTAATCCAAGATGAGAGAAGGAGGGCATTTTGTGCAACATTTCTATACAGATTACACCTCCCTTCTTCCCCAAGGGAACCTGATGATAAGCACAATCAAATGAACAATAAAAAATTTTTTCAGTAGAAGCAGTTGGACAAAATGTTTAACCATCTGGTCTAAAAGGTAGGATAAAAACGATAGGAATGCAAAGAATTACAGTTTTAACCTTTGGAAAAAAAGAGAAAAACAGAGCAAAGAATGTGCTAATTTCTAGGAAATGGGTGTGTGTGTGTGTGTGTGTGTGTCATCTTTTGTATCTGGAAAAATGTGTGTTGTTCCAGGAGGAGAGAAATCAGCATTTCTGCAACTTTGGCTCAGGTTAGGAGTGTGTGTCAGAGTAAAGAGGCTAGAAATACAGTGAGGGTGATAGCTTGCCTTCTGCCCACCCACCCCACCCCGGAAATTTCCTTCCAGGGTTCTTCTTTCAGACTTCCTGGGAATAATGGAGTGACCGTCTAATGCAGGCCCAACGGAGAGATCTATGCACTTACAGAGAAAGCCTCCACAAGAAATGCACCTACCTACGGAGCTTTCTCCAGAATAGGGACCCTTAAGGAGAGCCCACCTTCAACCTCCTTAAGCCACCCTTTGGGGAGGATTTTAATCTCTCAATTGCCGTGAGAGATTATGAAACATGATTCATCGTCTTAGCAGATGTACAACCGGGGGTTCGGGAGAACCTGTAGCTAGTGTTATGGCCAGTTTGGAGAACTGCCCAAACCCACCTCTAGCTCCTCCCTCCCTGCCCCTCCCCTCCCAGGAGTCTCCACGTGGCCCGTTTTGGATGTGAGGTAAGTGCAAGGCCCACATGGAGGCTCAGGGAGGGCAAAAAAATGAGCCTGCCAGAAGTTTGTGAAGGTTGGAATCGGGCCCGTTTCTTGCTTCCGGAGAGCCTCCGGAGTCCAGGGAGGCTGTTTTCGCCCTACCGGGGGCTAGAGAAAAGCCTTGGGAGCCTGGGAAAGGTGAAAACAACAGGCCTCCCGCTATGGTGCAGGAGGCTGACTAGGCCACGCCCACCATGGCCACGCCTACCCAGCAACTGGGAAGAGAACCGGTTGCTGAAATTTTTGAAGCCCACCCCTGTGTCAGAGGTGGTATTCAAGCAAGTTCTGACCGGTTCTGGAGAACCGGTAGTGGAAATTTTGAATAGTTCAGAGAACTGGTAAATATCACCTCTGACTGGCCCCGCCCCCATCTATTCTCTGCCTCCCACTGAGTCCCAGCTGATCGGCTGGGTCTTCTTTTGTTGCCCTGCACAGGAGAACGGTGCTGGAAAGCAGGTTAGTGGGGTGGGGAGGGAATAGGGATTTTACAGTGTCTTTCCCCTGGAGTGGGATGGAAATAGGGATTTTACAGTATCTTTCTCCTTCCACATCCACCAAGCCATGCCCACCAAGCCACACCACATCCACCAAGCCATGCCCACAGAACCGGTAGTAAAAAAAAGTCTGAATATCACCACTGCCCTGCACACAACTCTTACCAAACATCTTCCAAAGAAAGTCAAAATGCCCCTGTTGTAAATTAAAACACCACCATGGAACATAGCAATGCAGAAATGTGAGCCCTGGAAAGCTATCTTTGAACAGTCCCAATCAGGGGGCTTCCAAAGACAAATACACACTCTTGACATGCTCAGATATCCTTCCTTATCCTTTATATTTGATGCTGGAAATGTACCCCTGAGCTTGAATTAATTACACTTAATTGAAGTTATGGTTTTTTACTTGGGAGAAGGATGGGGGAAGGCCATGTCGCTCTTAGCTCCCATAGCAGTTTATGCCCATATTTATCAATTATTCATCTCCTCTTTTGTGCAGCTCCTTCAGTTCCTGCTGTTTAAGATTTGCTCTAAATTCAAAGGTCCCCTTTGGCTAACATTAATTCATCTTCACAGTTGCGTGGCTTTCTTTTCTTTTCTTTTATTTATTTTTTGTTATCCAGAGACACTTCTCCAAATAAATTCTCTCTTTAAAAAAAGACAGCGCAAAACTACAGCTTTCCACTGCTTACACTCTGTAATCCCTCTGCTAATTCCATTTGAAGCACAATCTACACTGAAGGATTTTTTGGGAGGTGTTCTCGTAGCTCCGCTGTTCTGGTATAATTTCCCCAATGCTTCATGAACCTCCATCATGGTGCTATGGGAAGCAAAGGACTAATTTCTCAAGTTTTGGATGGAACCAAAGAGATCTCTGTCAGTTCCAAAGAATCAGGACCATATGTTAAGCTGCAGCACAGAAGATTTATTCAAGCCTAGACACAAGAATCTAATCAACTAAAGTTCAATATTAAACTGGCTTCAGATAAGAGTCAACGGAATTCATTAGGGGTTGGACTTGGATCGTTTGTGTCAATGTAAGGATTCTAAGCTGATGACACATTTAACTCTGACTACCGGCGCTGACTGCTTTCCTCCAAGAATCAGCAATTGTAGGTGATTCTATGGGCTCTACATTGCTGACTTAGAGGCCAGTGACTGTTCACCCCTTTACTTGGCAATCAGCTGAAAAATATTCAAGAAAAAAGAAGTTGAAAGTAGAAGTTGAAATTTAAAATCCTCAATTTTTAGAAAAATGTAGTCCACTAGTTAAAACCCACTTTTGACATGTGATTATTATTTTTTTGTTCCTGATCTTTGGAATACCTTGGCTGAGGAAAAACAGAACAGAAATCACTCTCTGTATACTATAACTTAAAGTGAATAGAGCAAAAGCAGCTGAGGAAAACACATTATTTGATGGAGGAGAAGGGCCCAATTTCCATGTGTTCTCTGTAGCAAACTCTTCTCTACCAGGAACTTGTAAATTGTTCCACATGTCTCGTTCTCAACATTGTTACATGTAGAAAACAATCTATTCTTACACTGGTTGGGGATATCGTCATCTTAGCATTTAGCCCAGGGCTTTCCAAACTTGGCAATTTTAAGACTTGCAGACTTCAACATCCACAATTCGCCCAACCAGCATGGAAGGTCGAGGAATTCTGCAAGTTGAAGTCCACGAGTCTTAAAGTTAACCCATTGTTTCTCAACATCAGCAACATGTAGATCCATGGACTTCTTCTCCCAGAAAGCTGGCTGAGGAATTCTGGGAATTGAAGTCTACAGTCATCTTCAAGTGGCCAAGGTTGAAAAAAAACTGCCTTAACTCAAGTCACCATGCATCTCAGTTTGCTCCCCAAGGAAGTTTGTTTCCTTC
Source organism: Notechis scutatus (assembly GCF_049901735.1). NCBI lineage: Eukaryota > Metazoa > Chordata > Lepidosauria > Squamata > Elapidae > Notechis > Notechis scutatus. The sequence goes on from NC_142019.1 coordinate 13,665,392, forward strand.
TGCTTCATGGGAAGCCTGGCCCAAAATAGAACAAAACCATCGTTGCGGTCAGTGAACAAGCACATAATAAAATTTGATACTATAAACAAATAACTTGTGTGCAGGAAAGTATTACTCACAAAATTAACTAGGCATATCCTTAGCTACAGGTTTTATATATACATCAGCAAAATCTGGCTACATTTAAAGTAACAGAATCTCGGGTATCTGAAAGTAGAAATAGAACCAGCTGGGATGAATTTGTTTAAGGTTATCAGCCCTACATCGATATCAGTATGAAATAGACAACATAATAAAACATGGCTTATGGTTGCAATAGCCCATTTGCTGCATAGTGAAAATCTTTACCCAAAATGGAGCACTCTTATATCACCCCTCTAAGGCATGGCATCAGGGGTGGGATTCAAAACATTTTACTACTGGTTCCGTGGCCGTGGCGTGGTGGCTGTGGCATGGCTTGGTGGGGGTGGCTTGGTGGGCATGGCAGGGGAAGGATACTGCAAAATCCCCATTCCCTCCCCACTCCACTAACCTGCTTTCTAGCTCTGTTCTCCTGTGCAGGGCAACCAAAGAAGACCCAGCCGATCAACTGGGACTCCAGAGGTGGAGAATAGATGGGGGCAGGCCAGTCAGAGGTGGGATTTGCCGGTTCTCCAAACTACTCAAAATTTCCGCTACCGGTTCTCCAGAACCTGCTGAATACCACCTCTGCATGGCATGGAAGGCTTGAAGCATGTCAGAAACCATGCCATTTTATATTGGGGACTTTAATTTGGCTTAAATATTTGGCAGCTTCCAGGTATCTGGATAATAATAATGCACATGGAAACCGCTTCCAAATTTTGTCCTTGATGTGGAAAAGAATGTAATTTTGACTTCGGTTCTTATAGATTAGATTGATATAGAAATGACTTGTTCATGTTATTATGGAAAGACAAAAAGCTGTGATTTGATGTTAATGCCTTATTCTACTGCAACAGAGAGTGTTTTCTTTTTTTCCTTTTCCCTACCTTTCCTCACTTCTCTCTCCCCTTCTCCCCCCGCTGCTCTTTTGTTTACTTTTGTATTTTGCATTTTATAATACTTTATAACCTAATAATAAAAATTGGATGGATAATAATAATTGCAAAAGGCGGCTTTATCTGGAACGGCTCACATCCCATGATGATATCTGTCATGCCGATCTTCCTCATTTGTTGGCAGGAAGACTCAAATCCAAGAAGCCCCCACTGGCACTTCCACCACTTCTGCCCAACAACTTTAACACCAATTCTGTCAGGTGTGGCTCCATTCAAAATCCAAGAAAAAAAAAATCTTAGACTCCATTTTTATAGAGAAAAGGACTTTTACTGAAATTGAAGTGGTAGCATCAGAAGAAATACAAGATCTGAGGCAAAAGGCATGGAAATCACATATAGAAAGTTGTCCCATGTCCCCACCCCCAATAGTTCAAACTGGCCATCCAGTCTGAGGTGTGTATAATGTCATGTGGGTACATCTTCAGGTGGTGTCTCAGACATCTGGTATGCCAAGACGGTTGACCTTGGCCTGGAAAGATAACTGGCTGCATTTGTGCAGTAAACAAGAAAGCACCCCAACTTTTACAATTCACACAACTTCAACCTCCAGCACCCTTCCCGCCACAAGGCCCAATTATTCCTCCCCACCCCGCCATTTCTATGGCAGCCGGAAAGAGTCAAGCAGAAGACAGAATCTTGGAGGCTGATAGATTCTCGGTGGAAAACCAGATGGGTCACCGAACACTCAGACACAGGTAGACAAATAAATAATTCCACAAAAATGGTGGCAGGCTTTGAACTACCATATCAGCAGTTGAAAATCCTGAATAGGATTCGCACCTCACACGGTGACTGCTGGGACTTTCTGTATAAATGGGGCACCGTATCCTCCCCTCAGGGTGATTGTGGGGGTCCCACATCAAATTGTAGATCATATCATGACCGGCTGTAAGCTGAGAGCATCTACCAGTCCAGTATCTGAGTTTTTTTTTCTTCATATAAACCAGGGGTCTTCAAACTTGACAGCTTTAAGACTTGTGGACTTCAACTCCCAGAATTCCTCCTCCAGTCATGTTAGCTCAGGAATTCTGGGAAGTGAAGTCCACAAGTCTTAAACTTGCCAAGTTTGAAGACCCTTGCTATAAATGATGCTGCGCTTTAATGGTTAGATGGCCAAGACCAAGGGCGTCAAATTCAATTTCATTGAGGGCTGTATCAGAGTTGTATTTGACTATAGGGGGCAAGGGTCAGAGGTGGTATTCAGCAGGTTCTGACCAGTTCTGGAGAACCAGTAGCGGAAATTTTGAGTAGTTTGGAGAACCGGCAAATAACCTTTCCCTGCCATGCCCACCAAGCCACGCCCACAGAACCGGTAGTAAAATTTTGAGTAGTTGTAGTTTCCCACAGAACCGGTAGTAAAATTTTGAGTAGTTTGGAGAACCAGCAAATCCCATCTCTGATTGGCCCCGCCCTCATCTATTCTCTGCCTCCCGAGTCCCAGCTGATCATCTGGGTCTTCCTTTGTTGCCCTGCACAGGAGAACGGAGCTGGAAAGCAGGTTAGTGGGGTGGGGAGGAAATGGGGATTTTGCAGTAACTTTCCCTTGTCATGCCCACCAAGTCACGCTATGACACACCCACCAAGCCACACCCACAGAACCAGGAGTAAACTTTTTTGAATCCCACCACTAGCCAGGGTAGGCATGGCCAAGGTGGGCATCACTAACTCAATGTCGCTCGTGTGATCAAATGCCACTTTGGCTAGTAGTTTGTTTTGCTAGCACTATAACCAGCAAAAATGGAGCTTGTGGAGGGATGCACTCGGCCCTCCTAGGCTCTGTTTTCAGCTGCGATGGCCTCCTGCAGCCTTCTGCCTGTGAAAACGGAGCTGGGGTTGCAGGAGGCCATCGCAGCTGAAAACAGACCCAGGAGGGCCACACGAGCTCCATTTTCACTGGCAGGGGCACCATGAGCCGGTCCTTTGCTGTTTCCAGGACAGCTCCGTAGGCCAGATCCAGCCTTGAGTTTGACACCCCTAGCCTAGACATTGATGTTTGAACATAGATCTTTTTAACATTTATATTTCAGTCGGTTCTACTGATCTAGCTGGAACGTTACTATATATTACTAATTTGTGTATGATATGCCATACTCTAAGTAAATAAACAATACTTCCACATCTGCCTCTCCCAGGTTCTCGGAAAGGACTCGGCAGGTAAATAAAAATGCCAAACCCAGTTTGAACATTAGGCTGACTGTGCAACGAACCATAATAATAGCGTATTAAACTTGTACACTGTCTGCATCTCAGTGCCTCTGGCAGCTTGCAACAATCAAATAAAGGAATTGCAATTCAATCGATAAAACGTAAAGGATAAACGACAGCAAGTGTCATGAAGCAAAGGGTCTCATTCTCCTTTGCCAAAGGGTAGAGAGCCAGGTTTTCAAGATCTTGGGTCATAAGGGGATGAGATGCTGCCTAGGAAACCATCACATCAGAAAGTCAGGAACCCCCAATGGCTTAACAGTAAAGGTGGTATTCAGCCAGTTCTGACCAGTTCTGGAGAATCGGTAGTGGAAATTTTGAGTAGTTTGGAGAACCAGCAAGTACCACCTCTGACTGGCCCCGCCAACCCCATCTATTCTCCACCACCTGAGTCCCAGCTGATCAGCTGGGTCTTCTTTGGTTGCCCTGCACAGGAGAACGCAGCTGGAAAGCAGGTTAGCAGTGGGGTGGGGAGGCAATGGAGATTTTACAGTATCCTTCCCCTGCCACGCCCACCAAGCCACGCCCACAGAACTGGTAATAAAAATTTTTGAATCCCACCACTGCTAACATTCTTCTAAAACAGTAGCCCTCAACCTTCTGGGGATCAGGGACCAATTCCGTGGAGAAAGGTTTTCCACGGACTGGTTTTGCATGCTGGCTGCATCTCACAAATAGTTTTGCATGCTGGCTGACGTGGTTTTGCATGCTGGCTGCATCCTACACAAATGGGGCTTCACTTGTATGCATGGCCCGGTTGCTGGCACGCCATGGCCTGGTGCCAATCCATGGACCAGGGGTTGGGGACCCCTATTCTAAATGACACCAGAGTGGGGCCTTCTAGATCAGGGGTCTCCAACCCTGGCAACATTTAAGACTTGTGGACTTCAACTCCCAGAATTCCTCAGCAAAGCTTTGCTGAGGAATTCTGGGAGTTGAAGTCCACAAGTCTTAAAGTTGCCAAGGGGTTGGAGACCCCTGATCAAGATCACAATTCATTCTAAAAGGCAGGTGAAGCCCTGCTTCCAGGGTTGTCATAGATAACGTTGCTCAATCAAAAGAATCTGGAAGGCGCCTGCCAAATTTGCCAGATCGAATCAGCCAGGCAAGATGATATGGGAAACGGGCAGCCCTTCAAGTAAGCAGGCCCTCTGCCAAGTAGGACTTCATAGGTCATGCCAGCCCCTTGAATTGCACCAGGAAGCAACCTGGCAACCTGTGCAGCTCATAAAAGAAGAGGTGGAAGAAGGCTAGTCAGGCGAAGCAAAGGAGTGGAGAAAGAACAAAGACACTTATAACGAAGTGGGATCAATGAATTATAAGCACCAGTAAAATTGGACCAGCTGGAATAATAATAATAATAATAATAATAATAATAATAATAATAATAATAATAATAATAATAATAATAATAATAATAATAATAATAATAATAGGAAGAAATGTAAACTCTAGTTGAATATCAATAACCTTAATCCTTTGATTTAGAGCTTCTAATACAGAGTCCTGAGGATGTCAATGATGGAAGACAGTAATGGAATAAATAAGCACATGGGGTTATTTGGAGGAGAAAAGAAAAGTCAAGAGAGCAGCCACCACATAACTTGGAGGGCTTCCCTCTTTTTATGGGTCTTGATGCAGGGGCAAGGTTTCCATTTCATGGATTTGGCTTCCATCCTGACTCCTTTGATCCCTTCCCAACAGTTACCCTTGAAACCAGATAATCCTTCCCTATTCCTCTACCAATCATACATGTTGCTTTGATGTGGGGCACCCCATTGTAGATATGCTTTCCTTTGATTCTCTAAAATTAAGAGGCTCGTTTTGGAAATACCTAAAGGGTCTCTAAGGGGACGCGGTGGCTCAGTGGCTAAGATGCTGAGCTTTGTCGATCAGGAAGGTCGGCAGTTCGGCGGTTTGAATCCCTAGAGCCGCGTAACGGGGTGAGCTCCCATTACTTGTCCCAGCTTCTGCCAACCTAGCAGTTCTAAAGCATGTTAAAATGCAAGTAGAAAAATAGGGACCACTTTGGTGGGAAGGTCACAGTGTCCTGTGTGCCTTCGGCATTTAGTCATGCTGACCACATGACCATGGAGATGTCTTCGGAGCACTGGCTCTTTGGCTTTGTAACGAAGATGAGCACCACACCGCTAGAGCCAGAAACGACTAGCATGTATGTGCAAGGGGAATCTTTACCTTTACCTAAAGGGTCTCTATTTCATGACACCACTGCTTAAACATTTGTTGGGGGGCAAGAGGCTGAGTCTGTAAACTGCTTAGAGAGGACTGTAAAGCATTATGAAGTGGTATATAAGTCTAAGTGCTGTTGCTGTCTTGCATGATGAGCAAGTGTCTTGCCTTTCATTGACCAATCTTCTGTCTGAAGGTCTACAGACTTCCTCGTGTCCTCCAGTCTCATTATGAAATCCCAAAGGAAGATGTGTGGGAAGGGGAAGGTACTTTTTCAGATTGGGCAATGAGGGAACTTCAAAAGAATGAAAAGAGGCTTCCCAGAAAGCCACACCTCCACCTTCAGAAAAGTTCTAAATCCCAAAGCACCTCAGAAAGAATTTGAAATGAATTTCATGGTCCTAAGAATAAGCTGGCAAAGCTGAAACATGTTCTGCAGAAGAGAAGTGTTGAAAAATTATCACGCAGAAGCTGGATGAGTGTACGACTGATTTTTTTTAGAGAAATATGCAAACTTCTGGCAGGATGTCAGATTTTCTTGGTTAAGAAGCTAACAGTATACTGATGGAAGCCTCTGTCAAAAAGAATAATCTTTGACCATTCTGTGAGTCTGTATATTTGCATTACTTCCTCTGTGGCCATTGAAGTAGAAAAGGTCAATCCAATTTAGAAATATGTTGACTTTAATAATGTACGAGAGGTTAGTCCAATTTAAGAAAGAAAAAACCTGACTTTAATTACCTCAAGAGAACTATAACAGAAGGACTTAAAGAAAAGCTAACATTATCTTGATCTATTTCACCTTAAAATACATAAAGGATGGTGTATTCTGTCTTCTTAATTATTTCTCACACAAGTAGGGGTAATGAGGAATATTGGCATTAATTTAGCCTGTGGGCAAACCACAACCTCTTTTCCATACCCTCGTCTTGTTCTCTGTCCATCTCTAATTACATTTCAGTTCAGCATGGAATCTGCAAAATTACAAGTCTCAAGATAAATTGCCATAGCTTACCAACTCTGACTTACAATAATGGACCAATGTCAGATTTTTGGGATTTATAATATGGGTGACATTTTGCTAATGTTCAATATGATAAAACTGTCATTTTTAAATGATTTTTACAAAAATTTCTTCCTCATAATCAAGGCATTGAGAACCTAAGAAATGTATAAATTCTAGGCCAATTAACATATTGCATCACGTTACCCCAAATATCTCTCCTTGGTCTGTCTGTCTCTCTATTTGTCTCTTTATTTCTCTCTGTCTCTCTCTCCATATATATAATTTGATCAATATCTGTATCTATCATCTATCTATCTATCTATCTATCTGTCTGTCTGTCTGTCTGTCTATCTATCTGTCTGTCTGTCTGTCTGTCTAGCTAGCTAGCTATCATTTAGCTAGCTATCTCTATTCATCATTATCAGCAACATAATTATCATCAACATCAATCATCTAATCTATCTATATCACTAATATTCATGATTTGTGAGGAATACTATAAACATTTCTCAGAGTTTTGGTAACAGCCAGATTATAATTTTTGTCCATCTTGGAAGTTCAGTGGCATTTTCAATTTTCACATCATCTACATCGTAGAAAGAGAAGAATTCTTATGTACTATTGCTGCAAACCATTTCCTAATATGATTTGTTTTGCATAATATATAATATGCTGGAATATAATCATTTGGAAAACAAAAAGGTATTTCCCTTTCCATGTCCTACTATGTACAACCAAGGAGAAAACCTTTCCTTAAGTTTTCCCCTCTCAATTTAAATATAGACTTTTGTGTGTCTAAAGCTTGTCTATTAGAAGGAAGGAAGGAAGGAAGGAAGGAAGGAAGGAAGGAAGGAAGGAAGGAAGGAAGGAAGGAAGGAAGGAAGGAAGGAAGGAAGGAAGGAAGGAAGGAAGGAAATGCAATTTTTATGGAATTGATTTTAAAATCTGGTTGAAAGTTCACCTGTGCAAATTGTAGTGCAGTTGGTAGTGGTAGATGTGCCTGCCAGGAATAGATTGCACCAAGGATTATATTTTAATAATCTGGGTGCTGGAATCCAATCTTTAGGACTTAGTATGGTTTTTGAGACTTGTTCTCCAATTACAAACAATTAAACTACTCTGTCCTTATCATCATTATCACCATTTCTGTCTCAGCTTTCTGCACTCTTCCAATCCGTTTGTGTTTTTTTAAGTGCTGTAATGGAGAAAAAAAAATAAGACGTTTCCTTTAGAGGAGAAACTATTTCTTCCACATTACCATACCCCTTGCCTGCGCCATCAAAAATTTATTCATTATATTCACCACAATTGTCAATGAATTCTGAGGACATCTACTCCTGGGGAATGGACTTTCTTCTTTTATTCTGAGAAGTGCCCGACAGAACGTAAGTATCTCTGAAAGCAAAAATACACACTGGAAACCTATTCAGAAATCAATGAAATGGTAGCCGTCAAAGGAGACAGCGTAAAGTCCTCCAGCCTTGCCAACTTTGCATATCAAAAGCTTGTTTAAAAAAGCTTAGAACAAATTTCCTTGGAGAGGTCCATATTCGTGCCCTGTCCAAGTGTTGAATTTTAGGAGGTGTTAAAAACAAATTAAGAAACCAACGAGCGCAACCAAAAACATATGCGCTAAGCCTACTGGAAACGCCAAAATGCTTTTTATTTCTTGCTCTGCCTTCAGATCAGTTTGAAATCAATCCCCATTATTTAGGGACAAAGTTTGCCTCCAGCCATTAAGGAATGGTTCAGGGGAATTCTGGGAGATACAAAAAATAGAGAGAAAGAGAAAGAGAAAAAGAGAGAGAGAGAGAGAGAGAGAGAGTTGAAGCTGATTTGCAGCTCAATAGTCAGAATCAGACTGGAATTTCCTGGTTGCCAGGAAACATAGAATACCCAAGGTTGAAAACCAAAGTCCAGTGGAGCAATCAAATGAGAGCAAGCAAGTTTTTCTGGGCTCCTGTTTGAACCAGGAAGTTGCATGTCCCAGGTCAGACTTCAAACAACAAAAGCTAAATAAGGGGTTGGAACATAGAATATCAGAGTTGGAAGGGACCTTGGAGGTCTTCTAGTCCAGCCCCCTGCTCTACCATTTCAGACAAATGACTGTCCAGTCTCTTCTTAAAAGCCTCTAGCACCCACAACCTCTAAAGGCAAGCCATTGCACGGGTTGAATGTTCTCACTGTCAGGAAATGTCTCCTTAGTTCTAGGTAGCTTCTTTCTTTGATTAGTTTCCTTCCATTGTTTCTTGCCTTGCCTTCTGGTGCTTTGGAGAATAGTTTGATCCCCTCCTTTTTGTGGCAGACCCCTCAAATATTGGAACGCTACCATCATGTCTTCTCTAGTCCTTCTTGTTGCTAGAAAAGGGTTAGATAAGGACCAAGGAAAAACACCTGAAAAGAGACCCAGACTGCAACAGAATGGCTTCATTCTTAATGCCTTATGAACCTGGCGCCAACCTAAATGAAGCCCTTTTCAGAATCTGCTCAATGCAAAAGACCAAGTGGGGTTTTCATCTCACGCAACGCCGGAGTAATAGTAAAACTGTTGCCACCATTTGACGGACAGTGTTGAAATTTTGAAGCGTGTTGTGCAGTGGTGGGATTCAAATTTTTTTTTTACTACCGGTTCTGTGGGCATGGCTTGGTGGGTGTGGCTTGGTGGGCGTGGCAGGGGAAGGATACTGCAAAATCCCTGTTCCCTCCCCACCCCACTAACCTGCTTTCCAGCTCCATTCTCCTGTGCAGGGCAACCAAAGAAGGCCCAGCCGAGGAGGCAGAGAATAGATGGGGTTGGCGGGGCCAGTCAGAGGTGGTATTTGCCGGTTCTCTGAATGACTCAACATTTCTGCTACTGGTTCTCCAGAACTGGTCAGAACCAGAGGTGGTAATCAGCAGGTTCTGACCAGTTCTGGAGAACCGGTAGCGGAAATTTTGAGTAGTTCGGAGAACCGGCAAATCCCGCCTCTGACTGGAGATTTTACAGTATCCTTCCTCTGCCACGCCCACCAAGCCACGCCTACAGAACCGGTAGTAAAAAAAAATTCCACCACTGGTCAGAACCTGCTGAATATCAGCTCTGGTGTTGTGGGCCAACTACCTTAGTTTGAATGGCCAACTACCAATGAACAATATATTAGGAGGAGAACTTGCAGAACTTATCTAGCTTCCCAGGGTACTACAGTTACAGATAACTGTGTTTCTACAGTTTGCAGTTAATTGATTTTTTTTTTCTTGCAGGAAGGCATGCTTTTAAAGCAAACGCTCCCTTGAGGCCATACCATTTCTATCTTCTAAGGCTGCCTCTGGGGTCTTAATCAGAGCCCAGAAGCGTTCTTAGAAAAGCAGTTCATGCCGGAAGATGTTGCTTTGACTAGCAAGACGTAGCTTTCGCGTTCATTTTTTTTGGAAAAGTAAATGGATCTAATAGAAAAAGAAAATAGTGACGGGGATCCTTTTGGACACCAAGAGATGCATTTATAGTTGCCTCCAACCCCTGGGGTGTTCCAAGCTTTTGTCACCTGCCAACTTTCTTATAATATTGTGATTCAGATTAAAAGGATTTTCAGATTCCAGAGCCATAGAGTTGGAAAGGGATCTTGGAGGTCTTGTAGTCCAACCCCCTGCTCAAGCAGGAGACCCTATACCATTCCAGACAAGTGGCTGTCCTGTCTCTTCTGAAATACACAAACCATCCTTTAAATAGTCCTTAGGGTTTCCTGCCTAAGCAGGGGGTTGGACTAGAAGACCTCCAAGGTCCCGTCCAACTCTTCTCTTCTCTTCTCTTCTCTTCTCTTCTCTTCTCTTCTATTCTATTCTATTCTGTTCTGTTCTGTTCTGTTCTGTTCTATTCCATTCCATTCCATTCCACTCCACTCCACTCCATTCCAATCTCTACTCTAATCCTATCTATCCTATCCTATCCTATCCTATCCTATCCTATCCTATCCTATATACTCAGATTAGCCCATTCTATGGGACGTAGAAGTGGTTATGGAGCTAAATCACACCAACATGTCTCTATTATTTCAGTCCTCTGAAAGGGGATGACCTGAACAACCAAGTGTTCTTGATTTAATGAGGTTTCAGAGTAAAATCAAAACCCACTCTCCTCACTAATATTAAGTTAATGCTTTGGGTACTTTTCATCCGTAGGTCAACAGTGTTCACAATTCCAAGATCCATCCTTTGAAAACTAGGCCAAGATGTCTACAGATCTACAGTCTGTAGACTTCCCCCAAATCAAGACGGAGAAAGCCCAAGTAGTGCATAGACTCTTGAAACAAATTCCACCTGGAGAATTTAATGAGGCCTTCAGTGACTTACGCATGTTGGTAGAAGATGATGCTATGATGTGTGAAGAGGCACCTAGTCTCTGTGCCATGTACAACAAGGATCATTTCATACCAGTCCGAACCAAGAAATGTGAGGTCCTCTTGACTCGCCACAATGAGCTGGAAGAGAACTACTTCCTGGATCCACAGAACCAGATCTCCTTCAAGTACGACCACTTGAGGAGAATACCAAGTGACTTCCAGGCTCATCCTGAAGAGGACAAGAAAGGAGAACTATGGAGGAGAGCCCTCCACGAGGCCCTGAAATTTTATGTTGACAACCACTATCCTGATGGGCTCTGTAGCGTCTTCGTCAAGGACACAGCTATGCGGACGATTTTCGTGGCTTGCATTGAAAGCCACCGATACAAACCTACTGCCTTCTGGAATGGCTTGTGGAAATCAGAATGGACCTTTGCTCTAGCTCCGGCCTCTACATCCACTCAGGTGACCGGTGTCATCATGATTCAAGCACACTACTTTGAAGATGGCAGCATGCACCTGACAGCGGTCAAGGAGGCTGAGGAGACACTGCTGGTCACCGATGAAGCCCAGACGGCGAAGGACTTTGCAAAGCTGGTAGAAAAAATGGAAAATGAGACCCAGTGTAAAATAATGGAAGAGTACGACCACATGAACAGCAGCTACATAAAGTATTTTCGAAGACAGCTGCCCATCACTCACACCAGCCTTGATTGGGAAAAAATGGTGACGGTGAAGACTGTAGAGGCTCGTATGGTCTAGTGGAAGTCCTGCTTCTGAGTGGCCAGAGGAACAGGAGAAGAAAAGCAGCAAAGTTGGAGGAAACATCAATTGATGGACATATCTTCTAAAGTAAAGGAGCCAATAAAATAAGCAGTATAATAAAATAGAAGGTGCACGTCTACATCTTGATAGGAAGATGTGGAAGAAGAAATGCAGAGCTAGTGTATCAGAGGTGGTATTCAGCAGGTTCTTACCAGTTCTGGAGAACCGGTAGCAGAAATTTTGAGTAGTTCAGAGAACCGGCAAATCCCACCTCTGACTGGCCCCGCCCCTATCTATTCTCTGCCTCCCATTGAGTCCCAGTTGATCAGCTGGGTCTCCTTTGGCTGCCCTGCACAGGAGAACGGAGCTGGAAAGCAGGTTAGTGGGGTGGGGAGGGGAGCAGATTTTGCAGTAACCTTCTCCCAGGAGTGGGGAGGGAATGGAGATGTTGCAGTAACCTTCTCCTGCCACACCCACCAAGCCACGCCTACAGAACCAGAAGTAAAAGAATTTCAATTCCACCACTATAGTGTATCCTGTAGAGCAATGATCCACAACCACAGAAGCTTGGCAGTCCGGCTGTTGGGAGGGAGAGAGGGGAACCAGGCTGTGTGAGTGTGACTATTTGGTGCTTGTGTGCATGCAATTTGACTTGCATGAATGTTGGCAAGGCGTGAGCCTGCACCTGCACCTGGACTTGTGTGAGTTGAGCTGTGCGCTCATGTGTACACACGCCGGCCCACAGCTTGCACAAGTTCAGCTGTTCACGTGTGCAAGCCCGCTAGCCCGCTGCTTGATTGGCCCAGTTTCAAATAGGCAATGGCCTAGTAGTGAACCCCGACCCAGAGGGTGGGGACCCCTGCTGTAGAGGTACAAGAGGGAAAGGGGAAAAAGCAGAGTGCAGCTTGTGGAAGTTGTGATTTTATTTGTTCTTATTTGTTCTTCCTAAAGCTATATTTGAATGCCTGGAAAAGCAACACGACTTTCAGTAAATGTATGGACATACAATGAATGCACAGATATTACCTGTGGTGTGTGTGCATGTGTGGTGCTTCATTTCCTGCCCAAACACAAGTCTATATCTGCTTCTGTACTGGTGCATGGATACATACATATTTAACAGCTATGAAGGTGTGGGGGCCACAGGTTACTCATGCTAATACTCTTGCAGTATTAACGATAGAAAAACAGGGGTAAAATGGTTAGGAAATCACAATTGCCTTCTTATGTGTATACGTGTTTTCATAGATGCATATATTTTCAGGAGGTGCATCCCCATTCAGAGAAAACAGGCTGGGGAAGGAAGGAAGATAAGAAAGGAGGGAGGGTGGGAGGACGGAAGGAAGGAAGGAAGAAAGAAAGATAGGAAAGGAGGGAGGGAGCATGGAAGGAGGGAAGGAAGGAAGACACAATGTTTCTTATCCCATTTCAAGTGTTCCATATATAATAGGAATTCCACAATTCCCAGCAACATGTCCCTCTAATTCCAGCTGGGGGAAAAGATGCTCTTTGCAAATATTGAAAAAGCTGCCCCGGTGTTTCCCTATCATGGCTAAGTGTTTACATGGCACTAACAACAAAGAAGGGGTTGAGGTGTCTGGCAATTTGGAGAGCCTCCAAGGAGTAGCAAGGGGGCCTCTTTCAGCCTTTGCCAGCAGGAGATAATGAGCATGTCAGAAGTTAGCAGGAAGTCAGAGAGACGCACACCCCGCATTACATAAAAAAAAACCGTCTGCTGTTATTCAGGGTGTTGTTATTACAGATGTTTGCAATGGAATGCACACTTGTGTGGAATCCCATCCGAGCAGCATCGGTATCCCTTTTGTCCCATTCTCTTGACAAGACGGGCCTTGACCTATTTCCCAACACTGGCCATTAGTGGTGGATTGCAAACTTTTTAACAACCGGTTCTCTGGCTGGGTAGACATGGCCGGATGGTCATGTGACTGGGTGAGTGATGTCACTCATCACACCCAGCCCTGCCTCCCAGCCACTCACTTCAACGGAACAGGTAGGATTCATCTGGTTGGGGCTAATCCCATCAGTGGCTGGCCCCACCCCTGCCCATTTTTCGGCCTGTTTTGGGGGGCATTTTCCAGGGCATTTTCAGGCCGATTTTCAGGCTGTTTCCAGGCTGGTTTCAGGCTGGTTTTGGGGCCTTTTCAGGCCATTTTTTCACACACAAAAACAGCTGAAAATGGCCCCAAAACCGGATGGAGGCAGGGCCAGCCAGTGGTCTGATTTGCCGGTTCTCAGAACTGCGCAGAATCAGAACAAGGGGTTAAGACAAACCCATCCAAACCTGCAGCAGTCCACTTCTGCCTGCCATCTTCTGGAGAAGATCATCAGTCCCAAAGACAGTTGGTGGGCTGACTTCCATCCTGCTTCCAAGCAGCACAGAATTCTGGTACTCATTCAATGCATTGGAATAAATGAAAACCGACAGTGAGCTACTGACAGCAAGATGAGCTAATTTTTTACACAAGCAGCAAAAGTCACTTCCCATCCTCCCTCTCTTCTCCGTCCGAAAATGAATAAGCTTGAGTAGAACGTTGCACTAGTAGACCCCCAAAGTCACATCCAACTCTGTGTATTCAAGGGAAGAATCTTTGGAGGCTCTGAGGCTTATGGGAACCCCAACATTGCTTCGCCCTGCAGTGGAGCTGGACAAATTCCGAGAACCAACTTTTATACATAGAGCCCTTTGCTTAGATCAAGGGGCAGCAACCTGTGGCTCTGGAGCTACATGCGGCTCTGGAGCCACATGCGGCTCTGGAGCTACATGCGGCTCTTTCATCCCTCTGCTCCCTGTCGCCAGTCGGCTGCACAGTTGATAGAGCTTTTGGTTAGGACAGGTAGAGAAAAAGAACGCTGCGTTAGGAGGAGGCTCTATGGTGGCGGAAGCAGACTTGCGGTTGGCAGAGTAAAAAGGATGCCACACTAGGAGGAGACTCTGGTGGGGGAACTGGATTTCTGGTTGGCAGAGGAAAAAGGATGCTGCGCTAGGAGGAGACTATGGTAGTGGAAGTGGACTTCTGGTTGGCAAAGTTAAAAGGATGCCATGCTAGGAGGAGACTTTATGGTGGGGAAACTGGATTTCTGGTCGGCAGAGGAAAAAGGACGCCGTGCTAGGAGGAGACTCTATGGTGGGGGAATCGGACTTCCAGTTGGTTCCAGAATTGAACAGGGGGCTCCCAGTTAGGACCTTTGTGGCTCTTTGAGTGTTTAAGGTTGCCGACCCCTGGCTTAGATGGTCTCCCTCCCTTCACCTTCTGTCTTTTCAAAGCTGTCTGTCTTGCTTAAAAGTTTTCCTCAGCCTTACACCTTGCTGATGTTTCCATTTACAGTTATAGCAGTCAACTCTGAGTAATGATAAAGGAGGTCAGTGGAAGTTCAGCTCTTGTCAGTAAGAGAATGATCAAAGAAAGTAGAACAAATCTATTGAGTTGTTATAGCGGGCCTTCATTTGGCATTTCTTTCGCTTGGGGAAAAAAAAGAATTGCTTCCTGTTTGAGATAATAGTGAGATGCATCAACAGTTCACAACTTGGCGGTCCATCTCACAGCCAAGATCTAAGTTACTTTTTGCAAAAGTCACTAAGATGCCAAAAGCAATATCAAGCTCTCGGACTTAAATGCTTCCTGCAATAGAATAGGCTTTGGCCTGCGTCCATAACACAATTCAAAATGGTGGCAGTTCTAGAGAAATCTTGCCAAGGGTAGCAACTTTTTTTGAGCTCGATGGTGGAGTTGAGACAGAATTTATGAATTTCCTTGGTAAACACTCGCTCCATTTCTGAGAATTTCTTCTGAGTAAATATTTGTTTATTTACGCTGTTTATATCCTATTTTTTCTAGCCGCATTGTCATCTGTGACTTGATGAGCTGTACAGATATTATGGCAATGTTTTGAAGTTGCAAGAAACTTTGACACTGCTCTAAGACAGGTCTGTCAAACTCGCAACCCGTGGGCCGGATGCGTCATGTGCTGGCCATGCTTGCGCCCGGTTTAGCAAAGGCTAAAAAAGTCATGATACGTCATGTGACACCGCTGTGATGACACAAGTTTAACACTCCTTCCCTAAGATGATTTATTGCTTTCCCTTATCTAGAGATAAAGGTTTATCCTGTCCAGACGTCTCCAAATCTAGGGCATGGTGCTCACCTCCGTTTCTTTGCCATATCCAAAGATGTTTCTGTGGTCATGTGGCCTATATGCCAAGGTGCACAGAATGCTGCTATCTTCCCTCCGAAATGGTACCTATTAATCTGTCAGAGCTGCCATCGTGTGCTTCAGCTTTGCATTTCTAGCTGCCAGCCTGCCATAAACTACGGGGAGAGGGAACTGTTGGGAGGGGAAACCCTAACTGCTCACCCTGCCTTCCAGAGACATCAACTCACCAACCCAAGGTCAAAACCCTAGGAATGGAATGCAGCGGCTCCCCAGCTAGCCCACCGTTGTTGAGACTGTTTCCAAAACAATTAATTCAAATCTAATTGGACAATGGGAGACTTGGAAGGGGAGGAATGGGAGAAAAGTTAATCTTTGGCACCTCAATTCTAGTTTCAGCTCTGCTTTATTGTAATCCACTTGGCTTTCAGTAAAAAATATACCTTTTACTATAAGTGGAATCGAGGGTCTCCCTTTCCTAAAGGACCAAGTTGGGGCAGGTCTGACATAATCTACTTGCATTTGCCTGCTTTCCAAACCGCTAGGTGGGCAGGTGCTGGAGGAAGGAAGGGGAGCTCACCCCATTCCAGGGTGCTCGGATCTCAAACCTGGGCTTTAGCTTTCCAGCTGATAAGCTCAGCATCTTTAACCACTGCGAGCCATTGCACCCCCTGCTCTCTACTACATAACAATTTTTTTGAAATTGATTAAATCAACTCACACGTGTGGTTTTCAAATCTAAAATGGTATGTAGCAATTGGGTAGCCTGCATATGAGTGTGGGTGAATCTGAAGCGGATTTGTTTCCGATAACTCACTGAGCTGAACTGAATTGCAGAGCTGATAAGATGTAGTCATGTAAGCAGTTAAATGAATGGGAAAAAACAACAACGTAATTGCAGGCTTCCCATAGCACATTTAATCAGGTTAGCTAACAACCTTGTGGTTGCATTTGTGTAATGAACTCAGATGACGTACTTAGAAGCTGAGCAACTGTGTTCTTTCAAGAAGTTGAATCTGATCAGTTTTAACCAGCGTTAGTTCTCTTGTGGGGTTTAGAAATTTGGGCAAATCCCATGCCTGTTTGCGTACTTTTGGTTCAGTGTCTTGTGTAAATACAGGAAATTGTTGAATCCATTAAGTTAACCCTACTCTGGGAGCCTAGCTTATCAGAATATCGAATAACAGAGTTGGGAGGGACCTTGGAGGTCTTCTAGTCCAACCCCCTTCTCAAGCAGGTGGTCCTTTACCATTGCAGATAGGTGGCTGTCCAGTCTCTTCTTAAAAGCCTCCAGTGATGGAGCACAATTTCTACTGATTAATTGTTCTCACTGTCATGAAATTTCTCTTTAATTCTAGGTTGGATAAGCTTCCTTCTAAATAAAAAAAGAAAAAAGAAAAAAAGAAAGATGAAAGAGAAAGGGAAAGGAAAGGGTCCAAGTATAGAAAACTAGGACACATCCAGACAGCCATTTGACGTTATTTGTCTCCAGTCTGCATACGACACAAGATAGGTTAGTGTAAATTTGTTCTGTCTGTGTAGCTGCATAGCTGGTCTACACTCCACCTTGTTAGCAGAGCTGCTGATCGAACAGTTCATGATGGAGCAAACGAAAATGTAGCAGGAACCTCATCCATCAATCTCTCCTCTGGACGAGTGCTGAGAAGAAGGCAAATTTTGACAGATGGCTAGAGCAGCAGGTTTTGCCATCTGTTCGGAAGCTGTAAATATACGCACTGCCCAGCATTTTTGAAGCATCACACATGTCAGATGTATGTAGTCTCAACTGGCAGCCAGGACCCTCTGCAGACATCTGGTCTATAGTTTCTCTAGTGAGTTTGGTACTTGTCTAGTCAACCAAAGAGGTCTGGCTCTACCCCATTATTAAAGCATCGTTATGATTACTAGAGAGGGCATGATGTCTCAGTGGTTAAAGACACTGAGCTGGTCAACTGGAAAGCTGACATCCTGGGTTCAAGACCAAAGCATTGTGCAATGGGGTGAACTCCCATTCCTGCCCCAGCTCCTGCCTACCTAGCAATTTGAAACCTGCTAATGCAAGTAGATAAATAGGTACCACTTCCATGGGAAGGTAACAGCATTCCATGCACTTCGGCATATAGTCATATTGGCCACATGACCACTGAAGTGTCTTTGGACAACGATGGCTCTTTGGGCTAGGAAACAGAGACGAGCACTGCCCACTAGAGTCTGAGACAACTGGACAGGGGGATCCTTTACCTTTACCGTAATGATCACTAGAGAAAGACATGGACCAGAATCATTCTTACAGGCAGATGTTTCTAGAGCAGTGTTTCCCAAACTTAGCCACATCCAGTTGTGTAGATGCCAACTCCTAAAATTTCATCATTGGCTGTGCTGGTGGCTGCATTCTGGGATTTGAAGTCCACAAACCTGCAAATGGCCAAGGTTGGGATACCATCTTCCAAAATCCTCTTGATGTTATGGCTTGTTCTGACCAAGGCTTCCCGGGACCGTAATTACGGACACACTTAGTTAAAACAACTCGTTTTATTTCAAGGCTGAGAATTATGTTCATTCCCAGCCAGTAATGAGTCCCAAACAGTCCCTCGAGATAAGCACCCACCTTTCTTTCCTTTGAATTGCTTCCAACAACTAGAGTGCCAAATTAACTGTAAAAAACCAACTGAAGTACAAAATCCACACAGAGCTTCAAGGATTAATCCGAACAGAATGAACAACTTTACTTCCTATAAAGGTTTCATCATCTTTGCCTGTCCTTTATACCTTATGGGAGGGGCAATCACCTCTTACTCCTTACTCCCAAGTCGCCCCTTTTGTCTCAGCTGTTCTTGCCTTCTGGCAGCTCTGCGCACACACACACACTGGGAACAGGCTACCCTTGTTCCTCGGCCTCGCTGCTGCCAGACTCCAGAAGCTTCGGAGTCACCACCCCACTCCCAAATAGTCTTGGCCCCATCTCTACATCAGATGCAGGACCCTCATCCGAGTCCTCTCCAGACTCCCTGACTGGTCCCCGTTCTTCCCCCCTGTCTGACTCTGCTGCCGTCTCTGCAGGTTGCCTGCAAACCACAACATGGCTTTCTTTAGTGAACTGGACACTGTTGTTTTCCCTCCTGAGGGTCATATCAATCACACAGAACAAACCGGTGTCTAAAGAAAGATAGAGAAGGTGCCAAATGGAGCTGGCTAGCCGGCACCTTATTGTGTTTTCATCATGGTTGAATTAATCATGCAAATAACAAGGCTTGTGTCAGGAGAAGAGGGAAAATGTCTACCCTGGATCAGAAAAAAAAACAAAAACCCAAAGACAGTCTCAGCAATGAGTTTTGGATGAGAGAACACAGCTGCATCAGACAGAGATATTCCTAGCAGATGGTTAGAAAGGCATCTATTAGCCAAGATTAGGAAGCCCTTCAACCATTCACAACAAATTCAAGCTCTATAGCCTTTTCTAAATCAAGACATTATTCTTGTACGAGGAAGGTCATTGTGAGGCTTAGAAAGGAGATTTGATGTATATCTCCCCCATCCCACTGAGGAGATAAAGCCCATAAAATCTGTATCAGTAAAGATGAAATTTAGTATCTCATCTATCTTTTTCTTTTGGGAAGATTCATCACACAAGAAAAAGCTACAGAAGACCCAAGGGAAATATAAAGTATGGCAGAGGGATATAGTTGTCGATGGTTTTCTTACTTTTGGTGATAAGATTTAAAGTAGATAAAAGAATTCATGGTATTGAACAATGTAAGGCAGAATTTGAAATAGAATTGTATACAAATGTTGAGTTGACCAAAAATGTTGGTTATAACATACAGATGGAATCGTAGGGGAGGACCAGGCTGAGCCCAAGGCAGGAGTCAAGTGCATCATCAGTCTCGAGTCCCTTCTTACTCACAAGAGATCCAGGCCCTCTTGAAGTCCATTGACTCTTATCTACCACCAACTTGCTTTGACCATTAGAAGTTCAGATTCTTGTAGAGAGGGTTAGCATGCAATAAACCTGTATTCATTTCAACTGCCTTGCCTCCTGATTTCAACTGCCTGGCTTCCTGATAGGACCAATGAGAAAGTGTGTAATTGCTATAATTGAAATTTACCTTATATTATACTCTTAAGGATTTTTTTTTTACTTTTACCATTGGTTTATGACACTTGAAAAGTTATGCAGAATGTATGCAGGTACTTCAAATTTACGTTGGAAATATGAACAAGAAGGGTCACTAGGAACCCTTTTTGTTCATTCTTATTCAAGGGGAAATAACTTCCTTATGCCCTGGAAAGCTCTTTTTAGTTGAAGGCAATCATGGAATTTAGTGCAGTAGCCTTCCTATGTTCATCTGTCCATGATGGCACCTTCAGCAATGTCTCATTCTACTCAACCTGTTAGCTCATGGTCCTTTTTTTGGTATCTAATCACCCACCATCAGAACCAAAGAATGTATCACCCTTCCTTCCAGCACTGCAATATCATTGGACTCCATCAGTCCCAGCCAAGATAACAAATGACCAAGGCTGAGAGGCAATGTGGCCCAACCACATTTGCAAGGACACAGATTTCTTAACTTCGCCATGAAATGAAGAGGAGTGTGTGTCACCAAAATACCAACCATGTTAAGTGTTCTCTGTCAATTTTCTGGAAAATGGAGAGGTACTGAAGATTGGGAAGGATAACAGAATAACAAAGTTGGAAGGGTAGAAGGGATCTTGGAGGTCTTCTAAGCCAACCCTCTGCTCAAGCATTCTACACCTATACCATTCCATACAAATGGCTGCCCAGTCTCTTCTTGAAAACCTCCAGTGATGGAGCACCTACAACTTTAGAAGGCAAGCCGTTCCATTGATTAATTGTTCTAACCATCTGGAAATTTCTCCTTAGTTCTAGGTTGGTTCTCTCCTTGATTGGTTTCTATCCATTTCTTCTTGTTCTGCCTTCCGTGCTTTGGAGAATAGGTTGACCCCCTCTTCTTTGTGGCAGCTCCTTAGATATTGGCAGCCTCTTAGATATTCATTAATCTATAATTAAAGATGGATGAAACTTCCCTTCCCTATTTGCTGTGTTTTGTTAAAGATCACTTCACTCCTGCCCAGCGCATAAAATATTCTTCGGGATCTGCAAGCTTTTGAGCAGGGATGAATTGAATTGGCCAAGTGTGATTGGCCAATCACAAGGAATTTGTCACTAAATGGGGTACCATTCTAACTTCAGACCAATTTCTTATCTGTTGTTTGTGTAAGCAGGGCCTCAAATAACAAAGGCACAGATTGCTACAAGGACTTAAACCTGGGTTTATTAACAAATCTGCTAAAGCACAATAAAACAGTTGGAACCAAAGAAAAATAAAAAATAAAAATAAAAATCCAGCCTGCAAATTCGCTTTTACAAATCGAAAACCCCAAATGTCAATTCTTTCTTTCACATCGCACAAAGGCAGAACATCTTTAAAAAAGAAGAAAAAAAAGGAACTGGCCTTTGTTTGTACAATTATGGCCACCTTTCTGTCTTTTTTTAATGCCACGTGGATGGATGCTCCAGACTGGCATTGCTTATTTAGTACCGCCGAAAGGGGCTTCTCTACCAAGGAAGAGGAAAACCACAGCAGGAAACAAAAACCATGCTGCCTTTTAAGTCCACTTCCGTCATTTATATTTAAAAACAAAAACAATGAGCCACATCGTCCGATGAATGGGCTGATATTTTCTCTTCCAGTGGAAATGTCAGAAACGTCAACTCTCTTGGGTCTGAAGATCCTGAGTTGGCTTTGTCAACGGAGTCTCTCGCTCTGTGGTTTTTCTGAATGGGCACAGCTGGTGGCCCAGTTGCAAAAAAAAAAAGAGTTCCATACACGGTTAACCTCTCCTTGGCCAGTAGCTTTCTGAGAACTGACCTGCAGTGTCTCTGCTCCATTTCCCTCCCTGCTCGAAAAAACAGCAGTTCTAAGGATTAACCCCTACCCCTACATCCACTAAGCCAAGAACACAACACGAACTGGGAAACGCCCGGCTTTCTTAGCCAAACGGGCCCTACCTACCAAATTCTAGACCACGCACAACATCTGGCCTAACACTGAGTTGTCACACTTAAAGTACCCATACACATCACAGTGGCTTCCAGGCCTGGGAAGGGCAAAGGCTATCTTCTCTTAGGGCTACTTTCCCCAGCTCTTCTGGTCCTTGCACCAAACGCCAGCTCCACTTCAACGCAGAGCCCCCACGGCCATGTCTGTGCTCTTCTCCCAAACCAAGAAAACCCACCTCTCCATCTACTACTACTCCCAGCCTCCCCTCCCCAATCCTCCCATGGGGCACAGCCTCCAGGAAAGTGGCTTGCCAGAAGCCTCTTTTTACGTGGTTCCATTGCAGGGCCCAACTGTGAGTTTCAAGGCTCCTTGGTGGTGTAGGAGCTTTAATGCTTTGAATTCCAAAGGCATGGTATGAGGACTGGCCTGGGACATGTAGCCATATTTCAGGCTGTCATAGTAGTGGTACTTGACAGGGTTTTGGTCTGGATCTTGGGGAAACGGCCAGAAACCATAGAGGTAAATCTGGTTGCAGAAGCGAGTTGCCAGGGTGTACATCAATAAACCAGTAGTTGGACGCTTGATGTACACTTTGTTCGTCAGCCAATACCTGGAAAGGGACAAAAAAAAAAATACAAGAAATTGTTAACTTCTTTTCTTTTTGAGTTTCAGACCACCGGGGGTGGGGTGGGGGAATGCTTCTTTACACAAAAAGCATCATCATCACTGCCAAAAAAAATTGGAGCAGTTTGGAGACAAAAAATCATTAGGGGCTAAAAATCAGTATAAGTTCTCAGCAGACCTTGAGAATGTCAGACGATGAAGAACAGGAAAATAACAAAGAACAGCGATGAGTGGAAATCACTGGAAGAAAGAGGGGAAGGGGAAGATGACAGCGATGAAGGAAAGATACCTGCTGGAATTTCCAGCAGAACTTTGGAGTAACAAGTTGCAAGCTGTCCACTTAATCTACTCACAAGTAGCTGAAATGACCTAAAAGGGGGAGTTGATTTCATTTTGAAGCTGGTAAGATTTATTCCTAAGTGAGCCAGCATGGCATCGATGTTAGGTTCGCTAAGGTTGCTATTGATTTATTTTGATTTTGAGGCTGCCCAACTTCTCAATGACTCTGGGAGGTTTACAATTAAAGGAATAAAAGCAACACGTGTCAAAAGAAAACACAACCAATTTGAAGGCTAACTCAACACCCAAAGAACCAAAACCATACAATGCTACAATTTCCCTCACTCAAGGCCTGGAAAAACAATCAGATTTTTAATAAGTGGTGGGGATTTTTGGAGGAAAGTCAGTAAGATATGAGCAATATTGGACCCGTACTGCGGAAAGTCATTCCAGGACTGCCAACTGAGAAGGCTTACTTCTTGGGTCCCATGAGATGACGTTGTTTAATCGAAGGGACCTGAAATGCACCCACTCTGCCTGATTGGAAGGGACCTTAGAGATCTTCTAATGCAACCTCCTGTTCAAGCAGGAGACCCTACACCATTTCAGACAAATGGCTCTCCTCTCTTCATAAAAGCCTCCAGTGATAGAGCATCCACAACTTCTGAAGGCAAGTGGTTCCATTGGTTAATTGTCCTCTCTATCAGGAAATTTCTCCTTAGGAAGGAATCTAGGCAGGAATCCTTGCCTCTATTGTATTGTCTAAGACACAATTGTTGAAGGATAGCATAAGCATGAAGCAGCGATTAGAGTGAGATTCTAAGATAAACAGTTGCAGAAATTTGGAAAGTGGCCCTCCATCCAGGGCCATTGGAGGGTCTCCAAATGGCCTTTCTCCACCAGCTTCTAACCACTAATGATGCCCTTTATTCCCTCTGCTGGATCTCCCAAAGCAACACCTTCACCTCATCTTCAACCCATGAGTCAGTCAGGCTGAATTTGTCCATAATTGCAACAGGATCCAAACAACTTGTTTCCTCACGTTCCTCATGTACAAGTAGTCCCCAACTTACAACTATTCATTTAGTGGCCATTCAAAGTTACAATGGCACTGAAAAAAGTGACCATGACCCTTTTTCACACTTAGGACCATGGCTGTAGGGTCACATGATCAAAATTCAGCCACTTGGTAGCTGGTTATTCATATTTATATGCAGTTGCAGAGTCCCGGATCATGCAATTCCACTTTTGTGATCTTCTGACAAGCAAAGTCAATGGGGAAGCCAGATTCACTTAACAATCCGGTCAGGGGTGGGATGCAAATATTTTTATTACTGGTTCTGTGGGTGTGACTAGGTGGGGGTGGCTAGGTGGGCATGCCCATGCGATTGGATAGGTATGGCTTCTTTTTGTGTGTGTGTGCAGCATCCCCTTCCCTGCACTCCATTTTTTTTGGCCTTCTGGGCTTCAGGGAAGCCTCCTGGGTGAAGCAGTAAGAGAGTGAGGGGGATCCTGGCACAGCTGATTGTCAGAACAGCTGATCATTGGGAGGAAAAAAAGAAAAATAGAAATACCGGTTCGGACAATCCAGTAGCTGGTTTTTTATTACCAGTTCAGCTGAATGATAGCATTTTTACTACCAGTTCACGCGAACCAGGCTGAACCGGTAGAATCCCACCACTGAACCAGGTGACTAACTTAACAACGGTAGTGATTCACTTAACGATTATGTCATGAAAGCTCTTAAAATGGGCCAAAATTCAACTGTCTCACTTAGCAACAGAAATTTTGGGCACCACTGTGGTTGTAAATTGAGGACTACCTATATTTCATTCCAGGCTTGGTTTTCTTCTGACATCAGGTTGGATGGAAAGCCCTTCAGCTCAACCGAAGGAAAAGTCCAAAGGCTTAGTTAGGTTTAGTTAGCAACCAAAAGATGTACTGTTCCAAAGGGCTGTCTGAAATTGTACAGGTTCTTCTGCTTGGGCTGGACTAGAAGACCTCCAAGATCCCTCCCAACTCTGTTCTATTCTAAAGGTGCTTTTCCAAGAGGCAGCTGGACTTCTCTTTGCTTTTCCTTGAAGATGTTTCGCTACATCCAAGAAGCTTCTTCAGTTCAGTTCACTTCAAAACTGAAGAAGGTTCTTGGATGAGAAGTGAAACGTCTTCAAGGAACAACAAAGAGAGGTCCAGCTGCCTCTTGAAAAAGCACCTTTGGGACAACCCTGACCTGGATGACTGAGAATCTCCATAGACAAAAGAGGTACCTGCAAGAAACCAGAAGCGTAGAGGTCAACAATGGATCCCACAGAGGTAGAGGGGCAGCCTTAGAGGCACAGCCCCTGTTCTCCTTACAGATGGTGGGCTTGGAGATCCCAGTTGCTCAGGCCGAATCACAGAGAGAGCAAAAGGCAACGAGTTTTCTGTTCCATTCCTGACCAGCTTCAAGAAAGATTTGCTGCCAACGAACACCTCCCTCTCCGCTTGGCTAAACACCTGAGCTCATAACAAAGGCTAATTAATTTTGCAAGTGTATAAACAATGTGGCATCGACTGTGTGTGCCACCACCGTTGTGCGAGATTCCAGGTTTTAATGAGAAGGCTGGCAGAAAGGGCATAATTATTTCCTTACTGCCAACCCACCGACCAAATCATTTGGCTTTGCTATTACTACTTGAATTGACTGAGGCAGCTGCGGGGGAGGGAGGAGGAAAAACAAGCCGACATCTGTTATTTGGTACGGGGTTTCTGTGAGCTGGGACGGTTGTGCCAAGATTCTCCCTTAGTTGGAAAAATACTATTTGCACGAAAGGGTTTATTTTGGAGTAGGTTAGTCCCTTGGATGCCAGGGGACTCATGAAGGTTAGTTCAACCGAAACAAGCAGGGTTTAAATTAGGAGTTCTCCATACGAGAAAAAACTCCTACATCTTTCTGCCTACAAGCCGTCAGTCAATTTTGGTGAAAGGAAACCTGCTTTCCAAATTCATTTCAAAGAAGAACTTTGGTGAAATTCTCAGGTGTGGAGTAGGATGCTATGGCACATTTAGTGATGCAGAGGTGGTATTCAGCCAGTTCTAACCAGTTCTGGAGAACCGATAGCCGAAATTTTGAGTTGTTCGGAAAACCGGCAAATACCATCTCTGACTGGCACCACCAACCCCAACTATTCTCTGCCTCCTGAGTCCCAGCTGATCAGCTGGGTCTTTTTTGGTTGCCTTGCACAGGAGAACAGAGCTGGAAAGGAGGTTAGTGGGGTAGGGAGGGAATGGGGATTTTGCAGTATCTGTTCCCCTGCCACACCCACCAAGCCACCAAGCCATGCCATACCCACTAAGCCACGCCCACAGAACCGGTAGTAAAAAAAAATTTAATCCCACCACTAACGTGGTGGCCAAGTGGGAAATGAGGCAAGTGACCTTAGGGAACTGTGCAAGAGTTTGGGGCACCAGGGACCAGTTCCATGGAGAGAGGATTTTCCATGGATCAGAGGAGGCCTGGTTTCGTGTGTTGCCTGCATCCTGCAAATGGGCCTTCATTTGTTTGTGTGGCCCACTTGCTGGCATTCCACAGCCCGGTACTGGTCCATGAATGGTGGGGAGGTTTGGGGACCCTAGATCTGGGTAAGGAGGGCTGAAACATTCTTAAAGTCCTGGGAAGCAAAATAATGACTCAGGTAAATGCCTGAGTGTAAGAGAGTGGGGATGTAGCACAATCAGACATACAAGGATCTGTTACTATACAGGTAATCCTCAACTTACAACAGTTCATTTAGTGACCATTCAAATGTGTCAGAGTATATTTATGAACTGGAATAGAGCTTGGTAACAAGGTTAGCCAATGAATAGGCATAGCAACTAAGTCAACCAATGAGGGCTGTTTTAGAAACTGAAACTAGAATTAGCCAAGGCTGGAAACTGAAACTAGAAGTAGCCAAGGCATGGCCCTGTATTAAGCTCTGCAGCACTGAAACTATGTTGAGCTCTGAGTCTGTCTATTGAGAATGAAACTGCTTCTGTCCTCTGCTTGCCTGCTGAACTAAAGTGAAACTGATGTCTGTTTCAGAGCCCCCGAGTTGCTACTGAAGTGACTTGCAACATGTTCCTGTCTGAGTTTGCTCCATGTTGGAGAAATCTACAACTGGTTTGTAAAATCCTACTTATGTTTATAACAGATGTTAAATGAAGTACCAGCCATCTGTGTTTATTTTTCTGGCGCTAAAATAACACTGTGAAACCCTGAATAAAATGGCACTGCAAAAAGTGACTTATGACCGTTTTTCACAATTATAACCCTTCGGCATCCCCGTGGCTCATGGGATCAAAAATTCGGACTCTTGGCAACTGACTCCTATTTATGACGGCTGCAGTGTCCTGGGGTCATGAGATCCCCTTTTTGCGACCTTATGACAAGCAAAATCAATGGGGAAACCAGATTTGCTTAACAACTGTGTTATTATCTTCAAAACTGTGGTGATTTACTTAACAACGGTGGCAAGAAAGGTTGTAAAATGAGGCAAAACTCACAAATGTCTGACTTAGTAACAGAAATGTTGGGCTCAATTGTGGGCATAAGTCAAGGACTACCTGTAATTAGTCTAGCTCAATAAAACATAGTTCTAGTTTTCCTGTAGAGTTGACTTTTATAATGTGCTCTACCCAATCAGGCTGACACCAAGGAATACTGTACATGTTTTTTATTGTCCAGTCCTCTCTCCAGCCAATCACAGCCTTCCTGGCTGCCCACATTTCCAGTATTAAACCCCAAGGAAAAAGCCAGGAAGGGACTTCTGAGGGTTTTTTCACACCAGGAAACTCTAAAATGACAGAAAAATAGGAAAAATAGCACCCGGAATAGCTCCATCTATCCCTTTAGTAAGAAACTGAGCTCAGAAACACTACAAAAATTATTTAGAATAAATTTCCAAGCACTCCAAAGGTAACATAAAAAACCAAAATCTTCTTTCACAGAAAAAAGAAAGAAGAAAGCTTCCAGAAATTGCAAGGCTTGTTTTGATCTTCATCAAATCGTGCCTACCGTCCCTGTTGTGCTGTCCAGCCAGTGTACGGGAATTGGATAGCTAGGTAGCAATTGTGAACTGTCCCCTTAAGGGAATGCATCATGGTAAATGTAGTTAAGGTATCCTGGGAAATGTAGTCCATGTCACGTGATCACATCTGTAATGCTAATTGGTCACTAAATTGACCCTCGATGGGTTGGGGGAGGTTTTCCTCACTCTTGGCTGAACTCATGGACTCACGGTAACTGTTCTACTTCTATCATGACAAGATGGGAGAAAAAGGATAGGAGATAAACCATCTTTTTACCTACAAGGCAGATATGCAAAGGATTGGTCATTAAAGAAGAACTTCGTCACAAATGTGAGTTATGAGGATTACCTGATGAACCAATGAAAATACTTTGTTATGGACGTCTTGTTGAGTTTATCTACCTGCATCTGTACAGAATACAGAACACCTGTCCTATTGTCCCCATTTATCTGTACCTATTTCCTGTATTCGTACTTATGTTTATACTTATATCTATTATCTTGTAAGCGATTGACAAATCAAATCAAATAAATAAATAAATAAAATAAAATCATCAAGAAAGTTTATGGATCTTCAATAATCAGATTTTCTGTTTACAACACACGGAACAAACTTTCTTCAAGTCAAGCTTAAATCCTGCTAATGTCCCAGAGACACTTATGCATTTTTCATGGTGACAACAAGGAGGTGGTTGATCACTGCCTTCTTCTGAGAGAGTTTTCAAGTAGCCAATTTAGCATTATGCCTGAGATTTCTGGGTAGTTTCTCATCCAAATATTATCCCAATCCAATCTTGCTTAGCTCCCTGCTTATACTATCAGTTGAGCTCCAAGTTAGAGTAAAACATTGATTCTCCAAGACTTATAAATTGAAGAACAGATTCATTAATCTCAATGCTTAAGTAACAATAATCTCTTTATCAGCATTAAAATTATCAGAATTTGTCTGTCTGCTGTCTATTTCTTTCCCTCTCTCATCTATCTATCTATCTATCTATCTATCTATCTATCTATCTATCTATCTATCTATCTATCTATCTATCTCTATCTATCTATCTATCTATCTATCTATCTATCTATCTATCTATCCATCTCTATCTCACTACCTAGCTATCTAATCCATCCATCCACCCACCCACTCATCCATCCATCCCACAAGGTCTCAACGTCTTAGCTGCAGATCAATATATTTTCCATGTCTCCCTGAATTTGCTTATATCAAATAATCCATAGCTTGTTTTTAATCTCCTGGGCTTATTTTCTGCTGCCTGAATTGAAAGGAATAATTATTCTAGCTCCAGAGGAAGGAGAATTCTGCAATCAGCAATTAGAGTTACTTTATGTAGCTGGTAGACTCTAAACAACCACTAGAAGACAGCAAATAGCTGCTACCATCTGCATCTTTAGGCTGCTGTTTAGGGGTAATGCAGATTTTTCCAGCTCGGACATGATAGCTCTTTTAATAATTCACTCCCAGGTTTAATCATCTCCATACCAACAATACACACAGAGATAAACAAGGACAAAGGGATGCATATATTAAAGCTGGTCATTTCAAAGCTTATTTGAGGGAGAGTCAAAGCTTATTTGAGGGAGAGTCACTTTTCTACATCTGGGAGCTGCAATTAGCTCTTGTTTTGGCAGCTTCCCTCCAGTTGTTCTACCATAAAGGAATGCAGAAATGACCTAGCAGTGGAGAAACTGTTAAGGGAGAAGAAATAGCAACTCAATCCATGAAAAGAAGACAGGGTAAGAAGGAAACTTAAAACAATCCCGCCTTGATTCTGATTGCTATAAGGTGGAGTAGAGAGGAAGTCCTAGAGATTTACAAGGTTCTGTTAATCTATTCTACATCAGCCCAAAAAGTAATACAGGTAGATCTCGGCTTACAACAATTTGTTTAGTGACCCTTCAAAGGTACAGGTACAATTACACTTACACATCCCACAGTCAAAATTCAGACGCTTGCCAACCGACTCATATTTATGACGGTTGCAGATTCTGATGAGCAAAGTCAGTGGGGAAGCCAGATTCACTTAACGGCCGTGTTCCTAACTTAGCAACTGCAGCGATTCACGTTAACAATGGTGGCAAGAAAGGCGCTAAAATGGGGCGAAACTCACTGAAGATCTGTCTCACTTAGCAACAAAAGGTTTGGACTCAAGGACTACTGTACTCCTAAAATCCTCTTGTTACCTGTTTCCTGGCCTGGTCTCCCCCGAGGGTCTAACATCGATTCCCAAAGCCTATCAGTTGTACCAAGCAGAATCAAAATGGTTGTCAGAACTGCCACCCTGCGCTTCAGCTTTGCTTTATGTCAGCCTGTCATAAAATATGGGGGGGGGAGGGAGGTGTTGGGTGGGGGGGAACAGAAACCACTCATCGTGCCTTCCAGAGACATCAGCTCACCGTCCCAAGGCCAGAAGCCTGGCGAATGAAATGGAATGGCTTACCATTTCGCCCACCAACACGGAGGCTGTTACCAAAACAACTCTTTCGAATGTAACTGGACAATAGGGAGATAATAGGTGGGAGGAACGGAAAAGGAGGAGTCAACTGGGGAAATCTTCATGTGCAAACCTTTAGTTCTGGCTCTGCTATACCGTAAACCAGTGGTGGTATTCTACCGGTTCAGCCTGGTTCTGCCAAGCCGGTAGCGGCAATGAATAGCGGAGACTGAACCGGTTCTCTCCACTGCTCTGCTGTTGCCACCTGGGCTTCCGTACTCACCTTTATCCTCTGCTTTTGAAGCGCAGCTGCTTTGCGCGGCCCAGCAGAGTGCTGCGTGGCAGCTGCTGAAGTGACCAGGAGAGTGCAGGCTTGCAAGAGGTGAGTTGGAACGCCTCTGCGCCTGCGCAAAGTGCTCATTTGATGCGTGCATGCACACAAAGTATGTGCACGCGCACAGAGCATGCCCACCAAACCACGCCCACCGAACCGGTGGTAAAAGTTTTTGAATCCCACTACTGCTGTAAAGCCTTGGCTCTTAGTAAAAGTGTACCTTTCCCACCAAACGGAGTCGAGGGTCTTTCTTTCCTAAGGATCCAAGGCGAGACAGCTATGACAGTGATATTATTCTGAGCTACTTTCTCACACTTTCCCCTGCTCCAGGACTCAATTCTCACTTTATCCTCCCTTAGTGGTTCAGTGCACAAATAGAAAGGCAGAAGTCCCTAGAGGTACTCCATCACTTCCTACATCTCCTCTCTCTCTCTCAACTGAGATGATGGAACTGTCCCAGATTTGAAATGTTGGATTGATCTTCCACTCCAAACTAACTTCCCTTCCTGTTTTATTTCATCTTCTGTAGCCCGAGAACTGCTCACCCTCGTACAGCATGCAGCAGTCGTAGAGATGGGTAGGCAGTGCGGACATTAATGTGATGCTTGAGGATAAGTTCATTGACCCACTCCACCCGTTCCTTGCCCCCTTTGGCCATGAATGCTGGGATCCAAAGGATGCTGCCATTGAGGCTATGAAGGCGTTGAAGCAGCTTCTCGCGCCAAGTGTCATTCACCAGGTCCTCAAAAGCACGCTGGATGACGGAAGGATTCATGGTGACCAGATCAGTCTTCGTTCCAACGTCGTGGGTATATTCTTGCACTGGGGCTAGGTTGCATCTGGAAATTATTAGAATACAGGCTCAGGTTTCCCTTTAAGTGAAAGAATCTGAAAGAATGCAGCTAATTTTGTAAATAAAAATGGTGATAGTTTATAAAGATGATTATGTGCCAACAGAAATATATATTACGGTATTTTCCTAGCAAGGAAGAAAGAGCAGAAATGGTTAAATTGGTTGCTTTATTCCAAGAGGAGAATCTATTTAATTATGTTTTTTAAAAAATTTGGAAATCACTTCTGGATTTTGTGCTTGTGATAAAAATAAAAGAAGAAGCTTTGAGTTTGGTTTTGTCGATTAGATAGATTTTTTGTTATAGAAATGGCTAATAAATGCTAGCGTGTAAAAGGAAAAAGTTGAGGCTGTGATATTATCTTCTATTGTGCTAAAAAGAGTCGGAAGGCAACACTTTTTTCTTTTTTCCCTTGTATATCTTATTCCCTCCCTCTTTTTCCTTCTCCTAATTTCCTATTTTTCTTTTCCTTTCTATTTTATACTTGGATAAAACAATAAAATAGCGATAGCACTTACATACCGCTTCACCGTGCTTTACCGCCCTCTCTAAATGGTTTACAGAGTCAGCCTATTATAAAAGTTATACGTACTAAAAAAGAGAATACAGGCTCAGGGACAGACTATCTATTTCGTTCTAGACATCATCTACAGCAGTAGTCCACAACCTTTCTAACTTTATTAGAGATGCTGAGTGCAGCATGAGCAAGGCAATCTCTGAAGAAAAACCACACAAAAAGCATACATTGAAAGCCATGTCCAAAACCCCCCCCCCCCCCCCGGGATAATAGTCCAATCAGGTCCTATTCCAATGTTTTTGGAACCTGGTGCCTCCGGAACTGCAGTAAATTCCTTTCCCAGGCCCAGCGTCCTTTAAGGCAGGAAGATGGCTTGGTTTGGCACCTCTGGTTCCGGTCCGTGTCCGTACTCCCCATTTTCCCATCGCATTCTTTTCACACCTCCAAGTGGCGTGGTGGCCTAGAGGGGGAACTCTCGTCTCACAATCAGGAGGCTGTGAGTTCGATCCTAGTTAGAGGCAGATATTCCTCTCTCTGAGAATATATCTGCTGGACAAAACTCTTCATTGGCAACAGGGGAGGGCATCCGGCCATGAAATCACTCTGCCAGCTCCATTCAGTTGCCCAGACTCCACCCCTCAAGGGATTATGGGGTCGTAAAAAGAAGATGATGATCATTCTTTTCACACCTCCGGCCCTCTTCCCTTCCCAAATGCCCTCTCTCCCATGGTTAAGGTGGTTGCTAGCAAGCTTCAAAGCAAGCGAAGATCGGCAGCTGACACCTGCCTTCCATTCAATGGTCTCTCTGTAGGTCTCCAAATGAGAAACACAACATTGTAGGGTTGTGCCAAAGCTCTACCCCTTTGGGCACCATGTGCTTGTGCCACTCTGACGCCTCTGACAGGGCTTCCATTGTCCAAGCCTTTTCCCATCAGTCAACAGCTTCTTTAAGCTCCCTGTTTAAAAACAAATAAGGAAGGAGCCAATATTGAACCCCCGGAACTAAGCAGCCTAGCTAGGTGGTACCTTGATAAGAGAGAAGGAGGGAAGGCGAGAAGGAGGGGGGGGGAGAAAGAAGTTTTCCTGCTCCTTTGCCACCCAAGGTCTGTCTTACCCTGCCTGAAGCTGGAGTCTCCTTGCCTTTTTCAGGAGGGGGGTTACCTTATCACAAAGCTGTGGGCATCAATTTCCTTGCCGCAGCCGCTGTTCAGCAGGATGCCTGAATTCCCCACGATGGCACAGGTCCGATAATGCTTGCCCTTCAGCGGGGATGTCCTCGGCAAGAGGGCATAGAGATTTTGGGACACATTCATGGTGCTGTCTCTGTCAAACACGTAGTGGATGATGTCTCCCGGTTTCAGCGTTCCCTTGAGCACCGAGATGTCTTTCTCGGCATCCAAAAACTTCAGGATGTGTTTCCTTTCGGAAGAAGAGGAAGATACGAACACAGAAAGAGCCGTTATGCCTCAGGAATACTGCCTAGCCCTTCCCTCCTTTCCTCTTATACGGCAGGGAAAGGTCACAAAACAGAGCAAAGGTTTTTTTGGGATGGCTGCAGGAGTGGGCTGCTATGGGTTCTCCCGGGGTTCGGGCAGACCCACAGCTAATGTTATGGCCAGTTTTACAAACCGCTAAATCCTACCCTGGCTGGCCCTGCCCACTCCTCCCACCCTATCCCGCTTCTCCCAGGGGTCTCCACGAGGCCCATTTTGTATGCGAAGTAAGTGCAGGGTCTGCATGGAGGCTTCGGGGGGGGGGGGATGGGCCTCCTGGAAGTTCCAGAAGTTTGAAAACGGGCCTGTTTCTGGTTTCCGGAGGGCCTCTGGAGCCAGGAGGAACCAGTTTTCACCCTCCCGGAGGCTCGAGGAAAGCCTCCGTAGCCTGGGGAGGGTGAAAAATGGGCCTCCCAGAAGTTTGGGTAGGCTTGAAATGGGCCTGTTTTCGTCCTCCAGAGGGCCTCCAGAGCCTGGGGGAGGCAGATTTCACCCTCCCAGAGGCTCAAGGAAAGCCTCCGGAGCCTGGGGAGGTGAAAATGTCCCCCTCCCCGCTGTGGTGCAGGAGGCCAACTAGGCCCCACCCACCCTGGCCACGCCCACCCAGCAGTCAGGCAGAGAACCCGTTGCCCACCCCTGGATGACTGGGAAATCCTATCTTGCAAATAGGTACAGGAATTTTGAAATTTCAATTGCTCCTGTAACAAGAAGGGGAAGCATGAGACTAATATTGATTTATGTAACCTTATGGAAATTTGGAGAGGGAGAGGAACCTCCCTCTCTCCCCCAAAAAGAAGGCACCCCCCAAGAAGTTGAAAACTACTCAGTCATTCCTGACCAACTGCACAGATGTGTATTCATTAAGCATTCAGCTCGACTCAGAGGCCATTTCTGTTATACTAATACTTCTTGGCATGCATAATCTATGTGCACTTCATGCAAAAATCATTTCCCCAGCTCTGTCAACAAGGTTTTCTAGCCTGGAGCTATCCCACTCTTTGAGGGATTCCAACTTATCCAAACAGAATTGTACAATGGAACAAAAGAAGGAAGTAATCCATTGGTGTTTTGCAAATGGCTTCTTTTTATATATTCCATGATACGAAGGCATTTTTTTTTCAGGGTTGCCTGTGAATTTAAGTACTGTGTTGCTTCTTTTGGCATGAGGCCGGGACGCTGAAATATGAGCCAGTTGCCAAGCTTCCGAAATTTGATCACATGACCATGGGGATCACAGTGGTGAGATTCAAATTTTTTTTACTACCGGTTCTGTGGGCATGGCTTGGTGGGCATGGGGTGGCTTGATGGGAGTGGCAAGGGAAGGATACTGCAAAATCCCCATTCCCTCCCCACCCCACTAACCTGCTTTGCAGCTCCGTTCTCCTGTGCAGGGCAACCAAAGAAGACCCGGCCGATCAGCTGGGACTCGGGATGGGGGCGGGGCCAGTCAGAGGTGGTATTGGCTGGTTCTCCGAACTACTCAAAATTTCCATTACCGGTTCTCCAGAACTGGTCAGAACCGGCTGAATACACCACCTCTGATGGGGATGCTGCAATGGTTGTAAGTAAGGATTGCCTGTACTGGCTTTTCCCCAGGAGCTTTTAGAGCAATTTTATTCTGCTTGTCTTTAAAATCGTTGGTGTTAAGGGAGCTGCCTATGGGGCCATTTGTCAAGAGAGGGGTCAGAAATCTATCCTCTGGAAGGCCCAAACTCACCCCATGAATTGACCCCTGGTTGTTCCACTCCTTGTCCACCACATAACTAGTGTCCACCTTGGCCTTTGTCTGCCATTTGTCAACCGCAGCTGACATTTGTCCCTATGGGCCATTCCCCCCTACCTGATGGTCAGTGACAGTGTCTGATTGTGTGTCCACTGGGATTGAACTGTCTTGTCCTGGTGCTTAACGTTGCCATTACTGTGCTCAGCAACAGGTGGAGATGAAGACCCATTTACTGTCCCTTCCGTTCTGGAGAGAAAAAGGAGAACAAAGAAGAATGAAAGATAGATAGATAGATAGATAGATAGATAGATAGATAGATAGATAGACAGATAGATGGTAGATAGGTAGATAGAATAGATGATAGATAGATAAATAGATAGATAGATAGATAGATAGATAGATAGATAGATAGATAGATAGATAGATAGATACAGATAGACAGACAGACAGAGATGGAAAGACAGGCAGGCAAGCAGATAGATAATAAATAGATTATAGAAAGAGAGAGAGAAATAGATGATGGATAGTAGATATGTAGATAGAAGAATAGATTGTGTGTGTGTGTAGATGGATGGATGGATAGATAGATAGATAGATAGATAGATAGATAGATAGATATTGATTGATTGAAGATAGATATAGATAGATAATGAATAGATTATAGAAAGAAGGAGAGAGAAATAGATGATAGAGAGATGATAGATATGTAGATAGATGAATAGATTGTGTGTGTGTGTGTGTGTGTGTGTGTGAGTGTGTGTGTGTGTGTGTGTGAGTGTGTGTGTGTGTGTATGGATATGGATAGGGATGGATGGAGAGAGAGAGAGAGAGAAAGAGAAGGTGCTATTTATTAATAGTATTCCCAATATCCGTCTGATTGCTCGCCTATGCCAGCCAGCCTGCAATCCCTGAGAAGAAAGCTAGTTGAAGCTATCAGTTAGAAATTGGCTGGGTTTCCCCATTCCTATTTCTCTTCGGGTGACAGTCCAACACCATCCTGATGGGTTGGGAGACCTGACGCTTATCAGTTTTGATTCCTCTCTATTTTTCCTCTTTTGGAACCAATCCATTTAGGTTTTCTCTGTTTCTCACCTCCGTGTCTTATTTCCTTTATCGCACTGATTTTTTTAAAAAAAAAACAAAACAAAACAAAATGTGCTATAATTTGCTTGCAATTTGGTAAGCGTTTTCTTGAAGAGGCTCATTTTGTTTGCAAATTAATGTACACCATGTGTGCAAGCGGTTTTCCCTCAGGCCATTTGGAAATGTTGTTTTCACAGATACATGCAGAAACCTGGATTTCGCATTTTATAAGTGTGTGTGTGTGTGTGTGTATAAAATCTGCATATTTAAATTGATAACTTTGGGTTTCTTGGTCAGTTTCAAAGTGTGGAATTAAATTCAAACCTTGCACATTCCTTCTCGAACTTTTGCTTCCTATATGCCTCATATTCCAGGGGTCTCGTCACCCATTTACTTCTTTGGTTGAACATGCCAAAGCAATCAATCCTATGTATTGGATGATGCTCATCTTCCTCAACCTGACATCTTGCATATTTGCAACTTTGGCCCATGTTGATCTTCCTGGGAGTAGCAATCCTACCAAATCTGTGAAGCCATAGTCTAGGAAAGATTATCCAGTGGAAACAAACCAAGAGACTAAGCAATAATGCAACAGAGCACATCTGTTGGTACATGAATCCCTTCCACATAAGCAGTTCTTTATTTCCCAGGTCATCTGAATTCAGTTTGAAATGCCTCTGAGGATGATCCAGGCTGATCTGACTATCTGGAGCTCAGGATGCTATAAACATGAATCTCTGGACTTATCTATGAGTGAAGGGCTTAGGAAGAACCATCAGCCCTTACCAATCCTTGCTAGTCTTCCACATAAGATTAGCTGAGCTCAGAGAACTGTCCACCAACCGGTGCTGAAATGTTGACCAGTAACTGAGTACCGCTTTTTCAGGTCAATGACTCAACCCATGACTTTCCCCTCCCCCCCTCTTTTTTTCATTTCAAGAAAAGGGAACATATTGCTAACACATTGCAGTGTTTATGAGATTGCCATACCAACCTGCAAGACTAAATTGTCTTCAAAACTTCCCACATGCGTTGGTAGTGTAAACAAAGAATTTATTTGAAGCTAAAATCCTGAAAACAGAAAGCAAGGTACAAATGTTGTTTGTTCTCGTTGTAGAGAATAACTCGCCTGTACCCAGCCAGATGCTAAATTGAAGGAGGGAAAGTTTGCATGGGTAATCACACACTGATGTGGAAAACTTTTTCCTTTTTCTTTTTGCCATGTATATGTATACATTCAAACTAGACTGTGATGTTTCTCTGTGTCATATGTGTGTGTGTGTGTGTATGTGGGCATATGCATAAAGGTTATCTTTTGAGAGCTGAATGCAAGGACATTTCATTGTAATATATGCTGATTAGTGTACATTTAATGTGACAATATTCTATTCTATTCTATTCTATTCTATTCTATTCTATTCTATTCTATTCTATGCTATGCCATGCCATGCCATTCTCTATTAATTCTATTCTCTATTCATTCTACTCTACTCCTACTCCTACTCCTATTTCTACTATTTCTATTTCTATTCTAAATTTCAGAAGAGGCAGAGATGCATTTGGATCCAGTAAAGATCCAGCTGTTTATTTGCTTTCAACACTCTCAACCAGTTAATGGCTGGATTCACCTGCTATCTATGGTTTGCTAAAACCATTGTGGCTTAGTATAATGTCAGCAAACTGTGCCTTAGACATAACCCACAATTAACCAAACAGGGCCTAACAAGATATACTATACAGTCTCTTTGTGGAAAATGCCCAGAAACATGGGGAAAAAGCAGATCTAGAGAGTAAGTAAATAGAACATCTCCCCCACACACACTGAAAAGGAGGAAATGATGGAATGAAGGAGATTAATGGCACCTTTGAGCAGAAAACAAAGGAACACACCATCTATTTTACGAACCTATTCAATCTGCTATGTAAACTGCTCACTGCTGATCGGACTGCGCCTCGGCCCCCAGAATTCCTGCAAAACAAAAGGAAATGTATTATTTATCAACTGCTCTCAGCGATTCCTTCTGCACCATGGAGTAGCAAAAACACTCACAGAGTTCATCGTCTAGAGATAAGATGCTTAGATACGCTCTTGTGTTCAGAGACCGTTTCTTTTTTCTCCTGTCCTTCACAGCTCTGGTGAAACATCTTCTAACCAAGATGAAAAGCAAGCAGGTTGATGAGAAATGATTCAACCCAGGCCAATCCTTTGTTGGAATTGATCAAGAGTGTTGGCCAAAGGGCTCTTATTCAGAAGGAACTTGCAATGAAATCAATAGCAGCAAAGCGAGCAGGATAATTTTTCGCCAG
Organism: Notechis scutatus; assembly: GCF_049901735.1. Classification (NCBI taxonomy): domain Eukaryota; kingdom Metazoa; phylum Chordata; class Lepidosauria; order Squamata; family Elapidae; genus Notechis; species Notechis scutatus. The sequence goes on from NC_142019.1 coordinate 13,703,855, forward strand.
TTCTGGTCTAGCTTTTCCTTGCATCTTCTATTCGCAATTTCCACCTGAATCCAAACTTTCCCAGAAACAGAACTGGCCCTCTGGGAACTAAAGCTCAACATCTCTGCAGGGTGAAAGACGGATACACGGCCTCCTTTTCGGGAAATTCACAACTGCAAAATCAACTTTGAACTGGAAAGCTAAGCATTATCGTGGAGCAGAGCCTTTCTTATTAGGACTTATGGATAGTCAATAAGAAAAGACTCACGGATGATGGGTTTTATATATGGCAACACACACACGCACATACACACAGAAGTCCATATAATTTGGGGTGGGAAATACGGCTGTTTTCGTATTACTGAGAGGGTGTGACTGGCCAAGATCAAGAAGGTTTAGGAAAGACCAAAACTTGGGTATTCTCATTCCTAACCCAGGACCTTAACTACCAGAACAAACAGGTTCTCTTGTTGCGTGATACAAGCTGTCTAACGTTCACTGAAAGTTATTTAAGTTCTTAGCCAAGAACATGGTATACTTGTGCACCCACCCAAAACATTTCCAACATCACCATAAGTGTCCTTTCACTCTCCATAAATACACGAAGCAACCAAGGGGACATCACCAATGCTTGTTTTATACTTTTCACACTATTAGGAGCTGCTCACATTTGCATGGTTCTCTCAAAGATCTGCTGAAGAGTTGATATGAGCTGCATTACACACACACACACACACACACACAGGGGGAGAGGGAAGGAGGATGGAAGAAGAAGGAGAGGGGGGAGAGAAGCAGGGTGGAAGGAGAGAGAGGGAGGGAAGGGGGAGGGGGAGAGAGGGAAGGAGGGTGGAAGAGTGGGGAGGGAAGGAGGGAAGGAGGGTGCAAGAGAGAAAGAGGGAGAAGGAGAGAGAGGAGGAGGGAAGGAGGGTGGAAGAGAGGAAGGGGGAGGGGAGAGAGAAGGGGGAGAGAGGGAAGGAAGGTGGAAGACAGAAGGAGAGAAAGAGGGAGAAGGAGAAAGCATAACGTTTGCCTGCAGTTCCCAAATTTTGCTCACAAGTCATCTTTTGCATCCTTTCAATCATAATTCCACCAAAATTCTTCCCTGGCACACTTAGCAAACTACTGTTGAGTAGTTTTCATTCAGCTGTTTCCTTTGTAGGGAGAACAATAATGGTGTTGTTTCAATTATCAGGCACAGATGCAGCCTTTACACACATCTTAAACCAATTGCACAGCTACCCAGTAAGTAAACCACAATTGTTTTTCTCCAGTTACACCATCTACTCCTGCCACTTTACACATTTCCTTTCAACGTTTATGACTTCCATGTCATCATTTTTGTCCCTGGAACCCTAGCATAGGGTAGTCCTCAACTTATAGCAGCTCATTTAGTGACCCTTTGATGTTACAACGGCCACCAAATAAAGTGACTTACAGACGTTTTTCACACTTACGTGCATTGCAGCATTCCCATGATCACTTGATTAAAATTCAGACCCTTGGCAACTGACTCACATTTATGATGATTGCAGTGTCCTGGGGTCACAGGATCCCCTTTTGCAACCTTCTGACAAGCAAAGTCAGTGGGGAAGCCCAGATTCACTTAACAACCATGTGACTAACTTAGCAACTACGTTGATTCACTTAACAACCGCGGCAAGAAAGGTCCTACAATGGGAGAAAACTCATTTAAGAAATGTTTCACTCAGCAGCAAAAATGTTGGGCTCAATTGTGATTGTAAGTTGAGGACTACCTGTACTCTGCTCCTGGTTGTGTTCTCCATGATAGTTTATAGCCGTGATGGCGAACGTATGGCACATGTGCCGGCACACGAACAACTGCAGACAAACTTACCTCACTGCACATGTGTGTGCCTGACAGCTGATTTTTGGCGGGCTTGAAGCCTTTTTCGGCCTCCCAAAGGCTTGAGGAAGGCTTCTGCAGGCTTTGCAGGCCGAAAACTAGCCCCGTTTCATTATTTCCTGTTTTTCCGAAAATACCGGAAGTGACGAAACGGGGCTAGTTTTTGTCCTGCAAAGCCTGCAGAAACCTGCAGAAGCCTTCCTTAAGCCTCTGGGAGGCCGAAAAGGACCTCAAACCAGCCGAAAATCAGCTGTGAGGTGCAGTGCAGGTAAGGGGGTGGGGGGTGGGGATTGTACGCACATGTGTAGGGGGCATGGGGGGGGCACATTGCCTTCTGGGTGTGGGCACGCGAGCGCGATACATGCACCATTTTTGGCACAGGAGCCCAAAAAGGTTAGCCACCACTGGTTTATAGCCTTTCTTTTTATAGCCTTTTTATAATCAGCTTTGGGGTTTTTCCCCCACCTGCATAAGGGACTTTTCCAATCACTCTTGCCTGTTCATTACATCTCCAAAAAAAGCATTAGCTTCAAATCCAGTCAGTTTTTCATTGTTAGGGTTTCTGGTGAGCTTCATTACTAGCGCTTCCAGTAGATTTTACTTCGGCTCATATTGAATTATTTGTTCCTTTTGCAGGCTAAGCTCTTCTCAACAATTGTCTGCAGCACCACAGCTAAAAGGCATCAATTCTTCTTCTTCTTTCTGATGATCCAGGTTGGCAATACATACCTTTCCTTCGGGTGATGTCTCTGCACTTTAATATTTCATCTCAGTTCATCACGGTCTTTCTCCCAAGTAGCAGGTGACTGTTATAGTGGTTAGTTATCACTCTAGTGAATTGCTGGGCCTAGTCAGATACAAATGTCACATCAACTGTAACTTCTTCAGTTATTTGCATTGCCTTAGTGTTACTGTATTTCCCTGAAAATAAAACCTAACTGGAAAATAAGTCCTAATGGATCTTTTGGAGCAAAAATTAACATAAGTTCCAGTCTTATTTTTGAGGAGCCTGGTACCTATTGACATAACCTAAGGCTAATTGATTAGCAAATTGCCTCCAGAAATTGTGGGTGCTCCAGCACTAGAGGGTTTTAAGTAGGGACTGGACAGCCATTTGTCTGAAGTGGTATTGGGTTTCCTTCAAGGGTTTGGACTAGAAGACCTCTAAGATTCTTTCCAACTCTGTTATTCTATCTATTTTGCCTTCAACAAGAAACTTTTTTTAAAGATTTCCTCATGTTTAGCCCTTCAAGTGGTAATCAGCATGTCTCTGATTGTTGTTTCTCCCAGGATTTAAATTCCATTTCTTATTTCTTCTATTTACTCTTATCATTTTTTATTTCTTCATATTTAGTTTCTTCTTGGGATAGATGCCCCAAGCCTGCCGAGTTAAATCTAAGAACAGCTTTTTCTAAGAACAAACATTCTTCAGGGTACACAAGAACAAAACTGAATCAAAAGATGGATGGAAGAGACAATTAAGCAGGAAATAAACTTATAGGAGGGTATGGCTGAAGGACCTGACCTCCCTTAGAGGACACGGAGTAGTTTGAGAGTTGGAAGGCCTAAGTGTAAAACCAATATGCTCAATTGGAGGATGTTAGCAATAACAACATGCTGTGTGAATGTGGAGATACACAGAACCTGGCCCATCTACTGGTATGTCAGCTACTACCAGAAACATGTACTGATAATGACTTATTTCTGGCCAGAGACAATGCCAAGAAGGTGGCTTCATTCTGGAAGTTTAAAGTTTGATCTAGACATGGAAGAAGGAGGAGGAGGAGGAGGAGGAGGAGGAGGAGGAGGAGGAGGAGGAGGAGGAGGAGGAGGAGGAGGAGGAGGAGGAGGAGAACAAGAAAAACAAGAACAAGAAGAAGGAACAAGAAGGCATGCATAAGCGCATAATTGTGCCTACCGTCCCTGTCCTATTGTCCCCAATTATTAGTTCCTATTTCTTATACTTAAATTTATGTTTATTCTTATTACTATTGTATTGTAAGTTTTTGACAAAATAAAACAAATAAATAAAATAAATAAACTTTGTTCTAGTCCAGTAGACATTCTTCTTTCATTCCAATTCCTTTCATGTCCATTTCACTCCAAATTCACTCTTGATGCTATCGATAAAGGCTCCTTTTTTACATTGAGAATCTCGCTTCGCTCCTGAATTGCTCATCAATTATCTCATTCTTTCATTATAAACAATGAAAGAAGTTGTCTTCTTGTGTATATCTGAATAGACATATGCTTGAGTTATATATTTGAAGCAATATTTAAGCAGAGGCTCACAATATAATTCTCATTCATTCTTGCATGAACGTTTGAGTGACCCAAACGGTCTTTGCTACACTCCACACACCCATTTAATCATGGTTCCTAACAACGCATCTCCCATCTCCAATTATATTAATTCAAAATGTCACTCAATTTTCCGCCAGATTCATTTCTGGCCCTTTCACGATCACCATTCACTGGAATGTAACATGCATTTTATTACCAACTTACAGATTCCTATTTTCATAGATACTCGTAATAGTCTGGAGAACACTAATTCATACTTTCTCAGATACATTTTAGACCTTTCATTTATAACTAAACATACCTCTTCATTTCTCTGCTGGTATTCATCCATTCATCAAGACTGCTTTATTTCAGATCTATTACATCTCTCCCTAGAGAGGTATTTTTTCTTCACACTGAAGCTTTCAGCAGTTAGTCTTCCAAGCATAAACCAGCTGGAAATGAAGCTGGCTTAAGAAACCCCTTTATAGATTTTAACCCCTTCCTCTACAGGTACTCCTCAACTTATAACAGTTTAGTGACGGTTCAAAGTTGCCATGGCACTGACAAAAAGGGACTTATGACCATTGCAGCATCCCCATGGTCCTGTTTTACATTTGGATGCTTGACAACTGACTCACACTTATGACAATTGCAGTGTCCTGGGACCACGTGATCACCTTCTGACAAGCAAAATCAACCAGGTTCACTTAACAACCGTGTGACTAAATTAACAACTGAAATGATTCACTTAACAAATGTGGCAAGAAAAGCCATAAAATGGGGCAAAACTCGCTTAACAAATTTCTCACTTAGCAACATAAATTCTGGGCTCAATTGTGGTCATAAATTGAGGACTACCTTTAGTCTGGATGGAATGATGGGTAGGTATTCCATCAGGATGTTGGTTAAGCCAGCCCTTGATTATCTATGGAGATTTTCGGTCATACAAGTCATGGTTGTCCCAAAGGTGCTTTTTTTATTTTTTTCACAATACAACTGGACTTTGTTTTTCCTTGAAGACTTTTTCCTTCTCACCCAAGAAACTTCTTCAGTTTTGACTGAATGGTGGAGGATGGAAGGATTTATATTGTGTTTGTATTGTTGTAACAACCCAGTCCTTTCAGCAATTCCAAAAAGAATCCACACCCATCTGCACTATTCGGGTGACCCTGAAGGCATCCAAGTGGCCTCAGGGACTCTCAGAAAGAATGCTAATGACCAGATGACTGCCAGGAATATAAATCCTTCCATACCCTACCATTCAGTCAGAACTGAAGAAGCTTCTTGGATGAGAAGTGAAATGTCTTAAAAGGAAAAGCAAAGAAGGTCCAGTTGCCTTTTGAAAAAGCGTCTTTGGGATAACCCTTGATGGGTTTCCCAATTGAGAAGTGCAAGGGATTCCGTCTTGCGAATGTTTTGCATGCTGATCAGCCAAAATCCCTCTTCCCCAATTGCTTGTATGGACACTGCTCCCATCCGTCATACCATTCTGAATCGTAAGTTCAAATATATACTGGAAATGTAAGCAATTTATTGGGATCACAAAGAGCTTTGATTCAGAGGACTCCTAAACCAAATGAACAATTGACATTTTTCTTTTAGGTTTAGGCTTATCTTTTAGATAAACAGATTGAGGAGAAAAAAAGTGGTGGGTGGACATTGTTCCTATATGACAACAAGTCTTTTGTATGCACAGAGATGGAGGGATCTGCAGTTTCCCACAATGGAAAAATGGATGAAGAAGTTAATGAAACTGGCTGAGATAGCGAAACAAGCAATCTTGATGAAAACCTTGGTCTAGCTTCATTTCTACGTGGTCTGTTTGCTTGAAACAGAAAGAAAGGAACTTTTAATTCTGGGATTTAATGATTAGAATGGTTTATCATTATAGAAATAGTGTGTATGATTGGGTTTTTGGAGGCAAAAGTTAATATATTTGAGAAAAGAAGGAAGGAGAGAGAAAGGAAGAAAGAAAAAGAAAAAAGCGAGAAAGAATGGAAGAAGAGAAAGAAAGACAAAAAGGAAGGAAGGAAAGGAGTGGAAGGAAGGAAGCAGTGAAAGGAAGAAAGAGAGAGAGAGAGAAAGAGAGTGGAAAGAAGGAAGGAGAGGAAGGTAGGAAGGAAGGAAGGAAGGAAGGAAGGAAGGAAGGAAGGAAGGAAGGAAGGAAGGAAGGAAGGAAGGAAGGAAGAGTGAGAATAGAAGGGAGAGAGAGAAAGTAAGTAAGTAAGTAAGTAAGTTTGATTGTCTGGTCTGTGCCTTGGAATCTTTTGCAATAAAAATATGTCAGTGGTGCCTGAAAGATAACTCATTGTCTCCTGTCTCACCTTATCTGGAGGAGGAATATGGTATAAAACAACCTTCCCCAACCTGCCAAAGTGTGGCCCAAATAATTCCGGGTATCACAGTCCTGACTCTTTCATGGGCAATGGGCCGAGGAATGAGAGCTGATGGTGCATTCTGCATAACAATTTATGTTGGGGTCCCACCTGCCAACTTGAGGTGAACAGCCTGTGATGTCACGGTTGGATGCAGCGGAAGAGCTGGGGGAACATTAAAGAAATTCTGACTTGCGGCGATCCTGAATGGACCGCTGGGATTAATTTTGAAAAAAAAAAATCTGGTTGCATCCATTTCCTTGCTAGAGAAAAGGGAATCTAATGTTCCTATTTGAAGGAGAGATATGAAAGGAAGCACATAAACAGTTTTCATTCATGTCATCACAGCTTGGCAATTGGCTGCCCAAAGAATTTTTTTTTTCTCTTAATAAACCAAGCTGTCACATTTAAAGTCAGTATTGGGAATTCGAGGAAACCTTCGCCAATAAAATTCAAGAATGCCTTTTTATTTTTCCACTTGGGAAAATGTTCTCAAGATGTTTTTCTCCTGAATTTTGAGCTGAATTTTGCAATCTCCCCCATCCAGGGATGAGATTCAAATTTCTTAACAACCGGTTCTGTGGGCATGGCCTAATTTGTGGGTGTGGCTTGGTGGTCATGTGACTGGGTGGGTGTGACTTGCTGACTGGGTGGGGTGACTTGGTGGTCACGTGACTGGCTGGCGTGACTTATATGTAAATATTGTAAATATTTATATAAATATTGAATTAATGTGTATATATATATATATATGTATATGTATATGTATATGTATATGTATATGTATATGTATATGTATATGTATATGTATATGTATATGTATATGTATATTCTGGCAATGCCTTCCTCCCTGATAATACCTCAGGTTTCATCAGACAACTGAAAGGAACAGCCTGAGATTAATCAGGAGGAAGAGGGCATATCGGAGCAGCCCCTGACAGGGAATCAAGTGGATGAATGTTGGCTTGATCCTAGGTAGCGTCATAGGAAGAAATGTGAGCTACAACGTAGGAGGCATGGGAGGGTCAGAGAGTGAGCTGAGTCATTGAGACACACCCTACAGGGGATAAAAGTGGGTGTGTTTTCTCCGGAAACTTTGTACGGGACAAAGTTTGCTTCTCTTCCAGGTTTCGTTGTGACTGTTTTTTGTGGTCTGCTTTGGAATCTTCAGTGAGTAGTTTTTTCTTGTTATCATTTTGGACTTGGCAGGCAGAGTGTGTTCTATAGAACTGGTCTAACTCGGTTCTATAGAACTGGTCTGAACTGGTAGAATCCCACCCCTGCCCCATCCCAATATCTGAAGATTGAACAACAACTTGTGTCCAGCTTTTCCAACTGACCTCATTCACACAGCAACTCAACCTTGAATTGTAGTTGATAAGCTACAGTGGCTGAGTCTACCCACTAGGCTAAGTTGATACCAAACTAACCAGCATGTCAAATTAGCTAACCAATCTACTCACACCTACCTTGCCCACCCAGAGAAATCAACTGCTTCCCTGGTTCCCACAACTTGCTAGTCTAGGCCAGATAGCCTTGGGTTCTTTGCAGTTGTGCATGTTGTGTGAATCCAGCTTTGTCTCAATAGGTTGTGGGAACCTGACCATTGTATTAAGTCATAATATATGTCTGTAGGATGCAATTCTGTTGTTAACTTGCAGCTAGGGTTAAGCAAATTGCATGAACGAGCTACTTCCTTCCCGATAAAGAGAGAAACCAACATCACCCATATATTGCACCTGTACAATTGAGTCCTTGGTACAGGATCAGGACTTAACAGTTTTCTCATTTCTAGGTTGTTGCTACATGCTAAGCTGGTCTAGAACAACTTGCCATGGCCAACTTGCTGTGGGACAAGAGTTACACTACTATAGAAGAAATGGTGAAATAGAATCATTAAAGAAAGGATGTCAAAGGAGGGACAAAATAAAATGTGAATGACAAAAATTAAAATTATTTTTCAAATTATTTTAAATAATTAAATCAATTGTTGAACTGTTCCACAGCGAATTGGCCATGGTGAGTTGGTTGTGGCAAGTTGGCTGCAGTGAGTTGTCCTTAATCTGCTTAGCATGTGGTTACAATAGGCTAGAAATGAGAAAACGAGTTGTGCATGGTGAGCTGGCCATGATGAGTTGGCCACACCAAGTTGTCCCATTCTGGACTAAGCCACAAAAAGGCTTAGAATGATCTAGAATTCAGCAACTTCAGCCATACGGAGCAAACCTAACTTAAAGATTGGTGTTAGAAGGAATGGCTTATTTATCCCTTTCTCCTTCTATGTCATGCTTTTTTAGAACATTCTAATCCAAGCCAATCTACCGTGTTTCTCTGAAAATAAGACCCTGTCTTATATTATTTTTGCCACCAAGAAAAGGCACCAGGTCTTATTTTCAGGGGATGTCACCCACTGACTAACCTCACTTGCGTGTGTCACCCCTGGCCTCCTTTTCACTCTCAGAGGCCTTCAGGATCTTCTTTTGTGGCTGGCACGTCTTTTCTGAAGACCTCTGCAGCTGATAACAGAGCTCTGGATCGATTCGGAGCTTTGTTATCAGCTACAGAGGCCTTCAGGAAAGCCTTGCCAGCCTTGCCAGCTGCAGAAGAAATGGCTGGCAAGGCAGGTGTAAAGTCTGGCTACATCTGTCTAAAGGTAAGTAGTAGGGCAGCTCCACCCCACCATCTCCACCTTAGCTTAATTTTTACCTGTGCACTCTGGAGTGGGTGGGGTTTTTAATTAGGGCTTATTTTGGGGGTACGGCTTATATTGGGAGCACATGTAAAATCGAGCTAGGACTTACTTTCAGGGTAGGTGGTATTTTCAGGGATACAGGTTATCTATCCAACTATCTATCCAACATGGATAAACCCACTCTCTTTTTTGTGTACACACAGACCTGCATCTCTGAGAAAGAACAGTGAATTTCTTAAGAAATTCCCTCTTAGGAAAAAATAAAAACACCCTCAAAATATCATCCTTTCCCCATCCTGGGACCCTTACAGGATGGAAAATCCTGGGAATTGTGTCTCTAAGACTTCTGGAGTCTCCTTTCAAAGAGCTAAAGGAAATAGAATACAGGGAAGGAAAAGGAGAAAGGCAGACAGGAGGATTTGGCATTTGAACAGGATGTTTTCTGGGAAAGGGTGGTGGAATATGCAGCTTCATTATTATGCAGAGATTGTTAGAACAGAACAGACCACCGTTCGTTCTGCATCACATCCCGGACTGTTCAGTTATGGCTCCACTTAATTCAGTGGGAGGTTATTGTCCTTTCTGTAACCTCCATTATGCATTCAGCATCATTCATACTCTACCATTCCATAATAAAAAAGGAGAAGTGTATATTGATTAAAAAATAAACAAATAACCATGGGCACACTGTGCATCCAGCATTAAGTCAAAGAAAACATTCCTAGGAAGATGTGAGTTTCATCCTAAAGAGAACTGAGAAGAAAGAAAGAAAGAAAGAAAGAAAGAAAGAAAGAAAGAAAGAAAGAAAGAAAGAAAGAAAGAAAGAAAGAAAGAAAGAAAGAAAGAAAGAAAGAAAGAAAGAAAGAAAGAGGGAGGGAGGGAGGGAGGGAGGGAGGGAGGAAAGGAGGCAAGGAAGACAGGCAAGAAGGAAGGCAGGAGGAAGGAAGGAGGAAGGAAGGAAGGGAAGGGGAAAGAGGAAAGGGAAGAAAAGGAGGCAGAAAGAAAGGGGAAGAGGAAGGAAAAAGGGGAGGGGAGAAGGAACAAAGGTGACATCATTTGTTCTCCTTCACTGGCTTAAGAAAAGGGAACGCAAGCTGAGCATCCCATGATTTCCTGAATTTAAAAGGTAAAATCCACTGTTCATTTTTGTAGAGGTTCTGGGAAAACAGTTCTGGGTGTTCTCTGATTCACAATAACCCCTAAAGCTTTCCAAACAAAAAGATGGCCCTAGATCAGACCAGCATTTTGAAGTTGTGAAGTCTGCGGGATGCCACAAATGTGCTCTGATTTGTACCTCCAGCCTTCAGATCGACTGTCTCTTCTTCTGGGTTTCTAGTGGGGAACAGTCGTCTGTAAACAACCTTTCCCTTTCTCAATGTTTGGGAAAATCCGGTTAAGAGAACTGCTACCAAAACAAGCAACTTTTTTTTTTTTTTTTTTTTGCAAAGCTGTCTCTTTTCTCAGCTACAGAAACCAATCCCCTTCTGGGGGATGGTTTGCCTGTCTCCCTTGCATTGAGCTCAGCTAACTGGTGGTGTCTTCATGGGAGCAATTTTTATTGGCAACAGCATGGAAGTGCATTACAATTGGGTAAGATTACAACCCTGGGATTTTCCAGCAATGGTTCATTCAACTACTGTCTTGATCCAACCCAACCCAGCTCTTTCTGAAATTAGCCATGGTTAACAAGATGTTGTTGCTTGCTGTAGTAGACCAGTGACCCCTAACCTTTTGAGCACCAGGGACTGATTCTGTGGAGAGATTTGGGGTTTGGGACCTCTGCTGTGGACTACTGGAACCCAGCCTTGGCAACTTTTAAGATTTATAGACTTCAACTCTTAGGGAATTCTGGGAGTTGAAGTCCACAAGTCTCCTCTCATTCTCTTTCTCCCCCCTCTCTTTTTCTCTCTTCCTCTGTTTGTCTCTTTCTTCTCTCTCTCTCTCTCTTTCTCTGTTTCTCTCTCTTTCTCTGTTCCTCTCTCTGTTATTTTCTCTGTCTTTCTGTTTCTGTTTCTGTTTTCTCTCTCTCTCTCTCTCTCTCTCTCACACACACACACACACTTTCTCTCTCCCCCTCCATCTTTCTTTCTCCCCTCCCCCCATTCAAATGCAAGGGTACACACATCAATTTTCAATCTTAATAACCATCAATTTTAATAACCATTGGACAAATTCCAAATCATACCAGGGTCAGGATAAGAAGGTGGGTTTAACTGCATTTAAATTAAATTAAAGCCATTTACAATACATTATAGACAGCTAAGGGTTGTTCCCCATGAATCTGACAATTCCTTCCCCTTTCTGTCACATTAAACATTCCAATTTAGTGACCATTATACTTGGAGGGGCTCCGAAAGCTACATTAAAGCTTTCAGGGGGCATCTGTGAGCTGAGTTCTCAAATGTATCCCCATAATATAGTGCATTATTCTGCACACACACAAAATAGCCGCTTGCCTTGAAAGTGTAAACATAAAAGGAAATCCACAGGATCGGGGGAAAAACAGAGGTGAAGTCATACATTGAAACACATTCAAATCATACTTATGTACTTAGATATGCCTTATGCTTTTCCCTTTTGAAGTAAATCATGTTATGCAAAGGCTAGAAGACAAGCGAGGAGAAGCAAGTCAAAGAAATAAGAGATAAGAAAGGGAACTCAAACTAAATCTGATTTATATCAACCCCATTCATTAAATCTCTCCAGTTCTTTCATCTTTGCAAAGCATCCTTGTTTTCTACCGCATTTATTCACCACTTCATACACACTGTTGTTGTTTTTAATCCCCTCACTTTATTTTTAGGATTGGATTAGAATACCAAATACAGAATAACAGATCTGGAAGTGACATTGGAGGTTTTTCTAGTCTGGTGTTTCAAGCAGAAACCACTATACCATTCCGGACAAGTGGTTGTCCTGTCTCTTCTTAAAAACCTCCAGTGATTGGAGCAACCACCATTTCTGAAGGCAAGATGTTCCACTGATTGATTGTTCTCTCAGGAAATTTCTCCTAACTGCTGGGTTGGATCTCTCTTTAACAAGCTTCTACCTGTTACTCCTTGTCCTGCCTTCAGATCCTTTGAAGAATAAGTCAACACTTTCTTCTCTGTGATAGCCTCTGAAACCCAACCATGATTTTCTGTTTTCCTCTTTTCTCAACCCAGTTATTCTTCTCTCATATATTGATTTGGCAATTTGACTTTCCTTCCTTCTTTCCACCAAAGTTGCTCACTTTTGTAGAGTAAATAGTACAAGATCCATCTTTAATCATCATCCAATTTTTTCCTTGATCTGTTCTCTTCTTGTCATGGATATCTGTAAGGGAGGGGGTCAAAGTATCAAGATGGCGGCCACAAACATTGATCAAAGCCCACCCTCTTTTACATCGCAATGTCTGTATCTATATAATTTATATCTATATCAGGGGTCTTCAAACTTGGCAAGTTTAAGACTTGTGGATTTCAACTCCCAGAATTCCTCCTCCAGTCATGTTAGCTCAGGAATTCTAGGAGTTGAAGTCCACAAGTCTTAAACTTGCCAAGTTTGAACACCCTTGATCTGTATATCTATATCTATCTCTATCTCTATCTCTATCTATCTATCTATCTATCTATCTATCTATCTATCTATCTATCTATCTATCTGTATATATGTATGTGTATGTGTACACACACACACACACACACACACGTATAAGGGGTAAGGCTTTTGTCACAGGGTTGTAGCAGCCATCTTGACTGTTTTAACCCCCTCCTTATGGATATCTCTGGTTCTTCTTTTATTTTATTTATTCTTCTTTTATTAGATTCTTAAGTATCCTTAAACTAACATTTTCAACACAAGATGAAAGTTTCATCTTCTCAGGTAAAAGGGGGCATAGCGGGCCTTAAATCTTGTTCACTGTCTGAAGTCACTTGCTTGAGGTGGGCAACTAGAAATGGAATGAATGAATATAAGTTAACCTCAAATGACATTCTGATCCAGTTTCAATAGTCTTGTTTCCACTAGTTCGTCTTAACTGTTGGTTTCACACCAGCTTGACTTAATGGGCCATTCCACCCATTTTGTTTCCGTAAAAAGTAGATTGAAACAAGAGTGCAAAGGTTTTTTTTTAAAAAAAACTAAACAATGGAAAAAAGGGTGAATTGTTCCGAATGCAAAGAGAAATTCATCCCAAGCAAATAAGAAACCACATGGAAGCCAATGTCACATGGAGAAGTACTGGGAAAGAAAGTCAAGTCAGATGCTATCGATTCAGCTTTCCAGAAAAGAGAAAGAGGAAAAAATTCAGAGGAAAACAGTATGCTTATAAGACATCAGAAACATATAATGGTGGTAATAATTAAGATGTTCACCACAAGTCTCAAACCGAGCCATTTTCTTTTGAATCGTCTGGATTCTGTGTCCCATTTTTATGCCTTTCTTAAATACATGGAGCTCTCAAATTGCTTTTCTTTTCTTTATTAACCCCAGGATCTTCTCCAGCAACCCCTGCTGACAATCAAAAGCAGAGTTTTCCAACAGTTTGAGATGGGAACAATGCAAACGCTCCAGCAAATGCCTCAAAGGACATTTAACATTTTACAGAAAGCATCATCTACCCTGACAGACAGCGTTAAAAAAAAGAAAAACTCCAATGAGCCTAATGAAGTTTACTCTGCTTTAATTACCAGAGGCAGGCTACAGAAATGTGGCCAAGGGTTACAGCTTCCTGTATTCCTCGACTTACGGCACTTCGTTTAGTGACTGTTCAAAGTTACGATGCTGACAAAAGTGATGGCAACCCATAAAACATTCCTATGCCTGTTTTAGTAGTTGCCATAAAAAAAGGGGAGGAGGAGGAAGGAAATCTGGAAGAGCAGTGTAGCAGTTGAAAGCGAAAGCACATTCCAACTCTTCTCTTTAAAAGATTGTAACTAAAATACCACAGCTTTTGCCCGTGAAAATATTTAATTCGAGAACATGAATGATGACACCCAGCCCATGAACATGCTCAATTGGAGAACCTGGTTTATGACACACCCAGGGGGGAGGGGGAAAACAGGGTGACAGGTGACTGTAAATTACGTATGCCAGAGTTGGCTTCATACAGGGCAGTGCCAGTATGTTGCCTCTAATGAGTCCTTTGAAGTTTCTTGAAGTTTGGCTGGAGAATCATGATTTAATTAGAGTGATCGCTGGAATCTTGACAAGTGACTTATGGCCATTTTTCACATGTATGGCCATTGCAGCATCTCCATATTTACTCATTTTTACAACGGTTGCAATGTCCTGGGGTGGCGGGATCCCCTTTTGTGACCTCCTGACAAGCAAACTTAATGGGGAAGCCAGATTCCACTTAACAACCGTGTTATTGACTTCACATTTGCAGTGATTCATTTAACAGCAGTGGTGAGAAAGGTCATAAAATGGGGCAAAATTCATGCAGAACAAACGTTTCATTTAGCAAGGGAAATTCTGGGCTCAATTGTAGTCGTAAGTTGAGGACTACCTGTAATTTCTTCAGCTGTCCTCAGTGTCTGAGTTGAGTTTTGCAACCTGGGCATGGTGTCATACTTGTTAATCCTGGTTATTGCAAATCTCCACCTGTGTCACCTTAGGTGAGTTCCGGCCATGAAAAGGTTCCCTACCTTGATGTACCTGGACCATTGACGACTCTCCATGTTGGGAAAGCCAGAGTCTTTCTAGGAGTTTTTTTTTTTAACAGATTAACATTGTTGGAAGGGACCTTGCAGGTCATCTAGTCCAACCCCCTGCCCAAGCAGGAGACCTTTCACCATTTATGACAGATGGCAGTTCAGTCTCTTCTTGAAAGTTCCAGTGATGACGCTCCCAACTCCTGAAGGCAACTTTTGTTCCATTGGTTGATTGTGGTCAATGTCAGAAAATTCCTCCTTATTTCCAGGTTGAATCTCTCCTTGATCAATTTCCATCCATTATCCCTTGTCTGGCCTTCGGGTGCCTTGGAAAAAAGCTTGACCCCCCTCCTCTCTGTGGCAGTCCCTCAAATATTGGAAGACCGCTATCATGTCCCCCCTGGTCCTTCTCTTCCCTAGACTAGCCAGGCCCAGTTCCTGCAAGTGTTCATCGTATGTTTTAGCTTCCAGTCCCCTAATCATCCTGATTGCTCTTCTCTGCACTCTTTCCAGAGTCTCAATATCTTTTTTTATAGTGTGGTGAGTTTAATAGCTCCAGTGCTTTCTTTCTGACTTAAAACTAAGGCACTAGGTTAGAATGGAAAGCACCTTTGGCATCCACCTATTTGACATCTCACAGGTTTACAAGAGGGTCTGGCAACACTCAGACTATGCCTGGCCCTTGGCCCACTTTCACACAGCCCTCCATTTCGCTTCAAAAGTCATCCTGCTCCATCCATGCAGCTGCTGCTCAGAAGGAAACGAGGGAGAGAAGGGGAGGGAGAAAGAGAGAAGGGGAATAGAAGTTTTGTGGTCCTGACCACTTTTTGCTAGGGTTTGCTTCCATTGCTAGCCTTAGTTTTGAAGAAACATGTTATTTAAAAGCAAAAGTCCCTAAACAACAGAGGCCAGTGAAAGTCTTCCCTTCCTTTCCCATCTTCCTCTCCTCCCCTCCCTTTCCATTCTTCACTTCTATTTCTCTTTTTCCTTTTCCCTTCCTTTCCTTTTTTTCTTCCACTGGTATCTCCCTTCTCCTTCTGCTTCCCTTCCCTTTCCATCTTCCTCTCCTCCCTTCACTTTCCACTCTTCCCTCCCCTTTCCCTTTTTCCTTCCCCCCTTTCCTATTCTTCTTCTATCTCCTTTCCCTTCCCATCTTCCTCTCCTCTCCTCCCCTCCCTTTCCACTCTTCCCTTCCCCTAACCCCTTCCCTTCCCTTCCCAGTCTACCAGAGTACAGACCACTGCCAATTCTGAGTGTATATTTGTGCGTGTCTGGGGGAGGGAGTTTTTCCAGGCTGTTCCATTGTTCCTATCCTGCATGTTCTTTCTGCTCACCTATGACAATGAAGCGAGTGGTTGCCATAGATAAAGCAATCTCAGAAGAACAGCAAGTTGGCTTCTGCCACGATTGCCTTCAAAAATTTTGGAGATGACTTTTCACCTTCCTGAATTGTCCGAACAGAGCTGATTTGCTCCAACTTTCAAAGTCCTCTTCCGAGCGCCAATGTTACCCAATAACTGGTTCAGCCCAATAAACCAAACTGATGATAGGTAACCAGGACCCAGAGCACTGTTATGCTTCAAGAACTGGTAGAGGTGTTTGTAGGAATCGAGTCAAAAAAGTCAAGATGGCGGCCACAACCACCCCCTTTTTACTTGTACCCAGATTCCTTTTTCCAATAGAAACCAGTCCAGCAGCAAAACAAAATGCACTTTCTTCTTTCTCCGCCTTCCTCACACAGAAGAACTGAGCTGTAAAAGCTGGTGTCCCTCTGGCCTGCATCAGGATACATTTAACCTAGTTACTCAATTAACCCATGTCCTGGGTTCACACAAGACACAAAGCCATCATCACCTAAAGAGACTTAATCTGCAGAGCAGACTAAACCACAAATCATGAGATGTTCACCCTTGCTAAGGAGTGTCGATCAACATGAAATAATAAAATTTCTTGCCCTGGTCACCACTATGTAAAAAAAAACGATGTTGAGACTCTAGAAAAAGTGCAGAGAAGAGCAACAAAGATGATTAGGGGACTAGAGGCTAAAATGTATAAAGAACGGTTGTTGGAATTGGGTATGTTTAGTTTAATGAAAAGAAGGACTATGATAGCAGTCTTCTATTATCTAAGGGGCTGCCACAAAGAAAAGGGAGTCAAGCTATTCTTCAAAACACCTGAAAGCAGGACAAGAAGCAACTGATGGAAACTAACTGAGGAGACAATCAACCTAGAACTAAGGAGAAATTTCCTGACAGTGAGAACAATTAATCAGTGGAACAACTTATTTATTTTATTTTATTTTATTTGGTTTGTCAATTGCTTACAAGATAATAGGTAAAGACATAGTTATGAATACATGAATACATATAAGAAAAATAAAAGAAACAATAG
Source organism: Notechis scutatus (assembly GCF_049901735.1). NCBI lineage: Eukaryota > Metazoa > Chordata > Lepidosauria > Squamata > Elapidae > Notechis > Notechis scutatus. The sequence continues at coordinate 13,721,078 of NC_142019.1, forward strand.
GACAGGGACAGGCACAATAGGACAGGCACATTGGTGCGCTTATGCACGCCCCCTACAGACCTTTTAGGAAAGGGGTGAGGTCAATGGTAGACAGTCTAAGGTTAAAGTTTTTGAGGTTTGGGGAAGAAACCACAGAGTCAGGTTGAGTTTTCCAGACATTGACCACTCTGTTGCTGAAGTCGTATTTCCTGCAATCAAGTTTGGTGTGGTTAACCTTGAGTTTGTATCTATTGTGTGCTCTTGTATTGTTATGGTTGAAGCTGAAGTATTCATTGACAGGTAGGACATTACAATGTATGATTTTATATACTATACTTAGATTGGACCGAAGGCGGCATAGTTCTAGGTTTTCTAGGTCTAGAATTTCAAGTCTGGTGGCATAAGATATTCTGCAACGAGTAGAGGAGTGGAGAACTCTTCTTGTGAAATATTTCTGGACTTTCTCAACTGTGTTAATATCAGATACGTAATGTGGGTTCCAGACTGATGAGCTGTATTCGAGTATTGGTCTAGCAAATGTTTTGTATGCTCTAGTTAGTAGTGTAATATTACCAGAGAGAAAACTACCTAAGATTAGGTTAACAACTCTTAATGCCTTTTTGGCTATGTAGTTACAGTGGGCTCTAGCATTTAGATCCTTAGAGAGGAGTACTCCAAGGTCCTTGACAGAGTTTGGATCATCAACAACGTCTTGACTATTCAGCCTGTATTTTATTTTCTGGTTTTTTTTGCCAATATGTAAGACGTTGTGAGTGCTCCAACACTGGAAGTTTTTAAGAAGAGATTTGTCTGAAATGGTACAGGGGGAGGAGAGAGGAAGCCACCAAAGACTGTAGAGGACCTTATTGAAGTTCAAGGAGTGGAATAACAGGGTCAGAATGAAGAGGATCGGGCTGCCCAACAAAGAGAGGTATATGTTGGTTTTCTTTTTCCCTTCCTCTCCTCTCCTCTCTTCCTCTCTCCATAAAGCCATTACAAATTAAATGCCACAGATGTAAATGCTTTGAGAGCCGGGGGTGGGGGTGGGGTGAACTAGAAGACCTCTAAGGTCCCTTCCAACTCTGTTATTCTGTTGTTCTAGTTGAGGATATGGTGGAAACTGAAACCCAAGATAGCGACTTCCCCCAGTCTCAAATCAGATTGGATCTGGCAATGCTTCTGTTTGGTTTTCCAGAGCCTCTGAGTCCTTTGGATGTTGTCAGATACCCCTTGAAGCTTTTTCTCATTCATTGAATTGCTCTGCTAGACCACAAGTGACCCCCCTCCTCATTTCTACCTCCATCTTTATTGATACCAAGAAGTGCCGTGTCCAAACAAGAACCCCTTGAATGGTTGTCTTTCTAGTTCCTTCAGGATCCTGCAAAGAACTTTTTTTTTTGGTACTCCTGTCAATGCGAATAGCCATTAATAACCCATCAGCCTTTCTCAATGGGTTGGACTCCAAGCCCTATTGTCCACAGCCGGTCCTTTTCTAGCCCTGCCTGGATATGAGCTAGTGATCTTTCCTTCTAAGGTAGGCTTGCCAAATCAAACTAAGGCAGGGTTGATTTAACTGTGGCTTATAGAAGGAACTACAACGGGGTGGAATCCCACCCAAATTAAAGCCAGGAAATCAAAACCAGCCAGGCACGTAAAGCCCACCTCCTTTAACTCACTTTCCCTTCCATGCTACAATTCTGTTGTGGAAGTGAGGCGTCTTGGGAGGGGGTGTGTACGCAGGTCTGCACAATCCGCCGAACAATGAACTCACCCAACCGGCTGGGTTCTCACACGTCGCCTTCAAACCCACCAAAACAAGTCACACCGCCGTTCAAACGAACCGGGCTTAGCCCGTTCTACGAAGGCACGGAACCGGCTGGATTCGGGGCTCTGGGACGAGGTCTTCCCTGGACTAAGACGGGGGGTCTTTTCCAAACTCCTCCCAGGGGCTTGTCAGCTTTCCTCCCCCACTTCCTCCCTTTAGGGGTCTAAGCGCGGGGTTGCCAAGGCAACTCAAAGTGGGGTTTTCGAGATGGAGGTGGATTGGGGGGGGGGCGCTGACCGGCGGCGATGTCCCGGAATGGTGCCGCGCCGGCTAGAAAGAGCTGCGCTCTGCACCTGCTCAGGGGAAGACTGTCGCGGTTCCCTGGCTGGCAGTGGAAGCCAATGCCAAGGAGGAGCCCCTTCCCCAGAGAGCAAGGAGAAGAAAGAGGGACGGGGGGGCAGAGAGATACCCCAACCGTCCAGGGAAATTTCCCCTAACAATCGCAATTGAGGAGCGCGCTGGGCGGGGTGGTTTCCTCCACGCCACCCCCCCCCCCTTTCGCTCTTTGCAAACCTTTCCCGGCTTGGCTAGTCCCTGATTCTTTATTTATTTTTTTTTTAATTATTTATTTATTTTGAGATAAAAAGAAAGCGACCCCCCCAATCTTCCTCCCCGCAAGCTCCCGGTTTCTCCTTCCTTCTCCAGCCGCCGAGGCAGAAACAGGCTGCGCTGGAAACAAAGAAAACTCCGGCGCCCCCTCCCAGCCCTTCCCCGAAGTCCTCTTCTTGGCACCCCTTTCTTCCAGCTCTTTTGTCTTCTCTCCCACCCCCACCCCCCACACACACACCCGGCCCAGGGAGTCCCCCTCCCGGCTGTCTAGGCAAGCAAAGCCGCCCCCTTGGCCCCACCTGTCGGACCCACCTTTCTGCCTCCCCCCCCCGCGCGCCCCGTTTATCAGCTCCCCCCCTCTTCCTTCTCGCCCCCGCCCCTCCCGGGTTTTCTCCTGCTTCCAAACTGTCCTTAAGCAGCCCCAAGAGAAAGGACCCCTGGCTGGCCGGTGGGCGGGGAGGATGGGGGTGGCTGGGTGGGTGGGCTTGCCCTTCTCTCGCGCGCCACTTCTCGTACCCGATTTCCAGCTCGATCTCGGCGATGTCCGCGAAGAGCAGGATCCCCACGAGCAGGCTGAGGAGCGCCAGGGTCCAGCTCCGGCAGGGCAGCGGCATGGTGCCCGGGGCCAGCCCGGCCGCGACAAGATCCGAGGGGCGGCTGGAGGGAGAGGAGGAGGAGGAGGAGGAGGCTGAACGGCAGAAAACGGCGTGTTGGGGGTGTGTTGGGATGGGGGGGGGCGGGTTCCTCTTGATCCTGAACGCCCCTCCGCTCCCGATCCTGAAGGAAGCGGTCCCGAAACTGCCCCGAACGCTAAGACGGGAGTTTGTGGCAGAGGGTCCCCCTTCCTGCAGCCGCCTCGCCGCCCCACCCGCCACCCTCGCTCCCCCTTCACCGCATCTTCTGGCCGGTAAATCCAACTTCCATCTCTGCCCAGGATGAAGCTCAGTCCCCTCTCTGTATCCCCTGCTTTGAGCGACTGGAGGGCTAGGGAGAAGACAAGGTCTCTGCCTCCCTCCCCTCCCCTCGTCTTTCTCCTCCCCTGTACAACGCCCCTTTGC